>NW_023336279.1:0-1314175 GCF_013340325.1 Aspergillus tubingensis | reverse complement strand
AATAAAATATAATAATAAAATAAATTTTATAAAAAATGCTATATCAGAGCTTCTAAATAAATATAAGATAAACATAATAATTTCATAAATATCTTTTTTGAAAAATAAATAAATATTTTAGTATTATACTCTAATTATGACTATATAATTAAACCAAAAAAAGCAAATAAATTCTATATTAATTAATCTATAATCTATTAAAGACTGAGCTTTAAACTCTATATAAATATATTATAATTATATTGTAATAGAAATAAATATATATTTTTAAAGTCCAGCAGATATATTTATTTTATTTATTTCTAAAAATAATATATTATACCTCTATATAAATTACTAGAGATTAAATATAATTATTATTAAAGATTACTATTTTCTACTATTAATCAGTGAGATAATAGACTATTTTAATAAAATAATAATTTTCTTAAACTTGATTTATATAATATCTATTATTATGTTTAAATTAAAAAAATAATAAATAGAAAACTGTCTTTCACATTTATTATAACTATTATAAATATATTATTATACCATTGAATCTAATTAATATATTTATTATATTTTAAAGTTATGTAAACTCTATATTTAATAATTTATTTAATATTTATTATATTATATATTTTAATATTTTTATATATTTATAAAATTATAAAAATATATTAAATATATATAAGCAGTACTAGATCATTTAAGAAAATATTAACTAGTAATAAAGATTTTTAAATATAAATTTTATATATAAGAATATACTATCTAGAATTTAAAATTAAATTAAAAAGTCTTAATAAAAAGAAGTAAATCAATATAATTTAATTATAATCCGAATTTAAAACTATATATAAAATCCTAGTTTTTATAGAATTTATAAACTCTTATAAATAATTTATTAAAAATTACTTTTATATTACTCTACTCTTTATAAAATTTATATATTTAGAAAAAAGAAAGAGGAGTCAGAATACCTTATAATAAAACTTTTTATAATAATAAAATAAAATTACTAGTAATATATATTTCTGGATTAATTCTTAAGCTTATTAACTAATATAAAAAAATATTTAAAAAATTAAAAAAGCTTTCTAAAGTACACTGCTTTTATAATATTTTCATCTAGAATTATAAACTAAGCTGGAAACAGATTTTTTAAATTTTATAATTAATATTGTTATGGGACAAGTCCCTACTAGAGGACTTGGCTACCCAGCCTTGTAGCTGCCTGCTGATTAATTGATTTATATAAAATCTTAGACACCCCAAGGCCTTGTTTAAATATCAGTTATTTCTTTTTATTTAACAGGCGATGTATTCTTGGAATTAAGAAATAATCTTTAATATTGAAATAACTTTTTTAAATAATTTATAGAATAGAATCTAACCATGTAGCCAATAGAATAAAAAAATAAAATAAAATAAAATAAAATAAAATAATAAAATAATAAAATAATAAAATTATTATTAATAAATTTAATACAATAAATATAAACAGCTTAACTAATATATTAATAAGTTATAGAATATTATTATTAATATACAGATTATAAATAATATATTTTATAATACTGTTATTTTTCTTTAATATATAATTTTATAATTAAGATTCTTATATCCTGAAGTCAAATTATTTAATATATAAGATAAATAAGATTATCTAAGATTTAAAATATATTTATAATTTAAATTTTTTATAAATATAATTAGATATTCTGATAATATATCTCAAGTAATCTATATATTTAAATAATTGGAAGATAATATAAAATTTTTTTATTATAATATTAAAGTATAGACAGCACGGCTATTTATAAAAAATAATAAAAAATTTAATAAAATTTATAAAAATAAAAATTAAAAAAAATTATATTCTCTCTGGCAAGGCAGTAGGAACTGTAAGAATTTTTTAAAACTTTAATATTATTTTAATTTAGACTAGCAGTATTATATAAAAAAATATTTTTAAAATTATAATATTAGAAAATTTGATTAATTATGTACTATTACAGGCTACTATTAACTTAAAAAAGGTTTTTATTATAAAAAATATTATAATTAACTTTAATAATATAATTATAATATAAAATAAATAATAATTAAAAAAATATAAAAACTGTTAATAATTGTTATGGGACAAGTCCCTACCAGGAGACTCGGCTGCCCAGCCTCGTAACCGCCTGCTGACTAACCGACACACACACAAAACCTCGGACGCCCCGAGGCCCCTATTCGAACACCAGCTATTCCTTCTTGTCCAACAGGCGACGTACTCTTGGAACCCAGAGGCGACCCCTAACAATAATATATACTAGTTCAAAATTCTTATATAATTTTTACAGGTAATACAAGAAATATTATAAACTAAAAATATATTATTTTAATAATAGATAATAAAAGATAGAAATATATAATTTAATTTAAGAACTTAAACTAATATAATTTCTATTCTATAAAAATAAGTCTTAATTGAAAAATTATGATAAAAAAATAGATTTCTACTTCTAAAAAAAAACAAATATTTAATTAAAAATTATTATTAAAAATTAATATTCTAACTTCTAGTTTGAGCAGCCTTTATAAACTCTAAGAAAAAATTTTTAGATAATAAATAAAATAAAAATTAAAAAAAAATTTTTTATATAAAGTCACAGACAGAGATATTTAAATAGAAAGTCTTATTTTTAACAAAAGGTTTTTTTTTAGAAAAATATATAAATTCTAAATCTTTATGTTTAGAGATTAACATTAATCAGATAACTAATATCTATATTATAATTAATATAAAATACTTTATTTATAGTATTATTAATTTAAAATATATAAGAAAAAATAAATTAAATCTAATTTTAATTATTCTAATTCTAGTATTTAGGATTAAAGAAAAAAATTATTAATTATATTATTTAAATATATTTAGATATTAGGGTCTATGCTGAATCCAGGTTATATTTATATATATTTAATTATAATTTAAAATATAATATTATTTTAGAATTTTTCTGGCTAGAATATGATAATAAAAAAATTAAACTAAATTAAAATTAAGTTTATTTTTAGATAATCTAAATTTAAATTAAGATAATATAAATATTATAGCTTGAATATGCTCTGGTCTAGATATTAATTATAATTTTTAAATATAAATTAAAAAAAGAATATTATAGTTAAAAACAAAAATATTTACTATATTTTTAAAAAATATAAAAGAAATTTTATATATTAAATTTAAATTAAACCTGAGAAACAGACTGCCGGAATAATATTAATAATCTCTAGAATTATTTAAATTAAAGAATATATATATTTTTATACCACAGACCAGATATTAATTATTTAATTAAATTAAAAAATTAAAAAACTTTTCTAGTCTATATAAAAGTCACTATATAATATATTCAAAAAAGAATCTATAATATTATAAAAAATTTACTAAATTATTAAATAAAAAATTTATTTAAATAAATTAATAATTAATTATAGCCCTAGTTCTTTTTATCCAGAAACTAGAAAAAATCTTTATTTTTATATTAATCATTATAAATTAAATATTATTATTTAAAAAATCAGTACTCGCTGTCTCTAATTTATAAGATATCAAATTAAATTAAAAAATTAAATAATTTAATAAATTTAATATATCTGCAGTTTTTTATAAAATATATATTATTCAAAAATAAGAGTAAATGACTGCCTTTTATATTTAATATAAATTTTATAGCTTTAAATAAAAGAAACCTATATTATATTTTTTTAAGAAAGATAACAGATATGAAGTATAAATATCTTATAAATAACTAAGAATTACTTATTATTATAAAAGTATTTAAGCAATAGTACTATTATTTAGAAGAGAATAATGTGATAGGATCTACTTGTCAGGGTAGAAAGCCTGTTAACTAGGTAAGAAATCAACCATTAAACACTATATATTTATTTGATAATAACAAAGGTAGCCTATATTTATAAGATAGACTAATTCTTGAGAAATCAGTTGTTTATTATAAAAGAATTAATATTTTATAAATACCAGAGAAATATAGAATTATTATTAATAATCTTATGATTCTTATAATTATTATTATATATTATTCTAATAACTTTTATTCTGATAATTATATTGTTTTATTATAAATAATATTTTTTTCTGCTGGGACAAGCCATCTGATTCAGGTATTAAAGATAATCTTATATATTTCTAATTTAAAATAATAAAAATCTAATAATAAAAGATAAGAAATTTATAAAATATATAATATAGATAGAATTACATGCCATTTCTGTATAATTTTATAAGTATTTAATTATATTTATATAAATAGATTTATTATAAAAAAATATAAATAATAAAATCTTTTATATTACTTTTTTTCTTTTATCCTGTAATTATCTTTTCTTTAATCTTTTATAATTATTTTATTTACTTTCTATTATTATTTCGCGTGCTTTTCATTATTTCTATTATTATATATTAATTACTTGGTAATTAAATATCTTTTTATATTTATTTTTTACTTTATTTATCTTTAAATTATATATTTTATATTAGATTCTTTAATATACTTTTTAAAATAATTTCTAAAAAGAAGATTTGTATGTTGCAGAAATAATTTATTAAAATTTAATATTTTTTTTTATATATAATATCTTTATATTATTAATACTAACTTTGATATTACTGAGAAAATTTCTTATAATATTAATTATTATTAGAATACTCATGCTTTAGTATTGTATTACTAATATTTTAAAAAAATATATTTTATAATAAATATTACTTAATCTCCTTTACTATATTAAATATAATATTAATATTAGTTAAATTAATATAAAAATACTTAATAATACTTATAATTTTATTATTATTTTTAAATAATAAGTGGAACTGATGGACACGGAATACTAGAATAAAAATATTAAATATATCATTTTTAAAAAGATATTAAATCTAATTATTATATATAATTATATAAAGTCAGTTTATACTTACTAATTTAATCTTAAGAAATTAAAGAAAATTACTTAGATATAAAAATCTTATAAATAACTAGAATAGATAGCTAATTAATAATATTTTAATAAATAAGTATAATAAAATATAATTTATTTCTGGTTATTTATTATTAGATTATTAATTTATTAATTTCTCTGCCCCTGCTAATATTATTTTTATATAATATTAAATATATAAATATAATTTACTGCTCTATCTGATACCAGAAAATAAAGTTTATATAATCTAGATTTTAATTCTAAGATTTTATCTAAATATTATTATTAAGATAACCCGTGTGCAGTATTCTGATATTATTAATAAAATTATATTAAGTAATAATAATAATTTTAATAAATATAACATAGTTTCTGAGATTTATAATTTAATTAATTTATTCTCTGTCTTTATTCCTAGCTTATAAAAAGATTTAGATATTATTATTATTTATTTTATAAATAAATAACAGATATAATTAAATATATTTAAATATTTTCTACTGTCTTGTAGCAGGATGATTTTATATTTATTAATATATTTAATCTGTAATAATATAATTGATAAAGAATATTAAAAGATTAATATTTTTATAATTTATTCTTTAAGAATATAGAGTAATTTACTAGTAATTATCTTTTATTTTCTTAATATATAGTGCTTCTTATAGGATTTTTAATATTATTTTATAATTTCGTGTATTCTTTATATTTTTATTAAAAATTTATTAATTATATTTATTTAATTATTCTTTTTATTTAATCAAAAAGTAATCTTAATTATTATAATATTAATAATCTTTAATTTTCTTAATTTTTTATTTATTTTTATTATCTAGTTTAGATATTAAAAGTAATTTTTATAATCTCTTCTAATATTCTACAGTTTTAACAGAAAAATATAGAATATATTATAAATTTATTTATATTTCTTAGATAAATATAACTAATATACCTGAGATTTAATATATTTAAAAATCTAAAAAAATCTTATAAACTTGGACTAATTTTTTAATTTTTAAATTATAAATTATAAGTTAATAATTTAATTAAATTTTTTCTTTAAAATAAAATAGCTTTCTATACTTATTATAATATTTCTTTTATTTTTTTATAATTATTTATTATATCTTTTATAGCTATTTTCTTATTTCTTTAAGTTTTTTAATCTTATCCTGTATTATTAGAATCTTTTACTATTAAGAATTAGTCTTAATTCTAATATAAAAGTCTGGTAAAAATTATAGAAAATATTATAAGATAAATAGCCTGTGATTATATTATTTATATTATTATAAATAAATTAAATATTTAAAAAGATTAATAGCCAGTTGGTATTATAATAGCTAAAATAATATTAAAAATAATATTTAAATATTTAATTTATTTATTTTATTTAATTATTTATTTAAGAGTAGAACGCAGTTGAAAGCTTTAAGATTATATAATTATTATAAGCTAAATTTAACCAGAATTTACTAGTAAAGATTAATTTTTGATTAGATATAATCTCATTCAAGAATCTGAAAATTAATTTAATTTATTTATAAAATAATTTAATAAAATCTAGAATAATTATTATAAATAAAATAATAAAAAAATAATATTTTAAAAATTAATTAATAATAATTAAAATAATATTAATAATATTTTTATATTAAATAATAGGGGGCAGTCCTGTAATAAAATCTATTATTAATTTAATAAAAAAATATAATAGAATTAATAATAATTTAAGATTATTATATAATTAATACTTTGGAACAGTGCTTTCTTGATATATTAAATAAATTTAAATATATTTAATTATATTATATTATAATTTATTCTAATAGAACTTTCTGTATAATAGTATTTTTATTTAAATCTTTTTAAAATATTCTATTAGTAGATTATTATAATATAATTTAATAAATATTTAATATAATATCTTAGAGAAGAGAATATAATATTAATTTTTAAAATAAATATAATTAATTATCTTAATAATCTAATATTTTTAATTTAATTATTTTTATTAAATAATAATTTTTATTATTATATTTCTAGATCTTTATTCTGTAAATATAAGATTATTTTTTAAAGTTTAGAATTATATATATTTAAGTATAAAGCTTCTGTAATATATAGTTATAATATTATAAATTAAAAAATAAATTTTTCTTAAGATAAATTTTTTTAAATAATTTAATTAATTGTTTTTATACCAGCTTAATTATTAAAATTCTTTAAAGTTAATATAATACAGATATTAAATCCAGGATAATCCTATATATTTTAAGATTTAAACTAGGTTTTTTTAATAAGATTTCTTATTATCAAGAATAATATATTTATAAATTATTTTTAAATTAAGATTAATAATTCCTCTTGAGAAGTAGGCTCTATTTAAAATTTGAAAGATTTTCTGGAAGATTTATTTACTGGATTTGATTTTTCTATTTTATATTTAATAATAAAATTAAAAAAAATTAAATTTATAAGCTATCAAGCTTGCTTTTTATTAATTATAATTTAATATATAAAAAATTATAAATTTAAATAATTAGATAAAATCTTAATCATTTAGAAAGTATCTTCTAGATACTGTTATTATTATTTAAAAAGGTAAATAATAATAGATAATTTTTAATCTAGAATATTATAATTTAATTCAGCACTGGAGAACTTATAAAATTAAAATATAATTAAATAAAATATATCTTTAGTATTAGATTAAAATAAAATATTATTTATTTCTTTTTTTAATGTATTAATTTCTAAACAGTAGGATTTTATAGGATCAAAATATATTAATAAAAATATTTATTAAAAGATAATAATCAGATAATAAAAATAGTTTATTTAAATAATTAAATAAACTTTTCCTGACTTTTATCTGTTAATTATTCTATAAAATAAAAAAATAAAAAATAAAATAATATAAAAATAATTTTAAATAAATTATTAATAAAAATTATAGAATCTAAGAAAGATCTAGATATTATAATAACTTTTAAAAATTAATTATAAAATAATATTATTTATTTATTAAAAATCCATAGATACTCTATTAAAATTAATAATATATTCTAAAAATTTAATTTTAAATTAATAAAATAAATATTTTAATAATTTTATATAAAGTTGAGCTTCTCAAAGTCTTTTTAAAACTTAATTAAATATATTTTATATAAGATTTTTTATTTAGTAAAAAAATAAAAATATTATTTAAATATATTATATAAAAATTATTAAGAAGTCCTCGAAGCGCAGTATATATATAATTTTAAAAAATTACTAGAATATTAATTAATTTAAATAATATAATTATATATTTGAAATAATTATATCAGGTATAAAATACTGTCTTTTATTTATTATTTTTTTAATATAAATTTAGTAGTATATATTCTTGATATTAATCTTTAAAAATAAATACTTTTAATATCCTGTTAAGAATCTCTAAAATAAAAGATAAAAAATAATAATTTTTAATAAAAATCTTATTAAAATTCCTATAATTTATATAAAAATTCTAGTAGAATTTTTTAAAGATTAAATTTAATCTAATTTTAAATTCTCTTTAATATATTCTTATAGAATTTTAAATTCAGCTTTAAATAAAAATATATTAATTATAAGAAAATATTTTATTAAATTTAATATTAATAATATAGTCCGCAGGGCCATAAGAAAATAATTATTAAAAAAATTTATAAAAATATATTTTAAAATTATTTAAGTTTAAGAAATTACTTTAGAATTTAATAATAAATTATAAGATTTTTTCTAGTAATTAGATATCTTCAAGAAATTTAATAATAGTATATACTTTTATTAAATTTTAAATTATTTTAATAAATTAAATAATAAAAAATAATAAAATAAATAATATATTAAACCACCACTAGTAGTTCCCTGCTGATAAGATAATATATAAATCTTAAAATATAATTATTAAAAATAATATAGGACTGTTTTCTAATTAAAGATTCTAATTAATTTTTATATAATATTATTTAAAAATACAGATATCTTCTTATAAATTAATAATAGTAATAAAAACTTTCTATATATTATAAATAAAAATAATAATTTAATTAATAATTTTAATTTTTAGTACAGTAATTAAAATATATTAAAAATTATAAATTTTAATAAATTAATAATTAATAATATTTATTTTAATATAGTTATTTAGATCTGTAAAAATTTCAGGATTATTTCAAATAAATATAAATATAAAAATAATATATTATTTTTATTATAAATATAAAAAGTTAAAATTATAAGATTTATTTTAATTCTTTTATTTTTTTCTCTGAATCTGATGAGAATTAGTAAGTTCTAGTAAATTAAATTCTTTTATTTTTAATAAAATATTAGTTTACAAGATATTAAATACTTTTATATATAAAGTATTATAATTAATTATTATTTTTTTAATAAGATTTTCCCTGTAATTCAGGATATCTTTCTTAATAATTTTATTAATAATTACTTAGAAGTACTTATATAATTTATAATTACTAGATTAATTATTATTTTACTTATATTTTTCTTTATTCTTTTATAATTTATAATAATAATAATTATTATTATTATTTTATTCTATTTCTCAGGTAGATAGAAAATATATTTTTAAATATAATAATTTAAATCTAATAATAATTTAATAAAATATAATAAGATTTTTTCTTTTTCTGCTTAATAAGAAAAATATTACTTTAAAATATTAAAATAAATATAAAATTCTTATAGATTCTAGCTGTATTACTAGTAAGCTTATTTAAATTAAATTATAATATTTAATTAAAAATAATAATATTCTAAATTAAAATAAAAATCTAGTTCTTGAATTAAAGCTATAATTTTTAAAAATTATTTTATTCCTAAACTTTTATTATCTATAAAATAATATTATTTTTATTTATATATTAAGTTTATATAGTTAATAACAGCAAGGATCTTATATTCTTTTAATAAATATTTTTAAATATATTTCTAAATATATATTCTAAATTAATAATTTATTTTTAATATTTTTAAAGATTGAAGTTCAGGATAAAATAAAAAAATTTTTAAATTTAATTTTTTACTTATTCTTTTCTAATTCAGAGAAGAATTAATAATTTCTTAAAAATATTTTATTGAAAAATTATTTCTTTAAAAATAAATTATTTTTATTATAAGTTAATAGCTTATTCTAATTAATAAATATAATTTTCTAATTATTAAATCTTTTTAACAGTGGGAATAATATTTAATAATAATTTTAGATTAATTTAATTACTAAATATTTTTATTTCTTTATTATCTTTAATAAATGGCATCTTTCTTAGGTAGTTAAAAAGGAAAAGATTAGAATATAATAAGATTTATTTATTAAAATAAAAAATCTATTAACTAGATAAGAAATCAATTATTAAATATTATATATTTATCTAATAATAATAAAGATAGCTTATATCCATAAGATAGACTAATTTTTAAAAAATTAATAGCTTATTACAGAGAGATCAGCATCTTATAAATACCAGAAAAGTATAGAATCATTATTAATAATCTTATAACTCTTATAACCACTATAATACATCATCCCGATGACTTTTATCCTGATAGCTAGGTTATTCTATCACAAATAAATTCATAGTTATAATAAAATCTAATTATATTGATTTTAGAATCTTTTTAAATTTTATACTTAAGAAGCTAAATTCCTGGTTAATTAAATAAATAAAATTATTTATAATATTTAATTTTATAATTAAATACTAGCCCGGAAAGAAGAATTCTGTAGATATATTTAATTAATATTTAAATTTTATTTTTTTATAAGAGAAAATAAAGTAAAGTTTATTATTATTTATTTTATTAATAAAGTTATTAAAAGATTTAACAAATCTAGAAAAATAGATAGATTCTCCAGAGAAATACTAGTAGAAAATAACTTAAAATAATTATACAGAAAACTAAATAAATATTAAAATATATATTTACAGAAAAAATACCTGCCGGTATTAAAATATATTTTTAAAAAAAAAAAATTCTGTTAATAATATAAAAATTCTAGATTTTCTAATATTATAGATTTATATATATATAATAATTAGATTTAAAATAATATATTTAAACTTAAAAGATTCTATAATAAATTTATTTTATAAAATTATAAAAAAAGAACCCATAGATATAATAACAGAGAATTAAATCTTTATAAAAAAAAGCTAAATAACCTGATTTAGAAAATAAATAAAATAAGTTAATTTAAAAAAATTAAATATATAATAATCCTGGCTACTTTAATAATAAGATAAAAATATTATAAATAAACTATAATATACCAGAAGACAACTATTACTAAGAATAATATATTTTAAAAAAATATTTAATATAAATATCAGTAGCATAATATACATACTAAAATAAAAATATATATAAAAATATATAATCTCTATTAAAGAATTTAAATTTATTATTATATATTATATAATAAATTAAAGCTACTACCACAATCCAGTAAACCTAAAAAAATAATAATTAAAAATTTTATTATAGATTTATTTCTAAATGAATAACAAGAAAAAATATATAATATAATTCTAATAATAATAAATATATATACTAAATTTATATTTTATTTATTATATTAGAAAAATATTACAGTTCTGTAACTTACAGAATTAATATATAAATATATTATATTTATTCTTAGAAATACAAAGAAGTTAATAATAAATAGAAGAATTATTTTTATAAATAGATATTAAATAACTTTGTATCATTATATAAATATTTATAGAAAATTATTACTAATATATTATTTTTAAATAAATAAATAAAATATTGAAATTAGATTCTTAAATATTATTTATAAGCTTATTTAAATTTTTTAGAATAACTAGACTTAATAGCTTCTAATAATCTAAATAATTTATAATAATATAATTTATAATATTATAAAAAATAATATTTTATAAGGTATTAATGGGCTTCATATTCTAATTATAAATTAATATAAATTAAAAATCTTTTTTTTAATAAAATATCTGTAGTAAGAAAGCAGGCAGGTACTTTTATTAAAATTAGAAAAATACTTAAAATCTTACTAAATAAAATAAAAAAAGTAATAATAATATAATATAATTATAAATATAAAAAAAGATTTTTTAAATGAACTAGAAGATTATAGTACAGGTTAAGAATATTATAATTATTTGTTTAAATATAAAGTTTAATTATTAGTAAATTAAATTTTTCTGATAATTAATATCTGGGGATAACAGTTATATACGTTATAATTATTATTGAAATATAAAAATCTATATTTGAGTTTTTTATGTGGCTTTTAGAGTTCTATAATTTTTATATAAATAAATTTTATTGATTATTTCTAATATCAATTAATAAATATTAGAAATAACTAGTGAAAAAGATTTTTATATATAAGGTTTTAAAAAGAACTTTTAATATAATGAAATGATAAAATTACATCTCTAAAAGAATATTTAAAAGTTTTTCATAAATATTAAAAATATATAGATCTACTATAACTAGCTACTTTGATTAATATACAAAATAATATTTAATTACTGGTAAAGATAGTATA
Source organism: Aspergillus tubingensis (assembly GCF_013340325.1). NCBI lineage: Eukaryota > Fungi > Ascomycota > Eurotiomycetes > Eurotiales > Aspergillaceae > Aspergillus > Aspergillus tubingensis. The sequence continues at coordinate 1,301,604 of NW_023336279.1, read as the reverse complement.
AATAATCTTTTACTACATACTTTCTTATTGATAATTATATTTTATAAAGAATATTATATATATTTGTACATAAGTAACTATAATTTAATAATTAATTATTTATAAAAGAATAATAATAAAGATATTGAAATATATCTAACTATTATCTAACCATGTATAAATATCAAAGCTAAATAAAATAATTAATATTATATAAATTAACTAATTTATATTTTTATATTATTTTTTATATTATTATATATACCTGAACAAAGCACTCTAAATATAAATAAAAAAATAAGAATAATAAATCATATATTTTTATTATTCCTGTGACTAGATCCCCAGAGCTAGTAAATTATATATTAGAAAACTAATACCATTATTTAAAATATAATTTAATATAAGATATTACTAGGCCATATTTAATAGTAATAATAGATCTCTATAATAGCAGTTATTAAGTAGTAATACTTACTAAAAATTTATTATATAAATTAGTCACAACTTATACTTAATATATTTAATATAAAGAAATTATTTATTAATATATAAGGATGGTGGCTGGCTGAATATTAATTATATTTAATATAATTTAATAATAATTATATAATAAAGATTACTATCAGAATAAAACCTTACAAAAATAAAATATTAATAATATTATTAGTATACAGGACAGCCGCAGCATGCAGAAAAAAATAATAATAATTATAACAATAATAATAGTAATAATAAAAATAGATATAATAGATAAGACAGATATAGCAGGATTAGTAATAATAAACATTAGCTATAATAATAATAATATAAATAATAGTATAAATACAAGCAGTACATAAAATATAAAAAAATAAATTATTTTTATTAATTTCTTTTATTAATCTTTTAATAGATAATTATATCTATAATCATATATTTCTAAAAAAAAGAAGAAAATCGATAATTAATATAAAAATATATAAAATATATAACTAAGCTGTATATAAACTTATAATCTATATAATATAATTATTTTTATTTATATAAAATATAGAATATATATTCTTGCTATACAGATTATTATTTATTATAATATATATATTTTTATTATTTAAATTATTATATAAATTACTACCCATGCAGAACAGCAAGGAAAATATATTAAATAATCATTATAAATTAATAAAAAACATATAAATAAATTATTTTATATAAAAAGATATAAGCAATATAAAAATATTAAAAATTATTATTACTGAGTAAGTAAATTAATATGGTAATATATTATAGAAAAAAAGAAAAGATTTATAAAAACAAAAAAATCTTAATCTTATATAATTTACTACTATAAATTAAATATAATAAGTAATAAAATTATTTATAAATAAATTCTTACTTACTAGAGTATAAAGTTGTAAAATTATAATAATTATCTTATATTAATTATTATAAACACATTTGCAGTATTATTTTTATATATAAGATTTCAGAGAAAGAGAATATATTATATATTAATAATAAAAAATTTATATTGAGGATATTCTAATTATTTCTATTCTTATAATTTTCTGATTTTCTAATTATTTAGTATATAAAATTATATAGATTTCTTTATAACTGCGGGGACATAGTTTCCAGATAAAAAAATAATATTAAAGTAGATCTACCAGCTTGCTATAAATCAGCAGATTATATAAATAATATATAATTATAAATTATATAAATTAAGTGAGATTATATAATTTTTTTATATTATATCTTACTGGCTTCTCTGATACTACAGGAGGCCAGTGATCAGTTTAAAGCAGAATAGTAGCTAGTGTTCGCGCATATAATTAAACTTATTATATCTCCTAGATCGCCCCTAACACATATCTTGTAATAAAGTAATTGATATTATAAATGAATATTAACAAATTCATTTCTTATTTCAATTATCAGTCTGGCTGTAAACAATTCTGATTGGTTAGAATTGTAATTACTAATAGTTGTTTTAGAAAAAATGTTTCTCAATCATTTCTTACTGAAATAAGTTAGAAAGATTTAGATCCATTAATTCTTGTAGCCTGTAATATATATATATATCTTGTCTGATAGATTTATTAATAGTAACAATAAAAGATGTATAGTATTATACTCTTAGTCTAGTAGCACTGGACTAATGTTGATTATGATTATATAGAGAGATCCTGTTGAGATAAAACAGATTATAAAATCATATAAATAAAATATTTCGTAATAAATTTTTATATATTCTAAATCACATCAGGCTTGCCGGACATATGGAGAGCACGCAACTGAACCCGGACGTTACCAGCACAACAGACAACGTGTGGAACTATATGGGCCAAAGAACTATACTTGAAGCATCATACCTTTCCGGCTTACTGCTTCCTCGATGTGAAATCCGAACACGAGACGGTAAAGATCGCGCAGCCAAAGATGTTGCCCGCTCTGCATCATCACTTCAACAGCGCATGCCACATCAGCTGCACCCGCTCTAGCTGAGGGACCCACACTCCTAAATGTCGGATCGAATGCTACCAATTGCTTGTAATTCTTCAGGAGTGCAACCTGCCATGGCATGGACCCAAACGCGTCCGAAGAAAGCGACTTGACGAATGAAGGAAAACTATGTGGCCCGACGCGCTGGAATCCGCTATTTATTGCGGCCTGGGTCACTAATATCCGAACACATGCCAGGTTTGGATCTCGGGATGATGTCTTCACCGTCTGCGTGGAAGATGTTTGCTCTGAAGACTGGCTTTGACCCGAAATATTAGACGAATTAGACGACCAGGCGTGCGAAGACTGACCTGGGCCTTGGCCCAAGACGAAGATATTCTGTACTGGTGCATCATCGGGCGACACGGTTGCGGTATCGTCGAATATTGTTGTTGGTGTCTCGGGGTTTCCTTGTTGATTTATCAACTCATCAACCGAACCAGACTCCAACGGTTTCGGTTTTTGAACGACCTGCGTAGTAAAGGTTGCTTGACTTGGCCGGGGTGTACCTCGATCAGAGTTTCGAAGAGTACGTTGAGTCCAACCTTCACGGAAGATATCGCATAGTTCCCAACAAGCCTGAACTGCAGAACCAAGCAATTCCTCACCTAGCCTTTTACCTTCTTTGATACTCTGACGTATGCTGAAAAGCATTTCTGCTAGGGACCAGCAGGCGCTCAAAAGGGAGTCTGTTTCTGATACAAGTGTCCTTTGTTTCATCAGGCGGTGACATATAGTGATGTAGAAGTCCAAGGTTCTTTCTCTGAAAGCATCTGGGAGGTTACGGTCGTGTGTATTGTACAGATGATTGTTCAGCTCGAAGCTAACACGGAGAACAGAATCGGCATTCTCGTCGTTTCTGACGCGGGTCTCGAATAGTGTTTGGCAGAAGTCTCTGCAAAGGTCAAGCGTTGGGTTGATTTGCGGTGCACGATCATCATTATGACTGTCGTACAATTCCTGGCACAATCGCCAGCACGATCTCCAGACGTCCTCCCGAGTATCCACAGTGCATCCATGACGTTCACGGTGTATGGAGCTTAGCGTTGCCAGTGTATTGCACAGAGCCCAGCATTCAGCCAGAGCTGCTTGTAAAGCACGAATCTCTGATTCTTCATCAGACAATTGTACAACTTGTGAGTGGTGACTTTCGGGTTTCCCATTTGTATGTTGGCCAGCCTCTTCAGCATTCGCATTTTTTGAGGAAGCCAGTTCTCTATTGACCGAGGGCCTGGTGAATAATGGCTGTTCCTCGCAGTGATTTACGGCCATTTCTGATACTTTATGACTGGTGGAATGGACATATTTACCAATGTCGAGGAACTCCTGCCTTGTTTGTGCACGTGGGGTTGCTCGTTCAAACCAGTCTCTGGCTGGTTGAATCGATGTAGTAGTCAGCGGCGGTGGTGATGTCGGACCATATTGATTCTCCTGATGTCCGTCAGTACATCCATGTACAATGACCAGAGGATCAGTACCTTGGCCGACTGTTCAGGTCCAGTGCTCACGGAAGGAGGTGCCACCACGTTTGATGCTAAGGTTTCTGTTCCATCTGACTCTGACTGTGAAGGGCTGCTAAAGTATTGCACGCCATTTACCTGTTTATACCAACTATAGTTAACCGTGCAGTTCACACAGCAGATGAGGTGCATTGGATGGGGGTCACTCACAAACTCGCCGAACCCAGTAGGTGCATGTATCACAGACTTTGGAGGCTCGTCCTCATCCGACTTTGTTGGGTTGCTGTTGGAAATCGCATTCATTGGCTGTATCTTACCAACACATCTAAAGTCAATGTAAAATTCGGATTTATACTAATCACTCTTGCGTCGGAGAAACTTGCACATACTGTAAGTTCAGTTTTAGTGGTATTGGGTGTGTGCGACGACTGGGTTGTTGCTGTCGGAGGCACTGCTTTAGGTTGAGTGTCAGATATGTGAATATCATTGACGACCGACTTTTTAGTGTGGCTAGGTTGATTGGGTCTTGAAGGTGACTCTTCACTGTATTTTACCCCTTCGTCAGATGAGCTGCTTATACTTCCGTCGGGCCTGGAATGATTAACATAGATATTGGTTGGCAACGTGTTTTATAACTTACATCTTGAAGACTATTCGCGAAGCAAGATACGAGCAATGAATGTCCAATCCTCGTACAAGGGAGTCAGAATGATAATCATGTTGTGGCCTATGATGATTGATTTAGCAATCCGAGTTGAGATCGACTCATGGCGCATAGGAGTCCAAGCTTAGTGGAGGCGGATGAAGGTGAATAGTAATTAGTTAGTATCCGTGCTGTCGGTTGGTTGACTAACGCCAGCGGGGTTGAGCTCATCCTAACTGAAGGGTGCTCTATAATACCTGATAGTACCGCGCTTCCTGTTCCTAGTGAGCTTAGCCTGTGATACGCTATGCATGAGGCTAGTTGGTAGGCCTATCATGTACGAGGTACAGGCTTTCCAGCCCCTTCATTGCTACAGTAAATTCGTATGTGGCACACACATATTAATTGCCCTGATCTTCTCAGATTATCACCCAAGACAAGCATGCAAAGGCAACGATATGTACGGTTCGAGTGCTTACTCCGCCTAGACCACTTTGTATTGGCTGGATAGATGGCATTCGAGGAATAATGAATTATCAATGATTAATTTTAGAAGTCCCTTGGTTTTGAACTGACAAACAAGAACACAAAACACAATCTTATTGAGAGCATACGAAGCATATCATTAACCAGTACTGGAAAATAGCCGCTGGAGTGTGATGATGAGCAACAAATCGTGACCTTTGACCAAGGCATTAGATAACAAACAGCCATTGGCCATAAGTACTAGTTGTAGGTGTAGTAAGTAGCACTATGGTGGGGTACCCCGGCTTATTATTGGTCCGTGTACAATGGATGTTATGGGGTCGTACTACTCGGCGCTTCCACACGCAATTACGATCTTAGCCTATTGTACTCCGTAGTATCTTGTATTTAGCCCACCATCATGTGAACAGAACAACAGACAGCTGCCCAATGGCGCGGTTTCCTGGTATTTGCACACTGTGCCCTGTGCCTTCACCAGCTCGCTTTTCGTTATGCGATTGGCAGGAGAAGTATCGGGACTGCAGTACTACTGACACTCGACAAATCAGAGACGGACAGTGAGCGAAGCACGGCGCAAGAAGGCACACCTGTTTGATTAGGTTTGACTTAAGACTATCACGCAGTAGCTATACGGCTCCACCTCTTATCTCTAAAGATCCCGCCGTGCGCACTTACATGGCTTATCAGCCCGGAGCACCTGATATATTAAGAGCTTTGGCCGGTAGTTCACGCAGCGATTGATCTCATTCGTCCTCCCGCTAATCACGAGTATTTGCGGTCGATAGGCACTAGTAGTACTGTTTCAGACCAGGCCAGATGCCATTTTGAGATGAGCTTTACCTACAGCCCAGCCAGTGTAACCTGCCAGTGGTACTTGAACAATGTATATAATCACTAGGCTTAAAGTATTGCCATACTGGCCCCCGCGGTTCATAGATATCGTTCGATTAAACCGTGAAGTCGATAATGAAAGTTTAGCTGCTCTGATATACATGATCGCTACTCCGTACTCGATCATATTTGACCCATGAGACCAAATTTGGCCCAAGCCGCCGAGCGCAGGGATATGTAGCTATTCTTCACCCGCAGACAGAGAAATAGCCATAAGTATGAGTGCAATCAGCGTGCTCAAAGACTTCGGTTAACATGTGTCACACCGTGATAGAGCTGGCAAGACGTTATATGACTCCAAATCAAACGCTGACCTCTTCATAAAGTCCAGGAAGAAACCAAGCAAAGCGTGAGGTGGCAAAAGAGAGAAGAAAGATGAAACATATAGACCGTCCATCCTCTAGCAATGCCATGCAAGCAAACAACCCATTCAGGCCAACGATCTCTGGCAGTGGATTCTGGTTCTGTACAAGGTCGTGAATGTATTGATTGCACCATATGAGGAAGCAACAGAGATATTCCCCCACTTATGGATGTGCGAGTAAAGCTCGTGTTCATATTTGGTTCTTCGCCCGGTCTCTTTCAGTAGGATTATACCTATTGAAAATATGAGTTCCCACGTGCATGTACTTCCAGCCAGGGGTTCACTTACCGTAGGAGTTTCTCTATCAAATCGACATGAGTCATAATCATTCTGCGGCAACAGTACCGCTTGCATCCAAGCTGATCCATGGCGTCACTTTCAAGCTCCAGTTAGTTTGTCGCCGTAGTTAGAAATTCGATTACCAATACCTACCCATCGGGTATACCCTCATCAAGAAGTTGGAGATAACGCTCCCAGAGATCTCCGACAACCTGGAATTTACGTTGCATGAGATTCGAGAAGCGCAATAGGGTATCAAGTGCCACGTACCTTGCCGCAAGAAAAACAGCGGACGGGGATGATCATTTGGTCTGATTGTTTCTTCCGTAAAAAACGTTTCCTGTTGGTAAATTAAGTATAGAGGAGTCAGATTTATCAGAAAGCGTTTGGAATCTTGACAGCCGGAGAAAGGTAGGAATTGATGTTTCTGTCTTGGTCCCTTATTGCTGGTACTCGCCAAAGACAATGAGTGCAGTTTTTGTCTGCCATCGAATTGCCCGAGACGTGCTCCGATTGAACAAACACTAGACCGCAGCCCCACTTGTTGCTTTTCTAGAACCAAAAATACCGCATATATTACTGTTTCTTATTGTTAAATTACCGCTATTCTACAAAGGGAATGACCGCACCTGACAGGATGATAAAAAAAAAAAAAAAAAGTAGACAACGGGACTGGAATTTTGTAGGCCAGGCCGTCATCAACACTATCGACCCTACTACGCCAGTGTATGGACGATTAACATTGGAGCCTTGGAGTCTCTAAGCCTTTATCACAATTAATCAGATTTTTTATAGATTTCTGCCTTTCCCTCCATATCAACTTACCAATGCGCAATACTCAAGACCCAAAACGACCGTCAAAGAGATCCCGAGTTGGCGATGCGGCTTTAGGAAAGACAATGCAGATTGACGATACACGAGTCAAGCGACGTCGCACATCACAAAGCAAGAACGATATCAATAAGGCGCACACGCCAGCCACAAGCAACTCAAAGGAAAAGCATGGGGTCGAAGAGCAGTGTACATTAGCCCGCTCTGTGTCTACTGTACAGAAAAGCGAACCGCAATATGAAACTTGGTCGTCTACCAGCATGGTAGCTGGTCAGTACAGCAACCTAGATCCAATTTTTACGAGTGATGACGAGTAAGTTGAATGCCTACCATGCAACTGAAAAGTCTTCTAAGCTCCTCTCCATGTTAGGTATCTCCTCCTTGGTCTCGAGACTGCAGTCCATGTCTATTCTCTTGCGACTTCGCGCCTTCTTCGAACACTTCCATCAACAGCTGGAGATAGCATAACTGGATATAAACTCTCTCCGGCAAACCCAAACTTCCTCTATGTGTTTACGTTGAGCGGTTCTGTGACCAAGTGGGAGTGGCTCTCTGGCGAACAATGCTCGTCTTGGGAAGTAGGTCACAAGACGATTTCTGTCGACGTGTGCCTTAGTGATTCTGGGAACGATCTATTGCTTTTCATTTTGGAACGCAAGGATGGAAAACGTGTGATCGCGCTCAATGCCTCCCCTAATGACGCCTCACAGTACATGATTATACTCGAAACACATGTTCAGATCACTAACCTCAAGGTTGCATGCCAAGGCCAATTTATTGTAGCATACAGCGACCGGCATGTGTTTTTCGGCTGGACAGGGCTTGTTCAGCCTTCCGATTCTGTTCGTTATATTTGGAAAGAGGTCAACTTGCCTGTCAGCGTCATGTGCATTGATGTTCGGCAATACACAGCGTCGAATCGCCCTGGAGCGCAGGGGTCAAAAGATCGGGATCATGCGGAAAAGGTCGATCTAGTCTTAGGTGAACGAAATGGTTCTATTCTCATATACTATGACATCCTGCGTTTTGTCAAGGATGAGGGAGGCCGTCAACATGAAAGAAACCTCACTCCTCGGCGCCTTCATTGGCATAGGAGTTCTGTGAACAGCGTGCGTTGGTCTAAGGATGGTAGGTCTCCCAACAAGAACATTAAGATAGAGACAATTTCACTGATGAACCTGTTCAACGAAAGGAAACTACATCATAACAGGTGGCCATGAATCGGTCATGGTGCTCTGGCAGCTGGACACCGGTAGAAAACAATTTTTGCCTCATCTTTCGTCTCCGATCGGCAACATAGTTATATCTACAAGCGGGAATCTATATGCCGTCAAATTAGCGGACAACTCGATTATTGTCCTGTCAGCGAGAGAATTACAACCTTTCTCTACCATAACAGGGTTGCAGCTGTGTCCCAAAACTGCAAAGGCTCATGGCAAGATTTCACCTGAAGACCAGCCCCTGTTCGAGTGTGTTCCTGCTGCAATGCATCCACAGAACCTCGATCACCTTATTATAGCTGTCCCCGCCTCTCGTCAGATGACTCAGGAAAGTCACCCCCTGGTCAATGCCTCCATGCTTCAAACCTACGATATCCGTACCAACAGCCATATTTCCCGTCAAGCTCTTGCACGCACCAACGCGACTACGTTGAAGATTGGCCCTGATGGCTCTCACATAGTTACTCCGGACGTTACCCACATCAGTGTTTCCAACGATGGTAAATGGATGGCCACCGTCGACAGTTGGAGCCCCTACATACGAGACATGCAAGCGCTGTATCATGGGGATTCAGGAATTAATCATCCTTCGGATGGCTTCCAGGAAACTTTCCTGAAGTTTTGGAGATGGAACAATACTTCCAGCCTGTGGGAGTTGGTTACCCGAATTGACGGACCCCATTTCTGTGACAAAGGTTCCGTGCGTGTTTTGGATGTTGCAGTACGGGCATACAGCGCGGAGTTTGCGACCATCGGTTCAGATGCAGTCTTGCGTTTTTGGTGCCCGAGTACTAGGCAGCGCAGTGGCTTAAAATCTGACAACCCAGAAGAGCCCATGGAAACCTGGAAATGTCGGAGAGCCATTGATTTGAAAACTTACATCGATGTCGGCATGGCACACTCACTAGGTGCAGCTTCCATAGAATTTTCTCAGGATGGGTCTGTTCTTGCCGTCTGCCTGGGGTCCAATGCATGCCTCAACTCCGGACTTGCTATATTAATCGATGCGCAAAATTGCAGCGTCCGTTACAGCAGAGTCGGTTTATATAAGGGCATGCCCTGCGCGGCTGCGTTTGTCGGGTGCAATCTTGTTATAGCATCCCAAGAGGCAGTCTCCGTATGGGATACAGTTGATGATATTGTCAGGGCAGTCAAATTGCCTGGGTCCGGAAGCGTTTCGTCCAAGCAGCCTCGTTTGCTGGCTGCAAGCTCTGAGACTAATACCTTCGCTGTGTCAGTACAGTGCCCACAGAATCATCAGCATTCAAAGAAGAGCCGTATGATCCGATCCTCTATACAGGTATACGATGTTCCCACATTAGCGTTGCTGTCGGAAACTACCCTTGGGCATCATCCAGTTGCCTTACTATCGGCTATGCACTCGAGCGATTATGTTGTTGTTGATGTTGCGGCCAACGTCCAGCGGATTGGCCGTCTCGATCAGAGCTTCCAGAGCAATGGTCATTCGCGTGACCTTGGTTCTCACCTTAACTCGGGACTTGGAAATCTGTTCGGCCAGCATGGTCGTGGGAAGTCTCAAGATCCACAGCACATTAGTACTGGCTCGGACAATCAAATTCAGCAGAAAGAACTGGCTAACGTCTTCGGTGATGCGCCGCCCTTCGTTATGCCCCCCGCCAACATGATCTTCCGCAATGTGGTAGATGCTCTTTCTAGTTAGTTTCAGTTAATCAGGAAATAAATCTTGAGACAGACTATGATTTTACATCTTTACGTTGCTCTACATATTCAAAACTGTAATTTCACGTCCTTGCTCAGCTCTTAAGAGGAGTTATGATGGCATACTTCAGTATGTTGTTCGGTGCTTACTTTCACTTACGCTGGACAAACTTCGCTGGGGTTCTGCTGGGTCTTCGCAACAGTTCATTATCTCCCCCATTTCCCTCCGTTGCATTCTGTTCTATCGTTTGTATGGATATTCTATATGTTGTGTCATATTTAATTTCATTTCCATTTCCAATCACATTTTTATATATATATAAGTATAGCGGGGGGAGGGTGTGAGGCGAATGGAATGAGATTATCAGAGTATCCCGGCAGCATGCGTTATCTTGAGATACCTAGAATTCTTACTAGTAGGGAGTAGGAGTAGCCCTGTACACCACTGGCACATATGCCCCAGTGCTTTGTATATGTAATCATAAACAAGATCATATCACATACCTAGATCAACTTCACGCTAATCTTCGAATCCTTCTTCGCAATTTGAAGATCCTAGTTCGTAACCACGTTAAAAAGAGCACCCATGTATTTTTAGGTTGTGATCTCCAGGTATCTGGGCATGATTCTGACTGCGAAGTTGAAGGTTGCGGCTTGTCAGATACCTCCTTTTGTCCGTCCTCCAGATCTACGTCATCACCAGTGAGCCTGGTCTGCAGATGCTGTTTCCCCCTTTGCTTTGTTTGCTTTTCTTCTGCCTTCATCTGTTGAGCCTCAAACCTCCATGTTTTAGCTGCCTCCTTCTCTTCGAAAGCCTGACGTGCTGCTTGTACCGTAGCCGCCCGAGCTATAGGGTCCATGCTCGTACGCGTCTTAGATCGGAAAACAAAATCCAAAGATGACCTAGATACCGGTGACGTTGTATCCAAGGTGCTTCCGTTGTCTCGTGAGTATCCGAAAGATGAACGGCCGGTTATATTCGTCTGAGAAACCCCAGGCGACCTCGTGGAAGAGCTATCATGAGTCTGTAGCGATAGTCGGGGTGTCTTGCTTAGATTGGTTGTGCCCGGCTTGAAGGACTCTAATCCTGACTGTGTCGGGGAATTGCTCCCCGCAAATGGATCCTTGGGAGAATCATCGCTCTCAAGTATGGATGCTTGGCACGATTGATTTAATGGTGGCGTATAAGCACGTGGAGCGAGACGCATGGGATGAACATATTGTGAGCCTGGTTTATTCATGGCCGAACTGCTGGCTGTGGACGCTTGGGACATTGCACTTGTAGATTGACGATAAAAAGCCGAGGGGCTTTTCCCCGAGGGAGGATGGCTAATTGTTTCAGTCCCAACTGCTGCCTTGTCGTATTTCGCATAAATGCCTAAGCCTTCCTGTTCGAATGATGACCGCGAAAGGTCGACTGTGGTCGGCGATGAGCCACCATATGATGCTTTCCTGAGTAAGGGCATTCGCGGCATTTTAATCCTCGCTGAGTCGTACTTTCACAATGACAATGATATAAAGCCAGCCTAAGCACCCAATGTAGTAGTTATGGATATATAATCGATACGACTCTTCCAGACGGCTCGTGATGTAAACACGGCGAGTTTGCTCGACAAGATCAAGAGAAACACCCTTCCCTTATGGTGAACTTGATCTTCCAGGTGCAATCAGTGAAGGCGTGCAACTCTCAGAATCGCTGAAATAGGAAGATCAGTGAGGCAGGACTTTATCTTCATTGCGATGCGACCCTATCCGATCCTGTAAACTGGACTGTTTTCAGGCTCACTGAACGAGAATAACTGCGGCCAAACGGACCGGTCGCTTGGTCCTAAAACGTGGAGCGAAGGATGCAACTGAAGTTCGTAGAAGTCGTCTTCGGAAGTGCCGTATGAGCCAGTCGCAAGTTAACTCACTGAGACAGCCGGTTGTCTCGATTTCCAAGCCACTAACAGAAGCGAAAAAGAGAAAAAGAGTTCAGTGGTTCCTTACGCAATGCATTGTCGGCTGAAATGTAACAAAAAAACAGACACACCAAGACACTTGGTACCAGAGAAAGGTAGTACGAAATAGAAAGATGGATAATCCTGATGACAGGGTGAAATGGCAGCGATGAAATACGGTAAGTACAATATGAAAGTCAACAACAGACACTCGAACCCTTCAAAACTCCAAGAGAGCGCGAGGGTAAGACGAGACCAGTACGATAATAGATGAGCCGGCGAAGCAAGTCTTTAAGAGGCAAAGCAATGGTGATCGGTGTCGATATCAGGCATCTCCGTCGGAAAAGGCAAGGGAGTAAGAGGAGATAAAGGAACTGCAACAAGTACCCGGGGGTTGGAGGGGTTGTATGGTTGAAGTGTAAGATGAAGAAAAGTAGGAGATATTGAGGGGGGAGGGAAGCGGGGAGAGAGAGAGAGAGAGAGAGAGAGAGAGAGAGAGAGAGAGAGAGAGAGATGGGCGAGGGAGGAGGAAGGAAGAGGCTAGGAGACGTGATGGTGGTAGTTCGCAGTAGTAGTGGTAGTAGTGAGGTAAATAGTGGAGGGAATTCTAAATCTGGGAAGGCGGCGGTGAAGTCGGCGCGACGCATGCGGATTGCGGAGGCGTTTCTACAACTCGACTAGCCGGCTCTTCCGAACGACGGGCTGACATTTGAATTTTTGCACGACCTCGGATAGTTAGCTAATCATGAGATGATCATAATGATCAAGTTAGCTAGGTTATTAGTGATGATAGTGATGAGATGAGCTCAGAGCAGTTAGGTTAACTGTCTAGAAGGGAACACGATGTATAGAGATGAGAGTCAAACTAACTAGTAGTTAGTTACCTGATCATGTAGGTATACTGACTATGTAGTGCTGATTACGTCTAGACCGACTCGTCAGGTTCCCGACCGGGACAGACCAACGATCTACACTTGCACTTTCCCTTTCCTTCAGCATAGGGCTTCGAAGTACTAGTACTGTCTTGTACGTCTGGAGACGAGGCAGTATCTACTAGTTGGTTGCACTAACCTGACACTCAAGGGAAAGATACTTCCTATAAGTAACCTATGAACGGGTCGCGTTGCAACAAGGGGGCAACAATAAAGCAACGTGACAAGCGAGTACCTATACTGACCATCGCAAAGGTACAAAAGCAGGCTACATGGAGGACCGATATCCATATGAGTATATTTAGGCCAGAAAGCAACCGTCCCTCAATTCCTCTCTTTCTCTTTCGCACGCGCGCTCTCTCTTCTTAGCGAAGGTGGCAGAAGACAATAGACGATAGTACTGAGGCCAAGATGGGATGTTTATCTGTCCACTACCATGCTATATGCGTATCTATCTGAAACCAAGTAGATATTGGCTTATCAAGAGATTGACTTGGGTGCTTACCATTCCTTAACTTCACCTGGCGCCGGTGGCTCAACCCGCACAACTTTATCGCAGTTGAGCAAGCAAAGGGGGTCGTAAGCTAATTTGAGCTACGGGGCGTAGAACGCCTGCATTAGTACGAGTTTCATGTGTTATGGCGGAACATGGATGTATGGCTACTCACCCGGCGCATAGCATCCACTGTAGACTCCCCTAGTTCATGTTGCAGGTAATCCCGCTTGACGAGACCAACTCCGTGCTCGCCAGTAACTGTACCTTCTAGTTCAACAGCCCGCTTTACCATCCGATGAACCACAGCCTCGGCTGTTGCTTTCTCGTCTTTATTGAAGAGGATTATCGCTGCCGCGCGTTAGAGCTCATTCCAATTGGCATGGGGGTATTGAAAGGCAGGTATCCATACCATGAAAATTGCCATCTCCGACATGACCGCACATTCCCGCCAACAACCCACTTTCAGTCATGTCTTGTTTGGTGGCCTCGATGATTTCGGGTAATTTGCTTATAGGGACAGCTACATCAGTCGTCCAAACGTGGTCTTCAGGACCTCGCCTCATAGACATAACGCTCCAAAGTGCCTGTTTCCGGGCGCTCCAGAGTTCTTGCATTTCGCTCTCACCTCGGGCAAACTCGAAGGACCGACCCGCAGTAGAAGAAACAATCTTCTGCACCATGTTTATTTGCTCCTTGACGCCAACAGGCGTACCCGCAAACTTGAAAAATATAGTAGGCGCTTCCTTCCAGTGTCGGCTGGTGGACTGACTTTCGTTGATGCACTTCATCTGCACGTCATCCAAGATCTCGACCCCAGCTACTGGGATGCCTTCTTCCACCACGCGAGTCACGCACTCTGCTGCATTCTGTATTGTCGAGAAACTCGCGACTGCGACATTTTGGCTTTTAGGTTTGACCGTCAGCTTCAACGTAGCCTCGGTCACCAGACCGAGGGTGCCTTCACTCCCAATAAAGAGTCTTGTAAGATCGTAACCAGCGCTCGACTTCCGTGGACGTTGCCTGGTTTTAATGATGGTCCCGTCGGCAAGCACTACCGTCAAAGAAAGCACCCAATCACGCATAGTGCCATACCTGTAGGCATTGGTTCCCGAACAGCCCGTGCCAATCATGCCACCGATCATAGCACCAGGGCCCGGATCCGGGGGAAAGAAAAGACCATCCTGAGCGATATGTTCATTCAGCTCCTCCCAGCCAACGGCAGGCTGGACCACGACGTCTAGATCCTGCTTATGGAGACCCAGAATACGATCCATACGACGGAAATCAATGCATACACCACCCCGCGTGGGCGCAAAATGGCCCTCCAAGCTGGTACCGCCTGAGTAGGGGGTTACTGGAATTAACCGCTGATGGCAAACCTTCATGATCCGAGATACCTCCTCCGTAGTAGACGGGTAGAGGATGAGGAACGGTCTTTCTCCCTCTTTCAGGGCGTAGGAAGACCAGTCGGAACCCGCATGCATATCCAAGTCGGCGTTTTGTGTGGAAACATTGTCTTTCCCTAAAATCTCAACGAAGTCCGCCCAAGCAGCCTGTAAATTTGAGGGAGAAACGTTATGTCGCGGTGACTGTATATCATAAACGGGGCTTGTTGACGAAGTGGGAAGCTCAGCAGGTTTCAAAGAGCCCAGATAGTAAGCCCCAGTGCAGAAGAAGGCCAATGCTAGCACAATAACATCAGCAATCAAGGTCTGGAGAGCTCCAGAGATGTTTATGGAGCGGGCCTCGGGCATTAGACATACCGAACATCAACGCCGCGTTGCGACTGCCCTGGGATTGGGACTGGAACTGTGAATATCGTTCCTGTTCAGCACGCTCACGTTTGAGGCGTTGCTGTGTACTTTCGTATAATTGATGCTTGAAGGACTGAGGTTTCTCATCGGCGCGATGGGGAACGGACCATTGCAAGCTTCTCCTCTGAGATCCTAAGCGTAACGGATGGCTGAAGTAGCACCCGGCCCTTGGGAGAAGAACGCGCATGGCGCCCCGCGAACGAAGGTAAGAATCGGCTCTAATCATGATGGGGGGTAACCGGCGACAGACAACATGGAACAGGGACCCTTGTTAAGACAGTAATTTTCTAAGGTGAAACCATCGCGTGGTAAACAGATGGATCCGCGATCAAGCCAGGCGCAAACTATGAGAACTGAGGGAGAGGCTGGCCGGCGGTACTGGGAGACGGAGGAACATGAGTATCCGGATTGATGGATGGATGGTAGAACAGATGGGTGGATGGAATGATTGCTAGCTAAGTTGGACTAAGCTTAATGCGGTAAGGCTGCGCTGCGGTAGCTCATCTACAAAATGCTAAAAAAGTAGTTCCTAATCAGATAGTTTACCAGCCAAGGCACTCTCTACTACCCCGTATGCAATGTACCCTTTTATTAAGCTACCCGAATAATGTATTGAGTTGCAATATAGTCGGAATAGGCCATACTCGCTTCATTACATACCAATAGGACTACCTACACGCAGTCCTTCATTTGAATGCCCGGTACTACTTCGTACTAGTTGTAAGTCAATCTACTACACGTCAGTCCGTTAGATTGTGCCAACCATGATTATCGGAGTGTACTGAGTATGCGCATTTCCCTCAGTCATTGGATGATTGTGGACCGAGTAAACCAGTCCATTGACCAGCCCGTGGTAGAAATTAGTTTGCTAATTATTCTACACCCGAGCATTGAAGAGTATATTTGGCTAGGTTAACTAACTACTTTTTAGTATTAACTAACTATACCACCTGAAATACTTACTAATCAATATAGCCGGTCAGCTGCCTTCTCCGGGTAAATTTGGCGCTGCGCCGGTTAATTCTGGACCAATGAAGGACTTCCCACCCCGCCCTCTCTACCCCATACCTTAGTACTTACGTCGATACCTCCTACCAAGCTACCCAAGATGGATCGAGAAGCAACAAAATCCCTAGGGTGACATATCCGAAAACTAAGAAAAGACCGAGGGAAAAAGGATAAATAAGGAAAGAAAGCGTAAATTTCGAAAGCTGAAAGTTCAGTGACGATATTCGTTTTTCTAGCCATACTCCAGCTCAAGAGCTTTACCTCCTACAACATCTCGAGTCAGCTGCTTTCTCGAGTCAGCTGGCTTTCTCCGTGTGCCTCTTTCTTTTCGCCCATCATGAGTACCCAGAATACCAGCGCTCAGGTATGTGCATTAAACATTCATTATATAGGGTCAATGGTGGCTCATCACACCCACCATGAACTCAAAGTGGCACAATTTGAATGATCGCTAATGACCCCAATCACTACCAGAATCTTTCCTTCGTTCTTGAGGGAATACACCGCGTCAAGTTCGAAGACCGGCCAATCCCAGAGATAAAAGATCCTCACGACGTACTGGTGAACGTCAGGTTCACTGGTATATGTGGTAGTGATGTGCGTATCACCAAAAGAATTGAAGGCCTGCCTAGCTGACATGTCGGATATTTTCATCCTCAAGGTTCATTATTGGGAACATGGCTCCATTGGCCAATTTGTTGTCAAGGATCCTATGGTCCTGGGACACGAATCTTCCGGTGTTGTCAGCAAGGTTGGCTCTGCCGTCACCAGTCTAAAGGTAGGAGACTGCGTTGCGATGGAGCCAGGAATCCCATGTCGCCGCTGCGAACCATGCAAGGCGGGAAAATATAATCTCTGTGTGAAAATGGCTTTCGCAGCGACACCTCCATACGACGGTACCCTGGCCAAGTATTACGTCCTGCCCGAAGACTTTTGCTATAAGCTTCCTGAAAGCATCACCCTACAGGAGGGTGCACTTATGGAGCCCCTTAGTGTTGCCGTCCATATCGTCAAACAGGCTGGGATAAACCCGGGTCAATCAGTGGTAGTCTTCGGTGCTGGCCCGGTTGGACTTCTCTGCTGTGCTGTGGCGAAGGCTTACGGTGCGTCCAAGGTTATCGCGGTTGATATTCAGAAGGGTAGGCTAGAGTTTGCCAAGAAGTACGCAGCAACGGCCACGTTTGAGCCAGCTAAAGCCGCGGCGTTGGAGAATGCTCAACGGTTAATAGCCGAAAATGATCTGGGCTCGGGTGCAGATGTTGCCATTGACGCTTCAGGAGCGGAGCCCTCGGTTCACACAGGCATTCACGTTCTGCGTGCTGGGGGAACATATGTCCAGGGCGGCATGGGCAGAAGCGAAATTACCTTCCCAATAATGGCGGCTTGCACCAAAGAACTGAACGTCAAGGGCAGCTTCCGTTATGGGAGTGGTGACTACAAGCTTGCAGTCTCCTTAGTAGGTAGTGGAAAGGTGAACGTGAAGGAACTGATCACGGGTGTTGTCAAGTTCGAGGATGCCGAGCGAGCATTCGAAGAGGTTAAAGCTGGAAAGGGCATCAAAACGCTTATTGGTGGTGTCGATTCATAAAATTTGTCAGACATTAGCAACATAGCAGACTGCAACCAGTTGCTTTGGACGTCAGTTATTCCTCACGCTTTCTACTTCCCTATCAGATGGCTTCCAGGATTGAGGTCTTTTGGATCACAGGATGTCAACTGCGAGGCATCTTTAGGCAATTGGTTCGGTCCAGAAAATATGATCATTCAACATATCTCTCGTGATTTTGAGAAACTATATCCCCGCTTCAGTTTGTGCTGGATATGACTTGGCCATCACAAGCCTGTGCGTCCGAAGTAGTCGTAACAAAGCTCTTGAGGATGGCTGGCTGGATAACACACCGCAATAACAGTTGATGACAATCAACTTCTGGAATGCATATTCAAACTCAAATAACTCGTTTATTGAACATGGTAGTCACAGTGCTTGACTATAGGGGGTATCATGCTGCACGAACCAAGCCTACTGGCCTTCAGTCACCTCACAAATAATGAGAGGTCAAAAAAGTAAGCTTTCGGCCGAAATGACGCAGTGCTCTTCCACGACATAATTTCGCCAACCGACCAGCCGTTCTGTAAGCAAAGTCAAGATGCGGTGAGCTCAGTTTATCGTGGCAGGTTAAGACCAGTGTCGTGTGTAATCACCGGAAAACATATGAAAGGAAAACCGCGAATAACAAAGCTGTTGATTAGTGGTAACTCGGGCCAAAGAATACTAGCAGCAGCCGCGACCTCTCCTGTGGTGCGAATCGCTCAAGCGAAATACATCTTCCCATTCCCTCATGCCAGTCTTCCAATTGTTAGTAGTATTCTTTCTTGGATGTCTGTGATGTAATTGGACAGCACCGTCGTCGAGCGACATGCGACTTCGAATGCTGGAACCATCGCTCGTGCCATGGCCATAGAGAGCCCCGTCACCGTATTGAATCCCGCTTTGGGGGTCGTCCGGGTCAATCTCGCCCAACTCGATCTTTGTGAGAATTATCCGGGCCAGCCGGTTGAAGAGCTCTTCTACGCCCTCACCCGTGAGAGCTGAGATCTCGACTGCAACAGGGATGTTGGACTTAGCCGCCCAGTGCGAAGTCTCTTCGGTACTGACCTCACGACCGTGAGGTGCATGCGTGGCCGTCATTCTCGTTGTGGTATCATAGTTTGAGCGAACGGAGCCGCCGCTTGATCCAAATGGAAAAGACACCTTGCTGGATGTACTAGACGGTGTGGGAGGTGGGCGTGCATTGTCATCAAGGGAATCGCAAGGTGGTACGGAGTCGGAGGCAAGGTCTGACTTATTACCGGCTAGTAGGACGCTCAGATTGGGGGAAGCAAGTGCACGTGCATCCATGAGGAACGTGGGAAGAGAGACAAATGACGCGTGAGATGTTATATCATAGATGAGAATGGCCCCTGCAGCTCCTCGGTAATACGACCTGGAGACAGATCGAAACCTCTCCGTTCCAGCGGTATCCCACAGCTGCAATTTGATCCGTGTTCGTCGCGGCCCGGTGCCTAATTTGACGATCTTCGAGGAGAATTCAACCCCAATTGTTTGAGATGACAGCACTCGCCCTAAGGTAGAAAGGCATATTAGCGAACGCGTCCAACTCCGGGATGAGCGTGGGAAACCGGGAGGGTTGGCATGGGTTTGTAGATGGGGGTGATGGAGTTCCAATCAGAGATAGGGTACCGTACATTCGCTCTTCACAAATCGGTGTAACACGCAAGACCTGCAATAACGAAGATATCAGTGACTGACGAAGCCTGAGGAGGTGTCACGGATCATTATCTTCAGTATGAGGACTTACTTTCCCGCCCCGCTCGGCCCTAGAAGAATGACCTTGGCCAGATAGTCATACATGCTCTCGAGCTCCTACATGGTATTAGATGCCGCTAATTGAAAGGGGCCTTATGATGGAAGCGGGCGCACTGATGGCGGAGAAAGATCAACACGATGGGATAGCGCCGCCATACATACCTGATTACTTTCGGGGAGAGAAGCAGTCGACGAAGCATTTGAGAGGTTCCTTTGACGCACCATGGCGCCAGAAACAAGCCATCTAATGGCCCGCGGAATGGTAAAGGGGTAAAAGAAGGAGGGCGGCGAAGAGTCTAGGTACTACGGCGGGTGGTACCTTGGTAGAAAGGACTTGCCCACGATTCGCCGTTCATGCGGGCTCGGGGTAAAAAGTACTAGTAGTGAGTGGTAGTACTAGTAGTAGTGGTAGAACTACTATCGGCATTCCGGCACCTGCCACGCCCCTGGCTTATTCACTAATCCACTTATCAAGCTGCTCTATCTTTATCTATGCAACCATTGACTACAAATTGTACTAGTTATGGATGTCGATATCTCCGAGGTCCTCAGCGGCGAGTTTTGTCCTTTTCATTCTCTATTCTCAGTCTTTTATTTACAAATGTAGTTCACCATTTCCTCGTCCGGAATCCAAGAATATGTCCCCCAGCAAAGCTGGAGTGCGTTCTAATAAGCCAACCATAACTGCAATGCATGTTTCCACCCCAATGGCCACTTCCACAGTAGAATTCACAATCACTCCCGGTCACCATACAGACGACAATTTCTCTGGCACACTGCTAGTGATGCCTTTCACACATGCGAATTATGGTTGTCCATCCTTGGCAACATGACCTATCCATGCGATGATTACACCAGCAGCACTGCACCGTAGTCGGAGATTGAGACCTTGCGGCAGAGGCAGGAGACTTGGTACTTGATGGATCGACACACTGTCCTGAAAAACTATTTTTGCGTATTTTTGAATCGATACATTCTTGGCCAGCACGTGGTTCACCCTTGTCAGTGGAGAGCTTATGCTCTTTGGCGACTGAAGATGTGCTCGGCGAAGTGAGTTTCGCATGCATTTTCGATGGCAGATCGTGCCAATGGCCGCAGTGACAGCAGATGACAAAGAGCATTTTAAACGGGCCGACTGTCTGTACATTCCTCAATTGCTCAATGCGTCCGTTCATTCGCCCTTCCGGCGTGTTGCATAAATCGGAGGTTGAAGCTCCCACACTGAGCGACACATCGTTGTCATTATTATCCAATGTACTTGGTACAGTGTCATCAGTGTGAGGAAAGCTGGCTGGGGCAATGCCATCCTGTCGAGGAAGCGAAATAGATGAGCAGGCTTCGTCTGCAGTGTTGTAATCTTCTGATCGTGGCTCTTCAGAAGATGCGGATTTTGACGAAATAGAACCTCTCCGTTGCGTAAGCTTGCTCTCATAAGGCATATGACAGGCTTCAGGTCTCTGCATCCTAGGAGCACCCTGAAAGCTCTGGGCTAGATTTTGACAAGCTTGAGTTCTATAACGCGGCGGAGTACCTTGAGATTCTAGGTGTCCGTCCCGACCTGCATGCTTCGCCTGGTAGACGTCTAAATCAGTTAGGCTGCCATTTGTGTTGTGAGTCCGAGAATCCGACTTCTCGGCTCCAGGCTCTCGGCATGTCACTGCATGGGCTTCATCTTGGTTTGTAAGAATGCGCTTGCTCAAAGGTGTTTGGAGATGGTGACTAGCCCACGTGTAGCCAACAACAGAGCGCTCCTGCGGGTTCCCAACGATACTGTGAGGCTGTGCAAGGTCTCCTTCGCCTTTATCCTCGTATCTCCCGGATAGACGCCTTGTAACATGTGGATGTGCCCGCTTATACTTGAGATCTATAGCCTTGATAGAATCCATGGGGTTTGATTTATCTTCGATAGGAGCTTGGAAAGTTGTTGTGTTTGAAGTCTCCTTAGCATTTGAAGACAGATTGGATCTGCTGTCCACAGTTGAGGCCACTGTAAGGGGTGATGAAACGTAGCTCTTATACTGTCTCTGAAGATAACGGTCCGTGGAAGTTCTGTTCGGTGCAGCCCTCAATGAATTGGCTTGTAAGTTAGTCGATGACAGTCCTAGTGAACTTCTTGAAGTCTTTCCACCATCAGCTGCCACCTGAGCTATCCGAGTGCTTTTGTAGCTACCGCGAGTATGCTTTTCCCGTTTATTCAGCAGTTCCGGGGAAGACACCGTCAATGACCGACGATGTCCAGATAACCTCACGCTGCCAGACTCCCTACTTTTAAGGTTGAGGGTTGCTGCGAAGGACAAGCGGTCCAGGTCTGTAGGGACAGGAAGACTAGGGGCTTTTGATGCTACCCTATGCGCGTTACTGTCGATGGTAACGAGGTGGTCTTGTACAGGGCTTTGTTCGTGCGACAAATTGTTTTCGATACTGCGAGGATCAGGCCCGGTAGAATCATTTGCCTTAGATTCTGTACTGGTAGGGTTCGCCGGCATTAGCTCCCGCATGGGCGCAGGCTCAGGTTGGTATGGGGCCAGCGCGTTGTTGATGGAGAGCTCTTTGGATATCACGGCGCCGAAGCGATCAGGCATCTTCACAGCAATGTGAGATCGAGCTGCGTGCGGTCCCGAGTGCAGTCCAGATTGTGATTTTTCGGCGTCAGCTGGTAGTTGAGTTGGATAATCTCCGTCACTTCTGCTTAGGGAATTTGAACGTGACCGGGAACCTCGCCTCGAACTTGAGAAGAGAGAAGAGAATCGGCGTGATGGGCGAGACTCATCTTCACTCACACTCGATGCCCTACTTGAGCTTCTTATAGGTTGTTTTTTGGTAAGGCGCCGGGACTCTTTCTGCTGTTGGCTTATCCCATGGCGTTGCTCGCTCTTTTCGAGGTTAAGAAACCTCTTCTCAAGCTCCAACCTTTCTGCTTCTAGGCGCCTTGTAGCCCTTCTTTCATTCCTGTCCGTCGCCTTGTTAATCGAAGTAGCGGGGCTGAATGACCCGTGCTTGCCAGAAGACATATCCATGAGGGAGGATGAGTCGGACAGTTGCAATGTTCCCTGGCTGATAGTGTGTGCTGATAACTTCACGAGCTCATTGTCAACCAAACCCGGAAAGGTTGGACCTTGGGCTATACGTGGACCGACATCTTCATTTGTTCTTATGAATGATGCGGATCGACTTGTACTGCCGCCTAGGCCAACCTCGTCTGTCTGCTGTGTCCCCTCTCGCTCTTGCCCAGGGGTCCTTATGGTTCGAGCCTCTATCGCATCCGACGATCGCCTGCCCCTTTCCTTCTTTGAGGTATTAACATGAGGCACATCTTGTCCCAACAAGGCAGAGGGTTAAGATAGGTAGGAGGAAACTGGTGTATTGGCAACTCGCTAGGACGATGACCAAAAAAAAAAAAAAAAAGAAAAAAAAAAGGAAAAGAAAAGAAAGAAAGAAAGAAAGAAAGAAAGAGAAAAAAAAGAAAGAGAAAAAAAAAAAAAAAAAAAAAAAAACCCTTACATTCACATGTTTATCCAAATGGAAGACCCGTTGTAGCTGCTGTGAGAGAGAAGACCTGCGCTGTCTTTTAGTAAGTCCTTTTTCACTGCTGTCCATCTCGGCCGCAATATAGTGTCTCTCGCGGGGAGATTCATGCCAATGCTCATTGCCCGTGAATATTTATCATCACCAGTGGCCGACTGTGACTCGAGAAATAGTTGATGGGAGACTAGGATTGTCCTCGATTGAAAAAGGATGACTGCAGCTTCGAGCGCATGTATATAGTGAGTGTATGTGTTGTGTAACAACAGTGACTAATTGGTAGCCAGCAAGATGGACGGATGAGATTCAGGACCGCTCGAGCACTCTAGAGCACATCTTTATGCATCTGAGCAGCTCCACCAGGTACTAAGTCAAGAATCAAAGAGATGAGCATGTGCTTGAACTTGAAAGAAGATCATTGCGCAGGCCAAGCAAACAGGTAAGTCGGCAAGGGGCCATCGATCAAGCAGTCATAACCCAAACCAACTTGAAGTGAAGGGTGACGGTCGCACATTCAACTGGACACTGGGCGGGCAGTAAGTAAGAGCACTTAGGCGCAAGGCAAACAGAAATTAAACGAGCTTACTACTGGGTCTAGTGAAACCTCAGCTGGTTGCTGTAGTCAGGCACGGTGGGGGGTAGGGCAGGCATTGTCGAGCCTATGCCTCTTCTGGACTATACATGAAAGGCTGCATCTGAAACAACAATCCCTAATTAGTTATCAATCATAAAAATCCAAGACCGATTTCCTCCTCACTTTTCCTACTCATACCGCTTTTTCTTTCATAACGATCCCAACATAGTGTGCGTCTGCCTCCCTTCATCCACAACAAATCCCTCCCCGCAGTCCCAATGTGGCTGGCTCCACGGGGTTATTTAAATTTAGTAACGGGAAGGGTCCAACAACCACCTAAGCAGAAATGTTTGTATGTCCAACTATATATGCTTGCAGTAATTATATATATAAACATATATTAGAAAGGACAGTGTAACTGTGTTCCATGCTTAAGCGAAAAGATATCAATGCCTATCTGCTCTTTGTGAGCACCTAACTCCGGTGCATCCATTCTGCTCCTTTGGCTTAATCTTGCTTTCTGACTAGAAATCAGCAAAGTGTGAGCTCATGGTTCAGCATAGCCACCCGCGCGACACCTGCCCCAATAGAGCATCCCTACATTAGCCTGCTATCCTATATCAACAGCTGTCACTCCCACATACGATATAGATTCAACAATATCAATATATATGAGTCTCAAACGCGATCATCAAGGGCAATTCTTCCTGTCTATTTTGGTCTAATTGGTTTTTTACGCTGCAAATGGCGGACCGCTCTAAAGCCACGTCTCAAAAAGCACAATCTGAGTATACGATGCCTATTGCCTCACCCCCGCCATATTCTGCTTCTGCAACTACTGGAACCGGAAGTCAAGGGCCCCTCCTTTATCACAACTGGCAGGAGACTGTGCCCGATACAGCAACGCTTCCACCGCCACCGATCGCTGGGTTTTTCTCCTCAAGTACAGGAAATGCCTCCTGCGACGATGCAGAGCGTGCCCACGCCTTTTGTGATAAGCTTCCCCTGAATATTCCCCGCAAGCCATCTGATGCTCTGTACAGATCTGCTCAGGAATACGATCTGAACCCTGCAGAGTCACCAAGGTTTGGTGGGAAGCTATCCGTTGTCAACAAGGGGTACTGGAAAGGTTCCACAAGAGATGGGAATGTCGACTGTCTTCTAACTACAGATTTGCCCCTCTACTTCTCCCTCAAGGATTCTCCATTGCTTACCAAAACAAGTAAAACCATTTACTTTGAAGTAAGACTGCTTGGCCTCCGCGTAGGTCCGCAAGGGCAGTCTGCCGAGGCCAGCGGGTTCTCTATTGGGTTTGTGGCACAACCATATCCCAACTGGAGATGTCCAGGATGGGAAAGGGGTAGCCTCGGCGTCTTCTCTGATGATGGTTGTCGCTTTGTGAATGACTCGTGGGGTGGGAAGGGGTTCACGAGCAAGTTCAATGTAGGAGAGACAGTTGGTTTGGGGATGACATTTCACTTCCCCACCATGGCCACCTCGGTTTCGGTGGGTGCAGACGCGAAGGTTGATGTCGATATCTTTTTTACCCGTGACGGTCAGAAAGTCGGGGGCTGGAACCTTTACGAGGAGTTGGATGAGGATTCTGGAGGGGTAGAGGGTCTAGGAGGAGATTTCGATCTGTATGGCGCCCTCGGACTATTCGGAGGTGTGGATTTCGAGGTTTTACTCAATCCTGCAGATTGGTTATGGGCTCCTGGAGAGGACACCTAATTGTCGCCATTATGTGCCTTACATTGCTCCGGTAAACGCAAGCCAATGCATGTAACTCTGTCTTAGTGAACGTTCACGGAATGTTAGCAATTTACACCCTGGAAGAGTAAGCGAGGAATTGTTTCCTTCAAGGCCTCTTGACACAGTAGAAAAACGCGTAATACGGCAATGTGTTTCGATCATTCTAAGTTGCCTGGTCACCTTAGCTAGCAGTCTATCAGAGTCACAGACAGGAAACTAATAGCTGTGACATAGTTAGGCACAGAAGACGAATGATGATATAGAAGCGTATTACCCAGACAAAGGCGTTTTATGAACGGAAAAAGATCGCCATATACATCCTTGCCGGTTGTAATACAAGCTACTAGACTACACGCATGACAGAACACCGTTGGTGCCGTGGAGATGTTCTAGAAAGACACATGCAGAAATGGCTTGGGGAAGAGAGGGTGTACCCTGTTGATACACACACATTAGTGTATCGGGGGGAAGCATAGTCTGCATCCCCGTCATTGCCTGGGGATGCTTATGTTACCAATAGGCCTGGTCCAGAACAAGGGAGCCTCAAAGTCATCCGATTGATCGCTGAGGGGGCTTGCCTTGCTTGAGCTGGAGGGCCGGAGGGGAGGGAAATTGACATCATAAATTTGAAAATCAGTGCCACTATATGCAAGTAACTAGCGGGTACTGGATTTCCGAACTACCTAGGATAGAGCAGGGGTGAAGATGTTTGTTCGGAACCTTGACTGCATTAGAGAATGATATGCAAGGCATTGTAACTCCCTGACCTCATGATGCATATGCTAGTCTCTTAAGTGCCATAGGAAAAGACCGCCCGTTTCGGAGGTCGATGAGTGTTTGTTATCATATGTTGTCGGGGAGGGAGAGAGAGGGAGGGAGGGAGAGAAGTGTGTGTTGGAGAAACGGTCAGTCTGTGTCATTAGACAAAGTCATGTAGCACAGGAAGCTGATAATTATTCGCGTAGCACAGTCCCCATCCAGTGGACTGACCAACCCCATCCAGAACACTTTTATAAGTCTATGGGTAGTATAGAGGCATTGCTGCAGCTCATGGCGTTTCTAACGATCTCACAAATGTTGTAGGAGATTTCTGCATAGGGGTGCTTGCATGTCATTGAGACCAGAAGCTGGCTTGCTGCACAGAGCCAGCCACAGACCCAGTCCAAGGATAGTTCAACTGTTGATATTGCTGCGCCGAATTGGCCCCAACGGCTGTGCAGGAGAAGCATCGGCGGGTTGTGATACTCAACCTATCTAGTGGCAGTAACCATAGGCAAAATAATAATCATTATAATAAAGACTGCAATAATAATAATGTAATAACAACAACAATACTCGCTTCATACCTTCATGAGTTTCGGACTCCTTCCGGAAACTCCGTTCTGCACCCCGTGAAAGCCACGCAGAGCATTTGCTTTTGATTCTCCTGGAGGCTTGATCAAGCCAAACAAGCCCGAGTGACTATTCGGGTAGTAGTATTCGCACAACCGGCATAGAAGTCACTTAAACGAGGCTAGTCCAGTGGAAATCTAGCTCATGCCTAGTTTTAGCTGCTGGATTGACTCGATTAGCTGCAAAAGTGGTGCAGTAGTCAACGTTGCTAACGCCTTTTCCGTGGGTAAGCAGGATGGCCTGGCCGAGCTTCAGGCCCGCAGCCGAACCTCACACGGGCCACCAAGAGCGAGGTCGTCGACTCCCGCGCTCAGCCTATGATAGCACGGCAGCGTTCCACAAATATCCGCCACTCCTACCTACCTAGGCAGTCCGTCCTGCCGTAAGATGCGACTAAACTAGAGGAGCTTGGAGTACTCCGTACTAGCATGAGTAGTCTACCAGACAATAATAATATCACCCGAGTAGGTTTGTGGAAGAGGGGGCGAAATGAGGGTTCTGCCGTGAGGTCCGGGGAGGGCACGGGCGGGAAAAATGATAACAATGATAATAGTTATCTACACATTACAATAGACAAATTCCGCACTTTCCTAATCCCCTTGCTACTTCAACTACTACAACTGTCACTACCTCTCTCCTTAATAGCTTGCTATCTTTAGATAGTCGGAGTCTCCTGCGTCGTCTGATCCCTTAGGACAAAAATCAATTCATCCTGACTGGGAGTGGTGGTGGGGGGCAGTGTTTACAAATGGTGAAAAGCGCGGGCGGGCTGTGTCTTGGGAAGCACAGGACAGTCTCAGCCCAGTGTGTCGCCCGTCGCCGCCAAACACGTAGACTACGACTAGTAGAACTAACTAGCGGGAGCGGCACAGCTCCTTAGCAAGGTAAGTAAGTTGCCTGCTGTCCGGGTAAGCGAACCACAACGCTGTAGCGGAGATTTGCCCCCATGCCGAGGCGCCCCAGTCTACGGACGGTATGGAACAGTTCCCACCAGTACAAGAGGAAACAGTCCGCGCTAACTTGTGCACAGTCCGCTACCTCCTGCGGCTAATTCTCTATGAGAGTCAGTCTAAGGAGCTCGGAGTGGAGACTCTGCCTCCTCGGTCTTCATGCCAACTTGCGCCGTAATAAGTAGTAATAATTACTACAAGTCCATACATAGTAGGTAGGTAGTATTGATGACTAGTAGATTAACTAGACCCAGCCCGAACCACCCCCCTCCCTTGATTTCCCTGTTGCCTTTGTATTCAAACTTGTGCAGAAAGTACGGTAATGCTCGCTCAGTGCTTGGGTTATTCTCGTCACATTACATTGTCAGATTACAAAAAGGGAGCAAGCCCTTTGGAGGTTTTGGCCATTATATTGACTTAAGAGTAGCATGGTAGTAAGTATATGATTGAGTTACACACACGGCTGACATTCCGATTGACGGCATGAGCTGCATGACATTTCCGCATCTCTGATGGAAACGGGATTATGCCCTACTAGTCTTACGGTAAGAGGTAGTGAGTTTACTTACTAGGTTGATATCAATGGATAATCTTGCCGTCGACGGTTCCAGACTTCGATATGGAGCGTCGGCTGAACAGTGCGTCGAAATCGTGGAGCACCTAGCTCTTCGCTGTACACGGGAAGAATTACAGGTATTCGCTATTATTGTTGCTCACCCACACCCACACCCCCTATCCTGTTCAAGGGTGATCGGTAATATCTTCTTTTGAAGCTACGCATGAAGTCGTAGAATTCAGCCCGGAGATTATGGGAACGGCTAATACGCGCACTTTACTATGCAGTGGCACCTAGTACTAACTCGTTTAGATTGTGGGGCTTTACTGGTAGGTCAAAGTAATGGTGTGATATTCTTCCGGGCTATCCTGTGGCTTTCTGTTGACACTTGCAAACTTTCCTCCTTCCCTCAATTAGTGGGAGGCCGCAGGGGATATTTGGCCGACCGGCGGAATAAGTATACGCCTCCTCTCTCATGAAACCGCCAACAAATTACACAAAGACATAAGTTACTATAGATTTACTCCTTTCAGGTCAGTATTATCTTGGTATGGGGCACGCAAAACAAGAAAAAAAAAAAAAGGGATAGAAAATCCTATAAAGACAGACAAGACAGACAAGACAGCCTGCGCTAAAATCCCGGACTATCTTAGCACTTAAATACACAGTAGCAGTTCTGCTCCGAACGCGTTTGAATGGATCCTCGGTCATTCCCGGGTGAGGGTGGGGAGCTCGGCGGAGGCAAGTAATGTCCGTGCAGCCGAGATAGGTACGCGTCTGTTTCAGTTACCTAGAAGATTGTTATGCATGTGTGTGGCTGCTTTCTCGAGGAGCTAAATCATATCCTGACAGCAGTAACCACGCGAATGTACACATTGAAGAACGCCCTCCATACTCTGCAGAGAGGCCTAGAAATATACTATACGAACTTGGTACTAGGGCCGCGGAGGAAGACGGAATACAATTAGGAAATTGTCAAAGCAATGCAACGTCGCCTTGTTTATAGTCTAGTCTACTAGCTTATGGTGAACGGATCGAGACGGAGCAGTTCCATATGAAGCATGGAGACCGATAGTGCTTAATATGAACCCTTGTAAAGATACCACATGTAAATTGCGCATCAATCTATGTCAGTATATTGGAACAATAGAACCTCACCTTCCCAAAGTAGTAAGGGGAAAACTCCCCATCTGAACCCCTTAGGCAATTGCATCAATATTCTCCTTGTCCTTAGGTCAATATGAGTCTCTTTACGGAGAATAGAACTAACAATCTGTGAGATTTTTACTATGGTATTGTATGCACGTTGACATACTACATCATGTAGAGTGTGTTCACCATCTTCCTGCTAGCTGCTTATTGCTAGTTAGGTGATCATTTAGCTTAGAATCCCGAACCTCGTTCTAGTCCGGACGGTAGGGTGTAGCACTGCTTGAGTGGAGGAGCCCCGGCCTAGCCTTGGGGCACATAGCCGTTTAAGGTGACTTGCAGGAGGGTTGATTATCATCTGCAGCCACTAAGGCTGGTGGGTTATCTGTACCAATAACTGCGAAGGAGCAGCCCGTATGATGGCTGGCCGTGGTTCCATCAGCACGCGTCCTCGATGCCAAGATAACATTGACATATTACCATGCGAGTCAAGTCTTTATTGGGAAATAGAGCTCGGGCCGCACGTTCATTGTTACTAGCGATGCTAATCGTGTGTATGTGGAGTTATTGTCTCTATCCATGCTCTCGAAGAGATTACAGCGGTCCCATAGATGATTGGTTGAGAAGCCCGAGAGTCAACTTACTACTACTAAGTACTACTACACGGTTTGGTTCTCTATGCCCTTAATCCGTCCATGGTACTACTGCTAAAGTAGTATTTGTTGGTTACGCCTAAGCTATCTGAGTAGGGTACTCTTGTGTCAGTCAGTGTACGTAAGTGAAGAGCTA
Source organism: Aspergillus tubingensis (assembly GCF_013340325.1). Classification (NCBI taxonomy): domain Eukaryota; kingdom Fungi; phylum Ascomycota; class Eurotiomycetes; order Eurotiales; family Aspergillaceae; genus Aspergillus; species Aspergillus tubingensis. Next base: position 1,271,043 of record NW_023336279.1, on the reverse strand, counting down.
CTGGCAGGATTCACATAATAACTGTCCAAATCATAGTCCCACGACGGCTGCTAAGACCAGTCGAACACCAATCATGGCTATTACTCCAAATTCGGTTGATGGCGAGATAGAAGTCGATCGTTAGCAAGCGAGACGCATAACCTCCATAGATATCTGAGATCTACTAAGCAAGCCACAAGCTGCATATGGAACTCCGTGTCTACCGGGTGGGGAGGGACGGTTGGCCGAAGAGCCCATAAAAATGCCGCTTTGGTCATATGCGGCCCCAGTAACTTCGCGAGTTAAAATTGTGAGGCAACACCAGCATTCTTGTACAAGAGCACATGTGCAGGAGCTGTGCTCCGGAAAAAGTGAATAGCTATGTCAATGTGATCTTCCGAAGCACATGACTGCTCGGGACTGTGACTCAAGGGAACTTTTTAATGATATACCTTACAGCGTACAGATAAATTCCAGCTACTCAAAAATATCATCATGGCTCAGAGTTGATAGCCATATTCTGATTTGGTAGGCCAGAGACCTCTGTCTCGGATTAACTTTCAGCTGATAAATGCATGTTCTCGGAGCCGACCATGCTATGGGTCATGACATTACTAGCTGAGAGACAGTGGTGTGTCACTGTCTGGGGAATGGTCTCGACTTCGTATTACCTCCAGCCTATGGCAGCATTTGTTAATGTTAAACCCCACCCAAGCTTCGTGATCCATTCTTATTTAGCGGGCGACTGGTTGTGGGAGGCAACGAGTGCAGGTAGTGGGCTTTAATGAGACGGGGTTGGGAGATCGCCGCTAGGATCACCGTTAACCTGAACGTTTTTGGTTTGAGGCCAATGAGGCCATAGCTACCACCGATTCTGTATTGTGCGTAAAGTTCCCCAGCACACTGTCAGTGGTGTTTAGGGGGGCCCGTTCTTCGCTTTTCGCCCTTTCCAAGTATCACTTATTCCATGTATACCAAAATGAATTCAATGTCAAGTAGAACTTCACCATGGATTAAGATTTTCTAGGCAATTATCTGTTTTCTCCGCGATGGACAGCTGCCCTCGATATTGGAGGGGGCATGGGGGATGGTGTGCGTGTGTGACAACCTGTTGACAAAATTGTAGCCTAGTGCGCAGTAGCTGGAATTGCTTAGCGAGGCACGCAGTCCCGTTCAGTGTATTTTGTTACATAGCTATTACCGTTTCTTCGCTTTGAGATAGTTCGCCTTTTGCAACAAGTGGGATTCCAAAATGCGAGATTCTGTACTTGGCCTGTAATTTAATGGCTGAAAGCTACCACTACCATCTAGAGATGCTAAGTAAGTACGAAAAGATGAAGAGATTCACGTCTGGAATGTGGTGAGAAATGGTCATTCGGTCTTCGGGTCATCCTCTTTCCTAGGAACCTTTATCTCAAAATTCCCGAAGAACTTTGGATGGGTGCTTATCTTTCTCCCTTTCCATTTCCGTGGTCGCAGTATCATCGCCTAGTCTACCATAGTTAACATAACTTTGTCCGGCTGACCTTCAATATTATTATGGGCTTGGGAGGCTCAAAGAGCTGTGCTGATCGGTAGGGGCTAAAAAGAAATTAACAAAAAAAGAAAAACAAGAAGCCATGTGCCATGAATAAAACAAATGCCTTTCTTTCCCCTTTAGTTGCGAGTACCACTATCTTGATGCCCTCAACATAATAAGAAAAGAATCCTGAGGGTGAGATGGGAATATGTAAACTAGTAACCTCAATTATTTCCACATAATTTCCGACCTCTGGAAAGGTTTGTTGTCCTCTCTGACAACTATTTCATTTATTTTCTTTTTCCCCATTCGTTTTCTTCCCGATCGGAGCTTCTTGTCTAGGCCGATGGTCTGCTATGTTGGCTATTTTAGTTCTCACCAATGCCACTAGGTAGTATGCAGCAGCAATCTGCACCTGGATAGAATTAGAAATTGTATGTTGTTGTTACAGGATCAGACTCCTCGAATGATGATTTGAAGAAATTACTATGTCGTCACTGTCATGTATGGAACAGCTCTGATTCAATTTCGGTAGCGGCCATTCTCTCCTTTGATTCTTTGAAAATCCCGGGAAATCATGATGATAGCAAGCTTGACATGTTAATTCGGATTTAATGGTAATGCTTCAATAGGGGGAGCATGTTATCTCTCTTCACATAGACGTTAAATTACGCATGGAATTCGGAAACAAGTGAGATTTTTTTTTCCCCGTTTCCTCTTTCTTTTTTTTTTTTTTTTTTTTTTTCTTATCCTTGTTGGTTGATCATCCAGCCGACAAACGAACTCTGCCCCCCCACCACCTCTTACCAAGTATTATCTAGGTGATTTTGCCTGTCGGCTCATCGGCGTCACTTGCCCATCGGGAATGATGAATGAGCCACCGATGATTTTATGTTAGGTTTATCCAATCTTTTTTTATTTTCCCTTTTCGTTTTTTGTTTTTCTCCGTCTGATTTTTACTATTTTCATTTTGGTCATTTTTCTCAATATCCGATATTTAAATGATTATGAATTTTGTTTATTCCCATTTAGGGTTTTTTTGCGTATGACTCTGTATACTTTGCCCCTTTCCATCTATTCAGTCCACCTTGACCGGGGAAGGAAAGAGGCGGAAAAGAAAAGAAAAGGAAACAAAACAGAATGATAGAATAAACCAAGTTAATAAGAAATCGAAAAATAGAAATCAAGGAAGAAGTAAAGAGGGGAAGTAAGTCCAGAAAGCGAAGATGGAGAATGTATCATCCTGTTGCAGGGGAGGAAAGTGTGTGTGTGTGTATGACCATGGACGGTGGAGTGGAAAGGAGGGAGGCATTTCTCTACTCAAGCTTCGCTCTGGTAAAAGTACCTTAAGGAGAGGTGGCTAGTACGAGGAGATACTGGGCCTACTCCATAATAATGACTCTCGTGTTTAGGAAGTCTACAGCGTCCCGGGCAGGATGCGCAGAACAGAGTGGACTAGATAGTGCTAAGGAGGTACTAGGACGGACCGGTTAGTACGGAATACTACACCCCCAAAGGCCCCAACACAGTTAAACCACTGCGAATTTCGGAGACGCCCACTAACGTGCTTTTAGCTCCTACTTTAGCCTTAGAAAACACACCCACACACCATCAGCAGTCTCCACCCTCTCTGGCCCATGTCACTGCAGTGGACTGCACAGTAGCTGCATGGACCGCCGCCAATCCTTTCTCCACCCGCATTATCCTCCATCAGTCCATCTAGATCCAGGGTCTCTGACGCACGAGGCAAAAATACACCTGCATGACACTCAAAATGACAAAGGAACTGGAGCCCACAAGTAACTTATTTATATTTCTCTCTAGGGATTGGCTCAATCCATTGTCTGGATGCCGGACTTGAACATGTGCCTTCCCTGCCATTCCGTGCCATCGACTCCATCTGCAACAAATAAGAATCCCCAATGTTGCATGTTCGCCCATAGGCATTCTCATCTTCTGTGAAGCCAATTGACCTCAGAGCTGGTCTTTCATTTTCTTAGAACTTCCTGACGAGGTCTTGGGCTATCTTTATACCCAGACATTCGTTCATCCTGTTCTATCTTTTTTTTCTTTTCTTCCTTTCTTTTCTCTTTCTCTGCCTCTACTTCCGTCCTCCTATCCTGTTCATCCTACTAGGAGACCATATACCCATATTCTCTCTATCTCTCCTCTCCTCAACTTGTCAATTATCAACAAAACTTTTATGCTGGCAGAGCGGTGCCCAGCATTTTCGTCATTTTCTCTATCCCCCGATAACGCGCCCCTGTGAGCACAGTGCGCAGTGCCAGTCCCGGTGTCTGTAGCTTGATCCAGCATTGGCGAGAGATCGGGGACGATATTCGGAGTGAAGTCTATAGCGACCGAAGTAATCAATTGGCTTGAGGAGTGTAATCCTAGGCCTGATCATATTGCTTCAATCATGGAGTTTCCGTTCATGCGAGCATTTATTGCCCTCTTGTTAGTATTGACCTGAACTGGCCTGAAGCTTACTTTTGATGTATCACCAGTGATTGGACATCTGATTGTATCGAATTTCTCTAGCTAACTCTCCTGATATATAGTTTGTATCGCTACTTCCGTCTTGTTGTGAATCTCTTTTCTTTCTGGACGTTCAAACCAATTCCTCCGCCGGAGAATCCGAAGTTGACTGCCCAAGATGTAACGGTTATCTTACCAACGTTAGAGGGATGTGGTGATGAACTCGTGGAAACCATAAGAACGATTCTCGACACTCAGCCCTACGAACTCCTTTTGGTCACCATTGAAGCGAATCGACAAAAAGCTGAGAACATGCTGAGCTTGATGCCCGCTTCGAAGTCAAGAATCCGCTTGTTCACCGTTACTCACCCCAACAAGCGCCGACAAATGACTAGAGCGATCCCTGAAGTCAAGACTACTATCACGGTCTTCGCAGATGATGACGTGAGTTGGCCACGCACAGTCCTCCCTTGGATGCTAGCACCTTTCGAAAAGGATGAGCGATTCGGTGGTGTGGTAACTTGTCAACGTCTGAGACGGGCTGTTTCGCCATCATTCTCTCAACGCATATGGGGATTTCTGGGTGCACTTTACTTGGAACGAAGAAACTTCGATTGTGCGGCAACAACGCATATTGACGGTGGACTTCCCTGCATGTCAGGCCGGACAGTCGCATACAGAACAGATATCCTTCAGAATGAGGGATTCACGTATGGATTTACCAACGAAGAATGGTGGTTCGGAAAGTACCAATTGAACGCAGACGACGACAATTTCATTACCCGTTGGATGGTGTCGCATGGCTGGGAGACTTATATGCAATATCATCCTGAAGCGGAGGTCTTGACAACTCTGGAAGACAACCCCAAGTTTCTCAAGCAGTGCGCGCGCTGGTCCCGAAGCAACTGGAGGAGCAACCTTACAAGCATGTTCCACGAAAAACACATCTGGTAGTAAGTCTACCCTATCTGACTTGTCTGGTGAGCGTGCGTACAATGCACACTGGGATGAGTGTTTATCTCCTGTTATCGAATGGCCTTTCATTCACAAACCCTGCTTGCCTCCCACATCGTTGGTCAACGACGCCGTTGGATGGTATTTCCCTTCATTCCGATTGTCATTTCCCAGATCTTTCTACAGGCATAAGGAACTGGCCGTCGGCCTTGGAAGGCTGGGTCGTTCCTAGTCTTGGTATCCGACTGTGAAAAAAAATTTTTTTTTTTTTTTTTTTTCGTTAGGCCGCTTACTGTAAATGTCTGTCTGATCCGCACGCTAACGCTTGGTTTACTGTATTACTAGTCGCCAGCCTTGGAGCGCATACGCTGTTCACTTGACGACGCTTTCGCCGCCAGCTTTCCTCGGCGATTTATTGCTCCTTATACTATGTCACAAGGCTACGGTTTCTTGGGACAATGATACGCACGCGCTAGCTATGCAAGCTCTCGGACTGTGGATGTTTATTAGCAAGTTCATCAAACTTCTCGGACATTACATCCGTTACCCGGTTGATGTTATCCTTTTGCCGGTGTCCATCCTCTTCGGCTATTTCCACGGAGCTATTAAAATATACGCCGTGCTAACTCTGAATGTGGTAAGTTGCAGTACCCCAACACAACATGCGTTCTGTTCCGTTGTTTCGTTTCTACAGAGGGTGCATGCGCAAGTGCAGCCTAGTATCTTTGGGCGACGCTTGTAGCATGGAAGTGGGCTCTAGCCCTTGGCCTGCTTCCGTGCTCGACACCCAACCCCTCCCATCATGCAATTGCATTGGCCGTGGGCCTCACCTCTCATCCTCGCCCTCCCTGTATCCACCCACGGCCTTCCCCATCTTGGTAACCCGATTTTGCCTTCTGCATCGCTTTAATTTCTACTTCCGATTTCTTTCTGCACTCCGGCCTTCCACTTTTTTCTTAGGTTGCTTGTCGCTTTTTCCGGGTTTCTTTCCTCATTATTGGTCTCATTCCCTCTTATCATCTGTGCTTCGCTGTCCGCGTTTAGTGGTGGCTATCACTTGTTCCGTCTTATTTTTTGGCCTCTGATTCTTCCCTTTTCACGCAACATCTGGCCTTGTTGAACGATAACTACTCCTTGCTATCCGACTCAGATTGGCTAACCGAACTATTATTTTTTCAGACCACATGGGGTAGCAGAGACGGTGCTGATGATTATGACGCGGAGCGGATGAAGAAGCGAACGGACACGGACCGTATGAAACGGCCTTATTACCCGAGTTACATAACTCAATGAAGCCCACATGCGCGGTGTGTGGACATATGTCAAATTACTAAATGCCTTTGCTTTTACCTTGAGCCAACCTTCTTATCGTGTCCGTGGTTCAGCGACTGCTCGCACCCCGGGCGTGCCTGTCCTGCTGGTTACTGAAGCTCGCCTTTGATATCCCAGCGACCTTCCAGCAATCGCTCTAGAATCTCGGTTGCACGATACACTATTACGACGAGATGCCTTGATGACGCTAAATTGGGAACAATGAGATTAGGGTTCCCATGGCCTTCAGTTGATGTATAATTTCTCTTTGCACAAATATTTTTATATTTTCACTTGACCCTTTCCTCGCGATCTAATGGACCGATCCTGTTGCACGCACGGCCCCGTCCAAGAAAAAAATATCCCTCCTACGCTCGGATTGACTCCTCCATCCAAAGTTTGCCCTGTGTCTCTCCTTTTCTCGCTCCTTGATTGGTGGTTGTTGTTTGGGTCTGCAACACCAGTACCTGACACAACCTTTCCAATCCTGGACACTCTGGTTATTTCAAGCCTTCTGAGTTCTGTAAATTATAAAAGCGTGGGCGGATCTTTTCTTATCCAAATTGGCATGGTTACTTAATGTGCTGTTTCCCTCACTGCCGCCTGTATGTTCAGTTTTCCTTTTTTCCATCCTTCTCTGCTTTCCTACCCCTAGACTCTACATGTGGGAAAATTTTGCTGGAGTGTTCTCATCGTCATTGTCGATTTGGGTTTAATCTCCTTCGTACACTTTATGCATAATATTTAATGCTCAATATGCAATCAAAATGATCAGTTTGAAACGTGCTGTGCTTATGAAATGGGTGCGATGCGATGTATGACCAGTCTAGGTGTCTCGTTTATAGATAGGCGTCGCCAGGCATCGTCGTAAATAATGCAACTGATGCACATACATATTATGTCTCTTTTCACTCGCTCCGTATCATGACTACCTTTTGTTCGCTCTTGACGGTGTATTTTTTGATTGCTTGTCGCGAGGACGATCGGTATACAGCCCTCTAAAGAAGCAGGTGAACCGCAGAACCACCTCTATTCTGTTGTCTTCATCATCTATCATTGCTTCAATGCAGCGACCAGCGAAGATGGTATGTGGCGGAGCTGTGGCGCATGTGGCGTTCCAATCGGAGACTAGTAGTTCTCCGCAATACGGCTTACGAACAAGCTCAAACCTCCGGTTTACCAATCGGTCCGCTTCACAGGAGAAAAGACGCAGAAATTTGGTTGAAGGATCTTTAGAACTCCAGGAGGAGCCACGCCAAATAGATCATATCATTGTTTGAACCAACTCCTTTGTATTCGCTCGATCATTTGACTGAGAGGCGATGCCCGCGTTTCATCGGGCCGTTACGGCTATTTCGCGGCAGGCGGTCTTCAGAGGTGCGCAACGTCAACATGTTGTTGCACGTTCTATCAGTGCCTCAGCATTGAAGTCCGCCATTGCTCATCCCATTACTACTCATGGCCCCCCACCCAAGGCCCCTTCACCTACATCTGCCAACCCAGAGCTACTACAGAAAGATGCGGCCTTGCACCAGAAAACCGAGAAACGTCCGCTGCCAGGAAAACCATCCGTGCTCAAGAAGCGATTCTGGAAGAATGTTGATGTTAAGCAGAAGCCAGGTACGCATTTCTTCTCTTGCGATCAGTCTACATGGGACACTTGCGCTGACATGTTTTGTTCTCAGATGGGGACTATCAGGTCCTGCTAGACACACGCCCTATTCGGACACCTTCCAAAGACGTTTTATCCATACCGTCAACGAAGCCATATCTTGCACATGCGATAGCGCTGGAGTGGGATGTCATGACCACTGCCCAGCAAGCGCTAAAGAACCACCTCATCCCTCTAACTTCTCTGACCGCCCGTGCAGCGGATATTGCCGCAGAAGATGCTCGAGGCGAAACTACCACGAGAGATCAAATATTGAAAACAGCGATGCGGTATTTGGAAACGGACACCCTGTTGTGTTGGGTGCCGGAGCAGAACGCTTACGCTGCTGATGAAGTGGATGCCGATGGGAAGAAACCGGAAAGCCTCCGAGAGGCCCAAATTCGGGTCGCTCAAGATACAATTGCCTTCTTGAGCACCAAAGTATGGCCCGGCGTGGACATCCAGCCTATCCTCGACACCGATAGCATATTACCAGCCTCTCAGCCTCAGGCTACAAAGGACATTATTCTGCAGTGGATTTCTGGTCTGCAGGCCTACGATCTGGCCGGACTGGAGAGAGGAATACTGGCCGCAAAGAGCTTGTTGATTGCAGTCCGTCTGGTCGCTGAATGGAGTGAGACGTTTCGAGAGGTGCAACGACCGGGCCGCGAGAGGTTCGGCATTGAGGAAGCAGCGGAGGCATCCAGCCTAGAAGTCAGGTGGCAGACCGATATGTGGGGAGAGGTTGAGGATACTCATGATGTCGACAAGGAAGATTTGAAGCGCCAGCTCGGCAGCGTCATTGTATTGGTTAGTGGAGAGACGAGGTGACTGTTCTAGTGCATTTCATTGGAACCAAGCCGTCGGGACCACACCTTCTGTACAATATATGTCAACAGAGATTTCTGTCTCTGTTTTATTAGAGAACAGTGTAACTATAGAGAGAGCCCCTTTTCGCCTGCTGAGACCATCGCGCGTAGTTACTCCGGAGGTAGTGAAACCCATCCGTCTTGGCCCACGCGCGGGAAGAACATCGTCATCACCATCTCCTCCATCATTTCTTGCGACTAGTCACGAAAATTGTACGCCAACCAGTCCAGAAGCCTTCACTTACTTCTATTTTGGCTTGCCTGGTACCCTGCAGATAATTATCCGGTCTACCTCTGCTAGTTCCGGATTTAGACAAGTGTTGGAGGCCAGCAAGAGATGACGGAAAGGGGCGAAGGGTGAGTAAACTCTCTCTGCCGCTTCGGTTCCCCGGGACCTCGTGGTTGAATCACCGCAAGCCATACCCATCTTCCCTTCAGCTATCTTACTTGTGCGTGGGTCCTGGGATGAACCATAAGCAATCGCTAGGTTGTTCTTGAATTCAACCTCCGACCAGAACATAAGGAGCTCTCTTGCCCAACCTGAAACCTGGGGTTGCCCCGCGATTTGGGCGCTTCGCTCGCTAACATAACATACTGTTTCCCAGACACAAACGGTCTCGAAGTTCCCTGGCGCTGGCGCTTTTACACCGCGATAGGTCGAAGGATAACCGTGAAGAGCCGGTCGTTCGCGATAGTGGCTCCTCCGAATCCGCCACGTCTTCCCTTGCCAATAGTACTCCATCCATATCTGGAGTTCCAGCTACCCGAAGCTCCAGCCGCCGAAGTACACGCCCTCAAGAGCCAAACCTACGTCCCATGTCTGCTGAACCGTCACAAGAGCCCGCGGGCCCTCACAGAAGCGGGGATAACATTGAGAAGCTACCCTCCATATCACATGCCCAGACCAGTAGCATGTCTTTAGATCAGTCAGTCCGGACTTTTCGTCTATTCGAGATCTTACGGAGCGGCGACACGAATGCGATTTCGAAAGCCATCAGAGAGACCAAGGAGCCGCAGGGAGCAAATGCCCTTTCTGGGACAACTATTCTACACCTTGCGATTCAATGCGCTGAGCCGCAAGTTGTCGAATTCGTGCTGTCCTCCAGCCAGGACCTTGACATAAACGCGCGTGATCGGGAGGGCAATACACCTCTTCATTTGGCTGCTCAGCTTGGACGAGGTCCAGTGATTCGCGAACTGCTAAACCAACCCTCTATTAACGATTCGATCATAAATTACAACGGCCAAACAGCTCTTGATATTGCGCGCACTCCAGAAATCTTCCAGCAACTTCAGCTAGCTCGCTCACTGTTCATTGACGTCAAGACCCAAGAGATCCAAGCGCTCGTTTCTCAAGGAGAATACGAAAAACTGGAGAAGGCGCTCGAAGAGCCCCGTGTAGAGGGCAGCATCGATGTCAACAGTTTAGATTTGGTAACGGACCCTGCCACTGCCCAGTCTGGGGGCACGTTGTTGCATGAGGGGGCAAGGAAAAAGGACACACAACTGATTCAGATCCTATTGATGCATGGAGCGGATCCCTTCCGTCGTGACAAGAAAGGGAAATTGCCTCAGGATGTGACTAAAGATGACAAGACCCGTGCGATCGTCAAGAAATCTCCAGCAGCAGTCATCGCACAACGTGGCATACAGGAAAAAGCCATTCTCGGCACCAGCGCAGCTCAAGGTGTGCCTGGTCGCTCAGGCGGTAGCGAGGCGCCTTTTGCTGGCAAGGAAGCTCGTGAAATGAGGGGTTATCTAAAGAAATGGACTAATTATACAAGTGGCTATAAATTGCGATGGTTCGTTCTAGAAGATGGTGTGCTGAGCTATTATAAACACCAAGGTATGATGCTTGCCGGTCTATATAGTTGTTTCTTGGCCATAGCTGACTGGTTTCTTTGCAGATGATGCGGGCTCCGCCTGCCGAGGAGCGATCAATATGAAAATTGCTAGGCTCAATATGGATGCGCAGGACAAGACCCGTTTCGAGATTCATGGAAAGTCATCCGTCAAATATCATCTCAAGGCGAATCACGTTGTCGAGGCAAAGCGTTGGTTCTGGACTCTAAACAATGCCATACAGTGGGCCAAGGATGAGGCGAAGGAGGAAGAGAAGCGTCAATCGAAACATGCTGAAGTACTTCGCCAGGCCAAGATTGAGCAAGTGGAAGGCCGATTGTCCGAGACCATATCCGACTCTCCAAGTTCAGCTATTCCAAGATCCAACGTGAAGAGCCTTGCACCCCCTTCCATCAATATACCAAGTAGCAGTGGCACACGGCTCAGCACGTACGCGTCCCACACAACCGCAGGGAGCGCGCCCGAAGACGAAGAAAGCTCCTTGTACGGGTCAATGGAGCACGCCGCTGCACCAAATGAAGTCAATCGGGTGCTGAGCCATGTGACCTCGGCGCCAGATATTGACGGCGATGACGAAGAGGACTATGCGTCCAGTCATGATATGCAGCCCACGGACAAAGATGCTTTGAACATCACTGCCCAGTCAACGAAACTCCAGCTTGACATCCTTGCCAATGTCGCGTCTTCGCTGCAAGCGGAAAAGTCAAAGAATCCTGCCACATCACTCTCCGATCCAGCAGTTGATCAGGCTTTAGTTGCTTATGAAGCAGCTGTGAGTAGTTTACAAGGCTTAGTGCAGAGCCTTTTGAAGATATCTCGGGACCGTGATGCGTATTGGCAGTATCGCTTGAATAGGGAGGCATACTTGCGCAAGATGTGGGAGGAAAGCATGGCAAGGATCGCTCAGGAACATGAGGAGCTCCAGTCACGAATGGGCGAATCCGAGGAAAAACGTAAGCGTACCAAGCGGGCGTTGAAGGAAGCGTTGGAGTCAACAGCCACGAGCCGTGCAGTCAGTAAAGCTCCGTCGCGCGCGCAGGTTGCCAGTGGAGAAGTTGCCGATGTCGAACTCGAGACTCAAGAGCCGGAGCCAGCAGAAGTCTCGCCAGAATTCGAAGATCGAGAACTTAGAGGTACTCTTCGTCGTAGGAAGTCGGCTATGTCCAATATCAGCACTCTCTATGACTCGGAGTCTGAGGATGAAGACGAGTTCTTCGATGCCATTGATTCCGGAGAAATTGAGGTGGAGAAACTTGCTGGCTCGGAGGACGGCGAACAGAAGCCTCTGGAGGAGACCAATGAGCTCCGAACCGCGAAGAGATCTGAAATTGTGCCTTCGTTCAAGGGATATGAAGAACCCATCCGGCAGAGACTGAAGATGGATTACGACAATAGACCGAAGATTTCGCTCTGGGTATGTTATTACCCCTCTTGGCCATTGAAATCGTATGTAGCTGCTGACATGTGTTTGCTTGTAGGGGATTTTGAAGTCAATGATCGGGAAGGATATGACGAAGATGACTCTCCCGGTATCCTTCAATGAGCCTACATCCCTGCTTCAACGCGTGGCCGAGGACTTGGAATACGCAGATCTACTTGATGTTGCAGCGGACCGACCCGATTCCATGGAGCGTCTGGTGTATGTCGCTGCATATGCTGCAAGTGAATATGCTTCTACGATTGGCCGTGTTGCTAAACCGTTCAATCCTCTTCTTGGGGAGACATTCGAATATGTCCGGCCGGACAAAGGGTATCGGTTCTTTGTCGAACAAGTCAGCCATCATCCCCCGATTGGTGCTGCTTGGGCCGAGTCGCCAAAGTGGGACTACTATGTAAGTTTCAGATGCGTGCGTCCTTTTGGACATGTGATTGACGCTGACATCTTGTCTCATAGGGCGAGTCTGCTCTGAAGTCCAAGTTTTACGGAAAGTCGTTCGACATTAACCTTTTAGGGACATGGTTTTTAAAGCTACGGCCAGCATCTGGAGGAGAGGAGCTGTATACCTGGAAGAAGGTCACATCTTCCGTTATTGGCATTATCACCGGTAGCCCCACAGTGGACAACTACGGCCTGATGGAAATCAAGAATTGGACCACAGGCGAAGTTTGCTATTTGGATTTCAAACCAAGGGGCTGGAAGGCTTCATCCGCATATCAGGTGACGGGTAAGGTCGTGGATCGGGATGGGTCGCCCAAGTGGAGTATCGGTGGCCGATGGAACGATAAGATCTACGCGCGCCATACCCCAGGGTTCGAGGCGACAGTTTCCGGCCAGGATCCTGAATCGGCCAAGACGTTCCTGGTCTGGCAAAGCCATGATCGGCCGAGCGGGATTCCATTCAACCTCACACCATTCGTCATCACTCTGAACGCTTTGCCCGAAGGGCTCAAGGAGTGTCTCCCACCTACCGACACACGACTTCGACCCGATCAGCGTGCGATGGAGGAGGGTGAGTATGATTTAGCCGCCACGGAGAAACATCGAGTGGAGGAGAAGCAGCGCGCCAAGCGGAGAGAAAGAGAGACGAAAGGCGAGGAGTATAAGCCCAGATGGTTCAGTAGGGCCAAGTGCCCGGTCACTGGTGAAGAGTATTGGGCACACAACGGACAATACTGGACGAGTCGCGAGAGCGGCGACTGGAGCGCCTGCGAGGACATCTTCTAACTTGGTACTGTTTGACTTGGGGTTCGCAAGCGGACTGTCTCTACCTATGTAATTAGAACCCAATGGATCCGTGCCTTTGCTATTATTCATCTTTTAGTTTTACTCACTCCCTCGTAACTTAAGGTACTAATTCTGGGGACCGGCCGGGTGAAATCACGTGCACGCGGGCGAAAAGGACCGCCGCCGCGTGGGAGAATCAAGCCACTTTTTACTGCAAGAGTCCTGTTCAAGCGTCGCGTTGCACCCACAATGACCGGCGAATATACTTGTGGGCGCTGTCTGCAGGTGCTCCGGCGAAGGGCTGTTGCCCAGAACTCTGTGGCTCGCTGGCATCAAGTCGCCAGTCCAAGGCGAGGGGGATACGGCTTTCCCGCTTCATGCGTGCGGAGCTTGAGCTCTCGGAGCAGTGCTTCCTTTAAGTCCAGGCCTATACAAGCCCCAATCCGACAGAATACTCTATCGTCCAATTTGTCGGCCTCCTCAATTGCATCGCAAAATGTCAAGTCGATTGTGCAGAAGGCCACATCTGCCACATCTGCCGCCTCGCCAGAGGCCCGGGCACTTCTGAAGCCGAATAACCTGTTTCACTCCTTCTCCCAGTCTCCAGCAGCTGCAATCCGACAGCGTGCGGCTTTTATCAAGCAGAACGCCTTCTGCCCCCATCCGAGCCATCAGCAGACTCGTTTGCCCCTGTCCCCCCACGATCCCGAATCGCGCAAGAGCCAGTTGACCTCGGAGAGTTTGCCTCCCGCGCACTCTCATTTCGAATGTCCCGACTGCGGTGTTCCGATTTACTGCTCCGAGGGCCATTGGATGGATGATTTCGAGGCCCATCTGGAGATTTGTGAGACAATTCGACAGATCAATGAAGACGATCATGATCTACACTCCGGACGGTTTTTCCCGGAGTTCTCGTACCCCGGACTGCAGGACGATAACTTCGTCATTAACATGACGAATTGGGACACTTTCCTGTACACACGAGAATTCGAGGCGATCAACGATGATCGAAGCATGCGACAAGTAACGAGAATGCTCACCTACCCTCTCACAATTGGAAGTGTTTTGCATGAGCTGAGCCCTTACAATGTCCGGAAAGAAGGCAGGCTTACCGTGGAGGGTCTCAAGAGTGTCAGCGGTAAGTTACAATCTCTCTCTTTCTCTCTCTCTCTCTCTCGTCTTGTAGGTTCGCCAGCTAACCTATTGGCTGTATTCAGCGCTCCGGTACACCCTTCACCCTCCCAAGACCGGTGAGGGCGTTGACATCCAAGGACTACGACTCAAGGCTCCTCCCGTGCGCATATTCATTTTGGGAGCTCGCGCCGAGTCCTCGTTGCCGCGCGAAGTTTGGCTTCAACTTAGCTACATTTTCCCGCGCTCCCTGATCCATCTGATCTTCATCGGACCGGAGAGTATGGCCAACCGGGATGATGAATTCCCACTACCCGAGCGCACCTCCGAGAATCCCTTCGGTGGTATTGTGGAGGACAGACTTGGAGGACAGTTCAAGATTACCACGTACGTTGACTACTTCCACACAATGTACAAAGCGCAGTACTTCCAGCCCTTCGATCCTTATCTGGACTGCTTCATGCTCTTCCACCCGGGTCTGGGACACCCGGCCAGCTCCCACGAATGGGAGGAAACGCTCCCGCAGCTCCTCGAGACCAAGGTCCCCATCATCAGCACGGGCTACACGCAGTGGGATATGGAACGTGATATCAACTGGGTCAACGAGAAATGTGCTGGTGAATTCGACATTCTGCTCGAACCCGGTGAGAACGTTTTCCGCAGTTTGCGCTGGGATCTCAACGATCTGGATCCCCATGACGTGTCCTGCGGTAACTGGGGTGTTTGGGCTTTCAGAGGAAAGAGGTACGAGGCGACTTTCAAGGATCAATAGTTTTAAGTCTGGAGGATATGCCTGTTCTCGATGTAACGCGATATTATATTACTGTCCCCTCTTTTCCTCTCTGTCTCTTTCCTCTATCCTGCATCTCTCATTATATCTCCCCTGTATATTATCCCAGCTGCATTTCGTGTCTTGTCTTCGTTCATATGAATCAGATATTGGTCGCAATGATGCGATTGTAACCTGTCAGCCTCACTTCCTCTTTATTCCGCTGTGTACATTCTCAGCTATCATGTCAAGCATGTTGGCATTGGTCGAGTCAAAGGTAGGGAGGTCTACGACAGTGCCCAGCAGTGTCTCCCTCTTCACTTTTACTCTTCACCTTTGCTATATAGGCGCTTCTGATCCTGCTTCGGACGAGTAACGGAGCAGCAGGGATAATACCAAGAAAAGGTTTTACAGCGTAAGACAGAGGGTGGTCCAGTCTGGGAAGAGATTAGATAAGCTCAGCCTCCAATATGGATCAAGCAAACATCGCTGGACTGAGGCAAGACCCAACTGTTGAGTTTCTACTTCGCTGCGTCATTGCGGACTGAAGCCTCACAGAGAGCTGGAAGAGGCAACATTACCGGGATACTTATGTGCATTCCAGTAAAGGGAAGAAGGAAAAGATAACAGAAGGGAAAAAATAGTCAATTATAAGCATTTGCATGAATTTGGAAATAAAGAATGTGCAAGGTACTAATGTCACATATCAGACAGATGAGCAAATGCTGCCGACCCGTCGAATGGACATATGCAAGGCTTGATGGATCAAAAACACGATGAAAAGAGAACACACGAGAGGGAACTACTGTCCGAAAGGAGAGCTCAAAGTCATAGTTGTCGATAGTACATATATTGGATGCTTCTTCTCAGCGGGTTGTCGTTAAGAGTCCCTTTCTCATTGCCACATCACCCTCCGCTTCTCAAACTTCGTGCAGACAGCTATCCACGCCACTCTGGCATTACCCAGGAGGCATGACCATAAGATAGCAGTCCACTCAGGGTATCTTAGAGCATGATAAATCCTGCAGCAGCGAGGACCCCAGCAGCCATACCTCCAGAAAGCTGGACGACCGGAGCGGCGGCGCCCGAGTGAGTAGCAGATGCTGCAGCCGCAGTAGCGGATTCGGAGTCCGAACCAGAGTTTGACTTCGATTTTGAGTCCGCGTCGGTCGATGTCGTGGTGGTCGGGCGAGCTGATGCCTTGGTGATGTATGACCTGGTGAAAGAAGCTGAGGAGCTGGCAATGGCGGAGCTAGAAATGGCGGAGCTAGAGACACGACGGCTAGAACTTGCCATATGGCTTGGCGAAGCAGAAGAGCTGGGATGGAATCTGGCGCTGCTACTGCTGCTGATGATGACAGCAGTGCTGCTGGCTGTATGAAGGGGGCTGGACGAGATGGAGGTCGGAGTTGGTGTCAGCGGCGTGGATGCGACATGCGTGCTTGAGACGGGCACAGGTGTTTCTGTAGGTACAGCCTGCACCGCAGCAGAGGCGAACGGGGCGAAGGCCGCACAGGTAACGAGAAGGACCTTGGAGAGATACATCTTATTGGCTGCGTATGTATATGGTTTGCGAATCAGAACGCTGACTGGGATCGATATGCCACGCGGACGTGTAGTATGCACTAGAGAAACCAGGCTGAAGTATTGATGTTGATGTTTATATAGCGTTGGAAAGCACTGGCGCTCTATGGAACCTTGATAGAGACGATAGCTAGTAGCTGATGATTTTGAAGAAGTCTAAAGAGCGAATGGAGCTGGAAGGAATGGCAGCTCTGGTGGTTTGCGTATGTATGAAGAAGGAGCGACAGCGCAGCTGGTGAACTCCAGTTAGAAATGCTCAGGAAGAAGGTGCGAAGAAGAAGAAGAATAGGGGGAAAAGGGAAAGACAGACGGGCTGGATTGAGAGACAATGGAGCTGCCAAGGGGAAGAAAGGAGGAGTCAGATCTGACAGATGTCTGATGGGGCAGCCTGCCGTGCCCACTTTTGCTACGTACCTTTGGAGGGAGGGTCATCGCCAGTGGATCCGGTCAGCAGGGAGACACGTCCAGATCATTGGGTGGCGGATGAAACCCGAATGAGGCGTGAAAAGATTGCATATCTGGGCCTTGAAGACGAGCTTCTAGACCCTTGTTGCGGGAGGACCTTGAAACGTGGCCAGCTCAATCAGGATGGCGATGTATATGCATGGCTGAGATGACGATCCCGGTGGAGAGGCTGCAACGGTTCTGCGTAATTAACCTTTAAGCTCATCCCTTGACCCGTGGGAAAGGCAAGATCATCAGGTGCTTTCGTGGCAATAGATCGAGACTGACATGGATGAAGCGATGATTGGGGATGATGAGTGCAGGATCGAGGGTGGGGGTTCAAGGGACACACAATTTAATTAATCTGTTGCAAGTGGAGTCCGACCTGGGCTCTGCAAACTTGCAAAGCCGAACACCAAAAATAAATCAAAATGGAATGGAATGGAATGAGACAGTATGATATTAATAGCCATTCTTCTAACTTCAACGCCAAGCACATGGGTATCATCTGCTGTCGGATCGTCTAAAACTATTGTAGTGGTAAAAAGAGCGCAGTCCAATGAAGGAATAACATAATAAAGGTTATGAATGATGTGGTCGGTTGGGGGCACCTTACTCGTCTCTAGTAAGAGCAGGACCAACTACGTCCATACAATGCCCACCACCACGGCCACCATCATCCAATATCCAGATCCATGAACACCAAAGTGAGTTGCAGCCGAATCGGCGGCAGTCGTCCCGTTGGCCAGGGTGCCGTTGATATAGATTGATTCCGTGCCGTTCACATCAACCACCTTGGCCACGCTCGTATTCCTAGGTTGAGTTCCATTGAATAAGGACTCATAGTAAGTGCTGTTACTATTTTCATCGCATCCACATTCCAAGTACTGTTGGCAAATGCAGTTCACGGGTAATGACTCGTTTTTGTGCGAGGTATCGTTCATATAGTGGTAGTGATAGCTGTAAGGGTAGACGTATGCCCCATATAACCAAAGGCCTGGGAAGTAGAGAGGGACAATGGCCGCTGGCAATAGAAAAGGCGTCAACCCCAAACGTGATCGTGCCCCTGCTGTATAAGGGGCAGTGGCACCACCTGCGTAGTAGTAGCCACCTCCATACGCCGGACGGGTTCCAGAACCACTGCGGGATGTGCCCCCGACATTGCTTGAAGAGCTGGTGGAGCTTGTTAGCCTCAATGTCTTCTCTTTCCAATCAACTGACGTTTACTCACCTGGTTCTTGAGCTACTCCCACTACTTCCGCTGTTCCCTGTGCGTCCACTGCTGCTGCTACTACTGCTGCTCCCTCCACTACCACTTCGACCACCACTTCCTCCTCCACTGCGCCCTCCCCCGCCACCGCCCCCACGCCGCTTAACTAGATCCAACAATGATGAAGAATCTGCGGAGAGAGTAGCATCTCGGGTTGCAGGCGGAATGCTGAGTGCGGTGACAAGGGTGATGAGAAAGAGGGCCAGCGCAGTGGCAACTGATATTATCTTCATAACAGATGAAATTGGATAGTGCGGGGTTAAGTGAAGTAAAAAGAATCTTTGTTGCACGCCAACACAACCATGCAAGGGTGCTCGTCAAAGTAACACAAGCTGCAAGTCGGTGCACTGCAGAAGATCGATAACCGAGGTCCAGTGACTATCGTAACAGTGTTTGTCTGTCTGCTTGGTGCTGCAGAAGGTGAATAAATAATCCAGGCGTCAGAGCAGGACAAAGAGGAAGAGAGAGGATTAATATATGATAAAGAGATTCTCTCTGAGTAAGAGTTTGAGAAGGATAAAGGCGCAGCAGCATTGAGACTGAGAGTTTTTGCTGATGAAAGGAGACTTGCCGAGCACCAACTCCCCACCAGAGATTAAGCTTCCGCTATGCATGCAGCCCCGTTGGGTTGATCTCCACAACACAAGGGTAGGAGTTCGGAATTCTGCTGTATTGAGAATAGAGGGATGGCATCAAATGGACCCTGCATATCTTCAGATGCATGGTAACATGTGGCTGAGTGGAAGGTAATACAAAGTAAGATCCCTGGGTCCGCTATCTCTGCGCCTCAAAGTGGCAATGCTACCCAAACCCATTCAACAGTCCAATTCAGGGACTAATTAGTTACTTGTCTCCTCGGATCCTACGATGGAAAACTAGTTACTTAATAGCCTTCCTTACTCAGCAGTTCTTGCATTTACTTTCCTATCATCTGCCTTCGTAGTACAGCCTTATTGAACACGAGCAGCTTATTTTCTTGGCCTCGTCCTCGCCACCTAGTGGCGTATGGCTGAATTCATTCAATCATCATCTGGAATCTAAGAGGTCATCCTGTGATACTTATGTCTTCCAACAAGATTTGGTATGCATCCACTAATGAGTTATCTGATGACCTCCGACAGAGCCTCATCATCAACTCCGCCTGGTGCCGAACAACCGAGCCTGGCTCGGCTTGGAGTGCACAGCCCCCTTCTGGGAAATTACCTTTCCTCATTGTTGTTGTTGTTGTGGCTTCACAAGGGGCCTGTACACGGGTTCCCACATCTGTGCCCGAATCCACTCTTCTAATTCATCTTCATTCGCGGGAATTCCCTCCTCTTGAGCATGCCCTTCTTCGACCGCCGTCTTAATAACTGCTTTGGCGATGTCGACGCTAAGCTCGCGTACATCCTTGACGTCAGGTAGAAGTGGTCCGTCGGGATCCTGCAGTGCCGGTGACCGCGCTGCCAATGCCTTGACTGCACCCACAAGCATCTTGTTGGACAACGTTCGTGTTCGCGACAGAACTGCGCCCAATCCGATTCCGGGAAAGCATGTCGAGTTGTTACATTCCGCTGCAAGATCAAGGGAACCAGGCATCAGCTGGGATGATCCTATCTTCGCTACGTAGTGGGAAAAGCACATACCTATCTCATACTTTCCTCCGTTGCGATCGACGGGTGGGAAAGGACTGCCGGTGGCTATCAAAGCTCGGCCATCAGTCCAACGATTGATGTCCTCAGGCTGTGCCTCGTGCAACCGAGTCGGGTTACTGAGGGGGAATATAATTGGCTTTTCGACGTGCTTCGCCATCTCTCGAATCACGTCCTCGGTGAAAGAGTTTGGCTTAGTGGATGTACCAATCAAGGCATGCGGCTTCACCTTCTTCACTACCGAAAGCAGATCGCGCGAATCTGCATCAGGCCACTCTTTGTCGTCTCGCGCAAAGGGTACTTGGGCTGGCGTCAGCTGATCTCCAAGAGATTTGACCAGAAGACCCGGTTTGTCGAGACACCTAAATTCAGAAACTCAGTAAATGTAGGGTCGAAGGAACTCCACAACCCGATGCATTTCCATACCATATCTGCTTCGAGGCTTCTTCTTTAGATTTGTGTGTTTCAGTCGCGATGGTATCAGCGAGCTGCTCCGCGATGCCAGTGCCCGCTGATCCAGATCCGAAGACGACTACACGAGCATCCTCTAACTTGATACCACCCACGTGGAATCCGGATAACAGGGCAGCCAAAGTGACACACCCAGTTCCCTGAATATCGTCATTGAAGCACGGAATACGCGATTTGAATTTATCCAAGATCCTCTTGGCGTTATGAAGGCCAAAGTCCTCGCTAAATGACGTCAGTAAAGCTCAAGATGGATGGCTGCGAGAGTTCCTATGCAACGTTGACTACTCACAAGTGTATATATGCACGGGGGAACCTCTTTCGAGCCGTTTCCACAAACTTTTCCACGAACTGGTCATATTCCTCGCCTCTAACGCGCGACTGTCGCAGGCCCAGGTATAGCTCGTCCTTGAGAAGTGATTCATTCTGTATTCGATGATTAGCACCTGCCTGATTGATACTTGTTGCTGCCATACATCTGTACCACAGTCTAGGACCACCGGCAATTGCCGGCTTGGATGTATCCCAGCACACAACGTGGTAAGGGCCAATTTGGCAACCGAGATCAAGATGGCGCCAACGCCTTGGTCACCAATTCCTAAGATCTGTGACTGGTTAGACATGTCGTACATGGAGTGCATGCTGATGTCCAACTTACCTCCTCGCCATCGCTGACGACTATATAGTCGACTTCCTCGCCGCGACTGAAGTTGGAAAGGCATTCGTCAATCCTGTCTTGGTCCCTGATGTTCAGGAAACAGCCCTCTGGCTTCCGGAACAGTCGAGAATAGTTCTGGATTGCATCGCCTTCAGTGGGAGTGTAAATTATGCTAAGCATCTCCTTGAGATGGGTATCAATCAACTTTAATATACGTTAGTTCGCTGGTCGTCTTCGAATTTTCTAAACACACGCGGGAGGTCAATATGTATGTTACCTTGTAGTAGAGAACCTCATTCTGCGCCTTCATACTAGCCATGAACGTGTTCTTGGCCAGATCATTATCTCGACTGCTATATTGCTCGTACGCCCGCTGAACCTGCTCCTCGAGGGTCTGGATGTTGGGAGGAAGCAGACCATGAAGTTTGAATGTTCTGCGCTCCTCCTCCGTGAACGCCGAGCCTTTGTTGAACTGGCATGACTGCAGCGCATCTCTCCCCTACATCTGCGTCAACAATAAAATTACGCATAACTCTCTCAGGAGACCGTACCTCAAACGGGCACACCAAAGGTCCAGACGAGGCCCGAGGAAGATGACTGAACTTGGAAGATTTCGACGATGTAGACATTCTCGCAACCGACGTGAGAGATGTATGGCGCTGCAGCGAAAAAGTGGGAAATGGTGGGTTGGGTGTAAGTCTCAGGAGAAAACGAGCCATTGAATGAGAGAGGGGTCAAGACTAGCTGCGTTTGGCTGTTTCTTAAGGAGGCGCCGGGTGATCCCTGGCGATAGAGCGGATTCTTATACCCTGAAAGTCTCCCCAATCCAAGCCTGTTTATCGGATAGCCGGAAAACCGGTAAGCCGAGTGAAGACGCAGCGTAGTCAGGGCCTGAGAGGAAACTCTGGTGGAGCAATTGGACTAAGATGACGCTGATATGGCTATGACGTAGCGGCGATTGCCGTGAGCTGGTACTGGCAACGTCAAAGGATCCATCTGCCTTATACTCAGGGGCATTGATGCAATATGGGCTCCCAATGGTAAACCCTCTGTCTGTATGCTTACACTCCCACCTTCTGAAGTGAAAAGCCGGTTCATTGTCGATGGAAACGATTGCAGTCGATTGTTCCACGGGTATCTCGGACGATGGCACCACCATCCTTGTTCACAAGGCCTTGTCCCATCCACGATATAATGGTATCGTGTCTTGTCGATATCCAATCAGGATCCATTTCGGGCAAGCCACATCAGGGACCCATGGACAAGCTAAGCCAAGAATTGATGCGAAAGGTGCATATGTTGCGATGCTGTCTGTTAATGGATGGGCTCCTTATCATGCTTATCGGCCATATCAAGTCACATGCCGATAAGAAAGCGAGGCAATGATGACTCATCGCTAAGTAAGCGAGCCTACAAAAAGCAAGCACGTGCGCGCCGGCTTCTTCTGTTTTTCATCTGCTCAGCCGATAATCGATTCACCCACCGTCAGAGCCACAACAACGGCAGCTTGCAGTGCCAAATACGCTGGACAGCAGCAATTGAGACTTATAATGTGCTAGGTCATCTTTTCTGCTTCATGTAATGAAGATCCATCGTGCTGCATGTACGGAATACCGCCAACACACATATCGAAAGAGAATTGGCACCCTATCGCAACTTTGCAATCCAGCTGTCCCAGGTTGTTAGCTCTGTTCACAGCCTTCGGGCTGGACAAACAGAGTGCTTGAGCTTCCGTCAAGGACTCTCCACCTCGGAGAACAGTCATCGCATGTCACGTCTTGTGACTGTGGCCGACTGGAGCTGGGTTGTCGGGACCCTTCGGGGTTCCGGTTTTGATTTCTTTTTTCAGGTTGCTAGAGAAATTTCTTAGGGCCTTCATAGTTCATGTTGCTCGCGTTTAAACCTTGCTACGAGAGCATGACTCCTTGCGCACCTACATACTTGGCGTAATAGTATCTTTTGATCTAGATAGATGCACTCTGCTTGTTATCTTTGAATGCGAATTAATTACTGTTGAATGAGATGCACTTCCAATCCTTAATGTAATCCGTATTACCCAGGGCCTAGTCCAGAGGCTTCAGTATCTACTCTATAGTTTACTCTTTCCAGCAACAGCATCATCGTCGATAATCTTCACCACCACCTTCCCCCATGTCTCCCGGCCACCCAGCGCCTGCAGCGCGCGAGGCACGCTCTCCAATCCTACAAAGCTCTCGTCCTTAAAGGCCGTACCCTTGAACTTGCCCTGCGCCACAAGATCGAAGATCCCCTTCCAAACCGTCTGTACCGTCTCCTTCTCAAACCGTGCATACTGGCCCCAATGCAATCCAACCAAACTGACATTCTTCAGCAACACACGATTCAGCGCGACCTTCTCGATCTTTCCCGCTGCAAAGCCAATAACCAAAAGGCGTGCATTCCACGCCACACACTTCAGGCTCGCCTCGATCATCCCGACCGGATCATATACGATGTCCACCCCGGCCTTCCCATTCCCCGAGCGATGTTGCGCACACAACCGCTTCACCTCCTCCGGCCAGCTCTTCTCCCGATAATCAATGACATGATCCGCCCCGAATTGGCGCGCAATCTGTCGCTTCCGCTCCGTCCCGGCCGTCGCAATCACCGTCGCCCCTTTAGCTTTGGCAATCTGCACCGCGGCTAGCCCGACGCCACCGGCCGCCGCATGCACGAGGACCCAGTCGCCCGGCTGGACGTTTGCGCGGTGCACAAGACCACCGTATGAGGTGGGAGCCGTGACAAAGAGGCCTGCTGCATCCTCGAAGCTCCAGCCTGCCGGCACAGGGAGAAGGGTGTGCTCTGGGGCAAGGATATGGGTAGCGTAGGCGCCTTGTGTAGCGCCAAAGACTCGGTCCCCGACTTTGAATCGCGGGGACTGCGCTTTGGTGGGCACGGCTAGGATGGTACCTGCGAACTCTGCGCCCCCAATCCAGGGTAGAGGAGGCTGGTGTTGGTACTTGCCCTGGATTTGAAGCAGGTCGAAGAAATTTGTACCTGCGGAGTGGATCTCAATCAGGTACTCCGTTGCGGATGGGGAAGGCGTGGGAAGGGTTGCGACTTGGAGATCCTGAGGCCCCTGTGTGTTGTGGGAGTAAGTCAATCTGTCCGTGGTAGAGCAGTGGCAAATCTAGTATAGGTCACTTCGTTGTTACCGACCTTGACATATTCTTTTACTTGAATGGCTCGCATGCTGACGACTGAATGGTGGCCGTGCTGTTTCTTACGGTGAAGCTGGACAAGCGCAGTGTTGGAATAGTGCAAAGAAAGACGGTGAGTGAGTGGGTGGGTGAGAGTGGACTGTCTTGGGATGGGGCTATTGATTGTGTTGGAGTTGCGGTCTCGATTTGGGGTCAGGACACATCCATTTGGTCCGATGGGACCCAAAGGGGGGGGGGGAGCTTTCCCCACACCGGGGGTTGAGCCGAGGTCCGTCGTCGGATAACTGACAGAGGAAACTCCCCAATTCGGTACCTAGGCAAGTTACTTTTGCCTTACTCTACAGCATGAGCCCAGAAATCGTCGGTTGATAGATGAATGGATTATATTGTTAAGTTGACTTTATATAAATAATGTGGGAGGCCGGTGTGTGCGCCCTTGTATAATAAAATAGTTGGCATGTATGAGGGAACCAGTCCTTCATTGGCCGATCGTCCAGTCGATCTGGCCATCAATATATATGATATAGCCCGTACAAGCATCATTAACCCCATGCACACATAGACTGACAAAGGAAAATAATACAGAAAATTCCAAACTCCTTGATCCCAAACGTGGATATCATCAAAATCAGCACACTCCACCCCATGATTCGGCACAACCACAATACGCCAGGTATCCCCATGATCCAAGTGCCGGTTTCCTTGGTGTACAAAATGTAATTTTCAAATGTCCCCGCTTCTTTCCAGCGTCCAAGCAAAGAGAAGGTGAGGGTTCAAGTGAACAGCAAAGACGAGATGCAAAAAGTACAAGTGAGAAGAATAGATCAACCTCAAAAATGTGTCAAGGTGACTAGACCAATGTATGCAAACCAAGGGTCCAGTATGAGAAAATATTAGTTTCACACAAATAAAGCGACGTGCTCCTGGTAATGCTTAAAAGTCGATGCTCTGAGGCCTGTGCACAAGTGGCTCAGGTCCAGGGTACGGGTAGAGGGGCGCACACATAGCAGGATGTTGACCATGGGGATAGAAAGCGGACGGAGACACGATCCCCACGGCGGGTTGACCAGCCGGCTTCGGTTGGATAGAAGCCTTCCGGTCAAGCGGCCGTGTTTGCGAGCCCTTCTGATCCAATCTCGGATGCCCGCCAGCGGTATCCTGAACATATGGAGCAGACATAGCACGCTTCCATGACTGAGGCCCCTCGTGTAGGTCGGCCATATGTTGCCGCCCGATACTAGAAGGCGGCGGTGTCTGGGCGTGTGGGGTCATCAGGTGCATGGCGGGATCGATAGGAGGGCTCAGTGGTGCCGCAGTGTAGAATGGACTGCCAGCCTCAAGAGGCATCGAGTACCACTGAGGAATTGACCACTGAATTGGTCCAGCTGTTGTCGCGGGTGTTTGCATGCAGTCCGTGGTGACAGCAAAGGAAGGATCATGGAAAGGCGACGCCATGCTTGATGTTTGGTTGGCCAACATGCTGTCCATCAATGGCGACGTGTGCGGTGAGTCATATGAGTTGGAGCTAGGAAGGACCATCACGGAAGAGGCGTGGGAAGGATCCCGCTGCTTCTGGGAAGGGCTCATCATGGGAGCCCACACATTGGAAATGTTTTGTCCATCAAGGCAAACTGTAGTAGGCAGGTCCTCATGGTGCGTGTATGCACTATTGGCCATGTACCATTCCGGTTCGGTGACAGAGATGTCTGATGCGACTGAGCGAAGAGGGGGGCGTGCTTTAGGGGAGACTGTGGAGGACTGGGCCTTTGGGGATGCATCTTCTTGACCACTGTCATCTCCGGTAGTCTCCTGTTGGCTGTCGTCGGATTTCTTGCGTGTCTGGCGAGAGGGCTTGGTGACCCTCCACTTCTTCAATCTACTCCGCAGCTGAGTTTCACTTGGAGGCAGAGTTAGCACACCGGTGGAAACCCATTTGAGATATTTCCAAGAACCTCTTCTCACCTTGGGTTGAAATCATCGGAACGAATTTGCTTGATGACCTGCTTCAAAGGCCATTCTTCATCCTTGTATAACTTGGCAATCAGAGCCTTCTTCCTCTCCCACACGTCAGATGGGATTGAGTTCTTCATATTCAGTTACTTCTTGTTGAAGATGTAAGTTTTGGAGTTGGGAAGGAGAGAAGGATCTTGAAGTATGAAGAAGAGAGAGAGAGGTAAGGCCTCAGGACTCTTAAGGTTCAATGACTGGTTGAACCGTGTAGAGAAAATTATGAAAAGAGGGACGGAGAGAGAAGACACTTGAGAGGCCTTATGAGAAGAGAGAAGGTAGATGATATACACAGATGAGATAGGAAGAGGAAGATCAGGGATGATATAGTAGGATGATCGGGGAGGATCTCAGGATATATGTACTCCGTAGTCGGGGGGGTTTGTGTTCCATGTAGGAAGAGGAAGAGGGTCCGGAGCAAAGTACCCAATAGAGAGAAAGGACCAGTGGGAAATCCCCCCAGGTACACACTAAGGTTGCTAGGAGGAGAGGAAGTACGGAGGGAATGAATGAAGTGGGTGTGGATAGGGACCCACGCTGGAGAAAGACGCCATCGCTCCGGCCTACGGGGCTTTAGACTCTATGGAGGAGAGAAATGAGAGTGGATGAGGGGGGACAATGAGGGAAGAGAGTGTGAGTGAGTGAGTGAGTGAGTGAGTGAGTGACTGCAGGAGGGAGGCAGAAGTGGAGCCCTGAAAAAGAGTGGATATGGGACACTGGATGGTGCAAGAAAGAATGGATGGGTCCAGGAAAAGGTACTCCATGAGCGATAGCGACGGACGCTCGTGCGCCTCCCCAGCAAAGAAAAAATAAAAAAAATAAAAAATAGAAAAAGAAAAAATCAGAAAAAGAAAAAGGAAAAAAGGAAAAAAAGCCAGCCAGAGAGAACGAACGCATGGGAGATCGACGATGGCCAGGGAACGGCATCGGCCATGCGGCCCCATTGGGCAAGAACTGAGTGGGGACCCCTTTCGGCCGGACTTTTTAGCTGCTTCTGCTGCTGGTGGTACGCCCATTGTCTCGGGTCCTGTCATTCAGGTTTAATCCAGGAGCGCTTTTTCCATGGTCTTGGGTTGGAGCCCTGAAGTAAGCTTTTCCGTCGATCCCCGGGTCATGATTTGGAGAAGCAACCAAAGGCGAAAGTGCGCGTGCAATTCACGCCAGCCATTACCGTGGAGGAAGACGATGGCAAATGAATGGAAGGGGGAAATACCCCGGAGGCAAGACAATTGGCTCTTCTTTGCGTCGAAAAGAGGAAGAAAAGTAAGGATCACCTATCTCTGTAACCACTGGCACTGGCTATGGCACGCGCTGGCCTGGTTTGTACCATTCGATCTCCTATCTTCTATCTTCCTTTCCTATTCTTTCTCTATCTTACTTATCCGATAACCCGTGGTAGGCAGTCATGGATCAGGTACCCAAAACCATCGTTGGAGAGCGCCCCCATCGCTGCCTTCTTCTTATCGATGTGGTCAACAATATTACAGTATCAATACTTCTAAAATTTACACTGCGCAAGAATGAAATAAGAAATGAGATCATGATAATATTAATAATAAAAAAATAATAATAATAATGGAACCTGATGGATCATCTTTCTCCAAGGTAGACTAAATCAGTACCTAGTAGTTAATCGCGGGATATCTTGTCAGTCAGTTCATGTCACCTGCTTACTTCCTTTTGCTCTCTTTCTCTTTATGTCTTCCTGCTGCAGTTGGGTCCTTTGGCCCCTCCTTTCTGCCCCGTCTTGCTCCGCAACGCATTGTTCTCATTGGGCTGCTTGGTTGTCATCCCGTCAATAGTGCCAGTTGACTTATACATCCTTCACTAAACTACTACTTACTACGACTAAGTAAGTTCTTCCGTTCTCCCTTGCTCCATGTCAAACTGACGGCTCCTTCAATCGCCTCCCCCTGGCACTTTGCTTTTTCCTTTTTCACACTTCGCTCTGCAATTTTTAAATTAATTTACTAGAATTAGTACTTTTCTAATTCATTTTTATTTCTACTTTTAGCCTGTTGCGCGTATCTCTATTTGCCCCTCAACTCACTTAGAACTCAGATCGATCTAGTCTTAAAAATTGCACAATGGAGGTACTCCCAATTTGGCATTGATGGTCCGATCAAACAAACCCAATCTCCTGCTGGGATCAAGAAGAAAGGAGGGGGGAGGGGGAGGGGGGGAAATCCGCTGAAGGAGGGAAATTAACGGATACTGAGATCATGG
The DNA here is from genome assembly GCF_013340325.1 of Aspergillus tubingensis. Lineage (NCBI taxonomy): Eukaryota > Fungi > Ascomycota > Eurotiomycetes > Eurotiales > Aspergillaceae > Aspergillus > Aspergillus tubingensis. The sequence continues at coordinate 1,242,387 of NW_023336279.1, read as the reverse complement.
ATGGGTGATGCCCACGTTCCCAAACACCCAACAAACACAAATCCAGACCGCGGGGACAGTAGGCACCTCGTTCGCCATCGCGGGCGATCTCTCTAGTAGTAGTTAGTTAGTCCTTTCGTCCTTAGTCACTCCTGGCCTTACCGTACCTAGTGCGCCGTACTTTAGTGCGCGACTTAGTGGCCCTAAAGGAGGATCTCTCCTTCCGATCAGGAGTCTAAACTGGGTCGAGAACTTGGCGCATCTGTCGAACTGCCTGTTTCGGAAAGCAGGTGACTGTGAAGGAGGCAACGGATCCGGAGAGGAAAATCAAATTCACCCTGCCCACTAAACTAAATATACACTGGCCTGGATAACAGCCTAAGAGGAGGTAGTAGTAGTATCTACTACTACACTTTACCTACCGGAGAGGATGTCGCAGATAGAACTAAAGTAGTGCGGGCGGAATAGATGTAGATGAGATCCGGCACAGGCCAGGATCCTTAGTTGCTTACCTAGTACCTTGCTACAATCCCTACTACACCTGTAGGTGCAGGTGCATCGGGAATTGTCAAAAGAGCTACGAGGGGCGAGCTGCAATGCCATGCAATGCCATGCGCAGTGATGCGACATTTGGTACCTTGGTTCAGCACGAGCTGATTGGTATCTTCTCCGATCGCGCCGCTGATGAAACTTGGGGGATCCAGCTGATGCTGGTTACTACTTACTGTCAATGATCGGTCCTTTTGACTCATTGGATCGGAAATTCCCTCGATCAATTCGAACCACCCCAAGGGTTGTTGTAACCAGTGCAGTTAGTGGTGGTGGTTTATGCCTCAAGAGACTATCGAGTCATTCCACATGAGGTACATCATTTGTATCTTGTATTTTAGATGTAAATACTGCCCCCTCAGTGAGGGTTTCCGGGGGGTTGATTGGTAAATACCAACTGATTCTTGTAACTCTTTATAATACTCGTCAAATTGGGGTACCCGCCAGCTAGGTCTACTATCGATTATTTCTCTCTTGAAGTCAGTATTTCTTTTTCCCTTTCTCTTCAACATTTCGTTATCATCAATCATTTTGCTGGTACGTTATCTTTCGTCTACTTACGTTCTGCAGCAAATGCCATCTTCCGGACGTTACCGAGGGTGTTGTATCTCCGTGGGATGCCGCGGGCATGTTGGCCGAATCCAATTTTGACAGGTTCCCTTTAAGTTCTGGGTCGGGTCAAGTCGTTGACTGGCTGGAACCCGACAAAGCAGGATGAGGTGCTGTCTGTAGCCACTCGTCTCGTTTCCCCCTCACCCGTTCTTTGTCAAATTATGGTCCATCGCCGCAGATGGGGCGAGTCTGGTCACGGGAAGTAAATCGGCAGCAGAATGTTTCTCCTCAGCCGCAGAGCAAGCCAGCACGCAGAAAAAGTACGCCCCAACAGGAGGCAACATCGGCAGAAACTCTCAGTATGATCATGCTTTTCCTGCATCTTCCATTCGATGCGACAATTCTCTGCTGGGTTACGTGCTAGTATCTTTCTTCTTTCTTCTTTCTCCTTCCGAGCTGTTCGGGAGGAGCTGAAGGTCCAGAAGCAATTATCTGCGTGCATACATGGCCGCATCGATCTCGGCAGTCACAATGCATAGTCGAGATTTTCTGCAGCTGGAAGATACTAAGTATGAACCTACACACGGACCAAAGTACATACCCAAGGGGCGATGATAATCTTACAGCTGGGTCGAGCCCTCGCCCACTGCTGCTGCAAAAAGGAATTGTACATGCGTCTCTTCCGACACGAGCTGTGACTAAGTAAGTCATTGAAGATGAGAACTACAATGTAGTAACTTTGCATTTCGGTAAATATGCCGCTTTCTTCCTAGTATCATCCATCAGACCCTGTGTGTAGATCAAAATCATTTGACGGCGCTTAAACCGGAAGATCAAAACCTGACCAGGTAAGAGCAGGTGAAAGTCTCAAACAGACTCTAGCCGTTAGAAACTCTCTTTCTTCTTAATATTATTCCAAAGATGTCATTCATAGCTTCGAGATTCGGCTCACGTTTCCAGACCGAAAACAAGGAGGTAGTAAAGGGCCTCGGATAAAAGGCCGATTTCCAGCGGAATTCCACTAATACTGGAAGGGAAATCGCGCCTAGGCAGCACTGGCCAGTGCAAGTTTTCCCCCGTTCACGCGCTATCGACGATTGTGCTGAACTGCGGCCAGTGCCAGCAGTGCCAGGAGATGTAGGGGGAAATAGTGTGCGGACTAATGCCACCTAGTTCCTGACGGAAGTGGAGTGCGCAATCCGTCCCGCCAGCAGCATCCTCCTCCTCCTCTCCTCCTCCACCACTACCAACTACTGTCATCATCACTTTGATTTCACCAACTAATCTATCTCTGCCCCCTCCGAGTCTCAGGATGGAAAAATAAACTAAGATTGCCCCTCCAGACGCCTCTCGCGGTCGACTTGTCTAAACCCCATCAGCAGGTCGCACGCTCAAATTGATCTGGGGAGGCAGAGAGGGGGGGCAAATCCATCTTGCACTGAGTGGATCTACCACTGATCTTCCCGAGGCCCCTCCCCTCGATGGATTGTGGCCGTCTTGTCTTGCCCGCCCGGATTTCACCTTTCGGACCGGCCCAATCCAAAGCTGCAAAACACACCTCCGAAGAAGGCAACCTCCTTCTGCGCAACCAGGTTCACCTGCATTCTAGATACAATCCCAGTATGAGGGGTTTTACCAGCTCAACCGTTCACTAGGCTCTTCTCTCGTGCGCGGGTTCTGCGGTCTTCTTCTTTTGATTAAATGCCGATAAGGTTGCGTCCTACAGTTTTCTGATACATCACCTCGGGGATTGCCTGATGCGTAGCTCTGCTGCAACCACCTGGGACGGTGTGGCACCTTGACAAGCGATCAGGACGAAGCCCTCCCGCTACAATGCGTTCCTAATTAATTACAGCAAGCGACTGGTCACATTGCCACCCTCGTGCGAAGGGCGCACTCCACAAGCGAGCACTGACCTTCGGTTGCTGGTTTGTCTACCGTAAAATTCCTCTGCACTCTGCAGGTGTTTAATTTCGGGTCTTCAGGACGTGCGAACAGGAGATGGCCGATTTCAGAAAAAAAAAAAAAAAAAAAAAAAAAGAAGAAGAAGAAGAAGAAGGAAAGAGGACTACTGCATCTCGTCGGCTACCCCGTCAAGCATCGATAGGCCCGTCCAGTCGCTTTGTACAGACGGGAAAGCAGACTGCGAGCCTTCGGAACGGATGATTTTCACGCTCCCGTCACCGTGGCTGGCTAGGGTGGAGGCCAAGGAGGCGTGAGTGCACCACTCAGGCATCTGGGTCCGGAGTAATTACAAAGGAAAAAAAAAAAAAGAAAAAGAAAAAGAAAAAAGAATGAAAAGCTAGCAGGTAGAATATGCCCCTGCGTCTATCGTTGCAAGGGTGTGTACCTGCGTCTAAAGGTCATTCGCCCACCGGATGGCAGATCCGCTGTTCCCTGCAACAGGATACTTAGATACCACTATGTACTAGTAGACACAGCCAATGCAACTGAGTGTACGTAAGTACTAACTATGAAGTAAGCTAGATTGACACTTGTATGGAGTTTCTTTGCGGTGAAGTCGACAACTATACTGTACTCAGCCCCAATGGAGCGCATGGCGGGCATCTATGCGACAGATAGAGGCTATAGATAGTACAGGTAAGTCTACGATAGATTAATTGCAGTGGACTTGTGTGTGTGAATCACTGAATACGGGGGAGGCTTGGGGTGTGAAGCAGGCTGGGAACTCCGTCTGTTATGGTTAGATTGCTTGGTTCATATTTTTATCTCGAATCCCTGTCTTAATTAAAATCTTAATATGGACGCTAAAGCATAGGAAACCAATTCCACCTACCTTTCTAAATTCCCAGGGATCAAGGAAAGCAAACCCTGCAGTTACTACTCTCTATCTCCAAGTATGAGGACAGCGGTTGCTTTCCAACTCATGTCCCTCCCAGAAGTCCCCCGGCTTTTCTCCAGCATGATTCGAGCAGGTCATCTACCTCTCCCCACCAACAAATGGCGACCGTGCACACAATAATCACGCTGTTCTGACTGGCGGCCATGCACTTATGTTGAGGTCCGAAATCCAAGGTTTCCGAAACCTTCTTCGAGGGCCTTAAGGGGATTTCTTTGGGTTTTCGGTGGCTATACTACTTTCGTTGAACTCCTCCGAGCCTGTTGGTCAGTCAGTGTTGGTCTGTTGGTCTGTCTCAAACGGCCAGAGTCACTTTTCACTCCTGACCAGCTGCCAGCATACCCTTTTGGGGGAATGGTCGTTTCACCATCGCCAGGGCGAAGATCCCAAGGCCTATCTCAATGGTCCCCAGTGTCCTACGGTCGGATCCGCACGTGGACTGATCCTGAGCCTAAAGGTTGTTATCAAACAATCGACGATGATCTCATGCAAGGTGTAGTCATTGTTGTTACATCCATATTACTCTCTTTTAAGTCTTAACCACCTCAACTATCCCTAATCCCGATAGATAACAGGTGTTCCTCGGAATGACGACCCTCCCTCACTGGAGAAAAGCCCGGGGTGAGCAAATCAGCAAGCTGCGTTCATCGGAAGCTGATTGAATATCGGAAGCTGATAGGCGCCGAAGAAACTCCGGGTAATCCAATCCTTCTCTCAGCCCATCCCGGCCAGAACCCCCCGATGGGGAATCCAGACGTTTGAAGCTGGCGAAGATCATGATGTAGGTGGATGGTACGTGGAAATGAACTGGCAACACGATCGTCCGCTAGGGAGTCACATGGCCTCTTCTCGCCTTGCGGTCGCAGCGTAGATGCACTCTGCGTCCTGTGCTGTCACTCCTACTCCGGCTCATCTCAACTTCGACTCGGTCTGGGCTTCCGATGGGTGCTACTGGACTTTCATTTCCTCGTCCCCAGTCGAAGACCCGCCTTGCAGATCATAGCATTAACAACAGGGAATAGTCCGTTCACTTCCCTAGTTAGTCCTGGTCCATCGTGCTATCTAGTGTCTGATTCAGTTTAGGAGTGAGCCGGACTATCTCCTCCAAAGCTACTGCTAACGATCCTAATACTAAAGTAGTTCGATTGGTTAAGCTCGACTCTAGGAATTTCAAATCACCGTCAGCGAGCAATCACCACTCGCCATTTCCCTTCAGCCCCAACGGTTCTCCCCACACCCACACAGACTAATGCAGCTCGAGGATCATTTTCCGCGGAGCTAGTATCCCTCCGGATAACCATGGAGCAATCTTTTCCTGAACCGTTCTCTTGAGGCCGCCAGGTCCAGCAACTGTACCGAGATGAGGGGGAGATTCGCAGAGGCAGCAGCTTAAACTCAGCAACTCTCCGAATCAGTATACATCTCCGTCGTGGGGAGAATTTAGACTTTCGTCCGAAAATCGCCAAACGGGCGTTTTCCCGTTTTCGGAAGTACGCTGGGGCTTCATAGCTCAACTGACATTATCGTGGTTTGTTCATGCCCACGAGGAAACTCAAAGTCGTGGGCAGCCTTACATCGGCCACATCGCTCACCCAAGGGCTTCTGAAGTCCGGTCTGGTAGCGGATCAGCCAGCCATTCATTCCCTTCGACGGCTTCCCCCATCTCCAGGTTGCTGATCAGTGGGGATTTTCCATCAGGAGCTGGTCAGGTGAAGGGGTGAACGAATCGTTGGCCGTATGTGTCTGCGTGCCTTGTCCTCCCAGGGTTCACTCCGAGCTCGTGGCGGATGTTGGAGACAGCCGTTGTACCGGGCGTGCATCTGGTACGACTCCAATTGCCTTCAATCCTCGGTTCGGGAGAATCTTGGGTCGATCAAGGCCTTCTCGTTGGTCAACCGATCAAAAAAAACCACGCTGCGTCATCGGAGGCTTGCTGCCGATTGAGTTCACGTGGATGCGCGTGTATTTCTTCACAGATTATTCAGTCGCTCGGCAGTACGGTAGCCCCTAAGTCCCGGAATCAACGGCGTTCCATGGTACGCACATCGCTCTATCTGAACTTTCTAAGATGGGGAAGTATCCGAAGGTCTGGGGGTATAGGCATTTCAGTTCGGAACTCAGGGCAAGTACGCACGAGGCGACTTGGCCGAGACAAGCATTATCTCCGCTGATTCTCTCCTCTGCACACCAGTTCGCAGTCCTGACCACAGAGGGTTAGTCTATTGACCAGCACGAATCATATGGAGCCAGTTTCCATCTTATAGTCTGCATGCTAAGATAGTAATGCACGCGGGGCCACTTTTTCTCTTGCCTAATCAGACATAGCAGCCGTTCACATTGGCCCAGAGTTGCATAGGTTTCAGAAATAGACTTCAGGTACTGGGTACATACATGTGGATCTAAACTCTAACTACCTTAGGCTGACCTCTCGCCTTCCTTCTACTCCTCCTCACTGTTTGTATTATTCCACAAGCCCTCAAAGGAATTTGGATCGAGGTGGTGCCGACGACTTTCCTCTCAGAGTTTGTTCCACCCTCCTATCGGCAAATTAATATACATGTCTGAAACCATCACTCCACCCTCACTCGTACCAACACTGCTTCCATCCGCGGAGTTCCAAACATGCACATCCTCACTCGTGGGACTGATTGTTGTTGGTCCAGCCATATGCAAGACGGGAGTGATGTGACACAGCTAGCGGAGACGAGTGTCAAGAGTCTGGCCTCCCCTCAAACCACATGGTGAGAGACACCTGCTAGCATCGCCTTCCTGTATGAGACTAGCCCTGCCCTAGCCAAAACCCATGTGGCAGGCAGAATGAGAGGGAAAAAATATGCAGGGGTTGTCACAGATGTCCGTGTTTCATGAAAAACCCTCTCAGCTACCCACTCAACGCCCGTCATTCTCATCATTCGGAAATGTCAACAAGTTGGGCAATAGACCCTGACATTGGAAACATTCGTGGCTGTAGCCCAGAAGACTGGACCAGTCGAAAGTGGCTCCTTAATGCAGATTAACGTGTTTGGGACAAGCTCCAACATGGTCATGACTGTGACGCACGGGATCTCTGACCTGGAACGAGGACGAATGAACATGAGTCAATTTTTCATTTTTTACCTCTCTCTCTCTCTCTACGCAACTAATCAGCGGAGGCTACGAGGTCACCCTAGGGCATTCCTCACTTATACTATTCTTATCCCATCTATTTGTGTCATAATCTCGTGGCAGCATATGGGTGCGATATCGGAGCCGAGAGTACCATTGCCATCGTAAAGTGGTTTACCAATCATAATCAAGTACATATGGAGTGTCGGGAGTGTCTTTTAATAGGTACGAGAATAGATGGGGGTAAGGAGAGAAGAATTGTATTGGCATGTACAAAGTATTCATCTTGGGTCTTTCTGGAAAATAGGATAGGTAGAACGGTGATTTTATCGTCTCCAGACATACTTCCTCAAAGCAAAACGCCCGCTAATCATCAATGGAATGAATCTTTCCATCACCTTGTACTATCGAGACGTAAGAGGGAAAAGAAAATAGAAGGGAGAAAAGGAAAAGTAAATAAGGTAATAATCCCAATGCGTGCACTGGACAGATAGAAGAAAATTAAACCCAAGGGCAAGGAAATATATAAAGAAGAGAGATTTTAAGCAGAGGAAAATATCATCATGCGAATACAATTACATAGAGACGTCGATCAGTCCTGATCGATCGTCCATTCGTTAGCCTCTCAATACATTCATTCCACCGATTCAATCCATTCCAATCGCGTGCCGCATGAATTCTGTCTTGTTCCATTTATTCATATCAACGACGCCTTTTACGGAGCCGATGCTCCTTGCCTTTCTTGGACTTCTTCTTGCTCTTATCTGCCGGTAAGACAAGTGGTTCGTCCTTCATATTCCACTCCATGAACCGTAATAGGTAATTATCGATATGGCCAGGTTGGATCTCGACGTCAACAGGTTCGTCAACCGCATGCACCTGCGGGGAGGTGAGCAATTGCGGACCGGGAGTAGTGCCCGCTGTTGTTGATTCATCGGGCCCCGTCGTGGGCCCTGTCGCCAGTGGTGTGCCGGCCTGGGTTTGGCCAGGTGTGCGGTCGTCGAAGTCGCCGTCGTCCGCGTGCTCCAATTCCTTTTGGGCATTCTTGGCGGCATCAATGTCTTCTTTGTCTTCGGCTTGTTCGAAGACACGTGCACTGGCTGCGACACGATTCTCGAGGACCCGATCCATGGCTGCGCTGGCTTCGTCGTGGCCTTCGAGGACGTCTTCCGTGTCGATCATATCGCGGACGTCTAGTTTAGTGAAGTAGTCCGTTGTAAACTCTCCCTCTTGGATAACGACGTCGTCAAGCATGCGCTTCTGGTTAGCTTTGCGGAGGATGTTCGATTCGATGGTATATTCAGAAACGAATCGGTAGATGTGCACGTCGCGTGTTTGCCCGATACGGTGGCAACGATCTTGGCACTGCTTGTCCATCGCGGGGTTCCAGTCCAGATCGTAGAATATGACGGTGTCAGCACCTGTGAGGTTGATACCTAGACCACCAGAACGACTGGACAGGATGAATGCGAGGATACGGTTGTCATTGTTGAACCGATCGGTAAGGATCTGACGCTGCTCAACCTTGGTAGTACCGTCTAGTCGGAGGTACCGGTGTCCGTGAATGTTAAGGAATTGTTCCAAAATATCGAGCATCTTGGTCATCTGGGTGAAGATCAAAGCCCGATGGCCACCCGCTTTGAGGTCACGAAGCAATTTATCGAGTCTTTGCAACTTTCCGCAGTCGTACTGCAAAAGTCTCTTGTCGGGGAATGCGATCGAAAGACGCATCTGTGCTTCGTGAAAAGGGTCGTATGGCGGGAACCGTTCCTTCTTCGTGAGATACCTCGTCTCTATGGGAGTCAGTGCGGCCTCGGTGATACCAGTCGCCACAGCAGCAGGGGTGACGCAAGCGAATCTTTGAACATATCCGTCCATTGCTTGGGACCGTTCTTCAATGGACAAGATCATCGATGCCAATACGGACGACTGGCTCGACAACCAGTCAGCTAAGGAGCGTTTTCGCAGCGGCCCGTTGGCGGTAGGCCGCTGCTTACTGTCGGCCGTGAGGAATTCGATAAGACTTGATCCGTACACCGGGCGACGACCATGGCGCTTAGACTCAAAGTAGAGACATCTCTCCAGCTCTGCCATCCTCCTTTTCCTGGACTCATTCTCCAGAGCGTCTAGCGTAGACTGCACCGTGCTACCATCGAAGCTCATCTGCCAGTTGGTACGGTGATACTGGCGTTCCCTGAGCGTGTTGAAGGGACCATAAGCCATAAGACGGATACTGTCATCGGCCAACCGTCGAGAAATATCTTCTCGGGATATGGGCACTAGGTTGAGGAAATCAAGGTCGAGCTTAGTGAGTGGATGCTCATACAATAGTCGCCGACGGACGAGAAGATCTTTGATCTCGTATTCCGTGACCACAGAGCGAGACATGGCGAAAGACGTAGATATGGGCCGAGTTTCGAAGAGATCGGGATGATTGCAGACCTTCCGTAGTTGCATCAAACAGTTGATGATGGATAGGTAATTCCCCGACGCAAGCGTTTCCTTGGTCTGTGCGCGAGACATAAAGCCATCATAGAGGAATCGTTGCCGCTTTGAGAGTCTGCAATAAACGACATGCTCGTACTTCGCCGGCATCTGCTTCTCCACATCTGCTTTGAGACGACGCAGAATATAAGGTCGGAGTACAGTGTGAAGCTTGGTGACCACTCGCTTCGCTTCATCATCCATTGTCTCTCTGCCATGCTCCAAGATCTGTTCCACGGGGCGTCGGAACCATTCCGAGAAGTTCCTGAGATCAGCGAAACCTTCAATTCCTTCTTCATCACCATCGGAGGGCATCAAGAAGAATAGCAACGACCATAGTTCAGTCAAATTGTTTTGAAGCGGTGTGCCGGTTAGCAAGAGTCGGGCTCGTGTTCTGAAAGTGAGCAGTGCCTGCCACCTTTGCGAGCGGAAGTTCTTGATGTTGTGTGCTTCGTCAAGAATCATATAGTGCCAGCTTCTTCTTTTCAGCACTTGCTGATCCTGGAGGACTAGTTGGTAAGAGGTGATCAACACATTCCAGCTAGTATCATCCATCCAGCCCTTTCGCTTCTGTCGACGCTCCTCCTGGTTTCCGTAATAGGTCATGATTTTGAATCCGGGGCACCACTTCTTAAACTCCATCTCCCAGTTGAGAATCACACTAGTAGGCACGACGACCAAGTGCGGCCCCCAAACCTCGTGCTCCACGGCTAAGTGCGCCAACAGCGCTATCGTTTGGATTGTTTTACCAAGACCCATTTCATCTGCCAGGATGCCATTGATGTGGTTTGTATACAGGCCAGCAAGCCAATCCAGGCCGAAATGTTGGTACTCCCGCAGAGTGCCTCGGAGAAGATGCGGCACCGGCGTCTTCAACCCAGGAGCAGGGGATTCGCTGGGCGGTGCGTGTTTCTCCGGTGTTTCGTACGAGGAGATGGATTCGGGCTCCGATGGTTTGGTGACAAGCGTGCCTGGTGATGCTTCACTTGAGGGCTCGCCGCTTTGGTAGGCTTCGTGGTGGGCGTGTTCATGCTCTTCAGGCGGGTTAGTCTCAACCACCGCATCAGATGCGTCAGGCAGAACTGTGTCCTCGTTGTAACTGACATCTGTCATTTCAACATCAGGTGTCTTGTCCGCGGCGGGGGTAGGTGCGGGAGTAAGTTCTGACGCAGAATCAACAGCAGACTTGGGCTCAGCATCGGCAGTTAAATGAACAGCTGAGTCGCGGGCAGAAGGGGACGCCGGAGCTGGATCAGGCTCGGGCGCGGAAACGGCTTCCTCTTCATCTTGGAGCATCGACATTTCCAACGCCGGTCCGTTAGGCACAAGGGAGACTTCATCAGGATCTTCCGGTTCCTCTTCCTCCTCCTCCCCATCCTCTCCAGCCGATGCTAGTTTGGTATCCAAGTCGTTGATAATGGCATCATCCCCGCCATCAGCATCGCTCTGTGAACCGCCATAATTCGTTGCTATGTCTTTGGAAGAGAAGAAGCCTAATAGCCCGGGACCATCACTCTCTGCGTCGGAGTCGACTTCGTCAGATTCATCCTCATCGGTGTCGCCCATATCATCATCCATATCAGTGGACTCATCTTCACTGTCGTCCAGAAGCACGGGATCCACATCTTCAAGCTCGGGTTGCCCCTCTGCCGAGGGGTCGAGGGACGCAGTAGCACGGTCCGCAGAACGATCAATGTCTGAGGTGTCACTCTCGTCGGAAAATGCTGTAGCATCAGAGACCACGGACTCGTGATCAGAATCATTGTTGGTGTTGGGTAAATTAGCGTATTTCATCCGCAGTTCCTCTGCCGTCAAGCCTTCATCATCATCTACATTATTCTCATCTTCACTTTCTGAATCGGTCGACGACATATTGTCTTCATCTTCCGAACCGTCCGATAACTCATCCGAATCCTCCTGCTCGGCATCACTGGTATCGGGTGCGTCACTCCCACCTTCACCGAGAATCTCCATGCGTCTTTTCTCGAAAAGCATTGTGGATTGCTTGATAGCACGATCCAGAGCTTGCTGATCTTCAGCCTTCCGCTCCTCCTCCCAGCGTGCCAGGCGCATCTGGTCCACCTCCGCTCGCGCAAGGTCGAACATTTTCTGAAGATCCTTGGCCAGCTGTTTGCGCTTCCCACGCATCTCCTCCTGCTGTTCCCGGAGAATGTCCTCCGGATCCTTATTGCGCTTCCTCCACGCGTCCGCGCACCACTGAGCGAATAGCTTGGCAGTATTTCGATGACGCCTGTGTTCCTGGTCGAGAAGCTTCTTAAAGTACAGAGCGTGCGCGACCAAATGGTCTTGGTGGGAGTACTGCTGGGGCGGTTCCTCTTGTTGCTCGGGCAGGTATGCAGAACAAACATCTGGACTCAACAGTCCGCCCGGTTCAGCTGCCACAGCTATTCGGCGCCTCTTTAAAGCCTCCTCGAGTGCGTCAGCTGGTGTGAGCACAGATGGATCCCTTATTCGCCCGTCATCACTCTCCAACCATTCCTTGAACGAGCCATACTTCCGCGGAGCTAGAACGTGACCTGGATGCTGGATACCGATGGGTGGTCTTTTAACTTTGATCCGTAGCCGTGGAGCCCGCTGGCCATATTCATCATCGTCATCTGCATTGTCATAGTCGGCATCACCGGTTTCCGCCATGGTCGTCGAAACGTTGTTCATAGAGGAGCGATGCGAGCGAGTGGAGCTAGCGGTGCCAATATTCGACGCTCGACGCGCCGTGCCGGAGCTGTAAGATCGTGTTCGCGTGTGAGGTTGCTTGGGAGCTGGTGACTGAGAGATCTGGTGGCGCCTGCTGGCCGACCCTCTTGTGGTCGCGTTCCTTGGGGAACCATTGACTGCGGCGCTGCCACCAGCCAACCTCCCATTTGGCTCCGGCTGAGGCGGGGACATCGACAACGGAGACGACGCGACCCCCTTCGTAGCACCGGAGACATTCCGACCTATGACCTTATTCTGAGCGCCGCGCGTGCTCCTCTTCTCGGATGGGCTTTGCAACTGGAGCGGGATCGCGTTAACGCGAGAGGACTTACGCCTCCCATCTTGGATGAATGATGTCGGACCATCGACGCCGGCCTTTTTCCACGGGGGAGATGCTGGACGGGAGGTTGAGCGACGAGCGGAGGAAGGACCGGCGAGCTTTCGCTTTTTGGAAGGAGGTTCTTCGAGCTGGTCAACTGCGGTCGTGTTACCGTCTTCTTCTTTAAGGTCGGCAGAGGTCGAATCCCGGCTCAGCGACTCGGTCGGAGGCTCAGACGCAGGCAGGTCGGTCGGAGGGCCCTCGAGGTTGGGGGTCACGCGTTCATCTTGATGGGAGATTCCGTTCGGGCTGCCGTTTTGCATGTCTTGTAACCACGGAGACAGGGGCCCTGTGCACAGCTGACCCCAGTTTTCCCAACGAGGACGCGGTCAAATGAGGCGAAAATGGCATCAACGGGTAGCGGTAAGTGAGTCAGTATGCCACCAGAAATTTGGCATAGTTATCGGCACGAGGGCGTGACGGGTGGACGAAAAACCACGGGGATGGCAAGATTGCGTGGAGAGGTGGTTTTTTCATTCATACAGTGACGCTGCAAGTACGGGGGGGGAAGCCGTGTATGTAAGCAGTTGCTGCCATGAACCTCAGGACCCAATACCGAGCTGGACGGGGATTTCATTGGGTATTATTGATAATTTTTGGTACTGGAGGTTTACCGTACCGTCCATTGCTACCTTGTCGCCTCAGGCAGAACAAACCTCTCCAGCCAATCACAATCTCCCAAATCCCGTCATCGAGTCGTTTGCACTTCATCCCATGGCCGTCTGAGCCTTCCGGTCACATCCCTTGACTTCACCTCCCCTCAATTCCCCCCCAATTCTCTACAGCAGGAAACAGTCAGTATTCCCGAGCCCTCCCTATCCCTCCACTCTCTGCTTCTTCGCTGCATTGACCCTATTGCTAACCGCGATGGCCAGATGCTGTCCCAACGAATCTTAGCCCGCCGCCTGCCTCAGGTGGCCGCCCGCTACACCGTGCCTCGCGCCTCATTCTCACAGGTCCGGAGTCTCAAAGCTGCGGAGGTGGACGACCCTTTGCAGGTAGGATGTGCACTAGGAACTCCAATTGCTTGCTGCCTCGGTTGATTGACACCGCTCGGTTTCGGCCTACAGAACAACAACTACCAGAACCCTCCCCGTGTTAAGCGCGCCTTCAGAGACCCCTACGGCGATTGGTGGGACAAGCAGGAGAGACGGAACTTTGGCGAGCCCGTTCACGAGGAGAACGAAATTCTCGGTGTCTTCAGTCCCGAACAATATACCCACGTCACGGCTCGCAAAGGTCTCCTCCAGGTCGGAGCCTTCGTCGTAACCTTCCTCGGACTGTGCGGTGTCGTCAGCATGTTCTACCCCGACAAGCCCAGTGTTCCCAAGACCTATCCCGATGGCTTGGAGAAGGAGCTCGGTGGTCCGGGTGCTGCTCCGGTGCGTCAATGATATATCCTATGGACCTTTAGCTCGGCTCTGTGCTAACGAATGAGATATAGGCCCGCAAGTCCGACGAGGCTAGCTGGTGATTGCGCTTTTCTCTGCACGGTGTGTAAATAAATACAATACGAGTTCTTTTCCTATCGGCGTCCATGGATATGGGTTATTCGAATTGGTGCTTGTGGGAAGGGCTATCCCCAGCGATCAGATTCGCGGAATTATTCTCCGGGTTACGATCCTATTGGCAATCTTTTGCGCCACATTTCCACATATGAAAGAAGTAGAATGTCGAGTCCGAGTGCAATATACCTGCAAGAACCGCTACGACATGGGTGCAAGGGCTCAGATGGGCAATTGGGAGCGAGAACAAGTGGGAATACAGTGAGCGAAAAGAAGGGCATGAGACTGAATTTACATTAAGTGATGGCACTGCTACACCCTGCTGCAGCACGATCTCTCTGTAGCGGACGTCCGATTATCCAGTTGGCCGGTGGGCTGTAGATTAAGCGGTCAGGATCGCGAAAGTAGTCATAGCATGCCTACGGGTATGGAATGCAAGAGGTAGAAATGTCTGAATAACTCCCTGGGTGCATGTCTCAGATGGGTCAAATATTTCCATTCTCTGGAACAGGGGTTCGGCGGTTGGCGATGGTGCGACTCAAACCCACGCCTACTACGTCAGTCGACTCGGGAGCTTTTTTCTGTTTCAGATGCCGCAGAGCCAGGCCAACCACCACCAACAACATCCACACCCACCCCTTTCTACCTGGTCTCTCTAGCCGCCAACATTCTCCAGACCTTTCCACAACGCAGTCTGGACTCGCTTCCTCGGTTCTAGGAATTGAGATCACTTGACAAGACTCTCCTGCGTGGTATTTCCCTTTATTCTCCCCCAGCTGATGCTGGTGGTTTGATCGCGAGCGACTCCCTTCTTATCCATCCATGGTCCCGCCCGCCGCACCTAACTCCCCTCGCAATATCACCCCCGACACTCAAAACACAGCAAGACTTGGATAGAACTCTGAGTTGCTAACTCCCCGCTCATGTCGACGGCATCTACTCATTCCCGAGGCGTTAACCGACGGATTAACAGCATTCAGAATGAATCCCGCCATTCGCGCAGTCTCTCAGGGTCTCATAGGCGCCCCGTCAACTCCTCGACTGCCTACAACTATGCTCTCCGGGTAGCCTACCTCGCCCATCTCCTGCAGCCTCGCTCGCGTCGTGTACAAAATGTACCGGTCCCTCAGAAACCCAAGAGGGCCTCCACCTCGTTTCATGATCTGATGAGCGATTTCTCCCTGGTGCGGGACTCAAAAAGCACTCGCATCCCCCATGGGTTCATCGCGGAGCTGGAGAAGAGGCTGACAGGTGTCCTGATCGGGAAAGAGAAGCGGAAGGAATATCAAGATACGCTGGTCGTGAGGACATTCGCTGCATTTCTCAATACTTTGAAGGACCAATCGTTCAAAAAGCGCATGGAGAAGGACCGGCGGGCGGAAGACCTCGTCCTCATCTTCTACTCCAATGCCACCAAGGAACTGAGCAAAGGAAAGGATCCCGAAGATGACCACTGGAAGCTTATGGTAGACAGACACGTGGCGCTTTTCGTTCGCTTGTTTGCGCTTATCCTGAAGGATCACGACTGGGCTAAGGAGCGACCTGAACTGGCAAATCGGTTGTCGGTCTTGGAAAACAAACTACTCTCCCAGGATCAAGATCTCGTGCAGACCAACGGCTCTACTACTGTGGAAGTTGTTGCTCCCATAAGTCACGATGTCAAGGACATGCCACTTGTGCAGCATGTGTCAAGGATTTTTGACGTGAACTTGAGCCAAGTTCAGGCAGATATAGATAAGAATAAAGGGACCTGGACCGGGAAGGCGGCCCTTCAAGACCTGAAAGCCTACCAGGCTCACCTAAACCTCAAGACTCGGAAAACATTGTCTCAGGAAGACTTCGAGAATGAGGATGCGTATGAACTCTGGAAGAAGAATGAAGGTCCTGATCTGTCTCAGATGATGCTTGCCATTGTGCAGTCGAACCCGGAACTCGCCAAAAGCACCCCGGGGGGTGCGCTTCCACAATTTAACCCAAATGGTAGTGACCAGGATCCGGCGGGGGAACTGTCAAGGACGAACTCCGATAGGCCATCGTCGTATGTCATAGATCAGTCGCTGGATCTCAGCTCTTTATCTTTAGGTGATGACGGCGAGCCTTCGGATGAGTCCGACACGTATACATACATACCTCAGGATCCCCGATCTATGTACAAGTTTATATTAGCTCAGACCCTGAGCCATGACCTGAAAGACCGCGATATTGAGGCAACACAGGCAACATCTGAGGTCCCTTCAATGAAGCTATTTTCCAAACAGTCGTCGGAATTCCTTAACGAGGTCTGTCTTCGGTGGCGGATTCCGAACTTCTCCAGGATAGTTTTGTTTCTGGATGTTGTCCGGTCCAAATTTGTGGATAACGAAATTGATCTCAATACACTCGATTCGGCTTTCACTTTCGTGAAAGAATCCCCTTCTGCGGAGGGCAGGAGGCGCAGTAGCTTTATCGCTTCTGTTCTTTATGAGAGGCACAGGTGGACAATTCATGACCTTCTTCTGATGCAGCAGATACTTTCCTCTCTTCACGAAGCTCTTCTGCGTGAATTGTATGATGTGATGATGGATTGCTATGAAGGAAAACCTCGGCCCATCGGTCCGGTGATGTACGTACTGGAGAACCACATTGAAATGGATCCCAACTACACCGAAGATTTGGAGGACATCGAGCGTTTCCGCTCATACGTGCAGGATGGGCTCGCACAGAAAGCAACCGAGAAGTATCAAGAGCTTCTGGGGCAGCTGATCCCAGTCCAGCCGGAATCCTGGGAGCTCGACCATGTTATCCAGCTCTGCGATGCCATCACTAAACTTGCGCAGAAGATCAAAAAGCGTTACCGGAAGAATCCAGAGATTATGGGGTAAGCACACCTCCAAACCAGGCACATTGAATTCTGCTTGCTCACTGAATTCTAGGGTCAACCCGTATCTGATATTGCTTTCGAACGTCCTCCCAATATTCTCCGAGGATGCCCACGAGATGGTGGTCAGAATTATTGAGATGGAGAAAGTGAGAGGTGAGGAAACCAACATTGAAGATGGATTCGATTTGTATAAGCAACTAGCGGACGTGCGTCGTCTTTTCACCGAGGCCCTTCCTGAGTAAGTTCACTCTACCAATGACCATTCTGTGACGCATCGATGCTAACTGCGCGTGCAGTGTCCCCTTTCCGTTCCACATTGAAGGTCTAATGGAGGAGTTCGTCTGGCGGTGGATTCGCTTGACCGATAAGAAGGTTGCAGACTGGGTTGAACAGGCAGTCAGACAAGACGCTTTTGCCGTTCGAGACGACGGAACGATGGAAGTGGTTCCGGAGGAGAATCGACACAGTGTGTCTGTGATTGACATCTTCCGCTCCTTTAATCAGGTCGTAGAGCAGATGATCTCCCTTGAGTGGGACGATGATTTTCAGTACGCCAAGTTTATGACGGCCCTGTCCAGGTCTATTGGGAGCGGAGTGGCAAGATATTGTGAATCCTTGGAGCAGATGTTCGCTAAAGAGATGGATCGGCTTTCTCCCGATCAGGAAGCGGCTATGAATCAAACCGCTCAAGAGAGGATAATGCAGTTGGCCAAGGAAGCATGGACGAGCAAAGAAAAGATCGAACCCTTTCAGTTCTTTCCCGAGGTACGTTCGTTCATTGAGGCATGATGCCTACCTAGCTAATGAGGAATTTCAGTCTCTAGTCAAGCTGAATAACGTCGAATATGCCCTGTCGCAGCTCGACAAGCTGGAAAACGAGGTCAATGTGGATGGCTGTGCAGAGGTTATCGCAAGACATGCTCAGCCTCAACTTCAGAAGATTCGCAAGTCTACGACATATGTTTTCACCGTCAAGGTGGTCGAAGCAGAAGATTTGAAGGCGTGCGACATGAACGGAGGAAGTGATCCCTACGTCGTGCTGGCCGACGAGTATCAGAAACGTATAGCCAAAACCCGCATCATCTATAACAATCTCAATCCACGATGGGACGATGCTGTTGATATCACTACGCAAGGCCCAGTCAACATTATCGCCACCATTTGGGATTGGGATGCAGTCGGAGACCATGACTATGTGGGTCGGACTTCTATCAAGCTCGATCCGGTCCACTTCAGCGACTTCCTGCCAAGGGAGTATTGGCTTGACTTGGATACCCAAGGCCGACTACTACTTCGCGTGAGCATGGAGGGAGAACGCGACGATATCCAGTTCTATTTTGGCAAAGCGTTCCGGACGTTGAAGCGGACGGAGAGGGACATGACTCGCAAGATCACAGAAAAGGTAAGATAGCAGAGCCGCCGGAGTACCTCTAAAGCTGTTGCTAACATCAACATTGCAGCTTTCCGCATACATTAGTCACTGTCTATCGCGTCGGACGCTGAAATCATTGCTGTCGCGCGGACTCAGTATTTCAAGCGTATCCAACTTCTTGAACCGCAATCGAGCGCAATCCACCACCGCCACCCCGTCGAACGCAGACGTGGAGAATGCTCTGACTCCCCTCTTTGACTACTTCAATGACAACTTTGCCATTATGAACAAGACCCTCACCTCGGAAGCCATGAAGATGGTCATGGCACGTCTATGGAAGGAAGTGCTCGCTACGATCGAAAGCTTGCTTGTGCCTCCATTGTCCGACAAGCCCTCTCACCAGAAGCCCCTCACGATGCAAGAAGTGGATGTTGTCTCACGCTGGCTTGTGCTTCTTCTAAACTTCTTCCACGCCATTGACGAGGAAACGGGTGAAGCCAACGGCGTTTCCATCGATATTTTGAAATCACCCAAATACCACGAGATCCAGACCTTGAACTTCTTCTATTTCGAGCCTACTGAACAACTGATCCGCACCTCTGAGCGGATGGCCTCTGCGACGATCTCTCGTCAGCAGGCCAACAAGAACCGGACCTCGGCGCCACCACATCTGGGTGCCGCAGGGTCTAGCAGCATGTTGGGTGTCCCCAGCGCACGTCGTGCCAAGAGTATCATGCTCTCGCGCAACCTCGGCACAATGAAGAAGATGAAGGAGGAGAAATGGCGCGAGGCGCAAGCCGAGCCGAATGACGATATGATCCTGCGAATCTTGCGGATGCGTCCCGAAGCTGCGGGCTATCTGCGTGATCGCAGCCGGCAAAAGGAGCGACTGGCGGCAGCCGCAGCTGCAGATGCCATTGTGAAGCAGAGTCTAATGGCAGGGGCTGGAGGAAGGATGACGGGGACGCTGGGGCGGCGATGAAGGTAGTACGAGACCAACATTCGCGGCGTTCTTCTATGTACTTGTTGACTTTTTTTTCACCTTGCGATTCAGCATGACGCGGCATTGTTTGGCCTTGTTTTCTCTTACTTCTCTTTTCTTTTACTCTTTGATATGGACGTGATGATTCCCAAATCTAGTTTGTTTGCACTTTAGGGAGCGTTGAGCCTACGGGTTGATCGTTGATTGGGAAGTTGCGTGGTCTTACAATAGCATAATTGTTTAATTCAGCAGCCATGACCGATTCATGACATCGTAGGCCAGGATTGGAATAGAAAGAGATCTTATCGACAATTTGTCCATGGTAAGCAGGTAGATGATCCCGGGTCCGGCAAGACGAAGTACGTAGCCATCCATGAAAATCACCCATATGTTGTTTGCAATACAAACCTGGAAACTAGATATTTGAATTCAATTCCATTCATATACACTCAGCTATATAATAGAAAGAACCTTTCTAAGCAAGAGCAATACACTCAATCTCAACAGGCACATTCTTAGGCAGCTGCTTAACAGCAAAGCAAGAGCGAGCCGGCTTGTGAGCAAAGAACTTGGCGTATTCCTTGTTCATCTCATCAAAGTCGGCCATATCAGCGAGGAGGACCTATATTCCGATAACATCCCAAAACATTAGCTCAGCCCTATATCCATCCATCCCCCTCTTCGTTCCTTTCTGGGGGAAGGTGAAGGAAGGGTATATAATACGCACCGTAACCTTGAAGATCTTCTCCACGCTAGAGCCAGCCGCCTCGACAACGGCCTTGATGTTCTCGCAGCAGAGACGGGTCTTCTCGGTGACGGAACCATCAATCAGGACGCCGTCCTTGGTGAGGGGGATTTGACCGGAGAGGAAGATCTGGCCGTTGACTTTGATGGCTTGGGACTTTTCATAAGGTTAGTGTTTGGTTATTATTATTGCTGTTGTGGTGGTATTGGTGGTTGGTGGGGGGAGGAGGGGAATGTATGGATGGCGGCGGGGTTTGGATTTCTCTTACGTAGGGGCCGACGGCTATAGTTGGGTTCAATTGCTGTTAGCTTGGGTTCTCCTAGGATGGTTATGGTGGGGGTTATTTCTTGGAGGGTATCCTTTCTCTCTGGGACGAGAATACCAGGGAACTGAATGCCACTGCGTCTGAGGCAATGGCATGTAGTGGGGGAGAAGGGGAAGCACTTACGCTGGGCGGCGCCAGCAGTGTGGACGATGTCAAGACCGGTGGACATGGTGACGAATTGGTATGGGATGCGAGATGGGAGACGAGAGATGGGGAGAGAAGAGTGAAGAGGGGAGGAGATGAGACGAGAGGAAGTACTGAGACGGGAGAAAAGAACTCGAGAGGTAGCGGAGAACATGAGGGGAAGAGATGGGAAATGGAGAGATGCTAATTGAAGGTTCCCAGATGTTTCCGCGGAAAAGTCACCAATCCAGGCCCGCCCCGCCCGACATCGGTGGAGCTATGGCCGGTGAACTCTCGGATTCATCTATCTCTATT
Organism: Aspergillus tubingensis; assembly: GCF_013340325.1. Lineage (NCBI taxonomy): Eukaryota > Fungi > Ascomycota > Eurotiomycetes > Eurotiales > Aspergillaceae > Aspergillus > Aspergillus tubingensis. The sequence continues at coordinate 1,221,537 of NW_023336279.1, read as the reverse complement.
TATCTATCTAGTATCTACGTATTCAGGTGGGGCTGTACAATAAAGTATTATTATCAGGCTAGTATTGACATGGGAATTTGAACGGAATGGCAGTGCGGTAATCATATTTCAAAGATGGAGGGTATGGTTCATCATGAGCAGGCGGGAGTCATAGCATCGTGATACAGTATACAAGCAACAGGTGGGGATATCAATGCAAATGTGTATGCCAGAAACAATCAAATCATGTCATCCAGTCAGCCAACTTCTAGGCTAGCCCCTTCGCCCCCAGGTTGCTCAACTGCTGCATGAACGCAGCTGTCTGCTCTGCGGAAAACCCAAAGAAGACAGGCCCGTTGAACACGATATTGGCTGCTGGTTTATTGGACGGACTGGGGGGTTCACCGGGTAGTTCGCCATTCTTCTTCTCGGCAGGTTCGTCTGCCTTATCCACTTTAGCAGGCGTGGGAATGGTCTCCATCTTGGCTGGTGGTTTGTCACCGGAGGGCGCACCATGTCCGAAGGGACACCCGCCCTTCTTGGGCGCGTTAGCGGGAGGAGCCGGAGCTGTGTTACCAGGCGGCGGCATAGAGGACAGGCCTGCAGGCGCGGCATTGGGAACCTTGCTGGTTACCGCATCAATTGAGGTTGCAACCGGTGCAGGCGGAGGGGATTGAGGGGGTGATGCGGTTGGAGGTAGAGGCGACACCGGTACAGGGATCCCCCAGGGCCGGCTTGGGGATTCGCCGACACGGATTTCACGCAAGGGACGGTCGAAATGGCCCTTTCGCTCTTCATCCTCTTGTTCGGCCGCCGCCTCTTCCTCCTGCTCTTCTTTGATGGGAGGATGCATATCCGACTTCATGTCAACTTCCTGTGCCCATTTCTCCACCCTTTCCGCGGACGAGCTAGAGGGTGCCGTGCCATTTTGACTCGGCTCTGGTAGGAATGCTTTATGTTTGGCAGACAGGCCTTGGATCATATTGATAAGGCTACCGTACTTTGCATCCAGCTGCCGCATGGTCTGCCCGTCCCGCTGGTACCGTTGAACACAGATAGCATGACTTCTAGGGATCTCATGCTTGTGCCTCTCAACATAGTCGGCAATCTCCTCCGGGCTATGTTGGTCTAGATACCTTATGGGACAGCGAGAAACCGGGCAGCGAGTGGCCGAGGACCGCGTCGAAGGAGCCCGACTCGAGCGTCTATCACTCTGCTCGGCCTTGATGGGGTCTAGATCGGCATGTCCGCACGCATCCCCGTTCTGGTCCTTTAATGGACTGTGCGTCCCATTGGACACCCCATTTTCAGAGGTCTTATTGTTATGCTTCGCAAAAGGACAACGCAAACTTCCCTGCGTGCCCTTGGTAGTGAAGTCTTTTTCTAGGGGAGCAGGCACTCCGGCTCTCGTCGCCACAAGACAGGAGTCGAACTCCGAGAGCTGCCTGGACTCATGTGGTGGTATGATAGATTGGTAACATGTCAGCCCTTCCGTTATAGCGGTCAGGGCAAGATCTCCTACGTTTCCAGACTCGGCCAGCGCCTTTACTACGTCCGGAGGTTTTATGTTTGGTTTGGGATTGTGATCGTATTCGGCATAACGACCGAGCATCTTATCCGCGACGACTTTCGTATGACCGTCAACTCCACCGGGGAGCTTTCCTGCGAGTTTCAAATACTGATAGCACGTTAGCATATGCATTCAAATATCAATATGCGTAAAACAGTGCAAGTGTGTAAAGTCTCATCAGATAATACATGACTTAATCGGTCACCGCCGCAGATGCGACTCCTGATCTAGAGCTAATCGATTTTTCTCGTCCTTTGAGACAGCAAGGTAGGTGGGGATGGGATGAAAACTGGATGAATGGGATATTTACCTCGTCGGAGGCATATTTCAGCCTTTGCTGCAAGCTCTTCTCCCTGCAGCTGAGTTGTTGGGTGGTAAGCAACAGAGCTTCGAAAGCTCTGGCCAGGGTTTCCAGCCGCTGGTCTTGCTGCATTTCTGCAGCGATGGGTGCAGGAGACATCATGAGTCAAGGTTAGGTGTTACAGTGTGATAGATATCTGTACATCAGATGGTCTGGCAGGGCACTTCTGCACTGAGCAGAAGTGCGCAATGAGAACATCAAAGGGCGAGTGAGCCAGAGGAGCAAAATAGCCTCAAGCCGAAATAAATAGGCGGAAAGCTAAGCGAGTTGGCCCGTGCTTTGCCACGTGATGTGTGCTGTTTTGGGAACAAACCAGAGACCTCCGCTATCTGTACTCCGTAGTGGCGGTTGATGCTGCAATGGATTTGGATGACTCGTCTGTGAGGATATCGAGGGACGAGGTGTAGTAGTTTAGCTGCGAGTGGTTTAGAATAACATAAGGTTGGGCAGATCAAGTACGGAAGAGATAGTGAGCTGGTGGTGTGACATCAGGCATGCATTTGGCGGGTCTCGCTCGCGGGCTGGCCCGATTGCAGGCATTGTCGGATGTAACTCGCTGTTTGTTCCGGTATCAATGGCATTTCTCTATGACAGTCATGAATATACTGGCGATTGGCTGGGAATTCTACCAAGAGTTGGCCGCTGCTATCCGGTGCTTCAGTCGTAGCATGCTCGTAGGTCGTGTGGCAATTATAGTCGTGTTGGCCTGCATCTACTTTGGCTTGCAATCCAACCTGGTAGTTCGCGAACGTGTGCTAGGTCTGTTTGCACCAGGGACCGAGTGGTAGATCATTGTCAGGCCATGGAGCTTAAGTTCAAGAGTAGAGTGCCGCAGGACATGTTAATTAACCGGCCCGTTGCCACTATAGTACTACATACTGAGTTAAGTACTATTATATATATCGTCATCCAAGGAGACATTCATATCCCATTATTGTGGCCTTGGAGTACTATGTGCTTCATTTTTGAATCAGTAGATTTATAAGACCTAGGAGCCCGGTCTCGATGAATGTGTAGTAGCGAAAGAGGGCTGTCTAGGCATTGCAATATCGAGATTGAATTCGTTGGAAGGGAGTAGTGACATTGATGCGAGGATGCTTCATATCGGTTTCCCAAGAATATAGAACCATACTGTGCGCCGGCATTCAACGAGCATAGCCCGGCTAGCTCAATCGGTAGAGCGTGAGACTCTTAATCTCAAGGCTGCGGGTTCGAGCCCCGCGTTGGGCTTTCCTTTTTGGTATTTTTTTTGATACCCACCTTCTTTCTTCTCCCTCTCCCTATCCTGATTGATGCTCCTGTATCAGCCACCAACAAACACTGGCAGGTTCTACATACCAACCACTACCTTGATAGGTTCAAGATTATGCATGACTATTGGCCATGTATCTCTCACTACCCTTACCCCCCCCCGCTACAGTACTACTTTGGACCTCGGCCTGAAGCGCCCAGTGCACACATCGGTGATGCGGTGGGATGTCCTCATCGGGAATTCCGCACAACCCCGTCCCTACAGCTCTTCATATTATCCAATATGCAGCATGTACGCATGTACTTCGCTGCGCTCTGGCGCAACGCACACGAGGATGCGCGAAACGCGACGATCTCGCCGTAGGGTGCAATTCTGGACCGCCTGTTGCGGCCCGGACTGGTCAGGAAACCCTGACCACAAGACGGCCAGCTATCCGTGCGTACATGGCGTGTCTGCGCCATGCATTAGTAGCATGCATAATGCTGCCGCACCTTTGGCTGCAGAGTACCTACCCGCCGTCCACCTACGTAAATGACTGCCTCTCACGTAGCTCCCGGGAAGGAGGGCGTAAAATAGGTGTACCATCCGGGGTCCTGGTACATATTCCTGGATCACAACAGTACGACTACTGTATTATTGTCATACCACAGAAGTCTTCCAGAAGTTCTAGAAGACACACGCAGAAGAACGATGCTTTTGCGCCGCGGAGTGGGAAAAGAGACAGACCATGGGGCACGAGGCCATCCAGGACCAATATCGACGCAGCGATTGCACAGCACTCATGCACCAGAAGTTCCGGACTTCCTCGGATATGCGATTGGGATAAGCCTGGTGGAGTCCAATTGATGGTACCTGGATTGGCAAGGAACGTGCGCGTTGGGTCGTATCGGTCGTCGAGACGGGTCGGGGTGCCGTGTGAGCGCATAATTAGCTTCAATTTGACCTCATAATTTGTTTATCGGTTGAGACCAATCGCCGAGCTATCTTAGTTGCCTATGGTGGATACACTAGCTTGCATATACTCCGTAAGTGAAGTAGGTATGGCGAATCCTCTGCCCATGTCTTCCAAGTTAACGCGCCGAAATATCAGGGACAGGTCCGGCCGTCAATTGCATCTCTTCCAACCTTGTCGCCTACCAAGAGACCCCAATTTATACGGTAGCCACGGATTTTAGTTCCAATGAGATCAGAGGCAGCTCATCAGCATGAACTTATTCGAATCTGTTGGGCGAAGCATTGAAGCGTGTGCTAGGATGCCGTTATAACCGCTGCACTTCGGAAAATGGAACCTCAACAGATATTGGTTTAGGTAGCCCCCAAACCCCGGGCCATAGGGCGCTGTGAGCTAATGAAGACTAGTATACCACCGGGGTGATGCGCCGGAAACGCCGTAACATTCAGCCAGCCGGCAAGCAATGGGCTCCTCGAACTCGAGCTTCTTTAGCATCCCTCGCCTACCAAACAGGAAACCTGTACACCTAGCTAGGACAATGTTGAATGGGACTTCAGCGTGCGTAGGCAGACGCGGCTGGTATGGAGGACCTATTCCAACAATAAAGAGCGATTCCGTAGCAGGCTGATTGTCAGCCACCAGGGCTTCGTCACTGAGACACGGCCGGGGTTATTGGAATAAGCCAAAACAACTCAAGGAATCTGGCCAAAGACAGCACCCAATGATCAAGCCATGTACCCCGAAGAGAATGCTCGTGCAGGCAGCGTGCCACGAACGCGAGTGTATGGGAAAGATAAGTGAAGTCTAGAACGATGAAGGGAAACGAAGAAGGGAATTGCGCCGATCAGATTTGTGGCATACTTGTCACATAAGGTGATGCAGAGGAGGAGTTGATAGGTAGCGGGCCCGACTGAAACATGCTCAAAGGGAGGCCGATGAGAGGACTAGACTAGATAAGTATGAAGGTAGCCTATCCCAAAACAACCACCGATAATTGCAAGACCATTGGCGAGATGGTGATGCTGCAGGTCCAAGTTGTCACCGGCGGCGCTCCTAATTAACCGGCGATCCGGTAATTTACGAGTCTTGAGGGGGGAAGGGGATGGCGGGCCAGCCCATCCCAAGTTCGATAGTTGGAGACTATCCTGGATGAATCCTCTAGCGCGTCCGTCGAGCCAGCAAATCGCCGGGCTTATCGTCTAGCGTGAGCGACCACAGCGGTGTGGCCAACCGGTTCTTGATCGCTCCCGAGCTCCATTTGGATGGCCCAGTATTTTCACGTGTGGCCTGGACGGGGTCTAGAAGCCGGTGCTTCGATCGATGGTGGTTGTGGCTGTGAATGCTGATGGCCTCTCAGACCAGAGAAAACCTGGGCTGCCACTGTCACACCACGGGTGAGGACGTAATGAAGCGCATTATTTATAGAATGGGATTGCGAACCGCGGGGACGATCAGGCGGTGGTGAATAATGTAGTAGTGTTGCCCGTGCCGGGGAAAAGCAGAAATGCTATCCGCTCGGCTTAAGGATGGAGTCAGTCCAGCACAGCATGACGATCCCCGGCGGTGATTAACTCCACCGATAGACAGTGGTCAGTACAGAACAGTCAGGCCCTGTCCAGTGGATTGTTTCAGGAACCTCGTAGGTGCCTTACTACTACCCACCTGGGCAGGGAAAAGAGGTACAACTGGCAGTAATCAAACATTTACACCGTAAGTCGCTGCAGCGGAAAAAATGGTAGGGTAACAAGGTAATGGATTAGTAGCATGTTGTATTGAGTAGATAGTATCAAGTCGAGGTCCCAGCGCAGTTGACTCGACCTGTCCACTGGCAGACAATTCTGGCAAAGGCCCGATAGAGAGCGGGTGAACCAGTGAGAGTAATGAATAGCGCGAGGGGTGCATAACCTGGAATCAGTGACTTGCATCATGGCGCCATTGGCGTAGTACGACTTTGGACTGGCTTTAGACGGTTATACGCGATATAGTTCAGCCCGGAGGAGGGGGTGTCCCTCCCTCCACGGATGAGATTGGACTGTTCTCTGAAACAGAAGGCGGACAATGCTTTGGATATGAATGGATGACAGTGCCAACGGATCACCTCACTGACTCACGTTCTGACACCCTCCCAGATGGGCTGATTATAACCAGTTGAGTCTGGATGCTGGCAAAGAAAGGAAAAGGAAAGGTTCTCGACTTCATTGATGGAGGAGGAGGGGCAAGTCTGTTCCGCCGCTTACCATACATACCACCATGCAGGTTCGTTTCCATACAGTACCCGAACTTGCATTTGTGTCGTCTGTCCAGTCATACTGGTTCTAAATGCCTTGTAACTAATGTGTGCTACAATAGATATCATGAAGGTTGAACTAGAATATTGAATGTCTTCTAAACTTTGCATAAGCTTTATAACCATCAGAATTATATGTTGGGGACAAAGCCCTCCAAGGTGACACCTTCCAGCAATGGTACAGTCATGGAGAAGGGGAACGTACAGGAATATGACAATACCACAGAGATAGATAACTGTAATGTCAATACCAGTAGATCTTCACCATAATTTTCTTATTTCCTGTTTGGAACATTTTTCCCTCACATTTCCCCTCCTTCGTCTTTTTCGTTTTCTTTTCTTTTTTTGCTTATCACGCCTATTTCAACTATTTTTACCTTTTTCGATCTTCCTCACCCCTCACCTCCTGGTCTGCTTTTGCTCCCCTCCTTCTACTCCTCCCCCCCTATTTTTTAGTCTCTCTTATTTCTTTCTCTTCCTTCCTCTCCTTCTCTTTCACCATGTCTCAACCAACTTCTACTCCCCCCGTGCAACCTCCTCATGCCACCACCGCCGCCCAAGTCGCCGGACAGTCCTCCTCCTCTTCCGCCCGCACCACCGAACTCGCCAGTCTTAAAGTAAAGCTGCGTGAGGCCCTGCGCCAGTTCCCCGACTTCCCGTCCCCGGGCATCTTGTTCGAAGATATCCTCCCGATCTTCGCTGATCCCGTTCTGCACGAATCCCTGCTCCGCTGCCTCGAGCTCCACATTCTCGAGAGCAACGGCGGCCAGAAGCCCGATGTCATCGTTGGTCTGGAGGCCCGTGGCTTCCTGATGGGACCTAGCCTGGCCCTGCGCATGGGTGCTGGCTTTGTCCCCGTTCGCAAGCAGGGCAAGCTCCCTGGTCCTTGCGACACCCAGGGCTACGAGAAGGAGTACGGCACGGACTTCTTCCAGATGCAGTCCGATGCGATCAAGCCCGGTCAGAAGGTGATCGTGGTGGACGACATCATTGCTACTGGTATGTTTACTATTTCCCCTTCTCTCTTAAGTTTCACATATTATGTGCGAGCATAGTTGCTGATCAACTGAACTAGGTGGTTCGGCGTATGCGGCCGGTGAACTCATCAACCGTAAGGGTGGTGAGCTGATGGGCTTCGTTTTCCTCCTCGAGCTCGAGTTCCTTCACGGACGGGACAAGCTGCCTGCCCCCGTCTACACTCTTCTTACTGGCCAGGAGACCAAGGCTTAAATGACCCTATGACATGCATTCGAAAAACATTCTTACCTGTTCGGAGGACTGCACGCACAAAAAGAGAAAAAACACATACACGCTCGCTCGCTACCACTCCTGGGAAGTGGTCGAACATGCCGCAGACACTGCGGTAGCAACCCCACGGGGTTTCGCCAGAGATCGCTACGGAATCGATCGCATCGACTGGATGGTCGACATGGGACATGATAGAACAAGCAATTGAACTCCCACCCGCCGGGAACGGCACCGAAACGAACCTGACGTGTTCTCTCCACCAGGGCTATAAAAGTTAAAATACTTGATGTTTACTTTTTTCTTACACGAGTCGATGTCAATCAGGCGTGGCATGGAACTTCAACATTTTTGCATAGACTATGAAATAGCAATGACACCATGAAATGTAATAATACGCTATGCTTATATTATAGAAGATCTAGCAAGACATCTATGTCTATTCTATACCAACCCAGCTAGTTCAACGGAATAGCCGGCCTCATGACCTCCTCTGCCCACTTAGCGGGCAACCCAAGGGCCACCGACTCGCGAATCGCCCGATTCATCCTTGGAACATACTCCGCCTTAGGCGGACCATTCCGCACCCTCACCTCATCCACATACACCAACACGGGCACCGTCTTGGCCTCATTCCCATCAACATTCATCCACTTCACTACCTCGGCCTCGACAACCCACTTGTTATAACTCCCATGACCCTGCTCCTTCTCCCTCACCATGCCCTCCACTGTCCCTTCCTCGGCAGCATCCGGAGCCGAGTAATCGACGCCCTCAAACCCATCGAGGATCCTCTCATCCTCCTCTCCCATATCATACAACACACCGTACACGGCATCTTCATCGACACCGCCCGCAACACCCACCTCGCCGGTCGAGATGCACTCGGCTTGCTGCTTCGAGACGCACATCTCGGCGGGGGGCACGACGTTGGCGTAGCCGCCCTCGTGGATCAGCCAGCGCCATTTAGGAAGGCGGGCGATGGCGAGCGGGATGGAGGAAGAGGGTAGGGCGGTGCAGCGGGAGGCCATTTGCGTGGGGGAGAGGTTGGAGCCATAGGCGAAGTAGAGGGGTTTAGCCGTACCACTAGAGAGGGTGGTTGTGGGGGGTGGGGATGGGGTTGTGGAGGTGAGTTCGGTGAGAGTTGTTGTGGTGGTTGTGGTGGATTTGGCTGCTGAAGTGGCGGTGGTGATGTTGATGGGGGTGGTGGTGGTGTCGACGTCGAGGTCTGTGTGGAGATGCATTTTGTTTGTATTGAGTGAGAAGTTTGGTTTGTAGTGGTTGTAGTTGTGATAGTAGGAAGGGATAGGACTGGTATATAGATATATACTCGAGAAAGAGTGAAGAGTAAGAGAGAGAGAGTGACTGGGATATAGTACCCGAACCAGTCCAAATATAAGTCTATAAGAAAAAGACAAGTAGATAATAACTCTTGCTTTGATTCAAACCAAAGACTACCAACCCTCTAGAGAAGAAAGAAAAGAAACCCAAGTATTTATACCCATCTATCCATTGCCCCCCTCTCCAAATCACAAATCACTAAATCAGGGACACATTCCAAACCACGTAAACCTTAAACCTCCTCGCTTTCAATTTCGCCATCCCGCGCGCCGTTCGCCTTACATTATACTTTTTCTGTTTCGGTTCTAAATCGGCAGGGACGGGTTTGGTTTCTCTTCAATGGATCGATTTTCTCCACGGGGGGGGGGGGGTTTTACCGTTTCGACCAATCGGCAAGTAAATCTGCCCCACCGCCACTTCTTCAGCCTGAGGCTGAGCAAAGCTGAGTCATCTGTCTCCCCGTGGACAGCCATATTCCCAACCAATACCTTTCCTAACCATTAATCTTAATGGCGACAGTTGACGTGACGGGCGGATCTTCGGTTGTGGAGGTTGGAGGGGAGACCCGAGTGATTGCCGATCAATCTTTTATCTTTCCGCTTCGGAGGTTGCCGTATGGAGGTGGCGAGAGATTGAATGGAGATCTTCGTTGAGTTGGTATGTGTGTATGTCATGGGTTTGGCTATGGTATGTTAATGTGCAAGGTGGGAGGTGGGAGGAGTGACGTGTACTGGGAATGCATGCTACTACGTATGTTATTATACTATGCTATGATGCTATCTTAGGTAGGTAGGTAGGTAGGTACTCGTTGCAATGGCTACGTACCAGGGTAGTACATATGTCGTCTCACAAAATATACAAATTATTGATGGGAACACCCTGCGATCGTACTGAATATCGCCGTTTGATTCCCACTCCTGTCGCCTGTCGCAGTAGCTCGTATGTCTCTTGCCCTCCGCCTACCATGACCACGCTGAGCAGCTGGCGCCGCGGGACGCCCGCGGCTGTCATTTGCGTCTCGTCCAGATGGGGCCGCACCAGATAGGGTTCTGCACGGACCGCGGCTAACCCGGGGGTTGTGGTGGTGGTGGTGTCTGATCCGTCGTGCTGCTCCTCGACTTCGTCGTCGTAGGAGACCACGATGACGAGTTTCAGGGCGTACCGGGAAGGCGGGTACGCGGCGATGTTGCGCAGCTTCTGTGAGAAGCTACATCCGCCGCGTTTGATCACGAGAACCTGGTGGTTCTGTGCTACTTCTCGGAGGATGCGGTCGTCGCAGAGATCGTCCGCGAAGTAGATGCTGTTCCAGGTGAGGCGTTGCTTGGAAGGGTCGCCTGTGATGGAGACGGTTGTGGCGTCTTCCACGTCGGGGAGTGGGGCGGAGCCGAGCCCCGTGGAGATGGCGGCCGGGAGCAGGAGACGTAACGAGGTTGGTTTCTTCTTCTGCGGCAGGCTGGTCTGGCCTTGCACTTCATCCCGGAGGAGAGTGGATAGGGTGTTGACCAGCGAGGAGAGGACGGTCTTCATGCTGGAGGTCGATGCGTCTACGCTGCCGACTTTGCTGTCGACGGCGCTGGAGCCGTGGACGATGGCTCCATTGGCACGTCGAGGTGCAGCTGGTTCATGACTATCATCTGAATCATTTCGTCGACGGATAGACTCTGGGATAACGTCAATGACGATGTCAACCATGGCGGTGTCGCGAACCCGCGTGAAGTTCGGGTCGGTGGGGTCGAGGACATCAAATGTGATTTCCCGTAGAAGATATACCTTCTCGTCTTTGCCCAGCGGCACGTTGTTGATCACCTGGACTCGGAATTCGTCCCCTTCTGCGCTACCGGTTTCTCCTAACACAGGGACATCCTGGACCATACTCAGCCGTAGACCCCCGATGGCTTTGATGAAGATGCCATCGCGCACTCGTTCCAGCGATCCGGGCCCCACGACCATGCCGGGAAGCGCGGGGAAAGAGATGTCGAGCGTTGGGCGAATTGTCATTGGTGCGCTGGTCGCGTTGAACGGGACCAGCTCTGGAGGCAATGTCCACGGGAAGAATGTGTAGTTGGTGGGCGACGACAAGTCTGACACTGATACGCTCGGGTGGTCCCGAGCATAGTCCAGAAGAGGGCCTTCCGCTACGCCTCTACTCGGCATAAGATGTAGACGTGCCAGGTTCGCGGCGTGGAACAGATCGGACCGAGCCGCAGTGGATGAGACTCCTAGTGTTGGAGGCTCAGGTGCTGTTGGGCAAGTCAAACCCTCGCTTTCCACATCGACCGGTACCTGCTTGCGCTCAGCGCGCTGTGCCGTGCTGTTTTTGGGTATAATAAGAGGGTGGCCCTCGGTGGAAAAGACGAATGGCTGATCTAGCTTGTTGAGGGGATGGTCAAAATCGTACAGCAGAAACATGTACTTGGCAGTTTCACCCAGGAAGAAGCTTTCCATGCGGTCATTGAGCTCGCCATTGCGGACGTCCTGAATACCGGCCCAACCGCACTTGGTCCAGCATCGCCGTTTCAAATCCCGCAGTACCATCTCACCGACATGCAGGTACCAGGGGTCCTTTGTCGCTCGGTAGAGGTAATAAGTAGATTCGACGAATTCAGGGCGGCCGCCGTACCAGGAAAGGCCCTGCTCAATGTCACCAGTGGCGACATTCCATCGTTCAGGCAGTCCGGAAAACCGAGTCCAGACTGCCGTCGTCAGAAGATGGATGCCGATAGCTTCGTCCACCTCTCCCGCCAAAGTAAGAAGTCCGGGGTAGAAGGCGCTGAGACTGTCGATCCAAAAAGCACGAGTCGCTCCGGTGAAGATGTCTCCCTGGATTAAGTGCGGATGTTGATGACCCTCTCCTCGGTACAGGTGACGTTTGATCGAGGCATGAGACTCCTCCCAGACCTTCAGAAAGGCATCGGCGGAGTGCTCATATTCTGAAAGTGGCAAGAAATAGTCGTCCAGAACATGCCATGGGCTGCTGGTATTGGCCGGGGGTCGTTCCCCTGACGATAGTAGCACGTAGGACTTGAATGCATACTCGAAAAAGCTATCAATTCCTGCGCCAATCTGAGACATCGTATTGTTAGCCACGTCTAGATGCACGTGCTCGAAAACTCACCCCAGTGTAGGAATGAACCCATCTGCCAGACTCGGCATCAATACCAGACCCTATCAGTCCAATATCACTCCTCCTTGCCCAAACGGCCCAGAATGCCCGCTTGGCAAGCTCCTCATACCGCCCATCGCCTGTAAGCCTGCTCAAGACCGTAAACTCTAGGACCAGACTACCAGCGCCAGCGCTGCAAGTTTCCGTAGTCTCAAAAGTCGAGGAGCGGCGAGGCTTTTGGCACTGTTCAGGATTGGCTTTGTCACATGTAGGGGCTGCATTGAACGGCGAGTTTGCGTAGTACGGCTGCCGTTGCACTCCGTATTTCAGGTTCACTCGAGGGTAAGGGAGACCAGTATCCGTATAGAACGCGGGCAAGATTCGATTCGCAAGATCGACAGCAAGTCGTAGAAGTTGGCCATCGTAGACAAATCCGTCCTCCCACTCGATGCCGTGACTACCTTCAGGGAAGGAATGTTTATCCCAGGCTCTGGCGAAGTTGGCTTCGGCCTCCGGCGGATTGTATCCGCTGATAGGAAGATCGCCCACAGCAAAAAGATGAGCGCTGAGTAGACCACCTAGAAAGAACCATTAATCGATGCATACTCTCCATCCACAAAATCCGATGCCTACCTAATCCTCGAATCACCGTCTCGAACACCTGCACTTTGCTATCCATATCGAACCCTCGACCCCTCTGGCCCTGGCCTGCGGGGCCATTGGATCCATCACCGTACAGTGTAACAAAATCCTTCACTCCGTTTTGAAAGTAATTCCACGCCTTCTGGCCCTGGTCGGGACTCGAGGAAAGTATGGCCAGGGAGGACAGACTGTCGATCAGAGTCAAGGAATAATTTCCCAGGACATCGTTGAGCTCTGCATGCGCGGGATTATCTCGGTCGCGAACCAGCGGACGGCATGTTAGAGGGCGTAGTTCGTCTTCAGGAAAGGCGTGCTCGAGATAGTTGTCGAATCCGTGGTAGAACAGATGCTCTGTCTCCTTCCTAGATATCGAAAGGTGTCAGTCGATCGGCCTCAATACCAGGGAGATTAGAGATCTCAGTTATGGGTGGTGAGATTTACCTGAGCTCCTTAATCTGATCGGTCCGCATGCCCTGGGCCATGGTGAGCCACAGCGCCAGCTGCAAGACCCAGGTCAAGATCCATGCTGAACGGAGGGCGGACATCTGCGAGTGCCAACATCCCGAGCGCATTACCGCAGTAGCGAAACAGTTATCAATGGCATGGGAGCGCGTTGATGAACTGTTGAATGTGGAATCCCCGCAGACCGGCGAACTGAATTGCCTCCAGAGAAAGGGTTCCTGGAGGGAAGAGGCTAGAGGGGAAGTTGGTGGTGGCAGCGGCGCCGCACGTGAGGTCGTATTCAATCCGCGGCGAACCAATTTGCGGCCAGATATCCCGTTCACATTCTCTCCACTCCCCCCTTCCCTTCGGACTACAGGATCCCTTAATTCCACTATAGGGGATGTCTACATTATTAATACATAGTTTTTGATGAATCAGCTTGCTTACGGTGGGCCTCGTTCCCGGATAATTTCACATTTAGACGGTTAAAATGTACTTCGCAGTAGAAAACCAGGCTTAATGAAATAGCGCTCAAACAATGCTGGCCGGATAGATCAGTGTGTATATGCCAATGTAACTCCCGCTTCATCCAAAAAAAATCAAGTATAAACAAAACGAAGAAACAGCATATGGTTGGTGATGAGAAAGTCGCCAAAAAAAGGAAGGAAGCAAAGTCACAGGGGATATCTCGAGCAAAGGAAATACAGATGAAGGTGATCACAGTGCCGCTATATAAAGAATTTTGCGGATAACGAGACGATTGTGGATGTCATTGTGTCGGTGAATCCAGCTTCAGTATGTCGAGAAAAGAGAGAGGGATATGTACGGGTCACGGTTGATGCCCTGGTTCTTCAGGAATGCGCCATTGCGTGAATGATCGGGGTTGCGCTTCTATCACATAGTCGACGCCGTTGTCCGAGGTGTAGCTAGGCGGCCGTGGGATCCGCGATTTGTTGCTCCCATGCCTGCCAACGCCCTTTGCATTGCTATTCTCGATGCGCTGCCAGTACAGCAAGTCGGGGTTGATCCTCTGCATAGTGAAGTCAGTGGGGCTGGTCACCATCTAGGAAACACATGTATTTTGTAAACATGGCGATACTTACCACACTTTCTCGCCAGAGACCGTAGGCCGGAGGAGGCGCCGTGACCTTTTCGCGCACGGCATTCGGGCTCGCTGCTCCGACGTCCTCATCGCCAGCTAAGATAACGTGGATAGGACGCGCTGGTTGCGCATAGCCGGCTGGCCCTGCCCTGCTGGGTATGCGGTTCGTAGCGACATCAGAGTCAGGCCGTCGTAACAGTGCCATCAAGAAGCGCGTGAGAGAATGACAGAAAACAATGCCAAGAATTAAGATCATGAAGATGAGAAGAATTTGGAGCTCTCGGCCCAATGTCGTACGGGATGCAGCGAATGCGAGGTAAATGGCGATAACGAGTATGAGGAAACATGCGGATATAACTAGCGTGATCAGTCGCCTCCGCAGTTTCTTCTCCTTCAGCCGTGATATGAACGATTGCCTGCATCGGAGGTCTTCAGGGTCTGGCGGGGGGTGTGCTCCATGCGAATCTCGTCCTGAGCGCGCATGCGACCGTGCTTCGCCGGAGCTTCCTGCTGCTGCGGACTGCAACTCAATTGGGACATACGGTCCTCTTGGCGCATATTGAGATGCAGCAGCATCTCTAAGAGAACTATGCGACGGTGCTGGTCGACCAGGTAGACGCGATTCGCGACGCCCAGCGCGGTCACCAAGGATTCGTTGTTCCAGGTCGAGACGATGGTCGGCTACCCATGATGTGAATCGCTCCTCCCGATTGGGAGCTCGTTGGACTTGGTCATCAGCGATTGACCCACTGGAATTGACATGCGAAGAGCGATCGGGCGAGAACATGCCGGGGATCGAGCTGGAATGTGTTGTCGATCCCGAATGAGACAGCTGAACCGATTCCATGTCAACTCAAACTAGCAGTCGTACAATGACATCTGGACAGACGCAGGGCGCGACTTTCAAGTGCTTCGCAGAGATCACTGATGAGTATTATATGCGTCGATAGTGGGAACTCCAATCGCGTATAAGATATGTTCTGCGTCGATATGTACTGCCCACTTCCGCATTCGTTGAACAACACACAAATAAGCGTCGCGGGAACGCAGAACCGGATGCAAACCGCCTGGAATGAGGGCCTTTACGACGCAAAGCGGACAATTGCTAGCGAAGGCGGATATCTGTGGCCGAACTGGGAAATTGGTTATGATTTCGGACGCTATACATTCATAATGAAGATCGAGCCTGGGGTGTAGGAGGGGGGCCCAGGGGAGAGCAGCATCAGACGCAGGAATCCCGATCGCGAAGTCACAGGACACGGGCGATGGCGACCCAAAGGCAATTAGATAGCAAGAGGATTTGGTGGAATTGTATCGGGATAGAGTAGAAGAAAAGTGGATTTTGAAAACGAACGCGCAGAAAAAGCGAAGGAACAGGGCGAGCACCAGGCCAGCCGGTTAGGAGAGGGCAATTCGGTTCAGCACGGAGAGCGAGAGTGAGAGAGGTTCGACGAACAGTAAACTATTATACCCGAATGATAGTTCCGGACGGAGAGGGGATAAGATATCACAGGGGAAAAAGCAAATACTAATGGGCAGATGCCGATAAGAATGAGGAGAAAAGATGAAGAAAGTGGAAGCAAAAAGAAACGTTGGAAACAGATACTAGTAGCAGAGCCTCAGATGTTGTTGTATGCAAGCAAGAACGAAAGATCCATACTATGAACCCGGAATAAACAATGAGATGGGGAAAGCGAGCGAGAGAGAAACAGAGAGAAAGGGAAGAGCTGAGAGAGGCAGAGAGTAACTAACGAGAGAGAGAGAGAGAGACACTTCCCGTTCCCCAATGGGTAATTATTACGGGCGACTAAGAGAAGGGAAGTGGTGCTGCTAAGCAGCTTAGTTGGTTACAGACAGTTTCTCTCTCTCACACGCAGGCCTTTCCTAAACAACTTTGATAGGAAGTAACTTTCATTCATTCTGCCGTTTTGATATTATTATTAGCCATCATTTCCCCATCCTACCCACTTCTCTACGTATAACTGACGAAACTGGAATCCAGTTTGCACAACCGGCCTGATCCGAAAAATATTATTATTAGTAGCTGGTTAGCTGGTTGATGGACTGCCGAATGCTGATTTGGCGTCTCTCCTCGTTCCTCTGCTTTAGGGGCTGACCATTTTACCCCTGGATGACCCACGTTGCCCTGATATAGACACGGACACCATTCAATACTAAGTATAGCCACAGCTCCCCTCCCTCGGCCCCCTCTTCCCCCCCCAAAACCAAGTCCGAGCTGTCCGATAACAACCCACAGCTGCTGCATAGCTATTGATCTTACGCCATAGCTGCCTTCATCTAAGAATTGATCTATACTAGTTCACTAGTCTGGTCTAACGGACCTGTGCACTGGTAACTACATCTGTGCTCCTTGATACTCTTCCCCGTGGCATCAATACTTTCGGTTCTGACGGGCGGATGCTTGGATGCGGGTAAAGATTATACTAATAATACTAATACCAATATTAAGGATGGCTGTGGCTCCTCGCGCCTGAAGGAAGCCAACTGTTTCGGCCTCACAGTCAGGTCCCCCTCTTAGGACCCTCTTCCCAAGGGGGCCAATCGAGCGCCAATGAATCCCTCGACGCGCTGGTAATCTTCATTTAGAGCGGCTACCACAGCTGACTGAGACAAAGCTGGCCCGTAGCTAGGGTCATTTATTGCCATGATCCTCCAACGTTACACAAATGGAGTGCGAGCCATTATCATTCTGACGTATATTATTACACTTGTAAGGCATTGAATATATGGATATACTGCGCTCCACGGGAGGTATTCAAATAATGGTAGTAATCCATTTCCCCGTCATGCGGCTGGCCGTTCTCCCCGGTTCTGCCCATAATGGCTAATCTACCAGCCTTGGTTGACACGTTTCAACCGGCAAGCTAGGTTGATGCTGGAAGGTTCTCTTGCCATCACTATTCGCCACAAGTCTAACTAAACTTGATGGAGCGGGGACCCGGAATTTGTTGTCATAGATAAATGCTGTTCGTAATGAGACGGATTAAACTCGCGATTGTGTTGGCTGGGTGTGCTGCA
Organism: Aspergillus tubingensis; assembly: GCF_013340325.1. Lineage (NCBI taxonomy): Eukaryota > Fungi > Ascomycota > Eurotiomycetes > Eurotiales > Aspergillaceae > Aspergillus > Aspergillus tubingensis. The sequence continues at coordinate 1,204,220 of NW_023336279.1, read as the reverse complement.
CATGCGCTTCCCCTCACTTGCCAAGTTCACCGAGCATGAGCGTTCTATCGGACGATCCCGAGACAACTATAGACAGACATTAGTATACCAACGACTTTCCCCAAGCCTGGTGTGACTTACTGATGGGCTCATTGTTTGGTGAGAACCGGACGTCATTGACGGTCCCCTTGTGTCCAGGGAGCTTGTATAGGATTTTGCCGGACTTCGAGTTCCAGACTACGACACTTCTGTCACCGCTGCCCGCCGCAATCTTCTCTCCACTTGGGTCCCAACTGGCCCGGATAAGGTTCTTCTCCAGACCGACCGGCGCCCCGTCAAATGTCCTGACGTGTCGGTTGGCCGGTGCGAATGGCCGGATGTCCCACGTGCGTACAGTCGAGTCGTGTGAGTTGGAAAGAAGAGTTTGCGAGTCGGGCGAAATTTCGAGCGAGGTGATGGTTTCCGTGTGGCCCGCCATGGAGTAGACGATGCCCTTCTTCCGTAGATCCCAAGCATGAATAGTGTTATCGATACCACCACTGTAGATTTCGTTACCCGCCTCCGAAAGCGCCACTGCCGTGATGGGCAACTCGGTTTCCAGGTATTCGATGGCATCCTTTTGCCGGGGATCCCAGATTCCTATGCAGCCGTCGTCACTTGCGCTAACCAGCAATTCCTGGCCTCTTTTGCTTATGTCAAGACAATTGATAATCTCCTCGTGCCCAATGTGCCGGCGTATCCTTTGTCCGGTCTCGAGATCCCAACTAGCGAGCGTCATGTCGGCCGATGCGGAAAATAACGTTCTGGAGTCGCGCGACCATTGAAGATCAAGAACTGCTCCCCGATGACCTGATAGCGCACCATAGTTTTCGCATTGTCCGTATGTGTTCCAAAGCACTGTTGTCGACTCTGCGATTAGCCTGCACCTTCTAGCCACTATAATCAGACGAAACACGTACAGATAGATCTATCCATTGAGCCCGAAGCAATGTGCTGAGCAGTGGGATCAAACCGCACCGAAAAGATTTCACCAGAATGACCTAGTATTATCCATTATATGTCAGACTTGGTTGCAAGTCACCGCGGTGGTGCAGCTCACCATTCATTTCCATAATCGGTGCTTGAAGCCCGCTGGTGCGGGGAACCTATAACCAAGTCAACAATGGAACCTGACAAAAACCTCACTTCTCCAACAAAATGAGACAAAGCATACTGATTGAATCAGAGCTCCATTTTGCGACGAGCTCTGGACGATGGCTGTGCTATCATTGAGACCGGCGTCGGACTTCTTTCGCTTGACGACAAGCTGGTTCGATGAGCCAAAGGCTTCTTGCGCAGGTCGCTTTTCCCCCGACATCGTTGGAAGTAAATTCAGCGGGCGAGCTCAATCAATGGGTATGCGAGTCGAAGTAGGGATGGAGGCTGAGTGTAGAATGCAATCAAGCCTAGTAGCTGGGGAAATCTGGACTGGACGCGCCGACCCGGACTAAGTCTTGCGTCCGAGGCTCTAAGCATGGTTTCTGCGTAAGCGCCAACCAGCCGCGCTAGGCGCCGAGCGCTGGTCCACCAGGCGCGTGAAGCTCCGCCTCAGGCCCCCTCGGTCCACCGAATCAAGCGGGGAAGAGTGCGCATTGCTCTTGTCATTGTTTACCAGCCGCTTGCAAGCTTGAGTTATTGTGAGATTTTGCGTCGTTTATATTATTTACTTTGACTCCGGGCTTAACGAGCGTGATTAGCAATCATGTCATCTGCAACAAAAGCGTCTAGGATTGGGGAAGAGTAAGCGGTTCATTTACCTCCCTTGACCAGTAACCCCTTACTAACGTTCTGAACCCGACAGGCTGTGGAAGTCAGTAAGCTGCATGCGCATAGTTGGCGCTCGAAGGCCCCTGAGGAACCGAGCGAAGCCAGCTTGAAACGGACGGACAACTGACATATTCCCGACCTTACCAGGACGAGAGTTGACAAAGTGAACGCCGAGTTGGTAACATTAACGTACGGTACAATTGTTGCGCAACTTTGCCAGGACTACGATGGAAACTACCAAGAAGTGAACAAGCAACTGGAGAAGATGGGCTACAATATTGGAATGCGACTTATCGAGGACTTTTTGGCCAAGTCGGGCGTGGGCCGTTGTGCTAATTTCCGGGAAACAGCGGATATGATCGCAAAGGTATCTTGAATTCAACAGGCGGAGCACTTGGCCGAGACTATATGGACCTCTGTGAGCTGACGAGTGTTATGCCAACTGCAGGTTGGGTTCAGGATCTTCCTCAACATCGCGCCCACGGTCACCAACTGGACGAGTGACAACAACCAATTCTCTCTCATATTTGAAGAGAACCCGTTGGCGGATTTCGTTGAGCTGCCCGATGACGGACGGGCTCAAGATGAGCTGTGGTTTTCCAATATTCTCTGTGGAGTTCTGCGGGGTGCATTGGAGATGGTAAGACGGCGTGCTGCAGGGAGTTGATCAGTTCTCTGCTAGCCACTTCCATGCATATCTGTGCTAATTCTGGGAACAGGTGCAAATGCAGATCGAGGCGCATTTTGTGAGCGACGTTTTGCGGGGCGATGATACAACGGAAATGCGGGTATCACTTGTAAGGTACATTGAGGATGAGATGCCACCCGATGAGGAGTGATAGCGTCAGCCGCATGGTTCTGAAAATTGTTTATACACGTAGAGGCGTCTGGTGTTATGAGGGTTTAATCCGCCGATCTGGAGCTGCAGTTACCAATGAATACTACCTCTATTACGATTTATGATTGATACTGAGTCTTGCATCTGTAATTCCAGTCTAGAGTTCTCGCACTAAACCCCATTTACATAGAAGGTCTCCTGCAGGTCACCAGATCAAAACACCCATTCATTGTCACAGACGGACAAGATGAACAATTGCATGAAAGCGAAATTAACGAGAAAAGGAATTTACAACGGATATCAAGGCCTAGAACATGACCTGTCAATATAGTAGATCCCATCTTTACAAAGGGTCGCTCTCCGAACCCGGAGCATGGGGATCTACACGGGTGCCATTAGCATGACAGGCGCACTGGTACCTCATCAAGGCGGTGTGAGATTCTGCCATCCCGGAGAAGACCACCGACGCGATTCAGGTCCCTGTAATTTAACCGGAGAGAAAACCAGCTTCACGGTAATTGTATTTCACAGGCTTGAGAGGTGATTTTAGACGATATAAGACTACAAAATGTGTATAATATGTAGTGTAATGATTTTCCGGTGAATCAAGAGCGGAGCAATCTCAATTTAAATGTCGATAGATTCAGGCCAACACATCTCCCACGGAGGACGGCCCGCACTATTCACGACTCGGCAGTGATCGGAGACTGACGGCCGTGACCTGTACTCCGTCTGATTGATACAACGCGATCCAGTCTGATCCTGCTGATCTAGCTATGGAAAAGTGTAATCACAGAGCGGCAGAGCCCGGACTTTGTCCCGAAAGAGCTAGGATAGAGATACCGTGCGCGGGGAAGGGTAGAGATCTCAATTGATATCTTAACTCGTATGATGTGCAACATCAGTATCTAGACTGCTAACAATTCAACACAGAAGTCCGGGGAACGGCAGGATGGGCAGATCGGCGCAGGAAATCCTCACCCGGCGGGAGAGGCACCACGTGATGCGCTAGACCAAAACGGGGGCAAAGCATCCCATCATTCCCAGGGTGTGCCAGGATATACGCGGTGGCGAGTCTGCGATTCAGGAAAAGCAGCCTCAAACTGTCAAATAGAGAATAAGAGAGGGAGGAATCGCTGTGTTATTCACTTTTTGAAATATTTTCTAGTGATCTCGATAATTTGAGAAAGTCATTGAATACGAATTGTCTATTTCAAATCTATAGTATAATATTCATTTGTGTTAGTGGATTCAAATCAATGAATCGATCAATTACATTGTGAAGGGTCGCGGTGATTCCGCTGTATCAGATACACTTTATACACCACCAGATCGGGTGGATCACTCGGCGCGTGTTAATGCTTCGGAGTCCAAAGGAAGCAAGAGACTGAGAGTGAATTAGTAGTGAGAGAGAGACAGGTATCTTATATAACTTATAACCAGCCTCTTTGATTTATTTGAAATTTTTACCGGCATCTTCTCCTTTTTTTCTCGTTTCATCTCTCTCTCATCGCAATCGAATATACTGGTAAGTTATTGCTCCGATCTTGAATCTTTCATGCTTGTTCTATTAGAATAGTCCTTCATGTAAATCATCATCTGTTGTCTTTCTACTATCTCATTGCCTGTCAACTCTTCTCTCTGTGTCTCTCTCACTGTTACAAATTTTTATTTTTTCCCTTCGGGATTTCCGCTGGAACTGCATGCTGAGATATACGCGAGCCAGCCGCATCTCCCAGCCCTCCCACGGCGTTCCGGGCAAGATAATCCGCGCCGAACAAGCGATTCACGCCCGGCCGGCAGTGATTGAGCAACTCCAGGCACCGCGCCTGATATCCACGTCCTCCCACCCACCAGAGAACACCTCAGATCCACCGCTACACCTTGTCCTAACCTTTGCCTCTCTCTCTCTCCTCCCTCCCCCCCCTCCACTTCCTACTCTTCAAATCTGCCGGATCTCTCCGTCTGTCCCCCCTTTCCTTTTGCTACAGGGGCTTTTGAGGATACTTCTGCTACTTCTGAAGTCCTCTCACATCCTTGGCTTTGGCTGGTACCCCCCGTCGGGTTGCGTCTGGTCGGGTTCTCTCCTATACCTCGTTCCCGTCCTTTGCCATCCTGTGTCGCTTGTTCGCCGCCCTGCCCCCCCGGCTGATCTTACCGCGCATTTTCGGTCAACTGGCTTTTGTGAACAAGTACACCAATCCTTTCTTCTCTTAATCTTTTTTTCTCCTTCCTTATCCCGCCTGTCTCCTGCTTTCAACTGGACCGTGTCTCGATTGAAAGTCCTTTTGCCCGCTTGTGCTCCGTCTCGCCTCACCTTGTGGAAGTCACCGAAGATTCTTTCTCTTCTTCTCTCCCAGTTGCCGTATGCTTCTGAGTGGGCCACACTCGCCTTCCCTTGTTGGTGATCATCGCGACACCTTTGCTCTGCGTTGTCCTATACTCTCCGTCAGAGATACCCCCCTCTACGTCAGTTAGCGTGAAACGATATCGCGGGTTCAACTTCCGCCTAGATTAGCCCCGGAACCCGGCTTACTCCCTGGCGATCGCGCATTCAGGTCTGGTTACGAAGCCGTTCTTAACACTGGGCTGGAAGCGTCTGTGACCCTGCCTTGTACATTCCCTCGCCTCGGGACCTTGATTGCCGCGCGCTGCGCCTCGTCGCTTCCTTTGTGGTGAGCTCCCTCGCCGCAAGACGGTGGATGCGCGTTGAACGTTCTCGGACCCCCCGACGCTTTCCCATCGAAGACAATAACTAGGTGAGGGTGGCTGGACCCTTCTTTTGAGTGCCACCATGAATCAGATGAACCAGATGAACCAGATGAATATGGCTGGAATGAACCCCGGTGCAGGGGGCCCAGTGGGAGGTGTGCCCATGATCAACAATGGCTCTGCCACCCCCCGTAACGAACAAAACATCAACATTCCTGAAAACATGATCAACAACCTCAACACTTATATCTACGATTATTTCTTGAAGCGCGGCTACCACGATTGTGCTAGGGCGCTTGTGAAGGATGAGTCCATCAAACTTAATACCGAGCCGCCGATCAAGACGAGTCCGGGTCATCGTCGCGATGCCGACGTGAACGGTGTCGACGGTGATACAATGATGACGGATGGAAAGGATGGAGATAAAATGAAGATTCCTGATGACCTCCCCCGCCCTAATCTCCCTAATGAAGGACAGCAGTCGTCATTCCTCCTTGACTGGTTTAGCCTTTTCTGGGATTTCTTCTGGGCTCAGCGCAAGAAGGGAAACAGCAATGACGTGAGGAGTTATCTTACACACACCCAGGTACGTGCTCTTTACTCTTTGCCGCCTGTCCGGACGTCTAACTGAGGCTTTGTAGAATATGATGCGCCTCAGGGAACAACATCAGAATCAATTATTACGACAGCAGCCACTGATGAATGGACAGATGGGCCAAATGAATATTCGCCGGAACGGCATGGTCCCCCCTAATCTTCAAAAGACTGTGTTGCAGAATAATACTTCTGGCCTGTACGCGCCCCCTTCCCTATCTCCTGCGCCACCTCGCAAGAGCGTTCGGACTACATTGGTACTGACTGCGTCTTTCACAGATCGCAACAACAACTCGCCCAGATGCATAAAAACCAGCAGGTCCAGCTGATGCAACAGATGCAGCGAGAGCATTCGGACATGGACATGAACGGCCATCGACCCCAGTCCCCCGCATCGGCAGAAAATGCCCCGTCTCCGTCGAAACGACCTCGCCTCGAGGGTGGCCCCATGAACGGGCAGCAGCTGGCACCCAACGGACGCGGTCAGGCCCAGGGTATCCCCGGCCAGCCCACCCCGCAAGCACTTTTGATGCAGAACGGACTCAATCGGGCGATGAACCCCAATCAGTTCCAGGCTTTCCAGCAGTCGGGACCGGCTGCGCAGCAGAAACAGATGCAGGTATATGCTCACAACTTGGCCGTTCATCACACACGCTCAGCATTGACGAACCAGGGCATGCCGAATGGTATGATGAATCCCGCGAATGTCATGGCAAACCCGCAGACGGAAATGGTGTCCATACCGGAAGGCCAGGTGTATCCCATCAACGGTGACTACTATGGCGCGAATGGTCAAATGGCCCAGGTTCGGACGGGGATGCAGACACCTGGCGGTCAGCACGGCAACCACGCTCTCCAGGATTATCAGATGCAACTTATGCTGCTCGAACAGCAGAATAAGCGGCGTCTGATGATGGCTCGCCAGGAGCAGGACAGCATGGCTCGGCCTGATGGCCAACCCCCAATGCCCGGGCAGCAGTTGCCACCAGGCACCTCGCCCCAAGGCAGCAGGGCTGGCACATCGCCGAATCCCAACGACCAAATGAAGCGAGGCACCCCGAAGATGCCCCAGACCGGCCTCCCCGGATCACCGAGCGCTGCCGACGCGATGGCCCAGGGCCGTGGATCCCCGGCATCCATGAACTTCCCTGGTGGCCAGATGCCTCCCGAGATGGCGGGTCCCCAGTTCTTCGTCAAGAACATGGCTGATGGTATGGCGGCGCCCAACGGCATGCGCCCCCCGAGCTCCAATCCTGCGTTCAGCGCCCCTCAGATGGGTCAACCGATTCAGGCTGGTGCTGGCAATCGCATGCCCAACGGAGGTTGGCAGCCGCAGCAAGGAGCTCAGGGCCAGCCGATGGCGCCGCAGCAGTCGCCTGCGACCCAGCCTCAGTCCACGGGAACGCCTCAGGAAAGGAATGCCATGCCGCCGCCCCAAGCTCCCCCAGCACCTGGTGCCAACGTCGGTCGAACCCAGCCTCCGTCGCCCCAAACCGCCGCTCCGCCGACGCCGCAGCAAGGCAACAAGCCCGCTCCGAAGAAGAAGGAGACCAAGGATAGCCGGAAGGTATGTAATCAACGCTCTTGGTTGTTGACCCCCCTTGTCATCTCATATTGAACGCAAATCTTAGCGACCGAAGAAGGGCGCTGCTGCTGCCGCCGCCGCCGCCCAGGCGAACACGGCTGCCACGCCATCTTCCGAAGCAGAACACCCGCCGACTCCTACGCCGTCGACGCCGATCACGCCCCAGCATCCGAACTCGTTCAACAAGGCCGGTGCAAATGCTACGACTAGTGCTCCGCAGCAGCCAACGTCTGCCCCTGCACCTCCGCCACTTGTTCAACAGCCTCCGGACCAGACGCAGCAGCCTTTCAATGAACTGAGCATCCCTGATGTATGTTCCTTGCCTCTTTCGTTATGTTCGGTGGATATTATACTTACATTGTTGAGCAGGCATCGGCTTTCAACCTGGACTTCAGCGCTTTAGAAAACCCGGATATCCTGGAGAATTTCGACTTCGATACGTTCCTCAACACTGATGCAGACACTGCTGGATTTGGATTTGACCCCAACATATCGTATCCAACCGATGGTGTTGAGACCGGTGCCGGTGATGGCTTGTGAAATGAAGTCCGACGGTTGTTAAGTCCTTAACTCATATACCCTTGTTCTGTACATTTCCATAAACTTGAGTTCGTGCTTGTGCTTCTTTGCTTTTTGCTTTTCACGTGTCATTTTTTTTTTCTCTGCTTGTTTTCGCATCGCGTCTTCTCCTATCCTTGTGTTCTGTCGACATGATTTGGATATGTGCCCAAGTGACTAGGCGTTGGTGTATCCTCTTTTCCTTTTGCATATCCTTTCTTTCACTCTGCCAACCAGAAGTGTCGACCGGCTTCCGATGGGATTTGCTTGATTGCCCTGCTTGTATTCAAGCTACGTTCCAGTGGCCTCGTGTGACTGCTTTTTATATCCTCTTATCACTATTACTACTTGATTAATCTGGTCATCAAACTTCCCAAAGGGCCATCGAGTGATGCGTTTCTCCACCATCCTAGCGTTAGTCATGCTCCATTTAATGCTCGAGAATACTTACATCACAAGATGCACCCCTGGCCCTTTCTTTCTTCTTTCCTTTTCTTTCTTCAACCAATCTCTTTCCCTTGACAAACCTTTTCTTTTTCTCTTTGCGGTTTGATTCCATTTGAATCTTCTTATTTATACCTTCTCCTTCTACTTCTTTATATTACTTATTTCCTATGTTGATCTCCTTATCGTGTTGTGGCGTTATAATCAACGAGGCTCTAGTCGTTATTGACTCCTCTCAGGGAAATGGTTTCATGAAATCGAGAAAGATACTCACGTTCTTCTCTGCTGTTCTTTTTTTCCTCTCTTGACTGACTTAACTCTCTTGCTACCGTATCACATTAAATCGAACTGCCTGCTTCCTGCCGTACATTTTACTGCACTGCTGCTGCTACCTAAGTCTACCTTCACCGCCTGCAGTTTTTCCAGCCTTTTAAACCAGATCTGTCCGGAAGACACGTCTCGTCTCGTCTCTGTTTGATATTGGTGTATGAGTGTGTGAGTGAATGTGTGTGTATAGGGAACCAGGCCAAAAGCGAACTTCTGGAGTAGTTTGAACCAAGATTCAGCTGTCTGTTTGATTCCCTCCCCTTTCGTACATATCATATTACATAGCTAGTTATCTGTCCTCTGGGGTAGAATGATAACCAACTGATTACTTGGTGTTGACTCTATCATTACAAGAGATTACTTCGCAGTATGAACTACGCTATAGTCGAAGTAAAGTAACTAAATCGTCAACACAAGCTGCTTACTGCTTACTGCTTACTGCTTACTGCAGCTAGTTAACTAGTTAGGCTAGCTAGCTAGCTGCATGGCTGCACATCTGCATGCATACATGTAACAGGTCAAATCAAATCAAATCAAATCCCCTTCAAGTAAATAATAAGTTGCCAAAGTAACATGCCATCTATCATCGAACCATCTAATTCATTTTGATACTTGCAAACAATTACTTGGTTGATTGCTAAGGTGAACTAGGGTTGCTTATGGTAACTCTACTTCAGGTCATGATCTCTAACTTACACCATGTATGTATGTATATCTCTGTTATCCCCCCTACACTGACTTGCCTAACGAACCACTATCATAGATAGTAAGTAGGTAATAATAATGGTAATAAGAACCATCCTATTCAGTCTCACCAGACGTATACATACCAAAAGGATATGGGGAATGACACTGCAAGCTTGTTTCTGCTGACGAGGAAGTCAAGGGGGCAGGCAGGTAGATGGTATCGATTCGTATGCTGGTGATTACTGGATTACTTCAGGTTAGTTTTATTTTTGGACGTTTTAGTAAACGGAGAAGAAGTGTAGGTGATGTGAGTTCTGTGCATGTTGGGTAGGTTGGTAGAGAGTTTTGTTAAATTATGTGCGTTCACATATGTTTGATATTATCGTCCAGAATGTCGGGATCGTGGTGGGCGAAGAGATGGCTCTTGGACACCGATGTTTGATAATGAGTCCTTCAAATGTTAGGAAGGACAAGACATTGATTTTAACTGAGAGCAGCGAAAGTGACATGAACAGAATAATCAAAGAACAGAAGGCATGTAAAGAAACAAAGGACTGGTCATCATTGTTCGTTATGCTTAATCTCTGAGGATACTAGTCTGTGGATTCTGCAAGCTATACTAATGACACTCACTACCCTCCTAGCTGCTGCTATCACCACTTGACTAAGAACATTGAATGCTAAAACAAACATCCTGGGCTGAAAACATGACTAACTGACACATCCACACGTTTCACCCCAAGCAAATTCAGTATCCGTAGCAATTGATATAAGGTAACGAGAGTTCATCGGTCATGACTGGACCTCAACATCGACGCCCTATGTTAAAACTCGTTAACAGCCGAATCGATAAACGACAGAAGCTGACGAAGTAGGGAAAAGAAGCAAGCAGTGCACTGGAACTAAATGCCTATCTTGACCATATAAGAATAATTCAATCATCTCAGTGACTGTTACAGTGCTGGCCCAGCAAGCTGGAGTCTAGAAAAAGGCAGTCACTAAGCCTAGCGTTCATAAGTGGATTTTTGAGCTAGCAGAAGACCGCGCCACCCTAGGAAATGGGAGAGACCTCTGCACGGGCAGAACCTGTAGATGACTTGCGGCTGGACCGAGTTGGGCTTTCCACACCTCCGCTGGTACGCACCACCAGCTTGGAGGGGCTTTCGCGGGGTTTCTCGTTCACTTTGAGTGGCGACCCCCCCAATGATTCATTGACCTTGGCCTGGGACATGCCCTCCTTGCGGCTTTTGACGCGTGGGCTAGGGGTAGCATGAATCTTGGTAGTTGCCGCTCCCTCAGCCGTTGCCTCCGAAGCAGCGGTGGATTTAGTGCTGGACCCAGACGCTTCTCTGGTTCCCGGCAATGAGATCTCCTTCAAGATCGACGTCCGGCTGCTGCCTTTGGTGTAGGGTGCAGAACGCGCTTCAGCAGCTGCAGAAAGCTTATTTCCCATGGGTAAAGCAGTAGAGGGGCTATTGGTGGGTGCAGCAATGCCGAACAGGGCCAGTGGCTTTGGCGGACTCAATGCTTCAATCAGCTGCCGGTATGACTCCTCATCGACGGGGGTTACTATGCTGGGATGTTTGCTATGCTCGTAGCTAATGCCCGTCATGCTGGAGATGGCGCGACTACTTCCAGAGCTAGAGATATAATCAGGCATGGGAACATCCTCGCAAGATGATCGTGCACCTCGATGTCGGATAACAGGGTCAGTGAAGGGATCTGGCATGCATTGTCCTTGCCACTGGGGTAGAGGCATCTGAATTGATCTTTGATAGTTTCGATATGCCCAGGAATTGCCTGAATGGCTGCTTACTTGGCTTCTCGGGGCCAACATCCGACCCTGAGCACCTTGCTTACTGGGAGAGTGGGCGTGTGAGTCTTCTGCTGTCAAATTAGCAGGATCGATGCCCGAGTTGTACTTGAAAAGTCGTGGCTCCCGTGTCCACATCGAAGGGTTCGGCCAGGCGATGTTTGAATGCTCCAGGACCTCTACACTCAACGGGTCAGTGTATCTATGAAAAACGATCTTCTAAATTAAGCACTTACGCAGTGGAGCATGCTGGAAGGCAAACGCGACGATCTCTTTGACTCTCTCGAATGGTGGATAGCGGTGTGGGCGACAAAAGCCCTCAGCAATCACAACTCTAATCCTACCGTATAGCTCAGCTGCATCCCAATGTCTCTGCTCTAAAATTTCCTGGTGAAACGGAGGGAAACGGAGGCTATCCTGATTGCCAGTCTTATCGACGTCTAGAATCTTGCTGTTAGGTGATTTTTGTGAACAAAGGTGGAATGCGAGAGGATTGGTGCAAAGCATACACGAACTTAGGTCTAAAGACGAGACAGCAAAGTCAGCTATAAATTCGGCAACAGAAGGATCACTTCTTCTCACCAATAACATGAGGCCACCCTGATCTCTGATGGAAAACGCTACCCCTATGGCACACAAAGGCTCAGTTCATAGCCTCCGGTTGGAGGCTCGGGCAAGCACGTACGAGACACACAGGCCATCAATAAAGACCCGCACCTCGAAAAGCACTGCATCATCTGGCTGCAAGAGGCTTTCCATCAACCGACTGGGTGTGGGCTTCTGCCAGCTATGAACGGACACACGGAATGGGGTGTTGTGACGCAAACTTGGGACGAAAGTAGTGAGAACTGGCAACTGGCCCTCATTGCTCTGTGGCAGAGGACAAGTAGCCGGACTGACAAGACCGGGACTATGCAAGTAGGGTGAATCTGGTAGAGAGATTGGAGGTTAGCAATAGAGCAAGCCACGAACGTGCTCCAATCTTCGACGACACTGACCCTTATCCTTGGTGACGAAACATTGGGTCTTGAATTCCTGAATGGGCACCTTGGACGATTCGGGGAAGAGAATCACGTCCCAGTCTTCGTACCGCATTCTGACAGGCCCAAGGACTATTGTCTGCGAGTTAAAATGAGGAAAATGGAAGAAATTGAACCTCGATCAGGGACTAAGATACTAAGAGTAAAGAGAACTGAACCAATCCGAGTGGAAGGGAGGGGGTTCCTAAGAGAGAAGTAGGTATCTCCTCCACCACGACGAGGAGACAGTAGAATGAAGGCATCAGAGGGCGAGCAGACAAAGGAGAAGACGCACCGGGATTCGCACCTGCCAGACTGGCTAGATCAGGGAGTACCTGCCTCATGAGGACATCCCGTTCGAGTTGAAAAGATTACAGACAAACCCGGACTAGATGACCGGATTTGGGAGGGCAGGTACGAACCACAAGACAGACCGAAAGAGTACTAAGACAGCAATAAAAGGAAGAGAGATAAAAAATATGTTAATGCAGACCTGGCGACATGCGCCCAATTCAGATTGTTTAGGCATCTATTATCGAGTCCCATGTACACGAGGGAGGAGCAGATGCGAGCAAACATGCTCGAAACTGCCATGCTCGCAATCGCGGTGCATACACACAAAGGCAAAGTAGTCGGGGAAAGGAACACAGAGCTCACTGCAGAGCGAAGGGGGAATCATCCGTAAGAATAACGACTAAATGAACATGCCAGTATTGGAGCTGACGCTGGAAATAACACCACCCTCCTCGGTGACACAAGGAAAACAACCAGACTTACGAACGCCCCTCTCCCAAGCCGTGATTTGTTTGTTCACAACAGGATGCCGCCATCAGTGCCCGAGGATAGGTAGGAACAGGAAAACCACCCACCACCCAGTAACTACAATTTAAACGAAGAGATAGACGCATTAGGAAGAGCCCCGTCCTGTCATAAAATCATCAACACCAGCCCCAAGTCCCACACACCCGGCAGGGGGATAGAGAAAAGTACACAACCCAAGCCGTCCAAAACATCCGCGGAACGCGCCAGACGCAAGACGGGGGAAGGACCTAGCAAAGGACCACCGCATGGAAAGAGCGAGAGAAAGAACTGTGCTCCATAATAGACTGAATTGAGAGAAATAAAAGGCGAGGTGGAAACATGTTGTACAGGCCGCCCGGTCTAAGAAGCACGACGTAACATCCTCACAACGAAACAAGAATACGATTGGATTGCTTCATGAAAAAGGACTTCAGCAGAGGAACTTTTCGCAGAAAGCCTGCCCAGGGAATAAAGGGGGGGAAACACCGCACGCGCATTCAACAATTCCGATTGTCGTCATACGCATAATAACATAGACCTAGGGCCCGAAGACGTGAGGAGAATGTAAAAAGCGGGCATGGGATAAAGGGAAGAAACGGGGGAAACATATGAGAATTGGGGAGAGTGGCGAAGGAAAATTTGAGGGAGGTTTAAAAAGGGGGAATGGGAGAACAGAAGAATAGTAAAACGTGAAGATAGATAACGATGAAAATCAGAGCTCAAATCTGGCTAACAATGGAAGCGCTCGCATATGAAGTACGTAGCACAGGAGAAAATGCCCATCCAGAGCTATAGAGGGTAACTTTCGCAGAGATCATGGCAGACTTATAACACAAAAGACCCATCGTGAAATGACAAAACTCCTGCTGGTTCTTTCAAACTAAAATGGAAAGCTCTTTTACTAAGTCTGGGCGTTAGTGATGCTCTGAACCCCACCAGCCTCGGAGGGAGAGTTCAAGGGGAACCGACCTTCATAGGCGCGAAGCCGCCGTATCCGTGAGCGGGAGGCATGCCCATGGAGGGGTACATGGGAGGCGGAGGGGGAGCAGGGCGGTAGGGGCTGCCGGCAGGGCCAGAGTTGTTCTGAGAGCGACCCCAGCTCAGACGCACACGGGAGTTTCCAATGGGGTATCCCTGCATCTGGTTGATAGCCATCTCAGCAGCATGGCGCTGGACGAACTGGACGAAACCGCAGCCCTTTCCAGGGGGGATCTTGACGTAGGTGATTTCACCGAAGCCCTGGAAGAAAGAGCGGAGCTCATCCTCAGTGACGTAGCCAGAGAGGCCGCCAACGAAAACGGTGGTGTTGTTGGGGTCGGTGAACTGGTTCATGGGCTGGGGAGCACCGTAGAAGCCCATGGGGGGAGCGCCCATGGGAGGGTACATGCCCGCGGGGCCGGGCATGCCCATAGCACCGGCAGCACCAAGGCTGGGGCCCTTGTTCTTGGGAGTAGCGGTAGAGATGCGCATGGGACGGTTGCCACAGTAGACACCCTGCATCTCGCTCAGAGCACGCTGCTGGTCGTTCTCATCGGAGAAGCGGACGAAGCCGTAGCCACGAGACATGCCGCTGATGGGGTCGGTCATGATCTTGGCGGACTTGCAAGACGGGAAGCGGCTCTGGAAGAGAGAAACGAGGACGTACTCGTTGACCTCGGGGCCCAAGTCACCAACGAAGATCGAGTACTCAGGGCCACGGTCATCACGGCTATTTGACAAGTTAGCTTATGACCTCAGGACATCTATTTGGCATGTTCTCCTTACCTGCGGTCGGCAAGACCACCACCGGTAGCCCAGTTGAGCTTGAACAAACGGTTGGTGTTGGGCATGGGGGTGCCGTTCAGGGACAGAGCCTTGGCGGCGGCGGCAGGGGACGCGAAGTCGACGAAGCAGTAACCGGCGTTGCTCCTACTACCAACATTAGGATCGCCTTCATATTGAATCCAGTGTGATTATGTACTCACCCAGAAAACTTGTCGCGGATCATCTTAACGTTGACCTGCTCACCCATCTGGAACCAGAGGTTGCGAACGAAGTTCTCATCGATCCAGGGCTCAAGCTCACCCATCCTAAACGGCAACAGTCAGAGACAGCACGGACAAGAGATACTGCATTGGGAAAGCTTACCAGAGGGTAGTCTTTCCCTCGTTGGCCTGCTGGGGAACAGGGGCAGCAGAGGGCTCCCCGGGAGCAGGACCCTGGAAGGGGGCGGTAGTAGGGTCAGCCTGGCCAGTCATGGCGGTGTCCGCGGTAGCAGGAGCGCCAGGAGCGGCAGCGGCGGCGTCAGCAGCAGGGTGCTGGTTTTGGAAAGAATCAAAGTTCTGGAAAGACATGTTTGACATAAAAATTCGACTTTCGTAAGAATAACTGCGAGATAGGTATCTAAAAGTCCAGCATGAATATTAGTAACACTTTCAACGAGTGAAAAGGATCGAGTGCTGGCCAGTCGCAGTTGCGCGTACCTTAGTGCAGGTAAAAGAGCAGAAACCCAAGCAAACAAACTTTTCTATACCGAAATTGGCCCGTGCGAATGGGGTTTCGTAGGATTCGTCAAGGAAAGAACTGCGTGCGATCGTTCAGACTTGAAATGACTATTAGTACCAGAGAATTGACTTTAGGAACGAAGGTCCTTGGGTAGCAACAAGAAAGAATTCAAAATTGGCGAGGCAGAAAAGCACAAGTAAATCAGAAAGAAAGGGAAAAAGATGGGAAAGATGCCCGATCCACAAGTTCGCGGTAGCTCAGATAGAAAGCATTGACGGAGCGGAAGATAGTTGAATAGAACGTGAAGAATTCCCCAGGATGGCGGCCGGCAGAAAAATTGATTGAACGAGCGACTCGGTGAAAGTTGGGACAAGACGAGAAGTTGGGTTCAGCCTTGACTTGCAGGCCAGCTCCGTCAGGTGCCAAGACTCAGGTTCCTCGGGTGGTTGCAATGAAATAGCCGGAAAGGTACAAGATCCATGGAGTGAATCGAACAAAACCGGAAGAGGTGTGGTAGATCTGATGTGACAATTGCGAGAATAGCCAGAAATAGGCGTTGTCCCCATAGCATGACCGCGTTCGTCGAGGATACACCCAGAGAAGGCCACATCCGCTCCGGTTGCGACCGACCCGATCGATCCACCCAGTCTTCAGCGGACCTGCACCACGAAAGCCATGCAACAGCCGAGACGTATTTCCAACCATTCAGAAAGCGAGGCGCAGAAAGGGCCATGGACGAGTTGATGGTTGAGCGACCGTCCGAAACTCATCGTGAAATAGATCAGGGCGAGATAATCGTAAGGCGCAAATTGGTCGCTGACAGACCGTGCCGGACGGAAGTGGAAAGTCATTTTCGACGACCCGGATGCAGAGCAATCGGTGGACATGTTCACCCACAGCCGACTAATTCAACCAACGTCGCCTCCAGCGAATCGGTAATTCCATGCTTCTGGATGCATGAGAAGCGATGATGGACCCGAGACAGTGGTAGTCGATTTTCCGTCGCAACCACACACAGCTAGGCACCGGAACAGGCAGGGAAGGGGAGAAAAGTGAAAAGAAACGGGAGAAAGCAAAGACAAAAAAAAAAAAAAAAAAAACAAATATGACATACGAGTCGATGCGAAACTCAAAATAATAAGAGAACAGTAACAACTTACCAGGTAATGAAAAGCGAAGCGTTGAGTTGCGTTGCTTTGGGGGATGGCGCAAATAGCAAGGATGCGTGGAAGACTCGGGCGTCAGAGAAATCAGGAACTGTAGAGAACTCAAGATAACTCCGGCGAGGTGGAGAAAAGATAATAAGAAATTCAAGAAAGAGAGGAAAAGGCACAAAGAAGAGTTACAGAAGAACTATCCGCAAACCAACTCCGTCTTTTCCGATAGAAACAAGGGAACGGTAGAAGGACTGGAAGGAGGGAGAGATATTATGGGGGGGAGGGGAGGGAAGAGAGAAAGAGAAGAGAGAAGGAAGAAGAGAGGAAGAGGCGAGGAGGGGTAGAAGAAAGATTATTCTTCAGGATGGAGGGGAGGGAAAGGGAAGGGAAGGGAAGGAAAACGAGGGAAAGAATGGCTACTACTACGTACTACTGCTAGGGCAGACCAGGGACGGGAGAAAGCAGAAAATCGTTTAGACGAACAAACCAAAACCCAATAAGAATAATGAATAATCAAGCACACAAGCACCCAAAGGCACGCAGGAGCCAAAGCAGGTCTTGGGTTTGGTTTGGTTTACTGGGGCCTACTTTTCTTGCTGCTTCCAGCTACTGCTTGCTGCTGCTGCTGCTGCTGCTGCTGCTTAGTGCTGCTTCTGCTTGCTGCTTGGTGCTGCTACTACTGGTGCTGCTAAACTACTACTGGGACTGTGAGGAGATGAGGGGCGGGCGCAGCAGCAAGAAGCGCTGCCAGCTGGGTGGGACGAAAGTTTGCCGACTCAGGAAAGGCTCTGACGGGGTTTTTCTTTTGGGTCGACTTTTCTTCCTTTTTTTCTTTTTTCCTTTTTCTTTTTTTCCTTTTTGGTATTTTATTTAATTCTTTTTTATTCAAGTGAATTTTTTATTTTATTACTACTTCTATTTCCACTTTGTTTCCCATCTGTTCCTTGACAGCACTTTTCTTTACTTTCTTTTCCTTTCCTCTGAGTTAGTTAGGAACTAGCCAACAGCAAGAAAAAGTGAATGAAAAAAAATAAGTAAATGAAACAGAAAAATAGAGAAACAGAGGAAGAAAAAAAAATAGAGGACCGGGCCTTGTCGATCTGGATTTCATCCTGGTGGGAATCGTGTGGCCGTGGCGGGAAATAATGATGATACATACACAGATACATACATACATACACCCACACCCACACACACACAGTCTGGAAAGTAAGTATCTAAGTAGTATTGGTATTGTCTTGGTATCCAGCATTCAGGTCGGAATTGGATTGTTCTATCGGGTGTACGACCTTGCTGGATGTATGTTTTAGATCATGATCCAGATATCGACTGCAGAGTTCAATAACGAATATTGCTAGAGTCTTATCTTGACTCTTTGTTTCTTAAGATGATCTCACTCATACACTAGTTTTCTCACAGCCATACGTAGCCATGTTTATTTATCACTTCCCATTGAATTAGTATTCATGATGGACCAAATGACTGCTGTATGTTGATGGATCTTGGTGGTAAGTTAGGAAAAAGAGCTACTTAAAAGTACTTTACCTATAAAAGGTACGTACCTTCACGACGGATACCTGCCTACCGTGCTTGCTGCGACAGACCCAATACAGAGAAGGTGTTAATCCCAGGGCCATGCAGTGGATACATCCACCGTCGGACCCAACCCAACCAAACTACCCTGCGACCAGATGACTGCTGCAGCCTGCGGGTTTGCAACCTGACATGGTCCTTATTTCCATCGCATGCAATAATTTTTGTACTATCCTCTGGTAGTTGAACAACCCTAGGCAATAAAGTCTGCATTCTTTTCTTTTTTTTTCCCCTTTCTTTTGATTTAATTTCTTTTCTCCTTTACTTATTCAATAGTTTTCGCTCTTTCGTTTATCGCATGATATTGCTGGTGAATGGAAGATGCCGATAACTTGGAAATCAATGAAGCTTAAAAACCACCGGGCTTTTTGTAACGTATCCATGGCTTGGGGTTCTGTCTAAACCAAGTGCATATACATACCACAACTTGATCTATCTGTCCACAATCTCGTTCCGATGCGTCAACGAGAAAACAAGAGATTTGATAACGATCTCTCAAGAATCATGTAGGGAGGGCAGCATGTTGCTCATTATATCGACATTCTGAATGAAAAACACCACCTCCCAAGATGGAGGGAAATTGAAGGGTCTTTATCTGCAAGCACACACCATCTTAAGGTAAGGGGACGGATCAAGTACACACAAAGTATGGGGTACAATAGTCCCCCCTTGAAAGGGTTGTACATATACTTAGTAATGATAGTGGTAATAAGTAACTAACTAATCAATTGATACATAGCAACCAGGAAACAAAACTAACAAAGGGCGGGAAAAAGAGTGAAGAGGCAAAAAAAAGTAGACGAAGGATCGTGATCGACGTGTACCTACCTTGAGGATTCATAAATATGGCCGAATCGCTGCACGAAATCTGCAAGGACCTGAGCGAATGCACATGCAGAGAGAGAGACCAGAAAGGTCGTGAGGCCTTTTCCCTGCGTGGTGTCGCGTTGTGACTCGTCGGGTTCCATTCGCGTCCCATGGGCCCTTATCGTCATAGGTCCTGTCCCGTTCTCCGCCCTGACCTGGTCGGGAGATGGGATGAGCCGAAACTCGACGGTCACTCGTTCATTCATTCATTCATTCAATTCGTAGATCGGTTGCCGTTTACAGCCACACCTCAGCCCTTTTTTCCATTGTTCAATCACCTTTTGGATCGACCATCATTTTTTGCCCTACTGTACAGTACAGTTGAGCTGGGCGGCTGAATGGCAAGTAGATAGATGTTAGCTGAACTTTATGGATGAATGGAGAGAGGCGGGAGGGAGGATGGGGGCGCTGAAATGGCGGTCTTAATGGGATTACTTATTTTTTTTTTCTTCTCTCTTTTTTTTCTAACAGGGGATTAAATTGGCCCGAAGAAACTCTCAACCACAATCAAGGACCAACCAGACCGATGACCGGGTAAAACTGGCAGCGCCTGGACTTTGTGGGAAAAGTTCAATGAAAGGAAAAATGGCCCCCACCCAATGCGCCCCAGACCCATGGATCGTGGAGCAAGCTAGCCTGCTACTTGTCTATGACGGAGGACTAATCGGGTACCCAGGAGACATTCGAGAAGCAAGAACGGTCCATGTGGGAAGTGGATGGTGCTATACTCTGAATAAGTTAAATTGTTGAATTTTTCTTTTCTTTTACTCACTAGCACATTTGGAGAATTAATTGATCAAATTGATGGGAGGTATATTACCTATTTACACACAAGTACCATAGTAGTCTGTGGTTCACGTTAATAATAGATAGATAGTGGCCGACGGGGAGAGATGGTCAAAGCGAGCAAGACTAAAAAGAAAATAAACGGAAATCGATCAACTGATTGACTTCCAAACTAACTAAATACAATATGTAACTAAATAGATACTAGACAAAAGTATGCTTGCTGCCAGATTGACTTCTAGTGAGGAGAAAGCGAAAAGGCAATCAACAACATTTCATTCCAATTGAGGTCATAGCCCAAGAAATTCCGCACACACACAAGGTTTGTTGTGGGTGTGGATTTAGCTGCGATTATATAAAAAGAAAATTATGAGTAAAAAAGGGCGACCATTCATTCCATGTGAGGGCGACTCCACTGGGGGCAGCTCGAACCATGGAAATGAGGTCCATGTGGTGCCCATTGGTCAGGATCCGGGCACCGGCGGCTCGTACGGTAATTTTGGGCCACCGCAGCCTGTCATTGATATTACATGTTTACAACCAGTACCGCCTGCGCCTAATCGGGCAAGTCAGATTGCGGATTCTGGAATCCCACGAGTTGTTTTTTTTTTTTTTTGTTCGGTGTTCTGAGACAGAATTCCTTCAGCCTCGTGAAGGGCAAAGGGGGGCGCTGGCTGATTCATGGTTTTTCCCATCGTTCCAGAATTTAGCTAGTTTGTTTCATTCAATTCACAATGGGACATGTGGTGGTATTATTCATGTCTATGATCTAAACTCTAGTGCTTGTCTGTATTGATTTAGTATTTACATTAGCACTTTACTTAGTATAAGTTCTAACTCTCAGCTTTGCCTCGACGCGCACGCGACGCGACCGACCAACCGAACGACTGACTGCACTGCAGGATCCCGTGTGGTAATCAATAACTTTACCTACTTGGGAGTTGGGAAGAACCAGTCAACGCAACTTCAAGTGGCAAGAAATACGAGCGTCATCAATTCCGGGAAAAGGAAGGTAATCAAATTAATTAGCTCCAATAAGTCTGGGGAATGATCATCATCATCAATAACATCATCATCATGATTATCCCATGGAAAAGGTCATTGGCATGAGCAAGGGAGCTGTTCTCTCTATCTATGGATTTTCATTCCCTTGAATCCATGTGTATCGTGAGCAATTTCCGAAAGATGGGGAAAGGGAGGGAGGGAGGGAGAGAGATAAAGAGATCGATCTAAACTATTGGAAAAGTCATAATAACTACGGATTATTCTACCAGGAATAAGGCTGCCTAGTGTTACCCTTTCCTAGCTTGGACCACCCTTACTTCTAACTACACGGGAAGAAAAGTCGATGATGATTATATCAATACGTATCCACCACCAGAAGAACACTTTTCATTATCAGTAACATATTTGCCCATGCAGGTATATCATTTTAAGATACCACATATGCACATACATGAGAAAGCAAGTAGGGTCGGGGGTGTGGTTACACACTATCATGCCGCTTGCTTGTTAAGCAGCCCCCGTCCGTCCCTTGCAGATTTCCGCCCTCCTTCTCTCCTTGCCTTTGCACTCGGCCGTTATCGATGCAGACATCCCACCCACCATCAACATAACCTAACCCTTTCTTTGCTTCTCGGCTGGAGAAACCCTCAACCAGGGATTCCTCCTATAAGTACCTTGGGCCGGATATCTGATACAGGACAGGGCCTTTGTTGTATTTCTTTTGTTGCTGGAATGGAGGGTCCATATATTGAACCATGGATGTCGATATCCCAGATACTAGGCATGTCCCAGGGAAGGGAAGTTTCTAGCTGTGTTTCATATAGGGTGAAACCGGGCTGAAGCTGAAAAGTCTCATAAGGTCACGAACAGTATATTATTTTTTTCAACGCTCTACTAACTAACTAGGAATCTCTTCTACTGTGTTGTGCAGCGCACAAGTACAAGTTCGTACGAACCATCCAACAATCACCTCTCAACGACCCACTCATTTCCACTCCTCCAGCTGAGGTAGGGTAGGTGATTGTCTGGATCTCTCACCAGTTCTGCAAGCAACATCCCCACTCACTCAACTCACATTGATCCGGTCCCTCCGAACAGCTAACGCGGTCACAGCCTCTTTCTTGGTTCGTGTTAGCTTCGGTTGTTAGGGACGCGGATGCGGCACATTTGCTCTGCTGGAGCAGGGCTTATTGTTATTATTAATATGGCCTGTTGTCGGGCCGGAAATCGGGACAAAGTCACTGAAGTCTAGACTATTACTGTTGCCGTGTGGCATGGTGAAGTACATTGTGGTAGTTAGAGAGGAGTGTTTGAACCAGGTGATAGCGACTGTAGCGAATGATAGAACCAAATAAAGTATGACTCCAAGCACATGTCATGCACCCTTAATATCAGATATAAGACCAACAACCCAAGTGTCCTCAACGCCATAGACCCCCTGATAACTAGTACTGCCCTTAAACACCATATCCACCCCATACACAAAATACCACATGCCCATCAAACCAACCAAAAGTACAGAAGCTGGATAGATATCAATCATCATTATCATCATCCTCCAACTCAACCACAAAATCCCCCGTATCACAAACCCCTCCATCCCCCGCGGCCAAATCCTCATCACAAAACTCACCCACATTCCCCAACTCATCGCCCAACAACTGAATCGTCCTCTCATAAACCTTCGCCGTCTCCATCTCCCACTTCCCAGGAACAGGCATATAATCCTCCAATTTATTCGCATCCCCATAGACATCCTCGAACTCTTCATCCTCATCCTCATCATAATCATCCTCCTCTGCCCCATTAGCATCCTCAATCTCCTTCTCTCTCTTCTCAACAACCAACACCCGACACGACTCCGCAATACTCTTAATCCGCACCTTCTCCGTCATAGACACCACACTCTTCTTCTCCCCGTTACCACTACTACCACCACCTAAAAGCTCCGCAAACACCTCATCCAACTTCCGCAGTAAGCGGAACGTAGGCGCCGCTGAGAAGGGATACTCGGGCAGATAGGAGTTGACTTGGATGGCTAGGGAGATGAGGTAGGGGATTTGGAGGGATGCTAGTATATACATCATACATCTCTGTTAGCATTCGCTCGCTCTCCAGGGACAACAACCAACTAAGAACATGAAGAATTGAATATGAGAGAGAGAGAGAAGGGTACTTACGCGTCCCACTAACCCAAAGCACATCCACCAAACCCTCCAAATCCCTCGCTACTTCCTTGAAGCTTTCATAGCCCTGCACCTCTCCTTCTCCCTCTCTCCGAGGTTCGAACGACTCCGGGGAATAACCCCTCGCATTGGAGTTGAATCCATCACCATCATCAGTAGGCTTGTAATAAGCACTACTGAATTTCTTTGCGTGCCGACGCGAAATCTTCAGTAATGTCGTATCGATGTGATTAATCACGGTTGCTTCTTTGGCGGACCCTGCGCGCAGAGGATGCGTTCGCGGTTTGGGGAGGAGGGAGGGCGTGCTTGGTCGTGGGGTGGAGGGGGCCGGGGATGGGAGGGTTGGGGGGAGGAAGCCTCCTGAGGTTTCTCCTGTGATTCCTCCGGTGGAGGTCATTGCTTTTGTTTGTTTGGTTGGTTGGTTAGGGGTGAGGTTGAGGTTGAGGTTTTTTTGGAGTTGCGATGGTGGGGTGTTGGTGTGGGGTAGTAGTATTGCGTGCAGGTACGAGATAGATAGTCTTATGGGTTTGGGATGCTGCTGCCTCTGCTAGAGGTTATTCGTATGCATGTTGTTGGTTTTCTGAGTGGGCTGATCTGATCTGATGCTCTTTGGTTGCTTCTGGATTGTTCGTCAGATGCGATGCGATGCGATGCGCCGACGATGTCATCGCCAAGCCGGGTTGGTCTGTGCGTTACTATATTGAATGTCGACGACTGATACAGTAGAGAATCTACAGATTACAAGCTATATGTGTATAATAGTTTATGGACATCAAATAATCATGTTATATATTTAGTCTACAAGAAGCGAACATATGCCTAAATCAGCAGCAAGTCAGCAATGCATCCAGAACTCATCTAGATAAGCAAATGACCAAAAGAATTGCTTCAGTAGGTGAGAAGATTGGATTATGCTGGTTTTTGTAGACATGGCATGACATCAAGCAACAGCTGAGTCTTGCTACTCTGGCCCCAGCGGATTCATCATATGCAGTGTAAACCATATGGAATAAGAGAAGTGTCAAAACTCACATCATCCGGCATCCCTCCAAGCCAATTCTCTATCGAATAAAGCACTTTTGGACGAACCCCCCAAACGCCATGCTAAACCGACCCAACAATGCCAAACAGGACGAAAGAACAAGATCACTCAGGCTGAGACACCGTTAGCATTACACATACCATATCCAAGGAGGGAGTAAACTTACTGCAATCTTCCCCTTCCGCTTCTTCATATCCGCCAACTTCCTCCTATCATCATCAAACTTCTTAAGCAGCTGGTTCTGCTTCTCCTTTCTCTTCTCACGAGACTGGAACCGATAGAAGTCCTCCAATCCCTTGGACTTCTCCTTCTGCTTCTCAACCAACTGCCTAGCCTCATCCTCATGAGCCGCCTCCGCCAACTTCGGTCCAGACGTAACAGTAATGAATCCATCCTCGTCGGGTTCCTGCGCCCTGCGCGCCTCCTCCCTCTTCCTGACCTCCGCGACCTGCGTAAACACCGTCATATAATCGTTAACGGTGCGTAACAACTCCGCCCGATCCGGATACCTCAACTGCTCGTGGGTAATGTACCTCTGCAGTCCCAGAGCAGGTACCCGATCGCCCTCAACACCCTCGCCCCAGACAATCTCCGTGCCCTTCTTCGCGGCCTTGCGCGCCGCTTTCAAACTCGCCTCCATGCTGGGCTTGTCGGCGAAGACGACGATCGCGTGCGACCCGCTCTTCTGGAGCTGGCGGTCCCAGGTAGCGGGGAGGTCGACATCGTCCAGCTGTGCTTGGAGTTCGTCGGCGGTGACGCGCTTGCGTTTCTTGCTGCTGGCGATGTTGCCTTGCGGGGTGGCTTGCATGCCCTTCTTTTTGGTCGGGACGGCCTCGAATTCCACGCGCTCTATGCGGCCTGCGGAGAGCTGGGTACCGAAGAGGTGGCGCAGGTGGGTTTCGGTCGTGTCGACGGGAATGTTCACGATGAACATCGAACGGGGAGTGTCGGCGTCTGGGATGCGAGGCTCATGGGCGCGGAGGTAGAGGTAGTGTGTTGCCGGTTTAGGATATGCTGGGGTTGCGGGGAAGTGTAGGGGCAGGATTGAAAATCCTGCGATCTCGAGATCTGCCTTCATTTTGTCTAGTACCCTCGGAGGTATTTGGTTTTAGGTGAGGAGAGAAGGTGAAAAAGTGATTGGACTGGTAAGGGTTGCGGAAATTGTAGCGCCGCAAATTAGTTGGCGGAGAGACTTTTTTTACTTTAGCGGGAAATTTTGCAACGGCAGTTTGGAAGGCGGAGAGAGCTGTTTGCGTTACCCGATAATCAACATCAACAGTACTTGGCCTCGATTCACAAACAATTTTTGATGACATTGTAGTACATTGCTGTCGCAGGTAGATAGCTTCAGCAGAAATTAGAAAGAAAAGAAATGTCCACTTTAAATGCGCCACATGGCCGTTACCCAGTTCTTTCCATACTTCGTCCTGAGCCATACTCATATCTTTATCGGGACTACACCTTATCAGGATCATTGATCCCACCATTGGTGATGACATACGTCGCCTCTCTTTCAGGGCAGTCTGTTGACAGTTAGAGCGTTAACACGAGATGTGTACACTTGACAAACCTGGTGAGTCCTGTATCTTAGCCACTCGCTCTTCACCACGGCCCTTGCGGAGAAGCACTCGAGTCGCCGATGCATGTGCCAGGACATGCCCTCCAACGGGCTTGCGGCCATCGGCTCCAGCGAAGAGTGCACTAGCGCCAGGGTCACTCTGGACCTGGTTGGTCTGTGTTGCATTAGACTATATTTCTGCATGTCGACGGAGAACGTACCATCAGAACACAGATGTTGAATTCTGCACATGGGAACGTCAGTCCTCTGATAGTACTATATATATATACCAGGAGTAAAAGGCATACCTTCAGCCATATGAGCCAGCTTCATCAGAAACTGATTCAATTTCTGCTGACGATCAGCGAGCTCGCCGCGTCCACAATAATCGACCCTGAAGCAATTCATAATGCTATCAATGATCAACAACCTGTACTCTCCACTAGCGAACTCTTTACTGAGAGTATTCAACAACTCCAGCTGATGCTCGCTATTCAGCGCTCGCGCATAGGCAATATTCTCCTGAGCAGCATCAGCATCGACACCAAACCGCTCCGCAATCTGAGCAATGCGCTCAGGCCTGAACGTTCCCTCGGTATCAATATATGCCACCTTGCCGTCTGCGCCACCGAGTTCCTTGGGAAGCTGGGCCACGACGGACATGGTGTGGGATAACTGAGTCTTGCCGCATCGAAACTCGCCGAAGACTTCGCTGATACTCATGCTCTGGAAGCCACTAAGTAATATTAACTTAGCCTTTTCCCTCTTGCAGCATTAGAGTAGGTGGAAGGAAAGAACTTACCCTCCCAATATAGAATCAAACTGTTTACTCCCAGTAGAAATCCGAACAATCCTCTTCCGTTGATGGCATAGTTCCATTGCCGTGATGAACCCCGAAGCCGAGGGCTGCATATATCGACAGTTCGTTAGCACCTCACCCTAGCACGAACAATAACCCCAGACGGGACCATCATCTGCGGTGTATATATACATACCATGCTTTTCTGAATAGCATCCTTAATCTTCTCGACCTTGACCTCACTGAATCCCTTTATCTTCAACAGATTCTTGCGGGTAGCACCGTGAACAGACTGAGCCAGTTAACAGCGAGGCTCGCTTTAAACATCAAATAATAGACCGGACAATTCGTACAGCAACAGTATAGTATCCATTTGTCTTCAGCTTCGTGATATCCGCTACTCCGATGCCTTGAACATACTATCAGTATACGGATATGAGAGGAAGCGGGTAGTGAGGGGTATATATACCATGCGATTGGATAGTATCGATATCAACGATGAAGACCTGTCATTGAGACAATGTTAATACAATGTTGGAGAATAGTTAGACCACGCAGTCAACGTCATTGCTCATGGGGAATAAAGACGTATGGGGGTAGAGGGATGGCTACATCATCATTGAACTCGTCGCTTGTGTCTGAGCCGGGCATGTTTGTCAATTGATTCAGTTGATATGGGGAGACCTGGAGGTTGGACAAAGACGAAAGATAGATACAAAGCTGATTGATTGTCAATTGCAGCTGCGAGCATGCAGTTGAGCATGAAGGCAGCTGGTATGAGGAGTAGACTAGTCCAGCGTCACGGGGTCTGCTCGTGACAGAAGAGCAATGCTAAGCCCACCGTACAATTGAGTGATGGCATATTTCAGTTCCCTACGAGCAGGGTGGTGACAGCATGAAAAGGCGACGTTTTCCACACCCAATCATTCTGTTAGCTGTACCCTGTAAGCTACTGATACAACAACATGAAGGCTTTATCCAACCCAGCTCTCAATATACTGCAATGGACCACTTTTGAATCTGAGATAATGCTTCTTTTTGCTTTTGTCTTTGTTTGTTTTGCTTCCCATTTGACGAATATCTGGAGGATATAGTACGAAAAGATGAGGAGGTAACCACCGCGCCAGGTACCTGTAGACCATTCACTATCTTCATCACACACAATCCCATCCGTTTCAACTTGAAGCCTCTTCCCATGCATATCAACGCGCTTGCTTCGGTCCACCAATGTCTCTGCTGCGCTCACTTCAACTTTCACCTCGCCTGGCCTCGTCTCCCTCTTTTCTTTGCCGCACCTAAATTTTGGAAATGAGAAAGATACCCGAGGAGATCAATAGACGCCAACCATAAGACCCTGAGCCGTGTATAGGATCCAAGCAATAAAGGAACCTAAGACTTCGTGAAACTTTTGTTCGTCGTATACATAATAGGAATAGAAACCGGTCGGTGCCGAGAAGTGGAACAGGAGGGGCGCAATATATGCAAAGGAAGAAACCATGGGAATAATGAAAAAAATGAGACCGATATCGGCAAACCCTATTACAAAAAAGAAAGAATGGAAAACAGACTCCCAGAAATTGGGATCAATCAGTCATTAAATTCGTCCTCTATGCGACAGCGGTAGTAGGAGCCGCAGCAGCAACGGGAGCAGCCTCCGCGCTGACCTCGGCAGCGGCGGCGGCAGGGGCAGCAGGAGCAGCAGCGGCGTCAACGGGCTGCTGAGCGACGGCCTCGTTGTTGGGGCAGTCGCGGGAGATGTGTCCGGCCTGGGAGCACTTATAGCAGACCTTGCCGGCGGAGCTCAGGGGACCGCCGTTGGGGGCAGTGCAGTCGCGGGAGATGTGACCCTATAAGATTCCGGTCAGCCTCCATGTCCGTATCGCATCAGGTATAACAGGAACACCTACCAGCTTGCCGCAGGCGTAGCACTTCATAGCCTGAGCCTGGCAATCACGGGCGAAGTGGTTGGGGCCACCGCACTTGTAGCAAGTAGCAGCACGGGGGTATCCGTATCCACCACGGAAACCGCTGTTGAATCCGCCGCGGGGAGCAGGGGCCCGGGGAGCACCGGAAGCAGGAGCGGGGCAGTTGCGCTAGGAGAAGGTCAACGGTTTTGCCCGGCGAACAGGAAGTTAGGAGCGACGAGACGACGTACAGCAAGGTGGCCGGGCTGGCTGCAGTTGTAGCAGCGGCCGTTGGCACCGTTAAGGCGCAACGTAGGACAATCGGCCTGAACGTGGCCTAGTCCCTGGCAGTTGTAGCATTGCTTGGCTGGATCGGAGATATATCAGCATTCCGGTGCGTTCCAACCACGAGGGCCGAAAACCTTACTCTCAGTCGTACGAGGACGCGGGCAGCTGCTGGACTCATGGCCTGTCGATTGATCGATCAGAGATCTCGTTCGAGCGACGTGACACACAGAAGGAACCTACCAGGCTGCTTGCCTGTTGAATAACGTAATTGAATCAGCAAATGAGGCGCAATGAATAAGCTGCCAATGAACAGGGTCTACTCACAGTTGTAGCAGAGACGCTCAGAGGAAGAGCAGACCTCTACGTCAGCCCGTTAGCAAATTCCAGCATGGACCAAGGCGTTTCTTCCCAAAGCAACTACTAACCAGCGTAGTGGCCAATGTTGCCACACTTGTAGCAGGCACGACGAGACAACAACATTTTATCGGTAATGATTGAGCTATAGAAGAGGAAGTCACTCGGTCAGCGCTTCTGGTCCATGCTTGTTAAGATCCCGCGGCTGGAAGAGCCATTCGCATCGGCATAGCAAGTGGGCGTCATAGAACACAATTCGTCGGCGGCGCAACTAGACGGAAATCATATATTCCATGCGCTCAGCTGCCGCGGACGAAGTGTAAGCGACTGGTTCCTCCACTGCCGAGTTCATAATGGAGGGTTGTCTTCCATGGAAGTAGGATGCGGACAAAAAATCGGCCGAAGAATGGGTGGAAGGAACTGAAGTCGCGAAACGGCCACGGGAACGTATTGAAGTCACGAGGAACATCTGACAGCACTCACTCTTCCTAAAACCAACAACAGATCTTCTAATCTCCTTGTCAATAGGACTGTTCGGATTGTCAGCTTGAGAACCTTGGAGGAGGAATAGCAGCACTTCCGACAGCCCACTCTTGAGACTCGAAAAAGTGGGCTGACAAAGCCAAAAGCGACACCGAATGGGGAATAACGATAGGGAAAAAAAAGACAGGAAAGAAAAAAAAAAAAAAAAAAAAAAAAAAAGAAAAAGGCACACAAACCCAGCACTGAACACACTCCAAACTAGACCTCACAGCAACACCAATCCCTCCGAACCACGAGAGACGAATAAGCAAAAAATAGATAGCTCTTGAACAAGATTTCTCCTGACACACAAAGGCGGATGAGTAGAAAAGGATTTCGAATGCAACAACTTAAGCGATGAAGCTAAGCAAGGAAACGGAAAGAAACCAGTGTCGCAGGGTTTCTTTTTCCGTACGGTAACAAGAAAGATACCGGTTCGAATCGAAATTTACCATGGGTCCCGGTTGCTCCCGTATCGCGTAAGGTGGGTGATTCGCTATCCTATTGGTTGTGAGCTCTCGCGTGCGCACGGCCTGAGGCACACGTTCCGGTTATGACTTGTATTGCCTTGATTACTGGGGATTGGCGGTACATGTTCGAAACCGTCCGTCTGGCAGTTGTCATTCTCGATGACATGCAGCTCTGTGGCGTGGTCTCTCGAGTCCGGTGCACTTTTCTTTTTTGGCTCCTGGAGCAGACACGTCCGAAGTTGGGGTTGGACTATTGCGAGACGGCCCAGTCTAGACCTGGCTTTGTGAAGACCGAGCTAGAATCATGTAGATATAATCGATCTGTTGGAAGTATACGAGGAAGCCAGATCGGCGAGCTGTATGGCCAGTGGAAATTCCAGCGGTAGTGAAATCTATGACCGCATCTAAGGCTGGCTGGTACTAATCAAGGCCCCCGGCGTGCAAATCATGGATGCTCTCTAAGCTTTCCTTGTCCCCCTCCCAAGGTTCGCCCACGGGCTTTCCTACGGTACGCCTCGATCGCGTCGTACAGAAGAGTATTTGGGACGTGAGCTATCAACATATTCGGCTTCAAAAATGTAACCCTGCCTATACACAGCGGGCGGTTGATTTATGCATTATTAGTAGTTCCATACAAGCTGTCCTAACTCCCGCAATATGATGATTCCATTTACTCTTCCTTCTCAACCACAGCCGGAGCCTTGAGCTCACGGCCCTTGAGGAATTCCAGCCCTTCTCCACCCTGTAACTCAAAGTCAGTCTGGTTTCAAGCACGCATGTGATAAAGCAATCGATTTCACCAATGCAAATACGGAAATACTTACGTAGCTGATCAGAGGCGAGACTTCCACGCCAACAGACTCGCCTTCAGTGACAACGACACCACCGGCCTTCTCGATCCAGCGCTGGCCCTGCTTCATGATGTCGGCCTTGCTGGTGTCGGGGTCGTCCTCACCAGTGCCGCGGGCGTTCTTGAGGGGCGAGAACTCGTCCTCACGACGCACCTCAATGCTGGCGAACTTCTCCAGAGGGGTCATCGGGAAAACGTCAAACACGAACTGCTCGAGCTTGATGCCGTTGGGCTTCTCGGGCTTGAAGGCCTCGCCGGTCTCGGGCTTGATGCAAGGAATCTTCTTGCGGGCAACGTGGTGGGGCAGCTTGTGAGACCAGCTCTCAATGGATTCGAAGAAACGGAAGGAGTAGTAGTGGTTGACAATGTTGGCGGCACGGAACTTCAGGACATCGGGCTGCTTGGGGTCCTTGGCCTCGGCCGTCTCCTGGTCGATCTCAGAGTATTCGACGACGTCGGGCTTGCCGTTTCTCTGGAGAATCAGACCGACCGACTCGGTAGCGTTGCGCTTGCGGACAACCTTCGTAGCGATGTCGACGTCCTTGGAGGCAGCAAAGCCGATGAAGACAGGGTCGGCAACCTTGACCAGGCAGTTGTCGACGCAGTAGGTGTGAATGTGCTGGATTCCACGCTTGCGCATGTCCTCCCTGACTCCGGAAGTCAAGAGGGCAAGGTAGATACCACCGTTGCCATCAGGAGCAACAGCCGCCTAAAACACAGGGTCAGAGTGGGGTTGGGGTAGGAATGTGACAGCTTGAAACGCACCTTAGACTTGCTCTCCATCAGAATCTTGCCCTCGTTAGAGATGCAAGGCAAGACACCCTGCTCGAAGATAACCACATTGCTCTTGTCGAGGCCGAAGTAGTTGTGCTGCTGGAAAAACTCCTCTGTGGGTTTACGGGTAGGTCCGCTGGTCATGACATACCAAGGGATGACGGCATCCTTGCCGGAAGACTTCTTCGCCAGGAGCTGGAGCTTAGCAATACGCTCGGCCTGGATCTGGAAGAGAGACTTGTGGCTGGGGAGACCGATGTCAAAGCAACCCTTGGGGGCGGAGCTACCCAGACGGGTGCCCTGTCCACCAGCCATCAACACCACAGCGACCTTGTTGCCAGCAACCAACTGCAGACCCTCATCGTACCACTTCTGAATATCCTTGGGGTCCGAATCCAGGATCGATGCGGTAGCCACTTCGGGGAGGGGTTCGAGGGAGACGGGGCCTTGCTCGGCCTTGGGAGGGTTCAGAGCCTTCTCGGCCAACTCGTTGATGCGGACGGGGTCGAAGTTGTTCAACTGGTGGAAAAGCTGGGTCTTCTCGGCGGGCTTCAGCTCGTCAACGAAGGCAAAGACCTGTCCTTGCCCGGCATCGGTGTACTTCTTCTTCAGCTGCTCGAATTCCTCGGGGGAGGGCTCACGGATAGCGGGCTCGGACTGGCCATGGATAAGGTTGGAAACGGTTTCTTTGATCGCAGCAGCGGCCATGATTGCGGATGATGGATTAAAATAGATGGGATATGATAATATGATGGGAAGGAGGGAGAAGAGGATGGGATGGAGTCTGAAGGGAGAATACTAGAGGGGTATAGAGGGGAAAAGAAGATGGAAAGAGAGCAAGGGAGGAGGGGTGTACAGGGTGTGAAAGCGCGGGGGATCTGTCCGTCAAGAATAAATATAACTAGTTAACTCAACATGCTACGTAGTCCTGCTGCAGCGCAATATTATTGACCGCCTGGATCCCTGAGAGTTTCAATTGATTATTTTTAGACGGACTAGCGATTGCCGCAGATACATTATTATGGCTTATGAGGGGCCACTATTCCCTCACGCCCATGAATTGCTCGATCGCAGCCCTCCATCCAGCTTGTTGCAGCCAATGGTCTCTTCAGCTGTTGGAGGGGCCGGCGGGGCTCGCCGTGGACCCGGTTTCAGGCTTTCAGGCTTCCAAGCTCACCGACTGGCGCCAGTTCAGATCTGCTCGTCCACCTGACCCCTGAAGAGGTTCCTGGATCGGGTCTGACTAAGAGGATGAGAAAAAGAAGGGGGGGAATCCAAGATGGAACCTAATCTACTAACTATGTATGGAGTAGTTTAAAAGTGCATGGTAAAACACACACTTTCGCTTTACAGAATGATATACCTATAATGTTGTATTCACACATCCGTCATTCTTCATGACGGTATCTTTAAAAATGGCATTATCATATGGTTAATTTACATTATTTTACCCCAAAGCATCAACGACGTCGCCTTTCCCGGTATCTATCGTCATCTCGGCGATCCCGTCGCCGCTCACCGTCGTTATGTCGACGGTCTCGGTCCCCGTAGGAATCTCGCCGTGGTGGACTCCGGCTGTAGGATCGATCTCGGTACCGATTACGATATGAGTCCCGCCGAGGACTCCGACTGACTCGCCTTTCCCGTTGTGGCTTCCGCGGTGGGCTTCGACTGTAGGACCGCTCGTCCCGATTAGATCTCGCCTTGGGCGCATTCTTATCGAAGACCATGTGATAATCATCGTCTCGTTGACGAGTGTTCTCTGTTGCTCGGTACTGGCGCTTCTTTTCGAGGCCAGCGACACCACCAAATCCACCCCGCTGGCCGCTGCGTTTGGTGATTGTAGCATTGCGCCAGCTCTCGGACAATTTAGATACCTATTTTTGTCATCAACGTTAGCCAATGTTGAATAGAAGTGCGCGGATAATAGACTCACACTCTGAGAGAAATCAACGTGGATACGGTGGTCATCGATCAAGACACCCTGCATCTTGAAGTATGCCTGTTCGCAATCCTTCTGGTTCTCAAACTCGATGAAAGCGTATTGTAGACTGTCACCCGTACGCTTGTCGCGGATGACCTCACATGACAGAATGGGTCCGAAGCGACTGAAGATCAGGTTGAGGTCCTCATCTAGTGAATGTGTGAGTTCAGAGCGTGACCAAGGCGCGATTTAGGATGCATACCTTGAGTGACTGGATTCAACTTGCAGACGAACAAGACGTTCTCTGGCGGCTTGACTTCGGCGAAGGGAAGATCGCCAACCATTTCCAGCGTCAACGCCTGTGCCCTTGCTTCGCGCTCCCGTCGCAGCCTCTCCATTGACTCCTCGTCCATGTCGTCATCCAAGTCTTCATCATCGGCGATTCTCACCGTAGCCAGCTGTGCCTTGGACGGCACCGGGCTCTCCGGTGGCTCCACCAAGCCTTCGGGGTCTTCAAAAGGATCATCGAGGATGACGGTATGACGAATACGTATGTCTTTGAGTGGCCGGCCGCGATCATCAATAAAGGCCTCGTTGACTTTCTCCAGGACGTCAAATCCCTCCACCACTTTCCCGAAGATCACCGCCTTGCCGTCCAGGTAATCAAGATTGTCTCCAAGGGTGATGATGAATTGGCTGGCGGCGATGCGCAGATCAGGGTCGTTGGGGGATGGTACGGTGGCCATGCTCACAGTGCCGCGTTCGTCATGCTTCAACTTGGGCGGGAGCTGGAGGGGAAATGTCCGCTGGGAAGGGCCCTGCAGCAAGCCCCATATCGACGATCCACCATCGCTTTCTGAGGAGTCGGGCCCAATCGGATCGCCAGTCTGGAAGGTGAAATTCTTTTGGACGCTGTGGACGGGCGAGAAATTATAATATTTAACTTTGCATAGCTTTAAAAAGCTAAAGCGGAAAACCACAGACAGCTTAGTTCCTGTTCAGCCACTCGATTTGTACGCGCGCAAGAAAAAGCACCGCAGCAAAACAGAAATCGAAGAAATAGGGGGGTGCTCACTTTTCGCACGCTTTAGGGGAGTCATCGACCAGCAAGTCGATGACAATGTCACCGAGGGAAGTTTCCAGCAGGACACTCATGGCAAATACCCGGCCGCTGCGGGCGATACTGCGAGGATCGACGATGCGTTAGACAGGAAGAGGAAAATGGGGACAAGGACAGGATAAGGTCCCGGAAGAAGATGAGGCGCTAATAGGTTCGAACGATCAAGGGTTGGGATAGTTGGGGAAAGAGAGAGAGAAGGTAGGGTAAGTGAGTGAATGCACCGAATGATGCAAAAGGACCAGGATGGATGCCGAGGAGAAGCGAAGCTCTGCTCTACGGGGCGGCAGGAAGACGCGAGTCTGTTTTAGTTAAGTTTTGGCGGGCCAACGGGTTCAGCATCGACTCTTTGCCTTGACTGGCGCAACAAATGTCACGAATCATGCGCACTCAAGTCCCTGCTGCCCAGTCAGATAATTCTTATTCTTATTCTTCGTTATTATTTGTTTCATTAGACCCATTCTATTAATTTGCTCTCTCTTTTTTTTTTTTTACTCTAAATCCTGGTCTAGTCGTCGATCAGCTACTTTTGTACTTTGTACCCAAATTACAACTAGTCTCTCTAGTCTACTTACAACTACGCTAGACATTATCTACTAAACAGCTGCTAGATGTCTCTCTCCCATGATCAAATGATCAATCAATCACCACCTCAATGCAACTAAATCATCCAACTGTCGATCAACCAAACCCCGGCCAGGTTGGTACTAAACTACTTATGGTCTGGCTCTGGCCAACGGGGTAGACTATATCCTGGTCTAACGACAGAATGACAGCAAGATGACGGGCTCACGGACCCTGAAGCATCGTGCGCTGCTTCGATCATTCTCGGCGCCTTTCGGGGTGTTCCCAGTTCCCACTGTCGGATGGTCGAACCGGCGCTTCCTCCTCCCGTGTAACCGCCGTCTTTCTCAACTGAGCGGCATGACTTCCGGAGAACCCTGTTGGACGAGAGCAATTAAGGCAAGAAATAGTTTTACACTAGGCTTGGGCCGAGATCCAGCAGGCACTGTTTGTTGCTGTGACGGAGCTGTTGCCGTTGGCTCCATGCCACAAGTTACCGGCTGTGCAGGCCGTCAGCTCTACGGAGCACAAAGCAGAGAGCTTTGGAAGTAAAGGGGACCAAAGGGGGCAAAAAGGCACGAAAATTCGGACTGAACATGCTCAACCAAGAATCAACAGGTGCACCACGGGGAATTGACCCGGCTCAGCAATAGAAAGAGAAGAGATGCAATTAACGGATATCTGATGCTTTGGGATGTCCCGTTCACTGCCCCGAATCCCATCTGCTTCGCGAGTTTCACTACAGGGGCGTTGGAAAAAACGGGCGGTCTCTTGCAGCTAGATCCAACAATCGCTCCATCGTTCGATCAATGACTCGGTGCAGCTAATGCCAGCAATCCTTTGCTATCTACTAGAGACACGTGGTGTACTTTACCTAACCCGGAGCCCCTTTACAATAAGGATCGACTCAGGGCGCCGTTAGGGACCGAGGAAATAAAATGGGATTCATGATCTCCCAAGGGATCCCCTATTCGGTGGCTGGTCCTATTGCCAATGGCAGAGGAGTTGACCTAACCACTATGTGATAGTGAGGTGAAAGAAGTAAAGTGGCTATTCCACCTTTCAGCTTACGGCTAGGACTTTGTTCTCGTCATTTTCCTTTTCCTTCACTTTTAACTTTCTTTTTTCTCATTTTTTTTTATTTTGTCCCTCTGCCCTTTCAAGCTGCCCCCTAATTTCTCCGCGTTAACCTCTCGTTTATCTGTCACTATCTCATGTTCTTTGTTTTTCTCAGCTCATTTAGTTGGCTACTGATCTTGAAACATAAGATTTCGGGTCTTATCTCTGTGTGATCTGCCTTGATCGCCAACCAAAAGACACACTAACCATTTTAGCTCCGTTCGCTGATCTTGTAGCTTCCGCGATATTCATTACTTTGCAACTACCTTACAACTGACAGGTGGAAACCGTTCCGATCTGGGCCAATCGTTGTTTAGGGAACTGATGGGTTTGAGCGCCAGCAGATGCTGACACTTTGACAGCCCCTGCCAGGCAGTGAGGATATGTACCAGACCCCGTGCCCCTGAACCTCATGCATACTAAGATCTCCCATGCCCCACAGCCCTTGTCAGGCCTCGTCGGGTTCAGGAAGTACCTCACCATTCTCTTATTCGCCAGAGAGCACTTCCCTTTATTCTTTTTTTCTTTTCTGCTTTTCTCAATGAGGCCAGACTTTCCCTTTTATTGTTCGGGTCTCCATGGCAAAACCTGGAATCCAGAAGCCATGCATACTAGTGCAGATCCAGTCCCAGCCCGGTGACCGGGACACAGTTTTAAAGACGGTCCATTATATACCAGGGCTATTCTCTGGTCCAGTCTTGGCTGCTAAGCCACATTGTGATGCTTTACTGGAAAGGAAATGATCCAATCGAGCCCAGAGGGTGCTGTGATTTCTTGTAATGAGATAATGAGAATTCTAGGAAACCAAGCTTTCTGAGAAAATGGGGCGATCTCATTGGAGCACGTCCGTTTGCACTGCAAGCTCAAGCTCGGTCATGTATCCGCCTTCTCCTTTACTTGACAAGGAACCCCAATATCTAAAGTGACTCGTGGCTATGACAGTCATTCGATCCGATTCGAGACGGATGCTGTATGCCAAAAGTACTGACTAGTTTAGACGTGCAGGTCATTTAAAAAAAAGGGAAGAAGAAGAACGAGGGTTGTTTGATACCGGCGGCTGCAGCCAATAGGATTATCTTATGTCGACCATTGTCCTATCATTGGCAAATATGCACACGTTCATTGCTCCCGCAACCCCCCCGTCAGTAGGGTAGGTAGATGGGCGCATCTGAGAGGGTTCCTGCAAACGTAGCCGGCGGCTGTCTGCTCCGCGACCGCTTATTCCTGATGCCGACTTGGCCTGTCACTTTGGACGCCGTTTCTTTTATGAAAGCAGCATGTCATCATCCAAACACTGGAGTGGCGGAAACAGAAGCACCAGTGGATGGCCCATTGGGAGGTGATTGGATGAAACAACTCAGAGATCTCAGGCCTTCCCAGCTAGGCTTGATAGGTCTTGCGGTAATGACTATCAAATCAGGTCACTTGGTGCAACGTTACTTTTGTGAAACAGAACCTCTAAAACGCCGGGGTATTTTGGCCTGCCTGGTCTACTATCAGCATGCCTTGAGGGTCCTCCAACTCACAAATTCTCATTTTCTTTCTTGAATAAGAATGCAACACGGAAAATTGCATGTTACTCCCCTGGTACAACCAGAGCAAGAACAGTTAAAGTATCAAACTAGAAACCCACCTCGAATCAGGACGTGACGTTAATTCCCCTTGGAACTGGGGAAATGCTCCTGGTGAGGTGATGATCGGTCTGGAAATGTATCCCCAAGGCTAGAAGCCAACAGCAGTGGCCTTTCTCCACGCAGAAAATAAAATGGAAATTAAAACAATTGAACCCAAAAGGAAAAGGGCCAGGCCTTCTTCTAGCAGCAAGACTACGCACCACTGACACATGGACTTAAATCTGGCCTTGCTTCCGGCTAAAACCCCCCCTCATCCCTCCCGGTTTCCTTTTAAATATTTGATGGTAGACGGAACATGCTGGTCCCTATCATCCCTGATCTACCGACCTTTTTATGCTCGCAGCAAACCTTTGAGAACTCTTTTTACTCCTTAGACTTGTCTTGACTACATGTGAGTCTTGTAATAAAGAAACCATGTTTTCCTCCGCACTGAATGATCAAGCTGTGATGGCTCAATCTTACTACTCTTCCGTGGACGAGGCCGGCTTCTGTCCACAGTCCAAGCGAGACGCCTTGTCAATAGCACACTCCATACGGAGTGAATCTCATCATGACATGGTGGATAGAAGCTCTGCTTGCGTGAGCCCTAGCAGCGAGCTAGATAGCAAGAGCCGGAACTCCACCAGGCGTCGGATACAAGTGGCAGTAAGTTACTTATCTGAAGCTGAGATGCGATTGCAGAAGGGACAGACACTGATCATAACCAGTGTAACCGATGTCGGAAAAGAAAGATCAAATGTAGTGGCGACAGTGGCAATGGACATGGTTGCTCTAACTGCATCAATGCCAGAAACAAGAATTGTCAATTCTTGAGGGTATGTACTGTGTCTCCATCCGAGACCTCAGCTCTAGAGACAATTAGCTGATCAGCCATAGGTAAATTCGGAAATGATGCAGCCGAGAGCCAGCGAATGGTCCCAGATCTCAGGAGCTACTACGATGTCTCCGTCTCCAAGATCCGGTCTGTATGTACCGACGACCTCACCCAATCCTCGCATGGCCCCTTTTCCGCGGGCCTCTAGTTATGATCTCGGGTCAGCCGATCCTCATAGTGCATACCATCGACACCCCTGTGGGGTGGACCACGGGTTGCCCTACTCAGATGAGGCTTCAGTGTATTCATCTCCGTCGTCTGGGTACATCCTGCCGAGTGCTCCACCGAACATTTTCATGGAACACTGCGGACAGACATGGAACCCGAAGTTGTGGAATCAGAGTGTTCCTGTTGGCAGGAGTCCCAGTGGACCAGTATATCCAGACAGCGATGCCGACGCCGCCCTGAGTCAATCGGCGTTTTACATTCCTCACTCGACGGAAGGCCTACCGATCGTCCCAACGATGAGCTTTCCTACCGCAGAAGGGCAAGGGACGGACCGAACGCTTCCCAATCCCAGTCGGAACCAAGCTCAGATGGGGATGAACACCTTCACGACAACTGAAGAGACACTCTACGGGATACCATACGGGTACCGGACCAGCAACAGCTGGGCCCACAAGAGCGCCATGTTAAACCATGGCCGCATGCAGAGCCCAAGCGAGGCTTACAGAAGCGGTCCTATCAACCGGAGTAGATCGGCACAAGATATGATGTTTGGGTACTTGCCGTCGAATGGCAGCTCATCACCTTTAGTCGCTGCTGGTTCGTTTGCTTCTGCGTTGGATGACGCGGTTGAGACGAGCGACGGGCTTCGCGCGAGCCCCAGCGACAGCCACCAACCATCGCGGACGTTCTCGCATGACCACCTTTCCGACTACGGCTCCGATACCTATGTGTATAGCAGTAGCGAAAGGCGCGACAAAAACCACTCGCACACCGACGGGGCAGGGTCGATGTTGATGAGCGGGCTCACGTACACGCGCCCAGTGCCGGGACATCCTAGTCCTCCGCCGTTGGTTCACAGCCCAGCGTTTCGAGCAGCCACGGAGATACACCACCACACCGCCATGCCGTCGCTGAACAGTTCGAGCGAGTACTAGGGACTGAAGTGTCCATGCGTCCCGATGAACGTCCAGGGTAGTTTACAAGCTATCTATAGACCGTTAAGCGCCTTGGCAGCGCCGATCCCCAGTTGGCCACCAACAAGGGCCCTAATCCTACAAACAGCGACGTCGGCAAACAGCACCAGTTTTCAAAGCCGAGTGCTTTAATTTTGTGGCCTCTTTACATATGCCCACTGAGTGAGAGAGAAAAACAAATAACTCAAATGTTACACTACTAATCTTAGGGTCGGTTGGCTCTGTGTTTTGATTTGTTTCTGCCCCTTATTTCTGTGTTCTTTTTCAGCCGGGTGCTATTGATTACCTTGTCAGCCTGACAAGATCCCCAGGGTGGGCTGGCTGGTTATTCTTTGTTCGCAGGTGGCTCGTTGGGTTTGATAGCACATTGCTTAATTAATTGTCTCGAATTGTTTCATTATTTGTTGGGCCACGGAAAAGAGGGGGCGCCGTTGTTACTGCTACTATTGCTATTGCTGTCATAATACTTTTACTATGTTTTGATTACCCCATCCATTATTCCTGTTTTCTTTTACACTTTTACTCTTACGTTGACTGGTCTTTGTTAATGCTGCCTGGCAGCCTAATGGTTACACCCGCGTGACCTTAATATGGGAGGGAGAGAGTGGAGAGAGGAGGGAGATGTATGAAAATAATAAGGATAGCATTACTTAATCACATACATACTATTGACCTATACCAGTAGACATGCTGTGAAGTAGCCGTAGACACTCTGATAAATCACCTACAGTATCCCTTTCTCTTAAATTGACCTCTACCTATCCCATTCATCCTCCCATCCCATCCTTATCACTAAACGGAGACCCCAGCTCCAGCTCCAGCTCATCAGTAGTATGACCATCTTACTCAACTAAAGTAAACTACTTACCTGCTTAACTTAACCCTCCCCAACCCACCCTAACCTCCCAAGTGAAACCCCAATGCCCAACTCCCCACATCCACATAACATCCACATCCACATCCCCGCCAAGCCGTTACCCCAAGTATAGTACCAGACTACTACCTACAATAAGTACAGGTAGTATAGTATACTACTAACTAATAATAAACACTCGTACACAAACACTAAATTAAATCATATACTACTCCAACCCATGTAACCCCCAAACCACACCACTGGTCTCCCGGTCTCCCGGGTCCGGCTTCCGCTCGGGTGGTAAGTAGTATGATGTGTATGTGTATGTGTACCGTGTCTATGGGGTGATGTTGGGTAGGACAACGAACGGGACAAAGAAAGAGATACTACTTACGTATTTACTTACCAGGCTATCGGGGGGAGGTTGGGGGCAAATGAATACTACCTTAATCTTTTTAGGTTTTGGATGGATGGAGGTTATGTCTTACTGTGGTGGTAGATAGTGATAGTGGGCTTAGGGGGTAGTATATGTGTATGTGGGGAATCTCACTACACTACTGGTAGTATCTGATAGGGAAGTTTAATTTAATGGTGGTGGCTGGCGATATACTAGGCGCGTGGGGATAGAAAGAAGGATTGTTGGATGGCGTAAGTTGGGAGGAGGGTGTAGGCCGGATCGGATTCCTAGATTGGGATTGCCTGTCTTCGTCTTTGTCTTCTGGGATCTGGGAGGTAAATGGTACATGGGCATGTTGTTTCCGGACGGAAGATAGACCGGGGGTAGGGGAGATTATCAGCACAGACATAGGTACGTAGTGTACTGTAGTGTAGGTATCTAGTGGTTATCGGGCTGGAAGGGAAGGTCGTAAGGGTAATAACAAAAAAGGGATATATTTAATTTTAATGGACATCCATCCCGAATATCCCCGGTACGCGCGCGCGAAAGAAGTAGAAGAAAAGAAGTAAGAAAAACGACCAATCCACACTCATCACCTAGGCGTCTTGTCTTGTCATGTCTTGGGGATATGCGTGGAAAGTGAAAAATAAGTTTTTAAGAAAATCTTCCCTGATCTTTTTTTCATTCTTCATAAGAGGGAGGGGGAATCGTGATATGATAGAGGGAAAAAGAAAAGAGGAAAACGAGAAAACAAGGAAACACAGGCGGGTTATGCGGTGCCCGCCCCAATACGGTAAGTAGAATAGAGGGAGAGTTAAAAAGAAACCATGAAACGAGTTTGATGATAACGCCCTCATTCACATACACACACGACAACCACACACACCAACCCAGTGTTCCCTTCCTTTTTTTCCTTTTCCCCCTTCATATCCAGCAGGGAATAAGTAAAAAAAAAAATTGTAACAATTTTTTCCTTTCTTCATTTTTCACTTCAGGCCCGGGTCCGCATGTCGACGATCGTCTTCTTCTCCATCTTCTAATTCTTCGTCGTCGTCCGAGTAGTAAGGTATCCGATGATCCGAAAGTGAATTCGAATCCTGCAACGACCCCCCTCTCTCTCAACCGCACGGAATTCCATCGTGACGATCCGCTTAGTCCTTGTTCTTCTTGGGGCCCTTGGTCTTGGCGGTACCGCGGAACTTCT
Source organism: Aspergillus tubingensis (assembly GCF_013340325.1). Taxonomy (NCBI): domain Eukaryota; kingdom Fungi; phylum Ascomycota; class Eurotiomycetes; order Eurotiales; family Aspergillaceae; genus Aspergillus; species Aspergillus tubingensis. The sequence continues at coordinate 1,161,587 of NW_023336279.1, read as the reverse complement.
TGGAGCGGTTCTTCCGTTGCTTGCCTGTAGGGTTTGTGAGTATTGTTTCGGCGGGAATAGATTGATATCATAATTTAGGTGGGTGTAAACATACGCTGCTGTCTGCTGGGCTTCTCGACCTTTGTGCCAGCACCGATGCGAACCAGACGGTAGAGGGGCTCGAACTTCTTCAGGGCCTCCTGGGAGTCGTAGATGAGAGCGAAGCCAGTGCTCTTACCACCACCGTACTGGGTACGGAAACCGAAGACGGAGACCTGGTCCTTGTTGGACTTGTACAGGTCGGCGAGCTTGTCGCGGAGCTCGTCCTTGGAGACGTTGGCGCGGTTGGGGTGGAGGACATCCCTGTTGGAAAGAAAATCAATCATCAGCATGCCGTTTATTCCCTTGCTGGTTTGTCCCAAATCCATGTTGTCTGTCCAATATGTCCGAATTTCAATATTCGATATTGAAGCACACACACAAAATATATTATAGTATATCCTCTGAGTGTGTGCTCAAAAATCGATCATTTCCATCCGGACATATTTCCTCCTCTTATTCCTCCTCTTGTTGTATCCGTCCGTATCCTCTCTGCATTTCCTCCTTCCAAATCCTTCCAGCTCATGGTGAAGGGAGCTTACACGACCATCTGCTTGCGAGCAAGCAGGGGGTTGCGGATGAACTTGCGAGTCCGCAGGGTAACGGGAGCGTCGGCCATGGTTGCAGGTGCAGTTGACAGCGAGAATCTGCGTGCGACAGGGAGAAGCTGAAGGGCAGAAACGGGGGGGCGCGGGTTGTCGAAGTCGCTGTCAGTCGTTGGCGGGCTCGAGATGCGCTCGATTCAATTTTGGCAGAGTTTCGTTGTGCATCGCCTGTGGGCTCGGCTAGGCTACACTAGCCTGATGGGGTTAGAATATTACCCTTTGTGGGTGTATCCTTAGTAATACATACCTTACCAAATACAGTTAGAACCATCAACTAAATACAAAGTAGTTATGCTAGGGTAGCGCATTGCTTACTAACCTATCCAATCCACTAAGATAACCACTTATCAGTATCTACTATATCACTTTTTATCTCAACTACAGCGACTCACACCAATTGCACATCCAAAATGTCGCTCTCCCTCCTCACAGCCCAATACTTCCAACAACTCGACCCCCATCTCCTCACCTTCCCCGAAGACAACCACCTCCTCCACCCCACCACCCAAGAAACCATCTACAACACTCTCTTCTCCGAATCCAACGCCGCAAATGACCACCACCAACCCCTCCCCCCACCCGCCTACCGCACGCGCGTGCTCAAACGCCTCATCACAAAACTAGAATCCCTACTCTCCAACCCCGAGGAGGATGTACGCTGATCCTGATTCCATTATCCCTTGAGTATGCTTTACACTGCATACCCTACCCACCCACATCCACACTATATCTAACCCACAATTCCATATATGTAGGAAATCAACGAATCCCTCCTCGAAGAATACAGCACGCTCCTCACCCTCCCCAAGCCCTCATCAATCGAACAAGCCCAACAACTCACATACATAACCTACACCGCGCCACCAGAAGAAGACGACGACCATGACTCGGAGACTAATAATAAGAGACGAACAATCCTCACCTCCGAATCCCGCTCCGCAATCATAACAGCCGGTACAACCGGCCACCGAACATGGGAAGCCGCTCTGCATCTGGCCACGTACCTCTCCTCCACGGCAGCAGGAAAGGCCCACATCGCCGGGAAGAAGGTGCTTGAGCTCGGGGCCGGCACGGGCATGGTGTCGATGTTCTGTGCGAGGTATTTGCAGCCGGAGGTGGTGGTGGCGACGGATCGGGAGTTGGGGTTGATGAGGCAGATTAGGGACTGTGCGGGACGGAATGGGTTAGTTGGGGAGAAGGATGATGGTGGGGTGTTTAAGGGGTGGATTTGGGAGTGGGGGAGGGAGTTGTCTAGGGGGAGTGGTGAGGATGATGATGATGATGATGATGATGACGAACTGCAGCAGGTGGGAGATGGTGAGAAGGTAGAGTTTGATGTTGCGTTGGGTGCAGATTTGGTACGTTCTTCCCTTCCCTATATTTCCCTTTGCTTTGTGGTCTGTATACAATGGAAGAACAACGTGCAACTCTGGCCCGAAGCACTGGGTGCAATCGCCTAAATCGGAGCGAAATTCCCCAGCACTATCCATTCCTCTGGCTATGGTAGCCAGCAAGCTACCTCTACACCGGATGAAATGGTGTGCATCATGTCGTGTCGTGTTGTGTTATATAATGTGCTGTCGTGTCGCGTTGCACTACATACACACCTACCTACCTCCTCCTCCTCCAACCCAAAAACGAGAAAAATAAACTGACAGGTAGGTACCTCAAACCCAGATCTACGACATCGACCTCGTCCCCCTCCTGGTACAGACCGTCAAATCCCTCTTTGAGAAATACGCCGTCAAGGAATTCCTTATCTCCGCGACATTGCGCAATGAGCGGACTTTTGGAGCGTTTTTGGATGCTTGTGGTGCGTAAAACCCTTTCTCCCTTCCCCCTTCCCTTTGTTTTCGTTTTAAGTTCTATTTGTATAAGTGGGTCGGGGTGGAACTGACTGTGTTTGTAATGAGCAGAAGAGAGTGCGCTGAAGGTGGAACGGGTGCCGTTTGAGTCGCCCGCGGAGGAGCATCAAAGGGGGTTTTTTCATTCGACGGTTATTCCGATTAGGACATATAGGATTACGGCGTGATTCTATTTCGGTTGTAAGAGGGGTTGTGTATAGGTGTGTGTATGTATGTTATAGACAATAGAAAAGAGTGATGGTCTAGATAAGTGTATACTATTATTCAAAGGTTTTTGTATAATTCCATTAGAGAAAGTACTAACTACCATCTCTTCTAATGATAGTAACATAAATATTTTCTGTATGTGTATGCAATATAGACATCGCTCATGGGTATCATAATATATCTAAGGAACGCCCTCCCCTCCAAGACAGGAATGAGTGAATAAAAGAGTAAGTAATGAACCACATAGGGAATGTGTGCATACACCATAGTAGTGTATGCTGAAACCACGCTCATCAACACTATAAGGTAGTAACTGAATAGAATGACAGCACCATGATCAACAAGATACTCTCGACATTAAAACAATATACCAGTGGTGGTTCACTGGCAGTCGGCAAGACTCTCCCGGAGTAGTCCCTCGTCTACTTGCTCTGCATGCACCGATACCGGCACTCGTGATCGCGACGGAGGCCGGAATCCCAGGATCGGTCCCTTCTGGTTCACTCCCGGGTATCGGAAGCGCAGAGGAGGGGCCAGTTGAGGCCGGTGGTGTCGGCTCTTTCTAGAGGTAGAGCCAGCGGATGAGGGCCTCCGGCTGGGTGTGTTGGAAGCAGGAGCGGAAGCTGTGGCAGATGTCTCGGCGTTGGGTTCGTTGGACGAGGTGGGCGCCGTGCCCCAGTGTCCGCGGACCCAGCCGCCCACGCGTCGGCCCAAGGAGAATTTGCGGGATGAGGTGGTGGTGTCTTCGGTGTCGTTCTCAACCGGGGTTTGACTACGACTGCCTGCCACCGAGGCAAGGAGTGTTTGCGGGCTTTGGTCGGTTATCATCGCCAGCTCGCTGCCCGCTGTGACGATACTGGGAGAGATGACGGGAGGCGTGGGGAACAAGTCGGCTCTGGAGGACATGATCCGGCGGGGGATGCGGACCGGGACAGCGCTGGAGTGGAGGTCGCTCAGTCGCGAGGGACGACGACTGGGTGTGTGGATGTCCATGCCAGCCACGGAAAAGAGACTCTCGTGGGAGGCGCTGCGGCGGGGGCCGCGATAGGGCGTGGAGAACATGCCCTCCTGGACGGCAGGGGAGGCAGCCCGCTCGGACTCGGGATAGTTTGTTGATCGCCCATCTTCCCTCTCCTCCGGAATGACGGACTGCATCGGGGCTCTGCCCGCGTATTCGGCGCTGCTGCGACGCTGGAAATAATCATGAACCAGTTCGTCATCAATGCCCGGTATTGACACTCCATCGCCATCCAGCGAGCGATATGCCGCATCGATCTGCGCCTTTTTGAACCGGCCGTTTCGCAGCGGGGAAGAGAAGACCGTGCTGTCAGGGCTTGTCGGCTGGGAAGAATCGAACCCGCGGTCTACCCGGTCAAAGATGGATGACGGCTGGTATGCCGACTGTGGGGAGCTGGCCATCGATTCCGTCGCCGGCGACTGCACAGACCAACGGTGAGGAACCGTCGGAGGAATAGAGACGGAGGTTTGCGAAAGGATCGTGGAAGCGGAGGAAGACGAAGGTTTGGAGCGGTGGTTTGGTCTGAGAGGAAGGGGTGTTCCTGCAGCCGAGTGTAGCACCGTCGCACTGCCAAGGGAGCGTCTCTTCTTATTGCGACGAAAGAGTGACCCCCGCTCCTTCTTGATGGCCGGTGAGTGATAGTGGTGATGGATGTGGAATTCCTGCGACACCCGACGCGACTCCTTCGACTCCAGTTCCTGACTGAGGGTCGTGGACGGCCGGATCTCCTGGTCCTCGGGCCCCAACGGCTGGTGCGACAGAACCTGATCCCGCAGATTCTCGACTTCCTGGTTGGAGCTTTCTAGCATCTCCCGCAACTCCATGATCCCCATCTGTAGGTTGGCATTATCTTGTAGGATATCTCGGACGAAGCGGGATACCACCGTTGCGCCGCCGCGATTACGGCCCAACTCCTGGGCCGCTGCGGCACCCTTCAGTCGACCAGCGGCGCCATCAAGCTCCCGTTCCACGGTCCGCCGCCGTTCCATGCGTTGAACCAGCTCCGCATGTCGGTCCCGTTCCTCACGGGCTTCCTTCTCGATGCGATCCACCTGATCGTGCAAGTCTCGCAAGGTACATTCAGCTTGGCGCCATCGCTGGACGGCCGACTTGGAGTCCTCCTGTGCGGACTGCAGGCTCTCCTGCAGCTTGGATTGTTCCGCTTCCATTTGCGCCAGTTGCGCTTCGAGATCGGCGGCGCGAGCCGCCGAGTGCGTGAGTTTGCGCAGCTCCGCCTCAGTGCTTTCGAGGCGGGTCTCCAGCGACTTGGAGTGGGAGTCGGACTCGGCAACGGCCTTGTTGAGGCCATCGAGCTGTTCTAATAGGCCGCGATTTTCTTCAATGATGCGGGCATTCTCGGCCTGGACTTCCCGCTTCTCGCGTTCTAAATTCTCTATACTGACGAGTAACCGATGGCGGTCCTCTTCCGCCTCGGCCATGTAGGATTCATGACGGTGGAGTAGAGCCTGGAGAGCAAAGGTTAGCGATGATGAACTGCTAGTGGCTGCCGCCATGGCAGCTTTATCTGGAAAAACAGTCATGACGGACAAAAACGCAATGGGAGAGTACTGGGGACGACGCCAGCATGGAGGATGGTGGTGATGATGGCGGCGAGGAAGCCACGAAGGCATCTCCCGATCGACTGCAATCTATTGCATTCATCTTCGCGAGCCCGAGCGATGATCAAATTCCAATGGTGGGCACCGATCCATCCAAAAAAGGGAACAAAAATGTGCGGGTAGACAGGAAGTATGTGCAGCCCGACAGAAGTATGTGGGTGGGCGGGTATACAGGAGAGAGAGTATAAGGATATAGATAGATAGATAGATAGATATAGATATAAGAGGGGCGTCACGCAACACGATGAAACGGTTAAATAAAAGCCAATGGGCAGACATGCAGAAACGAGAAACCAAGGCAAGGCAAGATCCCTGGCCGGTCATCCTTATACAGCAGGGAAGTAAGAGGCCGGTTGTACGACTAGAACTCCCCCGCGGCCGGGAAAACCAGGGTGACGTCGGCGAACCATCCAACGAGCGAAGTTTAAAATGCAAAATGAATAATGCAATTAATCCACCGACGGAAAAGCACGGAGAGAAGGAAAGCGTAAGAGACGAAGAAAGTAAGAAAAAAAGTAGACTAACTAACGTACCTGGCCCAGCCTCGCGGCAGTTGCCAAATCCTTTTCGAGCCCCTCCAAGGCGACATGATTATGAAGCAAGAATGCGCAGTCATCGCGGCCACAGCAGCAACGGGGAGAAGCAGAAGAGGAACTGGTGGCCGCGTGGGAGGGAATGCAGGGCAAATGATTAGCGGCTGGTGGATCGGAATCCATGGCTGGGAGGGAAAGTAGCAGCGGCAGTAGCAGCAGGATTCTTCGGAACAGGTGGAGGAAGTTGAAGCAGAAGGTGAGTTGGCACCCCTACTAGTCGGAGCGATGAGCTGGACTGGAGACGCCAGTTCATCGAGAGACCAGAGAGGCAGTCAGTGAGAGATAGAGGAGAGAGTGTGAGAGATTAATTTTAGGCGCTGAAGTGGAGATGGTGTCTTTGCTTCAGACACAAACCAGTCACTAACTTAGTTAACTAATCATGATTTAGGGGGAAAAGGAGGAAAAGAATCCGAGGCAAGAAACTAAGGGCCCTGTCGGGCCTAGGAAGAATGCAGAGACCGAATCCTGCAGGTCCAATGGCCGATATGCACGACCGGGGGGAAGAATTGGATTGAATTGATGGGATGGAATGAGTTTCACTCGAAGAAGAATAAGTAAAGCGTAAATAATGCATTTCGCCCAGTCGATGATGTCGAACAAAACACAAAAAGATGTAATCAAGGCGGCAGCTGTGATTTAGGGCAGCTGATTGGCTCGATTGGGGAAAAGTTACCCACGGCAGCGAAGTTTATCGGTACTGCCATTACGGACATTACAGACATACAACACACTCTCTTACATACTTAGTTTCCATCTACAACAATCATCTGCTATGAGTATCAACATATGGGAGCAATTGGAAATTTTCCCTCGATACTCACATGAAGATAAAAATAACTCATTTCTGAATAATGCACTGACAACTGTTTGTTCCTTTTCCCCGATCTGATCCGGAACAGACTCCACTCCCCGATGAAAATGATACGCAGCAAGCAAAGCAAGCAAGGCAAACCAGGGAGGCTGGTCGGTGCCTGATGGATGCAGCATCCCGTGCCAGCTGGTCCGGCTGTCTCCATCCACTGCTCCATCCGGTCGCCCAATTCCATCCTCTCCTGGCTCGTTTCATCATCAGCATCAGCATCAGCCTCGTCTTCTTCATCGGAAAGCCCAGAGAGTGGACCGGTGTGCATTTGCATATTCCGCTATTCCCTACACTGTCTGCTGTCGTATGTACTACTACCTACAGCGCCCTTTTTTCCCTTCTCTCCCTTCCGAGGGAGAGGAAGGAAAGAGGCATAGCCATCCCCCCCAAAGAACTCAAACCCCTGCTGCAATCAATCCATCATGAGATGCAGGTACACAGTCTTTCTTCACATGCCACATGTAATCAAACCGTTCACATAAAATACTCCCGAGACTACCCAGATCGCCCGCTCAAAGTAGAAAGTCATTACGCACATTAATAAACGCCCCGGCGCCGCCCTCCTCGCTAATCTCGTTCACCAGCACTTCGGTCTGTTGGTAAAGTCGCTCCAGCGCGGCCGATGAGGATTTACCCAGCGACACTGCTTTCCATTAGTAACTGAATTATTATCAGTAGATTTCAATGAGCATACCGAGAATGGCCGAGTTCAACTCTTCCGCCACGGCAATTCGTCCCGCAGGGTCCAGGTAGTGACCATGCACTGACCGTCGCGCGTCTTGGTAGGCCACTAGGGAAAAGATGTCGTCCAGCATCTTCCGATCCCCACCCCGCTCCTCTGGTGGATAGTCCAGGAACAATTGCTGCCCGTACTGCACCGCCTCCGTGAGTAGCTCGTTCGATCGCGCTGTGCTCTCCGTCTCCTCCATGTCCATGCCGTCTGCCTCGTAACCATCGCCTTCCTGTAGCTGCTCGTCCAACTCCATCTCCTGGTCAAACACTGCGCTGCTGTCCGACAACCCATTCGACGACTTGCCGCGCTTCGATGGCGACGGCGACGACTCGTTGCACCGACGCATCATCTCCAGAAACTTGCGGCATCGTAGCTTGAAGTGGATCTGCGGGTAGGTCTGCAATACGTTCGCGTAGTAGGCATTAGTATACTTGAGTGCCTTGTCGATATCGCCTTCCAAGATAGCCGCGCGGATCTCTGTCGCCAATCAGTACAGGAAAAAAACAGCTACAAGGGTGTAGACAGTCATACTCTGCCGGTTGATGGCTTCAACATCTTCCTCCACCTCGTACTTCTTCAACGGTGCCTGTCGACCGTTCTCCAACGCCGTCGACTCTGCCGCTACCTCTTCGGCAAACGCTCGGGCGGTCTCGACATAGCCGTCATGAGCAAGAAACTGCGCCACCAACTCCTGCAGCAGGCCCGATTCATCCAACGGGGGTTGCAGATTGGCCGTGCTGGTCAGAGCAATCTCCGAATGGATCAACGACTTTTCTTTCTGTCCGGGATTATTAGCTACATTACAACTCAAACAAGAATAGTGCGTGGGTTGGCTTACCTTGACCATGTCATCGATATCAAACATGAAGGGCTGCTGCCCAAAGTTCACTACCAAGTGGACGGGCGGTTGCTTCTTCATGCCCACCGACGGGTAGACCTTTAGGTTTCGTAGCTCCCGGAATGCATTTCCTGGTCGTGGTTAGCTGAGGTAATACTCTCGCCATTGTGAAGCAGCCAGCATGGATGTACCTAAGAACACGCCATTCTTGGTGAAGAAAGCACATCCCGTGGAGAAATTTACACCACATCCCACAGTGTCATTAGCCCCAAACGTCGGACCGTACTGTCGTCCCTGTCCCTGACTTTCTCCGAAGAAAGACTTCCCATCATCGCCATGGTAAGCCCATGATTCCTGTTCCCATCCGGGCAGTCGTTCTACCGAGGCTTTCTTGCTCGAGAATCCGATTCCGATCATTCTATGTTCCCAGTCAGCATTCTGATGAACCATACGGGTGTAAAGTGGCCTCCGCGTACCCCTCTTTGGGTTTGGATAAGATGGTGATCTCAAAGTAGTAGATCCCGCACTGCGGGGGCATGGGATTATCTGCCCGAACGGCAGCAGCCTCATGTTCATGCTTGTTGACCGGACCAGTGTATCGGACTTCCAACCCTCCGTTTCCAAGCTCCAGGCCGGTAAATTTGTCGTCGTCGCTCCATCGGGAAGGGAGGGGTAGCAGATGGTCGTCGTCGCTGGGGGGTTCTCTTTCGATGATATCATAGGTCATGCCCCGATGGGAGGGTGCAATCCGGGGCAAGCTAGCCTGGCTGGAGGAAGTGGAGAGGTTATTCGAGGTGGAGGAGGGAATGGCGCCATCGCGCTGGGCTGCATGCTTTGCCCGACGGGCGGCATCGAGACGGGAGACATAGCGGGAGTTTTGGAGATATGAGGGGGTGAAGGAGGGTGTGGCCGAGTCGGTGAATGCACCGGGGTTGTGATAGCAAGGGTCAAAGCGGGCGAGGTTGGCAAACTTCCGAGAGTAAGGAGGAAGCGAATCGCCGGGCGACGACCTCCATGAGGAGTTCATTTGCATCTCGGCATCCACGGCGGCGGATGGCCTCAGCAGGCGGGCGTCGGGAGAGAAAGGCGGCGGCGGGGGATACGAGGCGGTGGAGGTGGAGAGGGAGGAGGGGGAGAAGGGCGAGAAAGGATGATTGTTAAAGGTGGGAGGGGAGAGAGCGGCGGTCCCCGACAGCACTGAAGCGTAAGAAGACCGACGGGGGATGGAGGAGATACTGGGGACGTTGGAGTAGTAGTTGTAAGTCGAAGGAGTGGAGGAGGAGGTGGTGGTAGTAGTGGTAGTAGCGGCAGTAGTGGAGGCAGTAGTAGTTGAGGTAGTGAGAGCAGCAGCTGCTCGTGGAGCTCCACCGGAAGGGGGAAACGATGCGTCAGTCATGGCTGCTACTTCTGCTGCTGCTGCTGCCGCTGCCGGGTACTAACTTAACGCTTGCTCTGTTAGTTTACTTAGCCAGTACTTTCAAATAATGTCTTTCATTTGTACCATTTGTATCTGCACCGTGGATTGTGATAAATTTCTGTTCGCTCGTCCCTTTTTTTTGTTTCTTGCTGATCAGCAGTTATACTCTGCACCAGAACTTCCCTCGTTCTTTGTCGTTTTCCCCGTTGCTCGCGGGTCTGGCTTTGGCTCACTGTCTCGTGGAGTATTAGTTAGTTCTGGGGCACTTCCGTAACCGGGGGAGCGTAAGTGGAGCAACATAACTCTCCCCCTAAAGGGCTGATCGATAGTAGTAGTAGAAGACGAGAGAGAGAGAGATACATACATGAAGCCAACGATCAATCCAGAAACGCGCTTCGTGCTCACTCACATCAAAACAAGCAGAAATGCCAACAAAGTGAAAACAAAAAAGAAAAACAAAAGAACGAAATCCTCACGACGGGAAAAAAAAAAGAGAAGGACAAGAACCGCGTGCAGTGAATGACCAAAAGGGCACACCTCGCGTGACCCAAGGAGAAAAGTAGAAACAGTCAGTCTTTTAGTATGACAGACAGAAACATGACGGATGGCCTGACCCGAGCCATAGTTCATATTAAATTATTATTATTATCACTAATAGAATAATCCTATTAATACAAATGAGAAAGAAAACTGCGGGGAAGAAGGGCAAGACTTCGGCTTCTGTCTCCTCCTCCTCTTCTTCTTCTTCCTCATGATCATGATCTTCCATCCACAGAGAAAGCAAAAAAAGACAGTTCCGGTAGGCATACAACAAATCCCCGGGTATAATTTACTCTTAGTTTAGCTCCTTGTCAGAAATGAGGAGAAGGGGGGAAAGAATTCTTTCCCCCTCCCTCTCTTGCCTATTCTCCCCGCGTTTCTAACCCCCCTTTGCCCTTGCATTCATTCATTCATTCATTCATTCATTCATTCATTCATTCATCATCCGTTGTGGTCCAAGAGGAATGACGACCTGCTGAGCATTTACTGATTTCCTCGTTCCCTTTCTACCTATCCATGGGACGGATTGTGGGGGAGACTCTTTCTTGATGTCAAATATTGGTATGTCTAGACTAGAACTGGGCGGGACTATGATGCCAGGGTTGTGTATGTGTAACACCCCCGGCTCTGGCGCCATGGGGGGGAAACACACCCCGGGACGGTCCAACCCACGATTCTTCCTTCGTCCGGGAGCATCCTTGGACTAGGCAATTCGTCAGTAAGTATACAGTATAGTAGATACTCACTCCATAGCTAGGATACGAAGTCTATTGCTCTACTGTATGTAGAGGTGATGGGGGCAGCACGACGAATGCTGACAGTCTTGGCTACCGGAAATCTCCCCCGTCTTTGCTTTTTAGGCGTCGTGGATGTAACATCGGCTCCTGCCACATTGTATCACCTAAATATATCCCACAGTGCAATGACGGAGGCAAGCATCCCTTGATAGTAGCCTAGAGAATAAGGCTTTCCTAGCGGGTAGTCATGGAATGGTGATTCATCCGGTTATCTACGGACATAAGACAGCTACTAGTCTAGATGAATATAGTGAGCACGTGCGGCCCTTCAGGTGCACAATCGGCCTTCAACTTCATGTGGGACAACGCAGACAATGCTGCCATTCCAGTCCATTTTGGTATTCATGTCTCGAATATGCGGCCAATCGCCGAAAAGAAGAAAATTCCCTCAACCCCTTGTCCAAGCCCATAAGCGAAATCTCTACTGATACAGAACAGTGGTAAATAGTAAAAGCAAACCGAGCAGTGAAAGCAAGCAAGCAGCTCACAGAGAAAGAGCCCATGAAATGTGCAGGATGCACCGCCACGTCCCCATGCCAGAGCCTCAAATACGTCTCTCATGCGAGTGAAGCGCTGATAAAGTCCGGTAACCGTCAAACCCAACGCCAACCCGAGTAACACGCAAGTGCAGAAACAGAAAAGCCATCACCAGGAACATCGAAGGAATAAAGGTAGTAGTGTGTCAAAAAGTAATGTACAGGAAGGACAATATGTCGTTTGTGGAGGAAGCAACAGCGGTTGCATGATTCTTCAAGCAGTCATGGCGATGACAGGAGAAGACGCTTCCGTCAGGTTAGGCGGAGCAGGAGTAAGTTCACCGTCACCAGTGCTCTTCTCGCTGGGGACGCCACTGGCACTCTGGTTGGCCTTGCTGTCGCTGTCACCAGTCTCAAGAGCCATGCCCTGAGCCTCGTCGTTCTCCTCGGACTTCAACGGACGGGGAGTACGCCAAGAAGGCAGAATCCATTGGATACCGGTAAAGCTCTTGAGCTGAAGAGGCTTACGCTCCCAGCGACGGCAAGGGGCCCCGGTGCGATCTAGAGCGCGTAGACCAGCATTGATGGCACCCAAGTTGGCCTTGGGACCGAGCTTGTGAGCGGCCACCAACTTGGCAGTGTCGACAGTGCCGTCATCACTAAGAGGCAGTTAGCAAATGCACCATAACCAATTGATCGGGTTCAAGAACATACAGTCGGGGCTTCTTCTTGGGACCCGGCTTGCCTCTCGGCTTCGGGGTGGTCTCGCCCGTCTGGTTGAGGCCCCGTTTGGTGCCCGGCTTAGGGCCCGGAACGCCTTTGCGGCGAGGTGTGTCTGCAGCCGAGGTGCCTGCGGCGGGGGTGGATGCAGCATCGGAGGCATTGTCCACGGACGAAGGAGGGAGAGGTAGTTCGGCGGACGAGGAAGCCGGGGACGAAGGCTCCTGAATCTTGACGGGCGAGTCGGTGTTGCTGACGCTACCCCGTTTGCTCTTCTTGTCCTTTCCCTCGGGCGGTGGTGTCACGAACTGGCTCAGCAGATCGGTAGACAGCTTGAGGACAACAATCCTTTTGGAAGGTCCAGATCGGCTGGAGCGACCGTTTGCGGTGGAGCTGGCAGAGCTGGCGGCCGGCATGGTGGATCGTCTCGACGTCGAGATCGTTGTTGGAGTTGATGAGATAGGTTGGGTTGCCCCTTCAGACGATGCGAAGAGGAGTTGGGAGGAGAGTAAGATGAGAAGGGACCCCCCGATCGGGTTGTTTAGGCAGAGACCACAGCCAAACGCAGGCGAAGGTGAGGTGGGTGAGGATTAATAAAGCCGCAAGACTGAGTTGGGGCGAGGAGGTGGAAGAATTAAGTGACGATCGTGACGTGGGTGTTGAGGGATTGGTTGGTGGGATGGAAGGGAACCGGATGAATGGTGGTGGTGTTAGTCGTGGGCGGCGGCGAGACTCGGTCAGAGAGAGGCGAAAGTCTGGCAGGGCTGAAGAGGGAGGCAGTGGACGTGAGGCGCTGGTGACATACTCCGGTGGTGAGGATAGGGCGGTGGTGGTGTAGGTGGAGTTGAGGGTGAGGATGATGATGGTGATGGGGAAGGAAGATGGAAGGAGGGAGAGGAGAAGAGAAGGAGGGAGACGGGGAAGGGAAGAAAGGGATGGATGGGGATGTCGAGGCGCCGAGTGGTGGTTTCATTGTGGTGTGTGTGTGTTTCTCACGCTCCTCGTCTAGGGAACGACAAGCCAGACTTTTCTGGTGCGGTCAGTCCAGGAGAGAAGCTGAAGGTCAGTTCCGACTGCCTACTGACTTGCCCTTTCGCCGCCCGCCCTTTCCGTACTTACTTCCTTACGGAACGGAGTACTTTACGGAGAAATCCCCCCATTTTACTGGGTCCGGCGCGTTACCGCCGCGTCTTCATACCGTCCGATACGCGTCTTGTTCTCTAGTAGATAAGCACTTTACTACGGTGGCAGCTAGCCAAGTTGCTTCTCTACACCCAGCAACAGAACGGTTCCTGTCTGGTCAGAAACAAGTCAAAAACACCCCCATTTGGACGGTTACCAGTACCATACCACGCGCATCACATCATCTCCTGGACTATCCGGAGCCGTATGTCCGTATGAATGCCTTCATTCAGACCCATGAAAACCATGAACTGCAATTTCTCTATGAGAGTAATAGCTACTACATCTATTCACTTCTTAAACTACTATTTGAATACACTGATACCAATCAATAAACCAACAATACAACAATACTTATATAAATAACAACTCCAACAGAATACAAGAATCCCATTCATTCACTACCAGCCACATTCTCTCATCCATATTCTTCCCAGTCCGGTCCTCTCTCCCACTCACTTCTTCCCTCTTCCTCCCATCTCTCCTATCACGAAAATGAAAAAATGAAATGAAGGAAAGGGAATGAGAAAAAAAAAAAAAAAATATGGATCGCCCGTCCCGCCTGGCGCCGCTTAGACTTTTGGGTCAAAAAAGAACGAACGAACCGCAGCCGCTTCCGGCTTTCCTTCCTCTTATTCCCTTTCCCTTTCCTTCACTGGGAACTAAATTTTTCCCATTAATTCGTAAGCGTTCAAAAAATCCAATTTTAATTTAACAAATTTAGTTTTATTTACTCTGGATGATCAATCGATCCATCCGTTTGCACACCTGATGCAGGATACTAAGATACATACGTATACTTTGGAACTAAAAAACCATGCATCGTGCATCAGCTGAGTCTTATTTCCAAGAATGAACAGTACATGATAGAAGACGAGAGAAGGAAACCCAAATCTTGGAAATAGAAGGAAGGAATTACAATAAATTCATAGATGACTTGACTTTCTCTTTGGATTGGAGAGACCAACTGACCTATCTACTAACTAACAACTATACTTACTAGTAACATCTAGCTACATATTTTCCCCCTCCTCCAGCCAAGTATCTAGTTAACAAGGATCCCGGAGTAGTACACTAAAATGCCACTATCCAGGGGGGTTCAGTTACTACAGAAGTGCAAGGAAGAAAAGAGGGGGTAAGAAGGGTGCTCGGAGCAATCAATCAATCAACCAATCGACCAACCAACCAACTAGTAACAACAACCGCTGCACTAAAGGGTTTGATTCAATCCATGAAATCCCTCAACTGTGAACCAGCATATCTGGCCCCGATCGGCCAGGCTGCCTTGCCTTGGCCATAATCCATTCCATGGCCAACTATCTTTGGTATTTATTTGTTAACAGTATTGGAACGGTTATTGTATATATGTTATTACTGCTCTAGATTCCGAGAACAACGATATATATTTTTACACTACGTAGTATCTACATGTCTACAGTAGTAGTATGTATAGGCTGGATTGCTGTGAGTGAAACAGGCCACGCATTCACCGCGGCAACTGCCAATAAGGATGCTAATCATTTTGATCGCCTCATGGCTGAATCCTAAGCCGGACATTAATTCACTACTATTGTGTAAGATCGACACCACCATCGTTCAGATTAATCTACCGGGTGAATGTAGGGAGTATTACAACAATCATACTACTACTATTCCATCACTCCATTCGAACTGAATATATATTCCACTAAGAAAAGAAATTTATTCTACTACTTAAAAAAAAGAAAATACAATATCTTCACTTCACCTCAACTCATCACTTCAATCCGCCTTCCCCTGCTTCTTCCGTCGGATCACCTCCCCAACCGCCTGCTGCACTCCCGGACTAGCCCGAACACTGCCCAGCACCAACGCCTCCTTCATGCCCTTCCGCAGCGCCGTCACGCCCTCACGATCACCCTTGAACGGCGCAAACCCCAACTGCAGCAGCCGAGTCGCTTCGCCATCTGTCGCCCGAGAGAGCTGCGCCAGCTGACCCAGTTTCTGCATGGTCTGCGGATGCAGACGATCGCCCGGGGCAGACGACGCCCGTTTACTAATCTCCGGCGGCGTGACCTGCGAGATGAAGATGTGCAGAGTGACCGAGGCACGCTGGGCCAGCGTCAGGATCTGAAACGGCAGGAGATAGAACTCGGGGCCCTTGGACGAGAATCCCAGCAAACCCTGCAATCCGGCGGGGATATAGCTCCACGGGAGTAATAATGCCGTAGGACGTGTAAGTAGGATCGACTCGAGGGTAACCAGCGCAGCGAAGGTGAAGTAGCGCCACTAGACGAAGCAACCGCCGTTAGCCATCATACAACCCAAGCCCAAGTCGAAGGACCGCATTTCAGGAACGAGAAAGGAAATGAGGGAACTCACATAGCGTCCCCACTCCGACCAATACGTAAACTGCAGCACCACAATAGTGACCAACCCGATCACATACTGCGGCAGGGACCGCTGCAACCCAGCCATCACAAATTCCTGCAGGGTCCTCTTATCGCCCCAATTCAGCATGTCCGGGCCATACATATCATACGCGACCCGCTTCACGGGGTCGAGGAGCGTATCCTGCGCCAGTCGCAGATACACAAAGTAGCTGTCGGACACGGCGCCGCCGGCCTTATCTGGGTGGTGCTGGGCAGCCAGACGACGGAAGCGCGATTTGATAGTGCGTTCATCGGCGAACGGAGAGACGCCCAGGGCACGGTAGAAGTCGCCTGCGACTTGTACGCGATGGAAGGTCTCGTAGAGAGTGTAGAGGAGGTAGCTGGTCACGACGAGGATGTAGATGCGCCGGCGGTGTCGCGCATAGCGCGGAGTGCCGGGCTGAGGGCGGGGTTCACCTGCACGGATGGTGATGCCATAGTAGACGCTCTGGACGATGGAGGTGACATACTGATGCGAGTGTTGTTAACGACTGTGTATTTCGTACTGCGCAACACGGCGCTTATATAACTGCGGAGGGAATGGACACGGTACTCACGTTTGGGAGGACAGCCCAACCGAAGAAAGAGAGAAGCGACGACATGGGCGGGATGATATCTCAACAGAACAGACAATATTCAAGCCTCCATCAAACCAGTAACCAAATACCAGCAGTACCAAAGAGCGACAACGACCAAAATGCTGGTCCAGAAGATGTCTATCTCTATGCCTCCAACTAAACACCCACTCCGGATAGAAGCCCGCCTCACCGCCCACCCCACCGCCCGCCTCCACTCGCAAATCCGAAAAGAAAAAAAAAAGTCAAGAGGGAAAAAAAAAAGGCATCGAGTTCCACCGGCATCAAATCAATCAACACAACCTGCCCTCCATTGCGCCGCCAATTCCCCTCCCCAATAGACACAATGGCCCTCGACGCAATGGACCTCGACCCCCACCCGACAGGGCCAGCCAGACAATCCTCGCCCGAAAAAGACCGCAAGCGCAAACACAAGGACACCACATCACCCAGCAAGAAGAAGCGCAAGCACGAAAGCGATGCCTCCAGCAGCAAGAAGAGCAGCAAGAAATCCCAGTCCAAGACCAGCACCAACACCAGTACTAGCAAACCCACGACCCCCGACTCCCCCTACACCCTCACCACCGCAACGCTCTACCTCCCACTCTCTCCGATCTCCATCTCGCCAACCCACGCCCTAGCCTCCCTGCTAGCAGAGCACCTCTCCCCGCTCCTCCTCACCTACTACACCCCCCTGAAAGGCATCGTCCTCGCCTACTCCAATGCCTCAATCTCCAGCACCCCGCCGCCCTCATCCACCAACATCGTCAACGCCGAAGACCCCAACCTCCCGCAACCACTGACTCTCGCCCGCACCGCCGGCGAATACGGCGTCCTGTACGTCTACCTCACGGCGACCTTCCTGGTATTCCGGCCCCAGCGCGGCCAGATCCTCGAAGGATGGGTGAACGTGCAATCGGAGGGCTTCCTGGGCGCCATTGTCCTGAACCTGTTCTCCGTAGGCATTGAACGGAAACGTCTACCCCCGAGCTGGAAGTGGATTCCTCCCGGCGAGGAATTGGAAGAGGAACAGCAGCAGCAGACATCCACCACCTCCGCTACAGAAAAGGAAGACAACAACGACAATGAAGACAGCGACTCCTCCTCCACCTCCGAAGGAAACAAGAAGAAATCTGCCTTCGACCCCGCCAAAGAACTCTTCCGTCCCATCGCCCTCGCCGAGGACGTGAACCCCCTCGCTGATACGGATCCTACTTCCACCTCTACCAACGACAATGCCACAGGCGACTACGACGACGACGAAACCGCCGCCGCGGAAGGATACTTCCAGTCGGTGTCTGGTCACCGTGTGCGCGGCACGATCAAGTTCCGGGTCGTGGATGTGGATGTGATTCCTGGGTCGGAGCGGGAGAGCGGATTCCTGAGCATTGAGGGTACGATGCTGGATGAGGAGGAGGAGAAGAGGGTTCTGGAGGAGGAGAGGACGGGCGTGGTTTCTTCCGCTCCTTCTGCTGCTTCTAGCTCCTACGGTGGTGGTAGTGGATCTACCGGTATGACACCCAGAAAACTAGGCTCAGTGACGACCATGTCTGGTGCTTTGGCCATCCGGTCTGCTTCTGCGTCGGTGGCGCCGGAGCTGGAGCCGGAGGTGGTGGATGTGCATGTGGAGGAGTCGCCTAGTAAGGTGAAGAAGTCTTCTTCGTCGAAGGACAAGAAGGAGAAGAAAGAGAAGAAGTCCAAGTCTTCGAAGAAGGAGAAGACTAAGGAGTAAGTGTTGATTGAATGATAAGAGTAGGATGGGGTGGGAGGTGGAATAACTTGACTTGTTTATAAGTATGTGTGCATGTTATATAGTATCTTTCTTTCTTTTCTTTCCTTTTTATATTTGTGTATCCGTGTGTATCGTATTCAGCTTTGTTTGTGGTTGGCGTTAGATGGGAATATCAAAAATATTTGGTTTATCTAATTTTATGCCTGTCATGTTGTTGTCGTTGATGATATATCAAGGCTGGAGTACTTCTGAGGGGTTAGAGAACAGGGATCATGAAGCCATGCGCATTGAAAGAGGCTGCTTGGTCTAAGACATCTATACCAGTGTAGTTCGGGCTCTCAAATATTACTAATAGGCGTATGATGTTCAAATACCAGTTGGAACGACAGTAGTCATAGGTGGGTGGTAGGATACTACAGGTTACTGCGAAGCGGAATATATATCACGTTATAAACTATACAGTACCCATCTTTCATTGCAATAGATTCATTATCATGGCCAATTAAATACAACTAGATCCTCACAGACTCAGGCACACCCACAGTCAACACATCCACTCCACTTTGGATCTGCGACTTGGTCGGCATGTTCTTGCGCCGCATCAGTTCGGCACTCTTGACCATCACCGGGTCCATACCCATCGTAGCAACGGCCACCACCGTGTCTCCCTTGCAGTAATACGCAGCGAACTTGGCGTTCTCGGGCTCTCCCTTCAGCACCAGATCGTCCCATCCGCCCACGGTACTTCCGCAGTAGCGCAGCTGGGCACCCAGGGCGGACCAGAAGATGGGGATGAACGCCTTGGGCTTAAGGGATTGCAATGATCCGCTGTGGACAATTGCGCGTGCTACTCCGCGTCCGGCGTTTTGGGCCACGTTCCAGTGCTCGATACGGGTGTATGTGCCCTTGTCCTGGTCTGCTCCTGGCCCGTGGTACGGGTAGGTGGCGATATCACCGATAGCAAAGACGTCGTCGTTCAGTCCGGGGACCGCAAAGTGCTCATTGGTCTTGATGGACCCATCCTCCTCGAGGGTAACGGATGGGTTGCCTTGAAGGAAGTCAGTCGCGGGACGCACTCCCACTCCGAGGATGACCAGATCTGCTGGAAGCACGGTGCCGTCTTTCAGGTGAACTGCGCCGACCTTGCTGGAATCTCTGCTGGAGGGAGTCGCCTTGTCCACGCTGGCGGAGAGCTTAAACTTGACGCCCGCCTTCTCCAGGTTACCCTGGAAGATGCGGCCGACCTGCTCGCCCATTACACGCTCCATTGGGGCCTTCTCCATGCCGACGATGGTGACGTCGTTCTCCTTGGCAAGGCAGTTGCCCACCTCCATACCAATGAAAGAGCTGCCAATGACAACGACCTTCTTGTTCTTCTGCTCGCCCAGTGCCTGGTGAATGGCCTGCACGTCCGGAATGGTGCGGAGCACGAAGATGTTTCCAAGGTCCTTGAACCCTTCCAGTGGGAGAGTGCGCGGCACACCTCCTGTCGCAAGGACCAGCTTGGTGTAAGGGTACGACTTGCCAGACTTAGTAGTCACCGTCTTCTTCTGGAAATCAACGCCCGTCACATCATCATGGGCGACCTCAATAGAAGCTTCCTTGTACCACTCTTCAGGCCGCCACTGGATCTTCGCGGCATCCGCAATCAACGCCTTGGACAGCTTCGTACGATCAATAATGAGGTTCGGTTCGCGGGTGATGACAGTGATGGCACCCTTGTACTTCATCTCCCGGATCGCCTGGACCACACCAAAGGTACCACTTCCACTGCAGAGACTCCATTAACATCTGACCCTAACTTCCTCAAATGACTCGACTTACCCGCCAACAACGACCAACTTCTCCTGCTGCGAAGCACTACACTTGACAGCAGGATCTCTCTGAGCCGCCTTAACATCGGCTTCATTGGCATTGATATAAACAGCGCCATTCTTCTCAAACACCTCGAACTTCTTCAACGCATTCGGGGCCGGCGCATCCTCAACATCACCAGTTTCGACATTAAAGCAAGCTATACCACATCGACGTTAACTCTTTATCCTCATCTATACCCAAGTTGGGGTATCAACAATAAAACAGTAAGGATAATAACATACCACCATGCCAAGGACAAGTAATCCTCCCCTCAGGAGCCACGACACCCAACTTCAAAGGAGCACCGTAGTGGGTACATTTAGGGGTCATAGCGTGAACCTGACCATTATACCTAACCAAGAGGACCTTGCCATCCTGAATACCGTCGACTTCACACTCGACCTTGTCCATGTCCTTGACGTCCGCCAGGGACGTGATGTCCTTAAGTTTGTAGTCCTGGGCCATTTTGAGGGAATTGGTGGAGAAGGGTGCACGTAGGGATGGTGCTCGTAAGGAGGGATGGATGGGAGGAAAGGAGGGGTTTGATTTATTAGAGGAGGAATGGGAAGAAGAAGAGGATGTGAAAGATCTAGAAGAAGCCGAAGTGGGGTGAGCACAGCAGGAGCAGCGACAGAGAGCCGAGTTGCGACAACTGCAACGACAGCAGCGGAGGGGGATGCGGGCGGATGAAGAGGGAAATTGAATCGAGGATGATGAGGGGCAGCAAGGGGACCAACGAGCTGAAGCACGAAGGAAGAAGCTCTGACGGGCAGCAGCAGTACTAGGGAGGAGGAGGGGTCGGGGCATGAGGGGAGATAGGTAGTATTAGTGGGAAGGAAAGAAGCACGCAAAGGTAACTACTACTAGTAGTAGTAAGTAAGCAAGCTAGTAAAGAATTGAAGTATTAATAGTAAGTAGACATCAATTTCATGATGCCATGGCATTGGGGAGCTTTATTTATCGGTTAAGTCACTCGAAGGAAGTAAGTAGTAGCAGTAGTAGTAGTAATAGAACCATGACATAAAGAAGCCCGTCCATTCCGACGGAACTGCCATGGAATCAGACCCTCAAAACACACCCGATACAACATAATACCATACCACCAGTCGCGCCTTCCTTCATCTTTTCTGTCAATGTTGAAGTCGTGCCTTCCCGGTTCGTCCATCAACCCACGTCAATGACGTCGCTGCCATGGCCCCCTCTCCACCAATCAGCACTTGTGTTTTGTCAGACTGATCCGGGCGAGTGGGGCCTCATCCACCTCCCAGGTGGGGACCTCCAGGACTATGGATTCAGAACAAGTTACGGAGTACACAGTAGATACTTCCGAAAGAAAAGCATTACGACAAATGAAACTCATCATGCATTACCCCGTGGATCCTCCGGAAGGATTATAAACAGTAGGGAATCATCATATTTACAAACAGCATGTACATCCGCCCATCCACCTATCCAATCCATACAACTCCCGACCAAATCATTAACTGTCATCTCAACTGCTTCTATTCCTTCGCCGGCCCAGTGATTGTCGCGTCACCCGTAAGGTTCGAGGAATGTTTTTCTGTACCCATCCGGACCCTCGAGGAAGTCGATGTGAGCGTGCATAGTCTTCATCACTACCTCCCGGGGACACCGGCGGGCTCGATTGTGTCAGGTCCACCACCTCAGACCGCTGTGACGGCTCCGGATCGTCTTGGTAAGGCTGCGGCACACTCTCCGGGACAACGCTGATCGATGACGGTTCCTCCACCGCTTGTAATTTCACTCGGGGAGATGGTCTCGGTACGGGAGACATCGATCCCGCTAGGGACATGAGCTCCATCGTCCCGTTTCCACCGTCCGGGTTGCTACTGCGCCGCCCCTGGCGAGACGCCTGTCGTCGCTGTCGTTCCTCCTCCGCCTTGTCGATCTCGTAGAAGGGATTGGGAACGATGGAAGGCGACCGAGGCTCTTCCTTAGCAGGCGCGGCGGATGTCTCTCTCTTGACCGCCGGGGGAAAGTACGTTTCCATCAGGCAGTTGAAAGACATCATACTCACGGGGCTACTGATCATTAGGAGATCGTCTTCTGACGCGTTGGCTGCAGAACCACCGTTATTGGCGTCATCGGGGAGAAGCATCGAGTGCAAGGTCGATGGAGGGTCCTTGATCTCGGGGGCATCCTCCGGCTGTCGACCGTTCCGGCCATTCTCGCTGTCCTGTCCTGCCGGAGGTGTAGATCTGGACACCTGGTCTTCATGGCTACTTTTCGACCCGGTTGTCAAGTTCGCGGGAGGCGACTGAAACCCGTCAAAATGCGGTGACTTGATGGGGCTAGAGAGCACGGCCGAACCCTCCGTGTGGTCAATAGGCTTTTGGTTCAATAACTTCTCATCGGAGATAGTCCCTTCCCTTTCCACGTTTCGCACTGGGGGCTGGCGGTCCTCGTACCCGCGTGTGGCTTTGGATTCGATTGGACTGGGCTCCTCTGTTGCACGGGAGCTTGGTCGGGTGAGCGCAGGAACGCCAGACGAGTGTAAGGAAATTAGTGTACTGACATGCTGGATTTCCCAGCATTCCCAAGACCTGCAGCGTCAGCAGATCGGAGAAGCTTGGGTTCAATCAGGTCGGCGAATGACAACTCTCGGAAGCCGTCGTCCTCCTCTTCGTCCATCCCGGGCATTTCAAATCCACTGTACTGCGGCCTATCATTCTCCTCATCCCAGTCCTGGTCATCCCGCGCCTCTCGTCGGTCACGCTTGGCTAACCGGATTTTGATGATATCGTGTTCAAAGACCTCGTGGATCTTGGCGACTCGGTATCCCGAAACCGTGGGCTGCCAACCCGTAGCCTTGGAAATTTCCAGCTGTCGGAAAGCAATGATCGAGCCCTTCTTCAAGCTATCCACACCCATGTCCTGTAGAGAGGTTGGGTCATTGGGCAGAGCAGGAAGGTCGTCTGCCGGATCCTCAAATTGCTCCTCTACGGGCTGCTCTGCAGCATGCTCCACCCCCTCCATGTCTCCATTCGGTTGCTCGGCATCATCGTAGTTAAGTTGTAAATCGCCGACGGAATAGTCGCCCACGGAATAGCCGTAATCGCCATTTTCATATCCTTCGTCTCCATCGTAAACTTGAAGCTGCTGCCGCCGTCTTCTCTTCTTGCCCCAACCTTTGCGCTGCCTGATGATATCACCAGCTTCGGCGTCCCAGCGCTGCTCGAAGGGGAATGGCGGAGCGGTCAGCTCAATATCGTCATAGATGCACTCGGTAGCCCGGAGGATCAATTTGTCTTGCCAGTTCTCTTCCGAATCGCTTTCAGGCGCTTGAACCGTGTCTTCTTTCGCGGACTTTGAAGGTTGAACCTGGTTGTTGACCTTGCCTGCAAGCTTCCTCCGAGTAGCTTCCTCGTCTTCTTTGGTCCGTGGGGTTCTCACTCCCAGTGAGCCAAAGAGCATTCTCCTGGAGCTGGCAACATCAAGAGTACGCCGCTTGGAAGGTGGCTCGGCTTCATCTTCACCATTGGCAATATCGGTTGCAGACTGTTTTTGGTCGATAGCCTTGACGCTCTGTGGAGAAGCAATTTCCTTTTGCTTCACCTCAGTGACATCGACTCCCCCTGATGCAAGATCACGGAGTAGCTTCTGTCGCTTTGCTTCAAACTCCGCACGTTCTTGTTCCTTAGAATCGTGTTTATCTTCAGGAATGTAGTATGAACGTCCATTGGCCTCTTCCCAGTCACGGAGAGCAGCAAAATCGGCCTGTGCGGGCAGGGCACCAAGCTCCTTTAGTTTTGCTAACCTGCGTCGCATCTTGTTACGCTCATTGCTTTTTTTGGTTCTCAGAGAGCCCGCTCCCGGAGGATTGGTCTTCGTGCGCAACTGCACATCTACATCAGAGTCCGAAAGCTCGTCCTCCGATTCAGACGTGGACATGTCCTCATCGGAGTCAGAGCTTGAGTCTTCTTCTGAATCAGATGTGGAAGCTTCCGATCCGGAGTCATCGTCGGAAGATGAATCACTTGCATTGCTGGAATCCTCTGAGTCGCTAGATTCGCTGGTCTCGCTCGTGTCGCTTGCGGATGAGCTATCGCTCGTATCTGAAGCCGAGCCCGTAGCATCCTCTGGGATTGAGATGACTTTGCTGGCAACGGTAGCATTCGATTCCACAACAGACGGAATCTTTTTCTGGTCTTCAAATGTCACTGCCTTTGAATCCCTGCGAGTACCGTCGGGTATAGAAGACTCTTGACTAGATGGATGGGCCAAAGAGCTCTTTCTTGGGGCCGATTGATGGATACTGGGTCTGGAGCGCAGCGGATAGCCTGCTTGCTCAACATCAATGTCTTCCGCCATAGGCATAGGGGATATCTCCAGATCCTCCTCCAGTCCCTTCAGCTCTTCTGCCAAGTCCTCAGGGTTGATGTTTAATTCATCCGAGTCACTTTCCGAAGCTTGATCTTGAGTCTCGTCAATAGCATGTCGGATGACTGTCCCATTACCATCTTCTTCAGGCTCGTGGTAATCCTCATAATCATCCTGGTAAGCGTCCGTGTACTCATCACCCCTCTTCTCCTGCGGCTGCTCATTCGACCTGATCACAGGAAGCTCTCTTGCAAAGCCCACTTGATTATTCGGCGCCCATTCGGTATCTTCCTCCTCGTAGCGTGATCCATAGTCCCAGCCCGCAGCGCTAGTGCGTCGTTTCTTTCTCGGAGGGATCGTAATCGCAGGCCTTGACGACGTAGGTCTTTTCAGGAATGGCTTTCCAAAAGGGACTCCATCAATGAGGTGTTTGCCGTCGGACGATATTTGATGGCGACCAGAAAGCCGTCTGGCTCGAAGGTCTGAGATTTGGAGGGCGCGTATCCTGCCAGAAGAAGAAATTGATGAGTTTCAATCCAAGAGCAAATTTGCCAGAGCCAGGACAATGGCAACCGGCATAGGGACGACCACTTACAGGATTTCATCACCGTCCCGCAACAAGCCTTCCACTTCCATAAAATGCAAACACTCCGATCCCCCAACTTCGACGACATAATCCTCGAGACCCCACTGTCCACTGCACTCCGTATCAAACAAAGCTGGTTCCGTCTCAAGCGGGATAACCTCATTCACATCTTCCAGGAGCTGCGCGATCGTGTACCCGCCATTGGAAAACAGCGCATTAGGTGCACGCGTCGAAGCCAGCGCAGAAGATGCGGCAGGAAGCATGGACGAAGCACTGGGCGCATTGTGGCCGAAAAGAGACGGCGGTGACGTTGTCCAAAGAATGCGCGTGACGGGGAGGCCGTGGCGCTGGATGATAAGATGGAGACGCATGGTGGATGGAATGTTAAAAGATTTTGTTTCAAGCTCCTCTTCTGTTGCTTCGGACCAGTCGGACTAGCAACGGCTCATTAAAATTAATAAGTATGATGGCGAAAAGCAAAACAAATTCATGCAGCAAACCGTCGCGTTACTGCTTAACAACGGCGAGATGCTTTCCGACTTGCTTGTCGCGTCGGAGTATGAGTACAAGTATGGGAAAACCGCACGAAGGGGTTGTAGCTCGAAGCAAGATCACAACAGGGACATTTTGAGCGCTAAAAACACAGCAAAGATCTAGTAATAAATCGAAGAGTGGAAAGCGTGAACCAGAGAAAAGTAGAAAAGTGACGGGAGGAAACTGCAGGTGTGACGGCGACCAGCTGCGCGGATGTTGGGCCGGGCTAAGCCTGTTCGGTCATTACACCTAAGGCATCAATCAATTTCACTACGGCCACACTATAGCTTGCTTTACATGACAGTTCCATTATATTGCTCATATTAAATTATTTCATTGAATAAAATGACAATGTGAGTGATTAAAATGATTCAAGTCGCCTGTATAGTAACTGAAAATGCATCAGGTGGTATCGAAGAGCAAAGTAATATCCATGGAACTTTCATCGAGGTTTCCTGTTAACTCCGGAAAGATGCGTGCAACGACACGGATGTTTTGATGTTGTACTGAGATTGGTTCAATAGCCCAGTGCTAATTCATTAGATGCACCCGGCTGCAACATAGAAGCTCGTTATCATGCAAACTTCAGGTTTGCCTACTTGGACTCCGGGGAACTGGCTTCCGGTTGGGAACGCCCAGGTTCATGGGCCTGCTTCCTGGCTGGGACGGCACACGGTTAACCTGGCTATGGGATGCTTGCGGCTTGCCAGCTGCAATCGTCTGATATTCGGGAGGGCTATCCTCCTCCAGCAGAAGGGGAGCCTTGTGGATTTTGAGCACGCTTTGTTGACGCGCAACGGGAGAGTTTGGGGGTGAACCAGAGCGGGACTCTGGTGGGCTTTCGGGCAGCATATCGAGTGTCTCCGACGAGGACATCGCCTCCTGGTTGCCGTACGGTGTGGACGCCTCAGGTTCCTTTCCAACTGGAGATCGCGGATCAGCTCCAGGTTCAACAGATCTTTCGGAAGAGGCATCTGGTGGGTTATACTCTCGACGGGGGCCATCCACAGGACTAAGAGTTTCAGCCATGGCATCTTCGTAGCTGGGAGGTGCATCGTCGTAGCCGTCCTCAGGATTGGCAGGCACAGGAGGTCTGGCAGGCCGAGGCGGCATTGGGGGGCGTGTGCTATCCATCGATCCGGTGGGACTTGTAGGGCTAGCCACTGGCCTGGCCTGACCATTGGCCGCCATGGCATCCAGAAGTGCTTTTGGAGGAGCGATGCCGGAGTAAACTTTCACGGGCATCCGTAGCGGAAGAACGATAAGTTGGGGCTATTGGTTATGAGCAGAGTGTCTAGAATTGTGCAGCTGACGACTTACCTTCATGTTCCCAATACTTCCATGGGTCAGGCCCACTCGAACTTCGAGCTCATACGTCCGCGAGACATTGCAGGTCTCGAATGACGGCGCTACCGTACTGGGTAGAGGTATACCACTCCATAAACTAGAATCAATTGTCCACTCCGTATCGACTGGGTCTCCGCCTCTGCCGAGAGGCACAGCCATATTACTCTGACTGAGAATGACCCAAGTGCCGCTTTCGGTGCGCCGTAAGTCATGGGCGACGATGTTGGTATAAGAAATCAGCTCGACCTGGATCATCTGCAGGAAAATAGTCTCATAAGACTCCGACAGTTTCTTGACGAGGACACGCATCGGTATAGGCTCATTGCAGGTCAGAATTGTTGGGTTGGGTAGCCGCAGGTCAGCGGATACGCGAGGGGAACCGCCTGCAGTGTCCCGGAGCGAACTGCTCGACATCTTCTGGAAAAGGCTTCTTTTCTTGGACACATTCGGGGCATCCGTAAATTGGTGTTGTCGTCTTGCATAAGTTTCTTCGTTCGGTTTACCTGTCCTGGGAGGCTCGATAGGAAGGAAGTTTAGGTTGGTGATCTAGAAGCCAAGTATCAGCATTGGAATGCTGCAGATTATCACCTTCTCGCAGCGATCGCTCATGAAACCAACATACCGCCCTGAGATTCTCCTTGTAGAACTGGGGACGAATAACCGTCGCTTTCACATAGTACTTGATGTCGGCCATGCCTGGGAAGCCACTGAGAGATGGAGGGAGCGTCTTCTTCACATGGCGAGCGGTGTCCCTGGCCATTTCGACCCTCAAACCCGTGATGTTCAGGTTCGTAAGCATGCTATTGTGTATGCTGCAAGAATTGTTGAAGGGGAACTGCACAGCCACTATAAGTTCTGTATGTCACAGGTATTACCATGCGAACTATACTGACCTTGAATTTGAAGGGATACTCGTACGTCCCTCTTGCGAATGTATAAGCTCTGTCTGGAGTCTCTGCATTGAATACTGCGGCAGTGGGGAAAACCGTTTCGACTTTGTACAGGATCTACACCAGCTAAAATCAGTATCGCTTGCATTTAAGTCTATCATAGCATTTTCTTTCGCGCCTCGGATGGAAGAGGAAGAGGAAATTGGAGGGGAATGGCTCAGGATTCGCACCTTGTGAACCTCGATTTCGGTACGTTTCTTATCCGACTGCTCATTATGTGGATATTTCGGACCAGCCAGGCGCGTCCGACTTTCGCCTTCTAATTTTACTTGAATGCCTCCGATTGCAGCTTCAGAGTGTAATTGTAGGACCACCTTTCCCGTGAGATAGTCGAGATTGGTGAAATGCTTATGTGGCCGGTCCAGATGGATGATTACAGACATGACGACCACAAGTTGGTGAACCGTGTGGCGGTTGAAGCGGGCCGGCAAGCGTGCACAGGCTCGATGTCAGGGACCGAACCAGTCAGTCTGTGCTGGAGTAGACGACGATGCACTGGGGGGAATAGGAGGGAGAGTATCTACTGAGAGCGGATATGGAACTCCAAGTAAACAAAGGAAACAGAAACCAGTGCACGGCGGATGTGGAAAGCTGGGAGAAGAAAAGCGAAGACGGGAGTTCGGCAGTGACTTTCTGACTAGATTATTACAAGCTGGGAAAATGACGTTTGAATCCAGGGGACGTAAAAGCGCAAAGGCGTGGGGCAACCCGAGAACTGTACGGTCTCGGCGCGTTCGGAACTTTTCCCTCTCGAACAAAAAATAATAGACCATTCCTAATGAATGAATACTATCCTAGAGTCATGACTGCTGATTGATCTGAGCGAGCAATCGGTGGAGTTCATTGACCGGATTTTTTTAATCATACGGTGGGTGCGACCCATTCTGGGCCCTTTCAGTCTGACAGTGTCTGACGGGGGAAGAGAGAGCCAGACTGAATGGCGATCCTCTCGCAGGGCTGGTTTTTGCTGGCCTCCGATTCGCGTCACAGCCGGGGTTCTGCTCAGCCACCCCGAACACAGCTCTATGGTGTTATGGGTATCCCCTCCCGTTGCACCGCCACGTCACGGACGCTAGCAGAGCCATGGCAATGGATATCAAAGAACTGATGGTATGAATTAATTGGGTATCGCCAAGTGATCTATACTTCGAATTACAAGTACACTTCTAGGCACCAAGATTTCCAATTTGACTGCAGTGGGGTGGGTCGTCAGAGTCCTTCCTTAGCGAGCATGTCTAGATTCATTAGCCATGGTTATCAACCGATGCGCTGCCGAGACAATTTCGCGCCTTACCTGCAATATCAAGGTAGAATGCAATGGCGTTGAACCTATACGATACACAAAACAGCCAATGTCAGCAGGGGCGCTCGCATGTCCAATGAATTAAGTTGGAAGTCTATTGGCGAACCTTTGTCTGTTGCCTGTAATTTCTCCGGCCAGCCACTTGAGTCGATTGCTCCAGTTGATCAAGTCCAAGTGGCTGACGCCCTCCAGGGTGCCCTTGTATGCTCCCCACTTGCTGCTGGCAACGCTGACAAGTCCATCATTGTACCCTTCTATTTGTTCCAGAAGACGGTGGGATAGACGGAAGACGGACCAGAAACTTGGCTGCATTGCCGCCCCGTACGAAAAGTATCTGCATAGCTCAGCCATCCTGATGACGGTACCATCTTCGGCCAGTGGGGACCTACCGAACGTCTTCAATGTCTGGCGTTGCGGGGTTGAACGTGTTCGTCATATAGTCACGAGTTAGTTGGGCGAACGCGCCCGTTTCTACCTTTAGCCGGTCTAGAGCATAGTACAGCTGGGCAAGGCGGTCATCTAAGACCATGTTAGATAGTATTTATAGAACCGACGTGCATACTAACCGCCAATCTGCTTGAGGGCGAAGTCTGCAACAGCAGAGCCTAGAAACGTTGAGTACATGTTCTGCCTATCTTGAGACGTCACATACCTCTATGGGGAGTCGCAATCGTGGTCAACGATTTTACTTTGAAATCAGTCGGCTTCAAATGAGTGATCATATATCGAGAATCAAGCCCGCTTGAGCACTGATTAATAACCGCTTTTGAAGGGTAGAATTTCCTGGCTCTTACCCCTAAGGGAAGTGTCAACAACGGCTCCCGTAATGGCAAGAAGATGTTGCACTTACCATGCTATGACTATTTCAGGTCAGACAAGACGACATCATATCTTCTGGGGTAGAAACTTACGCAATTATATTTACATGTTCTCCGGGTGCACCGGCAGCGATATCTCTCGCTAATTCTTCAGCACGCATTTCGATGGATGCGGAGGGAGGCACTGTGGCAGTAATGACCCGAACCCCTTGCATCGATAAAGCTTCCTTTATACCACGCCAATATTGAACTCCAGGAAGATAACGTCCAGCAAGACGTAGCTCGGCGAATCCAAGCAGGCCATGCGCAAGAACAACTGCATGTTTTGGGGCATCTGTTAACGGAGTATCAGTAGCTCGACACCGATGATAAAGTCTTTGCATGGCTCATGCTTACTGTAGTTCTCCCTAATTATCGCATATTCATCTCTGATAACGTTCCCCAGGTCTTCTAGGCGCGGATCGAGAGCGTCGGGGCTGCTGGGATGTTGTGGGCTGTGCCTACGCGCAGAGGAAGAAAGACACCTCAGGGCTGGATAGCGGACAGAGAGCGAATGAAATTTGATGCTTCTTACGCCGTTGGACACGGCAACGGCATGTCTCATCTTATGATTCCTCTCACTAATTGTGTGATGCTGAAGAGAGGCTTGAGAGTAATGTATACATTGGGGGCAGCTTGGTGTTCCTGATGACGCAACAGTTACTGGGCACTTCATGCCTTAGGCCGCAACACCATGGCACTGACAACGTCTACTGTATCCACAGCTTGTAACTGGCAATAAAGGCATGCATGCGATCAACGAGCTAGCCCTTCTCTTTCAGTTTACTATTATTGGTGTACATAATCGCTACATTAGTATGCTGGGTTGTGCTTCAAGGGCCTTATAGGTTGACTTGCAACAACCTTATAACAGCAGCGAGAAATCAAGACAACTTCAAGTTGACTCTTGCCAGCTTCAGACAGGATACAACATAATTTATGTAATGCTCAAACAGCGGGCCAGAACTATATTCACAGGCTGAAAGCAAATGACAAACAAGAACCCCTCATGCTGCCGCAATGACAACCGGCATCATTTCTCTATGCCTTGATCACGATCTTCTCGGACGGCTCGGGCTTCACATCGACCAGCGCATGGATAAGAGTCTCAATAACCTTTCCACCTCTCTCGTTGCCAGCATCCTTGATTTCCTGGAGCTTCACCTCAGCCTCCTTGTTCGCATCCTCCTCGGCCTTCTTGTATCCGCTCGAGTGCTAGAAACAGTAATGTCAACCCTCACGTTCGTCCAAATGTCGCATCTCCCAACTTCAACCCCGCAGGACAGATAGTCATTCATACCTCAGCCTCGAACTTCTTGAACTCCTCCTCCTTTTGCTTTCTGTACTCCTCAATCTCCTTCTGTGCTTCGGACTTTGCCTCCCTTATGCGCTTCGTGCGGTCTAAAAGAACATTAATCGGGATGCTGTGGCTATCGGGTGTCTGATGACATACATTCTCTGGCTGGATAATGCGACACGTCAGCACTGATTAATGGTCCGGTATTCTTTCAAAGACAGTGTGAACTAACCATGTTGGACGATCTTCTGAGCCTCCCTCTCGGCCTGAAATAGAAATGGTCAACCACTATACCCCACCCAGTTCAATCAAATGCGACCTACATCGAGGAGGGTCTGAATGCCTGCGGAGTTCTGAGCGGACTATCCGAAAGAGTCAGTATGGCAGTTTCCCAAGTAGAGCGACACATTTCTCCTCACCATCTTTGCAATATTATCTCTCAAAACAGGCGCTTATTAGAACGAAAGAGTCGGAGAATATAGGAGTATACAGAGGTGGAGTCGTGAGCTTGTGATGCGCCGTTCGATCTCCCCGACGCCACGAATGACCCCTTAGGCGGTCGGGATTCTGCCACCAGACACCGCCATCACTGATATCACCGATAATCCGATGCAGATTTGGACATGATGCCACTCGCGCATTCAACCGTTCATTCATTTACTGCTTCTTACTAACTGTCGCGCAATATACAAATTGCATTAAAGACAAGATGTCTCGTGCTTCCAAATTGACACTGGCTGCGACTGGTCTCGGTACGGCGGGGATCATCTACTTTGTGCACTGGGCACAAGAACAAGAGAAAATTGTATGTCACCAGTGCTTTACGGCCAGGACAATTGCAGTGACTAATGCTTGTTTCGTACCTAGGGCATGCACAAGGCGGTTGAGCTAGACATGGAGAAACAGCGTATCCGCAGGGAACGACAGGCCGAGTTCGAGATGCAAAGGGCGTTGGAAGAAGAGTACCGGAAGCTACAGAAGGTCTCGCCCAGTGTTGACGAGCCAAGCGGAGGGAAATCGAATCAAGGACAAACATCATGATTCACGCCCGAGCGGTTCTTTACGATTCATAGACTTTGTCTGGTATGTTCATGTCCTTGGTGTTTAGAGATGAACCCTTCTTAACGAGAGAGCAGGTATAGATGTCCACTTGGCATGTGATGGCTGTATGCTTGTAGAATATACCCAAAATGTACATTAGAGATCAATATCCATACCCACCTCTGTATACTAGTGATTCGGTCTGTCTCTAGACCACATGCTTTGCTAAGGGATTGGCTGTTCAGCGCCACACCTGCTGAAAGAAGGCAATGCGAAGGATATACGGCAGCGGTAAAAAAAGCACAGATATGCATGAACGGATCTTCGTTCCGTATTGCTTTAGTAGAAATATAAGTCAGTCTCAGACACGCTGATATTTAGAATTGTTGCAACCTCCTTATCAGCCAAGAATGGCACGGTGACACGTGCCGGCGGACTCCGAGATAGGAGCGATAGCTGACCGACATAAAAGAAGGCCGGCTATCATCGGAGGCCGGCCCAATTCCGGCCTCATGCAACTAGGAAAGCCTATTCGGCCGCGATCCAAGGATGTTGGCCAATCATGCTGGGGGCCATGTGACATAAAGCCTTGGCATTTGGTGAAGTATAAAGCAGTCCATAATGTAGATGGAGATGCTTTGGGGCAGTTGTGGCTGCGTTAGAAGTATTTTCGAGAGTAGTAAAAGGCCTATTCTATTATCAGGAGCCTATAATTATATACCAGCACCTTTATGGCTGCCACCAGGCGGCTAGACCTCGGAACGAGCACAGGGTGCAGCTGCTATACCCCGCTCAATCGGGAATAGCGCGTCCCCGTGATTCTGGCGTGCCCTTATTTGCCAAGAGTTTGTATAGAGTCGATGGACGTGCATCTGATGGCCAGACATGCCTGTAAGGGGTGTTGTTTCTGCGTAGAATCATCGCAGAACCCCAATATATCACGTAGGATGGTTCACCATCTATGATGCTACGTTATCGCGAACGAGTCTGAGGTCCCCACGCAGTTTTCCTGCCTCTTTCGTAATGGTGCCTTTGAGGCCGGAATTGATACCGGCCTCTGAGTATTATAAGAATCGCCTGCTTTCCCGCCCAATTCTGGCTCCCAAGCTCTCCTTCCCAGATCCTCCAGTATTCGCAAACATTCCCAGTGGGAAATTTCCCGTTTTTCTTATCTTCTTCTTACTTTGACTTTGGGTCTCTACCAACCCTATACTCTTTCATCGTCATCACGTCATCATCCATTTGCCTTACATCTCGGATAGACTTCTATACTACATTACCTCCACACCATGTCTCCCTCTAGAGTCCCCTTGCCCAACAGCACTGTGGATCGCTTCCCTCACATTCATGATGACCCTTCCACTGTGCCCCGGTCCGTGGACCCCTTCACCATCACCACCTCCACTGGCTTCCTGCCCTACCTCACTGCCCCTACCAAGCTGCCCGATGTCTTCCAACCCCTGATGTCCCTGCTTGAGCGGATGCCAGTCCTCAAGGAGGATGGTACTCCAGGTCTTCTTGCCAAGTATGAGCTGGGCCCTGCCGTCCTGGCTGAGCTGCCCGACTTGACGGATGAGATCGACAAGCAGGTCACCGATGAGGGGTTGCCGGACCTGTACATGATTGCTGCTCTGTTCCGGGACTATTCGTTCCTCGCTTCGGCTTATATCCTTGAGCCATGCTGGGAGAACTGGTGCAAGGACCCTGAGAGTGGCTATGGGTTGGGGCGGGACCTGCTGCCCAAGACTGTAGCTCGTCCCATGTACCGTTGTGCTCAGCTGTATGTCTACCCTACATGACTTATAGTAGCTTGAACAATATACTAATGTGATACAGCTTGGACATTCCTCCCTTCTTGTCCTATGCAGCTGCATACTCCCTCTTTAACTACACCTTGGCCGAACCATCCAAGGGCCTGGTCTACCCTAACCTCAGATTGGTCCGCGCCTTTGAGAATGGCCTCGACCCCAAGAGCTCAGAGGCAGGATTCATCCTGACCCATGTGGACATGGTCAAGTACTCGAGCGGCCTGATCAGCGGAGCTGTCAAAGTTGTCGACACCGTTGAGCAGGGCGGGCCCCGCTCGGTAGTCAACGACGGGTTCCGAGAGATCCTGGAGTCGATGGAAAAGATCGAAGCAGCCATGGAGGGTATGCATGTGCTTCCTACTTGTATCAGTACACTCCAGCTAACAATTACAGACATGTGGGCCAACTCCAAGCCCCAGGACTACCTTTCCTTCCGCGTCTTCATCTTCGGAATCACTTCTCAGTCCATGTTCCCGAACGGAGTCGTCTACGACGGGGTACTCGACAACAAGCCTCTTTTCTTCCGCGGAGAGAGTGGTGCAAACGACAGCATGGTATGTATCCATTCCCATGCCATAAGACAAACGCCTCAAGCTAAAGCTCTACACAGATCCCACTGCTCGACCACCTTTGCCAGATCCCCATGCCCTCCAACCCGCTCACCAAGGTACTGCATGAATTCCGCGCCTACCGTCCGCTTCCCCACCGCGAGTTCCTCGCGCACATCAACTCCAAGTCGGAAGAGGTCGGGGTGCGCAACTTTGCGCTGGCAGATACCGAGACGGCAATTCTTCTCCTGAAGACTCTCAACCACGTGCGCAGCTTCCGCTGGCGACACTGGCTGTTTGCCCGCGAGTACATCATTCGCCGCACGCCACACCCTACTGCTACTGGCGGAAGCCCTATTGTTACGGTATGTCTATGCGAGCCCTTTGGTGGTAAATGCAGTAGCAGAATGACTAACAAATTGCAGTGGCTCCCCAACCAGCTGTCTGCTGTGATGGACTTGATGATTTCGGTCTACGACACGTATCTGGCGCCTCAGAAGGGGGATGGCCTTGGACCGGACGGACAGAAGGGCTACGATGCGTATGCGAAGCAGGTTGAGCCGATGATGGAGATGGTGCGGGATCAGCGGGAGAAGTTGGCGAAGGAGGTAGAGAAGTGGTGTCAGGAGAGGGGTGTATAGATAGATGCCTCTGGGGAGTTTATGATACCTGCCACATATGTGAGCAACATTTATAGTTTACTACATTTTTACACAATACAAATTATCTTGAACATACATCGTCTACATAATCTACATAATGAGTAGAATAATCCGAGGTACTAACTAAAGTAGCCACCAACCACGTGTTGTAGATCCCCACAACTCGGACATTCCACATTCGGCTGTTCCAATCAACCCAACCCAACTTAATCAACGGACCTCGGCACTTCTCCGCATTCTCTCCTTTATATCAACTTCTTCTCCGCACTCACCACCACCTTCACACCTACAACCACAACCACCACACAGTCCAACCCAACCCACACACCACAATGTCACCACCCTCACCCCCGGAGCACTTCCACGGCTACCTCTCCAATTCCCCCACCACACCTCTAACC
The DNA here is from genome assembly GCF_013340325.1 of Aspergillus tubingensis. Classification (NCBI taxonomy): domain Eukaryota; kingdom Fungi; phylum Ascomycota; class Eurotiomycetes; order Eurotiales; family Aspergillaceae; genus Aspergillus; species Aspergillus tubingensis. The sequence goes on along the minus strand of NW_023336279.1, from coordinate 1,125,787 downwards.
TACGCCCCCTACACCCCGAAACCCTTCACTCCCACAGACATCGAAATCAACATAACCCACTGCGGCATCTGCGGCACCGACCTCCACACACTCCGCTCAGGCTGGGGTCCCAACACAACGACCTACCCCTGCATCGTGGGCCACGAGATCATCGGCATCGTGACACGCATCGGCTCATCCATCCCCACCTACCCCAACACGACACCACTACGCATCGGCGACCGAGTCGGCATCGGTGCCCAAACCCACTCGTGCCTACAGCCCTCATGCGAGGAATGCGTCGCGGGGAAGGAGAACTACTGTCCACGCATCACGGGCACATATAACAGCCGATACTGGGACAACGAGACCGGAAAGCGAAGCGACGTGATAGCGTACGGGGGCTTCGCGCGGAAATGGCGCGGGCCCGCGGCATTCGCGTTCCGGATTCCGGAGAGATTAGAGAGTGAGGTTGCGGCGCCGTTGCTGTGTGCGGGGACGACGGTGTTTGCGCCGTTGAGGAAGTATCTTGGTGATGGGGCGGATAGTGGGAAGGGGAAGACGGTAGCGGTGGTGGGGATCGGCGGACTGGGGCATTTGGGGATTATGTTTGCGAAGGCGTTGGGGTGTGAGCGGGTTATTGGGATATCCAGGAGTAATGGGAAGCGAGAGGATGCGGTGAAGGGGTTAGGGGCTGATGAGTTTATTGCGACGGGGGAGGAAAAGGGATGGGAGAAGAAGTGGAGTCGATCGGTGGATTTGATTCTTTGTACGGTGGATGGGGATGATATGCCCCTTGGGAAGTATTTGAGGTTGTTGAAGGCGGGCGGGACTTTCGTGTTGGTGGGTGCGCCGGAGAAGCCGTTGCCCAGGATGAGGGCGTTTGAGTTGATTGGGAAGGGGGTTAATGTGACGGGGTCGAATATTGGGAGTCGTGAGGATATTAGGTGTATGTTGGAGGTTGCGGCGGAGAAGGGGGTTAGGCCGTGGGTGGAGACGAGGAGGATGGAAGAGGTTAATGAGGCGTTGAGGGATATGGAGGCAGGGAGGGCGAGGTTTAGGTATGTGTTGGTTAATGGGGAGGAGAGGGGGAGTCGGTTGTAGTTTACTATGAGTATAGATTTGGGGAGTTTGTATAGGGTGGGTGTGGTGATGGGGTTGTAGAGGAGTGGATTTTTATGTAGACTACTGTAGTGCTTATGGATGAAAGTCTTGTTCAAGGGAGAAGTTTTTATCGGCCAGTCCTTATCAATGGATTCAAAAATGTACTTACTTAGTCTTTACTTCTGACATGCTCGGTCTGATTCCGCCGTAGGATGAGGGCATCTCCCCAATCGGGAAATAGGTACGAGATATACGAGGCTGCAGATCGTGAAGCTTCAGATAGAAAATTTCTATACAAGTGGCGATGAAACGCGAGTCGCTTTATATAAATTGGAGGCTTATTTTCAGATAATGATTCATTATGTCCGTTGAGCATATGCTTCTCAGTCAGATTACTCTGCGATAGTCTTACCCCTACCATCCAACAAGATGTCTTCCGACTTGCATAGCGGCTGGGTGGCTTATCAGTACAACCCATCAAAGCCTGCAGCGATTGTATTCGCGGCTCTCTTTATGCTGGGCACCCTCATTCATACTTATCGTCTGCTCCGAACACGGACGTGATTCCCTGTCCCTTTCGTTATCGAAGGATACTGTATGTCAATCCTTCAACGTTGGACTTGCACTAGCTGACCAATCAGTCGAGGCAATAGGATACATTGGCCGCGCGATGTCGGCATCTCAGACCCCCCTTTGGACTATCGGTCCGTACATCGTGAAGAGCACCCCTGCTGCTGGCCGTGCCGGCTCTCTTCGCTGCAAGCATATACAAAGAGCTGGGTCGGATTATAGCCTCGTTAAGGAGGGGGATGGGTGACAATCATCCGGGTTGGCTGGATGATCAAGATATTCGTTGCAGGAGATGTGCTCGGCTCCTCGATGCAAGCGTCAGGTGAGTGCGTTCTGCGCTTGGATGGTGTTTTGTGATGTGCTAGACGGACTGCTGACGTTGTCCGTATTAATCGTTTTCGCAGCCATCCTTCCAAGCAAAGTAGAATGGCTCCTCGGGCGGGGGAGCGGAGCATCAAGACTGAAAAGGGGGGGCGGAAAGCAGAGGAGTATGTCTCTTTATAGGTGGAGATGTCGTGGCCTGTAAATGTCCAGCTATTGAATGCAATGATCATCGATCAATCTCCTGCTGTCCTATTCCAGTTGTATCAGGCGTATTAGTCGGGTGTGTCTCCCCGAATATTTCCAGCATATGACTCTCAATCAGCGGCCTCCATTCATCGTCCAAAATGTCCCATAATGCTCGGGCCACTCTGCTTCCTCGATCGCCCATGTACCATGCATCCCTCAGATGATGGAATACAACGCAGTGGTATGCTAGAATAACCAAAGCTAGCGGTTTGCGCTCCCGCAAGAGTTCCATGAATTCAGGAAATTGTCTGATTGCCCATCGGCTGGAAGTCGACACAGAGGAAATACCAGTGCGCGTCTCAGCCAGCATTTCTGCCAGACGGTCAAGTGCATTTTCGTAAGCAGCTGTGTCATGGGTGTCATCTTGAGCCCCGCAAGCGTGGTTCACCTCATACAACCGCTCCAAGCTTGACTGTGCGTCTCTCAAGTAGTCCTCATTTAAGTCTTCCACCTTGAAAATTATGCTCCATTCATCGTTCTTTATGATCGAAGTAGCTTGCTTCAGGATCTGTTGAACCCCGCGCGCGAGCGTGAATATCTGAAGTAGGTCATCCACGTTTGCCCATGGATCACTAGACTCGGGTGCGTGAGGTAAGCCAAAGGTATAACAGACCACAATACCGGCAAATGCAAACATAGCCCTTGCATTAGACGAGTTGATATCGCTTAGCCTCTCGCGGAATAGGGCCAGTGCTTGAGCCTGATGTGCAACGGCAGTGCTGAGATAAATCGGACGCTGCTGGGTATCATGCTTTGTTCGTGCAATATGCAGGGAGGATAGCGCGAGTAGCCCGTGCATTAGGAAAGGATGCGTAATTGCTTCCTCTGAAGCGCGAAAGCGCCAGATGTGGTCCGTGTGTTCGCCCCGAGACAGGCTTTTGTGCGTTGAGTTGCACCATTGCATCATCAGCTCCAGATCTGTGATGTTCAAGCTGGGGACTGCTTGCGAGGCGGCAAATGCATCACCCCATCTTCCCAGGATGCTAAGGGAGTTGGCAGTCGTAGTCCCAGGAGAGTCAGACTGGGAAACCCCTGCTGGGCTGGACTTCTTGGGCCGTATGCGAGAAGGGGGTTCTTCATTTGTCCATAGCAGTGATGCGCTAGAGTCATACTCGCAGGTTGCCAGACGTTTTGAGCAATTTGAACAAGAGGGTCGTAATTCATCACACTGGGATCGTCAGTAAGGAAGACGAGACAAAGGGAGCATTCCACAAGATTGCGGAAATAAGAGAGTACCTTCACCCGCCTTCGCTTGCATTGCAAGCAGCCGTGGCGCGATTTGCGATGGGGTCTTCTAAGTGCCATTGAACGTGGTGCAGGAGCTACTGCTGGCCATTCTAGAGTCGGGGGAGTTGGGACCCACGGTTAATACTTTCGCATGAAGCCGTCGCTTAGACCCGCTATCTTGAAGTTTATGGCGGGGAGAAGACAGAAATGTCAAGGCTGAAGTATTTCAATCGTTCTTTGGAGCCAAGCTCGTCTTACGTCATCAACAGGGTCCTCAGCACCAAAACTTTGTGCTTATTGATATTATGAGAGAATATAAACCAAAATTCAGAAAAGTCAATTTGGTATCTCGTATCGCATAAAGGAACCGCAAAACAACCATGTCAAAGAATCTTTTCTCCTCTTAACTACCACTGGCAGCAGCAGAGTCCCTGCGTCGCCGGGCTTTCTCGTACAAGGCTAGCACTGTGACTAGTGCCATAAGGTCGAATTCCTGCCCATAATCCACAAACATCAGAAGCCTGCCTGTCTCCCTGTTCTTCCAGACAGCATTGGTAAATACACCCACAACTTTGCCGGTCTGCTCATCAACGAGTTTGAAGTTGCGATTGCTCAAGCTGTTCGTCTTGCGGTCCTCTTTGACCCCAACCGAGTGTGTCCGGGTGCAGAGGAATGAGTGCCGTTCGGGGCCCCGGGCAGTTTGCATCGTCATCTGCCAACGATACTTGGCGTGTCGGTGGTCTTGCGCCAGCAGATCCTCGTATGTAATACCATTGATATCGTTGGGATCGCCCAGACCGACCTTGAGATGTCTTGAAAAATGTAGGAATTTGCAGACTGCCACGGTCGGGCCGTTCTCGTCGGACCCTGCATGGAAGGTAAGGTCTGGCTTCTTGGGCCTGCAGGAGGAGTTCTCCACCCGGTAGAGCTGCTTCCCTTGGGCGGTAGACACATTGTAATGGTTTCGGAACAGCGTGTTATGGATCTGATAGACGTGCGAAGCGCTTTGCTCGCTTGGAAGCTTCTCGTCCACAGATCCCTCATAGTCGGAGAGCTGAGAACCGACCAAGGTTGGGTCATTGGGGACCAGAGAAGGTTCGTAAGTAGCCATTTGTGTAGCAGGAGAGTAGTAATCTGTTAGACGGTGGCTCTGAGAACTGAATCCCAGATTTATGGAAACGACGCCATTCCATGGTTCTTATATCTTGCATCCGAGCCTTGTGTCGGACAAGGCGCTCTGCTGCGGCTCATGCCGATACGAGACCCTTTGACGATCATCAGGCTGTGCATCACAGCCATTCTGCTTTCTCCTTTTCTGATCCCTTCGGGCACTTGATCCATGGATAACCTCAGCCAATCATCACTGTTTATGACTTAGCGGATACGACGGGCCCGATCGGGCGTAGCGTTGATGACTCAGGCTTCGATCTCATGTGACATCATCTGACTTATGCTAATCACGTGAGTATATGTGTTATCACCTGACTTGGTTTCTCACCGCCCGGCGCGCGTCTCGAACTTCGGGAGAATTAATTGTTGGCCGGCGAAAGAGTAGAATCCCAGATTCCAGAAATACAGCAGCTTCGGACGGGCGTGTTGCTTCTTTCTCGCTCTGCCCGGCTGCCTGGCGATTCCTCAGCTCTTGTTCGATGACCCGACCTCACTAAATTGATTGCGCATCTTTATTCCCTTCCTCTTACGCTGTCTATCCGCCCCGAATTGAGGTGCAGCTCTATGCTTCCTCGCTCTTCGCGTTCATCTTCCCTCTTTCACCTCCGAGCTTCTTACCAATTGATATAGCTTGTCGCAGCATGTCTTTCAAAACCTCGTTTGAGTCAAGTCCGCCGTCAACCCCCGGCCATTCCCGCAGTGTATTCAGTAATCTGTCAGAAACGCCGGCAGGCGCTCCGCCCTCCGCATCCAATTCCTTCACTCCGCAAGGCCATCCTCACTCCAGCAGCATGTTCGGCAGCTCCCAAATGAGCTCTGGCTCTCTCTTCACCAAATCCGGGAACATCAATCCCAACGATAGTATCTTCGGCTCCTCCATCGCTTCCACCGACTTTGCCCTCCCCCGAGGCAAGAAGACCACTCAAACCAAGTCCTTTGCGAAATCGCAATCGCTGTTCAGTATTACAAACGGCAGCCGGTTTGCCGAGTCGACTAGCTTTGGAAATTCCAACGGCTTCGCGGATTCACGGATGGACGATGATGCCACCGACCAAGATGCGGAGGGTGAAGAGGAAGACCTGCCGGAGGAGCAAGCTGAACAGACCGACAACGCTATGGACTTGGGAACTACAGAAAAGGCCACAGGGTCTCGTTTCAGCTTCCTGGACTCCCAGCTTGGCGATTCTATCTCTGCGCCGTCCGCCGCGCTCGGCCAACGAAAGTCGATCTACTCAAATTCCACCACGCAAGCAAAACGCCCAAAGCTCGACGAAAAGTGGGCAAACCAGTCACCTATACGGAAAGGCAAGCTGTCGCCTAAGAAGGACTCAGCGATGCCGTCGATTGTGCGCAACTTCGCTTCGCGCTCGCGCGTGGCTGCCGTGGAAGAGCCAAGCGAGTTTATCATGCATACTGAGGATGAAGTTTGCCGCATGCACGATGAAGTGAAGAAGTCTGACTACAACAACACTGATTTTGAGGTTGCTCTGTCGGACTCCTGCGACAGACTCGTGGACACGTGGCAGGCAATCGCAAATCAGGATAGCGCTGGACAGAATCCGGGTACCGGCATCGGTCCTGGCGACAATGCTTCGAACATTGCGAAAGCAAGCTTCCTGGCATCCCTGCTGCTGCGGCTCCACCACCCTCCTCAGTTGGCACCCAAGCCCAGCCTTCTAAGCCCCCTGGGATTTCCAGCGCGCAATTTATTACTGGCCCCCGCTCGGACGAATACCCCTACGCCCATACCCAAGCTCCTTCTTGACTGGCTTGATGAGAACCATATGCCTCTTACCGATGAGCTGCAAGCATTGAAAGAGATTGATCCCAATCCTACGGCTTCTCCAAACTTTTGGGAACTGATCAATGCTGCTGTTTTGCGTGGCCATCTCTCTGAGGCTGCGGACCTTTTGCGGTCGGCTGATTTTAACTATGCACGGTCCGCCTTGGAGGATGGATTGCCGCAGTCAGGCTATCGTGGCGCACAGCTGCAGAACATTCAGAGGTGCGTTAATAGGGCCCTCCAGGTCCTTGACTCATGTCCCAGCGTGCAGCACGGGGATTGGGACATTAGAGGCCCCGAGTGGGCTACGTATAGAAAACGTGTTATTGCCGCCGTGACAGATTTGGAGGAGTTCGCCGAAGGCAGTGAACAGGCGTCTCCCGAGCCTCCAGCCGCGGAGAACCGCTTCCAGGCAGTCAACTTTGGATTGAAGCCCACGGCTGCTGCCCCGATGTTCTCTTTCGCTCAGAACGCACGCATGGCCGAGAGCAAAGTCCCGTGGGCCATCTACCAGAACCTTCGGTCCATGTACCGCATTATCCTCGGCGATACGAGCGTAGTCATGGACCACGCAGAGGACTGGATTGAGGCCACGATTGCGATGACCGTGTGGTGGGATGGAGAGGATGATGAGGAGGGTTCCAGCGCCGACTTGTTTTCGAGATTGTCCAGACCCAACACCTCCCCCAGCAGTATACGGAACGCCTACCTTCGCCGGCTTGACCTGGCCTTCGGTCATGCAACCAGCGCCGAGCCCGCTGACGCTGGTTTCCGCGTCAACTCGATGAGCAGTCTTGAAGTCGGACTTGCTTCCGTATTTGAAGGCAACGTGGATGGTGTCCTAGAATTGCTTCAGACTTGGTCGCTGTGCGTAGCGGCTGCCGTGGTTGAATTCGCGTCTATCGGCGGCTGGCTAGAGGCTGGGGCTGGTCCTAAATCTATGCCAGGCCTTAGCAAAAATGACCTGATGGTTCTTTCCTATGGACAGGCTGGCGATGCACCTACGCGACGTGTTCACAAGAACGATGTGATTAGCGAGTATGCGTCTAGCTTGTCTGAGAGGACCACCTTGGAGTGCGAAACGGGCGTGCGACAAGGATGGGAGATGGCCATCGAGATCCTCAGTCGCTTGGATGACCGCGAGAAACTGGAGACGAGCGTTGCCGACCTGCTCGAAAAGATACCACTGACTAGCGTTGACCAGGTGGATAGAGTGGTGCAGCTGTGCTGCGAAATGGATTTGGATCAACACGGAAGGAAGGTCGCTGAGGTAGGTCGTCATCTACTAGTACTATATGAACGTCAGCTAACCTGCTCAGCGCTATGGTGATAATATCGTCGCAAACTCTCAGGAATATGGGCTTGCCCTTCTGTGCTATGCTCGCGCACATGACCGACGCAAGGTCAAGTCCATCGTTGACCTGCTCATCTCATACAGTCTTGTTCAGTCCCGCGCCTTCCCCGAATCCGCCGACCTGGACGAGCAGCTTGAAGCTTTGATCAAGAACCCCAAGTTTGGCTTGGGGGCGATTGCGCACACGGATGAAGAGGCTGCAACTATTCTCCAGTATTATTTCAGTGGATATGCGACTCTGCGTCGCTTCTACGAGATTCGCGACGAGGCGATCAATCTTAAGGAAGGACAGCGACCTCGGTTCAAGCCTCTAGCCAGACGGCGAGCAGCGGCCCAGGCTTTGGTGGCGGTCATTGGCAGTGCGGCGGACAGCATCTACGGTGGTCTGTACGATCCCGATCGTGATGCTGTCGTCCAAGTCGATGGACTGTTGACATTGCTTGGCGAAGCCCTGCCCTTTATTGGCCGTAAGATCCCTATCTTAGTACCCTTCCTAAGAATACTATCCTAACCATCCACTCGGCAGAATCCACTCCCCTTCTCTCCGTCTCCCAACAATTCACCATCCTCTCCGCCATCGAGGACCTCCAGACCGTGACTCCGCGCGTCTACGCCCAATGCGAGGAATGCTTCCGCTCCACGCTCATCCAATACCACTCCAGCAAGCGCGCCCACACCTCCGACTCCTCTGTCCTCCCTCCCTCCCCTCGCGCCATGCTCAAGAAGTCCGTCTCATCCCTCACAGCATCAAGCACCTTCTCCCTCATCGGCAACGACATCATCGAATCCGCCCGTACTCGCTCCGGCTCCGGTTCCGTCGGCAGCTCCGGCGTTCTCGTCCCTCGCGCAGACGCTGACTCCCCCACTACCTCCACCGAACGCGGCTGGGACTGGCGTGCCGGTCTACCAGAGGACGCAACGGGCGAGGATATCCTCCGTATTCTCCGTGTTGGTCTAGCGAAGGGATTGAGCCATGGGGCTCTTGGAACGATTTAGATTTTCTTTTGTTGATGATGATGAAGAAGAGGAATTAAGCCAAGAAGCAAAAGTCAAATTTTAATACATCGGATGTAGTTGTGTGGAGTGGAGTGGAGCGGAGTGGAACGGAGTAGTTGTGCTGTATTATTGTATTCTATACTACTATGTTCCTTTTGCTTGCAGCATGCATGAGTGTGTAACCCTTTAACCCTTTTTCTCATTCCAGTGGTTGTTTGGTTGCTCTGTCCATGACCAATTAGAGCTTGAGATTTCTCTCCCTTGCCTTCCTCGTCCGATCTCGATTTAGTTCAAAGTAGTAGTACAATAGTATAACACAGCTAGCTACACTGTACACACAACAAAGCAGTAGGAGAGAAAAGCATCCTGCACAACAGCTAATACTAATGATTACCAAGAAAAGTAAAAGCAATAGATACAACCCATAAATCAGCATACGAAGCCATCCATGATTATCCTACTAAAAGTTATACATTCTTTCTTCTATTCCTCACCGACGGTGCAATAAATGCATGCATCGCACACCTATAATGCAAACACATCCACTTCATTACTTACTTACCACTTGCTTGCATCGATAACACACATGCATGCATGCATGCATCTATTGCATACTTTTCAATTCCAATCTATGCTTATAGAGAAACTAAAACTACATATAGATTATTCTGATTCGTAAGTAGAGAGGTCATTGCTTAACTCAGTACCTACGTAGTATTTCTATAGAAAAGATGAAAGATCCCTGGTGTTCAGTTACTACTCGACTTAAATTGCATTCATGTCTTCAAGCATATTCATGCACGATCATTATCAATTAAATTAGGGCCTAGGTGAGGGCGTTTGAATGCTGGTAGGCGAGATCTAATATGGTTTTGGCAATCATGCTGTTTTTGGAAAGTGTTTTGTTGGTTGTTTACCGCTGTGGATACAGGTGATGAGTCGTAGTAGGTAGGTACCTGTAGGGACTATTGAGCCTCCTATTTACGTGTTGTTTATGGGCCTTTGAATAAATAGACTGTGGAGAGTTTGTAGGCTACGTGAAAATTAAGCTATCCGCTTGGTCACCGCAATTTTGATTCTTCTTAGGATCTGCAGTGCGAATGGACAAGTCATTCAGCATGGCTTAACTTTAACCCTCGTCTAACGGGAGAATCTTCCTATTGGTAGATCATATTTCATGCACAAGTACATAGCCATATGACTGTAAAAAGTAGATGATTAATGATAACGAATGTAGGTAGGCCAGCTAGATAATGCATAGATAGATGTTGGTATCCCCCAACTGGCGTATCCCGGATACGGCCCCCATTTTTCTCAATCAAATCCTCCTCTATTACCATAGTTTAACAAGATAAAACTCTCCACCCAGTCGATCGTCGCACGTTTCTCGTCTCATCGTGACTGGGGATTCTGCGACGCAACACAACGCAACGCTATGCAGAATAGGCTGACTGAACACGCGCACACACACAGCATTATAAAGAAAACGGTGACGAGAGCGCAGCCCCACAGCGTTGACAATAACAAAAGCATATATCTAGCAAGAGTTTTGGCGAACCGGCCAGGCCAAAATCGAATCGAACTGAGCATGCATCAAACAGGAATGAAAATCGAACGACGGTTGAGGCAGACGTCCCGCGACTGCTGCCTCTTGCTATCCCAGAGTGGATGGGTTTAACCCTTGATGCTGGAGTATCCTGAATCCGGCAGGGTTGGGTCTCGAGCGTTGTTTCCGTTGCATCTCAATGAGTGTCGGGAACAGGTGTAGCCGACCAGGACGATTTTTTCCTGCACCACATGGCCACGCTGGCCGTATGCTTCACACGGGTCTACCGCGTGCTGAAAGTAAAGACATCTGCACACCGAAAATCGCTCCACCAGTAGATAACACATGATGAGGTGGTGATGGTAGTAGTAATCGACCGATGAGATTGGACTTGGTGGTAGATAAAAAGAAAGAAAAAAGACACAAATTGAAAAGATCAAACGTCCCGCGTGGTAATGAGACAGGTCTGAGGGTGGTGGTCAAGGAATGACTGAAGGGTCGAGGCGTAATGTGGTGAGTGCGATGGAGGTGGGGAGTGGATCGCGGATGGAATCAATTATAAAAACACCGACCATTCAGGCGACCCAGGACCATGATAGAAACCAAGTTCCAAGTGACGACAATACCAAGGATCTAGAACTGGCGAGCTTGTCATTCTAAGGCGCCTTGATGCTGAATGCGACTGCAGACGGTCGATGCAAGGCATCCATAAAAGAAACCCAAAGGAACCCTTAATTCTATGCTCGGGAACAATCTGGAAGAACTCGGTCCATCACGAACAGGACTAGCGACAAGGGAAGAGTAAAGAGGGAGAAAGGAGAAAGGGGGGAAAGAAAGGAAGAGAGAGAAAGCGAGAGCGAGACGGAAAAGGGCCACCGAGAAAGCAAAAATGTAGACAATCAAGGAAGAGGAGAGAATGGAGGGGAAAAAGAAAAGAGGGAATAGGAAAAAAGAGGGAAATGAGGAGGACCCATCCTGCCGGGCAAACGTCAACCCATAGCAGATTGGTCTATTTCGGATTTCGCAATACTCGTAGGGCAAACCGGAGTCGATCAGTGGGGGACGCTTGTCGGGCTGAAGGCCGAGTAGTGCAGAACTAGGCCACGCCCATCCATGACAGCTGATTCCGACGCTTTCCCTGCTTTTCTGAGGGGTTGCCGGGCACCGTTTACCCACTAGAAGGGCGCCGTTAAAGGCTCCCCGGGACCCCTGAAAGGCATGGGAGTCAGAGGATGCAGACTGCAGAAGAGCAGTCAGGTGAACATTATTGGTGAGCTGGACCTCGTGTAGAGGCTGTAGCAGAGAAGGGGAGGAGGGGAAGCAAATCCAGCTGGGGGTCCGCTATAGAGGATTTGCTATTGGAAATTGCTTCTCCGTGCCGTGGGCCGCTGGAGCGAGTTCAGTGTCGGTGCGGTTCTCCGGGGAGGACCTTGGGAGCCGTAAGGCTGCAGCGGGACCCGGCCGGTGATTTGAGGGAAATTCCTTAGCCAGGAAATTAGCCCAGCATAGCGTGGATGAAGGTGGTTAGTTGTCCGAGATGGAAGAGGGGATTGGAGGAAGGCTGAGGCTGAGAAGCAACGGGGGACGGAGTGGCCGGTTTGGATGAACCACTCAAAGCCAGGATGGACTGGCCCCTGGCACCGTAGGGCTGAAACTGGGATGAGCTGGACAGACGCCCGGACGGAGGAGAAGCGAGTCAACCGCGGACGATGGAGGGGGGAAAAGTGGGCATCTTGTTCGTTGCTTGGGGCCCGAGCACAGTTGCGATGGTTGACTGGTTGACTTTGTTGCCCCAAAATAGTAATCCCCGTGACTTGACCAGATTAGGAAAATAGGGCTTAACCAAAAGATCCACCTCTGGTGGAGGCCTGAGTCAGACGCGTCAGGCAACCATCCAGTCAATTCCCCCTTCGACTTTCCCAGTCAAGAAAGTGATCAAACTTCTTCTTCAATGATTCCAAGATTTGTCATGTTCGGAATGTCGGAAATTTCGGAATACTCCCAATGAAAAGGCAGCTGTTATAAGGCCATGACAAATGGAGTGATGAATTTATCCCCGTCTACAATCAAGCTTTTACTGTAAGCTCCTTAGGACTTGATATGACTATCCACATCAATTTACTCGAGGCCGACGACCACGTGTATAGAATTAGACTTAGACTAAAATATGACTAGACTGCTCTTACTGCTATCTATATCCTGAAACCAGCTGAAGAACCATACTAGCGAGTAGCGAGAGGATTTAAAATGCTTGCCTAAGATTGGCATCAGCCTAGAGTGTCTGGATCCCGCGGACACCGGTCATCACATAATGCATACGTTGCAGCCTAGCTGATGAAGAAAGTACTGTGCATTGGTAGAAATCCAACTACTATCAAAACTCTGCAACAAACTCGGACAATCCCCGAAATTGTACAAATATCAAATCGGCTAAAAGGCTTAATTGAAACAGAACAGGTCTCGATTCTTACTCTTATCGAAAATCTATATAAACCCCTATAAATAATTACAACAAACCCATCAACACCAACCATCAACTATCGTGAAATAACCCTCTCCAAAAACTCAAACCCCTCCCTCTGCAACTCCCACGTCCTCCCCCCAACCTGCATTCCCATCGCAAACGTATGATCCTCCCCGGGCACCTCCACCATCCCACACTCGACCCCATTCTCCCTCAACACCCTCCACAGCTCCCGACTGACCTCAATACTAACCTTCGTATCACAATCCCCATGCACAATAAACGTCGGCGGAAACCCCTTGCCCACATGCACCACCGGATCGATCTCCCTCACATCCCGATCAGGATAACAAGCCTGCAAAACGGTCCCATTAGCCACCTGCGTCAGAGCGAAGGCATCCCGCGGGCGAGAGAAATCCGGGCCCTTGGCCTTGCTACCGCCAGCAAGCTCAGTCTGGCCCTCCAACGAGATAGAACTATCCGTAGGGACGGGATATTCATCATAGATCTTCTGCAAGAATGCAGGGTCGAGTGGGGGCAGGGTGCGTTGGACGTCGGGGAGAGGTTGGGTCCAGAAGGGATGGGTGAAGTGCACGGCGCCGTAGAAGTCGAGGATTGCGGCGACGGGGCGGGGGACGGAGTAGCCCTGATATAGGTTATTAGCATTTCTGGATGTGCGTATAGTAGGAGAAGGGAAGGAGGGAACTTACCAATGACAATGCTAATGTACCTCCCGATGACGTCCCAAACGCCATAACCCGATCCATATCGATCCGATACAGCGCTGCATCTGCACCTGCGCCGGCAAGGAACGCATCTAACTGCCCATCGTAGATCCACGCCAACAGGTCCCGGATATCAGTGATGGGCCCCTCGAGCATGTTCACCTGTGGACAGAGGCGATGGTTGGGTACCACGACGATCCAGTTCCGGGTGAGGCAGTCGTCGACTTGGGGCATGGAGACCATGCGCGAGTGGCCGAGCATGAAGACGCCGCCGTGGATGTTGATTACTGTGAAATTCTTTAGTAACGTGATATATAGTGTAGTGGAGGGATTAGACGTACAAACGGGATATTTCTTCGGCGTATCATTTTCAGTAGTAGTTGTGGTTGGTGCCGGTGGGAGGTAGATGTCGGTGGTGATTTTACTGCCGTTGGCTTCTTTGTACTGCACGGTGAGCGGGGGTGGTGGCATAGTGGCGGTCTTTATTGTTCGTAAATATAGATTGGGGTATTTCAGATTGATGTATCAGAGGAGAGATGTAGCTGGAGGACTGCCCCAGATTTTAAAGTAGGTCTCGGTGCTCGGGATATCCGATTGCGGGGGAAAGCTTGGACTTTCCGACGGATTTCATCCACGAGGTGGATTTCTCTACCGGCTATTGCTGCCGAGCATCTCACTTTAACTACATACTACTAGTGGATAGCTATTAGGAAGCAATATAGTGGTTTTGTGTCGGCTACTGGCTAGGGATAGGCAAGTCATCACTCATCATTCGTTTCCTATGTGAACAACGTAGCTAACATGATCTCGACGTCGCTCATTTCATTTCATCCTTCATCCACCTGGCTATACCATCAGTGCCTTGTATAGAGTGGTCTTTGTCTTTTTTTCCATATTCCTTCCCATATCTTCAACTATCCCATCTCCTCCGCGTAGCGCATCTGGCTCCTTCATGGCAGATTGCCATGATCCAGATGGCCGGTTCCTTTTTTTTAATTGGTTTTCTTTTTTTTCTAACTGCTTTCGTAGCATTTATGCTTAAGCGACTTCAATTGGCGCGGCAGGTTACTGCCAAAGGAGTGACTATCCTCTCTGATGCAAAGAGGAGGGACATCCAATGCACGGCGTGTTCGGTCTTTCGACGCGGGAAGCGACTCCCATGAGGGGTGTTCAAAATTGATCAAAGCAAGGTAAAAGCACCAACAAGTTGTTATGATTTACCTGCGCACCACAATGCCTTGACGACGGACACCGCTGCGGGCACGGCGGTACTCCTCATCACTGTCGGACTCGGAGCAGCTAGCCTCAGACGACTCGGTAACATAGCCGCATCGGCTGCCGCCACAGTCGAGCTTGACCCGGTCGCCCTTGCGAGTAATTCCGTAGCGCTCGCAGTGGCAGATCGGGGTGGGTGGGTCACTCATGGACGACAGGGACGACGGGGAAGTGCTGCCAGATGAGCGAGACGACAGGGATGAACCAACCGAGCTGGGCGGGCTGTTGGAGAGCGAGTACTCGTCCGACAGACGGGAGTCGGCAAACCGCATGGTGAGGTCTTCCATGGTGGGAGCAAAGTCCGTCTCCCGGATTTGACGGGAAGCATAGGGCTTGGACGGCTTGGGGTGGTGGATCTTGGACGGAGAAGGAGCACGACCCTTGACGAAGTCTGTGGAGCCCCGGTGGTGCTTGGGGGCGGGCTGGGAAGACTTCTTGCCACCGGGAACATCGAGGATGTTCAACTTGCGGCCGGTGGTGGGCTCGACCGTGTACTCAACAGCGGGATCATGAGAGACATGGTAACCATCCATGATGTACTGCGGCAGGGTTAGCTTGCGGGCCATTCGAGTCAGCGGGCGAGTCACATACGTAGTACCAGTAGCGGCCACCCAGCTTCAGCATGGAGGTCTGGAAGCGGAACTTTCCAGTCCATGCGCCTGGCTTGACATCATCCCGGGAAAGAGGGATCTGACGGGAGTAGTTGTCCCAGGAGCCGACCAGATGGACGGTCTTGACATTGGAGGAGGTGCGCAGTGAGAACTTGAGCTGAACAGCAGACATGTTGAGAGAGATTGACCAGGTTATACTAAGAATTAGATTATATGCAGCAGAATGAAGGCGTAATGGTTTAAAATAATCGTGTCAATGGCGGGAAGTGAGTCGTCGTTATAAAAAGGCCGAGATGGAATAGACTACCAGAGTCGATTCACGTCTAGCCTTGTGTTGGGTTGGGTTGGTTGGCTGTGCAAATGTATAACAACGAGGCTTTGCTTGACAGGATCCAGTCCTTGACACGCAACCAGGAATATTAGATAGATGTTGTTGTTGGAAAGAATAAAGGACAAGGCCAGCAAGTCGTCTGAGCTGATATGACAGGAACACGAGAAGTCGACCGGCGACAACGAAATGAACCGTCACGAGGTTGAATGGTTTAGAAGTATCCGAACAAGATGCAATAAAAGCAATCAAGCATTACACAGAGCACAGCTCGTGTATTGAATGGGGCAGAGTTGAGGGGAAATTGGTGGGGGATTTTTTGATATATTGATAGTAAAAAGGTGAGGGGAATAATTAAGATGTAGTATAACAAGCGACGAATGGACAAACAAACAAAAAACCAGTGCAGCCAGTGCACAGGGGGGATACTTCTAAACCACGGGCAGTCAGACAAGCAAGCTTGCTGAAGAAAGAAAGAGAAGAAAGGGCAGAGAACGCCCTGGCGGCTACAGCAGCCTTTTAAGAGAGCGCCGGGGGGGAGGGAAACGAGCAGACGAGAGAGCCCGGTAGAGAGTCAACTACTGTACTCAGTTAGTGCAATGCGTGTGATGGGATTGTCACCCGCCATCTTCTATTCTGGGAAGAGCGAGAGCAGCTCTTCGCCAGTCAAATCCCCGCTTCGTCCTCTCGCCATCCCAGCCGGCGGGTAATTCGTTGGTTTCATTGGCTTCAAGGGCAGCCGGGCCTGCAGCAGACAACCAACCATTCTCACGACTCGCCCATCCATCGTCCCTCCATCTCCCCTCCATCTCCATCGCCATGCTTTTCTTCACTTGCCGCCCTCCACGAGCACATTCTCCCGAGCCATCCCACCTATCAATAGAAACCCCCTTAGCCAATCGCACTCACACAGGAAGGGAGACGGCCTGTCACCGACATCTCCATTCTGCAGCACCGAGGAATTTTAAAGTTCGTGCACGGGATTGAGGAGGGGGTTGGACGCCATCCCACCACTGAGAGAAGCAAAACACTACTATACACACTCTACACCCTCTCCACTGACTCTCCACTACAATTACACCATGCAGCATCTGCCCCGATTGAGACCCTGTCATGACCGGCTCTTACGTGCAGAATTGCCATGACATCTTTTACCCCTCTTCTTCGTCTGCTTCTTTAGATCCAATTTCGTTTCGATTCCGTAGGGACAAATCATCATCATCCAAGTACATCGCTGCTTACACCAGCCATTCCTCCAACCATGGTCAGCAAAAAAAGGAAAGAGGGGAGGCAAAAAAAATAAATAACAATATATAGAAGCTCGAATCAAAATCATAAACCTCTGGTCCTCTGTACGCCGGAAAATGCCGAATCGGTCTGGTCTTCGGTTGATATCACACGTTTTGGGGGGTGGAGAATTATTAGGAAAGAAAAACAAGGGGGAAAGAAACGGAGAGGGAGAAGGGAGAAAAAGGCATAGAAACACCAGAAAACGGAAGAGATACCACAGAAGAGAAGAATCTGATGTACACGGATAGTCATCTTTCCTCCCCCTCACCGCACGGACACGCCAGACCGGTTGGTAAACATGCGAGCGGCAATGTTCATCGAGGCCAGCTCTTGGAACAGAAGCTTGGCTGCATACGGGATATGCACCTGGGAGATTCGGTGCTTGTTGTTACACAGTCGACACTCGAAGAGTCCCTTCTTCAGTTTTCTGTCATTCCATCATCGTTAGCTCATATCGTCAGGCAAATTCAAGGATGTCTCTCCACTTACGCAACAGGCGTCATCAAGCCACAGTCGTCGCAGATGTGCACCCGGAAGGGATCGGACACGTCGAACAACCGCTCCTTCAGGAATGCACTGGCTCCGTGCGCAATCATACAATCGCGTTCCATCTCTCCGAATCGGAGACCACCATCACGAGCACGACCTTCCACCGGCTGCCGCGTCAAGATCTGAGTCGGTCCACGCGCACGGGCGTGAATCTTATCGTCGACCATGTGGCGCAGACGCTGGTAGTACGTCGGTCCCAGGAAGACCTGCGCAACCAGCTTGCGTCCAGTGTGTCCGTTGTACATCACCTCAAAGCCACGGGACTGGTATCCGTGCTCCCGCAAGAGACGGGAGATCGAGTCGACCGTAACGTCGGTGAAAGGCGTCGCGTCACCCTCAAACCCACGTAGCGACGACACTTTACTGAGCTGACACTCGATCAAGTGCGCGATTGTCATACGGGAGGGAATGGCGTGAGGGTTGATGATCAAGTCAGGGCACACACCCTCTCGAGTGAAAGGCATGTCTTCCTGACGGTAAGTGATACCGATGGTACCCTTTTGTCCGTGACGAGAGGCGAACTTGTCTCCAATCTGTGGAATCTTGGTCGTCCTCATGCGCACCTTCACGAACTTCAGGTCATCGTTGCTCGTAGACACCAGGACCTGGTCCACAATACCGTTCTCCGTACTTCTGAGAGGAGTCGACACATCCAACTTGGTGTGGGCCTTGGTACGTTGACCGAGCTCCTCTGCTTCGGGTGCCAGAGGTGCCGTCTTACCGATGATGATATCCTCACCGGATACACGGACACCAGGAGCAATGATACCATCTTCATCGAGCTTGTCGTAGGTACCCTTTCTCATACCGATCGTATCCGATCTCATAGGCTTCTCGAAGCGTTCGACAACTGTCAGTCCGACCATCTTCTCGCTGTCCGTGTATGTACGGTAGAACAGACTGCGGAAAAGACCACGGTCAATGCTGCTCTGGTTCATAATAACCGAATCTTCCTGGTTGTAACCGGAATAACAGGCAATGGCAACAATGGCGTTTTGGCCGGCAGGCAGTTCACGGAACCGCAAGAATTCCATAGACCGCGTTGTCGCCAGAGGCTTCTGCGGGTAATACAGAATGTTGGCCATGGTTTCCATGCGCTGGTCAAAGTTCGTCAGGAACACACCCATAGCTTGTTTACCCATGGCAGACTGGTAGGTGTTACGAGGAGATTGGTTGTGGTCGGGGAAAGGAATGATACTGGCGCAAACACCCAGAATCATACTGGGGTGAATCTCGCAGTGTGTCCAGGTGTGTGCCTTTTGACTCAGAATAGAACGCACACGCTTGTTGGGGTCGTGCAGCTCCTCCTCGGGAAGGGCATAACCGGCCTGAAGTTGCTTCGAGATCTCCAGGTCCTCTGGTGTCATCACGATCATGATTGTCTCTTCTTCCTCGGCGTCGACGTACTCAACGACACCAGACTTCACCAAACCATCCCAACCAAAGTAGCGCTCCCTGCGGTCTTCTGGATCCAGATCGGGGGGCAAATCCTTGTCTTGCTCCAGTTTGCGGATGTGCTCCTTGTTGAGCACCAGTGAACCACAGTTCTCGCTCTTGGGGTCATTGTCGACGACGTACAGTGGCCGACACACGCGTCCAGCATCGGTAAAGATCTTGAACTCTCGCTCACGAATATCACGAATCAGACTGACCTCGTGCGAGATCATGTTCCGGCGACGGAGAGAGAGCATGGTGTTCACCAGATGCGCAGGATCTCTATGAATACCCACCCAAACACCGTTGACAAACACCTTGGTCGCATTTGGCGTCACCTGCGGCTCGAATTCTTCGAGGACTTCCATGTTTCGTTGAATCATGAAATCAATAATGGGCTCACTAGGCGTACCAACAGTGATGTAGCACATGAGCGCCAGGTTCTTGACCAGACCACAAGCCTGACCTTCAGGGGTTTCAGCTGGACAAACCAGACCCCAATGGGTGTTGTGGAGCTGACGAGGTTTGGCGATCTTACCGTCTCGACCAATTGGTGTATTGGTACGACGAAGGTGAGACAACGTAGAGGCGTAGGTATAACGACTGAGCACTTGAGATACACCAGCCTTGGCGCTGGCTGCCTTCTTCTGCTCTCCCCAGTTACCCGTAGCAAGAGCGTACTTCAAACCTCCTGTCAAGGTGCTAGCCTTGATACCAATGTTCAAGTAGATCTCCCTGTTCGTCTCCACGCATCTTTGCACGTACCGCTGAAGGTCACGGGTGACACGAGTGAACAGAACTCGGAAGAGGTTTGCAAGAAGAGGACCAGCCAAGTCGAGACGCTTCTTACCAAAGTGATCACGATCATCGACATCACGACGGCCGAGGGCACACTGCAGAAGTCTGTGCACCATGTAACCCAAGAAGAAGGCTTTCCGGGTCTCACTACCTTCGCTCTGAGAAATGTGGGGAAGGAACTCCTTTTGCATGATTTCGCGTGCGTATCTGACACGACGCTCGTGGTTCATACTAGACTGAGAAGAACCACGCTTGGCAATGAAATCCAGCGCCACCTCACGATCCTGGATAACGAAACCTTCCTCAATACAAGGCTTCAGCATCTCCAACATCGGTGTGTCATTCCGGTCGTAGCAAATGTGGTTCAGAATATCTTCATCAGAAACCACACCGAGGGCTCTGAAAACGACGACGATGGGGATGTCGGTCTTCACGTAAGGCAAGGTCGACCGAATTGTAGGACCAAATCCACCCTTGGCACTGTCACCCTTGGCAAACAGCTTCAGGGACAACTGAGAAAGAAGTCTTGATCCCTTCTCGACAGCACTCCGAATTTCCGCGACGTAGGGCGTGGGACTAGGCGGTGCCTTCTTGAAGACTTGAACCGTGTTTCCAGCACTGCGCTCTTGGGCGATCAACACCTTTTCACTTCCGTTGATAATGAAATAACCACCAGAGTCGTAAGGGCACTCGTTCCAGTTGTAAAGAGCTTGCTCGCTCAAATCCTTGAGGATACAGTACTTGGACTTGAGCATGATTGGCATCTTTCCAATAAAAACGGTCTCCTCCTTCGCCTGGTCAGCAGGCAGCTCCTTCTGCTCCCACTGTAGGTAGGTCCCGTGAGCTTTTCTATCCTCATTCGATTCACCCATATCATCCTCATCTCGGTCCGCCACCAGACGTTCACGACCTTCCATAATTTTCTTCGTAACACCGAGATAAAGGGGACTAGCGTATGTAAGATTACGCAGGCGAGCCTCCTGGGGCAACATGATAGTGGTCGCACCATCACCCTCAGTCACGGATGGTCGAGAGAGCATGACGGTTCCAAACTTCAGCTCGTATCGGCGGACAACCACGGGATCGACTTCATCTTCGGAGGGAGGGAGAGTTTGGTCGAGTGTTACTTGGCCTTGTTCCTCCACCAGCTCCTGCATTGTCGACGAAATAAATTCATCGAAAGAGTCCAGCTGTTGTGACACTAGACCCTTGGTGTCGAAGAAGGACGAAATGACCGTCCAGCAATCCTCCGAGGTGATGCCCTCGTCCATATCGTCGTAGTACTCATCCTCGTAAGCATCTTCGTAGTCGGCCATCTTGGCGGATATGGGTCGTAAACGCAATGAAAAACCGCAGTCGATAGGACAATGAGCGCAAAGGGCGCGACGCGCTCGGCGGAAAAGATCCCACTCGAGGTTGTTGGACGACTGGCGTAAGTAGAATGCAGCGAAGCAATCGTCCTAAATGTAACAGGTGAGGCCAATAAGCCGGAAGCCTCAGATGGATGGAAGAAAGAGAGATCCCAGGCCACCGGTGATGCTGGTGAAGGGGAGCAGCTGGGGTGCTTCGACTCTCTCCGGGCGCTGATGGATCTTGCCTTGGAAAGAGCCGCCACTAGCCTCGACCGCCTTCTGGCGCTAAGCTGCGAGCTAGTCCTGATTAGTAGATCACGTGATAAATATAACAATTCACGCTGCTGGTAATACTTCGCTTTTTACTCACATTATTAACTATTACTGTGGACATTTACGAAAGGAATCAATGACAAGAATCGGCGCAGTATGGTAAGCGATATGTTATTATACATAATGATTACAGGAACTGTAGAAGCGTCTCCAGCATTTCCTTACTATCCTTCTCGCCGGGCTCATCCTCAGAGAGCCCTTCCATTTGCTCTGTTCATTCAATTAGCACAAGATCCAGACGGTATAGAAGGCGTAGGGACCAGGGCTTACCCTGTAAGGTTCGTCTAATCAGTGACAAATCTTCGTCGCGGTCAGCCAGAAGGGACACAATCTTCTTTTTTGCCCCGTCATCTTCGGCCACCAACCAGGCCAAAATGACATCAATAAGCTTTGGGTACTGTTAGTTCGTACTGCAGCAACGGGGTATTTCGGAGAGCAAACCTGTAAAGAAAATAGGCCGGCATCGAATCGCCTGGACAGCCACTCGGCCGCCATGATCTCTTGTTCCTCTTCCGTGAAGTTCTTTCGTTCTTTCTCGATAGCTTGCTCGACCGGTGTCACTCGTTGGGCGTAATCCCGGCGCAACTTGATGAGTTTTTCGATCTTCTCATAGTCCTTCTCCATAAACTTGGCTAGTGTACGAATCCGTGGTGCGGAACCGCCCGGAAGTAAGCGCAGCAGCGAAGCGAAAATGCCCAGCAGGTGCTCCGTCGTTTCATTGTCTTGCTATAGGGGTTTAGCTCTAGCCCATATTCTATGATATCGGTGACACATACCTTCTTTTTGAACATCCCAAATACTGTACTCAAGCATGCTGCTTCAACAAAGCGTTCACATGCAGGAGCGCCTGCCATGCCTCCTAGGGCGTGGTCCAGGAGTCGTAAAGCCCGTTGCTTGCTGAACTTGCCCTCCTTCAACATGATTTGTGCAAGCTCAACACCTTCAGCTTCCAGAAATTTTTCTTTGCCGTAATCCTCATTCACAAGGTAGTTCAAGCTGCCAAACAAGTTCTCCACATATTCTTCTTCGTCGGAATCCTTTTCGGGATCACGCTTGCGGTATGCACTAAGCAATTGCAGGAGAATTTCAACGCCATCCAGGCTGACGACCTTCTCCCTGTTCTTGGGGGTTGATTGTAGTAGGATGGCAAGTATTTCTGCTGCATATTGCTGGTTTTGCGTCACTGGCCTTTCCTTCTTCTGTATACGAGCGATAAGCCAAGGTAACAAGTTGGGGTCTTGCCCTATCTTCTCTGCGATAGCTGTTTGCGAAGCAATATTTTCCAAGACGTCTTCAATGTAATCAGTATACCCGCCATGTACTTTGTCCGGGGTAACTCACTTAGTACGTAGTACACGCCTGCCCTATCGACCTCGGACTCTTCGTCAAGTCGCGAAAGGTTTTGCGCCAAGAGCTCGATAAGTTCGGCATCCAACTGGACCAGTAAGCATTCGTTTAAACAAAACTCGGAAGCATGTATACCATTGCGTTCACCAAACTGTCCCATTGTTCTTGTTCGGCCTCCACATCTTCATCCGTCAACTCGCCAATGATCTGGATCACATCAATTGCAATATCGGCATTTTCGTGGGAAAGCAGCGACATAAGCGAGCCTACACAGCCCAGCTTTGCGAATTCGCTATATAGATATGAATTTTCGGAGAGGATGGAGAGGCTCTTGATTTCGGTATCGAGATCTGCTTCCGAGGCCATGAATCTAGGTATATCAGTATGATGTTTCAATACCAGGATATGCCTTGCCAACACGTACTTTTGAGGATCATTTTCAAACTTTCCGCGCAATTCAGCGTTCTTCGAGATCTTCTTCTCGAAGTTCAGGGCGAAGCGTCGCAACCAGGTAACGTCGAACTTCTCCGGCTATAGCTACTTCAGCAAACGAGCCCACGGAGCACAGCGAATAACAATTCCTTACCGCAACATCTGTTTCCTCGTGTTGATCGATATATTGCATAGCCTCCGCCGTTTGGCGCTCCATGCCGCCGCCGAAGAAGCGTCCTTCTTCGTCATCTGGGATATCCTCGGCGTCAAAATCGGGGGGTAGTTCAGGACCCGCGTAGCCATCATCCTCGTCGCCCTCATCCTCTACCATGGGCGCCTTTCCTTTTGATTTCACATCACCATCCGCATCTAGTTTAGCAGCTTTGTAGAGCTCGTCTTGGTCGCAAGTCAGCCGACGTCAAGTCAAATTGGACGTGAAGGAGATGAACGCACTCGGGTCTTTCGCGGAATCTAGTTTGCGCTTGGCACTTGCTGCCGAGGAGGGTTTCTAACTTGTCAGCGCTATTATAACAGGTCACTTCATAGATAACTTACCTTGAAGAGCTCATCGATGCTCGTCATGGTTGCGGCTTGCGCAGCTGGAGAGGCAGAGCGGAAAAGCACTTCAGACCCAACCACCAACACGGATCTAAATAAGGGCCAATAGAGCAGAGAAAGGCGACTCTGCAAAGGAAATACCGCCTATGAATTGATTGTTATAGATCCCTTCTTGCGGACCTCTTTTCGATCAACTGGTCGCGCAGTAGGTCCGAAGAAGATACGGGAACCGCGATAAGCTAAAAGTGCAGCCGCCAAGGACCGAAAGATTTCTCGGAGTTCTCATCATTCCCGGCCTCACCCTGCCATCGACCATCGTCATTCTCGCTGTCAATACACCTTTTTATCTCAAGGACATCACCTATCCTACATCTTCAATACATCTTCAAAATGGTTCCCAGACAGCGTGTCGTCTCTGGCCGTCAGCAGAAGAGCTTCTTCAGCACTGCCTATGACGAAGTCACTCACCCCGAGAATGCTACCATTGTGAGAAGCGTTCTGGTCTTCGGCGTAAGTTCTACAATTCTGGCGAGATCTGTACAGTTTGTACAATGTCAAGGATGATCTAATACGATTGTTTCTACAGGCCGGCGTCGCTTTCCTCTACAGCAGCCTCAGCGAGCTCCTCCTTCCTCCGTAAGTCGAGACTCGATCCCATCCATCGCGGTCACTGCAATAAATTTCGGCAATTGAAAAACAATTACTGACGGAAGAAGTATGTAAACGGATCTTCGCACGTTCGTCCGCATGTCCCTGTGATATGAGATTATCGGCTGTCTCCAAGGGTTGTCGATGTCGATCACGATACGCGGACAAAATTTCCTACTTCTTCCTCTGAATTCGATTCTAATGAATACGTGTATTATACTGTGTGCTTCATGGGCATATATGGGCTTCAACGTTATGTGGCTAGGCTTGTCATCCGGGTCCGTGAAGGATCAACATTATGTGGCGTTGGAATAGATATGATCTCCGGAACATTTCCCGGTCTCTCCTCCGCATAATTGCATATGCTTTACAGGGCTATTGCTCTGTAGTTGTCTTATCTCTTCATATCTCATCGCTGGTCAGGTAACTCAGGACCTTTGTAGATGGCAGCATCTGTGAATCGGGCCATGAGTGTCGATTGAACAGTCAGTAGCGGTGGTTCCAATGTGTAGTTATGGCTTCTAATGACGGACTTGCTCGTGATAGGAGTCGAACAAAAATGTAGTCTTAAGCCAGATATATCAATTATATTCAGCAATCATTTGCCGGTGAGGTGGGCTCCTCTTTTCTGCAGAATGCAATGCTATGAAATGGTAATGCCAAGACTTATAGTCGCCCTGTTGAATGTACTTGGTCTGAACACTGAAGGGAACGACACCAGAGAGGACATCTGCCTGAGGCATCAAGATGGCAGTATGACCGCCGGGGCGCTAAGACAAAGTTCTGGACAGCGAGTATCTTCCAACTATCAATATCACTCCACTCAAAAAGTACCCAACAATCCAGCGTATCAGCGAATAAACTCTCTCCTATAACAGCGTTTATTTAAGCGGCTACATTTCTCATATCAAATTGGCGGGGAAGCCCGCAAAAGTCCCCACATCCGGCCGGGTCCCGAACACCGCCTTCTTTAGTGCTGGGGGAAAGACAGTCCATGGATGTCTATTACCAACCAACCCCGGACGGCAAGCGCGGCAACGATAGGCAACTGCTAACTTCCGACCCTCTCATGCTGAATGTGATCTCCTGCACAGCTGCAAATGCCGTTGGCTTTGCTTTCTTACTAGCATGTTGACCGCCAAGCGCAAGCCGTCAAGTGCGGACTTGGGTGATGATAGACCCGTGGCGAAGAGAAGTAACAGCCTGAGCCACAATGCTCATGCGCCTTGGTTGCAAGACTCCAGAACTTCTCGGAGCTGGCGGACTCTGGGAGATCGGGGGGTACGGAATTCGCTGCCTCTAGAAAATATGGTCTCGACTGTGCGGGATCTCCTTGACCCTGATTTCGACCCTCTTATTGCTCTTCTTGACGATGAACCGCGCTTCTTAAAGCCTCTCCCGTCTCGCATACCGCCGGAAGACCTAGAATTTTTGCGATTTCGGGAGGCTTTGTCGATCCCAGAGAGCGGTCTGCGGAATGAGCTTCTGCGATGCTATATCAAATGGGTGCATAGCTTCATGCCAGTCTTGAATCTACAGGGATTCCTCCGATGCGTCGCGGAAAATGACCCCAATGGTAATATTAGTCTCCTGCTGTTTCAGGCAGTAATGTTCGTGGCGACAGCCTTCATCGATCTGCATCATTTGCAAGCCGCTGGGTATGCCACTCGGAAAATTGCCCGTAATGTTTTCTTTACGCGATTAAGGGTATGTCTCGCTTGATAGTTCATCCGTGTCTGTAGCTAACCAGTCAATATAGCTCCTCTATTCACTTGACTGCGAAGATGATCGAATAGTCATACTGCAGACTTTACTACTTATGACTTATTGGTCTGACCATCAAAACAATCCGCAAAGAGATATCTGGGACTGGATTGGTGTCTGCAATATACATGCACATTCGATCGGATTAAATAGAGACCCTTCATCTTCGACCGATATGGACCCGATAACTAAGAGGCTGAGGACCCGAATCTGGTGGAGCTTGTACTCGCGAGACCGTCTCATTGCGATGGGGCTAAGACGCCCGACCCAGGTGAACGAAGGGACAAGCAATGTCCCCATGTTGAAGCTGGAAGACTTTGACTTCGAGCCGTTCCACCCTAGCGTGATTGAGATGTTCCGCTGTCGTCAGCTGGAAGATGTTACTCACCAAAAGCGCCTGGCGACTATGTTCATCGAAAAGGCCAAACTATGCCAGTGCATCGGACGGGTTTTGTTCGCTCAGTATACCCCATCACAGTGTCAGTTTGGCGTGACAACACGAACTACCATCAGCCTAATCCCTCGACAGGCATCAGAATCGGAGTTGGCACGATGCAGTCAGCGGTTGGAATCATGGTTGAGTGCGCTACCCAAAGACGCACAATTCATTCCTGCATCAAGGACAAACTTCCACGATGGAGAAGACGTCCTTCTCCTCCATGGTGCCATGGTACGAATGCTATATCATGCGACCACCAGCGCGCTGCATCGTCCTTGGGCCTTCACGCCCAACAAGGATCAGTCCAAAGCACGCAGGGAGTTAATTCAAACTGCGCAAACAAAGATGCATGACGCTGCAGTCGGTATCACACATATCATCCAAGGTCTCAATCAGCTAAACCTCACGCGATTCCTCCCCCAATCCGGTGTGACCGTCATCATCCCAGCCGCTGTGGCCCATCTGGCAAACTCCTCATCTGGCAATCCCGCCACCCGAGAATCCAGCATCTACAACTTTCAGCGCTGCATCCAAGTGCTGCAAGGCCTTAGAGACATCTACCCTGCAGCAGACATGGAGGTCGCGAACATCGAAGCGGCAGTTAAGCTACAGTCGGACAGCGCAAACACCTTTCTCCGGATCATGCAATACACCAACAACTCCGGTTCTATACCCCAAGGCCAGTCACCAGAACAAGCACGAAAGCAAAGCACCATCTCAAACCCACACACCATAGCGTCAGCAGAAGACCGAACCTCTAACCACTGGACCCCTCCCCGAGACGACCCCGACCCAACCAACAACCACAAACAACCCGGACCTCATCATTCAGCCAGTCCAACCAAGCAACAACTACAACAACGCACACCACCCAAACGCCACAGCAGCACAAACAACCCACCCCCAATGTTCAACAGCAACTCCTCCACCACCAACAATAAAATTAACAATCCCAGCAACCCCCTCCCCAAACAAGCCGAACCTACCCCACCCAACGACTTCGACGACGACCCCATATCCAACTTCCTCAACGACACCACCAACAACAACCACAACCCCACCATCTCCCCCCGAAGAACCCACCCCCAACCAAACCCCACCTTCGACCAACCCTCCGATCAATTCCCCTTCGACTTCGACCTCGACCTCGACTCCTTCGCCGCCGACTTCCCACCCCAAACCCAACCACCCACCAACCTCAACCCCACCTCTACTACTTCCAACCCCGACGCCTCCCCAGACCTCGACATAGATTGGGCCAGCGAGCTCCTCAGATGGACTGGTCCTGGTCCGGAGGACGCATTAACCAATAACAATGATTTGTTCTCGCCGTTTGCGCCGACTCATAATGTTGTGAGTACGCCGGGCCAGAGGTCCATGAGTCATGTGACTGGGGATATTACGGGGGATTTGGATAGGGATTTGGGGTTTGTTCCGTCTGATGAGGAGATGTTTTAGGTAGACTTATTTGGATGTAGTGTGGTGTGGTGGGGTGGGGTGTTTTTGAGTTCAGTGTAAATATATATAAATAGTTTACTTAGTCGCGGAAGTGATGTGTGCGTACGGATAGACGTGCCCTGTAAATATAAATTGCAGTTTTGTCTTACATACTACGACTGAAGTTCACTACTAGTATTAAGGACTTATGAATGAAGGCTGGTACATTATTAGTAGTAGTAGTAGTACTACTACGAGGTGAAAACCATTGAACATTTCTCTAACCCTCTTCTCATATAGTCTAGGTAGTACCAGTAGTACTCATAACTAACTATAAAACATGAATGCTTAACATGACTTGGAAAAAAGAAAAATAAAGACTCGTCGCTCGCCCTGTACATTAGCCACCATATATGCGATCTGAAAATCGTTGAGACTGATTCTAGATGACTTGCGTCTTAAGCTGACTATAGATATGAGATCAAATAAATATGTTTGGTCGATGACTCGCACTACTTGCGAGCCCAGCGGTTGCTTTCATCGCCCTCTTCCCATTGATGCTCAATGTAGCCAAGCTTCTTCTTGACACTTTGTACAGTCTCCTTGTCACCTGTGTTCTTGCCCATGTTGTCGCTCAGCTTAACGGCTGGGCGGCCGTTAGCGGTGGCGATCTTGATGACGATGTTGAGCGGCTTGGATTTTTGGCCGTCGGATTTGTTCGTGAAGTCATCTGCGAGGATATTGTTAGTTCATAATTCCCTGGAGATGTCCGGGTAGGTCTCTGTATGATACGGGTATATGGGGGTTAACGTACTAGTGAAGAAAGTTCCGACACCGAAGACAGGCTTGAAGCCGGCTTCTTCGGCGATCACCTTGTATTCAAGGCAGTGCTCGATGTCTAATGAATCGGAAAAGACAATGGTCTTCGGGTCCTTGACTCCCTCTCTGTCGTAGAAGTCCCGCACCATCTTCACAAAGTATGTGGGGTCGCCAGAGTCCTGGCGGACACCGGTGTAGACCTGGGCGTAGGTCTTGTTGGCATGCTCGCCTTGAGCATCGTTGACCAGAGGAGCCGCAATTGGGGGTTTGGTAGTAGCCTCGCTCTGTACTGTTGATTCTGTCGTGGTGCCGGGCCCGGAGGCGGTGGTGGAGACTGCGCCGACACCTGCACTGGTGAAAGCAGGAATGGGTTTGCGGAAAGCGTCGAGGAAAGCGGGCGTGCCGAATGTGTCGGTCAGTGCGACGCCCAGAACCTGATATGCGTTAGTTACTAGGGCCTGGACGATCCTAGGTCCGTGGACTTACTCCTTCACCAAAGCAGCCAAGCCAGTAGCGCAGGGCCATCTCATTCGCGTTCTCGTAGTCATCCGTGATGGCAGCGATGGTCATGTACCATTCATGGGCCACAGTGCCCACAGGCGCCACACCGTACTTCATGGCAAAGTGGACGTTACTCGTGCCGGTAAACACTCCCTTCCATCCTTGCTTCTTTCCTTCCTCCGCAGCCTGCATCAATCCCTGCATGACCAGATCGTGGGTGTGGTAGTCGCGCCGTCTTCGAGAGCCGAACTCGGAAAATATGCAACCATTCTCCAACAACGCGCATCCTTTCCGGAAAGCCTTGTCCTCTTGACAGCTATAGTCCCAGTCCTTATCGGTGAACATGAAGTAGGCCTGACTTGTCAGAGCCAGCAGTGGGATCTCGTACAAGATCGTTTCCACCCACAGACCCTTGACGACGTAGTTGACGTTGCCGAGATCATTGTCGCTGCCAGTATCCTGCTGCGGCGAGAAGTGAATTTCGATCTGTTCTGACGGCTTGAGCTTGAGGTTGGTCAGGTAGTCCAGGTAAGCGTTGTTGAAGTACGGGCACCACTTCTTTAGAAACTCGATCTCCTCATTCGTGACTCGGATATTCGCGATCGCTGATGAAGCTATTTGTCAGACTAGTCCAGATCTCCGACACACAGTCGATTTACATACCATCCATCTGTGCCAGAAGCCATTTGTAAGCACCCCGCGTTAACTTCATATCCGGGGTGCGATTTGTGAAACCATATGTGACATCTACATTCAAGAGAAAGATTAGCCTGGCCCACAGAGCTTTGAGAGCTATATCGGCGTCTTACAAACATCTGGGAAGTACTTGAGGACGGCGCATTGCATCGTCAATTTGTACAGATCCGTATCAAGCAACGAGAAAATACCCTCCGGGAGCGGAGGGGTATTATTTTGAGCCATGACGAGGTAGATTGGACCACACCGCGAGTAAAGGATAGAGCGCAGAAAGAAATTCCAAGCGAGGGACCGAAAGACAAGGACCAAAGGCGCGAGATAAGGAACAAGTAGGCAGACGAATTCGGAGGAAAGTACTCAGAAGAGAAATCTCCCATTGCGTCTCTGCGCGGGGGAATCACCGACTGCCTGACGCCGTTTGCACTGTTTGCACCCTGGCTTTCGTCATCAGCAAATCGCCGGCCCACATCTTTTCTCTATATTGTGATCTCTGAATTTGATAGGGTTTACTTTAACAGGACCCTTTGGAGTTAATGCAAGAAGTACTTTAGAGATGGGATGTCATGGGTGGCGTTGTGCGCATTTCCTCATCCTCGCAGGAACCCCTCGGGGAACCCCTCCGTCTGGGTCTAGACTGACTGCATCCCACCTGCATCATGCGAAGTCCACAGGGATCGAATGTTAGGATATAACTTAGTCAATTACAGAATATACATGTGTATATCAAGAGCTATTATAGCTATGAGAGACATGATTTCCGCCAGAAACACTGGATATACGGTGCAACACAGTTACCGCCAGAGTTGTAAGGCAGCAATACCCCGCCCGTTTGCATAGAGACTGTGGCTGGAGAATGGCTTGATTTGATGAACAAGAAGGGAGATGAAGGACCCGCCAGGTACTCTGAATATGCAAATGTAGCTTAAGCCATTCCACATTTTAGTGAGCTACTACTACAAAAGCTTTGACAGCCAAGAGTCACATCTTTGGGTCTGACAGTTAGGATCGCCAATCTGTGGCTTGACTGTGTTGACTGTGGCTGAGACTCCGGGCCCGGAACATTCTAGATCCGGCAATCCTGTCGCTCCCTTCGGCGTCCCGTCGTTATCCCCGATCAATGCTTCTCAGCGCCACCATCTCAGTCTGTACATACTCATCATCGATTCCATCCGTTACGACATCGCGCCGAGTTACCGAATAGCCTGCAGCAGGCTGCGTCGCAATCTACACCTTGTTCAACGCGCATCCGGTCGCACCCCGAAGGCCCCCCGATAGCGGCATCATATCAAGGCCCGATTCATATCGGGAACAACGACCAGTGAACGCGCAACATGTCGCAGGCTCAGGACGACCCCGCGGCCGTTCTGGAACTTTTCGTCCACGATGTGGCGAACCTCCCAGCTGAAATCAACCATCTGATGGAAGAAATCCAGGCCAAGGACAAGATTATTCAAGAATGCCGCACCACCATCAACTCCCGCGACACCAGTCTCCAGAAATTCATCCGCTTAAACGGCAGCTTGACGCCCAACCCAAAGGAAGAGCAGTATGGCAAAGCCATAATACAGAACCTCGACAAGTCGCAACAGCTGCAAGATGAAAAGATCCAACTGAGCGAGAAAGCATGTGTTCTGCTGGACCGACATATCAGAAAACTGGACATCGCCATCCACAAGCTGCAAAGTAACGGCATGCTCTCGAACGACCCTCCTATTCCCTCCCTCTTCAACAACAAAGACCAATACCGCGACCCTCCCAAGATCTTCTTCCCCGATTCCACCGTCGAAAACTCCTCTTTTCCCTCCCCCCTCAATGGCACCTCCGCGAACGCCAATGTCATATTAGGCGCCACCCAGAAACTCAACTCCCTGGGCCGAAACGCCGCCGCACTCGCCTTGAACTCGCCGACTGCTGCGCGAAGCTCCGCCCCAGCAACACCCTCAGGAACGATCCACTTCCAACGACAACAACGAGAGTCCTCCGCCGGCGCAGTGGAAAACAAGCGCCGGCGCCTCAACGCTTCACTCGGAACACTCCCCGCGGCCTCGTCCAACCTCCGACAATCATCTCTCGGCCCCGGTACACCCAAAGCCGGAACTCCTGCATCAAGCCGAGCCGGCAGCGCAGGACCGCGCTCAACAGCCTCCACCAAGAAAGCCGTAACCAAGAAAGTGGCCCCGCACCAACAACTGAAGAAGATCAAAGCCTCCGGGCTCAACGGAAAGCATACGAAACGATCCTCCAGCGCAAGCGGCCGTCTCAAAGTCAGCGGGACAAAACAATCACCATCCGCTGCCGGAGGCGACGAAGACGAGGACGACTCCATGCTCAGCAGTGCCGATATCTCGGATTCCGAGAACGCCGACGAAGGTAGAAGAGACGAAGACATGGAAGACGAGGAAGAAGACGAAGGCAATGAAGATACCAAGGTGTATTGTACGTGTCGCAGTGTCAGCCATGGAGATATGGTTGCTTGCGATAACGACAATTGCGAGTTTGAGTGGTTTCATTGGAAGTGTGTGGGTTTGACGAGAGAACCTGTTGGGAAGTGGTTCTGTCCGCAGTGTTCAGCGAAATTGCAGGCTTAGTTTGGTTGATATAGTTATACCCCCCTTTCCCTTCTGTCTCTGTGAGTGTATTATTATAATGACTATATAGGATGTTATGACGGCGTTTATCTTTGCAGTTCGAATCAATCCAGGATGCATTCGACTTCTTAGTCAGTCTTATATTACTAGTAGTAGTTTACCAAACGCGAGCAAGCAGGTAGTAGTAATTGTGATAGTAATTCTTTCATCCACTGATGAACCACAGCAGCCCATCCAAACAACCGATAGTACTATATACTACAATGGACAATCCAGCCAACAAAAACCCAAAATACTAGTTAGTAGTATAGTGAATAGCTAATAAGTAGCATCAGGCAGTTGTCAAACCGACATCCATCCATCCAATCATCAATCCCTTCCCACCGCAGCCCTTCGCTTTTCCATCCTTTTTTCTTTTCCAGAAAAGATATAATAAAAGCCCTATAGAAATTCTTTTGTTTTTAGTTGCCCACATTGAGAAAAGAAGACCGCTGTTCCATGGCCGATC
Source organism: Aspergillus tubingensis (assembly GCF_013340325.1). Classification (NCBI taxonomy): domain Eukaryota; kingdom Fungi; phylum Ascomycota; class Eurotiomycetes; order Eurotiales; family Aspergillaceae; genus Aspergillus; species Aspergillus tubingensis. Next base: position 1,092,592 of record NW_023336279.1, on the reverse strand, counting down.
CCAATATCAGACGTGAACGCCATCGCTATGCAAACAAACATCATCTGGCGCATGCTGCGCTAATTGTATACAGGAATTGTTGTGTGTGTGATATAAGTATGAGGTGAAAATGATGTGTGAGGTAGATAATAAAGGAGGATCAAAATCCGAGGGCCTTTTCTAGCCAGGGGTCAAAGTATTCGCAGCTCTCGGGACTGACAGCTCCGCCGGGAGCGCAGAGCTTGAAAACCGGACAGTTGCCGCAGGGTGCTTCGGTCATGCCGTTCTTGACTAGCCTGTCGTCGATGCCTGAGTCGTCGGTCCGGGGCTTGCGCGCTTGTTGGGATTTGACTTGTTCGGGGTTCTTGACGGATTTGTAGAATTCGCCGTTGTTCAGAGAAACGAGCTTGTTGTCGTAGCAGAGCATCTCTAGGAGCTGAGTGATACTCTCTTCGCCCAGGCGGACCGGTGTGATGCCACTCTCGTTCACGGCGGCTGTTAATTGAGGTATGGTGGGGTAGCCCTGATACCCGGCTGGGAAGGGGAGGTACTCCTTTGGAGCGCCTTCTTGCTTGACAGCTACACCTCCGTCCGCGGTCTTCATGCGCTTGTTTCGAGGACCGTCCGAGGAGGGGGCCTCGTACCAACTCTTCCGGCTCACGGAGTACTCGATAAAGCCGGCGACGCTGTTGATGAAGTTCTCGTCCAACACTCCGTCGGTAAACCAGGCTCCTCCAGTCACGTCTTCACTTGGGGCGAGGTTCGCCAACATGTACATCTTCCGGCTGGGGAATTTGACATTGTGAACGCTTTTGATGTAGCTTTTCGTTTCCAGGGACTTGAGGCAGCGATCGAGAATGGATTTGTGGAGGTTGGTGCGGTTGCCAATTGCGCGGACCCAGATACCGGACCGTCCTGTCGAATGGATGACATTGTAGACTAAACTCTCGTCGGGGCTTAGGTCTCGTAGTCTAAGCAGGGAGGTTAGTGGGGGGAGTTCCTATGTCAAGTTCTCAACGAGAAAAATAGTCATACTTTTCAGCATCATCCCGCGAAATAATCTTCCAGGCTAAGCGGTCATTTTTGCCCTGGAGAAGCCGAAAGAGCTTCTGGTTGACGAGCGACTGGGCGCAGCTCAAGAGAAGGGCGAGGTCATTCTTGGGGACAATGTTAAGACCCAAAAGATCTTGCTGATAGAACAGATGATCGGAAGGGAACTGGTTGACACAGGCGTCGTAAAGTCGAGAGGCCAGTTCGTTGACCGAACTGCCTGACGGCCCCGCGGAGGCCATTTTCACGACGACGATTGTAGTGGAGTCGTTAACAGGAAACTATCACCGGACGGGCTCGTGAAGGGGCATGATCAAGAATGCATCCCAGGTCGGACGGTCGCTGCAGTAGCCGGGACAAAGCAATGCCCGGGGAGTTGGCAGGGAAAGCAGGCGCAAAGTTGACGGTCGTCGAGAGGGAGAATCGAGTTTCGCAGGCCGAAAAGAAGATGTTTTTGGCGGCTTTTCTTTCTCTTTGGGTTTAGCGGGGGAGTCACTTTGGCCCGGAAGGGTTTAGGGCCAGTCCTAGCTTTGACAGCCTGTGTCTGCCTTGTAGCCTTGCAGCCTTACTGCCTCATGATCTGTGCTGTGGCCTCAGGCTGGAACCCTGTCTCTCGGAAATTTCGAGAAGCTCCCGGCAAAAGAGAAGAAGCTCCGGTTTAACTGATCTACCCGGTCCAGCTGCCCCCGTCTCTCACTTATTTCCCAACTCACCACCACACTTCCATCCTTTTGCTTCTACATCATATACCCCTTGGAAGTTATACAGCATGGCTGACGCTCTGAAAGCTGAAGGCAACAAGGCCTTCTCCGCAAAGGACTATGCTACTGCGGTGTATGTATCTTTCTCCCCCGGTTTACCCCGCTTGCAAAAAGGTCTGGGAGGATCGAAGCCATGAACCGCAGCTGATTGGCCTATAGTGAAAAGTTCACCCAAGCTATCGAAATCGAGCCCTCAAACCACATTCTCTACTCCAACCGTTCGGCTGTCTACTCCGCGCAATCCCAATACGAGAAGGCTCTCGAGGATGCCAACAAGGCTACGGATCTCAAGGCGGACTGGTCGAAGGGATGGCTCCGCAAGGGTGCCGCTTACCGTGGTCTAGGCGACCTCTGTAAGTTGAGAGATATAATGCGGTGAGACTGGATCTGGGTTACTAATACGTATGTAGTGGCTGCCCACGATGCGTATGAAGAGGCCCTCAAGCTCGAGCCTACCAACGAACAGGCCAAGACCGGTTTCAATGCTGTCAAGAGGGCTATCGAGGCTGAGGCCACGGCCGACGGTGTTACTGGTGACCCTATGGGAGGACTCGGTGGTATCTTCAACGACCCTCAGATGTATCAGAAGCTGGCCAGCAACCCCAAGACCTCCCCGCTCTTGGCCGACGCCGACTTCATGGCCAAGCTCCAGCGCATTCAGCAGAACCCGAACAGCGTTGGTCAGGAGATTCAAGACCCTCGCTTCTTGCAGGTCATGAGTGTGTTGCTGGGTATTGACATGAGCTTCGGCGCTCCCCCGGAGGGCGCTAGCTCTGCCGGTGCTGCCCCCGAGGCTGAGGAGGATGTGCCCATGCCCGATGCTCGCCCTGCCGCTGCTGAGAAGAAGAAGGAACCTGAACCAGCACCCGAGCCCGAGGCTGAGCCCGAGGACGAGGAGGCGATCGCCAAGAAGAAGGCCCAGGAAGCTGCTGACGCCGAGAAGAAGATTGGTAACGACTTCTACAAGAAGAAGCAGTTCGATGAGGCTATTGAGCACTACAACAAGGCCTGGGAGCTGCACAAGGATATTACGTACCTCAACAACCTTGGTGCTGCCAAGTTCGAGAAGGGTGACCTCCAGGGCGCCATCGAGACCTGCCAGAAGGCCGTCGAGGAGGGCCGTGAGCTCCGTGCTGACTTCAAGGCTCTTGCCAAGTAAGATACCTGTGGGTGTGACTACCGACGCGGTTACTAATTCAGTTGTCTACAGGGCTTTCGGAAGAATCGGTACTGCACACGAGAAGCTGGGCGACCTTGCCCAGGCCATCGAGTACTACCACAAGTCGCTCACTGAGCACCGCACACCCGATGTCCTGACTAAGCTGCGCAACGCCGAGAAGGCCAAGGCCAAGGCCGAGAAGGAGGCCTACGTTGACCCCGCCGAGGCCGAGAAGGCCCGTGAACTCGGACAGAAGAAGTTCCAGGAGGCTGACTGGCCTGGTGCCGTCGAGGCCTTCTCCGAGATGGTCAAGCGGGCGCCCGAAGACCCCCGCGGTTACTCCAACCGTGCTGCCGCCCTCATCAAGCTGATGGCCTTCCCTCAGGCCGTTCAGGACTGCGACGAGGCCACCAAGCGTGACCCCAAGTTCATCCGCGCCTACATGCGCAAGGCCCAGGCCTTGATCGCCATGAAGGAGTACAACAAGGCTCTGGATGCCTGCACGGAAGCTTCCGAGCACGACGATGGCACCCACGCTCGCGAGATCGACCAGCAGCAGCAGAAGTGCCTGGAGGCTCAGTTCAGCGCCCGTGCCGGCGAGACCGAGCAGCAGACCATGGAGAGAATCCAGAACGACCCCGAGGTAAGTTATGCCCACTAATCAAATAGCTTCGAGGCCGTCTCGACTAACCCTCTATAGATCATGTCCATCCTCCAAGACCCTGTCATGCAGAGCATTCTGCAACAGGCCAAGAGCGACCCTGCCGCTCTGCAGGAGCACATGAAGAACGCCCAGGTGCGGATGAAGATCCAGAAGCTGATGGCTGCCGGTGTCATTCGCCTGGGACGGTGAGGAGCGAGCAGTATAAATGAAAGCCCACACATTCCTAGTAATGCAAATGAAGAAAAAGCGGACTGGATTGGCACGGCGATTAATTGATGTCTTTGTTTTTTTACGGCGATTACGATGCATGTGTTTCTAGTGACATGAGATGACATCCGAATTGATTATATATCAGTTGCAAGTTGCAATGTATGCTAAGACCCGACTAGTAGTAGTCTACGTAGGAACTTAACCCCCACCCTAGCTTGAGCGTTACTAATTGAAGACAGTACTAGTAACTAGTGACGGCGATGACCGAGATGCAAAATAGTAGCAGTAGACCGCCACGCCACATGCCTGCTCCCTCGCTTAAAACTACTTACAGCGACGCCACATCAAGATTGCAGACAGCCCTTTTCCTTGGATCCAGATCTGGCTTTAGATCCGAATCGGATAGCCGATATCCGTTCCAGTGATCAATTCAGAGCAGTATCCGTATCTCTTTGACTAAAGTAGTAACTTAACAGATGGTGGTGGGTAATCCCCGATCCCCGACGCGATCCAAAATTCGAACCACTTTTCTTCCTTTTTCAGCGCACTCCAGCCACAACACCGCACCACATCACATCACACTAACCCATAACTTACGTTGCCGACATAAGCCAAAGGCAGAAAGAGAGATAGAATAACTCCGTGGTTATCAATTCCGACTCTTCCGATAGAACATATTGACATGTGACTACTGTAGGCAAGATAATAACTACGAAGGTACTCCGTACCTCTCCTCTCTGAATTCCCCAGCCACCTACCTACACTCTTTTCCAATGGTTGAGTTATCCAGTAAATTCCGCGGTAGGCGAAACCTCGGACATAAGTGGTAGTTAGTTAGTAGTCTTAGCTTAGGTACCCCACTGTTCGTTCCGAAGACCCAGCCTCAGTTTCCAGTTCCAGTTTTCAGTTCCCAGCCACTCGTGAATTAAACCTCAAAAGGATAACTTAATTTGAGTTTCGTGTTTGTTGGATTGGTTTTAACGAGTGCGTCGTCATCGGGGAGCTTTCATACCAGATAGATAGGTAGATAAATAGATAGATAAATTAATAGTATACAAAATGAGTAGAGTCCTTGTAAACAAATAGTAGTAATAGTTGTAGTGGTGGTGGTAGTGGTATATCTCCTTTATCTCCAATCGGACCCGAAAGGAATTGTCTGATATCCACTAGTAGTCACCAATGTAGTATAGTATGTGGGACAAATCCGCAGTGAGATTACATTGTGGCAAATTTGTTTTTCTTTTCTCCGCCCATCCGTTCATCCATCAAGTCTGGGTCCGTGCCGTTTTGTTCATCGTTCGTTCCTGCTGTGGTACGTACGTAGTACTTTTTTAGTTTTTACTGGGCAGCGGTCTGCCCACTGGGTATGTGTGTGGCTGGTGAGAAGGAAGAAGAGAACAGAACCCGCTGGGCTGAGCTGTAGCTAGTACAATGTGGTTAGTCGGGTTTAATCATTGTGGAAGTCATTTCCGGATTGTTTGCTTTGCTTGTTTGTTTGTTAGTTGGGGGTGTGAATGTGGATTCAGGGATGGTATATCGTTTGGGATGGGGTTTGTAGTGCATGATATTTATCATTATTTGTTTGTGAGTACTTTGTACTCTTCTGTAGGATGTGGATGTGGTGAGATTTGCATTACAGCCAAGTAGATAGGCCAATCGATGGTGGTGGTGGATTCCCGACACGGGCTGACAACAGTACTTACTGTAGTTAAAGAGAAAAGTGAGTGAGAAAATTGCAGATCCGGTGGAACAAAACAACTTTCATGTCAAAGTTTTTAACTAACTAACCGACTGCTTCTTTTTTTTTTTTTTTTTTTTTTTTTTTTTTTTTTTCTTAATTCAGATTGGATCTACGATGATTGCGTAGACAGGGTACAAGGGTTTGTTTCATTTTTCTTTGGGGGGTTGCTTTATTTTCTTTTCTTTTTGTTCCTGATTTATAATTGTATTAGTTTAGTGTGCTGTAAGATAATAATAATTACCAAGTGTGAATTGTGAAAGCGCTGTAGCCTGCCTGCATTATTATGTATACTTGCAGATTTGCTTTTTTCTTATTGTTGCAGCCTTGGAAAGGATGATGGGATAAATGGACAGTTCATTGCATGCCACGTGTAACAACACCTTGCCACTTTTTACTGCATGGGATAACGATGTTAGCGCTGATGATGATGGATCCCGAGTTAGAAATTAGAGGTTAAACTTGACTAGGAAGGGGTTACGCATGCAGTGTAAACTTGGAAGGGAATCAATCCTAGTACTCTTAGTAGTTTAGTACTACTATTCTCGTTCTTTGGATATTGGATATTAAAATCTCCATACTATTTTACTAGTTACTAAAGAGGAGAGGGGGTATGGACCTTAGGGCTACCAACCAAAGTTGCATTTAATATTCTCAGGTCAGAATTGACAAATAAGAACGAGCATGACTCGTAGCATTGGGACTGTAGTCAATATGTGCTGGTCAACACTAAGCCCTGGGAGGGTTAGAATTCCGGCTCTAGGATGGTTAGTTAGCGAAGAAAGCCAAACCAAAGCCCGAAAGAAACTGCGAGAGAGAGGAGAACTTCGGGAATCAGAGGCAGAGGAACCCGCAATTGTGGCGGAAAACCAAGAAGGGGGGGAAGAGGAGAGGAGAGAAAATCCCAATCGGTGGCGGTGCAGGGCACAATCCATAATGCCAATAGATCGTAGACCGGCGCCCACTAGTCGATCGCGCCGGGGATGGTCCGCTGCTTGACAGGATATCCATGGTAGATGGCGTTTCGGATCGTGCACTCTCGGCGGAGATACTTCTTGTTGTTCGTGTAGATAATTAAGAACTGGGTGAAACTGAGGAATACTTTCTATTATTATTATCCTTTGAGGAAATCGGGGAGAAAGATGGAACAGGCCACTGCCATCTGTATGTAGTAGTACTTTGTAAATTACTTTGTAAATAGCTGGAGATCTCCTGATCGGTAGTACTTAGGGAGGAGTGAGACGGCGTACCGGGAATCTGGAAGGGGGCAGATGTGGGGAGAAGGGCTCACAGTAATGCAGATGCTGCCTCCACGAGAATTGGTCGCCTTGGATGCGATCGGCAGCCGTTCCCTTCTCGAAGATCCTCTCTCTTTTTATTTTCTCGTCTTTACTTTTTTTTGGTGCTCTTGATGTCATGGCCACATCTGCCGCACAGATATTAATATTAATTCCTTTTCTTTTATTATTATCAAATGAAAACTGTCACAATTGAGTCCAGTGGTACCGACATTAGGTCGTGCAGCCGTCACCGTTTCGAGTCCCTAACAGTAGTACTACTATGTGATATGATATGATGATATATCCCACCTAGGCAATAATAATAAAAATAATCGGAATTGCTGAAAGAGTCTAAATTTGTCTGGATCGACCAAGAATAGCAAAGTGGCCTTCACCAGCCACGATTCCTTTTCCCTTTCCTCTTTTTCCCTGACGCAAGTGGCTAGAAAGTTGCTGTGACTTTTGCGAAACTCAATCCACTCACTCACTCTCTTCGTCCCGATCGATCATCTTCTCGTTTGTCTCCTCGGTATCCCCTTCCCTTCTTCCTCTTCCCCCCGTTTCCTCCTCATTACTACGTATCTTTTCCCTTTTTCCCTCCCGTTCCCTACTCTCCTCCCCCATCATCATCATCCGGCTTTAAACCTTCAGGTAAGTAAAGCTTGTTTCCCGCTTCTCTCTCCCCCAATTCCCTCCTTTCCCATTCCTTTACTCCTATCCCCATCCTACTACTACCTTCCATTCCCCCCGACCATCCCCGACATTTCTCCCATCCATAGCTTTTCCCGGAGCTGCCGTGCCTGAGCCACCTCCCCGCTGCGGAGGCCTTCCACCGTCCCACGGCAAGGCAACCATCCAAACACTAAGCGCCAGCAATCTATCCACTTCCTTCGGCGTGGTCCCTCAACTCCTCTATCCTTATCCACTTTTTTTTCTTCGCTCCTTCTCTGTGTCCTTTGTAGTACCTTTGTTCGTCTCACATCCTTATTTCTCGAACTTCCCCCCCTCTCCCCTCCCCCTCCCCCTTGCGATTTCCCCTCACCTACTACCCTCACCACCCACCAAACGAATAGGGGAAAAGGCAAGTTCCATTGACCGGATCATCCAGGTTGTACCGGTTGGGGATTTGTAGTAGGTGAATTTTCACCCTCGGCTCGCACCCTCTTCCTCAACCCCCTCAGAGCCATGGCGTCGCAAGACGTAGAGGGCAGCAAGGCCGAATTGAAGCAGCAGGGCGCCATTGAGGTCGCCCAGCAGGCCTCCCAGGACCCCCAGTCCCACCTCCGGGCCGAAGCTGTCGAAAAGGCTCTGGTCGAGGAGACCCGAAAGGCTGGCGTCCCGGCCTATCAATTCGATCCTGATGCATCCCCGGACGACAAAGCTGCCGCAGCAAGAGCCGTAGGTTCCCCCCGAGATTAACGGGTGTGTCGCGTGGGCATTTGTGAGCTGACAAGAGCTTCCCTGGTATCTAGCGTGTCCCCCCGGGCTTTCATCATGACCATAAACCGAAAGGTGTGGCTGTCGTGACCGACAAAGTAAGCTTCATACCCAAATCATTGCCTTTGTCTGTTCTGCTTTTTACCCCAGAGAACTATCGCTAAGCACTGTTGGCCTACTATAGGACGACGGCACCCCTGATCAGTACGACCTACCCCCTCCGAGATCCGCCACCGACCTCCTGCAGGAAAAGGCCGACGAGGCCTCGGCTGCTCCAAATGGTGAAGCTCCCGTCGAAGAAGACATGCGCTGGGCTCGCGACCGGACCGGTTGGGCCCCGCAGTTTGAACACCAACCAACACAGGAAGAAAAGGAGGAAGGAACACTCCTGGATCACCAGACGTTCCTGGAGGGAAGACTGGATGACAAGTTCTTTGGAGGTGAGGAGATCTGCAGCTCTTACCAGCTCGAGGGGAACTGACCTGACTACTTAGATTGGTACCACAACGCTGGTGTCATCGTGTTCGCCTGTCTCTCGTCATGGGTTATCGCAGTTCTAGGCGGAGGTTTGGCCTGGATCTTCATTGTCATGGCCGCTTGTAGTACGTACTACCGCACGTCCATTCGCCGCGTCCGCCGCAACTTCCGAGACGATGTGAACCGTGAGATGGCCAAGCAGCGCCTGGAAACCGATACTGAGAGTCTGGAATGGATCAACAGCTTTTTGGTCAAGTTCTGGCCTATCTACGCTCCCGTCCTCTGTGATACGATCATCAACTCGGTTGATCAGGTCCTGAGTACCTCCACCCCGGCAATGATCGACAACCTGCGCCTGAAGACTTTCGTTCTCGGTTCTAAGCCGCCGCGTTTGGAGCACGTCAAGACATACCCTAAGACCGAGGTCGACACCGTCATCATGGATTGGAAGTTCAGTTTCACGCCCAACGACACTATGGATTTGACTGCCCGCCAGCTGAAGAACAAGATCAACCCCAAGGTTGTTCTGGAAGTCAGACTGGGTAAAGGTCTGGTCAGCAAGGGTCTCGATGTTATCGTCGAAGACATGGCTTGCACCGGTTTGATGCGCGTCAAGGTTAAGCTGCAAATCCCGTTCCCTCATATCGAGCGAGTGGATGTGTGCTTCATGGAACCCCCCGAGATCGACTATGTCTGCAAACCCCTTGGTGGTGATACCCTCGGTTTCGACATCAACTTCATCCCTGGTCTGGAGACTTTCATCAAGGATCAGATTCACAGCAATCTGCGCCCGATGATGTACGCTCCGAATGTCTTCCCGGTTGAAATCGCCAAGATGCTGGCTGGCAACGCGATTGACCAAGCCATTGGTGTCGTTGCTGTCACTCTGCATGGTGCTCGTCAGCTCAAGAACCCCGACGCGTTTGCCGGTACCCCTGATCCGTATGCGGTTGTCTCTTTGAACAATCGGGTTGAACTGGGTCGCACTAAGACCATCAACGATACCGACAGCCCCAGGTGGAACGAAACGATCTATGTTATTATTACGTCCTTTGCTGAGTCTTTGACTATTACCCCGTATGATTGGAACGAGTTCCGCAAGGACAAGGAATTGGGAGCTGCCACCTTCCCTCTAGAGAGGCTCGAACAGCAGGCCGAACACGAGGGTCTCTACCTGGAAGTCATGGCAGGCGGAAGATCTCGCGGTGCGATTCATGCGGATATTCGGTTCTTCCCTGTCTTGGAGGGAACCCAGCTTGAAAATGGTCAGACTCAACCACCCCCGGAAATGAACACTGGTATCGCTCGTTTCGTCGTGGAGCAGGCTAAGGACTTGGACGCATCGAAGAGTATGGTTGGTCAGCTCAACCCTTACGGTGTCCTCCTCTTGAACGGCAAGGAAATCCACATCACGAAGAAGCTGAAGCGCACGAACAACCCTATCTTCCAGAATGCCTCCAAGGAATTCCTGGTCACTGACAGGAAGAGCGCCCGTCTCGGTCTTGTCATCAAGGATGATCGTGACCTTGGCAGGGACCCGGTTATCGGTACCTACCAGATCAAGATGAACGACATGCTCAAGATGATGGAGAAGGGCCAGCAATGGTTCCATCTGAACGGTGCTAAGTCGGGCCGCGCCAAGCTCCTTCTGGACTGGAAGCCTGTTGCACTGGCTGGAATTGCTGGAGGCTCCGGCTATGTTGATCCCATTGGTGTCATGCGTTTCCACTTCAAGAGTGCAAGTGATCTTCGGAACTTGGAAGCCTTCGGTGCTTCCGACCCATACGCAAGGGTGTTGCTCTCTGGTTACCAGAAAGCACGGACTGTCACTTTCAGGAATAACCTTAACCCCGAATGGGACGAAGTGGTCTACGTTCCCGTCCACAGCCCCCACGAGAAGATTACTCTGGAGGTCATGGATGAGGAAACTATCAATGACGATCGTACACTGGGGTCTGTTGATCTTCGTGTTTCCGACTACGTCCGGGAGAACGAGGAAGGCGGATATGAGATTGACGATGAAAGGCAGCTTATTTCCAGCCCTCTGCGCAGCGGCCGCTCTCAAAAGGGTACCTTGAACTACACCGTTGCCTTCTACCCCTCCATTCCCGTGGTCAACCCCGAGGATGAGGAGAAGGAGGAAGAGAATCTCAATGGCGATGCGGAGGGAGCCGAGCTGTCACGGAAGAGCACCGATTCCAAGCGTGTGGGCGGCCACTCCAAGACTGCCAGCGTGGACTCCAAGGCAACCACTGCTCTTAATGGAGCTTCTCCGAATGGTGTTACTCCCGAGGCTCAGAGCAGTCGCGCAAGCCTGGACACGAACGGCACTCGGCCACAAACTGCTAAGGACTCTGAAACAATGTCGGTTAAATCGATCAAGGAGGTGCCCAAGACCTATATCTCTGCGGAGGATCTTACCAAATACGGTGCGTTTGCTTCGATGCCCTTCAGCTCTGTGCTCAAACTGACCTCGTTACAGAATCTGGTTTCATCGTGTTCAACGTGCATGAAGTCCAGCTCTCTCGCCCCAACGTTCAGGTGGAAGTGCTCATGGATGATTACATGTTCCCTGCCTACTCTTCGCCCAAGGTCCGCAGCAAGACGGCCAAGATCGACGATGGTACGTACCATTCCAGAATATTGTTGTTACTTAGCTAATGATGCAATGTAGTTGGTGATGCCTTTGTTCGTGAACTCGAATTCTCCAAGATTACTCTCCGGATCATCGACAAGAACAACACCAAGGATGAGAGCGATGACCACACGGTTGCTAAGCTGACGGGAGATACCCTTACCACTCTGCAGCGCATCTTGGTAAGCCCTCTCTCTTCTGACTAACTGTCATTCAGCTAACATGAAGCAGTATACTCCCACCGACCTTACCCTCCGCTCTGCTCAGGGAGAAGTGAGCAAGGTTACCGTCAGTGCTCGGTATATCCCTGTCACCATGAAGCTCGACCCAACTGAGAGTATCAACAACATGGGAACCCTGGTGGTGCACTTCCTGGATGCTGCCGACCTGCCGTCTGCTGATCGGAACGGCTTCAGTGATCCGTACTGCAAGTTCCGTCTTAACGACAAGGAAGTCTTCAAGACCAAGGTGCAGAAGAAGACGCTGCATCCGGCGTGGAATGAAATGGTTGAGACCGATATCAAATCTCGAATCAACAGTACTTGCCGGGTTGATGTGTATGACTGGGATTTCGGTGACAAGGCCGACTACTTGGGTGGTACCCACTTCGATATTACCTCGCTGACTCCGTTCGAGTCTAAGGAGATTAGTCTCCCGCTTGACGGGAAGTCGGGTGCGATTCGCCTGAAGCTTCTCTTTAAGCCCTCGTACGTGGTTCGTTCCCGTCAGGGGTCGTCTACGTTCGCTGGTACTTTCGCCACTCCCGGCAAGATTGTAGGTGCCCCCGTCAAGGGAGTCGGCTTCGTTGGTGGCAACGTGATCAAGGGTGCGTCTTTCCTCAAGCACGAAGGGTCCTCTTTCTTGAAGAATGGCATCATGGGACGGTTCCGTGGAGAGGATGGGTCCAGCGTGCATGAAGCCGAGGAGGAGACTCCTGCTCCCCTCGCTCCTGCGGCCATCTTGGTCGAAGGAGAGACCCCTCCCGCTTCGGCGACGACCAACAACCTGCAGCACTCCCGCAGCCGCAGCGTTGCTTCTCACTACGGCGACCGCCTTGGAGTTGCTGGTAAGGGCGAGACGGGAACGGCCACTATCTCGGTCGTTTCTGCCTCCGGATACCCTCCCAACGCCAACGTGCGAGTCTTCATTAAGGCCATCGGTCCCAAGGGCGCCAAGGAGGTCCTGAAGAGTAAGGCTATCAAGTCTGGCGGCGGTCCTGTTTACTACGACCCGTCGCATGAAACGTGCCGCGTGCACAACACGACGGCCGATGCCCAATACCAAGTGCGGGTGGTTGACCATTCCACCTTTGGCTCGGACGGGCAGCTGGGCGAGGCCCTCTTCTTCGTGGATGACCAGGGCTCTGTGGCCGGTCAAGACAAGCAGGTCAAGATTGGCACCGGCACGGTCACTCTGCGCAGCAGCTTTGCGATGTCCGAGAACAACCTTCGTCCGGGCACGGCTAACTCCAACAATGATGGAGCCTCGGAGGTGATGGACAGCCCGGACTCTAAGAAGACGGGTCGCCGCAGCTTCCTCAGCAAGCGGAGTGTCAGCGGAGCTTGATTCTGATTGATCCGCGATTATATGCCATTGACGACTTCACTGTATATTTTTATTTCCACTTTTTGACATTGACTCTGTTACTTGTATTGTTGTTTCCCCCCTTAACATCCACCACCGTTGTCTTTTTGATTTGCTTAACGTGACGAGATGAGATGTGATATCCATGGGGTTTGTTCGAGTTAGCGTAGTGTTGCTTGGATACCGCCGAATTGGGCGGCTGACAATCGAAAAATTTGCTACGATGGGTTGAGACCGTTGATTGTAGGGTAATGTATGTAGATATTGTGATGAGGTGTCAGCTATCCTACGGAGTAGTTCCTGACTTTATCCCGATTCACCGCCCAGTTCAAAGAAACTAGTAGTAACTCTAAACCATCGTATCGTTGCATCGTGGCTGGATCGGGTATTGATACCCCCCGTACGGAGTAGTAGTAGTCGACGGAATAATCTGACCGACACTTCCATACAGAGAGCGGGATAACCAGCAGGTGCTTGAGCCTCTTCTCATCATTGGAGGGGCTGCTGAAGACGTAAGACAAGACATCCATCTGATGGGTCTCGACCTGAGGCCCAACTAGTAACCATCACCCCCCTCCTGACTGAGAGAATGAATGAACTGGCACCATCCATCCCCACTCCATCATCCTCCTCGTCCCATCCACCTCGGAACTCAATCCTACTTTAAGGCGACTAATAAAAGTAACTTGCTAACGAGGCTAAATACTTGGTGTATACCTAGCTAACTAGCTAGCTAGGTAGCTAGCTAGTTACTTAGTGGTTAGCACGGTTTCTAGTCGCTTCGATTACGATCTGGCCAGTAGTCACTAGATAGATGGGTAAGGATTGAACTAAAATATCCTGTCTTGCTTGCTGGTCTTAGTTGTCTCGGCCTTAAGTTACTATCTAGTATCTAATTACTTACTTACCTACGGGCCTTTCCGAAAGGTGATTGATCGTGGCGATGGGCGGGCGGCGGATCTTTGCCGAGATTTTCTACTCATTTCGGAGGAGGAGGAATGATTGTGGGTTTGCCAGGTGTTCATACTATCATCTAGTATCTATTACTTGAGGTCGAGTTTACTAGTCTTGGTGTAGGTGTAAGTAGGTAGGGTTGGGTTCGGTTGGACTGACATACATACATGTACATGTATACCGTCAGTTCATTCTGTACAAGGGGAACGGAGGGGGCGAATCTTCTTGCAGACCTACAAGGATAGCTAGCTAGCTATTAGACTAACCCGCACTTGCATCAAGGAAACCAGACCTAAGTAACATACATGCAGCTTGGTTTAGTTATTTTTTTCCTTTAGCGTGGATGGTCTGAGCTTTTCGTGGCGCGAGTCATCTTTTCGGGGATGCGTAGTCCGGAGAATTACCCACTTAGTTGTGTATACTAGTATACTAGTAGCTATTAGATAGATATTACGACTGGGACTTGGTTTTTGGGGGAGGTGATTAAGGGGGTCACAATGAATAGTAGTTATACACAGTTCTTTTACTCCGTAGTTTGGATAGCTAAGTTATTAGGGGGGAAGCAGTTGGTAGTAGAAGGTAGAAAGGAGGAGGGGTAAAAAAAGCTGGTGGATGGATGGATGGATTATAATTAGAAATGAAATTAGACTTATTGGGTAACTATCTATGTGCCTAATGTAAAGTAAGTCAAGTTTCTCAGTTAGTTTCACTTCAAGATTTCCATTCTTGTAGGGTCTAGTAGGGTGGGTGGTATGTATATGTAGGTTGGTAGTAAATTGGGTGGCAACAATGACACGAAATAGCTGCATGATGGCTGGCATATTGACAGCGGTTCGTTGGGGTGGATCAATGGGAATATACCATGGTAATGGAATCTCTGTTGCTGTCTGAACGTTAGTTATACTTTCAATGTACTTCCGTAGCTACTTAGGGCATGACTGCTTTTGCAGGAGGAATTGTGATGTGTATTATCGGTGGTATTATTCTTATCCTCAGGCCAAGAAAGAGGGGCACTTGCAGGATGGGTTCATACCTGATACTTTACTACTGTACCTACTAGTTACTCATGATCTATCTGTGTTGAGTAGAATGCTTGATCTCTCTCCCGTTCATTCGGCGTAATGATATTCTCAGCTATTGTTTCAGGAGGTGTTGCTTGTTAATCTCCAACATTAAGAGGGGCAAAGACAACTGCGGTGACGAGGACAAAGTGGGGCAGGCATGGAATAGTTTTTATTGAACCCTGGAAAAAAGGGGGCACTGACGGGGGGAGGGAGGAGGGAGGTCTAGAAGGGAAGGGAAAGGGAGATATTCCAACTGTCAGATGATGAGCTGCGTTGCGATCGGCCCGGGTTGGCATGTTGCTATGCAGGTAATCAATGCAGCAAGTTTACCCTACCTACCCCTCTTCCATATTTTAATGAGGGTGTATCGCTGTAAGTTGGGTATACAGAAAGAAGGAAGCAGAAGGGAAAGGAATTATCATTTTTTCTGTGTGGGATTATGACCATGGTTTAAAATCTGATTCACACCCGGTTATCGAAAAAGGGAGAGAGAACGACAGAAAGAGAGTGATGGAGAGGATCAAAGGTCTCAGATATCAAGTAATTCATTTCAACTTGCTGGCCAGACGGCGGATTCCGGGTCCAAAAAGCTGCTAAGAATAACTTACTGGCTGGCCTACCAAGGAAATAAATATTTCTTCGGGGTGGGAATGTTGGGCTGCCCACCCACCAACCCCTCCCGACTTCTTTTCGTCTTGTACCGTAATTTCTCCCCTGTTTGGGCCTGCTTGCCACCAGATGTTTGTGGTTATGACGCTGTATGAAACGGTACCTGACGCAGCCCCTGCTGGGTTGGATGCTCCCCACTTTTTATTCTTCTGGTTTAATTTTCCCAGAAAGGCAGATGGGATGGATTTCAATCGTCATCGTATTATTATTTATCATTATGATTTAGGTGTCCAATCTTTCCCTCATCCATCTGTTTCCCCCCCTCCCTCTAAAAGTCTAGAATAATTTTAAAAATAAAAGTAATAATAGTAGTTATCTAGTACGGAGTAGTGGGTAATAAATTAAATATATCTTGGGAGGGACCCCCGTCGCGCTGTTGCTTATCATCTTGCTGGCTTCTTCTCTGGCTTCTCTTTTTCTTCTCTTCTCTCCCCCATTCTCCATCCAATCCCTCTCTCCATCTCTCCTCAATTGCTTCTTCCTTCTCTCTCCCCCTCCATCTTCCCTTCCATCACCTTCTCTCCACCACAACTCTACTTACTGCTGCTCCCATCGTGCCTGGTATGTGTACTATATCCTCTTCTGCTTCCCCTCTGATCCATTGTTTGCCTTCCGCTGTCGCACCAATGGCCTGTCGCCGAAGCGTTGCCCATGACCGAAACGATCGTCACTCGCTTGGACGTGGCAATTGGCATACACACGTACCCCTCATTCCGAGCTCGCTCCCTCTCCCCCAGCCAGCATTTAGAATTGTCCTGCTGGCCAATTCCACTCTTCCTCCCCCCTATTTCTTTCCCATTGACTTCCCGAGCTGCTCCCATTCTTTCAAGCTCCCTGACACCTCGCTAACCTTTCTTCCCGTCTCAAGTGAGCAGTGACTAGCTACCCGCCGTCGCATCCCGTGTTTACATCCTTACACCTTCCCTCCTACAACCACTCCTCCTTCATACAATGGCTTCCAAGGCTTTGCCCAGTCACCTCAGAGCTCCCGCGAGCGACTCCGCGAGTGCTGCCTCCTTCGGCAAGCACCACGGAAAGTCCCAGTCTCACATGGTAAGTTTTGTCGCTGTGTGATGTTTCCTTGTTGCACCGTTGTCCGTGGTCCACCCTGTCGCTCGCGCCTTCTACGAACGGCTTCCAGCCTGCCAGGAGGAGGTGGAGGATGACAAGAGGGAGGAGCGCGATTGCTCTAGGCAGATCGGATCTCAAGAATCAACTGGTCCTTCGCGCTCTTCTCTTCTTCATCTCTCTGCCTCTCGTTTTGCTGCAGCTACCATTATAAAATGGACGAGAATTATCCTTATATTATCGTTGGGCTGGGTGTATCGATGGCAATCAGCCATGTGATACGTCATGTCGCCGATATACATAATCCAGAAGGGGCAATATGCCTAGTGATTCTCATTCTTTCTATTTGCATACCGATAGCTCTGCAGGATGGGATCGAATCATGTTTCCATACATGCATGTCTCTCGTTACCCCACCTGCGTCTTTCGCGTTCTTCTCAATGTTTGTGTTCTATGACCGACTACTGAGCATTTCTGCCGCTGCCTTTGATCCCCCGCCTGTCTTCGTTCCGGTGATTGCAGGCGTGCTTTTTATGTTTTTTTACTTGTTAAGTGTCCTGCCCCATCAAGTTTTGTCATGGGGCTGTGATTCTGTCTTTGCCCCTCCTGGCTTGGGCATTGTTGCGTATCCACGTTACGTCTTTGGGGTGGTCTGCCAGTTTTATATCTGGCAGGATGCATTTCATTCCATATATACGTGGGTGACAGACAGGGTCCATGTGCAGAGGCCACCGTGGATACAGCGGCTACAGGACATTGCAACTGCAACTGCAACTGTTTGGTTATGGTATATTCTAACCTCCGTCTTTATAAAACAGGCCTTCGAGAATGCCTCCACTAGCGTGGCTGCCTCTCAGATGCGCAATGCCCTGAACGCCCTCGCCGAGACCGTCCCCGATGCCGCGGAGCGCAAGCGCTTCGAGGCCGAGATGGACAACTTCTTCGCCCTCTTCCGCAGATTCCTCAACGACAAGGCCAAGGGCAACGAGGTCAACTGGGACCGCATCGCCCCTCCCCAGCCCTCTCAGGTCGTCAACTACAATGATCTCGGCAGCGAGGCCTCCGTTGAGTTCCTGAACAAGCTGGCTGTTGTCAAGCTCAACGGTGGTTTGGGTACCTCCATGGGCTGTGTCGGCCCCAAGTCCGTCATTGAGGTCCGTGAGGGCATGTCCTTCTTGGATCTGTCCGTCCGCCAGATCGAGCACCTCAACCGCACCTTCAACGTCAATGTGCCCTTCGTCCTGATGAACTCTTTCAACACCGACCAGGACACCCAGTCGATCATCAAGAAGTACCAGGGCCACAACGTCGACATCATCACCTTCAACCAGTCCCGTTACCCCCGTATCATCAAGGACTCTCTGCTCCCCGCCCCCAAGTCCTTCGACGCCCCCCTGCAGGACTGGTACCCTCCCGGTCACGGTGACGTTTTCGAGTCCCTGTACAACTCCGGTACCCTGGACAAGCTCCTCGAGCGTGGTGTCGAGTACATCTTCCTGTCCAACGCCGACAACCTGGGTGCTGTCGTCGATCTCCGCATTCTTCAGCACATGGTTGACACCCAGGCTGAGTACATCATGGAGTTGACCGACAAGACCAAGGCTGACGTCAAGGGTGGTACCATCATTGACTACGAGGGCAAGGCCCGTCTGCTCGAAATCGCTCAGGTCCCCAAGGAGCACGTCAACGAGTTCAAGTCCATCAAGAAGTTCAAGTACTTCAACACCAACAACATCTGGATGAGCCTCCGTGCCATCAAGCGTGTGGTGGAGGAGAACGAGCTGGAGATGGAGATCATCGCCAACGAGAAGTCCATCCCTGCTGACAAGAAGGGTGAGGCCGACCAGGCCATCTACCAGCTGGAGACCGCCGTTGGTGCTGCCATCCGTCACTTCAAGAACGGACACGGTGTCAACGTCCCCCGTCGCCGCTTCCTGCCCGTCAAGACCTGCTCCGACCTGATGCTGGTCAAGTCTGACCTGTACCGCCTGGAGCACGGTCAGCTTGTCATGGACCCCAACCGCTTCGGTGGTGTCCCCGTCATCAAGCTCGGTTCCGACTTCAAGAAGGTCTCTGACTTCCAGAAGCACATCCCCAGCATCCCTCGCATTGTCGAGCTGGACCACCTCACCATCACCGGTGCCGTCAACCTGGGCCGCAACGTGCAGCTCAAGGGAACTGTCATCATTGTGGCCACGGAAGGCAGCACCATTGACATCCCTCCGGGTTCCGTGCTTGAGAACTGCGTTGTGCAGGGATCCCTGCGCATCCTGGAACACTAGATTGGTGCATCCATGGGCGGCCGCTTAATTCCTACTTCCGAAAAAGGTCGTCGTTGCCCCTTTGTCTCATCTGGGATGATACCGAGGCACGAATTGGCTAGGTGGGCTTGATAGAATTTCTGTTTGAGCGGAGTCACTTGTCTTCTTCTTCGCCGAGGCCATTTATTCTGGTCGTTTAGTGTTCTTTAATTGGAAGCATTCTGCGCCCTCTTCTCTCTCCTGGACGCCGGAATGCTGGGTCAAAAAGGGTTTCTCAGGAGGAAAAAAGCTGCAGAGTGTGGGGGCCAGCGTTTAGCTAGGAGATATCACCGTACGTAATGTCCAATTCATATTATTCACCTTTGGATCTTGTATCATATGAAATTTGCTTGAGTCGTAGGAGTAGTAGATGTTGATTGTCATGCGTGCTGGAATATCACGTGCAAATGGCTCTCTGTATCCGCCGGAACGGGCTTCCGCTGCCTTGTTTCTGTGCCATCTATTGTCCCCTGCAACATGCTTCGGCGGAAATCTAGCTACATGTTGGCTTCTCACTGGGTTGGCTTGTTTCAGTCGCGATCGTCGCAGCTGCAACGTTCATAGTTTTCCATTCTGATTGCCGTCCATCATAATGGCTGCGGTCCCGGCCGCCGTCCAAGGCCTCGCCCCGTGTTCTACAACTGCTCGGACATGGTTTCCTGACGCCTCTAACGTAGGTGGTGTCCGTTTAATCTACGTCATAAGAAGGTAAATAATTTGCAGAATAACAATGGTAAGGGGGCATGTGCCTGCTGGACGTGCCTTTTCTCCCCTGTCCTCCAACTATATTGGTTCGCCACTCCGTGTCGTGGGTGTTTGGCCATACAGACTCTTTCTATCTAATCATCCCCACCCCCACACACCCTCTCAGGGGAAACACTTAATGACGTTCCACTGCTTTCGTCTCTTTGAACATGCAACATGACTGAATTCGGCAGTCAACAACACCGTCAGCTGGCACCAGGTCCGTCGCCTACCAAGTCGGACAAATTTCAACCGGGTGATAGCCCCCCTGGGGATAGCTTTCGGACCGCTTCGGATGTCTCGAAGAAACGCGTGTCCATGGCTTGCTTGGCTTGTAAGAAGTCCAAACGGAAGGTAGGTCTTTCTTACGAACAAAGTGGGTGAAAGGGGCGAGCAGCCGTCTGGCATTGTATCTAATCCCCCTGACAGTGCTCTGGAACAGCACCATGTGACAACTGTCGTGCGTTCAACCGACAGTGCATATTCGATGAGACGCTCGACCAGCGTCGAAGAGTAGCAGCAAAGCGTACGGCTGATGAGCTGAGCTATCACCGAGATATGCTGAACGATCTCTTGAAGGTGATGCGTGCAGAAGATCAGTCACATGCTCTGAAACTACTGGAATTTATCCGGAAGGATGCCACGGCCGAGGAGATTCGTACGTATATCGACGATACTCTCGGCCGGATTGAGGGATGCAGCAAGGTGAGTGACGCGGCGGGAAGGCAGCTACAGCAGGTTAGACGGGTGATCGATGTCGAAGGAGCTGGGCCGTCGTTTCGTCCCAAGGTTATGGATATCCATTACTTATGCAGCGAAGTCCCTCACAGGGTCCCCGCAGAGCCCTGGACCACCGTAACCGGCGATGCTGACCTCGTCTCTCATCTCGTGTCTCTCTATTTCACCTGGGACTATCCCTTTCATGCTTTTCTCGACCGCGACGTCTTCCTCAAGCATATGCGAAAGGGTAACACCAATTCGGAGTTTTGCAGTCCATTCCTTGTGAACGCTCTGCTTACCAATGCTTGCGTAGGTCTTCTAATCTCTTGTCTATGAAACTATCACATCTAGTCATCCAACCGGGTGTGTATACTGGTCTTCTTCAGTGGAGGGTCTTTGGAATGTCAGCTAAATGTCGGTTTACAGCACTTTTCAGATTACTCGGAAGCCTATGTCGAACCGGGCGATATTATGACCAAGGGCGCCGATTTCCTCGCGGAAGCGGAGCGTTTGAGAGAGGAAGGGCCTATGAAGCTGAGTCTGGCTAATTTACAAGGCACGCTGTTGTTGCATGAGAGGTATGCAATATCCGGTGAAGATGATCTCGGCTATCGGATGCTTCATCAAGCCATTTGGACCGGCGAATCTCTAGGTCTCATAGGCCCAAGGAAATTTAGCTTGAATCCGGGACAGATCTCAGATGATATGGATATTTCGATCAAGCGGACGGCTTGGGGTTTGTTTCATATTGACACGTGAGCTAGCCAAACCTGCTATGTCTCAGGGATGAAGCCACTGACAGCAACCCCGACAGTGTTGTGCATGCCGATTTTCTGCGGCCCAGCCTTATTGACAAGGTCAACCTCGAACGGCCCAATCGGTATAGCGCCGAAGACTCGAGTTTGTGGTACCCTTACCCCTCTCATCGATCTGCTCGGCCGTCCTACTTGAGCCACTACTTTAACGAGTCATGCAACCTGTGTGAAATTGCACGAGACGTATCACAGCGGCTCTTTGGAATCGACGCCAATGCTGCTTCTGCCGAGCACCTACGCCAGATCCAAGAAACCATGTATGAAAGACTGCGTGGCTGGTATAGCAAGCTGCCGGATATCTTCGATCCGTATCATAGGCCACCACCGTACATCATATTGCTGAGGTGAGAATCCTACATACATTTTATCCAGCGAATATTCAGATGTTCTCTAGTAGCTACAGATAATGGCCAGGTTGCTGACAAGAGCAGAATGCGCTACCATACGTTAGTGATTAACATCTTCACTTTTAGGACTGAGCGAACCAGAAATACTCCCGACTCCGAGGCACCAAAAACACCCGAGAGCCCACCGGGACTAAGCCCCCTGCCCAAGTACAATACCGTAGGCATCGTACAATCTGCAGCGCGCGCAATAGCTGCCCTGACGGTTCTCCACAGGCGAGAGTATGGCATCAGCCGTGCTCATCATTTTGCTATGTATGCAATCAACCTGGCACTCTTCACGTTGCTGGAGTCTGGGACATTCGACGTGTTAGATTCCGACTTTCTTGCGCTCGCCAGCTCTTTCTCCAATATTGCCAGTCGGTCTCCATTGGGACGGTCTCTCCTCCACATCTTCCGCCAGGCTGTTCATGCTAAGGGACAAGGCAGGAGACTGCGAGAATCGAATGCGGTCTCGGATGATCTCAAGGCGATGTTTGACGAAGAATCGACATCGGCATCCCGGTGGGATGAGTATGCCGCAGGATTACAAAAGCTGGAGATGGACGAACGCTACCGCGGAGTCTGGGATGGGGAGTTCACTCTTTTCGACATGCTCGATCGATACGAGAGTCTGAGCTTGGGCAAAGATGAAATTGCGCCTGAGCGGCTGCGCTGTTGATGGGGGTCGCTACTCACATCCCCAGCTCGAATTCGGAGATTGATTTTGTTCCTTTCACATGGCAATCACGAGGCGTACCGCGACATTTTACTTTTTCCATTTTATGCTTTTCTTTTTTGGGCTTCCGTGGACCAGCTATGATTTCCGCGGGAGAGAGACGCTCGGGCATACGCTGTGTTGCGAGCAAATAATTTCCTATAGTACATCAACGAGAGTTGACTTATCGCATGAACTCCCGCTTTCCCCTAACTTTGGTCCGTGGAAAGTTTGTTACTCAGTGGTTTCAACTTTACATTTACCTTTATCGTGCAGCAATCGAAGAGGACAAGCTTTCAGGTCAATGACGTCACAACAGGTGACTCGCGACCTTCGCCCTGATTTTCTGCTTGCTGAACCAACTTCTCTGCGACCTCTGCTCCTCCCCATTCCCTGATGGATCGCACTTTTCTTTTCGCCTCTGATTCGCGATGGAAGACGCGCCTGGATCATATCCCTTCGGCGTCGCCAACGCCGACGATACCCCCCTCCAAATCGATCCCGAGAATCCTGCCGTGAGGGGCATCAACGAATGGCCATGGGGTTCGATGAGCCCGGGGCTACCCCCCATGGCCTTTCGTCCCTATTCCCTGCCCCAGTTCATGGACCGACCGGGCCCCTACCCCTATCAATCGTCATCGTCATCATCCCGTGAAGTCTCGGGCTCCGCTGCCAAAGTCGCTATTCCCCGCACGACCAGCGCAAGTAGCCAGTCGCAACGCCGGCGGTCGGCGAGAGCCTGCGAGCCCTGTCGACAGCGAAAGATCAAGTGTGATGGGAACAAGCCAGTGTGTCGACAGTGCATCGATCACAATGTCAGCTGCTTCTTCGTAGACGTCAAGCGGGTCCGCGATCAGAAACAGCTCGGGATTCTGGGCAAGAAGGTGGAACAATATGAGCATCTGCTGCAAGATCTGGAGAAGGAAGTCGATGAGAATGCGGCTAGACGCATTCGTAAAGTTCTTAGGGTAAGTCGCGGTGCCTACCTGTTTGGCCTGTACATTGCCAGTATTCCTTAAGTCTTTCCTTGTCATATGCGGTCGCGCGATGTAGGATTCTATCTAACTGTAATGGGCAATCTAAAAGGGCGCCGATATAACATCTCCTCCCGACGATGACGGCGACTCCGACTCTGGGACCTCGTCCATCGGTTCGCTAGAGGCACTCGACTTAGTCGAAGAAGACTTGAACCGCAGCGAGAAAACGGTGGCTAAGGGCTTCTACGGGAAGAATTCGGAAGTTGCCTGGATGCAGAGACTCGAAGATGAAGCTGAGGATCGAAATCGGAGGAAGGAGGATTCGGTCGATATGGAGGACGGGGTGGGAAGTGGGCACGCGACGTCATCGCCGCAAAAGCAGGAGACAGCGATGGCCGCATTGAGTTATTACCTCGATGATATCGGTGTTCCTTTGCTCGAATCAGTCGATCCCTACGCACTGCCCCCGAAGGACATAGCCAATCGCTTTTTCACTGCGTTTATGGACTCGGTCCATCCGTCATTCAATGTCGTCCGGAAGACGGCCTTTGTGTCCCAGTATCGACAGTTCTTCAGCCAGCCGGCCCAGCCTCCACAGCGTTGGTTAGCCATTCTGAACATGATATTCGCAATTGGATGTCGGTTTACCAAAGCGACGAGTGGCCGAACAGACGGCCGCGATTATGATGATCTGGTGTACTTGAACCGGGCACGCAAATTGACTCTCAGCGAGAAGGTCATCTTTGAGCATGCGGATCTTCAGCAAATCCAGGTCGAATTTCTGGTGGCCCTTTACTTTCTCAGCATGTGTCAAATAAATAGGTAAGTTTGATCCAAGTAGGAGAGTTCATTTTCTAAGCCCTTGCTGAAATCTGTTCTGCTGCAGGGCATTCAAGTTCTCCAGCATGGCCTTCCGATCTGCTGTATCCCTGGGAATCAACCTGCGTTTCGTCGACGACCGTACACAGTATCCCGCTAAAGAGGCTCGTATTCGGCTGTGGTGGTCAATATTCCTCCTGGAGCATCTCCTCACTGCCATCACCGGACGGGTCTCTTGCGTGGGCGAAAGCCTGAGCGCCACGCCACTGCCGCTTCCGTACGAAGAGGAGGCGTTCGGTAGACCAGACGTCCTTCCTCTTCTACAAGACTCCTCCCTGCGCATGACTCGTTTGAAGCTGACTCTGCTGCAGTCGGAAGAGGAATCACGCGCCGATGTAAGCTGGCTTCCGTCCTGCGAGCCCAGCCCATCGCTATACTTCCACTGCATTGTGGATCTAGCCACCATCACCCAGTCCATCATCAACAAGGTATACAGTATCCAAGGCCTCCGAGAGCGCTCCAGCCAGATAGAGCAGCGAATCCGCAGATTCAGCAGCATTCTAGACATGTGGCTCAGCAAGGTTCCCGAAGCCTATCGTTTTACCTCCGGGAGTGGCGACCAGTTGGACCTACCCAAGGAGCGTAGCGCTCCGTGGATGCGAGAACGCATCTCCCTAGCCATGAGTTACTATAGTGCCCGTATCACCCTTTGCCGTCCGTGCCTCACACATACTGGACTCGGGCCGGGCGTCACATCCCCGGACCCAGCAGTTCCGCCGTCTGCACGACAAGGCTCGCGTCGCAACTCCCGCAGTCGCGTGCACTTCAACACTTCCATGGCATTGACATGTGTCCGCTCAGCTCGGTCCCTTCTCTGCTGTCTCCCCCCCAAACCGGACATCGCTTGGCTGACTACTATGACCCCTTGGTGGTGCATTATGCATTACATCATGCAAGCAACAACAGCCATTCTTCTTCACCTTTCCAGCCTCCCCTCCAGATCTGACGACGACCCTATGCAGCAACTCGCCGCTGATGTTGAAGCCACGGCACGAGAGACCAAAAAGTCTCTGCGCTGGCTCCATCACATGGCCTATAAGTACCCCGCTGCCCGACGTGCTTTCCGCCAATGCAACAGTATCGTACGACGGATTGCCCCAAGCTTAGGCATTGATATCAGTGACGTACCCTGCGGCAAAGACTTACCTACTGAGGACGATGCGGATTATTTACGAGATATTAACGATACCCCGAAATCCCACGATACAGTCATGGATTTTGAACGGCATCATTAGTTATAAAACCTTTTCGTTTTTTTTTTTTTTTTTTTTTTTCCCGTTTTTCTTTATCTTTTCCCTTCTTCTTTGGGCACTTTTCTAAATCTTGAACTTTGACCTGTGCACGGCGTCTTCGGGCTTATACCTTCGGCGGTCTTTACCTTGATTCGGAGCTTCTAAAGGAACGATACCACCTATTTGTCGTCGTCGTCGTTCGTCGTGCCCATTTTTTTTTGAAGTTAAGAGTTCTTATGCTTGTGATGATGTGATATGATATGATTCATAAAGTGTTGATTCGTTCTGTTTAACTTGGCAAAAATTACATGTATTACTAATGCCTAGCTATCTTTATTAAGTAGATCAAATTGATAATGTTTAGTATAATGATTATAAAGCTATGTGTTTCTTACTAGTTTTCTGACATGGTAATAATCCCTCATCCAAAAGCAAGCCAAATAAGACAGATAGACAGACCATAGTCAAGAATAATAGTAAGACCACCAGTGATTCAAGATCCCTTGGCTAAACATGTGAATTCATACACTATACTACATGTAGTGTAGTAGTCCAAGGTACATATTGTATGATACATGAATCAGTGGAATGAGAGTTTTTCTGGGATGAACTTTATTATATTTGGGATGGCATGGTATTCTAGCATGTGATTATGTAGTTGGGTTGGTTAGGTAATCGAGTATAACTGGAGGTATATATTATATATGAATGAATGAGGTATGGAGATGGAGATCGGTGATGGTATGTTTTGGAAGTATTAACAAGTATGGGAGTTGGGGGCAAGGTGAGGTACTACTACTATGGGTGGTGGAGTGGGGAATATGGTTGTTCTGGGTATCTACTAGACTGAATGGAGAGAAGTTTCTCTGGTCTGTGTTTGTTATCAGTGTAGTAGTTACTAGTGGGTGATTTCTGTGGTTAGTATAGATAAGTAATAATAGATTAGATATCACAGGGAGAAGTATGGTAGTAATATCATATAGATAAGTAGTGTCCGTTTTGGCAGAATCGTAGTACTACTACGTCTCTGGACATCGAAAGAAATAGCTTAAGATCCGCTAACATATCTATAGGTATTATTGTCTTAGATCTATTAGGTTATAAGCTTCTATGAGGTTAATGGCAATTCCCCTTTGTTGAATTCCAAGACAAGAAGGTAAGTAGGACAATGATATAACTAATTACCCTCTATAACTGGCTATTCAACACGAGTAACACAATAATACTGAGAGTCTTCGTATAGATCAGATCCATTTCTCAATAAGGTAGATGTTAATAGTTTTCAAGAAGCTTTACAACCTCCTCATGGCCATATATGGCAGCCCATTCCCGAGGAGTCTGATCATCCGAACCCTTATAGTTAACGTCCACCTTTCCTGTGTCGAGCAGAAGTTTTACAACTTTCTCATGGCCATGCATAGCTGCCCATGACAGAGGAGTCGCTCTATATGAATCCTTACAGTCAACGTCCACCTTTCCTGTTTCAAGCAGAAGCTTTACTATTGTCTCATTGCCATTACTGGCTGCCAAGGAAAGTGGGGTCTGGTTATGTTCATCCTTAGAGTTAATGTTCACCTTGTTTGTTTCAAGTAGAAGCCTCACTAATACTTCATTGCCGCAATCGGCTGCCCAAGACAGTGGAGTTTGGCCGCTTGAATCCTTGGAATTCAAGTTTATTTTTCTCGTTCCCAGCAGGAGCTTTATTATTGTCTCATGGCTGTCCTCGGCTGCCCAGAAAAGCGCAGTTCGGCCGTATATGGAATCCTTGGAATTTATGTCCGTCTTCTTTGACTCAAGCAGAAGCTTCACTACTCCCTCATGGCCGTTCTTGGCTGCCCAGGACAGCGGGGTCAGGCCTTCCACTGGATCCTTGGAGTTTATTTTCACTCTTTTTGTTCTAAGCAGATGCTTCATCGTTGACTTTGCCCAGGACATGGGGGGCCGGCGATCTGCATCCTCAGAGTCTGATGCAAGCAGAAGCTTCACTACACCATTCAGGCCCAAGAATGATGTGATGAGCAGGCTTGAATCGCCCCCGGGAAGATAGTTTCCCTCCGATTTATAGAGCTCGGACCATGCTGGATACACGTCAGAGCTTGGGTCACAGACTGACTGCGCGCGCACGATCAGTATGCTTCCATCTTGTACATTTGCTTGGTGGTAGTGGGTAACCCAATGGCATGAGGAATACTCATCGAAGTCCCCTCGCTCAATATTCCCTTGAGCAGCACTTATCCTTGGTAGCCATGAGATGCATATGCGCGCAAGAATCTTATTCGACTCCTCTGGTTTGAGTGCACCTTTCCATCCTGTGACCTGAGAGGTGGTATGATTCACAGTGGATTTGTTGCTCTGGACCAAAAATTCCTTGGCAGTTTGATGCAGAAGACAAATCTTCTCATCTATAACAACCACCAAAAGTCCACACAGATCCCTCAAGGTCTTTCTGAATCTCTCCTTTGGTTCCATGTCATCACATATAGAATTTAGAGTCGTGTCATCCGGATTGCTGTGTATTGCCCAGGCAAGAGATAGCTCTTCCAAGGAGAAAGGGCGTACAGCAGCTGTAATCATATGAAGAAGAACTTTGGCTTTCTCCTTATTAGGACTTCGATCCAGGATTCTTTCATAGGCACTGTCAACAGCTACAGGAAGATGCTGTACCGCCTGTCGGATGTTTCCCTTGGTGAAATCCGGCATATTTTCGAGTACGTCCAAGGCGAGACTGACCCATAAATATGTTGGATTCTCAACCGCAGTCAGCTGCTGTTCTAGAAAATCGCATTCATCTTCTTCTAGTGATCTCTGTTTACCAATGTCGCCCACTCTTTTGCTGATAACAGGGTCGATTTCACGGGAAACTTGCTGGACTTCTTCCTCGCCATTACCACTTAGGTGAATTATCGGTAGTTCAGTTTCCAGCTCCCGAAATCGATGCTCTATGTGAGAATACGGTCTGCTTGTCATCAAGAATTTCAACTTCCGGTCTTTGTAGAGTCCTTGGTAGAACATGTTGACAGCTTCGATAAGTTCATCCCGATCTCGGCACTCATCCAGTGCATCCAGAACGCAAATGATTTCTCCCGCCGTTGCCTGAGCAGAGACAGACATGAGTATATTCCATAATGTGTGGAACGACCGGAGAAGCTCTTCTCCATGATTATGCACTCTATTTACGTCTTCATCTGATAGAAGCTGGGGCTGTGCAAGAAAGATCTGGTACAAGATAGCTGACAGTGCACTGACTGCATTTCTTTGATCCGGAAAGTCATCTTTAAAGAAGAAATAGCACACGGTCTGCTGCTCATTGCCAACAAGGACCTCATCCACCAGGTACCTTGTTAAGACTGACTTGCCACAACCTGGATCAGCTGAGACCCATAGTAGACCGGCGAGATCATGACTTGAACACTGTTGCCAATTGGTGAATTTCGGATGCGCTGTGAACCATTCGCAGGTTCCCGGGACTCGTCTATCATTTCTGTTTTTCCGGTCCTCGTAAGGACAAGTGTTGAGCAGATCTAAAAACCTTGTGACTCTCTCGTCTCGAGAGGTTGAACTCTGCTCTAATGGAATGCATTGTCAGCTATGCTTAGCTTATTATGGAGAGTGAACATAATTTTCAGGCTTAGAGATTGTTAGTCTTACCAAAGGTACATTGAATGCTACCATCGTTGGTCCCAGCTTGAGAGCCAGAGTTTGGACCCTCGACTTCAAGCGATGTCATTGTAGAAGCAGACGATGATACAAGAAACAGACAATGAGCGCTAGGTGATAACAAGTCACTTACAATCCAGCCCCCACTGTCAGGTGACGAGACCCGCAGCTGTGCTTTAGTGACTACTTGATTCAGTATAGCTGAGATGATCTCCGATCATGGTATTCCGAAAGTCGCAAACAAGAGATGGGTGGTTGGCAGTGTAAGTGATGATCGTAGTCAGAGACCAAATAGGCGGTGGCAGAGGATCAGGTGATGCCTGGCTAGAGTGAACTTCTCAACAGGCAATTCTACTGAAAAACTGAGGCAACAAACCGGGCACAGTATCTAGTACTTTATCTACAGTAGATGTTCGAGTCAAACCTAATGTACGTACTTGTTATTTCATTTCATGTACCTGTACTTAACTCACTTGCAAGGGGCTTAAACGAAAAGTATAAACGAGGTAACAAAACACAAACGATTTGCAAAAGACACATACAACTGATGCAAGGGCTTAACATAACATGACTAACTGAATTGGGGTTATTGGGTTACTCGATCATCATGATGGAAATGGAACCGACAACACGCACACAAGCTATTTGACAAACAAGACAATAAACTGATCGGCAGATAAGAGGAGAGAGGCTCGCCAGAAGAACATCCACAAAGATGATAATGTTGATTGATGATGGTGGTAAAGCCAGGAATTAAACAGTAAACCATGGAAGTAACAAAATTGGATGGACGGCATCAGTGCGTTTTCGTGATATCTAGAGGTTAAAACAAAGCAGCTAGGCAGGCAAGTATGATCCAGCTAAGAATCACATCTGCTGGGGCATCATGAAGGCCCGCTTGCGCGGGTCGTCGTCCACAGGCGCACCGCGCTTCTGCGGCGGATTCAGAGTCATTGGCTCAGGATGTTGCGGTTGTGCGTGGGGATGGAGATGGGGATGTAGCTGAAATTGGGCGTGAGGATGGGGGTGAGCCTGAGGATGATGAGGGTGAGGATGACCCTGCGCTTGGGCGTGCAGCTGATGAGGCTGCAGTTGGTGATGCATTGCTGCATGTGGTTGGGCCGGGATTGGCATTTGACGGGGCTGTGGCTGTGGCTGCTGTTGCGCTTGTGTATGTGGTTGAGGATGCATTTGACGGGGTTGCGCTTGAGCCTGGGGCTGGGGTTGAGCCTGCACTGACCGGGCCTGAGGCTGTGGCTGAGCCTGAGCTTGTATTTGACGTGGTTGAGGCTGAACCGGTGTGTGAGCTTGATTCTGAGCCTGCATTTGTCTAGGCTGCTGTGCTTGTGCCTGTGCCTGCTGCGCAGCTTGCCCGGAGCGGGACTGCGACTGCGGTTGCGCCTGCTGTTGCTGGTTGGCCTGGGTATTGGTGTGAGGTTGAGGTTGCGCTTGGAACTGATGTTGGAGTGCCTGAAATTGGGCCTGGCTGGACGTATGCATCTGATTTGTGTGAGACTGCGTCTTAGACTGGCCTGCCATTTGACCGTGCATCTGTTGAGGCTGCTGCGGAGTGACTTGGAATTGATGGAATGACTGGTATGGTTGTGAAGGCTGTGCCGGTTGCGGCTTGGATTGGGGCTGATTTTGCGCCTGTGATTGTACCGAAGACTGGGGTTGAACCTGTGAGTGCTGTGGCTGCTGTAGCGTCTGGCTCTGGGATCCAGCTTGATTTTGATCAGCCTGAGGCTGTCCACCTGCAGCAGCGGCGGCGGCGGCCGCCGCTTCAGCAGCCTTTCGTGCTTCAACATCAGCCTTGCGTGGCCGTCCACGGGGCCGACCAGTGCCCGGCTTGGACGAAGGCTTCTTTGGCGGTCTAGGCTTGGGAGGCACGTTGCCTTGTTCTGACTTGCGAGGCCGCCCGCGACGACGCTTTTGGGGAATAGGATTCCCGTCCGGACCGATAATCGGTTGCGGTGGTGGTGCGGGCGCAGGAGCGGGAGCTGCAACTGCAGGTGTACCATCAGCATTAGTTGTGGGGGCTGGAACCACCATCGTTGTGCCATCGGGTGCTGTTGTTGTCACCGTCTGGGCCTTCTTTGGCTTTTTCGGCCTGGGTTTCTTTTCTTCGCCTGGCACAACGGGCTTCCTTGGACGACCTCTCTTTTTCGGCGTTGGCGTGGCAGTATTTGTTGGAGCAGCGCCAGCTGTAGGAGCAGCCCCTGCGGTGGCAGGTCCCTGGACTGCACTAGATGTACCAGCAGGAGTGAAAGTGGGGCCTGAACCAACACCAGATACTGGAGCGGGAGCGGGAGTAGGGCCCGCAGCAGAGACCGGAGTAGGAGCCGGATATCCAGCTTGAGCTTGCCCATTGACCTGTGTAGCCTGTGTAGCGGGCGTAGCCGGGGACGCAGAAGGCTTAGACTGCTTCTTGCGTTGCTTGGTTCCAGTACTCTCAGGCTTCTCCTGTGCTGGAGCAAGGAGCTCAGGTCCAGACATGCTAGCGGACGCAGAAGCATGTGGTTGATACTGCTGCTGAAGTTGTGCCTTTGCCTGTGCAGGCGATGGTTGCTGCTGCTGTACTTGATGTTGTTGCAACAGAGAAGGATGCTGCTGTGCTTGGGACTGGTGCAAGGCATGATGGTGCTGTTGCTGGGGATGTTGCTGCAGAATGGGGTGCTGTTGTTGCTGCGACTGCGGCTGCGGCTGTTGAGCTTGTACCTGTGTTTGCGCTTGTGGCTGTTGATATTGGCGCTGATATGCATGATGGAACTGAAGCTGCTGTGGTTGAGGCTGGTATGGCGACCGTTGAGCCTGCTGCTGCTGGAACCTTGACTGTTGTTGCTGGTATGTTTGCTGGGCTTGCTGCTGCTGGGCCTGAGTATGAGCGGGTTGTTGGGTCTGCTGTGCTGCTTGCTGCTGAGCCTGCTGTTGCGCCTGTTGCTGAGCCTGCTGCTGGGCCTTTTGCTGTGCTTGCTGTTGAGCTTGCTGCTGAGCCTGTTGTTGCGCCTGTTGCTGAGCCTGCTGCTGGGCTTGCTGAGCTTTCTGCTGGGCCTGTTGCTGGGCTTGTTGTTGAGCCTGCTGTGCTTTCTGCTGAGCTTGTTGCTGTGCCTGCTGCTGAGCTTGCTGGGCCTGCTGCTGCTGATACGTCTGATGGGCATGTTGCTGGTAAGGAGACTGCTGAGCCTGAGCCTGATAGGGAGAAGCCTGATGCTGGGCCTGCGGATATTGGGCCTGCGGATACTGGGCCTGCTGCGCTTGATACGGCGATGCTTGAGCTTGCTGGTAAGGGGATTGCTGCTGCGTATGCTGGTACGGCGACGCTTGTTGTGTCTGTTGATACGCGGACTGAGGGAAGGCATGCTGAGGCTGGGCGGTGGTCAGCATCGGCGACGCCGCAGCAGAGGTTTGCGTCGTGGGATGCGTGTGCGGCGTCTGTCGATGCTGAAGATGTTGCTGTTGCAGTCGGTCAAAAGACTGCTGGGGAGAAGCAAGACCCATCGCATGCGCATGCGGGGACATGGCAGCCTGCGCATTCATCGTGGGATGAGTACGGAAATTGGCCATGGGGTTCATATTCCGTTGCAGGCTTTGCAAGGATAGATAGGGATCTTTCAGCTGGCCAACGGAGTCGGCATTGCGAGACAGCAGATCGGACGAGCCCTGTGGCGGGTAATGTCCGGAGAACGGACTATAATGGCCGCCCGTGGGGAGGCCGACTACAGGGCCTGTGGAGGATGGGGTCATTTTGCGGAGATCTGGGGACTGAGCCGCCAATTCCACCTGCGATTGACCCCGGAATAGGGCGCCATTACTGGCCATACCCGGAGCATGATGGGGATGAGCAGCAGCCGCGGCAGTCATGGATGGGGACTGCAGATGGTGCTGCTGTTGGTGCTGCGGATGAGCAGCATTTTGCTGGGGCGGGCGTTGTTGATGAAACGAATGCCCATTATAGCCCATCATCTTGACGGGACGAGGATGAGAGTGAAAAGAAAATCACTCAATGGCTGACGTGGTGGTTATTTTCAATGGCCTTTATTATTTTTTATTTATTTTTTTGCCTTGTTTTCCCTGATGAAGATGGATTGATTGTCAGGGACACTCAGATAGCGGGCATGTGACCACCACCGCGTCTGCACCAAACGAACGACACGCTTCCTTTTGGGGGGTGAGAAAGAGAGAAAGAGCGAGGCAGGGAACGCCAATTCCAGTGCAAAGAGCAGCAGCAGTCAGGAAAAGACGCGCACTGAGGCGCGTATTTCTGAAACTGAAGAAGAGCCGTGCGACCGGCTGCTTTGCTACTGCTGCTGCTGCTTTGCTTTGCTGCTGTGATTTTGCGGCGGTGGATAACACGAAAATAATAATAATAAAATGAGTCGGATTCCCACCCCAAAGCGGAATCAGAAAAAAAGCGTGACTGACAAGACGGGACAAAAATGCGGGATTCGGTGCCTAGTTTGTGCGGCCTGAGGTATCAACACACACCACACTTACTGAACTTTGCTGACTGAGGGAGTAATACGGCGGACCCACAGCGACCAAAAGCGCAATTGTTGAGAGAGGCGAAATTCCCAGGGGGACAGCTAGAGGGGGCGCCCGACAGGCAATGCAAGGTTGACCAGGAAAACAGGAGCAAAGAAGACCGTGAATGCCGGGAAAAGAGACCTCAAACCACTCAGGAAGCGATGCCTGGATGGATCCTGAAGTCGTGAGATGGTCGCGCGCGATGATTTGTTTGGGATCTTGATGGACTCCGTTCCTTTTTTCGTTATTATTATTTTTTATTTTTTATTTTCGATTTTTTTAATTTTTTGCTTTGGGCTTTTTGGATTTTCGAATTTTGGATTTTATTTTCTGCCCCCCGGGAGCGCACACGTGACTTCTCGGCCAGCTGGCCACTCACAGAGCGCAAGCAGGCTGGTCGGGCGGGGTTCATTATTATTTGTGTGGAAGGCACCCATCGGGCACTCATGGCGACTGCTTAGTGATGCAGCAGAAAACAGCTTTCCAGTCAGCAACTAACTGACTCGATAGATAGAGGGAATGGAGAAAGACTCTCAAGAATCCTATTCTCAAAAAGAAAGATCGAATTCGGGTGGACAAACAGAGCACAGGGTACCTGACATTTCTGCACTAAAGGGTAGTCAAGTCCTACGTAACTAAACCAAAGTAACTTAATGAGGGGGTGTGGGTGGAAGACTAAAAAGAAAATTAAAAAAATCATAATTAAAAAATAAAATCAAAATTCACCCATAATAATAAAAAACCATGCTATTCAGGGCCGAATAAAGTAAGTAAAAATAAAAAATTAAGATAACCCAAAATTCCTCGCCCCTCCACCACCCCCTTCCCACCACAAAATAAAAATTCAAAATGGAAAATAATAACAGAAAAATAAAAATGAAAATAAAAATACCCCCATCTTCGACAGCTAAAATCCCCATTCCACCTATGATAATTTGCCTTCGAGATTTAAGCTTACTTTTAGTCGAAGATTCCGGATAGATCTGGGTTGCTGTTGCATTTTTGATGCTTCCTCTGTGACGTTTCACACCCTCTCAAGTGTCTCCAGACAGTTCCTCCCCAGGGTGTTCTGATTTACTAGCTTAATCCAAAGAGCAGTGGTATCTCACAACTTCTACTTTACATCCGATTCAGCCCATACATCCATGATCCCAATTTTCGTTTCCCTTCCTGGGCCAACCCATTACGGTACCATTATAGTTTCACCGTGTTCAGAAGATGTGCAAGTCTGAAACAATTAAAATTACATCCATTCTAGAACTTTTCCCCTTCGAGTCCCCAAGTAATCAAACCCTTTCTTCAACTCAAGCTGCCTTTGTACCATCTTTATTCTCGTCTTCCCGTGCCTTCAAATCCCCCAAACACGGCGCAAAGAACAACCGGCCTGACACCACTCCCCGCAATGTCCCAATACTCACCACAATCCATAGGACTACCACGCAAAGCGAAAGAATCTGTCATATATCAGCATTGCGAAACACTTAATAACACTAGAAGAGTCAAACTTACCGTTCCTAACACCCGGAAGAACTCCGACGGCAGCTCCTTGCCCATTTGGCACGTGCTCGTGGCGTACACTCCCAAGGGGAAAGTGAAACCCCACCATCCAATATTGAACGGGAAGCTCTTACTCCTCGCAATAGATGCCAAGGCAAAGAATAGCCAGACCAATCCAAAGGACCAGAGAATCAGAGCGACCATGAACCCCAGGGTATAGAAGATTGGACCGGATGCTGCTTCGAGGGTCTGTGTCTTCGGAAAGATTTCCTGCGCCGCTTGGCCCAGTTTCATTATGCTAGTAATATACTAGTCAGTATGCGATGGTCATATACGGATGGGATGTATAGACTCACCCGAAGCCGCCCTGACCAAGTGGTCCCAGGGGGAGGAACACGCTCACGATCACCGCTTTAGGAGGTAATTTATGCAGGGTCAGTCGCTGTAAGTAGATCACCATCACCATCAGCGCCAGGGGTAATCCGATGCCCCAGAGTACGTAGCTCACGAGCACGGTCCAGAGAGCGTGCTGTGGATTTGGGAGCACATCCGCTACGATGGCCCCTGATGAAGCTGCGACAATGCAGCTGACGATAGGGAGGAGCCATACGGCTGTCATGGACGAGAGTTGCATTTCAGTTCCATGGGCCATTCTGCAGTCATGTTAGTCGACAGCCATGGTAACTTTCCTCAGGAGGTATTGGAGAATGGCCACACGCACAGCAGGAAGGGTAGGGAGAGAGCAGTGATGACCGAAAAGATCGCATCAAAGATCCATAAACCCCAGGCAAAGTTCCGCGTCCAGTCACCCCAGGCTGGAACACAGACGAAGCAGAACATATTGATGATAGTCGCGAATCCCATAGGAAACGTTCCTATGAACATGGACTGGACTGGATGCTTGATCATGGCGAAGAATATCTCCGGATATAGGGTATAGCGAAGGAAGGTGATGATACACCCTATGGTGAAAAGCAGGACATTGAAGGCAAACAAGACGACAGAAATCCAGTATAGCCACTGGCCATTGTAAGGGAGGGTATTGAGTAGGATAGACACGATGCCCGTGCCCATAGTAACCGAAAACCAACTGTCCAGACATGCATGTTAGATTCAATTGCACTTGGAATGAGATCAAGGGTTGCATACGACGGCGTGAAATGACGAACTACTCTTCGCCAACCCGTATCATGCTTGGTGAGTTCACACTGATTATTGGGATCTTGTCCGGTCATTATGTCGTTGGCCTGAGTTTTGGATACCGCCTTTCTGTCGCATGAACTCAGGCTGCGGCTGGCGTATACTACACAGCTGCTGTTATGTGTGCTGGCAGGGTTGAATTTGCTATTTGTAGATTCAGGGTTTATAGAAAGAGATTTTTTTTTTTCTATTATACTGGATTTATCTTGGATGCCAAATTGCATTGTAATCGGCGACTCCTGTGAGTCAGTCGGCGACTGGATGCTTCCCGCCCGACCCGAAGAACAGGCAGTCATCTCGGCCGAATGCAATGAACATGATTCCATCATAGGGATTAGGATTCTCCAAGCTTCATGTTTCTGGTCTTTGTAAGGGTTATATATAATTAACGAGATAATAGGGTACTGTCAATCCCCTAATGGTGGTGGGATGGAGTTGTCAACATGTTGCTCGGTATGAAACTGTCTTGGCGTCAGGATGAACAGAGCATCTACGCGGACTCAAGTGTATCCTAGCCGCTTGTAACATTTTCTTTGAGAACTAACCCTGGTAAGAGTATGGGCTCCATATACGATAGGGCTATCGTGTCTGTTTCTGTTCGGTTTCACGAGACGTCGTCTTTGTTTCATGCAGTGCTCATTTTCTCAGAGGTACCATGATCATGAGCAAAGTAATCCATGAAGTGTTTGAGAATCATTGCTCATGGTTCTTCATGCAAGCAGGGCTTTTAAATCAAGGAGCCTTCTGGAAATGCTCTGGGTCGCCTGTAGCATGAGTTTAGTATCTCGAGGGAACTAGTCGAGGTGTATCGAGCGGAACCATCTATATCCTCAGAAGATCTAACCTAATGGCAGCATCGTGCAGAAATTCCCGGTCTGTAAGTAGAATGAAGTCACTTGTTGTGGGTAACGATGTTCTAGAGAGCCCACAGCATCAATGATTAATAGGGACTATTAAAAGAGCATGTGGGCTTCCGCACAATACGTCCAGGCGCTCACTGCAGTACCCTGTTTATCCACATTATCTGATAGTACCAGTGGACCAGGTCTTATAAGTTCTCGAGTAACTGTTGTCTTATCTTCGAATATTTGAGGGTAGGGTGGATTAGCCACAGGACTCATTGCCGCAGTCTAGTGGTAGGGTGAACTCGGTCCTGTGCTTTTGGAGAGAGTTGTAAGCAGAGGAAATAATATTGTGCAAATATGGATACGTACCATTGCTGTTATATTCCATTGCCCGGGTTTCTGCTGGAAATCGTCGCATCGGCAGCCGATTTTCTCTGAATTAACAATGGACCGGTCACTGACAGTGAAGCGCCATGGAAGCATTGTCCACTAAGCACAGCACGAATGATATCTGATACGCTAGCATCGCCCCCTATATTCTGAGAAGTGATTACTGATAGATAGTAAGATGGCAGGAGAGGTGTAAGAAAGGTACAATCTCAGCGTCGGGGAGAATCACACCGAAGAGAAGGCAGCTGACGAGCACGGCGCTAACGGCAGTACCACCCCCGCAACGTCATGAAGCCAATCACCGAGCCGGGAAAAGCAGACGATCTTTACTCCGGGGTTACTCGGACTTAATCTATTCTTTTATCTACCCTGAACACATGATATGGAATTAAGCAACTAAGTAGTTTGGACAGGGCCATCGACTAATTGGATAGTTGGTTCGTCGGTCGGTCTAACGGCAATATTAGCTTCGTTATCATACGTTGACTCGGACGATATCGATTCCACTTCATAGAAAGAAAGCTAATGTTAGCACTATTGGTAAGTAAGAGTGACGAGGAAATATCGCTTGCTCCACCGCGAGTGTGATAATTACGTTGAGAAAGAACAATGTAGTCTAGCTGAGCCTATCGACTCCTTGAAAGATTGAGAAGTACCAGATGCGAAGTTACTATATATATACCAACTGCTGAGAGGAGTAGGGCGTCTTGACTGACTGCCCAAACATCCTTTGACTAACTAGTACTCGTGGCGAAACGTGTCCACATCTCGCTGGTTTACGATCTGCTCCTCCGAGAACCAATTTCCGTGCATCCCATATGGCACACGCTGTGGCAGGACTACTCGGCAGACCACCTCTCTCATCCCAACAGCATCGATGACCCAAAGCTCACTGCGCGCGTCAGGTGGGGCCTCGCCATTCTCATCCAGTTGCGACTCATCAAAGACATATGTAACGAGCCAACCATCATCTTCATGCCTTGCATCTTTCCGCGGTACAAACGAACACTCCTGGGCATACCATCCCGTGGGAAAGGCAAACACCTTGATAGGGTCGTCGGGGTTGTCCGAAGCGAGGACCTCATCAATGGAGCGCTCATCCACGCAGCCATCCACTGGAGACAGGCGCTCGGTCTTACCCCGTGAGAGAAGATGTTCGACGTCCATCTTGACAAGACAGTCAATCTTGAAGGCGCTGATATGAGTGGCAGCGAAATTACCCTTCCTCATAGAGCTTCCGTAGACATATCTTGTTGGGTCCATCTCCAGGTGCTTGGGCACACATGGAAACTCGAAAGGAATGGCTGATAGTGCCCACTGCTGGGATATCGACGTTGTGCCTTCATGGCTAGGTGGGAACTCGTAGTAATAAAGGCGGCATTGGGGATCGGGCTGCTTCAAAGCGTCTGGGGCAGCTATGTTACCCATATGGTAGAACGGCGCAACACTGTTCATGCGACAAAGCAGCATATTCACCCATGTTCCAC
Source organism: Aspergillus tubingensis (assembly GCF_013340325.1). NCBI lineage: Eukaryota > Fungi > Ascomycota > Eurotiomycetes > Eurotiales > Aspergillaceae > Aspergillus > Aspergillus tubingensis. The sequence goes on along the minus strand of NW_023336279.1, from coordinate 1,053,495 downwards.
CAGGTGTGATATCATCCCATGTGTTGACGGTATGCATTACCACGCAGGGTTCTGTCGTAAACCATCGAATGAGCTCAGGGACATGCCGAGGAAACACCCCAAGCCTCGTTTGGCCCTGTGGGTTGTATTCAACCACCGGTTTTCCGTGTATGATATTAGACAGATCGAGTTCCAGAGGCAGGTCGATAATAATGGTATGTCGGTGGGATACTCCAAAGTCATGCATCATCTTCCCTGAAATAAGACCAGGCACGGGCCGATTGAGACGATACTCCGGTGTCAGTGTAGTCCTAGCAGGTATGATGGAGTAGTTCACAAACGGCGGGATGAATGTTGAGTGGAAGAGAAGCAGTTCCCCAGTCTGAGGGTCAACCCGAGGCTGTGAATTGTGACCAATTAGCACTGAGACGTTGCAATATAACAATGATTATTGTGTATCTCGCCCTTCGGTGAACTCACATGAGCTGTTGTCATTTCCTTCATAGCTCCCTCCATCCCTGGGCTGCCGAACCCCTCCTTGCAAGCATCAGTGCCAACAGGCTCGCCCTCCGCCATGTTCCCAGTAAACCAGCCCACTGTTTTCAGCAGTGGTAAGAACACACGCATTGGAGGCCCAACCTCATTCGTTGCCATGACACGACCATCATGATGAAAAATGCTGGTATTCGCACTGCTCACCCGCTTGATTGGCCGGGCAATCAGACCACAAATCGACGCAAAGATCAAGGCCATACTTCGCAATATTTCATACATGATTCGTATTGTAGACGAGACGGGATTAGTTAGCGCCTTAACGCTAGGCATTATGGGGTAGAGGCGGCGGTCTCGCATGGTTGCGCAATGTATATCCGTGAGGACATACTCATTGGTAAAGACGGGTTGCACATGGGCTGGTCCGGAGATGCGCTTGAAATATACACCCGTGAGCATGCCGTCGCCATCAAACCAGTGGAAGCCGCGCGGGTTGTCGCGCTGGATTGGGTTGGTGCCATTTCGGACATATTGGCCGCCCAGGAACTCCTCGGGAATGGTACCCTTGAAGTAACAGGGTTTGGAGGTAAGTCGGATGCTGATGGGGGCGAAGTTTCCTGTTAGGTATCTGATTGACTATAATTAGCTTACTGCAGGTCTGCCTAGAATTCGGAGAAGAGCATACGGATGTTTTCTTTCTGCTTTCGACATGGTGCTAGCAGTGATTACAGTTGGAAGATAACTATGGCCGTGAGATACGCTCAAAGACAAGGATATCTTATATACATATCCTATGAAGCCTATCCATGTCTGAACCAAGGATCGAGCCCGCATGCCAACCAATTCTACACTCGTGGTCTGTCCTATTAGAGTACAAAAGGCCATAGACCTAAACCGGTTTGCGAAGCTTCAGACAGGATCTAGCAACCAGAGATAGGGCTTATCTGGATGTCACTGCTTTCCTTATAAAGCTAAGACCTACGCTGTTACTACGACTGGGTACTTTACCAAACTTCCCGCGCAGATGACTGCCGATCACGGCGTGACATCAATCAACTGTGAGGCCTGAGCTAGGCAATATACTCAATCAGGTACGAGTCACAGGTACAATGATCTAATGTGGATGATGTAGTTGAAGCATGTCCACACTCCTGTCGGATACGAATCCGATTCATATTTGGCCTTTCGCCAATACTGTGGTCCACCTCCATTATACTTTTCAGAAAGGCTCTGTTGCGTCACACGGATAGTCTAGGTCGGGCTTATTGGCAGCTAGAAACACGGCAATGGCGTTAACATCTCCCTGCCATTAGTACCCTGGAACATTTGACGTGATCTCCCTGAAGTGAGATTGATATCAGCCAGCTGTATCGTTCAGAACACTTCTCCGAGACGTGTGGAGCAGAAACGCCCCGCTCCAACCAGCAACCTATGCTGTTGAGCCACAGCTAGGCCTCTCATGATGGCCAATTCCTGCTTTTAAGATAGAGATCTTTCGGAATCAAGAATATTCCAAATCGATAGCTATCTTATTTTTCGTCATGAGACGTCACACCGCCTATTGGTAGGAAGCAAATAGTTTCACGCTGCTAGAGACGGGTTTTCGTCGATTTTGCCGTGCACAGTCCGTGTCAACTGTGTGGAACTATGTATGCCGAGCCACACTAACAGCGATTCCGGCATATTGTCCTCGTGTTAGCAAAGTATATTCAGCAGGACGGTACTCAAGCAGTCAGTTGTCCACTGCTGTCTTAGCAAGATATTTTCAAGTAAGTATAGTCTGTGCAATTGAATAATGCAGATGAGTCTGGGACCCCCCTGACTTGGATGGTTTTAGGTAACATCCAACTTGTTCAGGTAACTGCAATCTGTCTGCAGTCCCCTGATCTGCGAGGGAGCGGGGACTGAATCGCGTTATGGGCGACTCAGGGTTCAAAGAAAAGATTCTAGCGCCCCAGGCATCCACCGGGGGCCTGATCGAAGCCTGGCAGTGGGTCCCGTGCCTGCGGGCGGTGGACATTTCTGCCCCCCGGAGCCTACGCTTTGCCGTTTCAGGAAGCTACTTTGCGACTGCTAAACAAAGTTAAATACTCGATGGACTCTCCTCTGATGGAGATACTATCTTTCAGAAAGCTCTATCTGGCACAGAAATTCTTCTGTTATTGTCCCAGCCATATATTTTCAGTCTCCAATTGGTTTTTGTGTTGCTGCCGCTCAATTTAATAAACAGACTTATAGATATATATCACAGCCATGGCGGCTACCTTTACCCTGCCGATACTGCCCGCAAAACATCGGGACCTGCCGAGCTGGATCCAAAGTCATCCAAACACTCCTCTCGAGCAGATTATCGCACCTTACAACGACTACGATGCGGTGGCGCGCAAATTGTTTGCCCAAGAGGGCACCCACGCAGCCCTGCAGGATAATCACCTCAACATCGTGCCTCTCTACGACTCCAACGGCAGTTCGGACATCCGTGTACGGGCCCGAGACATATCTTCGGAGTCCTCTATGACTAAGGAACAGTATATCATGCCTTTGAAGGAAGAACACCGGCGTCCCAATGGTTCTCCGGCAGTGGTGCCAACCCTAAACGAGTTTCGCAAGAACTTTAACGTCTTTTCTGAGGGTGCATTGAGCGACATGGACTGGAGCAATGTCGTGGTCGCAGGAAGTGCAGTTGTCACTTGCCTGCTCCCAGTTCCCGAAAAGTATCGGGATTCGAAGCGATCATTGCGAGAGTATTATCATGAAAAGATTGCACCGGCCTCGGATGTGGATATGTTCCTCTACGGCTTAGACGAAGCGCAGGCAATTGAGAAAATCAAGCAGATTGAAGATAAGGTCAAGAACGCGATTCTTTACGAAACAACCACAGTCCGGACAAAAAACGCCATTACCATCGTTTCACAATATCCCACACGTCATGTGCAGATAGTGCTTCGCATATATAAATCCATCTCTGAGATATTGACTGGGTTTGATGTCGATTGTTCCTGTGCTGCTTTCGATGGGAAGCAAGTCTTTGTCTCCCCACGTGCTTTGGCTTCATACATAACCCAAATCAATACGATTGATTTGTCTAGACGCTCGCCTTCTTATGAGAACCGCCTCTCAAAGTACTCTCATCGTGGGTTCGAAATATACTGGCCGCAGCTGGATAGGTCCCAAATAGATCCGGTCAGTATTTCTGTTTTCTATATCTCTTAGAACCAAGAGAGCTAATGCCGTCCATAGACAATCTTCGAGCGGAACTTTAGTAGGACAGTGGGCCTGGCGCGCCTGTTGGTCCTGGAGAGACTGCCAAAGTCGTCAGACCGGGAGTCTTATATAGAGCAGAGACGACGGGAACGTGGACGACCAGCCCCAAGGTCTAATAGGTGGAAGCAGTCCGGTAACATCAAGGATGACTGGGTAGATGAGATCCCCGACTGGGAAGAGGGAGAGGAGGTTTCTGACTACCATACCTTTGTAAGCTTGTGAGATCTTCATTCTCGTATTCTGAAGGCTAACCCCCGAGCAAGACGATTCCTTACGGGCCCAGATTCAAAGCTCGAAAAGTCGAGAAGCTTGTTTATACGAAGGACCTCTTGCTCAATGCAGAGTGGAACAAGCCCAAAGACAGAGAAGTTAACCTGCACCGACATCCCGCGTTCTTCGGCAATGTCGTGGATGTCATCGGAGATTGCTGTGGTTGTTGCCCGGAGCCGGTCACTCCTGAAGAAAAAGAAATCGCCGAGAAAGAAAGCAAAATCTATATTTCTGGTAGAATCTCCTTCATCAGAGACAACCCAGGTCGTCAAGAGATTGGTAGTTTCAACCCAATTACAGAGACCGACTGGACTGGTTTGTACACCCTTACCCGTTGGCAGAGACTGAGAAGGCTGACTTTGGGGAAGAAATGGCTTATATCGGTAACACGGAGCGGCTGTGCCATGCTATTGTGGAATGTGATATCGAAGGGGTTAAGGCATGTCTCACAGAAGAAAACATAAACCCTAACGAACGTGAACATACTGGAAGGACTCCATTGCAATTGGCTTGCTTGACCTCCACAAGCGACATCGTGCAATGCCTTCTCGACCATGGCGCAAGAATGATTTCCCGTCTGGCCGATGGCCGCACAGCCCTGCATTTGGCTGCTGCTCGAGGCGATCTGGAGATGGTCAGAGTACTCTTGCATAAGAGTAAGCAGAACGAGACAGAACAGGCTCAGCTCGAAAAGCGGCCGGATGAGGGTAGCAATGAGTGTCCGCAGGAGCCCGACACTAGTGAAAGCGAAAGCGTTGATTCCGAATCGTTCGTTCATGTCAGGAAAGAGGCTGATAAAATGGATGGCATGGATTTGGCCATGGCTGAAAACGAGCAAGAACCGGATATATATGACATCAATGTAGTTGCCTGGGATGTTCCCACATCTGCGCTTCATCTTGCCATTCTACATGGTCACATTGAGGTGGCTCAGGAGCTGGTTGCCTCGTTTGGAGCTGATTTGGCGCTTCCGGTCAAGCTGCTGTATCCTTATCAAGATAGGGCGCGAGCGGCCATCTTGTGCCTTGTCCTGGCTCTTCGGCTGCCTATCGAAAAGTCAATTGCAATGACACAGAAGCTACTGCAGCTTGGGGCACTTCCAACACAGGCAGACATGAACAGTGTAACTCCACTGCACTACGCCGTTGCTTGTGATTTCACCGATTCTTCTGAAATCCTCCAAACCTATTTCCAACAGAATCGTTCGGCAACAGTGAAAGCGATGAATTTCCTCTCCTCGTTTTCTAATCCCTGGAATGTCAAGCCTCATTCTTCACTCACGTTAGCCCTTACTTTGAGAAATGACAAGGCTGCAAACAAGCTGATTGAAGCTGGCGCGACGCTTCAGATTGACTTTGAGTCATTTGTGAATCCCGGTCAGGCTATTTATGGAGCGATCAAATCAAACTCATCTGAAAGGAACAAAGCTATCTTTCGGCATGACTTTACCCAACCTATCATCCTCGCAGTCCAGAAAGATCTACCGGTAATTGCTGACAGGCTGCTCCGCAGCGATGGCGTCGACCCAAATACTCTCACACCTGATGGGTATAGAGTACTGGACAGCGAGTATATGCGAAACTATACCGTGGGCAAGTCTTTACTCGATTGTGTCCGAGATAAAATCAGAGCATTGGGCAACTACCACGGCGAGAAGTTGGGCGTCTCACCTCCTTGCCAACTAGTGAAACCTGATCACTGTCTGAACGGGCTACAGCCCGATACATACCATCGTTGGACTGTAGAAAGAGCTGTACGCCAAGCAAAGGCACAGTATGAAATGGATCAGGAAAAGTATACTTTGGCAGTCTATGCGAATAATAGGCGCGAAGGTCTGAAAGAGAAGACCTTGGAAGTTCGAGCTACTCTAGATGCCTATAAGGCATTGGAAAAGGTATTGGTGGAAAAGGGTGCAAAGTCTTTCTACGACATCTATCCAGACTTCGAGAAGCCCTGGAAGAGGAGAAAGACAGGAGATAAGAGCGACTCTGACTCTAAGCATCAAGAACCGGAGCCTTTCAAGGTCGAAACAAACTTCTGCGTACCAGACCTTACCGATGAAAAGAAGCAGAGATATTTTGACCTGTGAGTATTATCTTCCACAGGAAAGCCCATGGAAACCGCTTTTAGGTCACTAACTTTAAGCAGTTTCGAGGCTGCTTGGCGTGGCGACCTTAATACTATCAAGGCGCTCACGCTAGTTACATCTGATAATGAAAACCAACCGAGTCCATTGCAGATTGCTGTGTGGGACAAGGACAATTTCTCGCCATTTTCCATTGCGGTACTCCGTGGACACCTCAATGTGGCAAAGGCTATCCTTGAGATAGTGCAAGCCCAATTCAAACGTGAGGATTCTGATGCTCGTGAAAGATTTGAGATGGACATCGATGCTCTCCATGACGGTGAAGAGGACTGCATATATAGGGAGATTGTTGATGACAGGTTCACCATTGAGAACATAGGAGAGATAGCCACGCAAGTGGAATGTTCCATATCGCCTCTTCAAATATTCTCCCGGTACTGCCCAGCACACAAGTTCCTTGACAAAGAGTCCAAGACAGAGAATTATATCGATCTGGTACAATACGCGGTGGGACAGAACAATGTGGACCTACTGGTCTTTCTGCTTCAACTGGGACGAGAGCTTACTGAAAGGGACAAGACGGTCGAACCCGGGGTTCATAATTTCGGCGCCAGTGCTTTTCCGATTGCAATCAGAAAGGGCTATTTGGGCTGCCTTGAGGCGATTATCAAGTATACTGGCACAGGCCTTCCTGTCGACAATCTGCTTCAGAAGTGTGGCGTCGACGTTAAGGAGAAACCGAAATATTATCAAGGGTTGACTATACGTGGAAAGAAAAGGGCGGATTGGGCCGCTGCAGGAAGAGGATTGCCCGTATCGCCGGAAGAACAAGAGACGCCTTTGCTCACAGCGGCGCATTCAGGGTCAATGGCCAGTGTGGAATGGTTTCTCAGCCCAGACTCGGCCAGAGCATACGTTGAGTTTATAAAAACAAATGAGCAGGTGGACAAATTGAAGCTCTTATCACAGTCGGTCGAAGACCTGGAGAGGCTCGTGCTGAACTGGCTTCAGGGCAAGAGTGAGTGCTAGCACAATGTTCTAGAACCTTTTTGCTGACTTGGACACGACAGACAACTATCTTCTGCATTGTGCCGTGCTCTCAAAACCTACACCTGAATCATGCCAGCTAGTTGAAAGCCTTGCCAAGCGCCTTCCGCAGTTTATGGAGACTAAATCGGCTGCAGGGCATACGCCCTTGGCGCTTGCATTCTCCCTCGGCAACTCAGAGTTCGTCAATATTCTTATCAGGGCCGGCGCCAATCAGACAGTTCGTGATCGTCAAGGCAACAACTTGGTTCACTTAATGCTATGTGACATCAATGGTAATGCTCGAAAAGAGCCAGGCAATGTAGAGAGACTTCTCTCCCTGCTCGATCCCCGGTTAGTCCCATCGTTGCTGACGGAGCGGTCCTCCGATGACCCGGGATCATTGACGCCACTTGCTCGTTGGATGCATAAGAGTTATCAGGCATGGTCAAGGGCATCAAGCGGATGGGGGTCCGACCGTGGACAAGAGACAGAAGACCAGCTGGCCATTATCCGCTGTTTTCTCGAGTTTGCCCAGTCAACGAGCCAAAAGCATTTAGATATGTTTGACGGTACAGGAAACACCCCCGTTCATGAAGCCGTCAAGCACCAATGCCCCAGGATATTCGAGGCTATGATCGAAAGCCGTCCTGATCTTCTCCACCGTGAGAATGCCACCGGTAGTACACCCCTGGAACTGGCTACCGACAATTGGGTCTCCGAAGCCACGTCCAATCCGCCACAAATCCTATCCGACAGAGGGCAGTACGAGCCGGAACACACGCGGAGTGCATGCCTTTTGTACCAGAAACCCGAGTCATACCTTCCTGGGTACCCGGATAGGCCAGAGAGTGAGCGGCAAGCAATATATAGAATTGCCTGCGAACGAGCCGGCACCCAGTCGCGTAAACGGAAGCTGGTGAGCTTGAACGAAGCGAATGAGGTGGCTAAGCGCCTTGCTACGCGACAGACTAGAGCGGCATTTACTATCGAGGAAAGCGATGTTGTGAGCCGGTGGTATCACTAGCATGGGCGAAGTTGGAGAGATCTATGGGCTATTACATTATAAATGCCGGGTTTATATAATTGATGCGATGAATTCAATCAAATTGATCACAATGACGTTGCACATTCGTCAAAGAGTTTTGTAGCAGAAATTCGTACTGATTTTGTCGTCCGACGACATCCACTTTAGGATCTGATGCACGAGTGAGTTTGCTGTCCCTTCAACAGACATTCTCGGTCGAGAAGGAAGAGTTGAAGCCTAATTGGAGGACTCAATCGCCAATCGATAGCGATAGTCAAGGCGGTGAAGCGCGAGGCGGGGCAGAATGGAAAGATGGGCTTCAACAATCTTCTTCCCCGCAGGCCTGCAACTTCTTCAACTTCCTTCTTCTATTTGCATAACAGTTCTTTCTCTTCCAAGATGTCTGCCTCCCCGTACATGGCAGACCCTCTTACTGTTTTACCACCCGAGATTGTCCTGCGCGTCGTGGAATTTCTTCCAGTCTCCGCTGTAGCGTCGCTGACCGCCGTCTCCAAGCCCTGGCACCAATTTATTGACATCACCCATCGAGAAGCCATCTACAGTTCCGAATCGAAAACCGCCCAACCTCCAGGAGGCGCCCGCGACTTTTCATTTTTGTCGGACAGTACCACATCATTCACCAAATTGTTTGAGAATCCTACATCATGGAAAGATCTATGCAAGCGCCAGAAGCTGCTCGCCCGCAATTGGGCCGCTGAGCGCCCAGTGACCCGCGAGTCGGTGCTTCAAGTGGGCAACAATCCTGTCTGGCGGTTCCGGGCAGACTTTAAGCGCCGGTTCTTCATTTCCACGTCACATGCGGGTGGGCTGAATGTTACGGATATGGATACGGGCAAAATTCTATGGCGGCTACCTTCCACGCTGGAACGTGATGAGGGTTCGGTTCGCCCGTATGCCCATCTGGAGTACCAGGACGGAATGGCGGTCTTTGACCGTGAGGGAGATGCGCTTGAGGTCTGGCAGGCTGATCAGGAGGGTGCCAAGCGTGGAGAGTTTCGGCGCATCGCAATCTTAGACCATAATTGTCAGACAAGAGGCTTCCAGCTGTCGTACTGGACGCTATGTGTGGTTTCCACACAGGGACAAGGCTTTGTGTATGATATGACGCAGCGGCCTCCGAAGCTTACGACACACATCTCTATCGAGAGTGATGCCGTTGGACATTTGGATCAGAGCGCGGACGCTGTCATCTACTCTATGGGTCCCCGCGGTTATCACATCTACAACAAAGCGACCGGCGAGTTCCTAGGCGCACTGCAGCCGTTCCGTTGCACAGACATGTATCACATTCTTCCACCGGTTGCTACCTCCCCATCTGCGATCGCTGCACTAGCTGCTGCTGCGCGACACGGCCCGACTCAGCAAATGGTCGCCCTTGGCAAACCTCGCAAGGATTGCTTGGTGCCAATTGAGCTCTCCAAGGGTCCTCTTCCGCCACCGACCGACTTTGAACATGTGAGACATGGTGACGACGAATGGGGTGCTGGTATGCTCCACGGTGACCTGTTTGTTGGGTTTTCCCGCGCTGGTCGTGTTTTTGTATGCTCCAACTGGCGGAAGGCCCTACAGACCGAGAACGGGATTTCAGAACATGGGTCTCTCATCGAATGCGAGTCGGACGGTTCCAACTTTGACCTAGGCGGCTGGTTGTCTGTGCGCAATCACCGTGTGATGTTTGAGATACAGGATAGGATCTATGTCGTCGCTCTCGACGACGACAACAAGATTCAGAACGTTAATAACCCAGCTCGGGCTTCCTACTCTCTGCTCACTAGCTCGGTGCCACAGCTTGCCGTACCGGTCAGTTTCATGGCGTTGTATGATGATGCGATCATGACTACCTACACTGTTCGTCCTATGTGCCCTCCTACCAGAAACTGAATCAGAAAATGCAAGCTAACCGATAACCACAGACTCTCGGCTTCCGTCAACATAATGCTGATATTCCAGACGATGATCAGGACGAGGGGCCTGCTCGCATCTTTCCCACCAAAGCCATTCGCATTGTCAGCCTAGCGCCCGATCTCTCCGACGGCAAGTCTGTTCCCGTCGATGACCAACAGGCGACAGGCGAAGGACTCTGGAGCTCCGAACCACGTCAACGGCGGACTGAGGACAACCGGCGCTCACAGGCAGGGCTTTTGCAGTTAGTCAGCCTTCTCGGGGATGAGCTCGACGACGAAGACGAGGCCGAAATGGAGGCCTTGGCCAGGGAAAATGAAGAGGAGTGGGAAGATCTGGAAGACGATGACTTTGATGATCACGATCATGATCATGAGGGAGATGAGGGATCCGAGCCAGAGTCTACGCGTGAACATGGGACAGCCTAAACATAGGACAGTGAGGGCAGGTCTTGAATGGCCAGTAACCAATACGAACAGGATAGGTCCAGAATGACCCATCACGATTTGATTACCGATCTCCCGAGAGAAAAAACCGTAAGGGGGTGAGATGAGTCTGGTTTGAACGTGAGAGAAACTAGCTGACTGTTACCAGATAACGATACATGCCAGGGAGGGATGGAAAATCCGCATAAGCGACAACGGATACTCACGAGGCATCCTTCCCTATGTAGAGACTTACTAACCTGCTATTTAGCTGCGTAGAACCGTGGACTATATAAAATTCTACTCCGAAATCGAAATTACGGACGAAACAAACCGCAATTGTCAATCGGGTTATAGTACGAAACACCCTAAGCCGGAAGCCTATACGTATTTAGCCAGAGACATCCTCTAGGTGCTTCTACTATGAGGGATATTTGGTTTATCACCTACCTTGTTGAATATTAATTAAAATAGTACATACTATCAAGGTGTACTCCAAATAGCGACCACAACTTCACACAATAGAGTATCTTAGCGTAACTAGCAATATACTGTTCCTATATCCATCATATCGATGGTATGTGGTCTGCAATCCCCTCAAAAACATACAAATATCCCTCAATTATCTCAACCCTTTTGCAGGCCAGACTGGTACTCTCATACAAGCATATCAAATAACCCCAAACCACTAGTACCCACCTCATATACCCTCAACTCCAGCATCAACCATCCCAGCCTCCATATACCTAACCAAAACCCGCCTCTCAGATACTCCCAGACCGCTTCCCTCACCGCCAACCCCGGCAGAACCTAGCGAACCTCGCAGAGAAAAGTGCGGATATAAGCGGATATAAGCGGGTATTCATTTATACAGCCCCAAAAAACTGAGTCAGCATTCTGTTACTTTTTTGACCGCCTTTGGTCTCGGGGTGGCAGAATTATTCTATGGATTAAAGCGGGTTTACGGAGTAGGTTCTTGGGCATGTATTTGCAGTTTTCCTATGAGACTTTTTGTGTCTTACTTACATACATGGTCGTCTATATTGCCTGCTAGGATAATAGAAACTGTCTCAGCCAGATTTCTACATAGCAATTCCTCATGAAAAGCGTTATACCCCCGTCAGCGACATCTCCGCGGGAGAGACGGCTAAGCCTAGGCCATGACATGACATCACGGCCGGGGATGGCTACGCCTTTAGCTTCACGACGGATCCAAATGCGATCCACTCTGGGTCCCCACCCCTGTTGCTGCCATCATGATGATGCAATTGCTCATGTTGTTGTTCAATTCAAGCTGATTCTTGAATCTCGATGGAGTTTATGAACACTTTAAAAGGCCCATTGTGTCGTTTGTGTTCTGTGATAAGCTTTTGCCAAGGCTGTCTGATCTGATATTGAAAACTATCAGTCTTGATTTTGATTTTGAGTTAAATTGAATTTGTTTGAATTGAATCAAAGTGCAAAGATGGCTCCCAAGTATAAGAATCATACGCCTCGGTTGCATCAGTATGTATCTTCTTTTCTGAATGTGGATGTATAGCAGGGTATTTGGCTAACGTATTTTTGGTAGCCTTGGTAAATGGATGCCTTCTACTCTCGACGCTCATCATGAATGGCTGGGAGGTGTCATTGCACACGTCGACAGCAAGGAATCTCATGACCTTCATCCAGTGATTCAGGAGTTCCAGGACCTCATTGAAAACAACACCCGTGTATACCTGCTCATCTCTGCCATGTTCAACGAACTTCCTCGAAACAGAACGTACTCTACCGATCCTACCGGCTGTCCCCAGATGCAGGACTACAAGCACATGTTACGTGTGCTGAACCATCTCATAACCACTGCCCCCTCATGGAACGACTTTTCTCACCGTGTGGGACTGGTCGGGTTGCCTATTAATGCGGTCTTGGATTGGCCGATGGGTACTCCGAGTGGATATGCTGCGTTCCTGGATCCAGATGTCAACCGCATGATTAAGAAGTTGCTTAATGCATGGGGCGATTTCCTCAAGTCACCGGAATCAGCCAAGGTGCTGGATGATTCGAAGTACGGGTGGTTTGGACAGACAGCCAAGTCTGATCTGGAGGAGGTGGGCAATGTGCAGAAGACGAACTATTCGTTCGAGGAGTTGTATGTCTGCGACCCGTCGGCAGAGCATCATGGATTCAACTCTTGGGACCATTTCTTCACTCGGTTGTTCCGAGAGGGTATCCGTCCCGTTGCCTCGCCCAGTGACGACAAGGTCATTGCCAATGCGTGTGAGTCGCAGCCATACAAGGTCGCGTATGATGTCAAGGCACGCGACCAGTTCTGGATCAAGAGCCAGCCTTACTCGGTATACGATATGGTGGGGTGTGATCCGTTGGCTAAGCAGTTCGAGGGCGGCACGGTCTACCAGGCGTTCTTGAGTGCATTGAGCTATCACCGCTGGCATGCACCGGTGTCCGGGAAGATTGTCAAGGCGTATGTCGTGGATGGAACGTACTATTCTGAGCCGTTGTTCGAGGGCATCGGAGACCCGGATCCATCCAACCAACATGGGATTGATAGCGCTGGCGAGGTCATGTCTCAGGAATACCTGACGGCCACGGCAACACGGGCGGTTATTTTCATCGAGTGTGACAACCCGGATATTGGGCTGATGGCGTTCCTGGGTGTTGGCATGTGCGAGGTCTCAACTTGTGAGATTACCGTCTCCGAGGGCCAGCATGTGTCCAAGGGTGATCAAATTGGTATGTTCCATTTCGGTGGCTCCACGCATTGTCTGCTCTTCCGGAAGGGGGTCAATGTCCAGGGATTCCCGTCGCCTAAGCTGCGACATAACGTGCCTGTCAGAAGCCAGCTAGCGGTGGTGGGTTGATAGAATAGTGTATCCTGCATGTAAATATGTCCACGAAAATAGTAACGATCTTTTTATATGACTGAAAACGATTACATATATTTACAGTATTCTGACAAGCTAAAGACAGCTAAATATATACGAAGGCTCACTGTTTCGAGATAAAACAGAAGAAATCTTATTCTCTAACACTAGTCTGTAGTATAGTTCCCAAGATAGACTCCTCGGCATTCATCTTGCGGCAGTCGCCACATGACCCACAACATCATTCGCCAAAACAAAGGGCTACTTCTTTCATTCCTCTTCCCACATGCCACCCACCTCACATTTTCGCCATGATTTGAACTGACTCCACTGGCTGATATTGCTCAGTAGCCCAGTTCATGATTAACTGGATTACCCCATCCATCTCCTCTCGGGTATTGTCCGCGTGTATCATCAACCGTACTCGACCCGTTCCCTTGGGTACAGTAGGGTAATCAACTGAATTTACCCAATTTCCCGCCCGCCGCAGCCTCTTGCACAAGCTGTGAGACTGTTTAGGCTTCGTGATTATTGGAACTATCGGGGACTTGAATGGCCTGGTATACCATGTTTTCTCAGTGGGCAGGGTAAGGATGCTTCGCTCTTTGATATCCTCCCACTGAGGGTGTTTTGTCAAGGTCCAATAGAAGTACCATATGTTCTTTTGTAGACGCTGCTGGCGCTACAACATGGAGATCAGTACTGCTGACATTTTACGAGGGTAACAGGACATACCCTGTGTCCTTCCTGGGTGGCCAGTATTTCATAGGCTGCGCGAACAGCTGCCACGGTTGTGAAAGATGGCGCAGTGGTGAATATGATGTTTCGCCCATAGTTGATTAGTGCCTCTTTAATTGTCGAATTGCACAATACCACCGCTATTTTATAATATTAGCATTGCCAATTTTCGAACAATAATGGGTCGTCGTACCTCCCGATGACGCCAGCGCTTTCCCACAGGTATGTAATCTGATCGAGAATTCATTCTCAAGTCCATACAATGAGACGACTCCTGAGCCATGTGGCCCAATAATGCCATTAGAATGTGCTTCGTCGATTGAAAGGATATAGTTCCCTCGAGGCAGAGTATCATAGGCAACCTTTACAATCTCGTGGAGAGGAGCCACATCTCCATCCATGCTATAGATTGACTCGATTGGGATATACACAAGTCGTTTACCTTCTGCCACTTCGGAATTTTGGTCCCGGAGCTCTTCCAAGCGTTGTCGCAGAGAAAGGCTGTCGTTGTGACGGAAGGAAATGCTCTTAGCTCGTCCCAGCCGCATGCCCTCGCGAATGCTAGAGTGCACTAGCTCGTCGAAGACAATGAAGTCCCCGGGCTGCGGAATCGCGGACCAGATGGCGGTATTAGCATCATACCCGGATCCGAAGAAAAGAGCGTCCTCGGCATTGTGAAATTGAGACAAATCACGTTCAATATCCAGTATGAATTGCTTTGTGCCCTCGAAGCATCGCGAGGAGTTGGTTCCAATAGTGAAATGGGGATGTCTTTCAAGCTGGTGAAGAAAAGCCTCGGTCAAGAGTCCGGACGCTGAGAGTGACAATGTATCATTTGATCCAAAGTCCACTGTCCCTTCAAATTCGTCTGGCGAGGCTGGCTCATACAATCTTCCCTCCGCGCGACGGCGGTCCAGCAAGACCTGGAGTTTTTGACAAAGAATATCTCTTCCAACGCTCATATTGTTTGATGACTTGAAGGTATCTTTTGGAAAACTCACTCATTGACACCATCTTGCCTTATATACCCAGGAGCTGGCGATCATTTCCCTACTGCCAGTCCAAGGCCTCCGTGTGCAATGATTGACTGCGTACTCATCTTGTGCGTACCACATACCCCTTTGGCCAACATAACTAGATTGACATTTGATAGAATGACCGACGTAATGCGTCATTTGAGAGATAAAATCCAATAACCTTGGTGGCCATGACGGTGATGCAGTGGATCATCTACATACAATCTTCTAGAATACCCACTTTCCCGAAAAGCGCGTCAGTGTGACCGTCAATTCCTCAGGAGACCCGGCCATGGTTCATATATGATTGAGGGATCCGAGCGTGCGCGGCACCGACGATGTCAACCAATGTGCCATGCGGTAGTCGGAGTTGTGCGCTTTTGACCAAACGCCTTTGCCATATCCGCCTGCCAAGTGATCTATTTGGAATTTAAACTTTCCATGAATCAGGGACAACCATGGGCAGCTGGATCGAATCCGGTTTCGTAGGCTTAAGCTTCAGGGCAAGCTTCTATCATGCGACATTAGGGATCTAGGGTACCTTCCCAATGCGTTTGGAACCGAACACTGAATATCTGGCTGGAACCTGGCACCTGCACTTTCTTCCAAGGTTTATGAGTCTCATTTGCTGATTCGGATATGCAACAGCGCCACTGACGCCAGACTCCTAGATCTTGTTCACTCGGTACCCGCTACAGCTAACTTTACAGGACTTATCTCGGACATTCTAAGCAATTGCCATGGGTGTTCGGCAACTGTATGATTGGCTTGACACGCCTGGATATGGGAACAGACAAAAATTACTAGAGAGAGAGCATCTTCCTAACCTACAATGAGACTTTAATTTTCCCTGGGTCATCACTGTTACTATATCTGGTGGCTTTATATTCGGTTCGTCACTGCATCTTTGGTCGGAACGTGGCCCTGTTTTACATTCACTTAGCTCCTGGGCATGTTTGACTGGAATTATTATGGTAGGTGCGGATCAATATCCGGAATGGCTTCCTTACAAGCTCAACCTAAACCTTCAGAGAGGCAACCTTGCCTTGACCATTTAGCTCAAGTTTCTTCGCTGCGTTCTTTGGTGGGCCGCCATACTACAAACAGGTTATTGCTTCCCACCGGCTGTAGGGCAAGACTTATAAGTTTGGGCTGCCCTATCTAGCATTCGTCGCTGTTCGCTTCCAGCCAGTCACCATGCAGCCCTCAGTTCGATCACACTAATGTCATCTACCACTTTGGTGCACACCCTCCTGCTAGCACGTTTAACGATGCCCATCTGTCCCGTCAACCTGTCAACCAAGAAATTCCGCTATTCTTCACCACATTCTAAGCTCTTTTGATTGGTTAGCAGCTCCTCAAGTTTGTGAATGTGAATGGCGGGGAGTAACAAGCGGGCAAGCTTGTTCCTATGCGGATTCCGCAGGGTCATTCATGCCCACCTACAACTAACAGTGGGGTCAATATTGAATCATCATGCCTCAGTGCCCCTTGTACCTTGCGGTTCAGCCCGCCCACAGGAAGACAAGCTGACAATCTATTGCCCTAGTTGAATTGAACCGGTCACCCAGGGTCCACCAATTGAGGGGTTCGGTGGATTGGACCATCACACTCCGGAAACTTTAATCTGCCCAGTTGCTTATGCATACACAAGCAACATAGCTACATATTCATATACAATTCACGATTTACCTCTTTTCCATTCTGTTAACACGAGACCCGCAACTACACAATGACGAGTGGCTTTTACAGATGCTGCTTGGACCTTTGTAAGGGACAGGACCCTGTGAATACTATTACAGAGGTTCTTTCGTGCTTTCTTTTTATTGGTGCTGAGCAAACTAAGTCCAAGAAATCTCGATATCCCAATATCAATCGCTGAGCTACAGAAGGGATCCCACCAGCTCATCCAATATACTCTACCACATGATTCCACTCCGGATCATGTCTCAATGCCTCCATGTCAGCATCGGTCAAACAAACAAGCATGTCTAAATCTCCCTCCGGCCGCATGGGAAAGATATATAGCAAACCGGGCACTACGTTTCCCGAGAAGTTAGGTCGTCGTACGAAGTCGGGGCGGCCGAGTATTCCAAATTCATGGTGCATGATATCTGCCCGCGAGAGCGACGACATTCCTACATCTGTATCGGGATTGAAGGCCCCACCATATGTGATTACCGATTTATCCGGCTGTTGTGCAATAAACGTCGCAAAGCTTCTTACATGGTACGCTGTGTTTGCGCGATTCACTTCCCGGCGAAGGTGGAACGCTATCGCGTGCAGTGGCAGGTCGATCAGTTCACCGATGGTCAGCCAAGTCGCTACATTATGAACAAGGTCGCCCATATACTCGGCTGGAACACCCAATACTTTGCGGCCATCCATAGCACGCGAGAACCTTGATCGGGTATCAGGCGTACTGCGACGCTGATGCCGCATCATCGTGAGCTTCTTCCAGAAAAACGCGCTAATAGCATCGTCGCCTGTGGTGAAAAGCACCTCTGGATCTGACTCTTCGGGTGGCGGAGTAGCCCATGTCTTAAGCTCAGTCACCTTGGCTGCAGCCAGGCGTACAACATGCCACTGGGCTGGTTCTGGGCACTCCACAAGCTGCACATCTGTACTGGGAGGGAGCAGGTAATGACTATGGTCTAGCATCGGCTCATCCGGACGCAGAAGAGGAACGACATTGCGTCTATCACAATTTATCTTTTCCAACAGATCGTCAGAGAACTTCTCGCCGCGCATAGCCTGAGCAACAAGCCGGGCAAAGCCGAATACCCCCCCGCCGTCCGTCATATTGTGTTGAGTAGCAAAGTCGATAAGCACACCCCCTTCGACAAAATTCGCCTGGAGGCGGATCACACGGGAGGGATCCTCCTCTGAGTCTTCGAACCGCTGAGGGAACGCCGTAGTGAGTGCTAGTAGACTGGAGTCCAGCAAGTAATTCGGAGCCTTCAATCGCTGGATTTCCTGATACGGCGGAAGCTCATGCGAGACGTCCTTCACTTCAATAAGCCGGTCCGGGGCCGGACAAGGCACAACGACATATCTCCCCGAGTTACCGGGACTTTTATCAACATTGATCACCTTTCCCGCCATCCATGGCACCTTCTCGCGGATCAAGGCGACAGCCGATATCAGATCAGATACGATGTCGTCACGGGTTATGCCTTCGGGCATAGAGAAAAGGAGTAAGATGTGGGTGTAGACCTGCAGCATGGGCAGTTGACCGAGGACATCTTCATATCGACTGAGGTCTTCATATCGGCTGGGTTCTTTCTTAGTTGCTCTGCGGGGGCGGGTCATTGTGATGGTTTTCGTGGGATTGGATGGAAGTGTACTGTCAATGACAGAAATATATAGTGAGACTATATGTATTTAGATACCCCGCCAGGTGACCTCTTCCTATTTATTTGATTGAATCTCTGTGTGATACCTTGACCGGGTACCCGGAGTATCTCAGCGGACTTGATATATCCTTTCTAAGACAACTTATCCAAAGGATCGTGGTTTGTAGAACATGCAAAGGCATTGTTGTGTAACATTTCACTGGGAGCATAAGCCGATGTGATATACCAGTGACTTTACCATTAGCAGTACTATTCCCTTCTCAGCCTTTCAGTTTCCTCAATGATATGGTAATATCTTCCCCGAAACACCATAACCATAATATCTAGTCTCAAAACACAGCCCAATATCTAATTAAGCAACCTAATACCCCCTAACTGACTCCCTAATCCCCCGGAGACACCCCCGACCCATCAAATTACCTCTCATGCATGTATCTGCTAAGTAGTAAATTACTCTAGCAGACAGTACGCGCAATCCCGCAGAAAACAAGCATAAATAATTTCTAGTTAAGTTGCATGTCTGTCTTACCTTCAAAACTCTAATCATCAAATTATTTTATGTGCGTGTGCATTATGTGTGTGTATGCGTGTAGGCATGCAGGCTTTTGTATGCATTTTGCTCTAGGGATAGATAGTTTCTCGGCTGTAGGATTCTTGGGTAGTGGGAACTAACTATTTCTTTCAAGGTGTAATGAACTATTTTTTTTGGTAATGCTGGGATGTAGTATTTACTATTAGTGCAAGGGGAGACAAATACTACCAGTTCATGTGCATGTATGTCATATCATATTCTTCATATCATCATAAAGTATGATCGTCACAAGTCTCCCCCCCGTCCCTCCCTTTATGTACCTCCTAATATACCCTGCCATGTCATACAAGCACGGCATTCACACACCCCTACCAATTAATCCCGGTACTTACACTGTGTACCCCCAACAACAACACCTATAAACTCATCCTCCCCCTCGTCTCATACGGTATCAACACGACCAACAACCCGGCCAGCACAAACATCCCCCCACTAACATACACCGGCACAGCGGTCTCCATATTCGACACCAAAGCAATAATCGGCGCCAAGATCCCTCCAATCCGATTCGCGCCCCCGACCAACGCATTCCCAGTGCCGCGATACTGCGTCTCGAATATCTCCGGCGTGTACGCATACAGCACCGCATACAGCAAACTGCTAGTAAAACTGTAGGCGCAGTTCCACCCCAATAGGGCACTGGAGGTCTTCGCCGTCGTGGACGCGAGCAAAAACGCGCCCGTGGAGAGGGTGGCGAGACAGAGCGTGCCCTTGCGTCCTAACCGAGGCATCTCGACCATCACTCCGCCGACTAAGCTGCCGGGGACGCCGACCGCGGCGATAATGAGCGAGTTGCGGTACGTGATGTACGTTGAGCCATCGCCGAATTGGATCCCGCGCATTTGCTGCAGGTAGGGGAGGAAGTTGTTGTATAGGGGGAAGCCGAGGCCTACGAGAGCCCAGATGAGGATCATGAGGGTCGTGGACCAGGCGCGGCGCGGGGTGCGGAAGAGAGCGCGCACGTAGGGGGCGGAGAGTGGTTCGAGGCGCATGCGGAGGTGGTCGAGGGCGCTGAGGGCTCCGTTGTTGGGTGCTGTGTAGGCTGGGGTGGGGGTGTTGGTGGTGGTTGTTTCGGTGCTGCTGGAGATGGGGCCGTCGTCTTGGAGGTCGTCTATGGATAGAGAGGAGCTGGTGCCGTTGCGACGCGCGACTTCATGAACGACGGCGACGGATTCTTCGTGGCGGCCTTTGCCCATGAGGTACTTCGGGGATTCGTAGAGAGTGAAGAATAGACATCGGGCGAGGCACATGAAAAGAGCGAGGCCGCCCATTGCGATGAGGAAGTACCGCCATCCCATGTTGGAGGCCTTGGTGCAGTGGTCGGCGGAGGCGCAGGTCATTTCGCCGATCAGAGGCCATGCGACGAGGTTGGCGAGGAGCTGCGCGAGCGCCCAGTTGATTGATAGTACCGTGAGCAGGTACTGGTGCGAACCGGGGAGAAATTCGAGGAAGATGGCCGAGTCGACGGGCAGGTTGCCGCCAACGCCGAAGGACCATAATGCAGCGAAGACGCCCACGGCTGCGAAAGACGGTGAGCCAGCAGCGACCAGGCCGAAAATGGCGGTGATGGCAATGGTCAGGTTGAAGGCCCATCGCCGACCGAACAGATCGCAGGTGAAGCCCCAGAAGAGCGAGCCGGCTAGCAGCCCGATGTTTTGGGCCAGGGACAGTAACGGCGGCCGGGCGACGTCGAACTCATAAGACACCGGGACGAGGATGAGGGAGGTGACGATGGGCCAGAGGTTGTCGCTGGCCCAGCCGAATCCAATGACGCCGAATAGCTGCCACTGATACCTGCCCATGCCGATGTCTTGAATGGCGCGGTTGAGCAGATCGGCCTTGTAGCGATAGGCAGCAGCAGCAGCATTGGGCGTCGGCGGGTTCGAAGCCCCTTCCAGCGTCGATAACACGGGCTCTGCCTCATCTGGTTTGGATGCGCCCGTCATGATCACGGCGATGTGAGGATGACAAGTTGAAGAATAGATTCCTCGGGGTTGATCCGGTCGGTTTGGAATTGCGGGGTTGAGACAGAAAATCAGCGAAGCTTATCGGCGGCAATTTTCTGGTCGCATCTCAACTTGCGATCGGGAGCAGAATCTCGTTCAGTGAGGCTGCCAAACAGATGTCATTTTGTGAGAGTGAAAGAAAGTGAAGAAGAAGTGAAGGGGAAGTGGAGAGGGAGAGAAGCGACAAGAAACAAGACATCCGGATGCGGAGGAGGATGTGCTCGGTGATTAATGATGGATGATTACACAAGACACGAGGATGAGATGAGCATCAAAGAAAAACTCACGGAAGAAACCTTAAGATGGCGGGATCTGCAGGGCCGATGGTCTCATTTCTTTTCATCGCCAGCCAATCACGCATTATATATGCATAAATTGCGCATTCTTCCATCCTCTGGATGCAGATCTTGAAGTAAAGGAAATGAAATCATCTTAAGAGATACACCGCCAGTTAAATGTGTTATTAATTACTCATTAACTCACTGGCAAACTATCTACACAGTGTACACACCTGCCCTCACCTATTCCACCCCTGCCAAAGGGTAGCAAAGAATGAATCATTCTCGATTTCAAGCCGTCGTGGCAGCCGATGCCAAGGGACTGATCGCCGTCACGCCGGGATAGAAGGAAGTCGGGATGGTAGGGATGGGGATGGACGCGGTCGTGCCAAAGTCCGTGGTGAGATCCGCTGCCATCGTGGTGGCCGAATATCCTGAGGGCGCCGTGGTGACAGTCTGGGTGGTCGTGTACGAGGTGGTGGAATCGCTGTCTTCGAGGCAAAATCCATCACCATACGCCGACTCGCAGGTGTAGGTCTGCTCATCGCCGCTTTCGGTCCACATGGCAAAATCCTCGATGGTGATGTCGGTGCAAGGGGCCGTGTCCGAGCATACCACCTTGATGGGCCCGCGTTCGGCACCATCCGCCTCCGTTCCCTTCCAGTTCTTGAACGTGATGTTACTCAGTTCCACGCCGTCACCATCCACGGCTGTCATGCTGCTCCAGTAGCTGTCAACATCCAGAGAATAGGCGTTGCCGTGTCCTGCAACGCATTAGCCGGAGGCCGTATATACCTAGTTCGAGTGGGCCAGACATACCAATAAAGTTTTCCAGAAGGGTGTTCTTGACTGTCCCACTACCGCCATTGCTCTTGATCATGTACATCTGGTTGGAACTCCAGGTGTAAACGTTGCGGTACAGAATATCAGTGATATCGGTGTCAGCGCCGAGAGAACCCATCGCACAACCTCCACTCCAGTTGCAGTAAATGCTTTCCACTAGGATGTTGTTGGCAGGGCTCTGCGGGTTGTCAGTAACCGAGCTAGGGATGGTCATACCAGGTGGGCCCTACCTTGACCGTGACACATTCATCCTTGTTGGTCACCTCGACCTGGGTACATGTATCAGCACTGGAAGCTTTCCATTGTGGTATGATGTGGAACGTACGTCGTGAACCCAGATGTTGCTACCCCACACATCAATTCCATCCAAGCCGCCCGAGTTACCACCCCGGATAGCCATGTTATACACTTCTCCATCGGAGCAGTCGTCCATGACGAAGTGGAAGGCTGGCGCGTCCACGAGAATGATATCATGCACCGCGAAATTGCTCACATCCTGGAGTCGCAAAATCCGTGGCCCATCAAGATCGCCCTCCCGGTGGTACACATATCCGAATCCCTGGACGGCACCAGAGGACGAGTTGCTGTACAACTCGAAGTCGGAAGAATTCTCCACTAGGATCATATTACCTCCATCGGTGCCAGTACGGTAAATAGTACCGTCCAGGATGATGGCGGTCGCCTTGCCTCCTGACAGAGACACCCAGGTATCCATCGCATAGTCACCAGGAGGAATATAGATCAGACCTCCATCCGAGCACGCATCCCAGGCTTCTGAGAGGGCGGACCCAATGTCGGTGGAGTTGTCCGCCACAGCGCCATAGTCCAGGATGTTACACGTCTTGGTCGCAGCCTTGGAGTGTGCCGAAGTGAGCGGACCGACGCTACCGGAGAGCTGGCCGTTGACCAGCAACGGGGCGAGGGCGAGAGCGAGGATGGAAAGAGAAGGCATGGTGAGAAGCTACTTTGCAAGTGTCTCTCTGCTTGGTCTCAACCGATCGCAGCAATTGCCGCCGGCCTTTTATAAGCATCCAGTATGCCACATACCTCGTGGGCAGCTCCTCCCACCGGAGAATCCATAGCCGCCCCTATCACCTCAGCTCATATGAGGTGCCTGCAAGGATTGACACGACGGTAGGAGACGGCAGGGTTCCTCGATATTAATTCTGGATTCATTGTTTCGTCCCGTTGGGTTCCCGTTCCTGGACCGATGCCGATCATTCTCTTCTCGTGAATCAGAGGTCAAGCTTTAGCTCAGGCCTTTCAGAGCAATTTCTTATTCACGGAGAAATCAAATCAGGAGCAGGGACCCCGCCGGCTTCGAGACGAGCGCTGACGGGCGCTCGGCTACTTCGAAGGGGATATTGCAGCGATGATCATGTCGGAGCTGACGAAGAGTCAAGAATTAAGTCCCTTTAGCGGTTCTACAGGGTCGCTTGGCAATCCACGAGTCAGGGTCTAGCGTTGGCAAGTCTCATGATTGCTGGAACGTGCACTCATCAGTCGACAAGAGTGCATAGATTTCGGATTCAAGCTTACGTACCTGCAGACTTCGAAGCTTGTGTTCGGTGGAAGATTTAACAGAGACAAGAAAGTGCATCGGATGGGAGATGCCGTATTTGCTTACGTATGGTACCATATGCTACTTAATATATACTGTTATATACGCCACAATACGTGACAAACCTGATATTTACAATACATTTCTATGTAAGTACGAGTATGATACACACAACATGGTATCATGAAGATGGGTCTCTAGTGGATATCTCGGCAGTTCCGATCGCGAGATTCCCCATAGTAAAACCACAGCCACAACACAACCTGAAAACAACCAATCTATCTCTTTGCCGAATCTTCTCCTATCCCCCTTTGGACCCTAGAATACGCGTGTTCAACCTCCTCCGGAATATCAACATGACCAATAAACCCTTTCCCCATGGGCCCATACCCATGCTCATCATCTCTCAGCCGTGGAATCTCACCCAGAACCAGACCCAAGAAGCGTGACATACTCCACAATGTTCCCGTCACCCCTGGCATACTACCATCATCATCATATACCAACTCACCCTCCTCAAGCTTAACTCGAGGCACTATAATCGGCCAGCTGAGCAACTTCGGGGGGCTCGGCGCATACGCCTTTTCAAATGAGGCAACCGTCCGCCGAGCCATGGTCGGATCCTGCACAACAATCATAGATTTAGGTTCCGGGATACCGTTCCTTGTCAATAATGCCCGTGTTTCTAAGGCATTCTGTCCGCAATTCGTGGACTTATCCTCTAGTAGAACCGTGCAGCCGGATTTTTGAATAAAAGTGGCATCAAAGCATCGCGTGAAGATGGTATGCAGGACGTGAGATTCTGGCTTGCCTGTGATTTCTGGGACGAGGTGTGCGTAGTCTGGGTGCCTCGATACGGCCTCGTAGAGATGAGGCGTGGAGTGGCCGATTCCACCACATAGAACGAGTGTTTTCGTTAATTGGGGGTTGCGCTCTAGGTGTTTGAAGACGGCTTCTGCGGGATAAAGCACAGCCGAGACACATATCACGATGCAGTCAGTATTGATTGGGGGGTGGGATGATGCTGGGATTTGTTCGTGGGCTAGAAATTGCGCTAGCAGATTGATGTCGTCCGGGTTGATGGATGAGGATGACATTGTTTTTGCTGCTGGATTCACCAGCTGACTAGCTTGATAGCTAGCCGATTTATTTAGTTGTTGACTTTAGTTCAATCTAGTTGCTTAGATTGCATATCGTGTGTTTGAGGCAGATGAAAGGAATTGGAGATTAGTTAATTACGGTCATACCCTCTTCCTGGAACGATGATTGGTCCAGGTTCTTGCGGGGTATCAATACCCCGAGACCCCGATTTATCTTCTCTCCCATGTTTGCTGTTTATCAATTTCAAGCATTGCACGGCGTTTTTCAGCGAGACTTGACCTGCTAAGTATGTGGGAGATGCCATAGAATGGGTATGTACTATCCTTATTATGTGGAAGATACGCCTACTGTAGGTATACATTTTACCTAAACATCTCTTCCGGCGATTTTTTCTCCCTTATGTTCTGAACAACTAAAGAACCACTTGATGACCATCACGGTGTTTTCCTGCCGTTCATGTGAGCCACTTCCTGGTCAAACGCCAGATGGTTAGCAGTCACTGCTCTTGAACTAGTTGTTAGTTATCTGGACAGGGAGTGAGTATCTCAGCTGATAGTAGCTTGGACCCCAAAAGGAAAGGATAGAACCCTTCAGGAACATTCCTTCCGTTTCTTCTTTCTGATGAATCCTCTAATCTAATAAAATTCATATGGTTAGTTAATCACGGGAGTTGCTTTAGGTCCATCTAGCATGAAAAGGTGCTCTCCCCTACTTTTCAGTTCTACCCATGGAATACTGTCAGCTACTACAAAATTATTTCCACTACTGCCTCTATTAGGCGGGAGATGCCGAACAAACTGTTCGCTTTACTGATTAGATCGACTATAGTGATCTTCTGAATAAAATAGTATGGGGGCTATACTCTCGATGCTGACAGTTAAATAAGACACCTTGTGGCTCCTGCTGGACAATTTCCATTACACAAAGAGCTGTCCACGTGATACCATCGCTGACGGAGACAAACTCACATCACACAGAAAAGAAAGCACTTACACGCCCCTCAATCTTGCATGATCCACTTATTTACCTGTCCCAGGATACAAGGCTACAATATTTTTCTCGGGTATACCAGATCAAGCACACACCAACACAAGACATACGCGATGTCTCAAAGATCATTGTCGATGCTGTCAACTGTCTCGAGGGTTCGCCGTGGTCTCGACAATCTGTTTGACAAAGTCATGGAACTTAGAGGATATGTGCCTACCGATGGTCATGTGAATTTCCACAATCTTAAGTGTGTCGAACATGTAATTCGGTTTGACTTTGAGCAGTTGGACAATCCCCAGACTTGTTCTACAATCTTTCCTCCGGTCTCTTTTCGTCCTATGGAGTCAACTCAATTACGGAAATCCTATCCTGAGATACGCGGATTTGCGAACATTGATCAGTTCATCGGCAAACTGTCGCCCAAAGTCCGCTGTAGCCAGATAGCTAGCCTTATCCATGATCGTGCGACCCGTGAGGTAATGATTCATCAAGGGCTTCATTTGTTCAGTACGCTCCTTGCAAATAATATCACTCCATGGCAAACATCATGCTTCTGCTAACATTTTGCGTCAGAGCACCAGACAGTACCTATTGGTTGGAAACGGATCTCACATGTCCTTACGGTAAGGGGCGTGATTGGTGGTCTGCTTCCAGGGTCTTAGAGCCAGAACCAAGGCCTGTTGATGGGCAAGCCTATCCTCATCTGGCTATTCATCTCATTGATACGAAGGAAGCTCGGGAAGACTCCATACTCTTCTCTGAATTCAGTGCCTTAGTTTTTGCTGTGCGAGGCCGCGCAAACCAGCGCAAGGTAGATTCAGAGACAGAGAAGTGGAGGCTTATGGAAAACGATGGTGAAGGGACAGAAGGATATCCATATCTCTTTCTTAATGAAGAGTACTTTCCTGTACTTCTCTTCGCTTTTGTTCTTCCTCAACACGCAAGAATCCTTACTGCATGTATAGTCCAAGAAAAGCTGGTCATTAGACAGTCAAAACTATACAGCTTTTAATGGAAGAAGAGCGCGCCAGTTGAATTTTTTCTTCGCCTTTACCTGAGCCGTCCTTTGGAGACCGGGGGTGAGTACAACTATGTCCTCCACCGTGCTTTCCCCAAGCGTTTATCCTTATGCGGTTTCTGCATTTACTTGTGTAACAACAACAACCTACTACAGAGCACTCAATACTTAATAGTTATTATATTTTATGTTTCTTCTCTTATACGAATGTCAAATACTTGGATTTTTCTTCCTATGCAAAGTAGCATTCATTCTTATTACTATCATAATTGCCCTTTGGTTGCTTATATTATGCCTTTTACATGCCCCAAAAACAAAGCTGAGTGGACAGCAGCGGCTAAGACATACAATGTCATCGGCAAGACATTATTGACCTGGCTTGATCTGCGCTCAGGATCCAAAGTAAACAAAGAGCAGTACCTATTGTATCGTGTTCTGCTGCCCGACTGCAAGGAGCCAGTTTCTAGATCCCGTACGTTTTGGGTTTCCTACGACTCTCATCACCCAATCACAAAACGTGCTATATAAAGACAAACATATCAACTATATACTAAAATTTTGGGGAATGACAACTGGACTGATCCAGCGTTGGGGTCATTTGGATCGGTATTGAGACTGCAGTCGAAGATACAATGGATGGTATATGGATAAGAAAAGGAAAATGCGAACCAACTAAGACACAGTAATCTCCGCCTGACCTTCTCAACCCCCTAACCTCCACAATTCTCGGAACCAACAGTCATTCTGCTTCGGGGGGGGTCAATACCTTGTGTAATTTGTTTCCTCTCTTGCCCAGCAGTCCACGTCTAAACCTGCAGCTGCTCTGTGAGTAGATTATATCCAGCTTCTTTGATCAATTCAGTAAGTTGAAGGAACTTCAAGCATCGTCTTATTACTGCAGATATGTCCGAGATCAATATCTGTTATACTAGTCTTTTTCATTTTACGTCTAATATATTAGCCGTCACCAGCATCTTCTATCTAAGCAGCAGATCAAACGACAGTAATGGATTTATGTCCGAATTATTCGTCAATAACTGAATGAAAGCATTCAACAATAGACAAGAGTCATGGGAAAATACAACCCCCAACGGTGAATTGTAAATGTTTGCCTGAATCAGGCACAAACCCTCGAATAATCAAAACATGTTCCTGGTAGGGTAGAGTCTCTTCGCATCTTTTTCAGCATCTTTCTTTCAAACGTCTCTAGCCGCGCAACTAAGAAGGGGACATATCTATCTATACAAAAAAGCAAAAAGCTCACCTGCATCTATGGGTTGCCAACCCATAGGAGGCTACGAAAACCGCTTAGTGCGGTTTTTGCAGACGATTTCCAGCATGACGATGGCACGTTCTTGAGCCTACGTGCTACGTGTCAAGGGCCAGCTCGCCCATGCCCGGAATCGTACCCAGGACTGCCGAGTGTCTCTGGTTCTACACGGCCTAAGGGACAGGCAGAACTACGGGCCCGGCTTTAAGCCACTCGGTTACCCTGGGTTTGGTTACTGATTACTTCCCAGAACTTCCCTTGTCTGTTCCCTTTTTTCATTCTAAAAAGGGTAATTTGGGTGGCCTATTTGCCCAGGTATTGATTCTGGCGGCCTAGTTTCCCTTGAGGGGCGTGAATTGGTGGGTGTGGTGGGATGCTGGTGGTGGTGAAGCTATTCGGGTCCTTCCCTTTTTGGTCTATGTCATGTCTTCCCGCATCCGCACCCCATGAGGCTCTCACCATCTCATACTGTTCCTTACTTTCTATAGATGATATTCATATACCTCCTCTCCATCTTCGTAAACCTTTCCTACTTTACCGAAAGTAACAAACAGTTCACCTCTGCAGACTAACTGGTCCCCCGACCCACCGATTCTTACCAGTTTTTTCCCTGAGTCACTCTCCCCCATATATCCTTACTAGTCAGTGAAGTGAATCCGGTGCGCTACCTTTTTGTTGACAACTTTTCCATGTATACTGAAGCCTATTGTAGCCCCCATTTTTGCCTCTAGCCCTGTAGTGTCTAAGCAACAAGCACACCTTATCTCTATTAGTTCCAGCGAAGTTACTATACGGTAAGTGTGAACCTGTACCTGTCCTCATTAAAGAAAAATCCAACCTTTCTTATTCCCGCATATTTCCTGATTCTGGGTTGTGAATGTGCGTGAACTCTTACTGTTGTCTCTTCTTTCTACTTCTTCATACATATAGCCAACTGCACTTGCACCTTACGTTTATGATCTGACTTTCCAGCATTTCGAAAGTCACGCTCTCTTCTAGATACTCTCATTCTCGAGGCTATCAGTGTGGCTCATAATTCACATGGACGGTTACACTGGACTGATTGGTGTGTCCCTACAAATCATGTTTCTCGGTAGCAAAATCACCTAATCTATAACACTACTCTAGTCCTCTCCATACTTGTAAACACTTTGGCTTCCTGTCGCCTGGAAGCCTTTGCATAGGCAGTATTGCTTGAATTGGCCACGCGATCGCGACGGAATGGATCAGTGCATTTCACAAACACACACTTGTTTATATGCACTTACACCTACGGTTGGCAGCACAAAGTTAAGGCTTCCAATAACCTCGGAACACATGAACCTGGCGAGCTAACAAGTTTGAATTGATTTGGTGTCCAAGTCATTCAAACCCTACCAAAGCGCTATAGCAGAACAATTCATCAAGAAGTTTGATGTACTTCGCGCTTCAAGTACCAGCGCCAGTACTTGGAACACCGCTACTATATAACGCGAAGGAGCCATACTAGCCCAGAAGTGCTTACAGCAACATCGCAACCATTATGCACTTTACAGAACAACATTTCCGATAACCACAGAAATCTATGACACTTACGATGCTATGTTTCGATCACCAACGTGGTGAATGGGTGGCACATCATTCTTATCGCGGATCCGAGTCGTTGCTATCAGCTGCACACCAGAACATAGGGCTAGGACGTTCAGGGAGCACTAAGCCGGATCTGTGAGAATGTAAAGGCGAAAATTGGTAACCTGACTGATTGCTCCTGTGAGGGAGCTTCTTCGTTCTTCTTTTCCATTTAGACTCATACGATCCTTGATTTTCACTGCCTCCACACCTCTAGCCATCATCGTTGATCAACCGTTGGCAGCCGCGTGCCAAGGAAGCAGGTTCCGGTGGTTGTTTGCCGAGAGAGCCATTCATATTGGCTGCCTCGGCTAGATAAATGGAATCTTCTCTCAGGAACAACCGATGCCCCAGCTTCCGCAGTTCTAGCATCAATGCACCCCAGCTTCCGCCAGTACCGATTTGGCTGTGTATGCTCCATCTATGGCAGTTTCTGTCGCTCGACTGACTCAAAGAAGTGTTCTTCCGGCCATCCCGAATAACTGATGGTCCCAAGCCCAGATTTCTCGGCCACCTCTCTTGGCAGCGATGAAGGTTTTAAAAACGGCTGCTGCCTTTCCTGGTGGTTTGTTCTTGCGTGCACTGGGTAGCCAAAGTCTGTGACAATGCAGCTTCAGTCTATCGTGGGCTCTTTGCTTCTCTTTGGCTCTGCTTTGGCGGCCCCAGCTCCGCCAGCAGATGCAAGATCCCATCCCAGCATTGATTCTCTGGGTACCCTTCAAGCTCTGAAGTATAACAACTTGGCCCCAGGCAACAATGGCACCGCCGCAGTCTTGGTCTACGACCGACTGCCATACCTCAGTGCAGAATCTCGGTGTGCATCCATTGGCGAAGCCCTCTATCCGCTACAGGATGTATCCCAAGCCAACGCCACAGAGATAGGGTACCAGCTCGACTATCTGGTTTACACGAAGGATGTGGGGGCAAATAGCTCCTTTTGGATAGCCAAAGGCTCGCCCGATGGCTGTCAGGCATACTCTCAGAGCCGTAAGCAAGTTATTTCCGCTCCGTGTGATCGACAACTGCCTGCCCTTTGCACCTCCAGCGTGCCTCCTACTACCGACAAGGACAGGGAAGCCGTGAACAAGTCAAAGATCTCTATCTCATTCGACGACTACCATATGACTGGCTATCGTGATGGGCGCTCGTTTCGATTCCTAGGCATTCCCTTCGCAGACCCGCCAGTCAGAAACCTGCGATTCGCACCCCCACGCCCTTACTCAGGTCCCAAGAAGATTGACGCGACTGAACTGGCGGACTCGTGCATTCAATCAGTTTCGGGCTTCGGTACACTCGACAACGGCGGTATCTCGGAGGACTGCCTATACCTGAACGTCTATTCCCCTGTCCTGCCCTCTTCACACGACAGAAAGTCCACCCGCAAGCCTGTCGCGGTATACTTTTACGGTGGTGCGTTCACCAGTGGAACCGCGTCCATGGTCGACTACGATGGAGGAAATTTCGCTAGCCGTAACGACGTCGTTGTTGTGACGGTCAACTACCGAGTCGGTGCTCTAGGGTGGCTAACCACGGGCAACCTCACCACGGGCAATTACGGCACACGCGACCAAATCCTCGCATTGAAGTGGGTTAACAAGTACATCGAAGCATTTGGTGGAGATCCAAACCATGTCACCATCTTTGGCCAATCCGCCGGAGGCCAGAGTGTCATTGCGCTGCTCTCTTCAACCGCAGCCCATGGCCTATTCTCCGGTGCCATTGTGCAGTCCGCCCCCGTAGACCTTCCCTGGTTCACACGCGAGGTGTATACCAAGATCGTCACTCCCAACATCGCAGGGGCTGTCGGCTGCAACGGCACCACATCCGAAACCGCCCTCATCTCCTGCCTGAGATCAGTCCCAGCAACCCGGTACCTGGACAACACAACCGAGTTCGAAGCCGCCATGACAGCCTCCACCGAGACCATCGCCAGCGACTGGCTACATTCATCCGAGATCCTCGCATCAATCGAGCCCTTAATGCCCATAGTAGACGACACCGACAGCGGCATCATCGACGACCAATTCTACCGTCTTCTCGCCTCGAACCGGCTCCCCAACCGCGTCCCCACCATGTTCACAACAGTCACCACCGAGGCGGCCCTCTACGTCGACCAATACGTCCCAAACCTCGGGGCAAGCGAAGCAGCTCTCGAGCTCGTCTACAGCTACGCCTACCCCACCTCCCTCATCAAATCCCTCATCGCCACCAACGCCTTTCCCCTAAACGCCTCAGACCCGGACAGCGTCCGAAACACCGTCGCCGACGCCCTCACCCACAGCGAATGGACCTGCCCACAAGCCTACCTCCTCCGCCACGGCGGCCGCCACGCATTCCCTCACCTCTGGGAAATCGAAGTCCGACACGGCCACGTCCAAACCACCGTAGATGTCCCCAGCATCTGCTCCCCCAACACGGATTTCAACGCCACGTGCCACTCCGCAGATGTGCTTCCTGCCTGGGGCACTCTCAACAGCAAGACGAAGAATGTCTCCCCATACTACAACAAGCGAGACATCCTGCATTCCCGTCTCATGAACGATATCTTCGGTTCTTTCTTCCGCACCCGTAATCCCAACCCTGATCTGGAGATGCTGAAGCTTCGTGGGCCTGCCTATGCTTCGACGTACCAGATTTTCGGACCTCGTGGATACTACATGCCTGAGTATGAGGTCGCGGAGCGGAATGTCAGTGTTCTCGATATGCCCCCGTCGATTGTGGAGAATCCGGGGGTTACGGAGAAGTGTGCTGTGTTTGAGGACTTTGGGTTTAGCTTCCAGAGGGCTAATCTTACTGTTTGAGTGTGGGGGATGGAGAATACTGTATACGGATATATATTCTGATGTACGGAAGCGGAAGAGTCGGGACTTACTATGCATGTAGCGGTAGAAGCATCATGCTGGAGTCGAGAAACGTGAATGTAAATCTATAATTTGAAAGGGCTCAACATCGCTAGAATACATTGCATTGCCTCGATGAGCAGGAGCGGTGGAAATGTACTCAGTTCTGGGATGATTAAGCGGGAGCGAAATCAAATAGAATCGCACTTTGCTTTCTCGCAACCCCCATCTACCTACCATCAAACAACCACTAGTGACTAATTAAGATCCCTGTTGATAAAAGGAACAATCTGAATTATCTGATATTCGTAATATAGTAAGTAGTGTATACTAACGAGGTAAAAGAGAAAAGATGACCCATGGAATCAATTAAGGTAGAATAAAACAACAGAGAGAATAGTGAGAGACCGCGAAAGAAACAGCAGAACTCCGTCTAACTCTCTAAAAATACTCGTATCGTCGTTAATCGTAACATAGCCGACCGCCATCGGGTCCGTCAGTTCATCATATCATATCATATCGTAGCACGTAGCATTATCATCAAATGTGGGGTATTGGCCATTCAGGAAACCGCCCAAGCAAGTAAAACGCCGGTCATTCATGTATTCCATACCCCGCTTCGTTCTTGCTGTCGTCAATAATGGCTCTGCGCGGTGTCATTCTTTAGTCTTTGTAGCGCAGTAGTACTGTAGTCTGGGGGAACGTGTATTCATTAGGTGGGTAATATTCTTTGTTGTCGTGCTTAGAGGTGATGATTCTGAGTAGGAGTGATCATTCTTGTTGACAGATGTGAAAAGAAAAGGTTGTTGGGATTGTTCACCGGTCGTACATGGTGGACCGTCGGCTTCTGGGAGGGTATTCCATGTCCGGCATTCCTACGGGTATTCCTCGGGCTGGCGATGGCTGTACCGGATTGGCCCATCTCTGAGGCCGATATCCGCCTGAGGGGTAGCGGGAACGCTCCGGAGTTGCCGAGTTACTGAAACCAGAGGCGTTCGGGTTGACGTGAGGTCCTCTGTAACTCCGTCGGCCGTCATCGCCGGCACGCATGTCGACGTCGGGTGGGGGAGGCGGTCGGACTGGGTAGCTGCCATTCCTGTTCATGTATCGAGGGTGCACGTGCGTGTATACCGGCACTTCATGATTGACGGGGACAGCTGCGGGATCGCTAAACACGTGGTCGCGGAATGTTGGCCTTGGAGTCCGGGGAGGGCGGACCGGCTCCTCGGCATATATTCTCGATGAGCGTGCCCGACGGGGACCATCAGAGTCGTAGGGTCTGGCCGAGCTGGCATTGTACATGTCCCGGTGCATGTATCGTCGCTGATCATCCGGGGAGAATGCCCGTTCGGGTCTTCTGGCGTAGGATTCATGCGAATGGCGGCGAGCGTGAGAATGGTGCGGAGTGTCTGGACGCAGATGACGATTGTGTCGACTAGCGCTGGGGGACGCGCGGCGTACTGCACCTCCAGAATCTTCGGATGACGCATCGGATGCACTGTTCCCAGGCAATGTATTTGGACTGACAGGCCGGGAATACGCCGGAGTGCGATCGCGACCTCTTGGTTTGGGAGCAGACTTGGTCCACATGGGAGATGAAGGAGCTCGGCGAGGTGCCTCAACGTCTGGTGCACGGGGGAAGTATGTTGACTGAACCCGACGGGTGGCTGACGGTGGGTACTCGCCGCTGCGACGCCTCTGGTGCCTACTGGGAGGGGAAGGTTCCTCTGGGACTAGGTGAGGGCGATGTGTTGACGACCGACGACGTGGAGGGAGGCTGGTCTCTTCCCTGGTGAGTGGTATGTCTTTGTTGGAGAAGTGAGAATGGTAGGTGCCAAAGCTCGGTGGAGATGCACGCAAGATGTTTCTCTTGATGTAATCGAGTTCGAAGCGTCGACTAACCGACTCGTGCCATTCTACCATTTCCGGGTCTGGTGTGTCTGGAAAAGCCTCCCGCGGAATTTGTTTGGGAAAGAACTCCCCACTCGGAGTTTCAATGTCCCACAGTTCGACCGCATTCTGAAGGTACCGGCAATGCTCGTCCGGATCGAGAAGGAGCTGAATGGTCTGCCATCGCACAAAGCCATTCGGCTGAAGAGCTGGAATGGCGGGGGGTTTATAAGGGTCGGAGGTAGGCTGAATACTATGAAAGCATCCCAGGCGCTGGTAGATGAAGGAAAGCGCGGACGGTTTGGTCTGGAGAAAGAGGACGTCGTAGTTGCCGCCCACCTTGCGATAAAAAGCTGCCAGTCGTTCTGGAGTGAGGTCGGCAGTAGCGTAGTCGTCGAAGGATGTCTTCGCACGCGAACAATGGGAGATAAGCTTGGATTCATAGTGCGCAGCAACTCAGGAGAAGTTCCCCCCATTCGCGACTTACGATGATGCGGGCAATTTCCAGGCACAGCTGTTCCAGCAGCGGGGCCGGACTCTTATCGGCATTGATCAACACTCCCCAGTAACTCGGGCCCTGATGATCATGGGCGGAAAACATGGCCGAGCTAGAATGGGGCCCGGTGTAGAGGCATTAGACGGCAGTGAGGACAGCGGGGACATCAATGGGGGGGGGAGAATGGGGGGACAGAAGGAGGTTGAAGAAGGTGGATTGAAGAACGAGGCTGGGAATGCGGTTGTTAGTTTTGGTGAGGTGCAGCACTGCACCTGCACCTTGTGCCGCAGCAGCTCTTCATGCCATTCAAGGCATAGTGAAGACGCGTGATCGCGGGCGGTTAGTGGCCTGTCAAGCGCAAGGCTTCGGCCTGGCGGTCAGGCACCCATCCAGCACAGGCTCCACTGCGGGGGAGCCCAAAGGATGTCAACTCGTTTGCTGGCACCGTCAACACGCCAACTCAATCCGCCTCATCTGCTCCCCTTCGTGTTATTGGCGTCGGACCATGCTGGCGCTGTATGCGACAGAAAGCCAAATGGGGCCCTGCACGAGGCCGCTTTTGGGTACCTGAAGGTTTCGAAGGTCTGACTTCCGGTCTGCCCTCCTCCGCCAAAAAAAGTCACTCGCCATTGTGGGAATCACCTGATGATGGGTTGGGTTGGAGGGGTTGCCCCCCTTTGAGAGAGAGAGACTATCTCTTACTGCTCTTTGACTACAGATTCCAGATGGACTTGATCTACTGGCTTCGTTACATTCTGATGACCCCCTATCCCTAATACAGCTGGCTTGATCCAAGCGACAGAGCTCCATACCATTTTCACCTGTTGGCCTCGGATGAGGTACATGATCTAGATTAGCATCATTCGTGACCACAATTTCAAGCCCACATTGGAATGATATGACACGACCCAACCCTCATTTGAGCTGATCAACAAACGCTAATGGGCGAAGGCATATGCTCCCATCCTCCAATAATCCCGTCTCGGGTTATCTTTGAAAGTGCTACAGGAAGACTGCCGAGGACTGCTGAAAAATATGACTTATGGCATGTGCATAATTTGGCTGTATCCTCTTGTCTCAAACCCACGAAGAGAACTCTATCTTCTCTCTGAAATGAAATGAGGAGAAGCATGCACGTATGCAACGATGCCACCAAAGACATCTCTTCCCAAAGGGTATGATCCGGGAAGCCGAGCCTTATGGAGCAAAGACCAGCTCCTGCGCCACCTGCTCGTTGCGCAGGCTCCGCTGGTACTAGGTCCGGCTGGATCGTAGGCGAGGCTCGCGCCACAAGCCGCTGGAATTACTTCCACTATCACCAGGGCTCATCTTCGGATGAT
Source organism: Aspergillus tubingensis (assembly GCF_013340325.1). Lineage (NCBI taxonomy): Eukaryota > Fungi > Ascomycota > Eurotiomycetes > Eurotiales > Aspergillaceae > Aspergillus > Aspergillus tubingensis. Next base: position 1,017,196 of record NW_023336279.1, on the reverse strand, counting down.
GGTCTCCGCCAGCCACCCCGAGTAATACCTCGAGTCTCTCAGAAGCTAGGTCTTCCCACACACGAATGTCCTTTCGGTACGAGCCGATTACCATGCTGTATATCGCATTTACACGTTATGCTAAACAGAAGAGTAAGAATACTCTCTATATGTTTCCGCTAGATCTGTCAACGTGTTTGGTGGCAATACCTGGTTATCTTTGGAGGTAGTCAGGCGTCAAGGCTACTGATATCTTCTCCCAAACAACCAGATGTGGTGAAAGATCTCGTCGTGATAACTGCAATGAAGCGGAGCACAATTACATGCATTAGTACGTACTGTAGCAAGGATGAGTGTGAGTGCATAGGGGGCGGTCCAGTAGATCCAGCTTCTTTCACCCTCCATGAACACAGTTCTTGCTGAAACACCGATTCGAGCTGATGTCTGCCTTATGCCGTACGGGACTAAGGCACCCGTGAAACAAGGGTTAGGCTATTTAATGCCAGGTGGCCCAACTAGTTTCGCAGTGAGTAAGCTCAATTCTGATAATTGAGTTCCAGCCAATGGAATCAACATAGCTGCCAGCCACTCGTCCCTCACAGCAACCCCACGAAGGACAGACAAGGTATTTGTTGAAACTGCTTGTCCCCTTACTCGACTCTTGCTTCCCATTGCAGAACCTATTAATAGACAGTAGACAAGCCTTTGGCTTGGCTAATGGTGGGTGGGGCGTTTTCTCTCCTGGCCGCGCTTGCCAGTATGTGTGTATACTCTGTGCACATGGCCTATGTGAGTCAAATCATGCATGCACATGAGGATGTCGCATGAGCTCCAAGATGATTCAAACTCAGATGCTGTAAGTGTACTTCATTGCTATGCCGAAATGTCCTTGATAGGCATGGCTTATCAAACCAGTTCATGGTCCCCAGTGTTCAGACACGAGATTGGAGGTACTGAATAGGCACAAGTCGAAGTATCCGTCCACGCCTGTAATCTTGTGCTTCGGACCCTGGAGTTTCTTCATGAAAGGCCTCTTGAATCAATACCCGAAGAGCCAGATCAGATCGCAGAACATTTGCGAGTCGGACAGTCGAAGAATGTGAGTAAAATCAAGGTTTGGAGAAATTCGGGGAATAATTTACAGCATTCTCTCAAAGTACCGGGACAACCGTTAATATTGAGGGACATACTTTGGCCTCGTTGGCCTAGCCTGGGAAGACTGCTGCGACGCGGTTGGCCTTTGGGAGAATTGTTTGTTGATAGGCATCGAAATACCGGGTCGCCATGCTTGTTGCTCGTGCCTGACCAGATCAAGCCGACCGGCATGACCACGTACCTTAATCAATCGAACCGTGGGCCGAAGATGCTCGTTTTATTGGGTGCAGGACCGGGCCTGTCAGATTCCGGTGGTTGTGATTGGGCGGCGTGCTGCCGATCCAGATTCCGCGCCGACCCTGGCCCGGGCCCGTCATTCCCGCCGAGCTGTTTGGAATTCACGCACCTCTACGGCAGCATTGCAACGAGTCCAGCATCCGATGCTGCTGGTATTCAGCAATAATGCCCTCGATCGTCCCTGATCCATCCTCGCTTGAGCTTTTGTTATTTTTCTTAATCCCTGTTATACCCGCGTTTGCGCTCCCTGTTGACGTCTCTCGTTCTATGGTCGTTCGGGAGGTCACAACTAGTCCATTTTGTGAAGCCTTCAATTGTTAGACTGATTCAATCTCTACTTCACTCTCTTTCGCTGGCGCTCCAGCCGTAAGCGAAAGCGTACGTTACCGCTTATATTTTGGTTGACTGTGTCAACGTAGCTTTGTTGATATCCTTCAAATTTACTATCCTTGACGCCTCCAAGCTCCAGGCTGAGCCATTGTACGGCCCTTCAATCGACGCCACGGACACCTTATTTATTCTGGAACCAGTGAATTGCGGCACCCCATGTCTGGCAACTAGTGGAGCAGCGTGATCATGGCACTTGTCCGGGACCCGGCGTTCTGGAAACGCTTCTCTGCCGCTATGCACCTCGACGAAGAAGCAAAGACGGAAACAGGACCAAAGAAACCTACCATCTGGACGTATGTCAGGGTCCCTCGTGTGACATTATAATTATAGTTCACCCGGCTAATTATCAATGAAAATCGGCAGAGATCATTGGATTGAGGCCCAACGCCAGAAAAGAAGGCGGACTTTCATCTGTGGCATCTTGATCTTTCTCATAGTAGCGATAATTGTTGCGGCCATTGTCGTCGTCATCTTGTGGCTGAAATCGAAGAACTGGCTCAAGCCTGAAACAGAAACAGTGCCGATGTGAGACAAAAGTTTTAACTTCATTGGCCCATACAAACCAACAACGAATACCCTGTGGCTCACTGGTGTTTGAATGCAACATTGGTCGCGATAACATCAATAGAAGGCGGAAGTACGAGTCCTTCAACGTTACTGAAGGTTCGATTCTCCCAAGGAAACTGTGCTGGGGCCATCTCATACCATCTCAGCTGAAAGTGAAAGGCGGAGATTTGGGAAATCGAGGTTGGGGAAGCGGAAATGTGGAATGACAGGGGATTCTGTGAATACGACATCTGGACTGGATATGGACGAGCAGGTCTCATCTGTAAAATTAGTCTCATCATACGGCGTTCAAGGTTGGCTTTCGGAGAAGAATACCCGGCATATGCTCGCGGACATTCCGGCATCTACTAGGCGCGGCTGAGTTTATAATGATCAAACATGATGGACTTCACGTTGACTCGAATCTCCTTGGAAGACGCTCGGTGGTCCTTGCTATGGTCCCAAATAATGAAACGAGTGGACTCCCTGAGGCACAGTATATCTTAGCACATTGTTAAACCATCAACCTTCGGCAGTGTTGGGAGCCGACTGATCCGACTTGAACTTATTGAGCGAGACAAGCGGATCGCTTACTAGACTAATGACAAGTGTCGAGTACCAGATGACTAGACGAGACTAGGAGATAAGAAGTTTGTGTAGGAGCAGTCTAGTCTTCGTTTATTACTTGAATGATACTAGGAAGCTTGTTATCCGCATGGACCTGCCGAATGCGGCAACACAAGCGCCGGCAGCCGCTTCAGTATCAGTCACGTGTTGTATCTGGCATTGTCATCCAGGAAGCTCTTGCATTGAATAACTATCCTCAGTGGAATGCGACAGGCCTAAGTTAACAGCGTGAGTAACGAACAGGTGCCAGGTGTATCTAGACATGACTGTCATAGCTTATCGTGATGCATTGGAAGCTCGAACAGCTCAGTGGGCGCCGTACCGGAAGCGAACAAGTCAGCTTGAACAGAGAGCGCTTATCAGCGGGTCTAGCTTATCGGGCTTCTCCGCACGTGTGGTGCTTCCCCCGCAATAAAAGGAAGGCGTCCCCCTGCGTTGTGACGGATCTCTTTTTCTGCGCGAACCTTGCTCTCCTCCTTTCTATCTCTCTCTGTCCTCCCCCTTGGGCTTCTGCATAGACTCCTAAGGAGGTGACACACGATGCTTCCCCCCTTCGATTACTTTACGTACCGTCGCATCCGGTAGGTTACCCCGATGCCTCCACGCAGCAACCCAAGCAGTCCTACATAACCACGTGCAACTCGGCCGACGGCTCACTGATCATTTACAGGGACCTCAAGAGGAGGGAGCGGGCGGCTCGATTTGTATCGCTATCGCCAGACTACCATGCGCCCTTCTCGGCTATCGACAGAGCTATCATCAACAAGCCTATCCAGGATTTGGTGTATGAGGTCCAGAATGACTCCCTGGCACCTTTAGATGTCCTGCGCACATACGGCAAGGTTGCAGTCAAGGCTCACGAGAAGACAAATTGCGTGACTGAGCTTCTATTGCCTGAGGCAGAATCATGGGCCCAGTCCGAAGTAAACCTCAAGGGTCCCCTGGCGGGTGTGCCCATCTCTCTGAAAGACTCGGTGCAAATCAAGGGCTTCGATATTACTCTTGGCTATACCAAGTTTGCGTGTAAACCGTATAAGGAGGACGGACCAATGGCAAAGCTGCTAAAGGATGCTGGTACGTGGCCGAAACTACGGAAAGTCGCAAAAAGTATACCTTCGCTAATGATGAACCCCGTCAGGTGCCGTCCCATATGCGAAAACGGCGCTGCCCGTGACGCTTCTGTCGTTCGAATCAGCAAACGCTCTCTGGGGTCATTGCCTTAACCCACATGTCCCTGAATACTCCCCTGGAGGCTCGACAGGTGGTGAGGGTGCTCTGCTGGCCCTTGGTGGTCGCATCGGTATCGGGTCTGATGTCGCTGGCTCGGTTCGCGTTCCCGCGGCTTGGAGCGGCATCTACTCCCTCCGCTGTAGTACTGGCCGTTGGCCCAAGGTTGGAGTCAACACCAGCATGGCTGGCCAGGAAGGTGTTGCCAGTGTCTTCAGCCCGATGGCCCGTACTTTGAACGATCTCACCTATTTCACTAAAGCTATTGTCGGAATGAAGCCTTGGAACTACGACCATACCGTCCACCCTATCTCCTGGAGAGAAGACGAGGAAAGCGAAGCGCAAAACAAAAAGCTGAGGATCGGCCTCATGAGCAATGACGGTAAGTTTCAAGAGTGGAGACGTAAAGGATGCTACTGGACGTTACTGACCACATGCAGGTGTTGTTCCCCCAACGCCGGCCATTGCACGTGCTGTTTCCACCACAGTAGCCGCCCTCACCGCCGCTGGACATACTGTGTCTGAGATCACACCTCCGGCTGCGGCTGACACTTTTACCGGCCTCTCCCTCGCCTCTCAGCTGCTCAACTCTGACGGGTGCGTCACTTTCAACTCGCATCTGCACAGCTTTGAGCCATCCGACCCTGGTGCGGATCAGCTGACACGGATTTGCAATCTGCCCCGTCCCCTGCGTTATCTCTACTATCTTTGGGTTCGGTACATCCGACGGGATGAGAAGTGGGCGACGCTGATCCGCGGATTTGCCCCCAAGTCTGCGGCGGAGCTTTGGAAGCTCACTGCCCAGCGGGAAGCTTTCCGGGCGACCTGGCACAGCTGGTGGGACGCCGAGACGCAGCAGTACGATTTCATCCTCTGCCCCGTCAATGCGACGCCGGCTCTGCCCCACAAAGCCATGCACGATGCTGTATCTTCATGCGGCTACACGTTCCTCTGGAACCTGCTGGACTACACGGCCGGTGTCCTGCCTGTCTCGCACGTGGACGCGAAGAAGGATGCCCTGTCAGGGCCATACAAGAAGGTGCTGAAACAGCTGGGAGCCAGCAACGCGGTGGCCTACGGTGCCTGGAAGCACTACGACGCGGCGAAGATGGCGGGATTGCCTACCGCGGTGCAGGTGGTGGGGCGCAGATGGCAGGAAGAGAAGGTGCTGGGATACATGGCGGCAGTTGAGGAGGCCTTGGAGCAGTATCAGGACCCGGTGACTGGGGAAGGAGGAAAATACCCATTGATTGAGCTTGACTAGATTTATTTCCCAGAAATATTTCCAAATGGAGGGGGATGAATGGACGAAGTCTAATATTACGTCGGTTTTTTAAAGTAAAGTCTATATAACTGGAAATGGGTAGGGTAGACAATAACTATTATTCTCTGCATCGAGATCCGGGCCGAACCATGGACCAGCCCAGGTCACCGGGGAAGAAGCAGGGGGGGATGGGGTCTGGAGAGAGCAGCGGCCGATCACATCTAGCCCATCGGTTACTGATGCAGGAAAGGATAAGAGGATAGAGATTTAGGTTATAAGTCGCCGAGTCATGGTCTGAGTACGTCATGGCAGACCCATTGTTCATGTGATGAGCAAGGCAGAGAGAGAGGGTTAAGGGTAAGGGTAATCCTGGGACGCCACCCATCCCCAACCCAAATAAATCCCCCCCAAATTCTCCAGGGGCGAAGGCACCATCGCCGCATTAACCTTAAATGGGATGGGCGTTGCAACAAGCTGAGCTAAGTAAGTGAAAGACTTGGGGCCCGGCCCTTGTCTTTCTGTGACCGGCTCAGAGCATAATATTCTGTAATATTCTGTTAGTACAGTTAAGCATGTTTATTTTGCTCTGCATGAGAGAGGTACTGTACTTAGTCTAGACAATGTTTGAGTGTTTGCTGCTGCTTTTGATCTGTCATGTCTAGAACGCTGATCTCGGAGCAAGTGATCATCAGAGTAAAATGGGTCGGTCAATGCTGGGTTTAAGCTGCTGCTGCTTTGGAAATCTAGAGGAAAGCGCAGAACCTAGAGAAGAAATAATGTGCTGACGAGGGAGAAACGACGAAAAAGAAAGAACGAAAGAAAGGGAGTGATTGAGGGAGGGAGTGACCTGTCAGGTCGAGCTTGCAGCGGATGGGTCCGATAGTGGGGGCAAAAGAAAAGAGGATATACTTTTGCGGTCAACCTTGGGAATTTCCCCGCATTGACTGGTGGTTGGTTGTTTGGCTGGCTAGGATCCATGGATTGTGCTTGTCAGAGAGAGAGGGTTAGGGGATTTAAGGTGTCGGGGTGAGCGATGAGTTAGTGAGTTAGTGAGTTAATTGAGTGAGTGAGTGTGGAAGGGGGGAAGAGAGGGTGATTGTGATGGTGGTGTTCGGAGGGAAAAGAAAAGGTGAATTGATTGCGAAGGAATTAGAGAAATAGGAGACAGAGAGAGATAGCACTTCTTACGCTCACTGGAGGTGGTGTGGAGAGGAGGGACCACTGCAGAGGATGGATCGATCGGAGAGCAAGCATAACTAACTAACTAACTAACTAACTAGAGCAATTAGTAGATAGTGCGAATGTTAGTCGCAGAACTAGCCACGGATCTAAGTTCAGTCAAGATGGTTTAGTTTTTTGACAGGCACGAATTAATCGCTTGGACGCTCTCAATGGTTGGGGATTTTGCTTTTTTGGCTCTCTTCAGCGACGATCCGCGCCGCTTTTCCCTCGTCCTTTTTTCCTGCTCTGGCTTTTCGCTTCTCTCTTTCTCTCTCTCTTTAATTTAATTCAACTTTCTCTCGCCCCCAGACCTCTCTCTCTCTCTCTCTCTCTCTCTTTTATTCTCTCGGATTTTCTTCTTCCCCTCCCCCAATTTCATCCGCTCACCCAATCTCCCCCCATCCTTCCGTCATCCACTCTCGCCCCCTTCTTCTTCTTCCTCTTTCTTGTCCCTCCCCCCTCCTCCTTTTACCCCCCCCCCCCCCGGAATATCGCTCAAGTACTCCCCTGCGTTCAATTCCTATTTAGCCTAAAGATTAGCGCCAAACGTCGGTCCGATGATTCTTCCTTCGTCTCGCGTCTTGTCCGTCCCTCATTGATGCGGCCCAATCAAGCCTCCGCCGCCGCCGCCGCCGCCTTCGCCTTGACTACCACTACTACAACCACTACTACCCCTGCTATCTTAACCACCATCCTCGTCCCCTGGTGCGCCTAAACAGCCTCCCTCCTTCGCTTCGATCCCGTCTCGCTTCGTCCACTGCATCCTCCTCGCCTCGCCGGAACAGAATGCTACCCTGGGCGTCTACCGTGCTCAACCGTCCTCGTCGCATCCTGTGCTCTTGATCGGCAATGACCCTTAGCGGTGGAAGTAAGAAAGCGAAGCAGAAAAAGAAGAAGACAAAGCCCTCATGGCGTCTACTAAAGGTGTCGCTGCCGGGCGGAAGAAGGACGCCATTCACTTCGTCAATGCGCGCCCAGCATCTGAGACGGAGCGGATCAAAATCCAGCGGCTGGTCCGCGCCCATGTGGGCAAATGGATCTCCGACCAGACCAAAGATCGTTCGTCCGGCCCAGAATCGCCCGACAGCAATCAATCCCAGTCGTCCTCCTCGTCCCCAGATGCCACCAGTCAGTCTCCGCCACAGGTTGCAGTTCCGCCCGGCCCAGGCCTCCATTTGTTGACGCCTCCGAACGGCTCTCCGTCCCCCGCTGCTCTAACGCCTTCCGCCCTTCCCCTGACCTTCCCCTCACAACACACCCCTCCCTCTGGGACACCCATTCGCCGTACTTCATCGGATCTTTCCACGCCTTCTCCAGAATATGGATATGCCGACTGTCCGCCCTCGGCGCAGGGGGTGGCAGGCGAGTCGCAGTTCCAGTTTGATCCGGAAGAACTGGAGTTATCCCCCGAGACCGTCTGGCAGTTCCAGCAACAGACTCTCGATGAAACACCCTATGATCAAAGCGAACCTACGAAGAGGACTACGACTTCTGATTCGTTCAGCGCACCGGCTCCCTCGTCGGCTACATCGATGGATTTTATTGAGAGCTTTGGTTGCGTCGCCGTCGATCCGTTTCATACGAACCCAATGGATCTGGCAAGAACTGAAATTGCGGCTACAGAAGAATACTGTTCGTGCTCATATCTGTTCCTTTATTACATTCTTATTCCAGAGCGCTAACATATGGTATTCGTAGGTCTCTATGTCCTGTGGCCCGGCCTAACCCCCGTCTCTCCCGGTCAGGAGACGCGACCATCCAGCACCAGCTGGTTACCTCTCGCCTTGCAAGATCGCACCTTATTCACTGCCTTCGTGTTCGGTTCTCTATCTCACAAGCGCCTTCGGTGGCTCAATGGCTGGATTGCACGGGAGTCCTTCCTGCCAGAAGAGCAGCGGATTTTGCAATGGTGTGAACTGGAAACCATCCAGAACGTTACGCGGGAAGTCAGCAATCCCAGTCGAGCGGTGTGCGATTCAGTAATCCTCGCTGTCATCTGCATGGCACATAATGTCGCCGAAGATCATGGACGGGGCATTCATCGGACTCCGCCGTTCGATCCGCCGCTACCACGATTGCAGTGGCTAGACGTCTATGGAGCCCTTCCGCCGAACCTGGTCCATATCAAAGGTCTAGTGCAGATGGTGCGGTTACGGGGAGGTATCGAGAATCTGACCCTCCCTGGGCTCGCTGCAACCCTCTCCTTGTATGTCTTATCTTCCCCGGGATTCTCACTTCTCATCACAACTAACAATACTCCTCAATTCTAGCTCCGACATTGTGACCTGCAGCACCTTCCTCATGCCACCCGTATTCACCTTCATTCCCCTCTTCCACGAGCGGCGAAACTTCACCCTGCAGAGAATGCTGGGCTTCACAGCCGTCGATGTAGAGCGCCGATACGCTCCCCTTCGAGACATCGGCCTCACCGCCGAACTAGTAGAAGTCCTATACGCCATGCATATCTACATGAGACTCGTTGAAGAGCACATCAAAGCCCACCTTGTCAACCCCGACTACTCCCTCATTTCCGACCAACGCAACCTCACCCAATACACCCTCCTCTCCCTCCCCGCAGCCAGCCAACTCGACGGGTTTTCCGCCTACAAGCCACACGAGATCATCTACGAGGCCTGCCGACTCGCGGCCCTCATCTACGGCGTCGGCGTCGTCTTCCCCCTCCCCTACCAAAGCACTCCCCTCGGCCAACTCGCCAAGCTCATCCAAAACGTCCTCCAAATCTCCGACCTCGCCTCCACCTGGAGCCACCCGCAAGCCCGGATCGCCCTCTTCTGGGTCCTCGTCCTCGGCGGCATCGCCGCAGACGACCGGCCCGAACGAGCCTGGTTCGTCCACGTCCTCAGCCAAGCGGCCGCCAGCCACGGCATCAGATCCTGGGTCGACGCCCGCAAACTCCTCGGTCTGATGGTCTGGTCTGATCGTGCCTGTGACCGACCGGGTAGTGATCTCTGGGCGGAGGTGAAACTAGCCATGGTTAGAATGGAGTGAATTATTTTATACCCCCCCTCTCTCTCCCACTTACACTCCATCATCCATGCCATTCTAGTTCATCTTTCCCTTCTACATTCCATCAATTACCCCCTTTGCAGGGTCTATGCCTCGTTTTTATTTTCCATTCTCTTATCCCTATATTTTAATCTTTTATTGTTGTTATTACTATTATTATACCCCGCTCGAAGGAAGTCTGCGGTAGATAAGTATGAGTTACGAGGTTACGAAGCAGCGGAAGCACAAGCAGAAGAAGCAGTGTGAGGTAGGATGGGATTGGATGGGATGTGCTGCAGGGATAACGGATACCTGTACCAGCTTGTTGGTGGTGGTTATTATTTGTTTGTTTGTTCGTGCATGCGTTGTGCGGGTTCTGTGTGTGTGTTTCATCCAGAGTGCAGTCAGTACATTAGATCGTCACTTGCTTGGTGTTAACTACGAGTATATACAGGTGTTTGGTTGGAAGAGAAATTGAGGAAGGAAGGGAAAGGAATATAAGTATGATACTAGTTAATGAAGTAACATTATCATTTTATTTTATTTTACTTCATTCTTTTCATGAATGGTCGTGTCGTGTCGTGTCGATCTGGAGTGGGGTGGGTGGATTGAATAATACTGAATATAAAATAAGACAAGAAAGGAGAGATAGAGACAGACTGCTGGTTTATGCCCCTAGGCAAATATATCATCCCAACCCTTCCAAACAATGATAATCCAATCAGCTGCTGTAAACTATCTATGTGTCTTATCTACAGGGGAAGGAATGTATAGGCATGAAGTAGAACCGCCGGGGTATATGAACCCAATCGAGCGATAAGCCTTCTTAACCGGCAAGGCTTGTTAAGAGGACGGGCCTCCAACTGCAAAGGAACTCCGACGGCCCCGGATACTATTCCCTAGCAGCGGTGTCGTCTCATCCGCATACCAGTCCCGAGCATTTACCCGTTCATCGTGGCCCGCCACGAGTCCACTCTCAGCGTTGGCTCCATCTGCGGCTTCTTCTTGGGCTAACTTCGCGGCGGCTAGCTTCTTAGTCTGCCATGAGACGTATACGACCAAGGCTAGGCCAACGGGGAAGGTAAGCCCTGTAAGCATCGCGTTGACGGGAATGGGATTGCGGTCAAAGACGCGGAAGACAAGTGTGTCGAGGCCTGTCTGGGCAAAGTTTCCTAATCCCGCTAGACAGATGATGAGGCCGTATACCTTGCCGAAGGTTTGGAAGCCGAAGACCTTGGAAGAGTAGTCAGAGACGGACGTATAGTAGAACGGCCGGTATATGACGAAGAGAATGATATTGGCGTAGCCGGCGAGGATGCTGGGGATGCAGCCGAGGATGCCAATGACCGTGGCGGTGATAACGAGGATACCAAGCACAACTGGGGTCCTAGCGTTGTCGAGGATGGCGCCAGTGAAGGGGACGGAGATCAGGCCGCCGAGAGGGAGTAAAACGTCGAAAGTAGAATTCAACGCTTTGGCACGCTCGGACGAGTCTAGGAGATAGGTGTATTGTTGACGAATGGTGGCGACGAAGTAGTTGATTCGAAGCATTTGGAGGACGGTGAAGAGTGTGATGAGCACAAACCATGGGGTGCGAATTTGCTGCAAGGCTGAGCGGCCATGCAGGGCACCCCACACGCCGCCAGCAGTGTGAGGGATAGTCGCAGTCTGCTCTACTTCCAGTTGTGACTGATGGTCCTGCTCGGGCGCAGGTGCATGTAGCAAGTCCTCAATTTGACTGATAACAGTCTGCCGCTGAAGACGGCGGTCGATGCGCTGCCGTTCCCCTTCGTTACGGTCATCAATAGCTTCGTCCACCCGGTCAATTGCCTCTGCTGCGATTTGGTCTTCCGCGTGTTGGACAAGTTCTCCTGCCGTCTTGTAGGAGGTAGTGGGCATGACCGTTAGCTGAGCGGTCAAGATGAAGATCGGTACAATGAGATAGATAGTGAAGAACCGCGATGTGGTGAAAGCGCCATCAGTCTTCTCGTTTAATAGCCGAAACACGAGAAAGAGTGCGCTGGAAGCGTCGAAAGCACCCGTGAGGGTGGATAAGATCAGACCAGAGTGGGTCGGGAAGGTGTTCGACAGTTGATATGATGGGACGAAGATGAAGGGGCCCCCGAGGGATAAAAAGAGGTATCCTGGTAAATAAGCATCAAAGGATAGTTTGGGTGCGAGTCCGAGTAGAAGACTGCCCACGGTCAAACAGATACTGCCGATGATGCCACACACGCGGGGGCCATGGGTGTCTAGTATGGCACCTACGGGCAAGGCTGAAACATTTGTTGCAACGGCGGCTACCGTAAACATTAAGTTTAGCCTGGAAGTAGTCTGTTAGCTTTTATGTGCCGATACAGATCGGTATGTGAGACGACGCACCGGATGTCCTGTCGATAGCATACATCTGAGCCGCTATCGAGCTCGTCCTTTGTACACAGGTTGCGATAGACTCCTTCTTTAACGAAGATGGGCTTGATTGCCGCGAAACCAAAAACTACGCCTGCAGAGAACAAGCAGTATACAACTGCGATACATACCTGCACTTTGGAAGGTCAGAGTGTGCATTGTCTCAGTGGTGAGATAAACAACTTACAGATTCGTATCGAGCGGCTAACCTCAAAGGCTCCTGTAGTTTCTAGACCCGCAGGTTGCTGTGGCCTCTGTGTGTCATCTTCTTCTGGTTGCTCCAGAGGTTCTGCCTCATCAGCCCGAAGGCGTCTGGGTGATAAACCTCTGTAGGGTCTGTCAGGCTCATCCACGAAGGTCTCGTTCCACCCGGGTCCAGCATAAGGATTAAAGTTCAGGCGATCTCGGAAGGGGGGACGGCTACTAATGTTTGATTGAAAGGATGATGACAGTGAAGGCTCCGGGAGGTCATGATATCTATCTTCATCGTCCGAGTCCTCTGGCCTCGGCTGACGGCGGAATGCAGCAGGGTTCTGCTCCCAAGACTCCAAGAAAGAGATGCGATTGAGAGACATTTCTCTACTGTGAGCAATGAGAGGTTAGGCATGGCTAGAGACAGGGATTTGCTTTTTTTCGGATGGATTACCTCGGACAATCCCCCTACCCCGTGCTTCTGGTCCGTCGAGCGACCAGATATATATAGTGGGATATGTATACAGTAGCAGATATGCGTGGTATTCGCGAGGGACAAGCTATGACGATGTCTGGTTGGCTGTGGAGTCCGACCCGTTTTCGGCCCGTCGATCAAAAAAAGGAGGGGCGGAGAAGCTTCAAGAGCCGAGAGGATACGTGGAATGGGGTAGTAGATAGGGCAGATAAAGCGTGGAACGAGGATCCCTTGCTGCAGTGGAGGATCAATTGCATCTGGGCGCACAGAAAGAGTCAACGTCGGACGGTGATTGAATGCATCGCCGATCCGGGATTTCTGTGCTGCGCCGCCCAAAGAAGAAGCGGCGATGTGCTGCCAGCAATCACCTGACTGCTGCTTTCCCCGCGCCTGCTGTTTTCGGTCACGCCTCCATTCCTTCCTTTTTCTCTCGTTTGTTTGTCTCTACTTCTCGTCCCCAATTTTGAGGGATGGATGGAAAACTTTATTGCCCTTTGGCTTCCTGTTCCCCTGCTCATCTTATCTTCTCTGATCACCGTTGTCTCCAGTTTTCCCTTACTGCTAAATTACTACTCCTTCCTACTTTTGACTTTCCCCCGACCGATTTGTGTCCGAATATATAATGGTCTGGAAAGCTTATCAGATGTCAATTGGCTCACGTAGCTTTATGATCTACAAGCCCCCCCAAGCCTTTAGACCCTCCACAGTCTCCCTGAAGGCTGCAGCTGCGCCAAAGGTTGTATGACTACCCCATATCATTGGTCTGAACCTCCTCCTTCGGATCTAAGTAGCGGCATATTCGTGTGCTGGGCGCTCACGGGATCCCAGAAACCATCATACTACGGGGTTCTCTTAGCACCGCTGAATCGGTGGTGCCACCAGAGAGAGGTTCTTCATCAGGAGACTAGTGCGTCTAGATCTTTCAGTCATCATACAATACAATGGGCAATTGCAATGCTTCCTGCGCAGACAGGCCACTGGCTCGATTGGTTGACAAGTCATTGAACGCCTCTCAACTCGACTGATGCGCTGTCGTTTGCTTTTCCCGCCCTAGTAACTCTGCCCTGAAAATATTCCGGCCCTTCTGATTGGCAGTGGCCACCATACCACACTAGATACAAGCGGAGAAACAGTGTTCACGGACCATCCGGAGGCTGGAGCTGCGGCACACCCCTCACCTTGGTGATGCGAACAAATCCATTCGCCGGAGAGCAGCAATGCCGAAGGGGAAAGTCAACGGACACAGGCCCAGGATCTGCGTGAGCAACAGATAGGTTCAACAGGGGGCCTCATGTTCCCTCGCCAATGGTACCGGCAGTCACAATCTAGACCCGTCGAGTGGCAGGGGTAGGGGGACTAAGCAGTAAGCCTCTGTCGAATGGTCATTACAGGACAATAGCGATGTATCCGAGATGCTCACTAACAACCCACAAGCTGGCTAGGATGATCAATACTAAGGTCACTGTGGCTGGTTGTTGGGAGCTGGAACCCACCGGGGCCATGCACGGCTGACACCCTAAAAGTCCGTCACATTGCAGACTTTTTTTTTCCTCCCCCAAAGCTCCAAGAACATAGTTGCTGGTAGCTGAGAATTGGATGGAGCTCCTGACGAAAGGTGCAATAAAAAGTGTCCATTGCTTTCCTCGCTAGGCTAGCTTGAACCGAAACGTTCCGGCTCTGGTGGACTTCCCATTTAGCTCGTGAGGATTTTCTGCTTCGGGCAGTGATCAGAGGCGGGCGTATGTGTCCATCACCATGCGCTTCGTCGGAGAGAAAAAGTAGCGACAATTGAATCAGCGGCATCATTTCCCGAACCCTGGCTAGACTCCCTCCATATTGTATCCAGGGAAATTAAAAACGGGCGCGCTGGCTTATTTCTCGGGTGTGATGGGGAACCGTTTTGCCGGCCATGTTTTGGGTTCGGTTTGGGCCCCTGAAAGGCTGAAACCTGGAGCGACTGGCAAAAAAAGGTCGGGTCTGGTGTTCACGCTAAGGAAGAGATCGACTCGAGCCGTTCTCGTTTTTGTATAGGGTTCTTTTTCCCTTTTTCTCGCCCCTCCAATCCTTATTTGCCCTGGGGGCTCCATGGCCATCACGCCGGCGCTCCACTCCGCATGAACCATCCTCCATTGGGCATTTAACCGTTGAACATTGTTCTGCCCATCCTAATCACCGTTGCTGAGGCGGTCGCTTTTAGCTGCAGCGGAGTAGTCCAACATCGACTCGGCCTGGCTCCCCTTTCTCCTGCCTCTTCCTCTTTATCTTTCGCACATCAATGGCTGCTTCCTGCCGTTGATGCCTCTGCCCCTCCATGGCTACTGTTGCGACTGCCTGTCGAGGACCGACCTGACAACAACGTGATGAGGGGGTGGTAAGTTCTGGCGGCCCCTGGTGCGAATCTTGTTTCTTTTCTTTCTTTCCTAGCCCAGTCTGTTGGGATGCCATTTGGGCGGCATGCGGCCGCTGCTTTTCGACCAAGCTAATGCAACCGTTTACGTTCAGTCTCACCTGCCGTCAACGCCATCTCAAATGTAATTCATTCTCCCCTGCAGAAACCCGGTTTATCGGACGTGCATGGCCGGCTTTCCAGTTCAGCGCCTCTAACCGTGATATTCTAGGTGACAAGACGGGGTCCTCGTGCTTGCGATGCCAGCGATCGGGACGACAGTGTATCCCGGCTCCGACGAAGACGGAAGAGGTCACTTTCCGACACGGGCAAAATCCGTCGCTACGTCCAAAGGGCCCTCCCCGTTACGGAGAAAGCGACCTCGCGTTTCCTCCCGATCAGATATGGGTTGGGATGCCTGCGCAGGGTTGGTACCTCTGCAAGAACGAAGGTTTGAGACTTGCACTGATGACGGCTCCGTAGTCTCCTTCGAGGACGAGACAGATCGTACAGCGGCCGACTATCATGTTCTCCCCGTGAATCCTCCACCAGCACCTCGGAAAGACGCAGTCAAGCGTCGATCTCTAGCTTCTGTGGCAACTCCCACATCGTCGCATGCCCTCCAGCTTGTACTGTCCCCGAGTGACACCACTCCCACCACAGCCTTTCCGCCACAGCGCCTGGACCCAGTCAATCTACCTTTCGCATTTGATGAGCTCCGCGATCGACAGAAAGTCGCGAGTTTCAATGAGGCGTTCCTCCTTCGGCACTTCCGAAAAACGCTCGGCCCATGGGTGCTTTACCCCATTCTTCGATCACGATACGGTTGGATTAAGGCTAATCGTCGCTTTCTAGTTGGATGTTTGCGATCATGAGAGACATTTCTCTTTGGATGTGGTGGAACGGGCACCTACGAACCCCCTTCTACTCTACGCATGTTTGGCTATAGCAGCCCGTCATCTCTCCCATACAAATCATAATATTCCCCCGAATACCGCAGATGGATATCATGAGCGGTGTATCGGGATACTCTTGCCTGTTCTGGAAAACAAAGAGATTGAGATCAGTATTGATATCCTTCTTGCCTCTACCGTGATATTGCGCTTCTTCGAGCAAATTTCCTGTGCGTTCCCGTTGGCAAAGCCCTCTAATCCGATTAAAGCCTTCTAATACTTTGAGCAGCTCACAGCCCATCGAACGACCTTCAGCGTCATTTACTAGCCGGCTCAGTCTATATAAGTTCTCAGGTCGGATGTGCTACATCAGGCGGACTCGCAGAAGCTTCATTTTGGGTTTTCGTGATGCAAGATATCCAGTTTGCCTTGGCATATCAGAAACCACTGCGGTTGACACTGAGTCCATTCGGGGAGAGACTGTACCTCTTATGGCAGCACGACTCATCTCAGAAAGATCGAGATTGGGCGCATAGAGCCATTTGGCTTCTTGCAGAGACGATCAATCACTGCTATGGGGTGCATGCATCGCTGGAGATGGAAGTGCTGGGTCGGAGTACCCTGAAACGAAGGATCCATGCTTGGGACTCGGAGAAGCCGGATATTTTTCGACCACTGCATTACTCCGCTGCAGACCCAAGAATTGGCAGGCCTTTTCCCGTGGTCTGGTTTACAAGGTCACTCCATGGTATGTACCCTTGGGAGTATCAGTGATCGGTCGTTGACGTTCCATTTAGCGATCGCAGTACAACATATCTGTATGGCGAAAGCTTTGATCCTGCAACAGGAACTCAGGACCCTTTATTCGACGCCTAGTCCACAAGATATTCAGATGACCGAGGTACGCTGCCACATACTGCAACTTTCAAGGGAAAGTCTAATTGGTGCTGTTCAGGGAAACATGACGCGGAGTCTGAGCATTTTGTTCGGAATTGCACTGTCTGTTGATGACGAGATATCCCTGCGCGTCATGGCATGCCACGCACTGTGCGCCTGTAAGTAATAATTTCTGCCCTGGCTGTGGCCCACCTGCTGGATACGGAAGCCCACTAACTGATCGATTGATCCACCAGGCGGCTCCTGGATTCGTGACCCTCTAGCGCAGACATGCTTGCTGGATCTTCTTCGGAGGACCGAAGCTGAGAATGGCTGGCCATGGTCATACATGGTCCAGAAGCTAACCCAAGAGTGGCGCTTGACCGTTAGGTAAAAGCTGTTGATCAGCTGACTCAGATCATTTTGTGCTGTTTCTCAACCGCGTCATGATGATCATTCGCTTTTTGGCAACCAAAAAGTGCTTGAACACCACCCATTCTCCAGAGGTCTAACACACTTGACCGCTGTTTCTTGCTTTGTCCGATGCTCGCTACGAATAATGATCAGCAAGTGGGGAAAGGTCCAGCCAGTGCCGGAGTACGCCGGCTTGCAGACGCTGGCAGTCTGGCACGCCGACCCGCAAGACAGCTGTGTCCTCGCTAATGCAGCCTCGGCCGAATGGAGTCGGCTCCTTTCGCACTTTATCACAATAGCGTGTGGGACCGGGGAGGAGGCTGTTGGGATTCTACCTCGCTTATTCGCCGTGGCGTGCTGAGTGAGTGGGTCTTGGGATTATACCCACTGACTTGTGATAAGCGTACTGCACGCGAACGGTTTGTTAATTTACCAGCATGGAAGTCTGATCCTCGATTCTGGAGCACGACACGAGGAACATATATCCGAGCAGACCATCGGACAAAAACAAAAGTACTAGCTTAGTTTATGACTTTTTCCTATGTATATAAATATACCCAGAACTGTACTCCAATAGTATAGATACACATGATCCAAAATAATTAACCAAGAAGAGTAGGGATATCATCAACATGATATAAACAATCCATCTCAGAATCAAATCTTCTACACACCCCAAAAAGCACCTCAATAAAACCCCATTCCCATCCCCATTCCCATCCCCCCATCCGCCTGAAACGGCAAATTCAGAATCTCATCACCCAGCATATTCCCCAACATGAACAAGTTCTCCGGATCAAACCCCATCTGCACCCCCAACTCGGGAACAAACAACCCTTGTATCGTATTTCCTCCTCCCGCTCCTCCCCCACTAGTACCAGCACTAGCACTAGCACTACCAGTAGCAGCACCAGCACCAGAACCAGGCGTAGTAACCACCATTCCATTCCCATTACTCCCATTACTCGGATCAGTTCCGAAACCCTGGACATCTTGGTATGAAGGGCTGAAGGTGGGGTAGAATTGGCGGGGTGGAGGGGGGTATTGTTGGACCCAGGTTGATGATGGTTGTTGTTCGGTAGTTGAGTCGGTGGTGTGAGTGTGAGTGTGAGTGTGAGAATGAGGGACGGGGAGATCTGATGATGATGATGGCGATTGTTGGGTGAGGAGGTCGGGGTATGTACTTGTGGTGGTGTTGGGTGTGTAGATTGGTCTATTGGTGGATGTTGGTTGGGTTTGGGTTGGGGATGGGTTGTTGGTTGTGGTTGTAGAGCGGGATTGAGGATCGCCCATGGCGACTTCGCTGAGGAGGTGGAGGGGGGTTTGGCCTTGGGTTTGGCCTTGGTTTTGTTTGTCTTGTTGGGGGGGTTGCTGGGTATGGTTAGTGTTGGTATAGGGATAGGGATGGATATGTAGGATGGGTACCTGGAGTCGCTCTTCATCAGAGCACTTGTACAGTGATAATGCTTCCTTGAGGACAGGACCCTGGTCTTTACGCTTCATGAACCAGTTCCGGAGGAGACTTAGGACAACGCTGAATTTAGCAGGGGTGCGACCGCCCGGGGTTTCGCCGGCTTTGGTGTAATGACGGATGACCTTGTCCAGGTAGTATTCTGTCTTGAGGCTGCTGAGGTCGATGACTTGGGCCATGCGGGTGTCTGGGCTGGAGACGATGGAGTAGATCTTGATGAGGGCGACGATGGCGAAGGAGGTTCGGGCCAGAGCGACGGTCGGGGTTAGGACGAGGTCCTTGGTTTCGATGGAGCAGAGGGTGTCGATGGCGTCGTGGATGGAGGTCAGGCAGGTGCTGAGGGCGTTGATGTGAGCTGGGCTGGTGGGGCTGGCGAGATCGTCGTTGGCGGTTTTGGGATCGTCTCGGTGGAATTCTACGTGCATGGCGTTCTCGTGGAGGAAGAGGTTGATGATGCAGTCGGCTTGTTTCAGGATGGCTGGGGGTATGGTTAGTGGTGAGGTAGCTGGGGAATTGGGTCTGGGGGAGTTGACGTACGGGAAAAGTGCTCTGGTGGAGTTTCTCGTCGCCATTGGTCCAGTTGTCTTTCGAGGACGCGGAGCGTGTAGAGGAACTTTGGGTCTGAGAAGGATGATACGGTAGGGGCGTCGTCGCTGGTGAACTGGACGGCGATATCTTCAAGGATATGGGCTAGCTTTGCCCATTGGATCATGCCTTTGTCGGATGGTAAGGCCTCTGGAGACTTTTCGAGTATTTCCACGCATTCATCCATATATGGCATCCAGCGGACTAGATTCACGCGTCTCAAAGAGACGGCACACCTGTATGGCTGTTAGCGGTCAGTTTGTCATGATGAGTAGGGGATACGAACTGCACGGCGACGAAATAACAAGCAAGCCAGGTTCGTCTGGCCTCAGCTGAATCCAGGTCTACGACGATAGATGACTTCTTCGAGATAAGCTCCTTGACTAGGGCGAACGGCTTGGACTTGGGGATCGCCTTCCGGTTGAGACCCAGATCCATTGCGAGTGAGACAGCAATGTTTGACAACTGATAGAATTTGACCTCCTCGAAGTTGTCTGGTGGCGTGTACCAGTTGCAGCAGACTAGAATCGCCTGGACTAGATCCAGTGACTTTTCACCTTTCACAATAACTCGTTCGGCAAGCACTTTGTAGAACTCATCCA
Organism: Aspergillus tubingensis; assembly: GCF_013340325.1. Taxonomy (NCBI): domain Eukaryota; kingdom Fungi; phylum Ascomycota; class Eurotiomycetes; order Eurotiales; family Aspergillaceae; genus Aspergillus; species Aspergillus tubingensis. The sequence continues at coordinate 997,241 of NW_023336279.1, read as the reverse complement.
GCAGCGATAGCTGCAGGTGTGGTTGGATAGTACCGATCGCGGATGCAATTATAGCGTGAAACAGCACCGGCTTCTTCTGCCGCACCTCATCCATTGTTGTGCCTGGTGGGAACACCACCATAGGTATGAGGGTGGCCATTCGATCGACGTATTTGGTAAATGCCTCCTGAGCCAGTGTCTCACTCACGACGCCTCGGTCAATCAGATCACCCCCGCCCTCGCTGGCCGTGTCTTTAGGTTGTGCCTCCAAGCCGTATCCCATGGCCCGCCATTGTTTGAGAGCCTTATTGTACAATGACTGGTCGTCGCTAGGGCTCGAAGTGCGAGAAGACACTGGAGCAGTCTCTTTGATCTCCCCACTGTGCCGCCGCTTGCTCCCCGCCGTGCTGGAAGGTGACCTCAAGGGTATCGATCCATTAGTAGAGGCATGCGCCGTGGATGAAAGCCAGCGCCTTCCCGGATGCTCCTCGCGCGGCGGCTCAAGAGCGGCGGGCGGCGGAAGAGGGTGCGGTTCGTGGCCCTGGGAGGCCTGCAAGCTCGCCGTCAAGGCATCAATCTTCCTCTCGAGCTCCGCCACGCGACTGTCGGTCTTCTTCTGGCGCTTGCGCGTGGGAACGGTCACGATACAGTTCCGGCCGGCCTTGGCGCATCGTTTACACGTGCCATTGGGATGGCTGAGATCGGGCTCGCATCGGACTTTGAGTTGACGGCATGCTTCGCAGGCGCGCGGACGTCGCAATTCGGCATACGGATCGTTCGGATCGACGGGATCGAGTTGAGAGGACGTGCTGGGCACCGAGCCAGGTTCAGGCCCGCTTCGGTATATAGATGGCGTTGACTGGGAGTGCGCGGCGCTGCCGTAGTAGCCGGGCCCACTTGCAGACGAGACGGCGGATCGCAGCTGGTCAGCGGGAGAGTAAGGGGACGGTGGTTCGGGGTAATCGCTGCGGCGTGGAAGCGCGGAGGGAGCGCCGGTATTATGGTCGGGATGTCTGGAAGAGACCGGGGAAGGGATATATGGACGACCGGCTGCGGTGCCGTCGGCAGGAGAGCTGTCACTGCCAGCACGCAGACGCGGATCGATCTCCATCGGTTTGCGGGGACTGGGTTTAAGGCACGTCAGCCTGGGTTGCACGACGGGTGGATGATGGTCGCCATGGCCAACGGATCAATATCACGACCGGCAAGGATTTCCGATCGCTTGGCCGCGCGCGCGCGTTAATCCTAGAAGGGATAGTAAGGAGACCGAAATGAGAACATCAAGCTTACATTTTTAATTTGAGAGAGTAGAAGATGAGGGGGTGGAAAGGCACGACGCCAGACTCGCTTGGGAGGCTGCAGTTGGGCGAAGGTCGGAGAACCGGACGGTCGGTGACCGACAGCCGACCGTGGAGGCCTCAGGCGGGTGCGTGTTCAAGCCTTAAAAAGGAGTCCCTCCAGGAGATGCTGGATCAGATGCATTCGATATCGGGAACCACGTTCGAAGAAGATGGTGCTTCACTGCCGGGTTTGATGCGACAGATTGTGCGAGGAGAAGGAGATGACAAGAAGATGAAAACAGAGGAGAGAAAACGCGGAGACGCGAAAGACGAGCGAAGGAGCCTCAAGTGGAGGGGCGGCTTTTTGTCGCCTGCGATTTCTTGTTTCTACGTCTCTCTCCTAATCTGCCGCCAGACCATGAAATATAATTATACAAATGATACCATGAATATTATCCCTTTATAACTACGAGCAGCCAAAAGATCAAGCTCTTCCATTGACGCATTTCCCTTAAATTATTTATCTGATCTCGATGGATGGATGACTCAACACCCTCAGGCTGCCATTCCTAACTATCTATCGCTGCTTACGTGTGCACCAACTGCCATCCCATCCCCCTTTTCGATCCACAAGTTAGTTGCTCTTATCGGTCTCTTCTCTGATCATTGAGTATGTAAAAGGTGTAGCATTCGTAAATGTCCAATGTCCGGTGGAAACAGCAGTCGCTCTAACTAAATGGCCAAGAACTCACGCGCCGAACTAATTGCATCAAACATGAGGGGGAGATCAAGAACACCAACCAGAGAGAAACTCATCACTCTCTTCAACCAAACACAAGAACCCCAAGCTGCTTGACAGCTGCAAAAGAAACAACGAGACAACAGACAACAAGGCCAGGACGCCGGCTCGGCAGAATAGTGCTGGACAGAACATTTGCCTCACCAAAGGAAAGAAAAACAAAGCCACCATCGGACCGACAAGAAGGCGGAAATCCAGCCGCAACCAAGCTTGCACGGTACAAAAGAGGCCCGCTATAAACCCACAAAACACCAACATGAAGACATCAGGCTCGTTCAGGAGACTTTATGCACCGGGCACTCCTTCTTCCGCTCAAACCATTCAACAATGCATCGCTTGTGGAATTTGCACAGACACTCCAGCCGCACCAGCGACTGCCCAACCTCGTATTCTTCCATGCAAATGGTACACTCCTGTAACCCTCCATCCTGTCCCACACAGTCCTTTTCCGTCGCCTTGAATACAACCAGACGAACGGGAACGGGTGAGGACGCCGCTGGGCTACCGCTCTGCGGGGACATGCGACCTTGTCGGCCATGGCTCTCGATACAGTCGCGGATATGTGCCTCTCGACTAGTCTCGTCCCCGTTGTTGCCCAAAGGTGGAAGCTCTTGGTCACAGATCGGACAGAGATCGCGCTCTTCGACGTGAGGCCGCCGCCACGGCGCTACCCCGAGAGACGAAGGTCGGGCTGTCGACGACACGGGCAATGAACTGGCACTCCCCGCACCCAGATACGGCAGCGGTCGAGAGGAGGCACTGGAACCCATTGAGATGGGATGGAAGCGGGAACTAGATAATGATCCGTAATCAATGGGCCTGGGCCGTTCCTGCAGCCGTGGAGCAAAGGCGCCGCCCAAGCCACCAAACGTGGTATAATCGCTTGAGCCTACGGTCCGTCGTCCTGGCCGTGAGGGAAATGTACCTGGCTGCTGCTGTCATCTGGTTAGTGGAGGGAAGCATTCCGAGAAGGCATACATTGTAAACTCACCAGGCCTCCACTGTGGGGATTTTGATTAGCGGGCGATGACACGGAATGATAAGATCGATGTCCAGATTGATTGAATGAAGTAGGGTAAGCCCCCTGCCCTATGCCCGAACGTGATTCTGCTCCCCCGCGGCTCCGAACAGTCGCAAACCCACGAGGCGGGTCTGGGTTGGGATCTGGGACGCAGGGGTTACACAGCCGCACCTCCTCCCCGCCCCCCAGGGCCGGGTTGAGGGCAGTTGGGGAGGTGGCGGCGTCATCACCTTCCAAATCAATAACCGGAGCCGCGCGCGGGGGGATCAGAGAGGAGGATGCATAAGAACGATTGGGGTCGCGCACGATGAACTGTCGGGGAATAGTAATCCGGTGGGGGGAACATGACGCACACACGACCCGGCCACATTTACGGCAGTGATGCTTCCTGTACCAAAAGCTGAACGTTGTCCCGCAAATGGGACATTTCGTCACCTCCGCATCAGGCTGCCATTGCGGCCGTGTATACTCCACGTAAGCACCAGTACCCGTCCGTGACCACGATCCCCGACGGTAGTTATCAGTCGAGCTAGATATACCCTGCGGCCGGGACTGCGGTGGGGGTGATGTTAGATCGATGGGATTGGCATAGGACGAAGGAGGAGGATTCTGGGGCGTCTGCGTTTGCGTCTGCGTCTCGAACGAGGAAAACCGGGGGATAGACCTGCTATCCATTGCTGCTGCTCGACTGCTACTACTGCTCGGCCCGGTGTCCGTCAACGGCTCGGGAACTGTACGCCTCGACCACGCATCCGCCTCCAGACTGACTATCCGTCGCTTACGATCCGACCCGCTGAGAGTGGATCGCCGTCTCTCAGTACGTCTATCTAGTGCAGGACCGGCCTCACTTGTCCGTAAATGCTCCGAGCTCGCATGAGGCCTGAGACCAGAAGAAGGCGGTGGGGCGGCGAAAGCGGCGGCTGCGGCTGCTGCGGTGGTGGTGGTGGTGGATGAAGCAGATCGGGAAGATGCCGGACTCGACAGGGACGACATGAACTGAGGGAAAGGAGCAGGCGTAGAAAAGGTCGATGCTGAAGCTGGATGTCTGCCGGAGGACGCTGCAGAGGAGACTAATCTCCGCCGTTTGGACGACGGACCGTCATTGACTGAGTGGCGCGACGAGGCCAGGATTGGGGGAGGGATAAGGCAGAACCGCGTTTCCGGGTAGCGTGTAGCAGGCGTGAATTATGAAAGGGGAGAAGACTGATTCTGGGGTACGGTCTTCTACCTGAGGAGAGAGAAAAGAAGAAGGCGGAATAATTGGCAAAAAAAAAAAACAAAAAGCAGATAGACAGTGGATGCAAAGTATTTGAAAAAAAGGAAATCAATCGAGAACGTTCGGACTTTTGGGCGTCGAAGGCAAATCTTCGGCCAGGAGGGGGGTCTCGTGACTCGGGCGATGTGAAGGAGAGAAGCACGCGCCCCGAAGAAACACCAGCACCAGTTCCTCCCTGCTGACAGCAATTTGATCAGGAAAGGGATGACCAACGCGGCTGCGAAAGGGACAAGAGACTGCCAGCCGCAAGAGTGTGTGAGATTGAGGGCGTGATGGTCAGGCGCTTTGCCGCTGGCTGACGTTCAACAAGCCGAGGATTGGCCGCGGGGCAAAATGGCGGTCCGCGAGGTGAGCTTCTTAGTTAATTAGTATTTGCTCGATTCTTTGTCTCCTCTCTCTCTCTCTCGGTGTCCGTGGGTGTGTCTGTGTGCCTCTTTTATCATCAACCACGAGGCTCGCGCCGATTCTTCCGATCAGGGATGACCGGACTAGCCAATTCCGTCAGGAGAATCTACTATCTGTATTTCTAGCCAGGTCTCGGAGAATCTAGGGACACCGTGCATATGAATTACTGATCTGGTGGATCAGCCAGCTCTGATAGTCAGGCCACCGGGGGATCTCCTCTCTTCAGTCAGAGATAGGCTGATGCTCGGGTGATGCTGCTGTTGATGATTTCACATGTCTCGTATCTCATACTGATTTTAGAACAATGGACTACAATCGCTCTATCCGCCAAGTATGGGTGTAAATATTTCACTAGCATAGTGGTTGCTATTTAGCATTATCAGCACTAATGTAAACGCCTATCCCCCATTCTCCGTTCAACTATAGTTAAATGAAATTATTGCCTAACAGTCCATACACGAAAAGAATCCGCCAACCTATACAAGATGCGACGCTGGGATTGCAGAACACAAAAAGGCCGTACCCATGCCGGAATGGCCGGGTTACAGGGGAAAGGGGTCGAAATCATGGCTGCCGTAACTGCAGGCCACGATGCAAGAGCAGGGGAGGTTTAGACAGAAGATGTGGATATGAGACAATGGTGGATACAAGAATGAAAAAACGAGGAGGGAAAGAAAAGAAATAAAAGACACACGCTGGCCAGCAGAATGCTGCAGGATCCGGTTGCTTATTTAACGGAAATCCAAACCCATATATCACAAACGCCTTTGCACATAATCCTTTTGTTGACGACACAGTGGGGAAAAGAAATTCGTCATCTCCACAGCAATGCCGATGGAAGATAGCTTCGCTTATGCTTTCAGACTGACGAGGCTGCCTTCAGTGTGCCTCATCGTCGGGGTGATGCGCTTCATCCACCAGTTCGGCGGCGCTGCCCGCAAACGATGGTTCATCCGGACTGGCTTCGTGGATATTATCCTGAGTGCGGTACTGTGCGACGTAACCCATACTGGATGGACGCTCAACACGTGTGCTTCCATCGTTTACCCGACGACTTGATGTGGTGGATGCGGTTGTGGAAGCAATGGAAAAATTGCGATCTCGGGAGGGCGAGCTGGTAGCAGTGAATGGTAACCGACCAGTGACTGAGGCCGACGGATGGAGTTGCCCGGGATTATGAACAGATGGTTCTCCGTGACCGGATTCCATTGATTGCAGAGCGGCTGTATCCGTCACCACAGAGAGAGGGTTCTGCGTCAAATTCAGCTCCTCCGGAGCCAGAGAACGTATAGAACCCTGGCGTCCGGCACCCGGTCGAGACGGAGACTGAGAGCTATGCTGAGAACCCGCGCGACTTGGAAGCTCAATGTCGCCGCCCGTTTCTACCTTGGGCAGAACAGTCTGCGTCTCCGTAGACCGCTCGTTTCCTTCACCGTCCGAATCGCGGTAATTAGCATTGGCCTCCGAGGCCTCGCGGTTCTGCTCTGTGGCGGCCTGCTCGTCAGGTTCGTCTCGGTAGGGTTCATGTTGGTCATGGAACTCTTCACTTTCGGGGAAGAGACCAGGCGGTGGTGCTCTGCTGCTGCGTACGACCTCGAAGCCTTTTCCTTTCTCCTTGGTTTTTCCACGGAACAGACTACGGAAGAAGCCGGTAGCAGAAGAAACCGGTCCAGTGGGGTCGGCTGGACCAGTCTTCAACTTGCGAGTGCCCGACTGGGATAATGGCGGCCCCCGGACTCGGTAGTAGAAGTCGACTTCACGGACCGCGTAGTCCTTGCGTGACTGCCGGGGATCATCAAGGTCAAGGTCATCTTTTGGTGCCGGAATATACGCGGGAGTAGGCGTGCCCCTTCCAGAGACCGACGGCCCTTCGATAATGTCATCATCGATGTCTCCGTAACTTGAAGATCTGTGTGTGTGCCGCGATGCTCTGCCCTTCTCTCCGGCAGATCCCATATCCACAACCTTCTTGCGAGGCCGCGGTGGCCGATAGTAAGGGTCATGCGGATGCATCGCAAAGACGGGACCGCTCTTCGGGGAGTTACTTCCTGGGGTCTGATACCCGGCAGCAAAGCCACCGGGTGTTGAGGGCGTAAAGAAACCGCTACTGTTAGCCCGACTGTGGTTTCCACCGTGCGCGCTGCCTGAATCAAAAATTGCGCTAGCCCGCCCTTCACTTGCACCAGCACGGTTCAAAAGCATCGCTGAGCTCCCGGAAAGACTGCGAGGTCTCGACCCGTCGAACTGGGATGACAGCCTGTCATCGGTGTGCGCTAGCATGGCAGCTTCCGATCCCATGCTTTGACGAGTGGCGACGCTTTGTCTGGGCACACGCCGTGACAGTTGCCGCATACCGAAAACCTTAACCAGGCCACCGCGGGTAACACCTCCTTCGTAGCCACCCGCACCGGCGAGTCGTGCAATGACTTCGATAAGGGTTTGCAAAGCGTTCAAAAAGAATCCGAAGACCATGACAAGCGCATGAAGGAACAAGATGATATAGCCAATCCATCCACGAGCGGCCTGTGAGATGCGCAATGAAGGAACAAAAACGACGCTGAGCAAGATCGTCAGGAAGCGAACGATGGAGAAGCATGCATGGTAGAGGTTCATCGACGTTGGTGACGGGAACGGTTTGAAGGCTATCAGTGTCAAGATCGACACCACCTCGCATATAGCCAGTAGTACGATCTGGGCAATGCCGGAGGGCTGTAGCGCCCCAATCGCAATACCACGAACGAACGTCAGGAATATTGGCACCAAAGCGAAGGCAGCTGCATCGTCACAGAAAGTGTTGTAAAGCGGGCCGTAGAGTAGTACGGTCGAAAGATCGTCGAAAAGGTAGGACTTCGGCCGGGTGTTCGCAATTAGCCGCACGGTCCACAGAGAGAAGGCTGCCAGAATCACTATGACCACGACTGCGAGTGCGACAGAATATGCCGGGGATTCGCTGGCAATAACCAACTGGAAAAAAGATAATGATAGGACCGGGAGCAGTAGAAAATTGAAGACGACCCGGACAATGTTCCCAACGGTGAAAGGCATGTTTTTAGATCGAAGGTCCTCCTCCGGATTATTGGCGATCTTGCGAGAGATTGAACGCAAGCCAAAAACCACCTGGATTAATAAAGTGACGACGACTAGAATTACCAGTAGCCAAACCATCATTCCCGGCCAAATATCACGCGCTGCAGGCATGCCGACATATTGATCGAGTCTGTCCAATCCGTAGGTAGCGTTGACGGCATACACACCGTCCTTGACGGGGTTTTGCTCGTTTCCGGGATCCAGGAAACTCTGATTGAACATGAGTACGGACCAAGCAACCCGGCTGATCACAGGCTGATAGAAACCAGGGTAGTTCAGGGTTAGAGAGCCGGTCAACACTGCAAACTGGATGTATTGTAGGCAGTCTCCAAATCCCGGCGTTACTAATCGCAGCACATCTTCGTCACGACCATAATTACTAGTCCAGTGGAAGGGGTCCGTAGTACCCCAAGGGCTGTAGATCGCTGCCGTTACCGTGGCGATTCCGACCAGGACAAGAATAACGAGGGGGATATAAGCCAAGGTGCTTTTCAGAGACGACCCAAGATCGGGGGTTATTGCGACGGATATACAACCGAGCTTCGTGGCAGCAGCGTCGCCAGACTTGATCACGAGTCTTGACGACAAGGTCGAAAAGTAGTATGAGGAAAGCATATCGTGTTCAATCGAGAAGGCGCGCAAAGCGGACAAGTCCGACCTATACAGCGAGGATAATGTTAGCCAGTGCGCGATACCAGTATACAACAGCGCCGAAGAAAACGGGATTCCTCACGAGTTGACATAAAAAACGGGGCCCAGGGGGCAAGACCCCTGGAAGACCGAGTCGCAGAATCTCGACGGTTCATTGTAAGGAGAAAAGCTCAGAACGTCGATTGACGACAGAAGGGTGGAGTATTTGTTGTTTGCAGTATTCAGATCCACGATCTTTCCGACAGTGTCATTCGGGTTCGACCACTGGGGGTCATCCGGCGATGGATAAGTCTCCCCGTTCGCAGTTCCCGAGACGTTGCCATAGACTGATATGTTCAGAGGGTGAAGGGAGTCGTGCTGTTTGAAAACAACGGAGACGTCGAATGGGACGAATTGTAGCTGTTGTGGTTCCGATTGAATCACAGCGGGTTCCAGACAGTTCTCAAAGTCCAGCAACACCGCAGAGGCAGGAGGTATCCAAGATATCAACAACACAACCAGCATCAAGCTAATACCACTGACCCATGATCGATCTCTGTGCCATCGCCATCGTCGCGTCGTTTGCTGATCCTGCACGAACCCGAAACCTTGGACACCCTGTCTTCTGGTCCCGACAGCTGAACCCGCATCATGGTGCCATCTCGCGTCGCAACGTACAGACATTTCGGCCATCGACAGCGAACGGGATGACCTCCTCGGGGAGGTCAGTCCCCCCGTAAATGATTCAATCCACGTTGTCCAAGCAGTATCGGAGAATGCCAATAATCCCAGGACCTCGGGTACCTGATCAGGCTCCAAGTATAACGAATGACGTTTCCCGGTCGAGATTCAGCGAATGAACGGAACGGTAGGTAGGATTAAAAACGGGCGAGGTCGGCGAGGGAAGGGGAAGCTGAAGTTGGGATGAGGGAAATGGCAGGGTGGCTTGTGGATGATGGGCTATTCGAGAACAGGAGTGGATTACTCCTCGATCTCCCCCAGGTTGGTGATGTAGGGGATGCGCACCATCACTTCGGGGGTTGGCGGGGAGGGGAATAGGCCAGGCTCGGAAGGTGAGGCAGTAAACACGGGAAGTCAGCAGCAGCAGTTGGTTAGTGGAGAGAGAGAGTAGAACGAGTGGGAAGCCCGATACGATGGGCGGTTTAGACTTTGTGCAAGGAAAAGAAAGCACCACGCCTGTGAATCTGCGACAAGGCAAAAGGGACGAAAGAAGGGAAAAGGGTTAAGAAAAAATTAAGATAGTAAAAAAGAAAAGAAAAAAAAAAAGTTGGCATGATTGGTATGCGAGGCCCCCCAGCTCGGGCTGAGCGAAAAGGCCCATCGATCCATCCACCATTAACGGGGGGGGTGGGCTTTGCTTTGCTTGCCTGGCTGACTGACTTGACTGATTGACTGCGCCGCCATGTTTGTTCTCTTTGCTCTGTGGCAGCCGGGGAGCGACGGATTCAGTTTGGGGCGGTAGCACTGCTAGTACAGTAGTTAGTTCCTAGTGGTGGGTGGCAGTGAGTGAGTCCAGTGGGTGGTGGCTTCTAAACTTGGCAACGCTAATCCTGAGGAACCAAGTCCCAAAGTCAGCCAAAAAGGCAACCCACCCATTCATCCATCCATTACTTACTAGTTATCCGCACACAGAACCTGATCTACCGGCCGGAGGAGTATGTCTCTTTTTTTGTTAGTGAGTATCATCTGACTGCTAGTTGGTTAATCGCTAGTATTCTAGTATAGTTGGTAACTACGGAGTATCTACAAGCTGCTAACCCCAAAAGAGGCTCATGCTGAACGGTTGTCTCACCCCTCAGTCACTAAAATCACTCCAAGTATCATGGTCAACGAATTATTACTTGACAACTATTATTATGTGTCGTTCATTCATATTTGCTAATACCGCCTATTTTGCGCTTCCTTGTTTCGCAGCCACACCGTGGGCTCGGATCAACCTAGCTTAGCTACTGAATAAGTTAGGTATTGCTTGGGAATGAATGATGAGATGGCATCAGCCCCATGAAGGACCAAATGATTCGGCAGTGGAATATGACGGGCGGACGAAAGGTCGAATCCGGAAACAGAGCTGGGGAGCTGAGTCGGCTTTTCCTGACTGATGGCCCATGGTCGTGTAACATACCACTCACTCACTTATCGTCAAAGCCAGGGAAGAAGGAAGCCGGAAAAGGCTAGGATCCCTTACTTGTCACTGCCGATTCAATGCCAATACAACCCTCTGATCGCATCCCCTTCCATACTGCACAATGATGAATTCGATCTCCTACTAGTATCCGACCACAATGGTTGAAATAATTCCTTTGCTGGTTTCGTCTGTCCAAATTATGGGACTTCAGTTCCCATGGGCTCTCACTGAGACTTCAGCTTCTAGACCTTTCTACTATGTGGGCTGCCAATGAGCCAAGACACTGAGAACCCGAGACAGTCGAACAATGTAGCCCTATACAACCGATATACATGATGACAGGTGGGGATCCGGGCGTCGGGATTCAGCCATGTCCCAGATTAGTGCACAATTCGCCACTGGTAGTTGCGCTAGTTAGCTGCTCATCTAGATGAGTCAGGAAAAACGACCTTTAGTTAGTTCCGCCTGGTTAGTATGTACTCCTTTGGACGATAACACGTAGTAGTATAGATAGCCATAAAGTGGAAAGAGTAGCTGCTGCCATCCGGAAAAGGATAGCTTGATTAGCTCGCGAAATACAGCTAGAGCAACAACCCAGCAAACTGCCATTAATACTCGGGATAGTCTGAAGCAGTCCACAGCCAAGTTTTCTCCCAACTCTCAATGATCATCTTCGACGTACGGGTGTCTATGGATCTCAAATCATTGGGTAAGCTATCGACGGTTGATCCCTGTGACCGGTCCTTGCATCTCCCGGAGGCTGTGCCACCGAAGGAATCAATGGCTAGCAAAACAGTGATATCGCTCTGCACCGGTATAGATCTGTTCGTTTATTCCCTTTCTCAAAAGCACGCGTAGTCTTCCCTTTTTTGTAGCTATTAAGGGGCGGGAAGAGGCCAGGAAAAATAAAATGTAGTTGCCTAACCGCGGTAGAACTGCCCCCCTGTGGTGAACAATTGACACGTTTCGCCAAAGCTTAGCACGAGTATGGTCAGTGGAGAGAGCGTCAGCAAGAATTCTTTTCAAGCCGAACTAGAAGTTAGCAATCCTAGCTAAATCGCTGGGCTGGTATTAAGTTGAAGACATGTGTCGCGCGAGGTACGTGAAGGTGGAGCGCGTCACCAAATTCATGCTTTCTCAGAGGGGGAAATCGCAAAAAAGGGAGCAACTGGTTGGTATGTGGGGGGAGTAAACATCCCACTCCGAACTATCTATATTTTCGCCCCCTCCAAAAATCTATATTTTTGAAAGGATTAAGTGACTTACTCAGTCATGAGAGGTCGTATACTTGTTAAGTACGTAGCAGACTATATTCGGGTTAGCAAATTGAGTTGCGATAAGCATGAGCAGCGAGGCTCCGGAATTGTAAAAAAGTTCCTGACCAATCTGAGAGGTGCAACAACTAAAGGATTCATGTACTCCGATGCTTCCCTGTCTATATCCACGAACTGTGTGCTACAGTAGTAGTGTCTAGTAAGGTTGCATTGGAAGATTTTAGCCTGCTACCTTATTTTCTAACAGGACAGTACAAAGCGTCACGTTCTTGAGCCGATGATTGGTCGATAAGGTCGATAGATCTCCCCAATCTCGACTAGTAATGACTAACTAAGTCATTCCCTGGCAGCCCGTGATGTTGTACGACCGGTCGCCATGCACGGCTAACATACATGCATGCGAGGTGTTGGCCGGCATCGATGAAAACGGAAAGCCGAGGCTTGGGCCCCCAGCCCAACACAACTACTTACTACAAAGTACTTACTACTACTTACTCGATATGAGGGTCTACATCAAGACGTATGGGCGAACTTGTAACTACTAGCCTCGTATCAATATATCTCGGTTGTCTACTATGGAGTGGTAGCGATTAGGGAGGATGCGCTGTAGTATAGGTATAAAAGTTACATACTAGGAAAATAGAGGAACATGTTCATTTAGTATATAAACTCGAACTGCTAATTTGATTTGCTATACTGTTTTAGATTATTTTTATATTGTTCGGAGACATACTCGATACATCAATGATACTCCAGAGTGGAGACTTGAGATAGTTGCTAAGTTCAAAGATGATGCCACTCCGGCAAATGTCATTACCGATTATGTCTGAATTTAGTTCCCTACCGAGTACTACTGTCATTGTTCTATATCCTATTTTAACGAGTTATATCACTGGTCAATCGCTTAGTCGTACGTAGTATTACTCCGTTGTACTAACTACTATTACTATATAGTAGGGGCGGAGTACCTAACAGAAGCGAGCTCTCAGCGCCAAGAAGCCAATGGGGGCGCGGAAAATAGTGCGGTCAAGCTTTCATCGTTGTAGGATGTTGTTCCAAGTAAATAGGTTCATTAGTTGACTAGTGGATGGTGTTGACCCATAATCTGCGACGGCTGGGTACTAAGTTGCCGCCCTGAACATCAGTCCCTACGATGAAGCTCATTCGTTGATGTGCCTGAGCGGCAAAGGATTGCTCAAATAATTGGCTTTGCTTTGATCGACCGAGGGACTCTCAGGGACTGGGGATAGCGCGACGGACCTCCGTAGCGAAGGCGGGAAATGATTGACCGGAAATGAGATCATTAAATTTCCCCCCTTAGGTGAGGGTCCTCAATCTCCAAATCTCTAGGCAGTAGTAATTATATGATAACTTGTGACTCTGTCAATGGTCTGTGTAGCTTCGAGGGAGGAAGCAGTTGCGATTTTACTGGGATATTCTATGGGACCATCAGTATAACTATGTAAGTATGAAATGCATGCTGGCACGAATTTCATACCAGACAAACAATGATTATACGTGCGGCATTTGAATTTCTTGGCAGTCCTGCATGTCCAGTGAGCTGATCGTATACTTGTTAGGGTCCTATGGGCACCCGCCCCTGTTATCTACATGCAGACAAGAAGTACAATTGCCATCCATGTAGGGTAAATTGGTGGTCAGAAGAGAAAAGCTCCGTCTGTGTAATTGATGAACGACACTATTCGAAACTTCTAGCTGAGAGTTTCAGTTTTGCCACCGACAGCTGCAGGGTTGAGAAAACCAGCTCAGCAAATGTCGGGGAAAATACTGTACATTAAGTACTACTTCTCGATCACCCTTCCTTATGGGCTATCGACTTACAACAGTGCTGTGGTGATGCCCTTTTCTCACCACCATCAGCACCACCAACCCCCTAGCAGCGGGAGGCACCTACCTATCTAACAATCTACTTAACTCTTGTCCGGCTTTTCCCAAAACCCTCCCTCAAGCAGACCAAGCGTGCAAGGTTCGCCGGGGGCTCGTCAGCGGCCCACCGAGCAATCAGCAGCCTCACCAAAAGGGGACTAGGGGCGCGCGGGGCCAATCCCGAGAGGGACTAGGGTCGTTTCAAGCTGAGGGTCGGGGCCAGCCAACGGAACGCACTGGGGGTGTGGGCTCCAATCACACATGCCACACCAGATTGATCGGTTTCTCTGATAACAGGGGGTTGTGTTTCTATTCGCTTTGATTCATCTCCAGTCCACGTCAGTTTCAACCTGCGGTTTGGGTTGTGCTCCCTCGGGCAGTTAATAATAGCAGTGATCTTGGGATGATTTTACCGCCAATGTCTGTCGACGGAGTATCTTCCTGGCTCGATGATGCTAAAAACAGCCCTCGGCTGGGATCGAGCATTCCCTTACCCGGATGGCTTGCAAAGGAAAATAGCCGACCGGAGAGGCGGTGCACAAGAATGTTGCCAGTATTTCCCAAATAATATTGAGAGGACCCAGTTGTGGCCCCTGCAGTTTTAACGGATAGATAGCTGTTGACCTGCCATTCCTTTCCTGCTTTTATGCCCCGATTCCTGGTCCCCACGTGATTGACTAGTCAATGGTTCGCTGCTTCGTCTCAAATACAGTACTACTGGCTGGCTGATTTATTTACTTACTCCATCCTTGGGAGGAATGAGTACTAGTATAGTATGGTATAGTAGTACGTAGTAGTAACCATTCGCCCCCATCACTGTGGCATTCGTAAGCCCCAAAAGTAAGACAGAGGCAGAGAGAGAGAGAGAGAGAATGGAAGGCAAAAAATAGAAAGAAAAAGAGAGGTCAAGCATCCATTGTCAACGTTTATTTGACAGTCTAGAACGGAAGAACCCATACTACAACCTCCAAAAAGGCGGGTACCGACCACGTTGGCCGGGATTCCTGATTGTAGTAGCCCAAGGATTGGTGAGGTGGATTGAAGAATCGCAACCAGTGGAACAAAACCACTGCGGAGATCCTCCCTCTCCCTAGCCTGCCTGAGGTACCCGTCCCTCGGTCGGAGAGAGGTTTAATAGCACGGGGTCGTACCATCACTCGTCCACATGTTCCTGAATGTTTGTGATCTTCTTTTTTTCCCTTCCTTCTCTCTCTCTCTCTCTCTCTTCCTTCTCCCCCCTTTCCTTCCCTCTGCTTTGACTGCTCTGTCCGTGGCTGGAGCATTGCTCTCCCCTCCATATCTCGCAACTAGCTGCTGGAACAGCTTTAGTCCCTACCCCGTCTCTCCCTTGCTACAATCAACCCCCCCGTCTCTTCTGCGGAGTACAACAACCGGGCGGGCTGAGCTATAGTTCCCTACTACTATCGCACATCGCCTTCAGAAGCTGCGAAGCGCCGAGCCCACTCGCGCTGGCGTTTACAGATACACCACTCTACCTTGGAGTTCATTGGTTAGTTTGGCTACTGCCTTATGCCCCTCTATCTAACCCCTGAAGCTTCCAAGCTCAGATACTACTTACTAGCTTCCCCCTTTGTTACAGCGCCGTTCCTGAATGGTCATTTAATTGATTGGTTTTGGTAGATCGCTCGTCTCCGAGTCCCACCAGACAGCGTAGGTAATCGCACCGGTCCTGCTAGCAGTGTCATACAATCGGCCCCGTGTACTTGGGTAATTGCTCTGCACACACCCACTTCTGGTGTTTGTTATCCGCTAGCTTGTTCTTTCTCACGCCGCGCGTCCCTGTCGCATATTGAGCCTTGTGTGCGAACACTAAGAAGTTCGAGCGAGTCACTTGTCCCACCAACCGCCACTTCCTCCCTTCCTACTTCGGTACCCGAGATTCTATCTTGCCTCGACGACTGCCATTACTTACGCGCGATAAGGTGTATTCGATTACGCTCCGTATTTACACTTACCGAGCTGTCAACAATAGTCCTGCTTTGTCGATCTTCCACCTGCGCACACGTACCTGCGAGATTGGCGGAGAATACGGACGGACAGGCGCCGCATATACTTCATCAACCCATCCTGAATTTCCTGCGATGCTCAATAGCAGGCCGTATCGTATCTCGGAAACGTACCTACTTTGAAATCCACCGATATGTCTACATCTACCGAGGATCCCTTTGCCTTCATCGCGAACGAACAGAAGCCCGCGCCGGCCAAGAAGCCGCATTGGAGAGATAAACTGTTCTCAAAGGACAAGCGGGCCAAGGGCTCTACAGACCAGCAGATAGAGGCTTTCCTCGCACCTACTCGCTCGAAATCCGTATCCTACGGAGCGAGTCAGACTACGCCTCCGCGATTGGATGCCACCCAAAAATGGCCGTCTGCCCACGATGTCCTCAGTGCGGCTTCGTTGAACCCTGCCCTTCATGATGCTCCCCCGCCCGTGGACTTCACGAAACCACCCTTCAAGAGTCGTCGGAAGGGGTTGACGGTCAAGTTCAGTGCCCATACTCCCGAATTGATTGGAGAAGGGGGTGATGAGACTGACAAGCCGACAATTGAGATCTCCTTATGTCGTAATAACCAGAATAGCCACAGTCCCAGTATGGTGGATGACTTTGGTGATCGCCAGCCAAAGCTTCCTCAACTTCGTCTGGACACTTCGTTTGGTGACTTCAGTGCCCCGGCGCCGCAGCAGAGAGATGCGCAGAAGGGGACACGTATAGAGGACTGGAAGCCGCTGTTGCTACAGAACCCTCAGGACGCTGATTTCCTTATGACACTGAACCTGGGAGAAAGAGGCTCCCGCTTATCATTCCGTGCTTCACCCGAGTCCCATTCGTTTGCCCAACGGATACGAGACAAGATGCAAGCTGAGGAGGGACGTGCTTTGCAGCACCGAATGCCAGATCCACCCTCCCCTGCAGATGAAGCAGGGGTGCAAAGTCCGGCGGAGGCTGTTCCTGACAGCCCGAGTTCAACCTATGAGACGCCTCCCCTTTCGGAGACAGAGCCCAGCCCGCCCGAGAATCCGTTTCGAGAACCCCAAGTCCCTCCTCACATCGATCGCAGTCCAGTTGATCGCAGCCCTGAAACCCCGGTCCTTCCTTCTATACTCTCTCCTGGCGGAAGTGCCCAAAGCCTTTCTCCTCCAAAACGGCAGATCATACCCAAGATGGCGGAACAACCTGACGCCCCTTCTCCTCCAGCCAGCAGGGATAGCCGCGATACTCCCCGGAATCCTCAGGCTCCAAAGTTTACATTGCGGTCTGTTGCTAATCAACTGGGTGACACGGCTTTCACTGATCTGAAAGCGTACATGGCGCAGTTTAAAGGCTTGATCCAAGCCTCTGCGGAAGAAGCCAAGCCCATCCAGGACACCTCTCTGTCTGAATGGGTGAGAGCTGAAGTGTGGTGGTTTCTGCGGGGAAAGAAACGTCTCGAGGTTTATGCACGGTCACGCCCCTCCAGCTCTGGCACACGGTCACCCCTTCTCAGCTCTACAGAAAGCGCGAAGCAAGCCATAGTGGATCTTGCTAAGGCCTTATGGATCAATGAATATGTCGTCCCACAACATGATGAGGTAACCCGCTATGGCGCAAGGAGTATTGATGCTGTGATTGCAGTAGCCAACACAACCGGGAACGCACAATTGGCCGATCTCCTTACCCTACACCAGGCGATCATGAACCATACTCGCTCATTAGCCATGTCTATCAAGCGGAACAACATCCTTGTGGCTATTGCATCCCAGGGCGATTCCGCCATACCAGTTGACACTAGTGTTTGGATGCGATATCCATCTTTCGCTCTGGACGTGGCTGCGGTCCTCTCAGGTACAGTAACAAGCTCGCTGCTGGCGGACACGGCAGGAAAGGGGCCTTCCTTTGTGCAAACAATGCCACTCAGTGATACTAGTCGCTATTTCAGCTACGGGACCATGTTTGTGAATGTTCTCGTCAGCTCCAATGAAGATGACATGCCGAAACTGTCTATGCCATGCGCATTGTCCATAATACGTGATCGTGCTGACTGGTATGTCTTCGCCGCGATAACCAGCCAGAATGAACTTGTCAATGTCATGATCCAGTCGGACAAGAAAAAGGGCCCTACATGGGACAGCGTGGACTGGCTAGTCCGGTCACATTCGATAAGGGTGAAGCTGCCGCGTGGATTTGTGTTGGAGGTCGCGTTCCAGGAGGATGACTTCAAGAATATCTGGAACATTGTCCAGTACACCCGCAAGACCGAAGCAAGCCTGCAGGCTGAATCGGGTGAAACAGTGATTTTCGAAAACACTCTGAAGTCATTCCAGTATATGGACCCTGGAACGCCAAAAGCCTTCCCAGCCGATCCCATTGAGCGGTGTCGGCTTCGACTCTTCGAAAAGACCATCACTCTGACTGAGGGCACTGGCAGTAGAATTGTGCATCAAGGGTTTCGTCTTGCGGTACTCACAAGCCCAAAGGTCAAGACTCTTAGCAGTGTGCGTCATACCATTGGGTCCGGCGCACCAGTTGTTTTCGGTCTGCTCCGAGGTGAAGATGGAGCACCAGCCCTTCTACTCAAGGTCAAGGAGGAAGGAAGGACCCGGTCTATGGTGATGACGTTCTATGAATCGGAGGATCGCACAAACATGCATTCCTTGCTTCTGGGTATCCAGCCTAAGGGAAACGAGGTTAAGTCACCTGAGATCCCAATCCGTGCATACACCGTCCAACAGCCTGCCGATCGTAACACTGGGCAGCCAGCAAAGGATCATATTCAATTTCCTGCCGGTACAGTCTCGATCATTGACCGTGAGCACACACATGTTGAGCATGGGTACGGTCCGACGGTGCTATCTGAGAATCTACGTGCTTTCATCGCAACCGAATGGGGATCTGTCACGGATCGGATCAATCTCGGTATGCTTTCCAGATCATTATTGAGAACTTCGCTAACGATATCCTAGGGCCCGGTGAGCTGAAACTGGGACTTGATGTCAACAACCGGACGGGGCTTAGCCTGTACCGACCTGGGCAGAAGGACTGGACTGTGTCCGTTGCTGAGAATCTAGTGCTACCAGAGATGCCAGATAAGATAACAGATTTCTTGAAAATCGCCACGGCCAAACCAATGATTCGACGATTCGACTTTGCATCTGTACAAGGTAATATACCATGCTCTTTACATCGGCCTGAAACGACTTGACTGATATGCCTCTCAGATCTTCATATGTTCGAACGAGCTGTGACGGGCTACCAGGTGCTTTTTGACAGGTATGCATAAGTCAGATTTGTTGAAAGAGGCCATAACTAATACTGGGAATGTAGTGTGGCTACCTCGTTCGCCATCTCACGACGCCGAATGGTTGTCCCGATCACTAAGAAGTGGGAATCCAGCCTGGCTCGAATCCAAGTGATCAAGCGCGACAGAATTGTGCAGCTGGTAGTCTTCTTCAGTGACTTCCATCATGGAAAGTGCATGAACTTCGTTCTCAAAGGCACCGACACCCTGGAAAGCTTCGGGAAAGCTGGCAAGTTTGGGGTTCGGATTGTGGATGCCAAATTTGCTCTGCCGAAGACTGAAGATGACCCGGCATCGGACTTTGTATCTCTGGACTCTCCGGATTACCCAATGGAGCACGACGACATTTCAATTGCTTTTGACTCTGAAGCAGGTATGCCGAGTGATCCCTTGCTATTGCGCATGTCTGGTGTTGATACTGATATCCTATAGATCGGACGAATTTCCATGCGGCTGTGCCCGGATCAGTCCGTGAGCCGTCGAGGATGAGCTCTCTGCGTCGTTAGGCTTAATCTGAGTCCGACTGTCACTGTTTTGCAGTATCCATTTCCTACTTGTGCACTCATCCATCCATCCATCATCACCTCGCCCACCAGTCGGCCCACGCGTCACGTGCCCGTTATCCGATGCGGAGCAGCCTCTCCCCCTCTTCGGCTCCCCTTCCCCACTCTTCCTGAGTCACGACAGCAAATCTCCGAATGGCGAATGGCCGGCATTCCCGACTGTGTCCGCGCGGCCTAACGTTTCTTCTTTTCATCTTTTCTCATCATCACCATGGCTCCCGCTAATCGAGAAATGGGCGCCTCCACGCGCGCTCTTCATGTCGACGATGCCCTGAATGTCGTCACGGATGTGGCTCCGCCAATTCACGTGGCCACTACTTTCCGCTACTCCGACAACCCCGATGACTTAGTGCCCTGGGCCGACCGCAGTGGGGTAAGTGTCTTACTCCCCGAATGCACTCCGAGCTCAATGCTAACTGTGCTTCCGTGTCTAGGATCAGAAGGACAACACAGCTCACGTCTATTCTCGGTTGACCGCCCCTAATTATACTCGGTTTGAAGCTATCTTGTCTTCACTCCTCAATGGAAAGGCCATTAGCTACTCCTCGGGGTTGTCAGCTTTGCACGCGGCGCTAGTCCTGCTCAAACCCCGCCGGATTGCCATTGGAAACGGTTATCACGGATGCCATGGCGTGATCTCTCTGTTCAGTCGCCTCACTGGACTTCAGAAGCTAGACCTGGATTGTCCTGCCGAGCAATTGGAGGCTGGCGACGTGATTCATCTGGAAACTCCGGTCAATCCCGAGGGAACCGCCTTCAATATCGAAGCGTATGCTCAAAAGGCTCATTCTCGTGGCGCGTACCTGATTGTTGATGGCACATTCGCCCCGCCCTTCCTCCAAGACCCGTTCGAATGGGGTGCCGATTTGGTGATGCACTCGGGGTCCAAGTATTTTGGCGGACACAGTGATGTTCTTTGCGGAGTTCTTGCCACACAGCGTGAGGATTGGGCGAAACAACTGCTTGAGGACCGGGTCTTCCTGGGCAGTGTGATGGGAAATATGGAGAGCTGGTTAGGCGTTCGCAGCTTGCGGACTCTGGAAGTCCGAGTGCAGCGCCAGAGCCAGAACGCAACCAGCCTTGTATCCTGGCTGAACGATGCACTGCGTGCGCCCAGCCCCGCTCCGGATAGCGACGAAGCTGTGGTTCAGCGTGCCCTCGAGCAGGTCTTCCACGCCAGCTTGCAGAAGGAGGACGAGTCTTGGCTGTTGAAGCAGATGCCCAATGGGTTCGGACCGGTCTTCTCGATCACCATGAAGACGGAGGATTTTGCCCGGAAGCTCCCGAGCAAGCTGGCATTTTTCCAGCATGCCACCAGTCTTGGAGGAGTGGAAACGTTGATCGAGTGGCGGACAATGTCGGACGCGACTGTGGATCGCCGGTTGCTGCGCATCAGTGTCGGGTTGGAGAACTGGGAAGATCTCCGGCAGGATCTGGTGACCGCGTTCAAGGAATTAGTCGAGGGTAAATAATGACTGAATTGAACGATCTCATAGATATGCCCTGGCAGTCCACATGATGTTTAAATTGGTAATCTCATGATCTCCGCGTAGTACTGCTTGCTTAGTTGCAAAATCAACTCCGTACCTAACTACCAACTGGACAATCCCACCGGCGCGGCACCACCACTCTTATCATCCACATCCTTATCAGCAGACCCCGCACGCCCGCCTTTGTTTTCTCCTTACTTAGTATCTTTCTCCCCTCCTCAATCCCACCCTCAATAAAACCAACCAACCAACAAACAATATTCATCAACTCCCTAATATTCTAAATTACCCACAACATGTCCTCTGAAGAGAATACAACATTCCAAATCCACTACTTCGCCTCCGCATCCACCTACACAGGCAAACAATCCGAACGACTCCCCGCCCCCTTACCGCTGCCGAAACTCTTCGATACCCTTGAGTCCATGTACCCTGGGATTAAGGAGAAGGTGTTGAGTAGTTGTGGGGTGAGTTTGGGGGATGAGTATGTTGATGTTGAGACTGATGGGGAGGTGGTTATTAAGCCTGGGGATGAGGTTGCGGTGATTCCGCCGGTTAGTTCGGGGTGATCAACGGTCTACTCCTATTGGAATGAGTTATCTTGGTTACTTGGGTAGGTAGGTAGGTAAGTAGTTTGTGGGGTATTGGTTTTGTGTGTCTGTTTTTGGCTGATTATTATTTGTATAGGCATAGGTATAGGTACATGCGCTGGCTGGTAGGGGGTGGGAAGTCTGGAGTATTAGGGTGGACTTGCTTGGATGTATATGATTGAAGTGGGAAAGGGACATAGGAAAGAGATCAATGAAGGGACAGAATGTAAGGGGATAGATTAGGGGATGGGGGTTGTCACCACCGTCAACATCAACATCAACATCAACATCAATATTAGCATTATCAGCGCCATCACCATCGTCATTGTCTTCAGCATCATCGTCTTCAGCATCATCTAACCATCCAACTTCTCCACACCCGCCGCCTTCTTCTGTCTCCAAAGTACGAGTCCGCAAACGCCTGAGAAGAAGAACATGATGCTGCGCACATTCATCCTCATTAGCATCCAACCGACTCCATAAACCACACCCAGGGGGAGGTTACTCACCACATAGCAATACACAACCCCCAAATCGACTTCGCCTCCAAACACACCGACTTACTCGCTCCAATCCACGCCGTATAGTTCACCGTCCCGCCACTCAGATCCTCCAAATAACTGCTCAGATGCGTGGCAAACGTATACGCCGATGATCCGCTTGACCCGTCGCTGCTGAGCTTGTTGCATTGCAGATAGGAGAGTGGCTTGCCGATGATGACTGATACCACGATCACGGCGATGAGGAGGAGGGTGTCGAGGATGGCGGAGATTAGGAAGTGTAGGATGTTGTCGAGGAAAAGGATCGTTGTGATGAAGCTGTATATTACTGCGATGCTGGTCTGGTTTCCGTTCAAGGGTGGTTAGAGGGGTGGATGTTGCGTGGGTAGAAATTGGGGGAAAGGACGTACCACTGTGATCGTCCCGATGAAGATGGCTGGGGGCGTGGCGTCATTGGAGACGATCTCGGCGATGAAGTTCGCTGTTAGTCCGATTATGGCGATGAGTGAGCAGAGCTGGATGATGCGCGCGCAGACGAAGGTTGCGCCGAGGAGTCCGTGGGGTGCCATTTTCTTTTTTCTTTTTCTTGATGGCAGTTGTAGCGGCTAGGGTGAATAGATGTGTGTATTATAGAAGGGATGGCTTGATGCCGCACTTTGCCAGTGAGATGGGTTGTAAGAGAAGAGAGAGTGTGTGCTAGCCAAATGGCCGTGATTAATACGTATGCAAACACAACAATTGAGCTCAAACAATGATACAAAGGAGTGTAGTAGCACAATTCCAATTCAAAGGAATGTATAAGACAATGGCAAAGAAGACTGAGAGAGACCGTGAGTTTTCGCTGTTTGACTTGAGTGTAGACAAAGCAAATCCACGACGAGAACCACTCTCTTTAAATATCTATCTTTCCAAGCACCTATCCAAACCATGAAGCTAGGTGAGACTACACGGCACAGAACCTCAAGTTCCAGACCCAGACAAATTTAGCTACACTCGTGCCGTGTTCTAGATCCGACCGATGAGGATGCATTGGATCTTGGTTGCTGAGCTCTCATTGCGTGATGAAGCGCCGACGGGACGGTAGAGCTCTGTCCAGACCTGTTTAAGGAGCGCTTTGTTTGGAGAAGGTGAAGCGAGCGCTTAATTCATACATAGCTAGCTATCAAAAGGACGAGCTCAGGTATGTGCGCGGTAAAGAGCTAGGGCTGCACCGGGATGGGTCTACTCCACACCGGCGCTTGGAGATGCCATAGCGGGAACGTTCCTGGCCAACGACCCACGAGAGCTTAATTGAACCTGAGACGACTGGCGTGTGGATGATTGGCGCGGAGGGTATTATTGGAATTTGATTACAGTGGGGAGAGGGACATGCTCAGCCTCATTCCATCTATTACTATTACTATCAGAGGGTCAGTACGCCGTACTTGGAGGAAGTGGGATGGGAGGCGCCTGCAATGCAGATCGCGCTGTCGCCGTCCAGCTGCTCGGGAGTGTCCTCTGTGGAGCTTTCTATATTAAGGATATGCGGGTAGATTGATTGGGATCGTTTCGTGGAGAAGCGCATTGATTCAGGGTATATCCCGTACCTGCAGTGAAGGATTGTAAGCGGGATGTTGGGGTGATAGGTATTGGCTGAGAGGGAGCGGCAATATTCCTGGAGATGGTCTTGTAGTAGATCTGCTGCTACTTTCCCGTTTCTGGGGAGGTGCTCAAGCTGCTAATGTTGTCGGCGTCTGGATATGTCTTGTAGGTTGTTTTGTTATGCGTGGGTCTTTTGGTAGGTCTGCGTGTAGGTAGACACGTTCGTGTTATCGAGCTGATAACTTTGAAAATTATGCCCTTGCCGATTAGGTCGCCTATGTGAATGCTTGGTTAGATGAGTTATTGATGCTGATTGAGCTTGATATCTTGTAGAGTACGTCCAAGTAGAGCTCGAGCATGACGTAGCCCCAAAGTGGTCATGTTGCAAGCTCCTTGAGAAGCTGGACTGATCCTACGCCATGCCTGCATTAGCTGATTCGATAGTCATAGTCAGGCCACTATTGGCTGCGCCTCTCGCCTTGTTTGTGCTACTGGTCACTGCGAGCATCGGAAAGATACGAGCCAATCATACCGAGGGCACAACTCACTGCTTTGATGACGTGCCAATGTTGATAGTGGATCTTCATATTGTCTCGCGCCAACTGTTTGGTTGGGGAGAGGCTATGATCAAGGATAATGTTGTATCGATGGTCAATGCTTTGATATGCGCAAGTTGCTTGCCGTCGAACAGACAAGTTGTTGAGCTTCGCAGAGCTAGCGTGTCCAAAGACTAATGCAGAAAGACCGCAAACCAGGTAGGATCGACACTCGATGCAATGGTAGTCTCAAAGATGACAAGTCCTAATTAGCTAGCAGGACAGCTCTCGGCCGTCCACGCAATAGCTGCTTCATCTTGGTAGTGCTCCAAGAGTCCCGAATCCCTTTGGGGGCTTGCAGGGATTCGTATCTATTATCTCACCCAATTTTGCCAAGATCAGTAGATCCCAGCATGCAAACAGCACGAAAGCTTGTAATTAGATAGTATCTGCTCCCTGAAGATGTTGTCATTGGTACACAAGGGTCTCTATGCTATCCTTTGATGAGATGAGGATATCGAATTGCGATCAAATTCACACCGGTGAGCGTTCTCGACCAGAACACAATAGTGTCTAGGCGTAGACTTGCTTCATGCGGTTCCATTATTTTCTCAGAGTCCGACTTCTCTCACTGCTTTATGTTGTGTTTTCTGGGATGGAGCATGTTTCTGTAGTTGCGGGTGGAGCCATGATAGCTTGCATCATCCTGGTACGGCGGGATACTAGCTAATGAAGTCTTGAAGCTCATAGGGTGAAATAAGCTGGGTATACTGGCGATTTCAATGACGTCGAGCTGGATTTCATCGTCCAGCCGAAAGCCCATCCATATACGAGTAGTATGAGCGTAGTAAATATATTGTGCTCATCAACTAGTGCTTCAAGAAGATCTGCCAACCATATCTGGCTAGAAACACCTGACTTTCAGGCCAGTGGACTGGAAATACACACTCTATAATAGTATCTGAGCTAACATTATGCAAACAGTCAGTACTCAATCGCTCACGCAGCAGATTTGTAGCACTTCGTACCGTCTCAGTGGTTGGGTGACGTTCCAAACATCATCTGGTAAACTAATGTGCTGATTTCACGCACACTGTAGTTGAATCTTGCCTTCCTTGTAACATAAACTGAGATGGATGTCTTTTGACCCCTCCACAAGGACAATAAGAGATCGCACAGCTAAGCCAACAATTGCATAGTTCGGGGAAAACTCGGAATTCGTAGTGCCAGGTACATATACTCACCGCCCCAGCGGTAAGTGGCAACTGCCGGCAGTATGTAGATTTTACAGCCGCGGAGATTCGCCGCAGCTGCTTCCACGCCTCTTGCCCCATCAAGGAATTGAGCTCTAGGTTGTGGGCATGTATGATGGGTGGTCCAGAATGCCTCTGTTACTCCCAAAGACGAGAGTATTGCAGAGGGCGGCTGGTGTGAATTCCGCGCTCACGCCGAGACTCTGCGGA
Organism: Aspergillus tubingensis; assembly: GCF_013340325.1. Lineage (NCBI taxonomy): Eukaryota > Fungi > Ascomycota > Eurotiomycetes > Eurotiales > Aspergillaceae > Aspergillus > Aspergillus tubingensis. Next base: position 971,436 of record NW_023336279.1, on the reverse strand, counting down.
GCTGCCTCGCGCGCGCCACCTCTCCTTCGCCGGAGCAATCTCTCAGACTACTCGCAAATTGTATCAAGAAGATGCTTCAGCGCAGGTTCAAAGGTATGAAAGCTTTTCTAAACTGTCGAGTTTTGCGGCTTACCATTATACTCCTTAGTATCTCGATCAAGACCTACTAAATTCGTCAACTGAGGTGCTTAACCTCCGTCTCAAGCTCGAGTTTGACGAGCACAAGGACATTCGGACCTATCTGCGAAAATGGCAACAGTCCCATTCCAACGACCTGGACCCTGTCCGTGGTCCAGGGACTTCGAACTCCCTGGACGCATCGGCACCCTGGGTGGGAAACATGCTCAACGACAACCGTGAGGCTCGTGATGCCGGAAGCGATGCTCTACGAGCGGCAGATGATTCTTTAGAATTCACAAATTCGGCCGACGAAGGAGAGGGCTTAAATCAATACTTGGAGCCGGGTGATCTGGTGGCAATGACTGCGTAAGTGCAACTGACTTGTCTGTTGTGCAATATTATGGCCGCTAACTTCTTGCGGAACAGCGTCGACGGTATCCTGACATTTGCCATCTATATCCGCTCCATCCATAAACAGCAACAATTCTATACGGACAGAGGAAAATGGCGGATCGCTTTTGCCAAGGATCTTGACTATGTCGTCAAGGGGTTTGTGCCTCCAGAAATGGTTGCGCCCCTGCTCCCGCACGTCCCTGGCGCTGCCGCTCAGATGAAGACAGAGTTCCAATCCGTGACCGAAGGCGGAGTCCCGAGAAATGTTGGTGCGGATCTTCTCAAGAAAATGTACAGCTTCGACCAAGACGCGCAGGAGCTGTACCGCGCAAATGCAGCCCGGTTGGACAGCATCCATGACATTGTGGCCGATGAGGAAAACTACCGTGAATATACGTTGGAGGAGCTGACCTGCAAGGCGCTTGATATTGAAAGAGATCAGCTGAACGATGTGCTCTTGTTCCTCGTCCATCGCGTCGCTCACGCCAATGCTTTCTTCATCGAGTATGATCGGAGTTCGCTTTTTGCCAACCATTACCTAGTTAAACCGAGACGGATTGCTAGAGTCCTGGACACGGTCACCACGTGGGCCCACGAGCACCAAGATCACCTTTACCAGAATGTAAATGGTAAGGGGCTTCCCAACTTGAAGGACCATCCTCTCCAGAAATTCGTCCAGAAGGCCCAGCGTCTCATCAAGCGTAGCCGAACCGCGCGCGCACCCACTACCATGGCTTGCGTCGGTCCAAGTGCTCATCGATTCACTCCGGACCAGGATGGCAAACATATGGTCTATCGTGAAATGGTTACAGAAAAGTTCAGTGACACCGATCGTATGATCATTGAATACTTACAGCTATGGTGTCTTCCGCCGCGCAGAATGACGTCTGGGACCATGCGCTCGGCTGGTTCGCATATAATGCGTAGTACAGGCATGTATGGCGCTGTGGAACTGAACCCCATGACGGCAACTCTTTTCCTACAAGAATTGGGTGTTTTCTACCCGTGGGAGAATATCCGCTTGTTCGACCAAGGTCTGGCTCTTCCCGGCCACGGCATTTCTCCCAGCTCGGATGCGGCGTGGGAGGAAGTCCAACAAGAGTGCGAGAAGCTCAACTCACAGGAGCTTCCTGATAAGATGAAAGATGTGCGTACTGACTGGGGTGACCTACCGGTTTATTGTGTGGATGATGCCACTGCTCAGGAGATTGACGACGGTGTTTCTCTCGAGCGCATTCCGGGATCAGACGATACATTCTGGGTCCGTGTACATGTGGCCAACCCTACTGCATTCCTTGATTCTGAAGGCAAGGTTATGCAGTACGCCGCTTCCCGCCTCCAGACGATGTATGCCCCAGAGCGTACATATCCTATGATTCCGAGCTCCCTCACGCAGAAGCACTTCAGTTTGGCCCCAGGCCGTCCAACTCTCACCTTCAGCGCGAAGATGAATCTGCAGGGCGAAGTTCTTGATACCGACATCACGAATGGAGTGGCCAGGAACGTCATCTATATAACACATAGCAAGCTACGCAGTCTTTTCGAACCTAGTTCTGAAAAGGAATTAGAGCCTTTGAGAGTAGGGGGAGAAGTGCCGAAGCGGAATTTGCGTGAGGAGTTACAGGAGGAAATAGATGAGAAGGATGAGTCCAATTTCCGTACGCTTCGACAGTTGATGCTGGCGTTCCGGGAACACCGACGCAAAAACGGCGCCATGGAATGGCCTTCATCTCCCGACATCTCTCTTTCAATGACTGCAGGGACGGAGCCTTTAAATCCTTCGAATATGATGGTGACGGAAGGGCGTTACGTTCTTGGCGATCCCGTCATTGAACTGGCCCAACAACAAGTTGATCCTCACGAAGTTCCTGATATGACGAAGCGCAACCTTATCTCGACTTTAATGAACCTGGCCTGTTGGGTGTCCGGAAAATGGCTGGCCGAACGCAACATCCCTTCTGTCTACGACGGAACGTACTATCATCCGGAATATCCTAAAGTAACCAATGAGAATCTGTCCGAATACGGAGGGCAAGCTTGGCTGCAGTTGGCAGCTCCGAAGGGTATCTCTTCATCCAGTCCCCTCCATCATACGCCTCTTGGACTTGACACCTATGTCAAAGCAACCAGTCCCCTGCGGCGGTACACAGACGTCCTTGCTCATTATCAAATCGAGGCCGCGCTTCGCTTCGAACACGAGCATGGCCGCCGCCTGGACGCCCAGACGGATGAGCCTGCTCTGCCTTTCTCTCGTGAATATGTTGATGAATATATTTCTCGGTCCCGGTGGAAGCGCAACCGCATCCGGGAATGTGACCTAGCCTCCAAGCAATTCTGGGCATGCATGCTTCTGTTCCGCGCCTTCTACTTCTCCGAGTGCCCACTACCCGAAACATTCGAGTGCTTGATCCAGCGGCCATACAGCAGCACCTCCATGGCTGGTACGCCATACGGAAACGGATACGCTGCTGTTATCACGTCCCTGGGAGTTCGCTGCCAGGTCTTGATACCTGAAGAAATGTCAGATGCACCTGACCTGGACATCCTCAGTATCGTGGACGCTAAGATTACTGCCGTTGATATGGCACGATCGCTTGTGGTCATGGAAGCAACGCGGGTCGTTAAGCCGTTTGAACGGGTGGGCGAATGGAAGTGATGCATTTGTACAGTGAAAATCGAGTTCTGGCCATCGGTGTTGTTGTTGGAGTTCCGGTAATAGCATCGTTTTGAACGCTCTCATCTCTGGTTAATATACGAAGCGTCTGGTGTTTATATTATATGTACCATAGCTTGCAAATAGATCTTATTGTCGATATCCCAAATAGGCAAGAGCAACTAGCTCATGTGACAACCCTCCTCGTCACGCCTCACTGATTCCTACTACTCGAACCTTGAGTGTCCAAACTCCTTTTTCCGGACGCTGTACTACCAATTCCCGCGTGAATTCCATATCCTCAGGGCGCGTCTCGCATAGCTCTAGGTCAAAGCGACGCACAATGGCCGCCAGCGTCATGTACAATTCTGCATAGGCCAGGCTGATCGATAATGAGCTTATGTTATTGCTAGTGAAGGATTTGTACTCACTTCATGCCAATACAAATTCTACTGCCCCGTGTGAAAGGAACTAGGTATTTGGTAAGGTTGTCCCCCCGTTCAGCAGCTTGGATCCATCGCTCGGGGTGGAAGCTTTCAGGATCTGGGAAAATCGCGGGATTACGGTGGATGAAATAGCTGATTGTGCTGACCGAAGTCTTCATATAAAAGTGTCAGTTCATTATCCTCCTGTTCGAACAGTCATGCTTACGCCAGGCGGGATCTCGTATCCCTTATAATATAGTGTCTCTGTTGGTGCCACTCGCGCCGGTCTCAAAGCTGCTGCCCCAAGCCGGAGAGCTTCATTGATGACGGCCGTCTACCCATCACAACATATTAGTGCTTGGTGTCGATGCTCACATGTATATTGGTCTCGATTGCGTACCAGGTATGGCAGCCGCTCCAGCTGTGCCCAATTGGCTTCAGTAGTTGGCTTAGGCATGACTTGCTGCAGTTCTTGCCGGAGCTTGATATAAAGGTCTTTGTTTCGCAGAAGATGATATGTCGCAAGCGTCAATGTCGCTGCCGTGCTTTCTGTACCCCCAAGGAGGACAATAAAGCTCTCATCGCGCAGGCGAGCTACAGAACGCTCGCCCGCAGGTACAGAAGGATCGCTCAGAGCATGATATATTGTCCTTCGTTTTGCGCCTTCATGCGCTAAAGCCTCATCTGATTGACGGGAAATCTGCTCCTGCATGTCATACACATCTGACAATGCAGGACGAACAAGGCGCATGAGCCGTATTGGCAAAGCTTTCGTTAGGGTTGGAATAATTGGGAAGAATCGGAACAAATGGCAGGCACTAGTGCCCTTGGCCAAGATGTCCCACACAATGTTTCTTTTCACCAGGTCCTTTTCTCTCAGATACCCATTGTCTTTGCCATAAAGATAGTGTGTGATGATGTCTCCCGTAAGTGCAGTGAAGGCTGTACTTAACGCGAACACCGCTTGCTCGGCATGTACCCGTTCCAGATGCCATGCTAGAAGGGACACCTTCTCTTGAACGACACCTGAGAGCTCAAGTACAGCCTTCTTCGAGAAGAACGGACTCAGCGGGGCTCGACGAGCACGGTGAAGATCATGATCGACGGTTGCCAGCGCCGCATATGATGATGCATAAGATGATACCATGCACGGATCCTTCTCTCGTTTCCGGCCGTTCCCAGCATAGATCTCGTCATACATAGATGGGTCAGCAATATGGACTTCTCGCGGGTTTATCCGCACGATAGGGCCTTCAACTATTGTCAGTATGGTGCATTAACAGTGGTCCGGCAGAATACCGTATGCTCTATGCATCTTCTCGATTTCCCATATGAATTTTCCACCACGAATAACATCGTGGTAGAATTCATGCAGGTGAGTGGCAGCTGCTAGCTTGGGCCCTGGGATTTTGCTAAGGGGGTGAAAATAAATACGGTAGATTACTATCGCAGAGACACAAAAGACAACCAAGAGTGGTAGAAGAAGGGTGTACATCATGAGAAACCGTCAGTTTATTTTGATTTTTCATCGGAAACAGCGTCTTATCGGTGTAGTTTGGAGTGATACCAGCTACCCATATATAGTAACAGTCCCTGCTCAGAAGGCATGCACATCTTGCGAATCCCCTTGACGAGCAACGCTAAGAGGCTCTCATCTTTAGACCTTGAAGTCGGGGCGAAAGTCCGTCCAATGCATTGAATCGTTGGAGTTCGGCGCATTCAGCCAGACCTGACTCATGTTTACGATAGGCGGTTGTCCAGAAGGTGCCTATCGTGTGGCTTTCTGCTTCCATTGAAAGTCTGCGGCTAAACTAGCTACGTTATATCCCGGTTAGACACAAGTCTCGAATGAGGATCTAGATACACCGAATTAGCGCCAGAGTCACCATAGTCGGAATAGTGTCACTAGGAATAGCAAATAGTCGTCGACGATCCTAATCTCGAGTAACCCATTTGTCGAGAATATGTTGCTATGTTCGGGTGCTACTGAGCAGAAGGTGGCTGAGCGAACAGACATCTGGCTTGCAGCTGTGCTAGGGCCTAAGTGAGTACTCGTGAGCTACGTGATTGCGATTAAGACTTTGATAGTCTGACTGACACAAAGGCTTTGTTGTAAGAGGGGCGTGCTATATTAATACCTTTCATCCAGGACTATAAGCTTTCAGCCTAGTTGTGTACCAGTGTCATTGGATCTGGACCGGCAATATTATATCCAGCGTGTCATCCGTCTTCCGGCCGATCTCAACAGATTACGGTTAAGCAGATAACTGACCATATGAATGCAGGAACTGTGTTATAAACCGCTCCAATATCAGATTTACAATTATTCTAGGGTTTCGGCCTGCGTCCGACTGATTGTAGCGGACATCCGCTGTAGCCGCCACCGCATATTCTCCGAATACTGTCCAGGACATCCGACGCCGGTTTGCTTCAGGACTGCATGATATACGAGCAGGGCCAATACTAGTGACATAAGCCACATGCACGGGGATATTTCATGACGCACATAAATATGTCATATTCTCCGATATCCAAATAGGGCTGTTGAGATATTAGTAAGAAGCGAGGCCTTGCCGTATTCCAGATAGTGAGACTATTACTTTCCATTCGAAAAGACGTAATAAATTCTAGAACTTTTTCCTCTTAACAACCCAAGTCAATCATATCATGGCTCACTATAAAAGACAATCACCAAAAAAGAGAAGATTGTCTCATGCAGGACAACTGCAGCAATCACGCCAACAGGCGGCCCATTCCGCCACCGTTGACATGGTCGGGATTTCCGAGTGGCTATGAACCAACTAGGGTTAGTAAACAGTAAGTAGCGGTGGGAATTCAGACAACTGATGATGAAGATGTTTGCCATGCGTTCAGAAGATTAGCAGAAACCTCGCAGGAACTTACCCTACTTGGTTGGTACTCGGACCAAGATGCCATGCTAGGTTGGGATGTTGCCAGTACGGCTCTATGGTATGCTCACCGATCTTTCTACATGATGGACTTCACATATAGGGAGGTATCTAAGTTACAAGGATTTATATCGGACAATCAGCATGGGGAAGGATGACTGGCTTTACTCTCGACGGTGATTTAATTCCCTCATGTTTCTGTAACTGCTACATCTAAGTCAATTGTCAGGTAATATCTAGAGTATCCCTTAGTAAACAAAAGTAAATAGATAAAGGACTAACTTGACAAACAATATACACATCTTGTAGACTGGACTCAGCATGCATCCCTACTGCTATACGCGGCGTCTACGTACACACCTAATGAGCAGAGAAATGGCCTCAGCCATACATACTATCCAACCCAACCATTCATACAATCGCGTCCATCTATATCCAGTACCCTATCATACACACAGTCCTTCTCCCTATGTACTCCATACTATCTATCCCATCCATATATACCACATCTAAACCCCAAAAACCTCCTTAACCAGCGTCTTCTTATTAACTAAATCCCACAGAACATAGTCAGTCAGTAAACCATTCCAAACCAACATAAACCAAGAAAAAAAAGAGAGCAAAAAGAAAGTCAACGGAATAAACTCACCCTTCCCCATCGCATTTCTCGGAATCACCCCCTCCAGGACCTTCATCTCCTGCGGCATTTTATACCCCGCCAAGCGATCCTTCAACGCCCTGCGCATATCCATCGCACCCCAGGGCTTATCCCCATTCTTCCCACCCCCGCTAGTTCTATACTCGGGTCTGAGGACCACGATCGCGGCGACCTTTTGGCCCCATTGTTCCGAGGGGAGGCCTACGACGGCGGCTTCGGCGATTTGAGGACTCCATCAACCATTAGTATTTCGTGAATGGTGGTGGTGGTAGTGGATAATGTTGTAGATGGAATAGGGACACTCACAGCGAAAGCAACTCCCTCTCGACTTCCAACGCACTCACCTTCTCTCCACCCGTCTTGATGATATCTACGCTTCGACGACCCTGGATGAAGTACATTGGGCCTTGGGCCCATTCGCCGCTTGAGCCGTGGCCGGCGGAGGGGACGGGTCTGCGGACGGCGACGTCGCCGGTTTTGAACCACGGGGAATTTTTGGGGTCTGTTTCGTCAGGGACGAAGGATTCTTGCGTGGCTTTTTCGTTGGCCCAGTATTCTTTGAAGATGGTGGGGCCGCGGAGCTGGATCTCGCCTTCGCGTTCACGGCCTGTGGTGCTGTCGAGCTCTTCGCCCGGGTTAATGACTTCGTTTGTTTCGGTGTCCACGAGACGGGCTTCTACTGAGGGTAGGGGCCAGCCGACGCTGCCGTCGACGCGGTCGGTGAAGTCGAGCCCGCAGCTGATGGCCATCCCGACTTCGGTCATGCCGTAGCGTTCGAGGAGGACGTTGCCGTTGCTGAGGTCCGACCAGGCCTTTTTTGTTGGGGTGGGGAGGGCCGCGGAGCCGGAGATGTTGAGCCGGAGGTTCTCTGGGGAGATGGCCTGTCGGGCGGCTTCTTGGGTGGGTGTGGGGAGGTTGGGGAAGGAGGTTAGCAGGCGGTTGTAGATTGTGGGCACGGCTGTGAGGAAGGTGATTTTGCTGCGTGGTGTGGATTGCGAGGTTTGGGGGAGGAATGGGGCGGCGAGGCGCGTCCACACGGCGTCGGTGTTGAAGGGGAACATGAATTCAATGGAGGAGCCGGCCAGGATGGGCGTCACGATGGCGTTGACGGTGCCGTGGATGTGGTGTAGGGGGAGGAGGTGGAGGAGCCGGTCTTGCGGGGTGTAGTTCCAGGCTTGGAGGAGGGAGGCCGCTTGGGCTGTTAGGGCGGATTGGGGGATGAGGACGCCTTTCTGGGGGTTGTTAGTTCTGTAGATATGTGAAGGTGTGGAGGATCATACGGGTCTGTTGGTGGTGCCGGATGTGTAGAGCATCATTCCACCGCGCGATTCCACTCCGATATCCTCCAATGACACTGAACCCGTGTTGTTTGCGCCCACTTTGATCTTCTCCTTGATGTCTAGGACAGGCTCCCGGTCTAGTCCTGCCTTGACGAGTTCTTGGGCCTTCGCTGCGTACTTCTCCGTCGCAAGTAGCACCTTGGCCTGTGAGTTATCCATGATATACTTCAATTCGCCCACGGGGAAGGCGGGGGACAGCGGAAGGGCAATTGCATCGCTGGCGAGGATGGAGAGCAGCGTCACTAGTACAGTTTGTCAGCGAGTATCCCATTAACATCATACATGAGATGGTCACAGTACCTACGTAGTCGTAGCTATTCTCAGCTAGAAACGCGACTCTCTCGCCCGACAGTCCATCTTTTCCCCCTCCGGCAGACTGAAGCAGCCGGTCCTTAGCTTGTAGTACGTCGGCAACCAGATTCCCGTATGTGAACGATCGAGCAGACGCGCTGTGAACCACCGCCAGGTTTGATTGATCGTGGTCCTGGAGGGAGCGGAAGAGAGGTAGATTCGGCAAAGAGGAGATCGATCGACGAGCGAGAGGCGTCACTAGAGACCGGGAACGACTCGTAGGAGCACCACATCTCCACGCTAGAAGGGTGTGGAGCGAATGTTGACGAGACGGAGAAGCAATCGAGCCCCGGGAGAGGAGCGGCATCAAGGTGCGTCCGGACATGACTGAAGAGATGCGTGGGAACCGTATGACATGACCCAGCAGCCGTCAGGATATCTCGAGGTTATAATTGCCTCGGTGCGCAGGTAAACCACGTCAATCAATGGATTGATCAATACCCAAGGTAAAAGATAAAGGCGGATTGCGCGACGGAACTGATGTCATTTGGGGAGGAAGCGCATCGGAGCTTTGCGGTCTCGGCAACGGCACTTGCTTTGCTCCGGCTATCGGTGGTTGGAGATGCATCTGAAGCAGCATGTTAAGGTTAAGAAGGATGGGTGATGGCTTTGCATGGAACCAGTCAGATTGGCCGATGCTTGTTCTTTCCGGAAGAAAGAATAACACGCCTGCCAGGGTGATGATTGAGTATTGAAAGGCATCTAAATGTGACGAAGCAACGGACAACCCCCGACCTCCGCACCATTCCCAAAGCAGTAACCCGCCCACTCCGTGGCCAATTGCGGTCTCCCGATTCTCATCGCTCAGCATCAAGAATCCCCCCTCCGTATCTCAATAATACTACTACCCAGCATCATATCTCTTCCCCCGCCTTATCTTCCACCGGGACTACCGCTTCCCCCTCAATGCTCCCCCGCGCCTCCCTCTCCGGCTTCCTCCCCCGCCGCGTCCTCTCCCTTACTGCTACCAGAATGGCTTCTACCTCCGCAACCGCCGTTGAAGATCTCATCCGGGAGAAGGTATGTCCAATGTCCTCCTACATATAATGCTATCAAATTATACATTCGCATACTAACTAATACTGCTTAAAGCTTACAACCGCCTTCACTCCCTCAACCCTCGTCATCCGCAATGATTCGCATCTGCACGCACATCATAACGCCATGCGCGGATCGACTTCGAAAGAGACCCATTTCCAGTTCGTCAATACGCACATCTTCTCTTGATACGTGTTGGTCTGACTTATATTTGTCTAGTGTGACGATCACATCGCCCTCGTTCCAGTCGAAGCCCCAGCCTGCGCGCCATCGTATGGTCTATGGTTTGTTGAAGGAGGAGATGAGTCGCGAGGGTGGCATCCATGCGCTGCAGTTGCGGACAAAGACGCCGGAGGAGGAACAGCGGGAGGAGGAGAGGAAGGCGGCGAAGGCTTGATACAACATACAGCATATACTTGATACAGGAAGGGTTGATGTTCTTTCATTTGACTTGATCTGCGATACCCATGAATAAATGCATTATACGGTCGATCGAGTGCGTTTTGCATACAGTTCGTACATACATCAAGGGATATTATTATTAAGGTAGTCGGATTATTACATGTTCTAGCGCCAAAGGTAGGGGCAACGAAGAGACTCTAATATATACACTGCGATAGCATCAAGCGCATCCTAGCCAACGTGCAGCGACAGTAATTCATCAGGCCGCATACGCCCCAAGACGCAGAAACTATACACGACCGATCAGTGGATACAGACAAACAGCGACGAGCGATCAAGCAGACATAGGAGACGATTCAGCAGGTGGGTGCTTTTCAACCAAGACAAGGCAAAACGACAAAGTGGTATAACAACGGAAGAATCACAGCAAGCGAACGATCCTCGACTGGCTCGGCTTACCGTAAGCGTAGACAAGAAGTAGAGCATCGGACGAGAACACAAACGATAAGAGGTCGTTACAGCCTTGCGTAAACTTGAACGGAAAGCGAACAGAAGCAGGACAAGGTTAATACCTCGGAGGGTATCTGGAGAGATGAAGGGCATTGGCATGGCGAAGCATTTATTTCAGCGCAAGGTCGAGTCATCAGATCAAGCCAAGTATAGCATATTGCATATGCCATAGAAATCACGGGCTCTATTTCGAGGACTTGTTGGCTTCCGTGACACCGACGGCAACACCGACGACAATGGCGATGATGAGAACTGGAGATAGTGTTAGCCTGGCCTATGAATCGGGTATCGCATCGGGACACTTACTGACGACCAGCAGAGCATACCACTTCCACTTTCTCGCCCGACGAGCGCTGGCAATAGCTTCCGTGATCTGGTTGTTCGCGTTCGAAACGTTCTGCGCAACATTGTCTGCATCCTGGTTGATCTGCTCCACAGCAGGCTCCTGCTGGTGGACCAGCTCCGCCACTTCCTGGTACAGGCGGCCCAGCTCCATCATATCCTGCTCGATCTTGCGAATGGCGGCCGATCGCTCCAAAGCGGCCTGTCTGGCGTCGTTGGCCTGTCTAGTCCGGCTACCCGTAACCTAATCGGAATGTTAGCATGAACTTGCTGAACCCTCTCGAAAGAACATACCTGGAAGCTCTGCTCCTGGCCCAACAAGACATTGTCCACACCCTGCTCGATCTCCTCGGGGGAAGCTTCGGGGTTGGCGATCTCATAACGTCTGCGAACCTGCTCCCTCAGGCGCTTCTGGAAGTCGGACTGGCATCTCTGGTACTGTTCGATCTCGCGACGGAGGTTCCGGCTAGTGACGTCGATCTGGGTCTGCACACGGCTGTCGCCGGAGCCGGGGGTCTGCTTGACCTTCTTCAGAAGATCGCGGAGGTAACGGAATCCGTTGTTCACTTCATCCTCGATGTAGTCCAGAGTCTGGCGAGCGACCTGGTCCTCCTTTCCGGTACTCGAGTCGAGCAAAGCGTTCTGAGCGGCGGCAAGCTGGCCCTCGCGCTTGGCGCGGAGATCGGCAATACCGTCGTTGATCTCTCGGCACTTGTTCAGCAGCGTCGTCGCGTCGGCCGGCTGGTTGTAAGAGCCCATTTCTGATGTGCGATCGCAGGTTAGGCCATGGTCGGGTCAGACAGACAGGCTGAAGGTGGTGCGCTTACCATAGCTACCGTTGCCCTGCTCCATGGCATTGGCGTCGCTGTAGGGGTTGGCATCTTGCTGGCCATAGGGGTTGTACTGGCCGTAGCCACCCTGGTTTCCACCGTACTTGAATCGACAAGTTAGCAGACTATTTGACGATGCGCGAGTGGTGGGTAATAAGGGGTGGGGTAACGGCAAGGGTCAGGATTATGACGTTCTAGGTGTTCGACATACACTCATGGTGATTTAATTATTGTAGTCCTGAGAGTCTTTCAGGTCAAATTGTTCGTACAGCCGTCAATTCAGACACTGAGGTCGTGATGCAGCGTGGGTCACTGGTCGCAGCGAGTAATTCCGACAGGTGGACGTAGCTTCGGGGTTGTACGGGAAACGAGAACGGCGATGGAATTGCGACTACCGCAGAAAGGGAGGATTAAGAGTTTCGTGGGTGAATAGAGTCGGGGGACTGCAAAAAAGGTGAAACGGTAAAAGGTGGAGGAGGGGATAAGAAGGGAACGAAGAGGTAGCAGGCAGGCAGGCAGAAAAAAAAAGAAGCAGTTGAGGGAATGAGGTGAGAAAGAAAGAATGGGGGAAGGACGAAAGAGTGACGGGTGAGACAAGGCGGCTGAGCCACTGGCGGCTGCAAATCCAAAGGGAAGCCCTCGACGGTTGACTGGCTCTGGCCCGCAGATGGCAAATATGTCACTCAACTCAACAACTCTTCTTGAACTTCCAGAAGAAGGGGAGGGGAAAGTAAGGAACGACTGGGGGTGGGAAGGGAATCAAGAAAGAAGGAGGAAAATGAAGCTGTTTTCTTTCTCTTCTCTCTGCTCTGGTCAATCAGGGGTGAAACCTAGCACTGATGGCTTTTTCTCGATATTATTAGTAGGGGGCGTCTAGCTCGAGCACAGACCGGCCGGCGATCCTCGAGTCCCCTTTTTCCCACGATGATGATAATCAAAACATTCCACCGTCTATGCCCTCTGAAACAGCTCGGTCGGGTCCAAAAAGTGGAATTGCGATGCTGGGCTGAAGGCTCGAAATGATACCATGAGTAATCGAGGTAGATAAAGTGCTGCTGATCGTCGGGGTGCACCTGATGCTATACACAGTACTTTCTTCATCAGACGGGTCTCTACACCGGAAATCAAGAATGGCCCTGACAGAATCACACCCTTACTTGCGACAATCTTTGCTTTTTATTGCCAAGTTTGATTGTGAAGCTAAGATTTAAGAGAGAAGATCCCAGGACAGAACAAAGCGACTAATCGCAACTATCTCACTATGTCTTAGAAAGCTATCCACTTTGTGCTGCTCATCCAACACTCGCAACTGTGTGCGTACTCGATTTCGTCCCAAATACGTCCAACCATTGACCCTTGAGGATCCAGCACGAGCTATTAATTACGTTCCTGAAGCCGTGGAGCGGCAACCTGCACGTCACTGATATGTACTTACTCCATTGGATGTGATCTGGAAACCATGATCTGGGCCCTGGCAGGGTTGAGCTTCAACGGTCTCCCCACCTGCCACCCAGCTTTTCCATGACTACGCGCCCAATCTACCCCATACACTGTTAACCGCTGGCAACGAAATAGTCAGCGATCAAACTCGCAATGAATCAGATGTAATAAAGCTTTTGACTACAATATGTTAGCTCAATTTCCCCTGACGCCGTTTCCCCACTCTACAATTTCAGCAACGGCAGGACCATGCCGTCAAAATTCATCTTATTTACTCTCATGTTGACATGCATATTAATTCTAGCATTTTCAGACAATGGCAATTTCACACAATACCGTTGCCGAGTACTGCAACACAATAAACAACGGCGTAAGCAGCTGAGCTCATCTCATCTCAGCGCAGCACAATGGAATTTCCACAGCAGCTCCACAGCCGCGATCTAGCTTGGCCAGCGTGTGCCTGTCTAACCCACAAGCGAGCGTAAATTTAGCAACACCGAACTCCATTCGCGGTGCAGGTGCATGCATCCATTCTTCGAATCATGCTTCTAGGAAGGAAATGTCGGTGTCTAAATGGCAATGTGCCCACCGCCACATAACTATCAGAGTAGTTTAGCTCAAGCTGAGCCTCAAGTGGGTGAACAAGACACTGCCCCATTCAATTCAACCCCTCGGTCGGGGCTAGTCAATAAACCTCAGGCAGCCGTTTTTCCACTCGGTCAAGAGGTCACATGCTCCCAGGCAGTGAATTCTCACGTTACCCCATATATCCCTAGCATATTGATTGTCGCGTGGTCTGAATGCTTATCGCTTTAAAGAAATCAATAGGTGGGTTCATGCGATGAACCTTAAATCTAATATGTCGCAGTAAGGGATATTGAACATATATTCAAGTAGCATTTGGTACCTACATGAAAGTACCTTAAGCAAGCAGACATATACTGTGACATTAAAACAAGGGTCTAGATGACATAAAGTCGAATGTTTCCCTGCTTGACTTAAACACTCTACAAAAATCAGGTCTCTTCTAAATGAAGCCAACTGACCCTTCATCACCAATCAATGACCCTAAAAGTAGCCAGTACTGCGACAACCACCAGACCTACAATACTACCCAGAATGAAGGACAAGTTACACAACATACAGACAATTTCTATAAAGCCATCATTGAACACTATACGGAGTACAAAGTAATCGATTAAAATCATACCCACGAGTGCAATCATTACCACAACCACCCAGCCCGAGCCACAGACCCAGCAAACCCAACCCAGCCAACTTACGGTCTAGAATTTCTCATATCCTCCCCATCCACAGAACCCAGTACCCCGAATCCATGGAACAGCAGTAAGGGTCCATCCATAGCTACTCTACCTTCCTACCTACCAATACCTACCAGCACACACAGAACAATTTGCAGTGTTGCAAGTGCAGGAGTACAATTTGCACCCACCAATCCCGAAAATTCATCCCCACCCATAACCAATTGCCATGATTGAACTGAACTGCCACAAAATTCTCTAGAACCCGAAGAACCCGACTTCGCCATTCTTCCACCGTATTTCCTCTTTCGTTCTTTCCCGTGGGTTTATTTGATACACACATGCATAACAGTCAGTACCAACTAACTACACTTTATTCTATTTTGTTTCGTTTCCTACTTTCATTACAGTTATTCTGTATACATACATACGTACATACTATATAATAATCACCATCATGAATAGTTATATACATAGTTACGCTTACAATAAATCCTTTCTTACTCGCTATGCGAAGTATAATTTCTCTCGGCTGGTATCCGATAAAATTTACAATTACTTACCTAAACCCCATTATTCACGGCAACTGGTCTACGAGAATACGAGGCTAGTTCTAGCAGATAAGAGAAGTATCCACTTGTCCGAGTAAGTAAAAGTAGTCTAATTTGGTGTGGTAACTGGGTGGGTTGTTCGAGAATAATTTCAGGCACGGGTCGGCTTTTACAGTTTTACTATGTGGGCATTACCACTACCTGCAGGGTCTACTTTACTGGCGGAGGGATGACTTCCGTTGGTGAGGAGCCATTGATTCGTGTACGAAGTAGGCAATAGGAAACGACGAATTCAGCCAGGCAACGCCATAAATTATATTGCTATGCTAATCATAATAATAACTAAGGTAATGAGGGGAAAAACTATGCATAATCCGTACATCGTATGTACACCCGCCCTTTCTCATTCTCATCTGCTCTGCAGGTGCTCTTACGCGGGCCTGCGCGACTTCGTGTATACACGAAAACTGCGGGTCAAAATATTATAGTACATTAAAAGAAATAGAGGGTATCGAGCGGAGTGAGCGCTTTTCAGTGCTCTTGCTCCTTCTTCTCCTCATAGGCCGGGGGCGCGGTAGGAGCATCCGGGTCATCGGCGTCGAGCGCATTGAGCTGGTCTTCCTGGTCATTGAGGTGGTGGTACACCAGCCAGAAGATGATACCCGCAACGAACGAGGCGCAAGCCAGACCCACGAACATCCACATGATGGCCGGGTCATAGGCAGCAGGGGTCAGTGCCTCGGCCAGAGCGGAACCAAAGGCGTTGGTGAGCAGGTACATCGACTGCACGAAGGACTTCATCGACGGAGGAGCCTTGGTGTAGGCGTACTCCAATCCAGACACGGACGCGAAAATCTCAGACAGACCAATGAACACATAGGCAGGGGTCTGAATGGCAATGTGCACGTGGTTGCCGGTGGTGGACCCATCAACCTCCGAAGCAGCACATCCGGGGTGCTCGTAGCAGGGTCCAGCAGAGTAAATAAGGTGCTGGACAATGGCCGCGTACATCATCGCCAAAGAGGCAACAACGAAACCCAGGGAGATACGAGTGATGGGACGGAAGCGGATGCGCAAGCGACGCAGCAGGGGGTAGATAAGGGTCTCCAAGACGGGGATGAAGACGATGATGGAGATGGGATCAAAGTTCTGCATCAAGTCGTTCGGGATTCCGTGACCTTCCATCTGACCGGCCTGGGTGACAAAGTTGCTGGAGAACTGGCCGTAAACAACCCAGTAGATCGGGTAGAAACAGAACACACGGCAAGCGACCAACGCACGCTTGAGCTCGTCGATGAAGTGATCGTCCCAGGGCAGGTTGGTCCTTGTGCCGTTGTTGGCCGCCTGCCAGCTGGGCTTGGGGGCATCCATGTTGCGGTTGACAACCATGATCCACAGAGCCTTGAAGGCGTCGGTGATAATGGAGCCCTGGGGAGGGCGGACAACGTAGTACTTGCGGCCGAAGATGAGCACCATGGTACCAACGGCGAACATGCACAAGCAAAGCAGATAACCAGACCAGAAGCCAATGTACTTCTCCATGTAAGGAGTGGCCAACAGAGACAGCGATCCCACGTTGATACAGCCGTAGAAGATCATGTAAATGCGCTGAATCGTGAGGGAAGGGTCAATGACAACCCGCTCACCCTTCTTGGTGGTGGACATGGCCATCTTCTTGCGCTTGTACTGGTCGGCAATCAGAGGAGCAACATTACTCTTGATACCACCCGTTCCCAGACCGATGATCAGGATAGACACGATGAAGCCACCAACACCGGCTCCATGGTGAAGAGCGGTCGGGATGGACGTGCAAACCAAGATGAGCAGACCGACCAAGTAGATGATACAGAAAACCACGATGGTCTTGTATTTACCGAGGTACTGATCAGCGACAATGGCACCGATGATGGGGGTAACTTGGGCAAATGTCAGCCAGCGATCCCGCGTATTTATGCAGTAGTAGACGAACCATAACACCAGAACTGGAAGAAAGTGGTGAGACCAGTGGCTCCTTGATGACCCATGCCTAGGGCACCGCGTCCCTCACTTCCATCCAGAGGACGATCAACGTAGTTCTGGAACATGCCAGACATTCCGTAGTAGGTGAAACGCTCGCACAGCTCGACAACGGCGACAAGCCATGCGGAAATAGGCAGATGCTCCGCAACATGGCGAAGAGTAGCGACTTCCTCAGCGTTGGGTTCTTCGCCATCGGGGGTGGGACCGAGGCCCTTTTCGCTAGCCTCCGTGAATGCCGACTTTTCGTTCACAATCGATTCGGTGCCGTGGCCCTGTTGTTGCGGCCTGGGATATCCATTAGTACGGGGATGAGGGGGAGCGAAATTCGAGTGAGCTGTGACGGAATGGTGACTCACGAGTCACCGACACGGGAGATGGACAAGCCCACAGGAAGGGTAAAAATCAAACACAAATAAGGGTAGTGGACACTTACTGAGTGATCTCAGCCTCATGATCTCCAGACATCTTTGCGGGACCAGGCAGGAAAATCCCAAGGGCGAGTGGGAGGATTTGAGCGCAGATTTTCCTCTGGAAAGATGAGAGGCACGAGATACTCGCGAGGGAAACAGCGCACACCTTATATCTCCTAGTGGTGGGAGATATAGAGAGGTAGCCGAAGCGGGACCGTTCCTGACCCTGGGACCAATGGCCACCAGGACAGGGCCCGTTTGTGGTCAAGTGAGAATCTGAATCATTATAACCGAGGAAAGAGTCCGGGCGCAACCCAGAGCCCGGAGGCAACAATCGATATGACAATAATTGACAAGCAGCGTTAAGCATCAGCCGAGATGGCAAAAGATGGCGGTGATTGGCCCATCGCCCGCAGAGCCCGGCGACATCTTGGGACGCCAAGAAGTCGGAGTTTGCCGGTGAGAGGCCGAATTCCTTCCAGAGTTTCCACTCCCTCGTGGCTTCCCCTCACCATATTTTTTCCCAATTTTCTGCGTCTCCTCGTCCCTGTTCGCGTTTGTCCACGGTGATCGACAAGAGTGCTTCAATCCTCAAAGATCCGTCAATAAGCGAAATCCCTTGCCTCCATGCAAGCCTCCCAAATCAATTGGCATGCGGAATGGCCTCCGCAACAAAATTTCCACCGTTTTGTCTGACGCCAAGCAGGACCAGGACTAAATCGTTCGTGCCGTCGGTAGGACCACCAGATGCGGAACATGTTAGGTAACATAAATCATTAAGCTGCTAACTCGCAGATAAGTCTGGCGTGTCTCATTCGTAGTCCGGCGGAGTACGACTCTTCCTCCGTTGATGTTCTCGCAGGGCGCAAAGGGGGCGCGCGCATGGTCGGCTCATTGTGTGTAATTTCCCCCGCTCATGCGACAGACGATCAGCAGCAGATGGTTGCAACGTCGGGCTTCCCCGCGCCGTGGTTGACTCGATGCATGATTCTGTATGGAGCGCATGTAGATTGGGACCCATCAGTCCATTGTCCTTCCCTGATAACCGTAGGATGTAGCGTGTCTTGGCCACAGCTGTGCTTATCTCCTTCGATTCCTGTCGGATGTCCGGTGGAAGAACGTGGCAAGTGAGGCAATTGAGGCAATTGTGCTATTCGATCATGATGGTGGAAAGGATGGGATCATGACTGTAACCTGGGGAATTAGTTCATTAGACATCCATTGAGGTATGCAGTCCAGGATGTAGCTATGAGCATGGTCGCAATGGCCTCAGATGCGACTGCTGGTGCTCACGGCGCGACAGTAGAGACAGACTCTCGAGACATTCCTAATTGGGGGTGGAGTTCATAGCCGACCGGCTCAAGCCGCCCAGAATAGGTCAGAGGCGGAGTTGCCTGGACTGATCATCCGGGCTATCGTATGGAGTAGTGGCCATCAGGCAATCTCTGGGGTTGGATTTCTAATGCACTTCCCAGAGTACTTCAACTCCTCTGCTGTTAAGAGTAAGTGAACAACATCACTTGTGTCTGGTGAAAGGGGAGGAAAAAAGCAGGCAGCAGGCAGCAGAGCGCGGAAGGAGCGAGCCCCGTTCAGGTTAAGTATCCTTAAACCCCTCCTAAGTCCGACTTCGCCCTCCCAACAACCACTGATTCGTCATCCGCTGGCTTTGACCTTTTCCGCCCATATTGACCGATGGACAGCCAACGATATCTCCGAACCTGCTGTGATTGCCCTTGCAGTGTCTTCTTATCTGGCCAATACCACGCACTAGGCTCCAATGACTCCGATCTCCGTCCGACCTGTTGTCACAATTAAGCTTAGTCTGGATGACGTGCTTATCAATCTCGAAGTTGGAGCCGGCAATTGGATGCATTGCATTCAGGCTGGCGAAGCGAAAGGCGATCTTAATATATGTCAAGATCCGTCACCGACTTGGGTCTAATGACTCGACACTAAGAGCACCTGCAGCAGTGCAGTTCGGCTCCAAGACAATCATTCTCCGCACGCGGCTGGTCGCCTACACGGGCTTGGCTTGAGAAGAAGTGGCAGGAGGAATACGCGACCATAGCGATCTTCAATATCCTTTTGACTCATAGTCAAGTGTGAGGGGATCTTCAGTCCAAGAGGTCCTTCAGCTCTTACTTGACCTTGGGAGTCATTCCAATTTACAGTCTAGCAACCCCCGATGCCGCAACACCTCAGCCGGGAGCCAAGCCATCTGGATTCGAGGCTCTTCAATCAGAGTGTTTGAGATGCTGTGTACGGCAGCCTATTGGGCATCAAGCAACGCTTTATTGCTCTTAAAGTAGGCGATCATTCTTGTCCTGCTCCACAACTCCACACATCGGTGCGAAATACGAGACTGTGAGTCAACACCGTCTTTTCATTTACTAAGGAACTATAATACAGAGTCATGCAAACTTGGAAGCATCTCATTGAAGGGAAGGGCGTCCAAACGCTAAACATAGCGGGGATATCTCGGTGTTATTCCGTCGCAGGTGGAGAGTACCTTGAGGCCGTAACGGTTGAGCAGGGCGCCGCAGCGCATTCAGCTATACACTTCTTACATCTATCTATTAAGAACAGAAAGAGGCAGAAGAGAAGGCATATGATAAAAAGGGAAGGAGTATCCTAGTAGCAAATAAAGGCCACATGGCTTATTAGCATGGCTTATTAGCCGGGGAGAAGCAGGATGTCCCCGGCTCGGACTCGAACCGAAGCCATATCCCAGGTATAATGAATGGGACGAGCAAATGGGTATAACTGAAGCTCTGACCAGTGAGCTGCAGGGTTTGACTCCACTTTTCACCTATATTGGCTAGTGTGCTACGGACAGAAGCTACCTTATTAAGGCCAGTCACCGAGCAGTTGAGTCTCAACTTGAGACGCGTACTCAGAATTGGCCTGAAAACTGTCATGAATATCGTCCGTAAATGAACGAATAGATAAACCATGACCCTGGGAGGAATAAGAGGGGGAGTCGGAACCACGGCACTACCTCGTAAGGATTGGTGTAGGAATAAAAATGTGCCTCTGGCACCGGGAGCGGCGGGAAGCTTCGGACAAACTCCATGAATGACTCAGGAATACTATCCATGGAACTAGGGAAAGAATTTGACTGTTTGTTGATTGGCTGTCTACTAGTATGGTTTGTGTGTGCGCCCCCGACAAAAATGAAAAACGAAAAAACAAGTGCCCCCACGCGGGATTGAACCGCGGACCTCTTCATGGCAGTATTGGTGATACGAGTGAAGCGCTCTACCACTGAGCTACAAGGGCTGACTTGTTGAAAAACGCCTCTCAACATTAATCTATATCCTACTAATTCATTTAGGAGCGTTTGTACACCATCAACTTTTGTTCATGAGACGTGGTTGCATGTAACTTGGACACTGCTACTCTGTAGGTATTTTATTGGCAGCTGAAATATGCCGAAGGATTATCTAGTTTTTGGAAAGAGGTATTTTTGATGGGGAAAGCGTCTCACTCGGCTTTGTCTATGAATAAAGGTGGCCATTTCTTCTCTTCTTGTGCTTTGTTCACTTCACTGGGTTAGACTAGGTCAATTCATATATGAACAAGGTTTTTGGGACCTGGGGTTAATTACTAGCTTTGCATTGTAGCTATCTTTGATATAGGCAGTTGCCTGTCACACTCACAAAATCTCTCGTCGTGACAGCACTGATCGACATTCCTTGATTACGATCGTAACCTGCTCTAGCCCTACGGGACGCTAGGCCGTTCAAAATATATATCATGATGGCGTCCGAAACACCGACAAGGAAACAACTAATAGTCCTACCATTACCAATCATGTAGTTTCCTCGGAATTAATCACATAGCCGAGTTAAGTTCGGGCCTGGATACCCTACGTGGAAATATGATCGAAATAAAAACAGGGATCCTGTTACTGACGAGGGAAAGAAATAAGTCATGTCCGAGAACGCAAGTAATACCCCGCCCAAAAAACCTTGGAAAGCCAGCAAAAGAGAGAGACTAAGGGAACAGAATTCGGAGGAAAGATATCAGTAGAAAATGATCCAGAAATAAGTGGGATGTCTCTCCACAGGCGACCGTCGAACTTAGCGACATTTTTACACCTCAGTAGAGCACGTCTAGTCACCCTTCCCAGTAAGAATAGAGTATCTCCGCAGGTACTAGTGTAAATTTCGACTGACGCGTTGAGGGAACATGGTAAGTGATATGAGGATAAAATCTGATATGATCTATCTGATCAAGATACTCTGACTGAGTGGGTAGTATGGTGGTTGTGATATTCTCTAGGGTGTTCGTGTCTTACTAAATAGTGTTAACTGAATCCTACTACCACAGAGACTTGTACAAGTATGGTAATACTAAATCCAAGTCAAGTATAGACTCTCTCATTGAGGTTTAAAAGTGATACACGGACCGATGCATGCTAACTTACCCATACCTCAACTGATATCTATAAGAGAACCGCAATCCGAAAATATTCAGATATCCAGAAGATAAGATAGCTAAGGGTCAACATATAGATAACAAAGCAACCGATCCCTGTGCGTTCTGTGCTTAATTTGCCCAGTCCGCTTCCCGCATAAGATCCCTTCTAAGATGAGATTAGCAGGTAGATCCAGGATTGAATTTAGGGGCTTTGGCTCGGGTTAATTTGCATTTTAATCGGCGAAGCTTAAATGTTGAGTAGATAATTTAGGTTGCGCAAATAAAGTTTTTGGTATATCAGTCAAGGGTATTGATAGGGATTTTCACATTAAGGGTGTGTTGGAAGTCTATTACGTCTTACAGGCCATTCTTATAGACATAGAATCATCAGCTGTTTGTAATATGTTCTTGAAAGCGTGAATTGTTGACATCTCTCATTTGACCAGATGCAAGCCATAGCGCAAAATTACCGCTTGCTTCCACGCCCGAGAAATAACCAATATGCTGTATATATGCCTCGTAATTATGTTATGCGTCCTTCACATTTCATGTCCGTATGCTTCATGTACAATACCCCAAACAAAGCGCACCTTTTTCCCCTTGAAGAGGTCTTCAAAAGTAACCCTCTTCCAGCTCCGTTCGTAACGCACTAGATCTTATACTTCAAGACCTTGCCAGTCTTCGCTAATCTAGCCGCACAGAGCAGACAGAACCCAACGAGCATCGAGCACGCCGCGAAGAGCTGCGCATATACATAGCGGCCATTGTCCCTCGTGATCAGAACACCAGCGATAGGCGGACCTGTCAGAACGGCAAAACTGACGATTGTCTACACCCATGTTAGTCACCAAATTTTCCCTTCCTTGCAACTGGTTGAAAAAGGGAGGGAAACTCACGAAAATCATCCCCATCCTAACACCCGCTTTCTGCAAATCAGTCGTCAAGCTACTCAACGTAGCCGGGAACATTCCCTGCAAACCATTTCCCACAATGCCATAAACAACCGTCCATGCATAAAGCCCCGAGATAGACGTAACGCCGATCATGGCAAAAGCGCAAATAATCGAGAACAGGGTAACCACAATAAGAATATTCATCGGTCCGGTATACCGATCAGCCAGGTACGCAGGGACCGGACGACCTATAATACCCAGACCGTTCAAAATAAGAGTAAAGGTGAGCGACTCCTCCTGAGAGATGTTGATAATCGCAACACCAAACGAGCTCAGGTAATAGAAAGCGAAATAAACACCCCAGAAGGTCAAGAAGATGCCGACCGCAAACAAAGTGTAAGATGGTTCCTTGAAAGCGGCGAGTTCAATGAGAGGGCCTGTTTTCCGAGGGGGCACTCTCGGTCTGGCTAGGATGTTGCAGATGATTAGACAGGCTAGGGTGAAGAAACCGAAGACTCGCATCGTCCAGCCGTAGCCGATCTGTGGGATCAGGTGCTGGAACATGACGGTGAAGATTAGGCCTCCTGTGGCGCTGCCGCAGGCGCAGATGCCGACGGCGAGCATTTTGCGCTTTGCGAAGTAGGTGGATGTTACTGAGAGGGCTGGACAGAATAGACATCCGTTGCCGATGCCGCAGCAGATTCCTTGCGCGAGGAATATTTGGTAGTATTCGGTTGATATGGAGGCCATGAACATGCCGAGGACGCTGAGGATGGTTCCGACCACTGTAGTAATTAGCATATATCTTCAATTGCGGGGATGTCATAGTTTGGAAGCCATAAGCCCGAGATGCATCTGCGGGAAGAAGAAATACTCACCAAAAACCGGCCGAAAATAACCCGCATCAGTGAACCTCCCCGTAAAAGTACCAATGAAGAAGACAATGAAGACCTGAACGCTCCCAATCCACGAAACATCCGAATCCGAGCGATTAAGAAAGTCGACATAATACGTCTGAAAGATACCAAACGAATTCATATAGCCCCTGGCCCTATTTCAGCATACTTTTCACATTACGGCCAGCACAAAGTGTAACCACGCTCCTGGAGGAACCAATTGAGCTTTCACGCGTGCAAAAGCAACGCATTGGAACCTACCAGGTATTCATAATAATCAAGTGTCCCACTAGGACTTGTGTCCATGCGAGAGCTCCGCCGTCTGGGGGAGGACCGGGGTCTTTCCAACTTGCGACGCTTTGTGATTTTGAGAGTATACCCCATTTTTTCTCTTTGATGGTTTCATTGTTGATTGTCTTTTCGTCGAACTCGGTTATAGCTTCTGGGTATGCTTCGACACTGCTATTGTCGGTCATGTTGGTGGTGTTAATGGGTGGTGTCGGCGGGTTGGTTATTAGAATAGTATGGGTATGATAGTCGCAATTGGATCGCGAATTGATTGATTATTTGGTAGAAAGGTAATTAGACAAATCTACAATGTAAATGATTAGCACGAATGGTTTAAGAACGTAAACCAACATACCTATTATGTCGCATATATTGCATCTATGAAAAGAATTGGCCGTTACAATTGCATAGTTATAAAAGAACAAAGACATGCAGACTAGAGAGTGATTTCCAGTCGTAAAGATAAAAAAAACAAAATGACTCAATAATAGTGGTCTTAATGCGGCGTGGCGAGAAATATTTCCTCGTAGTCCGGTTTCGGACTAGTCCATGTTACAGGGCGCGGAGATGAAAGAATTTCCTGAAGAAGCAAGTCAGCAGAGACGCTTGGATCCGAAGCAAATTGACGGTGAAGTGCCTAGACTTGGTTACCCTAACTTCCCTAAGATCGACTAAGATATAGTCTCCAGACACTAAGATAAGTCTAGACACGTCACCGTAATCGGGGTGGGGCATGTATCTGCCCTTCCCCGATGTTACTCTACCATCCCACTCCATACACTAAGACTGCGGACAAAGTACTTCAGATAGCATCTTGCCACGATAAGCACTAACCTGTCGATCGACAGTAACAGGGAATCAAAAGGTACAGAAAAGGGCTTAATTGAGGGGTAATGTGAACAGGGATCAGGTACCAGGTCCAAGCTCAACTGATAAGGGTATTGTGTTCTAATAAAATGGGCAAATGCCCTGGTATACCTCCGTAGAAAGGACACCTCTTCTTGTCTCTTCTGAACATAGCAAATCCAGTCTCTCTGATTCTTTGACTACTAGCAATGGCTTCGCCACAAACCATCTACCTCGCCGTCAGTCAGGCACACACCCTCGCCAGCACCCCGGAGACTGTCCAGGCATTGTCCCAGCAATGTCGGCAAGCAGCCAAGCAGACCCCATCGCCCGATCTGATTCTCTTCCCGGAAGCTTACATTGGGGGCTATCCTCGTGGGGCGACCTTTGGAGCCAAGGTGGGATCTCGAGACGATGAAGGCAGAGAACAATACCTGAACTACTTCAAGGATGCGGTGGATCTGGGCGATACGCCTGAAGGAGCGGGGGAGAAGTGGGTGAGAAGGGAATTGGAGGGGCAGGACGGGAGTGGAAGTGGAGTCCGAAGGGGCGATGGAATCCGCGAGGAGCTGGAACTAGTGGCTCGCGAGACGGGTATCTTCATCGTCACTGGATTGGTTGAGAGGGCTGGGGGGACTCTTTATTGTGCGGTAGTATATGTCTGTCCCAAGTTGGGAGGTGAGTATCCGCATGTACTTTTGGATGTGGAGTGTGGAAGCTGACATGATGCTATTATCTACACAGTGATTGGCAAGCGGAGAAAGGTCATGCCGGTAAGTATCCCTTCTTGTATTGATATGGTATTAGGCTGACCAGCACTAGACAGGAAGTGAGCGTCTGGTTTGGGGCCAGGGGCAGCCCTCGTCGCTCCGTGCTGTGACAACCACCATCAAAGGCGTGAAACTCACCCTGGCAGCTGCAATTTGCTGGGAGAACTACATGCCGCTGTTGAGGCACTCCCTCTACAGCCAGAACGTCAACCTCTACCTTGCACCCACAGCCGATCAGCGCGACGCTTGGGCCCCTCTCATGAGAACCATTGCCTGCGAGGGTAGATGCTTCGTCTTGAGTGCCAACCAATGCCACAGGAAGAAGGACCAACCCGCTTGGGTTTATGGGGAAAAGTCCGAGAGTGAGGAATTTGCCACCAGAGGTGGTTCTTGCATCGTAGCTCCGAGCGGGGATATGCTGAAAGGGCCGCTGTGGGAGGAAGTAGACGGCATGATGATGGTTGGGGTGGATTTCGATGATTGTCTGAGATACAGATTGGATTCGGATGCTGCTGGAAGTTATTCGAGGTATGCAAGTGTCCTACAGAAATTTTGGAGTGTTGCTAATTCGGTTGAGCAGAAACGATTCGTTCAAGTTGATTGTGAATGGACTTGATATTAGTCCTCCTCTTTAGAGGGTAAGTATGATACTTAGCTTACTTGAACAATACACGTCTGTGATACTGTATTTGCATCCAGAATACACATTTGAAAAAAATGTAATCTAATTGTATAAGACCCCGACTCTACATACCACAAAGTATAGTTTCTATCTATTTCTGGTGGCTGTTCTACAACTGTGTTTCTCGTAACAAACATCCAAAATAGTCTTAAGCTCATACTGCATAATACCGATTACCCTTCTATCCCCTGCACCATCAATCTATACCTCCCAAGTCTATATACCCAACCCACTCAACACTATACAACAGTATACGAAACCCTGCTAACCCCCTTCGACCTCGAAATCTTCTTCACCTCAATCCTCCCGACCAAACTACAATCCGTAACATGTGTCCCTCCACAAGGATAACTTCCCAACCCCTCCATCTCCACGACTCTCCCCAGCGTCTCACCCTCCGGCAACGCAAACCCCTCCGCTACGAAGCACTTCTCCATCAACTCCTCCATGGACCACCAATGAATCCTAACAGGACTCGCCGACTTCACAAACTCATCCGTCTTCGCCTGAATAAGCTCCTTATGCTTCCCCTCCAACGTGCCCTCAAACGAAACCGATGCCGACCCCGGATAATGCGACGCCTTCGACTCCTTCACCGGGGGAAGCACACCCTCGCGACACAGCGCATGGATCGCCAAACTCATGACATGTCCAGCAGTATGGAGCCGAGAGTGCAGGTTCCGCTTCTCAGCGTCCACGTGCTGCTGGACTTCCTCTCCGGAATCAAACTGCGTAGTCCCGACCGGGACGAAGCGGCCCAAGTGCAGGATCTGATTGCCCTGGGCTGGTTGGCGGACGGATTTTACCTCGAAGATGGAAGCTGCTTTGGGCGCTACCTCCGTGGTCATAGTTCCCGTGTCTGAGGGTTGGCCACCGCCTTGGACGTGGAAGATCGTGGAGTCTGTCACCACAGCATGCTCGATCTCTGGGGAGTCTTTGGCGAGAGCTTGGTCTGCCTCTGGGAGGTTGGAGACTGGAATTATGGAGAGAATTTTGGCCCCATGGAGCAGCAGTTGTCCGTCTTGCTGGTAGATGAGCTTTGTGGATTCGGACATCTATTAATTTGTCAGGTTGAGGCCCCGGATTATGCTGACTAGGAGATTTAGACGTACTGTGATTGGGCTAGATCTGCCGATGCGATGTTGGGTGCAGTAGAGTCTTTGGGTGGGCACACGCTGGGATAAAGATAGTCAGAAACGTAGCTGACGGTGCATTTGTGTGTAAATAATATCCAAAACTTATGGTAGATTTAGAAGATAAGTGGTGGAGTATTGGGTGCTAAGCAGGGTATATGTACCTGATAGACGGGGGTGGTCCGAGCTTCTGGCTAATGTAACAACCAGTCCTTGTCACTGTCAGGGCGTGTCCGCGCTAATGTATGTAAGATTTGTAACAGATCATTATCGGTTTGGTCACACTTTCATTGTAACCATAAAGAGGCGAATAGCGAAATACATTTTTTCTCTGAAAGCTATAGCGAAAGGTTCTATTACGAAAAAATCTCTGAACTAAACAACATCCCTTTTTCATACTCGTTATACTCTAATGAAACTAAATACGCGATAGCAATTCCTGCCCCTGTTCCCATTGGTCCCGATCCCTGATATACCGCGGATTTTTCGCCACAATGGAGCAAGGCAAGAAACGCGAATGGTCAATGTCGTAAGTTATGCTCCCACTGACACCATCCAAAGCGGCAACAATAGCGGCCTCGCACATGGTATGACACCGATGACCCCAGCGACCGGCAATCGCCTCCCGGATCCATTTCTGCTCCAGCTGCTGCTTCAACTCCAGGGTATCAGTCTCCAGCGTAGCAAGCTCGAGGTGCCGAAGCGCATCCATAATGATCGCAGCGGCCGGTGCCTCGCGAATCTCCAATGCCTTGTCATCCGTCGAGAGGAACTCGAGCCCGACGAATCGGCCATGACCGAACTTGCCTACCTCCTTGTTCAGGAGGGCAATGGCGTCGATAAGGGGGAGCTCATCGCCGTTGATGGAGGAGAGATTGCCGTTCTCGAAGCTCAGGGTGAGCTTCTCGGGGGCGTAGTCACCGCTGCGCCGCGTCCATTCGTAGGCTTCTTCGGGGATGTTGAAACCCTCCGGGTCACCTAGCGGACCGTCTTCGAACTCACGGCACCACAGGTTCTCGTCTCCGCTTAGCTTGCGCTCAGCCATGATTGACAGTCCAGCTGCGGATAGCTCTGAGGCTTTCTTCTCGCGCGAGGTCACGGAGTGGACGTAAGGGCTTCCGAATTTGCCAGAGAAGCCGTAGAGACGAATGCAGTTGTTGAGGCGGGGAAGACTGTTCTGGGACAAGTTTGCAGTGTGGAGGAGCAAGCCTGCATTCACAGAATTGGCGTAGTCTGTGATCAGACGAGCGATGACCGGACGGGTGATGGAGCTACTGATGGGAAACATGCGCATGTATGATGCGTGAGCGCGAATGGCTGGCATGACTCCATCTTTGACGAACAGCTCGCGACCATCGAGACACTTGAACGATGCTCCGAAGTGAGCAGCGTGTTTGGTAAGTCCTGCCTCGTCTACAGGAGCTCCAACATCTACCGCGACGGCATGGATGTTGGTGTAGCCAAGCTGCTGGAGCTTGAGGAGCAGGTAGGTGCTGTCCAGGCCACCACTGAACATGGTGACGACGGGTGCATCCTTCTTGTCGAAGTCTGCAAGGTGACCAAAGCTTTCAATGGGCCGCCGTTCTTGTTGGGAACGGACCAGCGCGGCCTGGGCCGTGACTGCATCAATGGCACCGTGACCGTTGGATAGTACGGTCATTGTGTTGAGGTATGTGATGAAAGAACAAAGGGTGAATGGAAAAGAGAATGAAGAATGACTTGGACGTTGTTACTGAGATTGCGATGTCTAACAATAACTGGAGGTTTATATCACTACCATGATGGGTAATTATACTACCGCGGGACGTACTTTTCTCACTTTGCTCATACAGCCATCACTCTTACACTTCACATTTAGTCACCCTAGCCAATTCCCTTTTCTCTATTAGCTGCATCAGAATACGAGTCCCCTCATCTCAGCAAGTCCAGATCTTCGGCGATGGCAATCTGCAGCAAGCATCTAGGCTTCATCTTCATCTGCAGGCGCTGTAGCCTCTCACTAGCAGATGTAACCCATAATACGGACATTGCCGTCTCCAGGTGAATACCGTTTCGTGCTATACAACCGTGCTAAATCTGGGGGCCGTTTCACTGCAGAGAAGTGGAGCAGGAGATCTAGCCCGTTACTAGCTGATCCCCAGTCATATTAATATGAGGTATATACAGTGCACCGACATCGGGTTCATCCCGGCACTTACAGGATCGATTTACGTGTTCGGCTTTTTAGCTGCTAAAAAGCCCTGATAGGAATTATCAGGTGATGCATGTGATGTGGGGAAAGAAATGCAGGGGGTGAATAGCTTATACATAGCCTCATCAATGGGGTTAATATGTTGTGTTTTTTATGAAGAGTAAGCCCTAAACTGCTTCGGGTGATATTAGTTGTGGCGATAGTTGTGGGGTAGGACGGCTACAAGCGCGGACTACTGTTGCCGAGAGGTATCTAGATTGAGTCTGAAGAATCATAATACTATTACCTGCTTTCCTCGTTGATACACTTATTGTCAACTAAGTATGCATGCCTTTAGAGACGTCGGCTCTATCCGCCTATCATTGCCTTGAAGTTCCTAAGCTAGAGGCCTCCCGGGCAAAAGCACCAACTACATGGTCCTTCTAGTGCCTACTAAGTAGAATCCTCAGCGCTTTGACCACGGATCTCCGAATCCTTCAAGCCTCTCCCTTTGTAATATCAAAAGGTAATCTCATTTGCCTCCTGATATCTACCGAACAAGCTCAGATCATTGCCTGAAAAGGAAGGCGTTACAGATTTGCCATTAGCAGATCAACAGATCCCGCTAATGATCCTTCATACTCGACAAAAGTACTGTACAGTAGTTATGCTTAGCTGCTTAGTAGTGCTTACGCATAGTAGTGGCTGTATCCGTGTAATACAAGCAAGTAACCAATCATTCAGTTGATCGATCAATCCTTTGTATAGCTAACTAATGTGCGTTTCATATCTTCTCTCGCTTGAGAAGACAACTTCCTGTTCGAGCAAACATCCCGAGCAAGTCGTCGTCTCATAGTTGCCATCACCCAGCCGTGGACCAGATCCTGAAGATGATTTCGCGATCTAGAACAGCTAGCAAGGTAGTATCAACACTTAGCGAACACGAGGATGGAATCGTCTATCCTTCTACGGGTTACATCGGGATGAATCACGCCATTGCAGAGCCGTCTCTGAGTTTCTGGCCCCTTAGCCATGGTGGAAGTAGGAAAGAGACTTGAGAGTCTGTATACATCGGACAATGATGCTGTATACTTGCCGTGGCCATCACGAGAGGGCCAACCCCAGGCGCATATAAGAAGCTCGGAAGCTGCAAGTTCTCTGGCATCAAAGTAACAAATCAACTCATCTTTCTCTAACCGGAGACACTTTCTTCAAGCGTTCTTTCCCCCTTCAAAAGTTCAACATGGCCATCACCGAGCCCATCCTCGTTGCGGAGTCTCTCCCAACCATCGAGCTCGACCTTCTCCGAGCAGACAATGAAACGGAGAACAAGAGACTCCTCAGCGTCTGCCAGAACTATGGTTTCTTCTACCTCAACATGACCAGCGATCCCGAGCTCTGCCAGCTCTGGGAAGACATGCTGTCTATCATGAAGGAGTACTTCGAGCAGCCCCTTGATATCAAGATGCAGGATGCCCGCAACGATGACAACTTCGGGTAAGTCACATCACCCAACCCATCCTGCATTATCACCACCACTGACCATCCCAGCTACGAGCCCATGGGCACCGAAGAAGGCCCCAAGCCCAAGACCCGAGACGGCTACGAATCCCTCAAGGTATGATACTCCCCCTTTCTACATCCACCCCATCTATACTAACATCCACAGTTCTCCCGCCGCGAATACCTCAAGGACTCAACCGACCTCACCACCAGCATCCGCACCAAATCCACCCCCTTCTTCAACTTCATCAACCAAGCCCATACCATCACCCTCCTCATCCTCTCGCGCCTCTCCACTCAACTAGGTCTCACCGGCTCCTCCCGCTTCGAAACCTACCACGCCGACCCCGGCCCGTCCACCTCAACCCTCGGTATCCTGCGCTACCCCAAGCACGAAGCCGGAATCAGCGAGCCCACCAGCGTCGGCCACAACCAGCACACCGACGTCGGCACGCTCACCTTCTTGCTTGCAGCGCAATGGGGTCTGCAGTACTGCTCCCCCCAAACGAAGCGCTGGGAATTCATCGAGCCTCGTGCTGGCCACGCCATCATCAACGTCGGCGATAGTCTTCGCTTCCCGTCGGGTGGGGAGCTGGCCAGTGTGGTGCATCGTGTTGTGCCGTTGAAGGAAACGCAGGAGGAGGACCGTTACAGTATTGCGTACTTTTTGAGGCCGAATGATGATGTCACCTTTAGGGATGCGACGGGCAAGATGTGGTCGGCGAAGGAGTGGCATGATTTCAAGTTTGATGTGTTTAAGAGCCCGAGTACGTTGGATGCTAAGGGGAGGTTTTTGACGGGGATGATGCTCGAGGAGGAGAGGGGGAGGTGGGTTGGTGTTGCTGGGGAGGGAGGTGTGGCGGTTGCTGTGTGATTGGAGTTCATTCTTTTGTTTTGGGATTAGTTATTCAGTTAGATAAAATGGTGGATGGGTATGTTAAAATGTATGTTGTGAGGCTGCTATAGTATTGACTACATGCAGACTCTGGATTACAATATCTCGCTGTATAATTACATAAACCCCGCAGAGTAGCCAATTTAGCACTGAGATGTTGCACTACTTAGACTTCAATGTTCATTACGTCTTCTAAATGCTAAATCAATCTCATAGTCAAGATATAAGGGTTCTATCTAGGCGTTATCGTTTCGTATCATGGTGTTAGTCCAGGCCTAAAAATTACTATATACTATTCTTACAACATTTTGGCAGTTTTGCGACTATGCAGCCAGAGGTTCTATAGTGATATCCTTGGATATTACCCCCTTGTAGAAATCACCTACTTGCGATAGTGCTATGGTCAACGCACCATTTGTGCTGGAAGTGAAAAAGGAGCAAGATCCTTTGAGGTCCACGATTCAACTCAAATTAGATCAGAAACATGGCATATGAAAGATGGAAAGCAATTAAGGCCACGAAGATAGAGGTGTACAAATGGGAGAGGAACAAGATATGAATGGGTTTTTGCCGCAGGTGACGTTAGGGAAAACCGAACTGAACTGACAGTGGCGTACTTTCATTCTAGGCAATGAATTTAGAGGAAACAACGATGGCCGGTGTTTAAAAACCCACTGCGCTGATTAAAGCGATATATCGCGTCTACTTAGAGCAGACGGAGGGGCATATCGTAACCGATGACCAAGTCCAAGATTAGACAGGCAACGGGAGCCGGAGAATTCTAGAGAGGTATAATGCAGACCGTAGGCGTCAAAGCTGCCAGTAATGTGCCAGCCACCACCCCATGCACTATGGTCAAGCGCAGCGCCTGAACTTTCACATTGATAGATTGTTTCCAGGAAAAGGATCCAGGAAATAATACAGGGCCTTGGTATTATCGTTGATATGCGATTATGCACTTATCCCTGTCCTTCGGGCCAAGTTGGGCATTGATGCATCTAATATGGATTCCCCCACTTAAGACGCGACGCATGGCATTTACGGAATACTCATATCATTATTTACCCTCTCCCAACTGTGATCGGTTTTACCTAGCTAGAGCAAAATAAGTTATTGTCTGAACCACAGTCAGAGTTCATTAATCAAACATTCCCCCCTTTCCCTCTCCATTGAAAGGTTCCCCCGATATCCAAAGGTTTACCTGTCATGTATTGGTCACCAAAACAGAATAGGACTGTCAGCCTTGTGAACGAAGGGGAAGACGAGAAAGATGAAGAGATATGCCCACTTTGCAATTGCCTGAATAACGTGTCAGTTTCGCATGAGACACCGTCAGGAAGAGATGCTGGGATTAATTTCGAGAATTGCAACATGAACAAGTCGAGGGTTCAGGCTGCCTATTTCCACAAAGCTTGCCATAAGTGTCCCGATATATCTCAGGATTCACTCTGCGTGGTATGCAAACACACGAGGCTCAGGCACCTAATACATTGTTTACTTTTAGCCGACTCTCTCACTCACAAAGAAGTGCTGAATCGCTCTAATCCATACCCATGCAGTCTGGATAATATTACCCTGAACTTAGGATGCGCCTTAGCCTTAGAAGAACGCTCCGGTTACTGCGATACCTGCCGGATTTTTTCAGGGGCGGCCAAAGAGGTGATGGGACAAACAAACTTATCACCCGATTTAGAGTGCTACATATCAGTAAATAAATCTGCAGTCACGTTTGGAGGCGTCAAGTGCAGTTTCGCTATCTATTTGTATCTGAAACCCTCGCAACAAAATTTGAAGTTAAATGCGCCATCACAGCGGTTGCGGTGTGCGTATACTCTTGGATATCACAGGGCTTTCACTAGTCACAGGCCAGTGAGTGATGACTAACCAAATGCAGGGGACAAGTTCTTTATCGGGACAATAGAGCCTACCCATGGCCATCGCCTGGTTTCTACACCTATACCCCAACAAGCGGTCGACTGGCAGAAGGTCTCCAAGTGGGTGAGAGACTGCCACTACTCTGATGAGCACAAGAGTTCTTGCCAGATGAAGCCTGATGTCTCACAAATAAGTGGGCTTCGGGTAATTGACACCAGACAAAGGTGCATTACAATTGCCCCTGCGGCGTGTCAATATGCAGCTTTGAGCTATGTGTGGGGGGCCGTGAACAGCCTCTTGCAGGCAACGACGGCAAACATAGATCACCTGTCTGTGGAAGGCTCTCTGAACAGCGATCGTCTACCTCGAACAATTGATGATGCCATTGTTGCTTGCAGGAAATTGGGGATAGATTATCTTTGGGTTGATTGTCTTTGCATATTGCAGGATGAACACCCTATCCAGAAAGCCTACTGGCTCGATTCTATGGGAGCAATCTACGCACAGTCATGTGTAACAATCGTTGCTCTAGCCGGAGAAAATGCCGACCACGGCCTTCCTGGAGTAAACAAAGTCAGTCGACTGACATGCTGGTCTGGAAAAGTACAGGGGGTATACCTGATTGCCACACCCCCAAGCTACTCTTATTGTTTACGAAATTCGAAGTGGGCTACCAGGGGTTGGACGTTTCAAGAGGCAGCACTCTCAACACGACGGCTTTTGTTTTCCGACACCAGAGCTTTCTATGAATGTTGCCAC
This sequence comes from Aspergillus tubingensis, assembly GCF_013340325.1. Taxonomy (NCBI): domain Eukaryota; kingdom Fungi; phylum Ascomycota; class Eurotiomycetes; order Eurotiales; family Aspergillaceae; genus Aspergillus; species Aspergillus tubingensis. The sequence goes on along the minus strand of NW_023336279.1, from coordinate 936,651 downwards.
ACCGAGAAACTCCAAGCTGAGTCTCATGCAAGTAATTATGTTGAAAGAAACGCAGGGATTCCTCTATTGTCTTACGAAAGGATGGTAGAGGATTTCACAAAGAGGGATCTCACCTGTGAGAGTGATGTGCTTCGCGCATTCGCAGGCGTTCTACACACGGGTTGGGGACAAGAGTGTTATTATGGACTACCCCTGAGAATCTTCGGTAATGCAATTCTCTGGACGGCAGTGAACAAAATTCATCCCAGAAGGCATGCAGCACCTGGTGATGTGTTTCCCACCTGGTCGTGGTCTTCAATTAAAGGACCCATCGAGATGTGTAAAGAATTCCGGGTATCCCTAGCAATTTGGGCAATCCCCTCTAGGTCGAGTCATCAACTAGATCTGCAATTCATCACATATAGTGTATGGGACGCAGGTGAACTCGAGGAACCAAAGAAACTGGAGTCCGAGAACGAGGTTGACGAAGAGGAGAAAGTGTTATGCTCAATTGAAATAAGACGAAGACTTGCTGTGATGATGGCCTGGAAGTGTGGATGTTTCTCGGGGTCTTTGCCGAGTATACTCAACAATAGAGCCATATTGGAAGATTACGAAAGTATTCTTGGCAAATGGAGATCGCTTGCACAGCTTTATGAAGAGGCTCATGGATTGTTAGGGGGTAACATGCGTGAACAAGATATGAACGTGCGGTTTCCTTCATATATGCGTCAAGGATGTTCTTCTGGATCCATCTTGGTATATACGCAATCACTGAATGTCAACCACCTGAATATGGTTAAGAGATATTCGGGTATTGTCGGCTGGGAGGCTCAGGAGGTGTTCGTTATTGAAGTCGGCGATTTCGTGGCCGAAATAATCGTTGGCTCACTCAACATGGAACGAATCAACCTTGTTCAACAAACAAACCCCAGTTCTCACTTTACCTTTCTCGCTCTCTCTGTCAAACCCAATTGTTGTGCCATGCCTTTGTGTATCCATGCGATACCGCCAGAGCACGTTACGTGGGATGATTCTGCGTATTCAAGTACGATTCACAATATTTTCAAACCCCCCGTAGTTGAACTCATGCTCGTGGAGACGGAAAACGGCGTTAGTCGGCGTGTTGGGCTGGCATGGACCTATCTAAAGCGTTGGATAGATCAGAACCGTCAGTTCCGTACATTTCACCTTGTGTAGAATGAGAAGAATTGAATCCAGAAAGTCTGATATTTGGGTAATTGCTTTGAGGTCCGGCCTTGATGTACCTGGCCATGTAAGTGACTATGCAACCCTCTCCGTAGTATCTCAGATGCTTGACCCCCTCCTGTAGAATGGCCCAACCTACGGAATAACTAAGACTTGGTCATTCGGCTTTTTCGTCCGACCAGCGAGAAACCAAGTAACCAGGGTATATGCAAGAACAGCAATACCAACATCATGCTCAGATCGTTTCACGCCACCACACCTTACATTTCTGTGCACTTTCGTGTGAGTATCTAAACGAAGTTGCCAGAATTGGCCATTACTTCAGGTCCTCTAGGGATCATCAGTAGCATTCATGCCCGCCTCACCTTCCTTGTCTTTATCGCTTAGCTTTGCCCTACTACTGGGCTGACCCGACTAATTTACTTGCTCGTTGTCCGTAACAACTTAACTAAACATGGAAGGCGCCGTATCCCAATTCTGCAAAACACAGAACGGAAAACTACTAACTACCCATTCAGCCTTCGGAGTGGTTCGAGAAATAACTACATTTACACCGTTGAAAATTTGTATTTTTAGTATGTGGTTGGGGGCTTCAAGGCTGCATGGTGACCTCAGACCGAGCCATCCCACTCCCGCTTCGATTGGTTACTGACTGATCGATTAGTGTGGACCGTCTCAATAAGTGTCTTTTTGATGACTAGTTATCACGTTGTCGCCAAATGTCCTTCAATGTAATTCAGTAGCGAGCTGTTCGAGGTCAACCGCACATGCCACCACCATCATCAATTAATTACCCCTAAACAGCGCTCGAACAATATCGACCATCTATTCAGCACAGTCCACCTTTGCAGCCTCTACCTGCCAACTTCTCACTCAGCCTTCCCGTCGAATTCCTTCCTCAGCGCGCCTACAGCCTTCTTCTTCTGCATTAACGAGGAGATTTCTTTCCCCTGGCTCTTCCTCATCGCTTTCCATGCGCCTGTAATCCGGGCAGTGGAGGGCAGGTGAGAATTGTTCCCACCGCGTGGCGGGATTGATTTCGGATCCAGAATGCCCGCCCGGACCATTTCATGCACACTCGGATGGATGACAGCGTCTTCGGGAATATCGCGAGGCGCGCCCATGTTGGGTGGCCATTGCCGGGGAACCCATTTACCGTGTTCGAGTTCGAGGCGTGTAAAGAGGGGGAGGATTTCTATGCAGGTTAGTAAGGTTTGCGTCATCACAGCGAGATGTATACACACCGAGTATCCACCAAAAGATTACCATAAGGAAAGTTGCTCCCCGATTGAACATTAACATATCATGAGGCTGGTTCGTGCGTTTCCGCACATCATACGCTGTGGTTCCTGGTTCCTCCTTCCCAGGAAACGCATTCTCCCTTTCCACGACGTCTGCAACATTGAGCGTGTGGAAGGATAACTTGCTCTCTGACTTTTCCAGATGAAGAACCTCCTGCAGCATCCAGTTCAAAGGGGTATCAGACAAAAGGTGGAACTGTCCGGGAGCCAGACTCCAGCCCCCTCCCACATCACCATGGTTCCCTGCAAACCAGACTTCCTTCAGATCCACTGGCTTGGTCTTGTCAAGCAGCACCAGAGCAGGCTTGAACTTGAGTCTGCGTTCATGAATCGATACAGCATGTCGGATGTGTCGAGCCGCCGGACTGACCAGGTATTGGTGCGACTTCCGATGGAAAGGGATCTCGAATTGGCCGACACTGTTCACGCAGTCAAATAATCCGAGAAAATGGATCTGCACTTGCGGGCGGCAGAAGGTGGTATTAAACTTCTTCATGTATGAGATTAATGCCTCATCCTTCGCAGTGCGATCGGTCTTTCCTCGCGCTTGTTGGAAATTGCTGAATGTTTCCCAGGCAAAGTGGATCATCTCTTCATTCCCCTGTGAAAGAAGGCCAAGTTCGTGGATCATCTCCGCTAGGAATCGCGCGGTGTATGCTCCCCGCGAGAATCCAAAGATGTAGATATGATCACCTGGGGAGTAATATCGCATGATGAAGCGATATGCTGCGAGAACATGGCTTTCAAAAGTTGTTCCTACTCCTTGATCGATGGTGGTTATGATATGCGACTGCAGTTTTCGCGGATACCGAAGCAATCCGGAGCTGGACGATTGACCTTCGACGTAGGTTCCAATGCCGGCTGGCCAATGTGTAAGCTCAGTGAATCATACACTTTGTGGCTAACCCCAGTTCCCATATAACTTACGCTGGTAATAATGAAATTGGCCGGGCGTGTTCTTTTCGAGCATCTGGTATATTTTGACGATATTTGAGTCGCGCTCAAACCCCATAAATTGATTGCCAGTGCCATCGAGGCAGAGTACCAGCTTTCGGGGACCAGAATAGGGTGCTTCCAAGCTGGAAGTCTGATCCACAGTTGAGTGTGGCATGGCTTGGAGAAATCCTGGCCAAGTGGAACAACAAAATAAAAGGTACGAAATTGGAAAATCAACAGTCGAAAAGATGGGTGAGTTTTAGAAAGAATGAACGCAGAGATGGCACATTGCGGGATATGCCTAATACCCAGCTTTATCAGAGTAAACGCAACCGTCCAGACAGCAGCACCTTCGGGGACCACAATCATAATGCCCAGCGCCGATCATGACGGGCCGCGGGGAGGTTCCAACACGAACCGCTTGTGGGGGTGTTCGTGAGGTAAAAACTGCCGAGATGCAATCCAGCATCTATCATTGGATCAGCTTTCATGATGATCGTGCCGCGCCATGAGGTCTGCGTCCCGTCGGGGTCCGACCCCTTCTTCATACTGATGATTGGTTTGTCAATATGCTGATCTTGCCAGCTGAAAACCACACTGTTTGATAAACCCCTCTCATTGTCACTCTCCTGCATAGTGGCTGGCTGAATTTTCTCCTCAAGCACGACCACCTGAGGGGGTATCTACCCTTTGCTCTGCATATGTGCCGTCTCTGCCACGAATCAGACGACAGGTGGCTGGCGAAGTCTGCAGATTGTCGCAATGACAGCTCTGGGCGCGGGGCTAGACCGAAACTCATGCTTTCAGCTGGGCTGTGTCCGCAGGATCGATAGGTGTTTGTCTTCTCGGCATTCCCCGTATGGTCTTCAGGATCTCTGCTACCCCAAGCGCCGGGGACGAGGGGTTCTCTTTCAGCTGGCATTGGTGGCCCAGTTCTCACAGCACGCTGATTCCTAGAAGACATTCCTCGTGTATAAGTATTCGGGCACAGATCTCATAATGTCTTGCAGAGTTATCGCGATAGCTTGCTCTCTTCAATACAAGTAACGATTGTGCCTCGCCTAATCTCGCCTTCCTGAATTATGAGCTCCATTTTTATTGCTCTTCTCCTCTGCCTCCTTTCTTTTCTCTACCTGCGCATTTTTGCAGATGACCCAACACGCCCTTTTCAGATAGTTGCCAAGGTTTTCTCTTCCCATAAACACCAGACATGGAACTTGAGGCCTCGTTTCCTTCCAAAGGCCACAAAAGCAGCTCTGTCCAGCATTGCCGGGACGGGAGAGGGGCTCTGGCAACGGCTATATGCGAGGATCTTCCATGCACAAGAGCTAGCAGAAGTGGAAGATGACGTGAAATATCAAGCTGGAGAGTCATATGGAGATCCCGACGTCCTTGCCACGGGCCTTGTCAAAGATCTCTCGGCTCTAGGACTCAAGGGCAAGAGAAATGATCTTCGTACTCTGATCCAATTGGTGAAGTCTAAGGGAAAGCCGATCGATGATCGTCAAATGCTTGTGAGTCGGCTTCCATCTGTGTCCACATTAAGAATGCCATTGCTGATGAGGATTGGCCGCTGTAGATGGAAAAAGTCATCGCCATCGTTGCAATGTTGCCGCGAACCTCCAAGTCCCGACAGAGGTTGACCGGCATTCTGGTCGACCAGCTCTGGCAGAGCTTGGAGCACCCTCCGCTGTCGTACTTTGGAAATAAGTATCAATATCGCACTCCCGATGGAAGCTACAACGTGAGACTAATCTCCCAACCTGTCGCCCGAAATACGAAGACATCACTGACCTATTTGACTCCAATACTATAGAACCCCTTAGAGCCTGACCTTGGCAAAGCAGGCAGTCCGTATGCGAGATCGGTGCCCCGCCTCAAGGCTTTGCACGGAGTGCAACCTGACCCTGGCCTTCTTTTTGATCGTGAGTCTCGAGTCTCCGAGTCTAGACAGTATAATTCTAACGCTTAGTTTCAGTCCTCATGGCCCGTGATGAAGGGACTTTCAGGGAAAACCCTGCAGGCATCTCCTCGGTTCTGTTCTATCATGCGAGCATCATCATCCATGGTGAGTCCACTATACAAGGCTGATACTTTGCCAACCCCTTGCGCTAAAAACATGTAGATGTCTTTTGCACCAACCGACGCGACCCCAATATTTCGGATACCTCATCATATCTGGATCTCGCACCTCTATATGGTTCCAGCTATGAAGACCAGTTGAGGGTGCGCACTATGGAACGCGGCATGCTCAAGCCTGACACCTTCCACGAGAAGAGGCTGTTGGGCCAGCCTCCTGGTGTCAACGTGATCCTTGTCATGTACAATCGTTTCCACAACTATGTGGCCGATGTTCTGCTGAAGATTAACGAGAATGGGCGCTTCACTCTACCGCCAACAACATCCGAGGACGCAAAACGGAAGGCACTGGCCAAGCAAGACGAAGATCTATTCCAGGTGACTCGTCTGTAAGTTATCACCCCATGTTTTGTTAATATAGATATGTGACTAGGGGGATCTCAACTAACTCCGGATAGCATCGTGAACGGGCTTTACGTGAACATCTCACTACACGACTACCTCCGTGGACTAACCAACACTCACCATTCGGCGAGTGACTGGACTCTAGACCCTCGTGTGGCCGTGAGCCGAGCATTTGACGCTGATGGGGTTCCTCGAGGTGTGGGAAACCAGGTCTCGGCAGAGTTCAACCTTCTATATCGCTTCCATTCGGTTATCTCCCGGCGAGACGAACAGTGGACGAACGAGTTCTTGAAAAGCCTGTTCCCCGACCTCAAAAAACCGCTGGAGCAACTTACACCACAGGAGTTCATGCAAGGTTTGATAACTTACGAACGAAGCATCGAGAAAGACCCCAGTAAGCGGGAATTCGGTGGTCTGAAACGAAACCAAAATGGTAGGTTCAATGATGTTGAACTGGTGCAGATCCTGAAGGACAGCATGGAAGATCCAGCTGGTCTGTTTGGGGCTAGGATGGTTCCCAAAGCACTCCGCATGGTCGAAATTGCTGGCATTCTCACTGCACGCAAATGGAATCTCGCGTCCTTGAATGAGATGCGTGATTTCTTCAAGCTGAAGCGGCATTCGTCATTTGAGGACATCAACCCTGATCCTAAAATTGCCGATCTGTTGCGGAAACTGTACGATCACCCGGATATGGTCGAGATGTATCCTGGGATCTTCTTGGAGGACGCCAAACCAGCCATGGATCCTGGTTGTGGTGGTTGCCCTCCTTACACTGTTGGGCGAGCAGTCTTCAGCGACGCGGTTACTCTCGTTCGATCGGATCGGTTCTTGACTTTGGTCAGTCAAATCTCTTCTGCTCTGCCCCTTCAAAGTGGAGGAGCTAACAGCAAGTCAGGATTACACTGCGTCTAATCTCACTAACTGGGGTATTCGTGAGGTTCAACAAGACTACGATATGTGAGTATTTACGAAGCAACTCGATTCATAGCTCTTGACTTAGTATCTAACAAACTCTAGATTGGGGGGCTCGATGTTCCATAAATTGATCCAGCGCGCACTGCCCGGATGGTTCCCATACAACTCGCTCCACGCAACCCAGCCAATGTTCACCCGTAAAATGAACGAACAAATTGCGAAAGAGATTGGAACAATCGATAGGTACAGCCAAGAGGATCCAAAACCGCCACCCCATACGGTCATGCTCGCGAAGTATGAGACCATCATTGAGGTACTGAAGGACCAGGATACATTCCGCGTCCCGTGGGCCAGATATCTTAATGACATGCTACCGGGCAAGAGATTCAATGACTATATGCTAGGAGGCGATGGTCCGGGTAATACAGCCCAGAAGAAGCTCGTCAAGTCCGTTTTGTTCAGCCCGGATCAATTCAGCCAGTTGCTTTCGCATACGACTGTTACGCTAGGTAAAGAATTGCTAGAATTGAACACTCTACAGCTGTCTAAGGACCTGAACCAGGTTGATATTATTCGAGAGTAAGTTGATCCATTTTCTGCCACGCACAGTGACTATCACAACTGGAGGCTTACTTGCCCATTCTAGCGTCGCAATTCCCCTCAATGCAAGATTAATGGCAGACCTCTTCTGCCTGGACATGAAGACCCCAGAGAACGAGTCCGGCAGCATGAATGCAGCAACAGTTTACAAACATCTCATGAATGTCCGCACCTGGGGTTTCAACAACAACGACCCCGGATTGATGCTACAACGCAGAGAATGGGCCTCTGAAAGTGCCGAGGCCCTTGTCAAGTCTACTCTCAAGGTTGTCAACGAGCAAGCTCAGCCACAGAAAACTCACATCCTTGGAAGCTTGACTGGCCATAAGCAGTCCGTCAGTACCCTACGCTGGTATGGAAACAACGTAGCAAAGCAGATGATGGAGATGGACATGACTGCGGCTGAAACAGCGGAAGTGTGCTGGCTTACAGCAGTTGGGGGTGTTGGAGCGCCTGTTGGACTGGTTCGTATATTCCATTTCCTGACGACGTGACACACATTCTTCTAACATAATCCTAATCATCTAGATCGCCGACGTCCTACAATATTACCTCCGACCGGAGAACATCCACCACTGGAAAAAGATCCAGAGTCTCGTCTCCCAACCCGATAACAGTGGCTCTGTCGACAAGCTTCTCCGACAATACGTACTCGAAGCGCAACGTCTAACCAGCATGGAATGCACCGTTCGCGTCTGCAGAGCCCACCGTACCATCAACGATCAGGAATTCAAGCCAGGCGACGTCGTGATCACTCTCCTCGTAAGTAGCCCACCCCCATCCCACACCATACTCCTCTCACCCTGAAAATCCAACTAACCCCATCCAGGGCCCATCCTGCCGCGACCCAACCAGCATCCCCGACGCAGAAATATTCAAGCTCGACCGGCCCTCAAACGCATACATCCACTTCGGATACGGCGCGCACGAGTGCCTAGGCAAGGAAATCGCATTGACATTCGCAGTCTCCATGCTCCGCGTCCTAGCAGGGCTGAAGTATCTACGACCAGCACCAGGCGATATGGGCATGCTGAAGAGTATCATCGTCGATGGGAGACGGGTCTATCTCAATGATAGTTGGTCGTGGATGACTCAGGATCCGACAAGTAAGTCCTCTTATACAACCATTCACCACCCATCGTATTAACGATATCATTACCTATAGCATGGAAACTCCACTTCTCAGGCTACGGCCAAGGCGCCTACGAAGGCCCGCCCCCGCCCCCAGCAGCAGCGATACCAGCCTTCCCTACCGCAGACCAGAATCCTGATACTAGCGACGAGAGTGGAGTCGACGATACAATCTACTCAGCTGTACCTAGTACGCATCATCATCACCATGGGGGACCAGAATATACCAGACAGGAAAGCTACACCATGACTGATGGGGGTATGGGCATGACAACGCAGTATTCGTTCGGACAGAGCCATCATAATCAGTATCAGTATCATGAGGTGACTAGGACGTCTTCGTCGTCGTTGCCTTCTATGTTAGGGGATGATGAGAGTTATGGGAGGTTTTCGGGGACGTTGAATTGATTTGATGTATGGGAGAGAAGGGGGAGGGATATTATTGATATTAATGAATGAACTAGTTGTTAGATCCAAATGATGGATATGTTCTCAGCTGTCATAAGCATCACTATACTGTAGTGATAATGGTAATGACTCAGGTAAAATACACCAAACTACGAGCTGTAGCTGCATCAGATACACTTATCTGTAATGTAACATCCAACAGCAGAAATAGTCTCAGCAACATGAATATGAATATGAGATAGAAAGTATCGCATTCTTACTATACCTTGATGCAAATACCCTCTACGAAGCCCGGATGTACCAGCCATCCCGTCGGTTTGAACCATGGAACCGTAAACTCTAAATAAAAAAAGGGTCGAAAAAAAAAGAAAATGGAAAACGAAGGAAATAAGAAAATAAGGAAACAGGAAATAAGCAATAGGAACAAGAAGAGTAGGAAATAGGAAATAAGAAACTAGAAGCAAAGAAACTAGAAAGTAGGGAATGAAAGCAGAACGCAGAACGCAGAACGCAGAAAGCAGAACGCAGAACGCAGAACGCAGAAAGCAGAAAGCAGAAAGCAGAAAGCAGAAAGCAGAAAGCAGAAAGCAGAAAGCAGAAAGCAGAAAGCAGAAAGCAGAAAGCAGGAAATGGAAGCGTGGAAGCAGAGCAGAATAAGCAGAACGAGCAGAACGAGCAGAACGAGCAGGACAGGCAGAAAGCAAAAAGCAGAATGCAGGAGAATAGAAAATAGGAAAAGAAGGGGAAGAGAGGAGAGAAGGGGAAGTATGAAATAGGGAACAAGAAGCAAAGAAAAATAAGAAATAGAGAGTAAGGTATAAAAAGCGAACGGAAATGATGACAAGAAATTAGAAGCACGGAAACTAGAAAGCAGGGAATGGAAGCATGGAAGCAAAGCAGAAAAGCAGAAGAAGCAGAAAAGCAGAAGAAGCAGAAGAAGCAGAAGAAGCAGAAGAAGCAGAAGAAGCAGAAGAAGCAGAAGAAGCAGAAGAAGCAGAAGAAGCAGAAGAAGCAGAAGAAGCAGAAGAAGCAGAAGAAGCAGAAGAAGCAGAAGAAGCAGAAGAAGCAGAAGAAGCAGAAGAAGCAGAAGAAGCAGAAGAAGCAGAAGAAGCAGAAGAAGCAGAAGAAGCAGAAGAAGCAGAAGAAGCAGAAGAAGCAGAAGAAGCAGAAGAAGCAGAAGAAGCAGAAGAAGCAGAAGAAGCAGAAGAAGCAGAAGAAGCAGAAGAAGCAGAAGAAGCAGAAGAAGCAGAAGAAGCAGAAGAAGCAGAAGAAGCAGAAGAAGCAGAAGAAGCAGAAGAAGCAGAAGAAGCAGAAGAAGCAGAAGAAGCAGGAAGCAGGAGACTAGGGGAGTAAGAAATAGGAAATAAGAAGCGAAGAAAAAACAATAGGAAACAAAAAATAAGATATAAGAGCAGAAACAAAAGGAAGCAAGAAACTAGAAGCAAGGAAACTAGGAAGTAAAGAATAGAAGCAGAAAGCAGACAAGCAGACAAGCAACGACTGGGATGACAAATAAGAAACAAGAAAATGATAAGCATAAGAAAACTATCTAATAAGAATAGGAGACTATCTAATAAGAATAGGAGCTATCTGATAAGAGTATAGTAAGAAAGAAAGGATAAGCATAAGAAACTATCTAATAAGAATAGAGATAAGAATAAAAATCTATCTAACAAAGAAAGAGCTGAAATCAAGAGTAATGAATAAGCAGAACAACGCTGAACAGGCAAAGCAAAGAATCAACACAAAACAAGCAAAGAAACGTTGGGCAGGGCAGGTAGGGGAGGCCAGGTAGGGAAGGACAAGGCAGAGCAGAGTAGGGCAGGGTAGGGCAGGGCAAAGCAGGCAGGGGAGGGGACGGATGGGCAGGGCAGGGAAGGACAGGATGAGAAGGGGAAGAGACGGTAGGAGAGGTAGGGAAGGGGATGGTATGGGAAAGGCAGGGCAGGGCAGGAGATGGGCAGGAGATGGGCACGGAGGGGAAGGGGACGGGCAGAGAGAGGAAGGGTAGGCAGGGAAAAGGCAGGGCAGAGGGTGCAAGGGGAAGGGTAGAGCAGGCAGGGAAACGGGAGTAAACGGTAGGGGAAGGGATGGACAGGGAAGAGCAGGGCAGAAGAAGGTCGACGGAAAAGGTAGGCAGGGGAAAGGCAGGATAGAAGAAGGGCAGGGCAGGAGAAGGGCAAGGGGAAGGGCAGGATAGAAGAAGGGCAAGGGGAAGGGCAGGGAAAGGGTATGAAATGGGCAAGGTAGAGCAGGGGAAGGGGAAGTGTAGGGAATGAGCAGGCAGGGGAAAGACGGGGGAGAGCAGGGTAGAGGAAGGATAGGGGAGGACGGCAGTAAAGGGCAGAAGAAGGCAAGGGAAAGGCGAGGCAGAGAAGGACAGGGCAGAGCAGGATAGGCAGGTAGGGGAGGAAAGAAACGGGCAGGGCAGGCAGAAGAGGGATAAAAAGGAGAGGAGGTGATAGGCAAAGGGCAGGGAAAGGATAGGCAAAGGGCAGGGAAAGGATAGGCAAAGGGCAGGGAAAGGATAGGAAAAGGGCAGGGGAAGGCAGGGGAAGGGAAGGGTAGGGGAGATGAGGGCAAATAGGAGAGAAAAGGGAAGGGAAGAGAGGAGCTGAGAGATAGACGGATGAGGAGAGGAGATGGTAGGAGAGAGGGCAGAGAGAACAACGGGGTAGGTAAGGTAGGTCAGGGACAGGCGGGACAGAGTAGAGTAGGGAAAGGTGGGGAGATGAAGGTAGGCAGGAGAGCGAGGAGAAGAGAAGGGAAGAGATGAGGTAGGATGGGAGGTCAGAGAAGGGAAAAGAAGGGCAGATGACGAGAGATGAGATAGTAGGGAAGAGGGCAGGCAGACGAGCAACGCAGAACAAACAGGAAAGCAGAGCAAGTAAAGCAGAACGAGCAGGGCAGGCAGACGAATTAAGAAAAGGAGTAAGCCAAACGGACGCAAAGAACGCTATCAAAAGCAAGTAGAAAACAAGCAGAAGAAGCAACGAGAATAGAACTATCTAAGATAAGAATAGAAGGTAAAGATGTGAGGAAGAGTAGGAAGAGTAGGAGGAGAAGGAGAGGAGAGAAGAGGAAGTAGGAGCAAAGAGTAGAGAATAGGTGAGGAAGGGGGAGTTGTAGGAGGGATGGTTTTCCGAGAGACAGGCAGGGCTGGCAGTCCCTTTTTATAATCGTCCAAATGGCACCGAGACGAGGCAGAGAAAGCTTGCAAAAAGTCAGCGCTCGATATAATTAGAACGATTGAGTCAGGATGCGCAAAATGACTTCAGTGCAGGTCATCAGTCCAGTTTGGGCCGAACTGGAACGGTGGACGGCCTCAGGAGTCCCAAGAATAGATACGCGTTCCATGAGACGGACCACAGTATAGTTCCAAACGAAAATTCATCCATCAGGGAGCCGTGGATAAGTAGGAAGGCGAAGTTCCAGGGTGTCGCCTTTTTTACACTAGGGCTACGTCGATCAAATTCGGCATCAAGTCAGCTCGACGAAGTATATCCCTATCCTAGATGTAGAGTAAGTCTTAGGCACATAATATGGAAAAGGTAGAGCCAGAGGCAGCGGAATGTCTATTGCACATGCACTAAAATAAGATGTTTAAAAGTGTTTTTCGTAATTTTGTGGGCCACTAGAGGCGTAAAGCTATAACTCGATAAAATATGGTATAAACCTCGTCAGAAATACGTACTGAGGGAAAGATGCATGCCATCAGTGCCTATGACCGAACCACCACTGTAACTGCAAATGCTAGCAAGTCGGACGCGCATTTCCTCATGCCGGTCCATTCGGATTCGTTATCAACCATCGTCACAAAGACTTCCCATTATTCCGTAGCAAAAAAACAGATCCGCAATGAATACCTCGTAAATGGAGTTGCACACACAGGCTATATACCTTAGACGGTGTACTTGGCCTTGGCTCTCGTGCTGCCGCTGTGTGCGCTGTCCGTGTGACCCGAGAACTCAACGGCATCAGCCTCCTTGAGACGAAGGACTTCCTTGAACCGCCGACCAATGTTCTCAAGGATCTCCTTGCCCTGTGCGGGTGTACGACCGTTCTTGTCTCCGGGAATACTCTTGCCAACAGTCCGGGTCCACAGACCAACACGGTAGAAGCCCTTGCGTACGTTCACAACAACACCCATAACCTCGTTGTCACCATCGTTCTCGAGAGTCTCGCCGATGGCGGCCAGTTGTGCGTGGAGCCACAGGTCGTCGATGGGCACGGAGCGCTTGTCCTTGAAAGAGTATGACCACTTGCCTCCGTGCTTGTTCTGGGGGTCTTCCCACTCGGGACGAACGCCCTTCTTGAAGAGATGGTAGTCGGCTTTGAGGCCCAACTCGGATGTCGGCGAAATGTTGTTCTATTGAAGCATTGGTTAGCCGGGGCAAGACTCCTCGGAGGACGCAAAAAGAAGAACACATACGTAGATACCCCAGAATTCCTCAACAGAGTTAAAAGTCACAACCTCCTTCAACAGATCGTTCCAGTTATCGCCCTATTGCGCAGGAGAGGTTAGTTGTCTGACCAACTGCTGTGTCTGATTCAGCAAGAATCCGTACCTTGCCGCTAGGGGGCTTGGTGAACCACAGAGTCCACTCGTGCATCAAAGGATGCTTCACAGTAAAGTTTTCGGGATCGTGGAATACTGTGACAGAGTCTCCATTTGTCTTCTCGGTCTGTTCCTTCTGTTCGACGGCGGCAGCAACGGGGGCGGCGTTCTCGTCAGCCACGGGCGCGTGACCGTTCTCAGCAACAGCGGCCATTATGAGAGTTGATTGAGGAGGTGAGGGGAAAGTGAGGGTGGTTGAAGAGGATGCAACGGCGGGATTGTGGTGATGAGAGGGAAAGCGGTCGTGTCGGAGGGGAAGAGACAAAATAGCGCGGATGGCAAATTTTGTGTCGGAGAGTGAATCGCGGAAGGCGCAGCTGGGGAGGGTTGACGGGCTCAGAGTAGGAGCGGGAAGTGGCGCGCTCGGTTCACGGAAAGTTGAGTCGTCTGCTCCAGGCAGAATCACGGCGAAAGAAGTCGTGATAGAAGGGGATTTCTTGAGGCGACGACAGAAAATCACAACCTGAAGTTTTGATGGTTTGGAGAAAGCCGCATTTGGGGACACGATTGGAACTTTACCCTTTTGGGCCACGCCGCTTTGCAGTGCTTTCATAGGCTAACCGCTGCCCAACCCCAGCCCTAATCGCCGGGAATGCCATCTTGTCGACATCATGGTATTATTTTTAGATTATTTTTCTATATATATGATGTGGATTAATTTCAAAGTCTACTCATTGATGCTGTCTTGTTACAAGGTCGAGATTTATTCAAGTAAAATCTAAGAGCTCATAGTAGTGCTACAGCCGGTAACTTACAGTACTACTTTGCAAGTAATTTGAAATATATAAAACCGTCCGCGGTCTAGTAGCCAGGTCGCCAAACAACAATCGAAACCACACAACTATCAGCGAGTACTAGTTCCGTAAAAATTTATCTTCTCATAAGGCACTAAACAACATAATGTTACTTATCAATATCAAAATTATCTATGTAACACGCGCAGAAAAACCTGTAGGTATAATAATCGAATGAAAAACAATTGGATTAGACAACATCTAGTAATCTATGGACAGCATAGGGATATCTGCAAAGTGTCTACAACATATGGGGTATTGATAATCAAAGTCACTTCTCACCGCTGTTAATCAGGCTCAACAAGCAGTTCCAGCCTAGTGATGTCAGTATCATTCGATATTAATAGAAGCCTGGGATATACTTACCCAACGCGACTAGGTTGACAAAAAGCACACGGTACTCAAGTGGCACGATGGCAAAGTTGACTCCTTGGACGAGAGGCCAAATTGCAAGGTTCGCTTTGAAGCTGGGAACGAAGCCATTACGCCACTTCTCGATGGGATCGGTGCCTTCCATGATGGCCATGGAAGACAGGAAACAAGTCAGGTGTGCGGGAGTAAAGACACATTGATCCGCGACGACACGGGCAAGGAGGGTAGTTTTGGCGCTGTTCAGGACGACGTGACGCTGGAGGACACCGTACCAGGTGGTGGCAGCGGGTCCGAAGATCGCTGTTACATGTTAGCTTGCCCACTTGCATTGTATGGAGGAAGGCTCCCCAGGACTTGTAAGGGCAGAAAGGGGGCCTCAGAATGATAAGGGATTATATAGTAGCTTACCTCCACCATAAAGGGCCATGCGCCCCGTCCTTGCCATGTCGTGCTTATCAAATCCCTTACGATCGACTAATTGTTGGGCTAGAACATCTCCACTACCAAACAACAGCTAGTCCGCATGGGAAATAAAGGTCAGCTAAAACTGATCTTACGTCGGAGTTGAGATCGGATATTAGGAAGTACGATGGTAAATGAATGGATGGGTTGTAAGAGGAATGAAGTTCTTACAGCACTCGTCACACTAGCAGTGAGGATAGGCTGCTTGGCCAACCTCGCCTGATACCTGTGCCTGATCAGCAATGGAAATATTGATCATCAGGATGGACAAAACATACCAACGCAACATTATCAAAGAATAGGATATGACTATATATTAAGTTAAACTAATTAATGCGATTCACTGCGAACGGAGATAATGATCCCAGCGCCCCAGATTTGTAAATAGTTAGAGAAGAGCAGAAGGGGACCCAAAGGGGAGCTATGATAACTTCAAATAATTGGATCAGAACCCCAGACCGCCGATAAGAGCATCAGCGGGAAGTTGAAATGGAAAGAATAAAGCAAAATCATTGGAAGATAACGGCTCCCAATGGGGTATAATCCACTTGTCACATGATGATACGGGATGGGGGGTCCCAATCGGGTTACCTAATCGGGAGGGCACCTTAGGGCACAGGGCTGCGGGCTCGCTTAGCGCACCCGCCAGCGAAATTTCCCAGGTGCCAAAACAAGTTGTGGATAGCGAGAAGAAAGTCAACCTCGACGTCGACAACCCCAACGACACCTCCCGTCCGTTACCTCTCCCCCCCGACTTTCTCAATCGCCATATATATCCAACATGGCTGACGCTCCCCGTGGACGTGGAGGATTCGGCTCTCGCGGTGACCGTGGTGGTGACCGTGGCCGTGGCCGTGGT
The DNA here is from genome assembly GCF_013340325.1 of Aspergillus tubingensis. Taxonomy (NCBI): domain Eukaryota; kingdom Fungi; phylum Ascomycota; class Eurotiomycetes; order Eurotiales; family Aspergillaceae; genus Aspergillus; species Aspergillus tubingensis. Next base: position 920,580 of record NW_023336279.1, on the reverse strand, counting down.
CGCCGTGGTCGTCGCGGTGGTGCCAAGGAGCAGGAGAAGGAATGGCAGCCCGTCACCAAGCTCGGCCGTCTCGTCAAGGCTGGCAAGATCACCAGCATGGAGCAGATCTACCTGCACTCCCTGCCCGTGAAGGAGTACCAGATTGTGGACTTCTTCCTCCCCAAGCTGAAGGATGAGGTCATGAAGGTACGAACCGATCGCCCGATTACCGAATTGTCGACAAGGAAGATCTACGATTGTGCGCGGGAAATAGGATTGAATGCGCCGGTGGAATTTTTACGTGGATCGGAATTGCAGACATGATGGGGTCAAAAAGGATATATCGAAATAGTGGGAGGTGCTGACGGTTGGAAAATTTAGATCAAACCCGTCCAGAAGCAGACCCGTGCCGGTCAGCGTACCCGCTTCAAGGCCGTCGTTGTCATCGGTGACTCCGAGGGTCACATCGGTCTCGGTATCAAGACCTCCAAGGAAGTCGCTACCGCTATCCGTGCCGCCATCACCATCGCCAAGCTCAGCGTTCTCCCCGTCCGTAGAGGTTACTGGGGTACCAACCTTGGTGAGCCTCACTCTCTGCCCGTCAAGCAGAGCGCCAAGTGTGGTTCCGTCTCCGTCAGAGTATGTCGCGACTCATTCCCGATATTCGATCTCGCTTCTCCGTCCGGCCATCATGCTAACCCGGTTATAGCTTATCCCCGCTCCCCGTGGTACCGGTCTCGTTGCCTCCCCCGCTGTCAAGCGTCTGCTCCAGCTTGCCGGTGTCCAGGATGCCTACACCTGCTCTTCCGGTTCCACCAAGACCCTCGAGAACACCCTCAAGGCTACTTTCCTTGCCGTCGTCAACACCTACGGCTTCCTCACCCCCAACCTCTGGAAGGAGACTAAGCTCATCCGCAGCCCTCTGGAGGAGTTCGGTGATGTCCTGCGTCAGGGCAAGAAGTACTAGGATAGTGCTATGATGGGAATAACCTTGCATGATTGTTTTTGAATCGAACTATTTTCCTACGGGTTTTCAAAAGTCTCTTCGGTTGTAGGATCGGCAGTACCGGCAAATCCTGACTTTTCGCGCTATGCTACGCTATATACGGTATTCATGGATGTAATGAACACGGAAAAGTGAACAAGGAAAAACAACGTGATGTCGATTCAAGCTCTCTTTCGGCAAGCCGACGGTACTTGAAGGGGTGGCTGACGGGTTCCTGCATTGCAATGCCTGCACACGGTCCGGATATAGTAGGAAGGGCTAGGCCTTCAATCAGGGATCCACGCGACGTAGTGTTCGATTTGATGAACAGTGGCTGCTCTCTAGATCTTCCCATATTTCCAAATTCCTTGTAATGACGTAGTTGCCAATCTCAACTTTTGCTGGTCTATCAGGCAATGTAGTGGAGAAGTTGTGCCTGGATGTGTTCCAGATTCCGCATATGGCTCCGCCTAAACCCACTGCTTCTTATCTGCCACGCCCCCAGCCATCAACAATGTCGACGGCATCCAGCCGACATTCCCCGTACCTTGTCGTTTTATGCACCCGAGTCGGTCGCAACTTGTGCAATCACAATAAGTTGATTTTCATTCGCTTGATGCTGTCGAATAAAACAAGAGCAGATTGCAGAACCCGTGGCGCATGATCCACCTCCCGTGCGTCCCGCAACCATGCCTTCAGCTGCCGATCGAAGATAGTCCGAGATCCATCGAGTTACTGGATCGATGGACAAGTCACGATCCTTTTGCCCTTGTTGGTACCACCATCAATCAACCACCTTCAGGCTGGTATCCCTTTCTCCTCCACTTCCCCTTCATATCTCTCTAAGCGCCGGGGAGTATTGCGGACCACTCATTTAAATAAACTCTTAGCCAGTGCGACTCATGTTAGCACATGTCAGCTGCGCCGCGCCGCTGACAGCCTGGCACTTATCAAAGGGGGAAACAATAATCCGACAGGATTGAGGGAATCAGCGGTCGCTGAGCCGATGCTTATTTATTATTTCAAGGATTCCTTCGTTCCTGCAAAGTAAAGTTCTCCTGACGCGAGTACCCGCCCGAGCTTGGGCTTCCCAGTGCGATGATCGCGTACACACTCGTCTTAGGCCTCATAGGCCTGCTGGTTTTTGATTACATCTGGAACCTCGCCAAGAATATTCGCAAAGCACAGCGCTCCAAGCTTCCTTATGTTGTGCCCCCGTATAATGTCAGCATCATATTTATGATCTTGTTCGGCTGGCTTCTCCCGTTGCTTGCAGAATATTGTCTTCCCCAATGGGTTGGGGATATCCTGTACGATAATGTTGGCACCTATCGCTGGATGGTTAGGGATCGCCAAGTGAAAAGGTACGGGAAGCTTTACATGCTAGTCAATTCTGGCGGCGTTTTCTTGAGTGTCGCGGATGCTTCTGTGGTCTCTCAGATCGTCAACGCACGACAGGACTTTCCGAAGCCAGTCAGGCTATATAGTGGGTCTCCCTGACAATTGTCATTGTGCAACTTCGAATGCTAATGCTATCATAGGCATCCTGGATATGTATGGGCCTAATGTTGTCACCGTGAGTTCATCTTTTCGAAAATAACAAGTGAGGTCCTGGACTGACCTGTCTAGTGTGAGGACAAAGAATGGTCTCATCACCGTCGATACACAGCAACAACGTTCCACGAAAAGAATAACGCCCTGGTATGGGAGGAGTCTATTCAACAAACGCAGGATATGATCGAGCAATGGGCGGAAGCTTCTCCGCTAGATTCAACTCGTGGACCGGGATTCACGGCGGAATGTACTAGAGACGACATCCACAAGCTTACTTTGAACGTGCTGTCTGGCGCTGGGTTTGGAGTAAAAGCGCCCTTTAAGCCACTACCCCAGGACTCGCTCAAGAATGAGGACATTTTCAGGGACAGTCCCACCCCACCAGCAGGTTTCGACTTCACGTTCGGAGCAGTAGTGGCTTACATGAATGTGAACATCCCCACCATGGCGCTGGCGAACAATATGTTACCTAAGTGGATCCCGAGAGTGTTGGTTCCATTCTTCAAGAAGGACTTCGCAGCTCACCGAGATCTAGACAAGTATCTGCAGAGATTGATCACTACCACGGAGTCCAGATTAAGCGGACAAGAAAACCCCTCGAATCTTATTGAAGGCATGCTAATCTCCAGGAAGCCTGGAGACAGCAAGGACTCAGGTCTTTCCGACCGAGAAATCATCAGCAACATGCACTTATTTACCATTGCTGGGCACGAAACGACAGCAACAACTCTGAGGTTTGCTTTTGTACTGCTTGCCCTGCATCAAAATGTACAAGATTGGGTATATAACGGCATATCAGAGGCTGTCAAAGATGAACCGCCGAGTATTGGGGACTGGAACTATGATGAAGTTTTCCCCAAGCTTGTCACCCCTCTTTGCGTGATGGTACGCCGAATTCACTTTCTGTATAGCTGGTGACAAGCTAACTGCAATTTAGCTCGAAACGATGCGTCTCTACCCTCCGGTTATCACCGTACCAAAATGTACAGGGAACACCCCGAGCGTCATCCACTACGACGGTAAAGACTATGTTTTGGAACCCGATATTGACATCAACTTGAATCTGGGCAGCCTTCACTATTCTGAAGAATACTGGGGGGACGATGTCACCCTCTATCGACCGCAGAGGTGGGATGCGCGCAATAAGGACAGTTTCTTGGCCGGAAATGACGATTTACCTGGACTTGCTGGCCCTGGGTTGGAATATCCGACTATCCATAAGCCAGTTAGAGGTGCCTATATTCCATTCAGCGACGGGTTCCGCGCTTGCTTGGGGAAGAAGTTCTCGCAGGTCGAATTTGTCGCTGCGCTTACGACAGTCCTCCAACAGTACAGGATTGAGTTAGCCGACAGCAGTGAAAAGGGCAGACTGAATGCTGAAAGGGTATTGAATAAAAGCACCGCGATTATTACCCTGGCTATGAGGGAGGAAGTACCGCTGCTTTTCCGAAGGAGATGAGTTCTTGGAGAAGCTGATGCGTGATGGCGGATTGGCTGGCATAAAGCAGGATGACACTAATGAATGCCCAAATAGCCAAAACAAAGCCAGACAGAGTAGGATGTATAGAAAGAATGTAGCAACTGACAATGGAGTAACCACAAGCTTAGTGCTCGGTGAAAGTCTTTGTGGTGTAGGTGCTTTGTTAATCTTCTATCTGGAGCTGGTGTGTTTGAGGCGGGTTTGTCTGTCCGGCACCAAAGAAAGGCTGTTTACTTCTGCACACACGCCGAGATACTCCACTCTTAGCATCAGTGAATGGCTTCCTGGCTGCAGCAATATGTGTTCGTCCGCTTCTCACCGTTGCTTTCTCACTTTCCCTACTTTCACCACTCCTCACCTGATCTTGCTCGGCGCTTCTCGGCGCAGCAACCATCTGTTCAACTGAGGTCGTCTCCATCACATCTCCACTGCTGGTGGACACCAACAGACCCACGATGGAGAACTACCCAGATCACTGGAAGGCTACTCTCCTCGGAGAGGAGTTCTGGAAAGACGCTGAAGCTTACAACCAGCCCATTCATGACCGCATCGAAGCAGGTGAGTAATGAACCTCACCTCTTCTCTCTGTCTACAGTCTCCATCCCCTCATCATCTAACTCATACTCTTTCTAGATCAAGACAAGCCTCTGCACGAAAGATTCCCATTCAACCAAGAACATGAGCGAAACCCCCATGCCCCTGCTGCCAGCAGCGCCAACCCAGACAAACGCAGAAGCCGTCGGTTCAGTATGAACGATGCGGCGTTCACTGGCACTCCCCTAGCAACAGCTCGTGTCGCTGAACTCTCCAGACGCCCACGTTCGCAATCTCGCACGCGCTCCCAATCCCAAGTCCGAGGGTCCAGCGTCGCGTCCAGCCGTTCGAGCTCGCTCATCCGCTCCGCCCTGTACAGAATGGCTAACTTGATGCGGGAGGAGTCTGAAGATGAGACCGAGGTGGGATCAGTCCAGCTCCTATCTGCAGATGAAGCTACCCCGGAGAAGCCTCTCTTGGAGTTCCGCGGCGGCGAGACCTGGGAGCGTCTTACTGATGACCGTCATTCGCTCGGACTTGACGTGTTCTGGCCTCAGGAATTGGACAATAAGGAGAACATCAGTGACATTGACAATAAAACCGACAGCAAAACCGAGCCGGCACTCATCATGCTTGATCTTGAGCAGATGTCTCCTCTTTGTCTATTTCGCAACCTCCGCAGCCTGAAGATCATTGGCATGATGCAGTCATACCAGAAATATATCTGGCAGGCTGCCTGGTTGAACATTGACCTTGAGGAACTGGAGCTTGGCATGGCCTTGCATCCCCGCATCCGCAAGAACAAGACTGGCGATTGGCCCTTCATTAAGGGAGGCTGGAAGCTCAACAAGGCTCACTATGCGGAACCAGTTTACTTGTAAGTTCCCTTCACAATCCCATCTCGTGCATACTGACATAGTAACCATCACCAGCGGCGACGGCACCGGCGCACTCGACCACAACCTGGGCCAAGCCGAATACCTCGACAAGATGGTCATCGAGAAGGCCAAAGTGCGCGCCATGTCTGTGGGCCGCACTCGCCAGAAGCTATCCATCCGCACACTGACTCTCTTTGGATTCATCGTCGACGCGGACCCGTTCCTGCATTGGTTTGACACTAAGAGACTGCAGAGAATCCATTTCAAGGACTACTGCGTGGACGCCGGCTTCTGGCTCAGCAAGCCGATGAAGAAGGTGGAGGTGGATTTCCCGCGCCAGATGCAGGAGAAGGTGAGTACTGCCAGACGGGTTGATTTGTCGTCTGAGCTGAAGGTTATTGAATTGAAGGGTGGTAAGAAGATCAGTGAGAAGAAGTATACCGGTCCGGAGTCGCTTAGTGAGTTTACCTTGTCTTTTCTGGTTTTGGTGTGTGGCGGGTTTGTTGACGGTTTGCAGAATAGTGACCTGATTGATGGCCTGGTACTTACTCGAGACTTCGATGAGGGATGAGTTATGATTGAGCTGATATTCGATTAATGATCCAGATTGATGTTCTTTATGTTCATGACTTTTAAGTTTCTAAATGGCTTGCCATTCTAGCGAGAAGCATCACCACTATATGGGATGCGATTATCACCAGCCAACGAATAATGTGTCAAAAAATGTATTAGGATTAGCCTAGGGAGAGATAATATGATAACGAGCAATCCTCCAATTCCTTTTCCTTCTGCACATAGATAACAAGTACTAAGTACACATCCACAAGCCATAATCTCCTGCCAATAATAGATGGTGGTAAGGATAGGCTGATGAAATCCGATTTGCCACCGTGCTTACTAAGACAGCACCGGTGGCTCAGTGGTAGAGCGTCGCACTCGTAATTGGTGGTATGCGAAGGTCGTGGGTTCAATCCCCATCCGGTGCAGCTATATATCTGTTTTGTTTTGTTTTGCTGATAGCATATACAATCATTTTTTTCTGACGTTAGGTACATCCCTATATAATTGATGTTGATTTTTATGCTCCTCATTCAAGGAGGATATGGTTTATTATCTGCATTTGGAAGATCACGAAAAACTATACTAGTTGAACGTCTCATGAATAAAGAAAGCTCTCTGCAATATTTTGTCCAAACCAGTAACTAGTCACTCTGTAAAGGTAGCGTAACATACATAGTATTTATATGGTGCTGAAGAAAGAATGAGTAACACGTAACAAAAGACCTACAACCTGGGCGCTCCTTCCTGCCTCCTACTTGGTTACTTCCTACCATCACCCAGAGCTGTGATCCGAGACTTCCTTCTACCTGACGCTTGTAACAAGTTCGCGGTCTTCTAGTCATCTCTTGCCTTTCAAGATTCTCTTCTGCATCAAATGCCTACCAACACGCTAAACAGCATATCAATTCGATATATCGTGTCAATCTGGAGAGCAAACAGGAGAGCATTTCCCATTATTATTCTAATGGTGATGGCTTCTCCAAGTGGCGAAAGGTATAGAACACACTTGCCATTCATGACCTCTTCCTCTCTCCTTCGCCTCTCAGAACCTGCTAGCTAACTTGAAAAACAGGCTGGATTTTTGGTTATCGATCACAACGCATTTTGGACTATATCAATAACACTGATCCCGCTCACGGGTCTGAATTGGACATAACAACCCATGCGTCTTCTCCTTCATTCCCACTCACGACTATGGATCAACCAAGATCCATCACAGCTTCTACTTATATGGATGAAGTTGCATACAAAGATGCCCTTTTTTGCCGCAATATGATCCTCGGATAGGAATCTCCTCCGTCATACACGGAACGCAAACCAGACTACGAGTTACCGTCTACATTGAAAGTACCTACAGAAGCCGAACACTCTCTCAAACATGCATACCTGAATAGGAATTGTGTTGTCGGTCTGGCTGCATTCAGCTTTTCTATGCCCTTCTTTTTTCACTACTTCAACCACTGAATGGCTCACTTGGTTGTCGGAGTTGAACTTTGACGTATCAATGCAATGGAAACCCGGGCAGAGAGCACTCATATAGCTCTCATGGGTTTGAGCATTTATCCCCTTAAATGCGGTTGATTCCACCTATTGGTATGGGAAAATACATTTTGCATTTATGTACACTGATCAATGGTGTCACTCTTGCGAATCGGGAAGTTCATCGGTTACTAATCGCTCATCGCACAATTTCTAACACCCTTGCAGGTAACCGGCGAGCAACTCCCTGGAGCACCTTGAGGTGCGAGGGACAGTGCTACGACCTCTCAGTATATCAGACCCCGACATCGTCGTTGGCTATAACTGGAAATCGATACGTGGAAATTATAAGCTTGCTTTACATGAGTTGCCAGACAGTCTCAAGTTCGCGTTCCCTATATTCGTGGATGGACATTTTGCTTTCCCCTTCTTTTCGGTCGAGATGAGAATCGACGCAGAGCAAGACCCTCTCCGGAACCTCCACTTGGCCGCCTTAATGCTCAGAGGCCTGCGATACTTCTACCAAGAGGCCTACGGAAAAAACGACGAAGCCGACAAGTTCGACGGTAAGGTACGAGTACTTATGCCTACGATCAGTCGCAGCGATGTGAACGTATTCGAACACTGGACGAACAGCGACCCAGGAGATCCGAACGTTACTTACGAGCACTTTCTTATTAAAAAGTGGCACTTCGAAGAAATGGAAGAGTTATATGTGGCACGACATGGTTTAGAGACACTCTGCAAGTGGATTGCTTCTGGCTTGCAAGAATTGGCCAAGGCTTGATGTGATATTTCCATTTTCATGCCGAGCACTTGGATTAGATATTTGTCCGCCCGCTCTCGCTTGCTCTCTCTCCCCCTCTCCTCTCTCTCTTCGTTTGTGGTATGTGTGTGGCATGTTTAGAACTTAGATGTGACTATCAATAAAAGTCAATCATTCGCTGAGAGGCGCCCTTACCAAGTACATAGCATGTTTAGGAAGTAGAACTTTCCGCGCGAATCGAAAACCTGTCTCAAGTATGATGTGATATTAGCAAACAACACCCATTCACAGACGACTCGAGCTACACCAACAAGATAAGATGTTAACCTCTTCACCTCTCTGTAGAAAGCCTTCGATATTTGTATTCCCCCGGAACAAGCGATCTAGGAGCTGCATTTCCTCATAAGACGAGTAATAACCATAGAAACATAGCATATATTGGATATAAGCATGGCTTTTGTAAATAATAGTGCTACTAATCAACGCTCGTCCAGTCTGGGAAGACGATGAATGTGCTAGACTGTACATCACACAGTTTACCCTAAAGCAATCACAGCTCTCAACTCATAATTGTAGATTAACAAGCATCAATTTTTTGATTTGAAAGAGCAGAGACAAGGCTCCCCCTTGCTTCATCAATTTAGGTAACCCTCAGATTCACCCAGCCCGCCACATACTCACCCGACAGCAGAAAATTCACATATCGCCTTTACTGCAGCGTTGAATCTGCAGGGATATTTGGAATAGAGTATGGAATTGTATAGGGCTAGCTGGGAATTTGTCTCAATTACCCGTGCTCTATTACCTACAGCCTGTCTTCATTCATATCCAAATGCTGTAGGATTCACGGCACATTCCGTAGATTTCACTGCATCTTCCCGTCTTCCATGGATATAAAAGGACGGAAGTTTCCCTGCTAGATCTTTCCTTCTTCCTACATCCTTCTCTATCTTTCTTATTATAATTAATATCAAGAAGAAAATATTTATATTATTAGCCATCAAGACCACTGAGATGTCTTCTATACCGAGCAATTATGACATCTACTACGGTGGCCACCTGTTGTATGCTATGACGCACGATCGTTATAAAAACTACAAACTGTACTATACATTCTTATCGACCAAACAGTCCCACGGCAACCACGAGACAATCAAAGAATTATCAGCAGAGCGGCTCACGAACCGCGCCTCTTGAATACAGTTGCCATCAATTACTTCCGCCCACGGACAATGTTTCTTTGTCTTGGCATGGCACGAGAGTCTCACATGGGACTGCTGGGACAATAGAATGCGCTGGGCCCTATAGACGGCACTACTCCGCACCGACCTCACCCTTCATATGCTCTAGGAGCCCTGTTGGGCATGCGAGTCGAAGGGAACCCACATTTGTATGTGTATGGCGATATCTGATGCTGATTTCCCTGCACTCAATCGAGCCAATCGAGGAAGTGCAATGGCATATACATACAATGATCCATTATTGTTGCCTCGCCAAGCCATGCTGGCAAAGAATCCAGCTATCAGGGAGGTAACATGCCGTCTAGCAATTGCACCCCTCCAGAGAGTGGTGTCGGACACTACGACAGCCGAGAATTGCTCTTTTTATTCGAAGAGAGCTCGAAGCCTTTGACGGGCTGGGCTGCAAATACAATATCCCAGTACAACTTTATCGAACTTGGGATCGGGATCCATGAAAGCTAATGCCGACTTCAGCAATATATCGCCCCGTGCAGACAGTTTCGTCAGGAAGTATAAGCTGACTGGCAAGACTACCTGCAGACAGAGACTGAGAGCAACGCGGAGGCTATACGAGAATCTGGGGCCTACGGATACCATAAAAACTTAGCGATGCAAACTAATCCTAAGAACATGCAGCCTGGGTCCTTAACAAAGTCTTAAGTGCAACTCTTTCCGTCCAGTACTCTGGTTACATTCATTCTCTTGCCCTACTTCTACCGGCACTATATCCAACGCTATACTGAGTGATATACCTGTTGCCGTTACTCTTCTACCACCATGACCCCCACTACGACGAGCAATTCCTCCGGCACGATATACACAGGTATCTACTGTCCATACCGCAACACGGAAACAAACAGTATAGTTGTCACGGAAATTTTAAACCGAACTTGTCTTTTGCCACGAAATGGACAATGATGTACTGAAGATTGATGGACATGCTGAAACCGTTCGACCTAGCGGATGAATCAACCGGCAATCATTCTGGCAGTGGCTAGCGACCCCAACAGAAGTTGGGAATTGGTTCTCCAAACCTTTGCGGAACCCTAGTTTGAAGCAACACCAAATTTCAAGTTGAATACCTCCTCGAATACTCCTTGCTTAGAGACCATGCATACGACACACTCCATCTAATGCACCAGATGTGCGGCTCTTCCTACTATACCATTGGGCAGATATTCAATGAATTCTGCCAGCCCTGGTGCCGAACATGCCCAAACTTTGGGCCATTTCTCTATCTTCCAACCATGGAGAGATGTTGTTACGAATGCAACATATACAAAAAATCGTACGGATTAGGCTGTGTGTCCGATACATGCTACCATTTCGGCCTACGTACAGAAGTCTTACCGATTTCCCTCTTATATAAATCATTCGGCTTCATGAGCCCTGAAACTGCATGGCAAGCATTGGGAAAGGATCTTATCACGGTATGCCTCCCTGGTTTTAGACACTCTGAGCATTGCTCTTGTTGCCCTTGTGTTTGGGGCGGATCTATATACAACATAGATACAGCACATTTCAATGTGAAAAGAAAAGAAAGGTCCGGAAATCTTCTATTATGTCGATAATGAGAGTGCCACAGCAATACACCACACGTTTGACAACAAGAAAGCTATCAAATCGGATTGGCAGCTGGGGAAGTCTGTCACTTGCTGTGGATTTTTATGACAGTTTCGAAGTCATCGCCTGAAATGAATTCTGGTGTGGTCCTAGGGCCACGGAATGACTGCTGGAGGAATACAGCTGTCTCCTTGTGAGTGTTTCTTTTTGGTGTATCAAAACCCAGCAGTTCATGCTCATACGGTTTCTTCTGATACTGACCTCTACTCACAGTAAATCCTCTCTGCTGCAAGCTCGGTGTCACTGTGATCGGGGTTACATCGATACCATCAGTCTAGCACTCCACGGCATTGCCAACCGAATACATCCAGAATTGAGGACTGGGTCCTAGGGGCTCATGATAAAGAATTCTAAAGGCGAACAGGAATTCAAGATGTACTCGACCGGCTCATGGCTGCCAACTGCGACATTGGTTAGGATCCCGAAACTTGGGAATAGGTTTGGTGTTCAAACTCCACTAGGAAATACAAGCGGGAGTTCCAATAACCTCCCGCAGGGCCTATGAAGCGGACTAGCGGCGTGCCGTCGGCCATTTCCTCCACGTCCTCTTGACGTACCAAACTGAGGGCTGTCGCAAATGAGAAACGGCAGGCTTCATTCTGGCTCCGGTCTCCGCATGTTCTTCTGAACTGACATGCACAATGTCTCAGCTACACAGTAGCTAGGAAGAGATTCACCTATCGGAAGAGCATTTTGCTCAACCAGTTGAGCTTTCTCTGTTTACCACATCGCGGTAGTCCAAACGGTGCTCTTTGGACAGTTGATAAACCACCATTGACATTCGAGGAAGGGATATCGTTGGCATACCATGCCAAACAACACAAACGCAGAGTTGACCTCTATAATACACAAGATATGCTGACTCTATCCAACAAGGTCATTTGAGATACTTGGGCCGTGACGATCAAGGCATGGAAAGAATGTGCTTTGATGCTTGATGTGCCGTGGCCTGTTGACTGAGCCAGAAGGATCCCAACAGCATCAATATCAGCAGGCTCTCAGCAAGTCTCTACTATTTCACGTGCGAGAAACCAGGCACGCATACCCGTTACACGTTTCTTTTCTTTTTTTCCCTTGAGAATGAATCAGCTTGCCGGCCCTAGTGGCCGAGGAGGCGGCCGAGGAGGGAGAGGACAAGGAATCGTGTGTATCAAAGCTGTTAATCCTTGTTATTATAGGATGTACAAGTTAGTAACGGAACTATGCAGCGAAAGAGGAATGTCTGCCGGACCTGCGGACGCCGTGGGCATGGCCACGGCCAATGCTTCCTCGTTCGTGGTCTCGAAGTTTTGACAAGTTACCTCTATTTGGAATCTCAGTATATCCGTCTAGAATGGGGCCAGGAAATTCAAGCATGAATGTTACTGGGCCCCTGCCGGCGTTCTCTCTCTTATGGACAGACCGGAATTCTTTGAGGCAGTCAGAGCCAAAGCCATTGCTGGTCTTGTTGGTGATGTTCTCTACTCGGTTTATCGCAATCCTCCTCAATAAATCGAGCAGCTTCATCATATATCTTTTTGTGGTATCAGCATCCGAAGGCCTTGGAAATCCTTCAGACGTGCATTCTGTGTCAGAATACACTGGGCCTGGGACCCGGAGAAAAACAGCATGAGGATTTGGCCGCCTGCTGCGATGCGATAGAAACTAAAAACTCATTGTGAAGCAAATGAACATGTCTTCATCTAAGGAGCAACCGTTATAGTGCATCATGGCTCCTAGTATTCTGTGAAGAAGCTTAGTATGAGGAAATTTCCCCCCTCAGACACTTCCTTGCTACGACTTGAGAATTGCAGTGGCATGATGAACGCAATATGCCAAGATGCGAGTCTTTTCCTGCGAGACTGAATGTGGTCCTCCACCTATAAACACACATGGCAATTCTGAAACTGGCCCGGGGCATTCAGCCATTTTACACTACGCATACGTTACGCATACGAAGGAGGTATAAGGGGCAAATAGCAGTCCGCATAAAAATACACTTCGCCCATCATCCGAGACGATTCCTACTACTGCGGAGGCCGCTGTGCAAACGAGGTTGGTAAATTAACTGACAATTAACACGGCAATCAATACATCAACATTCAAAAGCGAGCTGGAGATCACCTGGGACTCGTTTCATCTAGCAATAAATCATCGGCAACCATCGTCTCCTGTGATTGACAATCTCATCCTGACGACCGATAGGCCGTGATATTGCAGAACTCCTGCGACTATCTGTCCTTTCCGGATGTACACGAAGTGGCGATGTTATCAATATCCTCGCCTGCGGAAGAGATACAATAGCCACTGTCGGGCTTTACTACTACGATGTTCCAAGCACGGCGTGTGGTTTGCATCAAGGAGTATAGTATTTATTCCCACATATTTCCAGAAAGCAAACCTCGAACAGGGTTAAAACAATCTAGTCAGAAAGCAAAACAAGGACTAGGATATCTAACCGAGCAGAGGCAGATGTTAATTTGGGGTATTATTCGACCCGTCCGAGGGGACTTCGCCAAGTCCAGCCTCGCCAAAGGTATGAAGCTGCTAGGAGTACATGATTCCACTGCTAAGTTCTTGACAGTTTCGGGAGTCATCCACGGGCCGATCTCTATGAACACGCGTTCGCAGACTAAGAAGTTTATAGATGCTTCTGGCACTCCTCCTAACCGACACTGCAAGTGGTCATAAATGCTTTCGCTGGGACCGGCACCGGGTTCTGTCCCAGATGTCGTCAGAAAGAGTCACTAAATTTAGCTTACACCCGTATTTGGTATCCTGCTTGAGAGAAAGAACATATACGGGTGACATGTTCCTCATGTACAGGGAGATAGAATATTTACTGCCCGGCACTATAAGAATCATACATACCCTCTGCCCCCGGGTACACAAGGTACAGGGCTCGCAGAAGATCCAACACCCAGTCATACATATGACAGCCGACGGCGGAAGAATACAATCGAGAAATTGATGAACCGCCATAATGCCGCTATCTACTGCACCACGAGAGCAATCCTGACAGTCATGGGCCTGCAGATATCATCTCTATATTACGACCGATCGGTGAGCACAGGCAGTGACTACCAAGTTCACCTTCCGGGCCACATAGGGTCTGGATAGTATGCCAACATCGCTTAGGGCAGGTGGTTGAAATGGTGCAACAATACGTAAGGACTGTCGGTGGTTGTTCCTCATATTCCAAAGGCTCTGGACAATTTGGATACTACTCCCGTAGTAGTAAGTCCGGGGACAGAAGGGTATATTCCTGGAATAGCAGAGCTCGTGGCATGGGTGATTCTTCGGTTCTGCACCGGCCTCTACATGTCTGTTTTGTCGCTCTCCTAAGAACTACACTGGTGAATCGTCTGCTACGCGTCTTTTTCTTGTCCTGTCTCTTCCACTACGTCTGCCGCGACGCCTCCCGCGGTGTTGTCTAACAGCTTTCCTGTTGCCTCGTCCTGCCTGGCGATCACGTTCGACGTTATCGAGTACAAGCGTTGTCCAACCATTATAAATCTCCCGGTCAGGGTTATAGTGGCTGTCGGGCCGTGAACGGCGCTGGATAGCGCTGCTGTGTCTTGGTCGCGCGATCGATACTTGGTCTAATTTAATACACAGTCCAGTCCGGAACTCGACACAACTACGCGAGGCTATACTCGTGACTCGACTTGGTCGGCTTTTACCTCGCAACCAGGTGTCCGGAACATTTGCTAAAGGGGATGTCAACCCTCATATAATTATTTCAGATAGGGACCTGTTCGAGGAAATGACAGCGAAGAATGAGACGGCCACAGAAATACCAGCTGTCATCTTTGACTAAATGTGGAACTGTGTCTTTCGGAGGATCCGGAACCTCCATTTTTGAATATAGGAGGCAAGTCAACCTCCATCGTGCTTGGATAATGGTAGACAGTGAACCGAATTGGAAAAATTTTCCCTAAGCGTGATCAGGGTGGACTCCACTTTCGTGGAGGAGATCCCACACGTGGTGCCTCCCTGCTGGCCACTGGAATAACTGGGTCCAACAGATTCCAGAATATCGATGGGATAATATAGGGTTAAGAGCCGTCAGTTCTCCGAAGAACTTGCCGGGTACGAGATGCAAGGAGAATCCTTGGCAATCTCTCGCATGCCTCGTTCCGTAGGAACGGATCACATCAAAACGACGGAAATAGGCTCTGGGTATTGCAATTGATCCCTGAGAACTACCAAAATGGTGGGTATCCTGGAAAGGATGTGACAATTGTCACTCCTTACATGGCGCAGGTAGTTTGTTATCGGCAGACCCTTTTCGCGCTCTCCAAGCGAGGCGGTCTCTCAAAGGCAGAGCTCCCGAAAGTTTCGACTACGGATTCAATGCAAGGCAAGGAGTCGAAAGTCTTTATAAATGACTGGGTGATCACTTCCGCAAATGCTTTTTCGGACATGGGATTTACCATCGACAGCAACCGTGGAAACGTTGGTATGAGCAGAATGACAGAAGTCATGCTCAATATCCTTCCTGCGCGCGTGGGATCCGACGCAAAAAGCTTGTCTCACGGCCCGCAGCGCAACCATTTGGGCGACAAGGTTATTACGGACGTTCCCTACCCCTGCGCCGTTGTTCAGTGGTACTCGAGTGAGAAAAGTGTCATTACCTGCACGTGTAAGTTCTAAGTTCCCGTTCGGCTTTCGCCCACTATACTGATATACTGTAGGTCCGACAGAAGAGGGAATTTTCAAAGCATTCAGCTTTGCAGGAAAAGAAAACTGCGTGCGTTCAGGGAGCTGGATTCTCTAAAGACGCGACATGGCTACGGACATACGCACTACCAATAGCAGTGCGATACATAAGATCGACTTCGCTGGGCCTTTGAACATATGATATGCCAAAAGAGACCGTTACGGCTGTACAGGGAGAAGACTGTGTCTTACAGATAATTATCCAGCACATTGGACAGGCTATGGGGAAGAGAGTGTCGTTCGCTCCCGGTTGATCGATGTAAATTTGGCGACTTCAAATCGTCCATGTACCCCAAAGGGTATCGCAAGGTACCCGATATCAGGGTACCTCAACGCACAAGGTATGCGTCCAATGCCCTGTCTTCATGGTGGAGCACCCGAAAGACAATTACACATGCCCAAAACTGCATATTGTGAATGTGTCCTAGATGGTGGTTCACTCTATGAGACTGGAACCCTTCTATGATCTCTGCCACTACAAGGGCCTGGAGAAATGGACTAGCGGCATGGACTGTTGTTCAAAGGACCTGGGATAACGAGTAGCATCTGGTACCATAAGACTGGAACCCTCCGACAAAGGACGAGCAGATTGTCTTTCTTTCGACATACGCGATGGCTTTGTACATAGGCCACAGGGTGGGTTTACTTACATACTATCAAAAGCACCAACAGATTGTCTGACACGATGCTGCAGAAGTGAAAGCTTGTCGTTGTAGGTACAACATGGATATCACAATAACAAGATCGTTCATATGCCGATTTGGGTTTTATACCACCCACCGCGTACCCGAAACTGAGACAAAAACTTGTTTACGAAATTGGTGATAAAAGGCAGCGATACGGAGCGGACGCAAAGTGACTATTGTGCGTCCCGAAAAAAGACATTAGAAGTTCATCTCTTGCGCCGGACGTGACCTGTAATGTCTACCCTAGCTAGCATTCGTACTGATGTGCGCGGACGTGGGCTGCTCAAATCTGCTGAGAGACTTTACGCTGAAGAGAAACAGAACAATGAAATGCCCTTTCTTTCCTGTGTCGTCGTCGTCATCAACGCATAGTGTTGATTTTCGACAGTCCTGGACAGGTGCTGGCTTTATTTGGAGACCCCAGGGAAGATGAAGAGAGCGGGGATGGAAACCAATAAGTTTGTGTTTTTCTCCCGCTGACTTCAAGATAGCCGTCACTGCCTCGTCTTTGACTGTGGACTTCCAGAACGGCAAATTGACTGATTGGAGGACTGCAGTTTGCGTCATAGTCATTGAACTTATCTTTCAGTGACTACAAGAGTTTTCCGCTCTTTCTAGCCAATCAGACAAATTCTTCGTTTCCGGAATGGCAATAATTCAAGCCTAAGCTCGAGCTCTCTATCTCAGCGTGCTCGATGCACAAGACATAGTCCTGAATCCTGTGATGATTTAAATATCTTTCTTCTACAGAAGAGAGTGGTCATGCGTTAGGGTTTAATGAATATGGGATATACATAACCTCAAGAAAGTCTGATGAAGAAAGGAGCACTACTGTCCTTGAGCTGACAACAGGGAAGAGGACGAGGGGGCAAGTTGGCCTTTATTTCGATGCTGAATGTCGTTTGACGTCTGATCTGTTGGAGATCGTTCAGGAAACGATGGTGGAGGTCTCATCGCTCTGCACAGCCAGAGTAGCATCCACATTTCCTGGCCTCATGACGCTATGACCATTGTCAGTGTGGTTATAGACAAGCTGGCGTTGTTCGACCTCTTCAACGCGGGCTTCTTTCCCAAACTCATAGTCTAACGACCTGATACACCGCTGGAAGCTGCTCTCGTCTGGTACCCAACTCGAGAAAGGATAAAAACGGTGTACCACTACAATAAAACCACGAAGATCAGACAAGACCCAAGTCCTTGCTTTCGGCGACAGCAAGTAAGGGGTTGATGGGCATGGAACTAGACCAAGAGACTCTATGCAGGTTAGCAGAACTACTAACCTACAATGCTTCAAGAACTGAATAAAGCCTATCAAAACTACATCGTGGGTATATTCCACATCCTACGGGGGATATAAGGTACCTACTGAGTTCATCGACGCTTCCGAAGCCGTCATATTAATGATAGCAATATTTCATCCGGACCTTTTGTAACACGAAACCCATAGCAAAGGCAAACCCAATGCGAAGCTAAGCCGCTATGGAAGTTCGACGGCTTATTGTCGGGCGGAGTCAACGATAGACGTTATCGTGAACGGGTAATCTGCTGTCGACAAAACTACCACATTAAGGGACGCTCTCGTTACCAAAAAAGTTCTACTTCTGGATAATGGCAACGGATTTATGTCCACATATAACCGCGCAATTAAGATAACTGATAGATCCATCACCCTGCTGAAGTACATAATCCCGACTAAAGCAGTGTGTTCATCTATGGCCCGGAGCGTTCATGAAGCTGTTCCGATGACAGTCTGGCGAGGCCGAGCACCACGGACTGTACTATACTCGCAGGGTCAGACTGATTAACTTTGCCTTTTGTGCTTGATGAATTATCCTGCTTACATCTGGAGGGAAAGATGGACTAGGTCTGATATTCCACGCATTTTATATGAAACTATGGCGAGATATAAAGTACGGCTGCTTGCATGGTTGATGTATAGAATGTAGAAAAATGAAAGTTTAGACAAATATAGTTTCGTTCTTTTTATCATTGCTGATTATAGTAGCATAATAATATAACATTGTGGCAATATCATCCAGTTAGCTGTAGTGGTACGCTGATGGAATATCACCTTGCTAGTTTGTTTCATCAGGACTGGGCCATAGATCAGGTGACTACCTGGCTACCTTGGTGGATTGGCAAATCCCCGTTTGGACCAGACAGGGGTCCAGAACTAGGAATAATCCCTGCTGTTGTATTTATTGATCAGATGACGAGAATGATGATGGTAGTGGTAGTTCCATGGTAGTACAGGAGGCCTACCAGGTTGAACGAAGGGGTTTATGTTTCAAGGAGTAACTACTGTTACGAGTTATTTTGTTTTACAGTCAACAAGGGTGGAAATCAAGTTTATTTGTTATCACATTCTGATCTTGTAGATACGTTCCTGAACTAAACTAGAACTCAAAGTAAACCAACTACACCATACAAGAGCACATGTGCGTTAGACAGGCAGCTCGATATCCAAACGCCCAATTTCGTCCTAACTGGAAACAGGAAGACAACTATACACAAGGTGCAATAGAAAGACAGTGTTCCTGTAGAAAGAAGTAGGGTTGATTATATCCTTCAGAAAGATAATTGCCATCACGCGTAACCGAAACTTTTCCACTTCGTGGTATTCGGGGCATATTAGTGTCATACTGGCTTCATATGATGCTGAAAGTGTCATGTCATGTCATGTCATGTCGTGATCATTAAAGAGTGTACGTATGGTAGTGAGATGATGAAAGGAAGGTAAGTGGTAAGAATTGTAGCGACTGGCACATTGATTGGCGGACCAAAGCAATGTATGACCGAAGACGCGCCACCCATGTAATCTTGAGGCACCTGATAACCGGGGTGGCTTGTTTATGCTCCGTCCTCTTCGCTGATGCGAATGGCACCCTCGTTACCCAGACCGTGGGACCAGAATCCGTCAACGTTGAGGGTACTAGTATAGCAGTTAGTTTGGTGCTAGACTCCAGGCCAAGTAGCAATTGATACATACATTCCAGGAGCGCCGTCGTGTGCAATAAGCAGCCAGTATCCGAGAATACCCTGCGAGAAAATATCGTAGATGGCGAAGAGGATAGTCTCGACATCAACGTTGATCTTCAGAGCCAAAGCTCCCGCAGCGAGGGCACTAGTCCATGTCAGTATACCGTTGAACGCATCTTGAGCTGAGGGAAACTTACACTGGGTACAGGAGCTTGACAAACAACATGACACCCGACAGAGTTCCGAAGAACCGCTTGGTCTGAACATCCTTGTTGCTGGCTGCCCGGCTTCCATGGACACTGATATGGTAGACCGTTGTCAGATAGCCGATTGCGCTGATAGTGAACCAGACCCATCTGCGCGAGGAATGGCCAGCATAGGTACCCAGAATACCCGAGCCCAGCATGATAAAGTCGGCCGCGATGGCGATGAGCAGGTGAGCTCCGGGCAGACCGGAGAGCAGCGACAAGCTGATGAGGCCCAAAGGCTCAGTCAAGAACCAGAGGACATAGCGGAGCCAGAGGATCTGGCGGTAGTATTCCTGCGTGGTGTTGGGGACGTGCTTGTTGTGCTCCTTGAGGATGTCGAGCTTCCAATCCATGCCTTGTCCAGTCGCCAGAGCAAGGTAGACAATAAAGGAAATGGTGCTGGCGAGAGCAACAATAACATGGAACACACGTTTATTCTAACCAGACTGAGGTTAGTTGCTTGTCTTGTAATATCATCACGATAGCTTGAGAACATACGATAGGAACCCGAGCACCTAGAACGTAGAACACGAGAGAGGAGATACCCATGAGCACGGTGACCACCCTGTGTAACTCAATATTAGCTATACTCGTCACATCTCCGTCCACAACGGTCTTACCATAGTGTCCGTTTCCCAGTGTCATGGAGCACCTGGAAGATAGGATCACTGCCGGGAACGACGGTGGGAATAGGCGCCACCGAGGAGGTGGGCGATGGCTCAGGCCAAGGGAGAGTTGGAGTCGCCTTGATGAAGGACTCGATCATGTTGATGGATTTCAACAGAACTATCGACACTGATGATGGTGTAGAGACAGTCCGATGCAAAAGGATATTGCGGGGGAAAGCAGCGTATATGAGGGGGATCGACTGGGTATTTAACGGGAACCGGGAGATCCGAGATGCAGGCTGGCCATGATCCAGTGAAGAAAAGAGGAGCAACGATTGGGATTCTTCGTTCCCCAGCGACCAGCGTCATGCTGACCTCGATGTTGTCGTCATTGAGATTCGAGAGCGACGGAGAACCAATCACGACGGATGCGACCGCGGGCTTGAGGGGGAACCGTGTAACCGGGGGGGAATTGGTGCCGTGTCCATGTTTGTCTGGAACTTGGAAAGCTGGCTGGTCAGCAGTGGTTGCATGATACGAATGCGTCTCCGCTTGAGTGAAGATGGGGAAGATGGGAAGATGGAATGGAAGATGGGAAGCTCCACTGAGACGTTGCCCTTCCTGCGGCATGACGCCATCCCTAACTCGGGCATGACTCAGCTACAAGGTACGGTTTCATCCACCTACGATGTATCCAATTTAGTGATAATGAACATATTCACCATTCGAGAACAGTATAATACTATTGTTAATACAATGTAGATGACTAACGAGAGAATACAGAGGGTACAAAGAAGACAGCTACTACTCCATAGTGACTCGTGTATAGTCCCCAGTTGAACATGGTAGTTCCTTGATCTCCAAGAAAGTCACCGAATTTTCTATCAGACGAGCTGGTTTACACAATACTTTACATCAATTGGTTTCAAGTTACGGTGTCGAATAGAAGCGATCCCGTGATATGCATAGTTAATGTCCAACAAGGTAGATCTTAGCGTGTATCATGCCTTCTTATTGCGATCTCACAGCTTCCACACAATCCCCGTTACTGCCACATCCTCATGCCACACCAACTCCCCCCTTTGATCTTGACAGTCTTCTTAAATCTGATATGCTAGTATGGTTGTTTAACTCTCCGGTCCCTTTACACACAGACATCTCCACTGTCTCCATTTGCACCTGACTTAAACCCCAGCTCCCATGATTCTCCTCGGTTTTCTTCGAGGCCACTTTTTCCTGATAGCACCATCCTGAGGGAAAGACACCGCCGTGGCTCCTGGTCCGATGACTCGGAACTCCACGCCCGACGCACGGAACCGTCCCTGCAATTCCAGTAGACGGGCATCGATGATCGGGTCTGCTTCCATCATTCGATAATTGGACCAATGACCCAGGGTACACTTTATACATCCTTGGCCGGGTGCTTGCTCTCTGACGGCGTACCGAAGATAGAGCGTCTTGAGCACAGGGACGGTCTCCGAAATGTGTACCACCAGGTTTTCGAGTTCACAGCACAAGGCCCACGAGGACTGGATCAAGCAATCATCAATATAGAGATGTTGCAGCGAGCGTGGAAGCACCTCCTGAAGAGGTATGCTAGGGTTGTAGGACCCTTTCCCGACAAATGGCAGCAAGTTACCCCACCGTATATGGACAGTTTGGAGATTAGGGAATCCGGTCAACCTCCCGAAGAAGATAGGCGTTGGGTTTTCGGCATCCTGCTCAGTCAGGTCGCTCAGAAAAGTTAAATTCAAATGATGCAACGAAGATTGAGATTGTTGTAAAGGCTGGTATAGGTGCGAGTGATTCAGGTAATCGTGCGTATGATTATCCCCCCAGTCCCCCAATTCGAGGGTAAATGACTGTAGCTTTGGGCACCTTTCCAGCAGACGAGAGAGATTAGGTAGGCCATCAGTGGATGCCAGGAGATCCAGATGGGTCAATGGGAGGACCAAGTCACTGGGCATGTCAAATTGAGTTCGATCACACGCGTTATGCACGTAAAGCTTTCGCAGCGATGGAATCCGGAGATAAGGGATCAGCCTCTTCAAGGGAATTGCGCTTTCAGTTTGCCCCAATTCCAGCAGATTTGGACCGTCGGCCAACAAGACGTGCTTTAGGTGCGTTAGAATCCCCAGTCTTGGGTTACTTGCCCAATGAATAACCCGTTCAAAGTGGACGGAACTCTTGACTAGCATATTATGCTCCAGGATACAATACTGATCCCACTCTCCGGGTAATTCAATGACGAATCTCTCAAGATTCTTGACTTGCACCATGAGCAAGGCCAGCCAGGCATCTTCATATCGTTGGGCTTTAATCCAAATCTCGCGTTCTAGATCATCTTTGAGGTCTTGGCGCCACGCTCGGAATCTGCGGCGATATTTGCGCTTAGCATCTCCGAAGGGCAGCATAAATGGGAGGAATTTTTCTTCCCCAGGTGGCTTCAGCGGAGGTCGATGTTTCCACTTTTCCTCGCCCCGGCTAGGAAAAAGCTCCAGGGAGTGGATCAAGGGAGCGAGGGTTGGATTCTCAAGCAGAGCTATTGTAAACCGACGCACAGGGAGATACTCGCTCCAACGGAAGTCACCATATTTGGCGTCAATATAATCGTTCAGGGGAAGCACGACATGTTGATATAGGTGGGGAACAAACAGGGAGTACCAATCCTTGCAAACCAGCACCAGTTGCGCATAATCCTGCCTCGTGAGAAGGGGAACAATTTGGAGAATAAGCTCCCCAGGCAGGTCGTCGAGTCCCATCCTCGATGTGCGATGTGACCTTTGATACAAAGCTGATAAGTGTGTAGCCTGGGAAGATGATTTGACCACCTCGACCGGCGCTAGTCAAGGTTCTATCACCCAGCAAAACCCCTACATACACATAGACTAACTATACAGCAAACAGACTAGCGTCCCTTATCCGATATTACATTTTCACTAGACAAAGATCGGATGTTACTTGGTACGCTGGAATGGTCATCGCATGGCGCCATCCAGGCAATGAGATAGGCAGATAGTAGTATCTTGGCTGCGCTAAATTTGCTATCTGGTCTACTCATTACCTCAAGGGCAGGCCATGTATTAAAGTCAGTGTCTCCTGGTGATAAGGAATAGCTCTCGCGCGGCAATATCTGGGGCCTAACAACTGGGTCATCTCCTCATGACTTCGGCGAGTTGTATCATTGATTTCGGTTGGCCCAATATATAATCTAAGGGTCTTGATCCGGCATTGCTCAGGCCACGCACTTTTATGTTTACACCACGCCCCAAGCTGTTCCGTGCCGCCAAGCGAACAGACAGTCGCTTGATCGATTTTCGCAGGGATCCTACCATGTACTACAGATGCCGCTAATGCTGGCGAGCCAGGGAAACCTAACCCAGATCTATGCTATTTGTTACTATTATAATATACATGCAGCACGAGCTTGTACGATTCAAATGCTAACAAGGAACTGACCACTCAGCTCGATGCATCCAACTCCTGCACCACCTCCTCGCACCGCCCACACACCGTCTCTTCCGCCGCCTCTGTCTCGGGCACCACATACCGCCAGCAGCGCGGACACTTGCTCGCCTGCGGGGTATACACATATACCGTGCCTGTCCCCCCGCTCGGCAGCTCGTACACCTCATTATACTGCCACTCCGCATTGCGGATGTCTTCCGGGATCGGCTCCTCGTGCGCCCCGAGACTGACCGACGAGACAACAAACACATCAGGCAGTTCGGACTGGAGGCGCGCGAAGACTGCATCGCTTGTAGCGTCCTTGGGAAGAACAATGTGGACGAACGATTGCAGGGAAGAGCCCATCTGCTTCTGGCCACGGGCCTTTTCTTGGATCGCCTTGACGACCGAGTTCACGGCCACGATGTCCTGGTAGTCTGCTTCCAGAGCCTGGTTCTGCCATTCGGAGGCGGGCGCGGAAACAATCCGTTTGAGCGGATGCTCGCAGTGGGCTTTGATGGCCTCGGGCGTGTGCTCCCAGGTCTCTTCTACCAACAACGGAGTGATCGGGGCAAGCACCTCTTGGAGGTGGTGATAGATGTGGAACAAGGTCGTCTGGGCAGCCCGTCTGCTGGTGCTGTTCTCCGCGTAGGTGTAAAGACGGTCCTTGATGGCTTCCATGTAGAATGCAGAAAACTCAAGATTGGCCCAGCGGTTGATGGCATTCACGGCCTTGTAGAATTCAAAGTTCTCGCAGGCCTTCTGGCAGGCCAGGACTGTGTCGGAGAGATGTTTCAACGCGATACGATCCACCTGCTGCAGCTGGTCATAAGGGAGACGATCCTCCGGACGGAAGTCGGACAAGGCACCCAACAACAACTTGAACGTCACACGGTACTTGTGCAGACTGGTATTAACCGTCTGGAGAACTTGCTTGCCAATCACAACATCCCGCGTGTAGTCGCTGCTTGCAACCCACATCCGCAGAGCATCCGGGCCAAGCGCGTCGTAGACAGGTGCCTGGTTCTCAGCCTGCTTCTTCCCCTTGCCTTTCCTGGGCTTTAGGGGCGGCAAGAGCGTTCCATCCATGATTGACTCCGGCTGGATAACGTTACCGATTGACTTGCTCATCTTGCGTCCCTCCTCATCCAGGGTGAATCCATGAGTGACGAGGTTCTTAAACGGCGCGCGAGGGGAAGCGGTCTGTCCGGAAGCGAGCTGGTGGGCAATGAAGGTGAGAAGGCCGGACTGGAACCATCCACGGTGTTGGTCGGTGCCCTCTAGGTAGACGTCTGCGGGGTATCCGCCGTCACGGTAGGGCAGGTCGATCTCGGTCCAGCTGGTGCCGCTGTCGAACCACACGTCCATGGTGTCGGTTCCGCGTCTGTAGCCGGGTCCAGAGGCATCTCGGAGAGTTGGTGGGATCCAAGCTTCGTCGTTGGCATCGTCTGTCCACCATGCGTCAATGCCACGCTCTTCGATGACGTTCATGATGTGGGACACGCTATCCTTGGTGAGCAGGGCATCGCCGGTGCCGCGGTGGTAGAGCGCCGGGATAGGGACACCCCAGGCGCGTTGACGCGAGATACACCATTCGCTGCGGTTCTTGACGAAGTTCTCCAGTCGCTGTCTTCCGGCGTTAGGCACGAAGTTGACGTCTTCCAGCGCGGTCATGGCGCTGCCACGGATGTCCGCTACGTCGGCGAACCATTGCTCTGTGGCGCGAATGATGATGGGAAGCTTGGACCGCCAGTCGTAGGGATACTTGTGCTCGTACCGGTGCTTGGTGATGAGCAGGCCTTGAGATTCGACGTATTCGAGAACAGCGGCATTTCCGTCACCCAGAACGCTCTTTCCACTGAGCCTCGTTGGATCACTGGGCATGGCCTTGTCGGTGAATTTGCCGTTGTCGTCCACGGGAGCAAATGCGGGGATACCTCGGGATAAGCAGGCTTCGTAGTCCTCCATACCGTGGCCTGGGGCGCAATGAACAAGACCGGACCCAGAGTCGGCGGTGACAAAGTCCGCGGCGATGATGGGTTGCGGCTCCGCATCGGGTCCCTTGAACAGAGATCGGTAGGTAGTTTGGTCAGCGAGCTTCGATCCAGGGATAGCCGGTACAATGACCGACAGATCCTCCTTCAGGATGCCCTCGAGATATTCCAGTCGAGACTGTGCGATGAGAAGATAGCCCTGTGTATCCGAGTCGACGATGGTGTATTCCAAAGACGGGTGAACCGAGATAGCCGCGTTTGCCGGGAGTGTCCAGGGAGTCGTAGTCCAAATAACAGCGCTGATTCCCTTATCCTTGAGCAGGGGGTCCTGTGCCAGATGCTCCGGGATGCTAGCAAGAGGGTATTTCACCAAAGCAGCCGTTGACACATGATCTTCCTTGTATTCCAGCTCGGCCTCCGCCAGCGCCGTGCCAGTAGACGGCGACCAGTAAACCGGCTTGAACCTCCGATAGATCAATCCCTTATCGACCATTTCCCGAAAAACGCCAAGTTGTCTCTTTTCGAACGCCTTGTCCATAGTCTTCCAATGGTTCTCCCAATCCGCCATGACCGCGAAGCTCCGGAATCCCTTCATCTGCGCCTTGACTGTCCGATCAGCCAATTTGCGCGCAGCCTTCCGTACCAGCGCTGCGCTAACGGGCCCGTTGTGTTCCTGTCCCTGTAGTTCCTTTTGCGCTTCCAGAGCCTTCA
This sequence comes from Aspergillus tubingensis, assembly GCF_013340325.1. Classification (NCBI taxonomy): domain Eukaryota; kingdom Fungi; phylum Ascomycota; class Eurotiomycetes; order Eurotiales; family Aspergillaceae; genus Aspergillus; species Aspergillus tubingensis. The sequence goes on along the minus strand of NW_023336279.1, from coordinate 894,126 downwards.
GCTCTATCGGCAAGCCGTGACAGTCCCATCCCGGTACGTATCGTATCCGCTTTCCAAGACCGAGCTGTATACGACAAATAATGTCTTTTAGTACTTTGTTGAGGGCATGGCCAACGTGAAGTTCGCCGTTTGCGTATGGCGGTCCATCGTGTAGGACGAACGGCTGGCTGGCTGGTCGTTCACGCTGTTGCCAGGCGTAGAGGTCGTCGGTGCATCGCTGCAGGTATTTTGTCCGATCGGCCGGCGTCACGCGTGCAGGGAACGTCGATTTCGGGAGCTTGAGCGTCGACGACCAGGACCGAGCGAGCGTCCGTGGCAGGTCCGGCATACTACCGCTGTATCATATCCCACTGTTCGAGTTTGGGGGGATTGGGCGAGAGGGTGGGTGGTGACTCTGGTTGGGGAGCGGAGATTCAAATAATGTCCACCCATCTCCGATGCGGCCGCGAAAGGTGTGTATTTGTATTACGGTAAGTTACGCAGTCAACCAATAACAACCTTTATATATGGGGGGAACTGTCATTCAATACGGAAGCCAAAATTAGATACACATAGTAAACCCGAAAAGCAACCTCTCCATAAAGCAACGTTGGCTTGAATTAGTACAATATTTCTATCGATGTATGTAATCTCCATGAATTTCATGCTTGCTAGAAGACACCAACCCGAAACTCCGGCCCACCCTTGCGAGGAAACGATCAGGTTAATAGATAGTCAAGCAGCTTACTGCGCCATTCTTCATCACCTCGAACAACAGACCAGGGAATCCGAAGAGCTCCGTATTGCCTAGTCCGCCGTCATGCGCGTCGTGGCCCGCCCTCTGCCCTTTGCCTGTGCTCTCTTCCCATCCACCGAGAAATTCGACGCTGCTCTCTGGGCTGTCGCCCCACCCTCGGTTCAAAACCATGGGCCGCTGTAAAGCCCGCTCCTCCGCAGGGCTCGCATAAGATCCCCTCCAGGTTGACCTGAGACGCTCTGACACCTCTTCGTAACGAGTCTCGGAAGTAACAAAATCATCAGGCGAACTGAAAATGATCCTCCACCGGCTGCGGCGATGACGATTGAAAGGATATGAACCCGGCACATTTCCATGTAGGATGATCTTGGTCACCACTAACTGCGAATGGGGTGGGGGTGGAGTGGGGTCTCTCTGGTCAGATTCTGGGAAGGCTGGGCCGGGCGTGGTGGGATAGGAGATGAACGCATCAAAGCCATGGTGGAAGTAGTTGAAAAAGCATTCTGACGGTAGTGACGAAGGATCCGATGCGTTTGGTTGGAAGAGTTCGTCGTCTGAATCGTCAGACACACTGTTGTTTGAAGATTGATCGATGTCAGTAACATCTATTCCTCTGCCTGGAGAAGAGCCCATGTGAAGAGCATCCTCGCCACCGCTACGGCCGGCGGCTCGATGAATAGCTATTCTCCGATCATGTTTACGGTAGATGGCATCGGGTGGCCCGAACTCGGCGACTAGGTCTTGAGGAGTGGTTTCTGACAGCGAGATAAGTGCAGGTGGGCTCGATCTTCGCACCACTTCGATCTTGCCGGCACCAAGTATGAGAAACTCCTCGATCTCATCCGGAACAGACTCTCGGCTTTTACTTGCCAATGCCGGCGAGCGCGGAAATTGCGGTTGCTGTGTGAATAGCTTGTTTCGAGATTCGGGCCAAGATGAGCCCTGGAATATGGCCATAGACGTTGCTGGCAATGCTGCTGAGGAGGAAAGCAATGCTACAAAGTCACACTGATCGGACCATGCCGAATTCTGCAAAGGGAAGGAGAATGCAACACCAGGGTACGATAGCACATAGGTGCCGTATGGTGACTGAGGGCTATCTGGAGGTATATACTCTCCCGGATAAGATGGCCCAAAGAGACGGTTGTAGACATGGCGAAAGTTGGGGCCTTGCTGTGTCACGGACTGTTCCCCCGGCTTCACACCTTTCAGTACTTCTTGGTTCTTATAAACAAGTGCAATCTTGGAGAAGTCCAGCACCTCGATCAAGCGAAGTCGCTGGTCGGGTCCATCAAAGCGTAGACGAAGACCACTCGATGGAAGTTGCAAGGTTACTGGCTTGTTCAAGGGCTCTGCAGAGGAGTACGCAATATCAATAGCGGGGTATATCTGGGGATGGGCCTTGACGCGGCTTAGGACATTGTGAAGGGAGGCTCCGAGAGCTATGCGACACCGATTAGCCATGCCCAAAAGTTAATGTGGTGACTCAACATGCTTATGAATCCCAACCCTTTCCCAGGGTAAATCTGAGCCTGCGGTGAAGGTCTGGAGGAAGTCATGTTGGGTTACGGCCGATTCTCATACTGCGGCGGCCGGCTGAGGAGGCGGTGGGTGTTAGTAGTCGGTAGTATATATATATGTCAAGAGTACAGTATGCTGGATGGGCAAAGCACCATCCCGTAGCTTAGATTTACAAAAGAGCAGCACCCTAAGCTGAATCAAGCCGATGCTTTGGAACACTGAACACTGTCTGAGAAGAGTTGCGACAGTCAGGAGGAGAAGCCGTGGGGGGAAGGCGATGAACGCATAGGATCGATCATGTGAGAGGGGGGAATGACGGGGGCCGGCACGTGGGCGGTGTGGCCGGTTTGTTTACGTTTTCCGTTTTGAGAATCCCGCATCAACATCGGTAAATACTCCAACCTCGACCTCCTTATCCGACATCCCCCACAGTCGCCGCCAACTTTGTCGCCTTATGTTGATCAATTAATTTGAGATTTTGCGGCATCATTGCTCACTGCATTGAAGCGACACGATACCTGTTACACTTTATCTTATAGTCCACTATGGCCGGCCCACAACGGCCTGCCTCTGGGCTGCCAACAAGACGTACGACAACTACAGCTACACGCCCAGCAACACGTCCATCAACGCGACGAGCGGGGTCAACGGTGCCCTCTTCGACCAGAGCCAATTCTCCAGCAGTTACTGCGAAAGCGCCCCCAAGCAGCTCGCGCGCGGTGAAATCGCCGACCGATTCATCCACCACCAGTCTTATTGCCAAGCGCAAAGAAAGAGACTATGAACGTGAAATCAACGAAGACACCAGCATCCACGTTGTGGTAAGATGCCGCGGCCGCAACGACAGGGAGATCCAAGAAAAGAGCGGAGTCGTTGTGTCAACTCCTGAAGGAGTAAAAGGCAAATGCGTTGAATTATCCATGGGCCCAAATGCCTTGGCCAACAAAGCCTACACATTTGACAAGGTCTTCTCAGCAGCTGCCGATCAGGTGACTGTATATGAAGATGTTGTGTTGCCTATAGTTAACGAAATGCTTGCTGGATACAATTGCACAATCTTCGCTTATGGACAGACGGGAACCGGAAAGACCTACACAATGTCAGGCGACATGACGGATACCCTGGGCATACTATCAGACAATGCTGGTATTATTCCGCGTGTGCTCTACTCACTCTTCCATAAGCTCCAAGAAACAGAGAGCACGGTGAAGTGTTCCTTCATCGAACTATACAATGAAGAGCTTCGCGATCTGCTAGCGTACGAGGATAACTCGAAACTCAAAATCTATGAAAACGAGTCGAAGAAGGGCCATGGGAGCACGCTTGTTCAGGGTATGGAGGAAACATTCATCGACTCAGCGTCGGCTGGAATAAAGCTGCTCCAGGAGGGAAGTCACAAGCGGCAAGTAGCAGCAACAAAATGCAACGACCTGAGTTCCCGGAGTCACACTGTTTTCACTATCACCGTCCTTACGAAACGAATTACAGAGTCCGGCGACGAGCATATCAGCCACGGAAAGCTGAATTTGGTCGATTTGGCTGGTAGTGAGAATATCCAGCGCAGCGGTGCTGAGAACAAGCGTGCGACCGAAGCTGGTCTAATCAACAAGAGCTTGCTCACTTTGGGTCGTGTGATCAACGCCTTGGTCGACAAAAGCCCCCATATCCCATACCGAGAATCCAAGCTTACCCGCCTGCTGCAAGACTCTCTCGGAGGACGAACAAAGACATGCATCATTGCTACGGTCTCACCATCCCGCAGTAACCTGGAGGAAACTATTTCCACGCTGGATTATGCATTTAGAGCGAAGAATATTCGCAACAAGCCACAGATCAACTCAACGATGCCGAAGAAGACGCTCATTCGTGAATTCACAGCAGAGATTGAGAAGTTGAAGGGAGAGCTTATTGCTACGCGACACCGAAATGGCGTGTATATGAGCGTCGATTCCTGGGAAGAGATGCATATGGAAAGCGAATCACGAAGGATCGTCAATGAGGAACAGCGTGCAAAGATCGAGTCCATGGAATCGAGCTTGCGACACAAGGTTCAGGAACTTTTCACGCTCACGAGCAATTTCAACGACTTGAAGAAGGACAATGAAGAAACACGTGCTGCTCTTGCTAATACCAATGATGTACTTGAGCAGACTGAGATTGTTCTCAAGGACACCAAAGCTCAGCTCGAGGAGGAGGAAATGCTGCGTAAAGCGCATGAAGAGACAGAAGCGAAACTTCGCGATCTCGGCGCAGGTCTTCTGTCTACTTTGGATACGACGGTGGAAGATATCAGTGGCCTGCACGCCAAGATACAACGCAAGACTGACCTGGATGCCACCAACAAGCGGGCCTGGCAGGTGTCTACTGCGGAAGTGTCCAATGTCACTACGGTCATTGATTCCAAGGTTGAGGCGTTCCAGGAGCAACATTCCGAGCTTGTGGAAGCCATGTCCGAAAAGATCAACGAGTTTGTCACGCGTGAACTCGGCAATATCGAATCGAACCAATCGCAATTGCTTCAATCGGCAGGCCTCTTCGATAAGGCGGAACGTGAGGCGAATTCTCAGACCACGGGCGCCCATGATGAGATGAACGAAGTCCTTGAAGAGATTAAGGATCTACGCGAGGATGTTAAGCGTAAGGTTGGCGAAGGATTGAATGGTCTCTCAGCTGCAGCTGCTCGCATTTCCAAAGAGGTTATCGGCGAGTTCTCCGAGTTCCATGCTCAACTGCATTCTTCTTACAGTGCTCTTGGCAAGGATTTGAAGACTGTGTTCGAGGATATGGTTACGCATCTCAATGGACAAAAAGCAGAGATCAACAAGCTGCGATTGGAGCTCCAGGAGGCTAACACCAAGGCGGTCGAGGCCAACCGCAGGGCATCTTCACACTTGGCACAGACCCTTGAGGAGGAGAGTGCTAATGCTGAAGCTGAGCGTGATCTTCTGATGTCGCAGATGAAGGCTTTGATTGAGGAGTCTCGCCAGAGGCAATTTGGCCGCTTGAAGGGTAGGGTGGAGACAATGCGCACGGATCTTACATCTTCTGGAGACTTCTTGGAGCACGCCACTGCGCAGTATGACCGCCATGTTGACGAATGGGTGTTCAAGTCGGAACAATTTGCCAAGGACGTCACTGCATCGAAAGACGACATCAGGTCAAGGATGCAAAGTGACTGGGAGGTAAGATTTGCTCTCTGAATACTTGTGCCCACTTATACTAATATTGTAGGTCTTCGATCAACGCAATGCTTCTATCCAAAAGGTTACAGAGTCGGTCCACGAGGAGACGGTCCGTATTGTTGATGCTCAGGTGAATAACATGAGCAAACAAATGGAAGCACTGGACGATTTCGTCGCCAAAGCTCGCTCGCAGAATGGCCGTTACCGTGACGCCCACCTTTCAAGCCTGCAGAACATGTCGTCCAATGTCCACCAGTCATATGATTCTGTGAACACACAGTTCACGGAGCTTGGTGGCCGTCTAAGTGAGCTACAAGAGGGTGCAATTCAGCAACAACTCAACCTGCAAGAGTCGACCATGCCCCTGTCGGATGAAGTCCGCAAGCCATTGACCGATCTTCGGGAGAACATCAGGAACCGAGCCTTCGAGGAATATGTCTCCACTGGCGTGACTCCCAGGAAGCGCGCCTACGACTATCCGTCTGACCTACCGCGGACTGAAGGCCATGATTGCTTGAAAACCCGGATGAGAACGTCCAGACAGTTCACAGCACTGCCATTCAGCGGCGAAGATCAGCTTCCCACGCTCGACAGCTCTCCTGGAACTCCCCCATCCAAAGGGTTCGTTTTCAACGACACCTCGGACGAGGTAGGATCTTTACCACCCAAAACCGCGGTTACTCCTTCCAACACGGGCCTTAGGGAAGTCGATGCAAACGTCGTAAAACCGCGCGCATCTAGCGCTGGAGACCGCAAATCATCTACTGCCGGCGTAGAAACCCCTCGGATTACCATGGACCTCACCCCGGAAACCGAAGACACCGACCAACCGCCTGCGAAAAGACGTTGCTCCAATCTCACCTCGACTGATAGCAAGCTCTCGCAGAAGAAGCTGACGAGGAAGATGGCTGGGATGCTGGAGGGCCCGGAAAACGTTCCTCCTCCTTCCAGCGCTAGAAGGCTGAGAAACCAGCCCTTCAATTAGTGTCACGTGCTTGACTCTTCTTTTGATTTGCATTGTGCATGAATATTAAAATATCTCGCTTGGTGGCGGCAGGCGTTATGGGATACCCTAATACCCTGGGATTTGTCCATTTTGAAGAACGACAGGTTGTTTGATATCGTATTTTGACTGGATGTTTGGAGACGGACACTGACTGGGTGCTTGTTTTGAATGCGGGATGGGTGGTTTTCGAAAACTTTGCAATATGGTGTTTGGGAGTTTGTGTTACAACTGTTTCTGGTATAGATACCTCGTCTGCTACAACGGAGATTAGCCACAAATGGCTATGTGAATGCGTCATAATTTCCGCTTAACATTAGACCATAGGATGTAGTATGTAGCATGGTGGGTGCCTAAAAGTAGTGCATATAATGTTTGCCACACTGCATGGTTACAGTAACCAGTCCGGACATCTACACTTGCCAGCTCAACTTTCTACAGACTGCCCCTCATTCTCCCCACCACCCTCAACACGAGGCTCGGCTTCGATCGGCTCCTCAGTGTTATCCGCAGGAGCACCCTCGACATCGCCTTCCTCAGGCAATGCCGTGTCATCCTCTACTCTTTCTTCCGCATCGTCCATCTGCTCCTCCGCACCAATAACCTGTCTCAGCTCCGATAACCGTTTCGCGAACTGATCCATCATATCCTCCAACCGCTGACTACTCCTCTCTCTATCTTTATCCTTCCCCGGCATATTCATAGGCAGTCCTGCCGTGCCTTTAATTTTGAGCATGAGACTCCCGTTCGGCGGCTGTCCCCCAGACGAGTTATTATTATTCTCAAAAGTAGGCGCCGAAACCAGTTGCGTGTTCAGAACCTGCCATGCTGGGGATAAACTGTGTGCGGAGGTCACGGTGTATTTATGCGCCGATGATTGTTGTTGCTGTTGCTGTTGCTGTTGTTGTGGAAGCGGAGGTCCTGTTCCTTGGGCTTCGTGAGCGCTGGCCGCGCCGCCGTCGGTGTTTGAGACTGTCGTCTCGGGATGTGTACCATCTGGCGAGGCGTAGTCTATATCGAGGATGACGTAGTTATCGCGGACACCTGGGATAGGGTCCGGAAGGAGTGATTCCTTCCTCTGGTGGGCGTAGTCATCATCTTCGGGGTATGTGCCTTGTTCACCACCGTCTTGACGATTGTGGTCCTGTGTAGGTTTGGATTTACCCTTTCCGTTGGCTGCGAAAAGATCGGGCTCGGATTCTAGGGCGCGTAGAGCTGCCTCGGTCACGATGTCTGTGTCATCGTCGGAGAAGATGTAGTGTACTGTGGGGTGGTGGTATTCGGAGGAGTTGGCGTCTTCGATTAAGGTGAAGAAGGGTTGGAAGGTGGCGTGCGATGGTGTGGTTGTTGATGTTGTCTCGTGGGGTTTTTCATGCTCGGTAGGGGCGTGCACTTGTGGGACTGGAGCTGGTGCAGGTGCAGCTTCGTGGGAGTCGTGCTCCTCCGGAATGTCGGTGACTTGTTGGGCGGTGCCGGGCCGGTCGATGATGCTCTGGGGGCGAGATCCTGAGGTGCGGCGGACTGATTGGCGGGAGGGTGAGGAGGATAAGGGAGATGGGGAGGTGTGTTTGGGAAGAGACATGTCTGGGGGGAGGAGCTACATGGTTAGAATGGAGTGATAGAGAGGGAGGATGGGAAGTGAGAGCGTGGCAGGGCCGGTACCTGAGATAGTACTACTAACTTATCTGGGGAACTACTTTAGTCTTAGTCTGGCTACTTACTAGGAAGTTGACTTGCCGCATTCGTCGCGGATCATCTGCTGCCTTATCGATAGCGTCAGGTGACCCGATCGGCGGTAAACAGAGTTGTTGTTTATTGTGCACGGATGTTGGAGTACCTGTGCTCAAGAATATATATATAGACAAATAGTAGTATGAGAATAGCTCTATGCTAGAAGAGAAATACAGTCGCAGGGTATCATAATTTGCAAGTAGCCACCAACGCCTTCAACAGTCCACTTAGGTTGTCGAGTACTGAGGTTGCTATTCATCCTCTTCGTCGTTTTGCTTCCATTCGAATTCTGCCGCTAGATTAGCAGTCATACTTAAATGCAGGGATATGAATGACATACTCTGTCTGCACATCGGACAGAGTCCCTTGGAGGACTCTTGTTGAATCCAGGTCATGAGGCAGTGCTGGGTTGGCTAATGTTAGTGTTTCGTCTTCAGGATGAGAACATCAAGATCCACAATCGCACCATATGAAAGGAGTGACCACACTTTCCCAGCACTGTGAAAATTTCCTGGTTAATAACTATGCAGTTTGGAAAAAGGGAGTACTGTTGACATACATAGCGAGCAATCATCACCTGGGAATTTACAGGTCGGACATGTGCCATCGAACTGAACCCGACAAATACCACACACTTCATCATCGGGCATATCCCAGCGCCAAGTAGCAACGGCGTTCCACTCTTTAATGGTGACCTTCATGGCTGAGGATGACTGATTGGATTGCAATGGGGGATCTCGTTTAGTGTCGGGAGGAAGGGGAAGTTAAGGGAAGGTGGTTGGAAGGGAAGTGGACCGGGCGATAAGCGGACAGGCTTTCCCGAAATTCACATGGCCACCTCCGCATTTGCGAGGAGAAAGACGGACTGATAGCGAAGCTCTCCCGTCATTGTCCATTGATCTTGCGCTTCCCACACTATTCCTCTTCCTTTCTTTCTCCCCCTCATTCATCTTTCCGGACCTGCAGGTGGGTTAATCAGACACCACGGTCTGAGCGGAATGTAAATAATCCTTGAACAATTTCTCTCATATTTACTGCATCTGCACCCCCGCCTCGCAACATGGCGTTTGTAACTCTTCGGAATTCCATCCCTTCACCGACTCGCCTATTTCGGTCCACCATGTCCACCGCAAACCAATGTCGCCAGTTCTCTTTCAACTCATATTTGATTACCCCCAAGGAGCTTGATTCCGCCCTCAAGAAAAACCCGCGCACGAAGATCTCCACCTCCCCTCGTGTGGTACCGCTATGCGCGGCCTGGTTTATGCCGAACGACCCCGAGGGTCGCAAAGGAATTGACATCTTCCGCAAGCATCGCGTTCCGGAGGCTCGCTTCTTCGACCTAGACGGAGTTAAGGATCATGACTCGCCCTACCCGCACATGCTCCCTACCGCCGAAACGTTTGCTGAAGCAATGAGTGAGCTTGGCATTCGCCGCGACGATGAGGTGGTGGTCTACGACACTGAGGAGCTGGGCATCTTCAGCGCTCCCCGCGTCGGATGGACCCTTCGGGTCTTTGGACACCCTCGAGTCCATCTACTCAACAACTACAGGCTGTGGGTTCGCGAAGGATACCCGACGGAGACGGGTGAGCCCTCCCAGCCGGAGCGGACCAACTACCCCGTACCTACGTATGATTCAAAACTCGTGATCCCTTACCGGGAGCTCAAGGAGATCGCCAAGGAGCATAGGAAGGAGGGCGCAAAGGAAGTAGAGATCCTGGACGCACGCTCGTACGGCCGCTGGGCGGGAACCGATCCTGAGCCACGTCCGGGCCTGTCGTCAGGCCATATTCCTGGCTCCCAAAGCTTAGCTTTTCAACAGCTGCTGGACCCGGAAACCAAGACTTATCTCCCGGGGCCAGAGCTACGCAAGATCTTCGAAGGCAAGGATATTGATGAGTCCAAGTCCATCATCAGCTCTTGTGGCACCGGTGTGACAGCAACTATCATTGAGACGGCACTAGGCGAAGCGGAGTTTGGAGAGCCCAACCTACGGAGGGTATACGATGGCAGCTGGACGTAAGTTCTTTCCCGATCCCTGACTTTCTACAAAGGTTCGGTGGCTGACAACGGTGACAGTGAGTGGGCACAACGTGTCAAGCCCGAGGAGGGTCTCATCAAGAAGGCAACGTAGAGACGGGAGAAAGGACAGCTGACGTTGGTTTGAAGACGAGGAGATTGGATTGGCCTGATGATCGTCGGGTCTTGTATGACATAGCGTTTTCCCCTCCATCTCGATCCCAGCAACCGCAATTATACCATACCAGATAGAGATCGAACCATCTAGAAGTACCCGGGGAAATCCCAAATAAGATAAGCGTGTAGCGATGAGTAAAGGTGATGATAACACTGGGGCAGCCATTGAGTCACTGGGGTATGGTAGGGGCGTGTTATGAGGGGAACAATAGTGGAGGAGAATATATGATGATGACAGGAAAATCGGTCGAATCCGTTTGGCGCTTAGTCAGGCCCCAGGCGAATCCCGCGGCTTTCAGTTGATCCGCTGATGGATTCATTCCTCGCTCACCATCTCGCCTCGATTCTTTTCCATCCACGATCGCTGATTTAAGACCCAAAATGCTGCAGATGATCTTCCCTAGTGAGCGAGGTTTTCATTGTAAGTGATTCATTCCTTCAATCTGGCATCTGGCTGGCGGTCGGGCTGTGAATGGCCATGGTTCTGGTCCTCGAACCAGCGCCCCCACATTCCCAGGCCTCCGCCTCCATTAATCCCAATCAATCCAAACCTCCCTCGCGGGCTTCAGCACCACGCTAACCACGCCTGCGGCTCGGTCGCAGTCGTCCAAGCAAGCTGTTCGGTCTAGGGCCCTTGTGGCTTTCCAGTCTTTCACCCTTCAACTACGCGACCGGTCCTGTCGACCTTTCTCAGCCAGCCATGTCGACCGGACGCAAGGTCTTCCACTGTGCCGTGGACGAGACGGCGTTAACCACCAATATCAGCGAAATCAAAAAATGGACCACGAACGGCGCCATCACTCTTATCGTTCCTCTCTACAGTGAGTGACTCGATGACACGCCAGTCGTATCTGCTGACCGATGCCTCTCTAGCCCTTGAACGCCTCCATGCCTTGAAGAGAGCCGGATCCCAAGTCGCCATCAATGCCCGAGAGGCCGTCCGTTTCCTCGACCGTGTTACCTCCGGCAAAGATAACATTTCCGCCGAACGAGTCATCCTGCAGGGTCCCATGGAGCAATATGAGAACTGGACCGAGGCGGAGAAGTTCTTCCTTCCGGAGTTCGAGGAGGAACCCGAAGCCAACGGAGTTCTTCCGGGCGACCAGGTGGCGCAGCGGAATCGCGAGGATAAGTCCAAAGATACGAAGAAAAACGGCGCCGCTCCCGACGATCTGTCGCAAATGCTACTCAACAAGTTGAATTTCAAGAAAGAATCCGATGCGGTCTCCATCACGTCAAACGGCACTCACAGCGCCCCTGCATCCCGGCCGTCCTCCAGGAGCTCTCGCACCAGTCCCGAATGTGCGAATTCTCATGTTGTCAATGGCGTCGGCAAGGATGCGAAAAAGAAGCCGGAGAGTGGGCACCGTCGTTCTGCGTCGGGGTCCACTATTCCGACGGTTCCTTTGATGCTCAGACCGCTGCTCAGCGCCCTCTTGTGGCGGTTGCACAGCGGCCCTGATGCAGCTAACGCGGCAAAAACATGCATTCTCATTACGAACGATCGGCCTACCCAGGTTTGGGCGCAGAAATTCGGTATCGGAGTCAAGAACATTCATCAGCTGCGGACGTCCATTCAGTACGAAGAGCGCGAATACAAGAACCGGTGCAAATACGTGGAGAAGACCCAAACGACTACCGCAGAGCCAAAGTCTCTTCTTTCCTACGAAGATGAGAGCGACGAGGATGAGCTTGTCTTCGTCCCCCGCGGTCGCGGCAAAGGATCTACTCGAGGAGGTGGCTCGCGCGGCGGCACCACTCGCAAGGCCGCTGCATTCAAGTCTGTCGCCCCGCCGGTGGAGGCTACGATGGAGATTCCGACGCAGCCAATCGACCCCAACTCGTTTAGCCGATCGCTGGGTGTGACGAAGCAGCAGCAGCAGCAGCCCACGGTTGATCTGAGCACCCAGTCCGGGGCCGCACGTGGCATGGCGGGGGCATCTCGGAACTATTCGAACAGCCGCCGTGGTGGTTCTCGGGGTCCTTCGCGTGGCAGCAGCCGCGGCCGTGGTAAGCTCTGGGTTCCTTGATCAATGGTCGGGTCCGTCAGTCTGTGCAGATGGACGGATGAATATTTCTCAAACTTGAAATAGACCATTGTGGTTGTTACACGAAGCAGAAAGGATATGTTCTGCCATTCCCGGGCTGCCTAAGGTCAGACTTGTTGTCGGATGCGACTGGCTACATTGATGGGCGACAGGTCCTGGACAGACGGCACGGATGCGAAAATGCGGTAGACGAGAGGAATCGGATACGGGACAGTTTCGATCCAGTATGGCCATCGTCGGGGTGAACTCTCTGGGCGTCGCTTAGGCTGCGAGAGGCGTAGTAGATGCTGGGTCCTCATATGGCGTTGCTTTCAATCCTTCGGACTTCCGAGGGAAGAAATGGAGCACATCTTTTCTCCTAGCCACGTTGTGGTGGGCAATTCCCAGGCCGCTTTTCGACATTCTACTCTGCAGTTACAAAACAGATATAGCAGTCATTCTTTGCGTTACTCTTTGTTGGACATGTTTTCGATTGCTACGGAGAATAATTGGAGGGGGGAACAGATTGGCGATGTGACCGAGCTACTTGCGACTTGCTACTTAGCTAACTGTTAACTATCCAGTGTGACTAGAATGCAACAGTGACCGATCCTGAATCCTGACTGTTAATGTTGTAGTGGAAATGGAAATGGAAATGGTAGTAGTCAGGTGTGATGACATCGTCCAGTGGGCCTCCTCGGCGCCAGTCCCGTGGATTCGTCCTCCGCACGCATCACTTGACCTCCCCTCATTAATCCCCTGGACAACCAGCCTTCTTTCTATTCTTTATCCCAGTCACACCACTCTTCCACTTACTGTATATACCCAGCCATCTTCCATACCTGCCCAGCGTTCACAACCACCCTAGCATACTACTACTCATCCCACCCATCCAAGCTCCAACAAGTCTACCCCGCAATGGACCTCAACACTCATACTACAGCTACCTCCATCGACGAGACCCCTCTCTCCGCATCTCCCGAACGTCGCAGTTCCCTGGAGAAGCATCTCCAGTGTCGTCCCGACGTGCAGGATCTCAAAGATAGACATATCCTGCTGGACACGAATGTTGCTCCGTACCTGCCCCCTTCCCATACTTCCATCCATCTATACAATAAGATAAATACTAATAAAGAGGATAGTTCCCTCCAAGCAACCCGCCAAGAACTCGCCCGCCAACGCACGACAGACGCCTTGAAGAAACATCTTGAACATCGGCCGGAGAGGGAGGAGTTGGTTGAGCGTATGTCCATCACTATATACTATACTATATACTCTTCTTTATTTTTATCAGGAAATAGAGCGAGGTATGCTGACTGCTTGGTGATTGTTGATGATGATAGGAAACATCCTCCCCACCACTCACGCCGCCCCCGCACTGCAGGCCAATGCCCGTGAGCTCGAGAAACATATGTTGGCTGATCACCTCGACCATAAGATTCAGAATCGGCCCAATCCCGAGGATTTGATTTCGCAGGGCATTTTGACGGAGGATGAGGATCCGAGGTTCCCGGCTGTTTAGACTGGGGTGGTGGTGTGATTGATGATGATGTTGATGATGGATGGGTAATGGGTGGATGGATATGGTGTTTGGTGTTTTGATTGATTTGAATGCTTCTGATTTATGATGGTTGTTTCTGAAGATATTGAGTATTTACTATACTCGTACATGATTGATGAGGTAATGGTCATGCAATGTTTATTCTCATAATTTTGTTACTTGCTTGATATGCATGTACATCGTACAACATCCGTCATTCCCCCATATCTCCTGTCACCCAGGATGAAACTAAGATAGATACAACCACCACTCAATACTCATCCTCTCCACCCCCACCACTCACCACCAAATCCGGCCTCCACCCCTTCGGTCTCTCCCTCCCCCTAACCAAAATCCCATACGCCGCGCGTTCCACCTTCTCCACACTCCCCTGCATAACATCCACCTTCTTCCCCATATCCCTCAACATAACCCCGCGATGTCTACCCGGAACACTCAACCCCTCAAACCCGCACCTCATCTCCCTCAAATCCACCACAATGCCCTTTTGCTCCTCGCCTAGCCCCCCCTCCTCACCTTCAGACGTACTTCCCGCGGACAACCCCGTCACCGCAAACCGCATCATCTCGCCCGTCAAATCAAACAACCCAAGCAGATAATCCTCCTCCGTGACGAGGATCCCCGAGGGGAGATGCTTCCGCACTTCTTCGAGAGTAATCAGGGATTGCGTGGTGAGGTAGTGGTGGAAGGATATGGCTTCGATGAATTCTTGGATCGCCGGGCTGAGTTGCCGCATGTATCGGTGGGTGTTGGGCGCGGGGGTTAGGTCTGGGAGGAGGGAGGTGAAGTGCGTGGTTATTTGTGCGAAGCGCGTGGTGGTTTCTTTGGTTAGGTTGGGGGGGAGGGGGTGGTTGAGGGTTCGGATACTATTATGTTGTTGTTTGTGTTAGTGGTGGTGGTGGTGGGGAGGTGGGGGATTGGGGATTGGGGATTGGCATACCGCTGCAACGCGAAGATTATCTTCTTGCTGAGGGCGGTGATGTCCCGACTGGCTTTTATTATGCGTTCGCGTCGGTCGTGGTGCTCGTCGAGCTCGTCGCGGAAGGTGGTGAACATGGGAATGAAGGGGTTGGGTTGTTGCTGCTGTTGCTGCTGCTGCTGTTCGGGTTGGTCTGTGGTAGAGTCTGCCATGGTGGGTGGTTGTGGTTGGGTGCTTGTTAATAGGGTGGTGGTGTTGGGTGATGGTTGTCCGTCCCAGGTGCGTTTTGTTCCGGCCATGGGATGAGGTCAATGTGTGGTGGCAGTGGTGGTGTGTTGGTGGGAAGGTAGAGGGGAGAATTGATGCAACGGAATCAAACTGGGAGAGAAGATGTCATTATTGGCGCGGGGCTTTACTGTTTTAGGGTGATCGAGGTGTTATCTTATCTGATCGGATCAGAGATGAATTGGGGTAGGAGATTCAATATGGTATCATTCTCTCTAGAAATGGATTCATAGCAGAGTTCAATTCAATATTTACTGTAATCAAACCTATTGAACAGTTCTTATGATAGCACTCAAAGAAGCACATCTGAAGTCCATCACGCTCTCTCAACATGTTCCACCCCCAACTTTGCATCCTCTCTCTCCACCCGAACAGCCTCACTAGACGGATAAGCCACCCGATACACCGTATACCAAGGCCGCTGAAACAGACTATCCAACGCCTCCAGCGACCGTCCAGTCGTATCCTATGCCCAATTAGCTTCATCCTAACCCACTTCAGCAAACAGGGTATACTCACCGGCATAGCAAAAAACACATACACCAGCCCAATCACACAGATACAACCAAAGAACAGAAACGCACCCCAGCGATGCGTAGCAGCCAGCAAACTAGGCATAGCCCTCGAACACCCAAAATAGAACGCCCAGTGGAAAGCCATCGAAATGGACACATTCAATGACCGGATCCTAATCGGGAAAATCTCCGACCCGATAAGATACGGAATCCCGAACCACCCAATACTCCACGCCACGGCGTGGATGTAAATAGCCACTATCGCTGCGGTTGATGCATGCGAGGCACTGGGTGTATTGCTAATTTGGGCTGAGGTCATGTCCTTCGTGGCGCCGAGGTAGGCTCCCACGTACACTAATGTGACTATTTGTAGGGAGATGCCTGTAATCAGTGATCGACGACGACCGATGAAGTCAACAATGAACAGGGCAAACGCGAGAGTACTGGCAAATTTTACCACGCCGTAGATACCTGTCGCTAGGAAGGTCGACTCGTCCCCGGATATGCCCAGGTAGCCGAAGATCGTGGGCGAGTATTGCGTGATGGCGTTGGCTCCGGACCATTGGGACAGGAGGTTTGCCATGAAGATGAGGAGGAAACGACGTCGGTTCTCAATTGGGATGAGTGTCTCTTTTAGGAGCTCCCATATTGTGGCTTCGCCGACTGATTCGGTTTCTAGGAGGAGTTGGGCGTCCATGCCTGCTAGCTCGGCTACTATGATGGGGTGGTCGAGGGGTAGGTGGCGGAGTTTGACAAGGTTGGTAGCAGCTTCGTGTCGTTTGCCTTTATAGAGTAGCCATCGAGGTGATTCGCAGCAGAGGAAGGATCCAACAAGCCATATGGTGGCCGGGAGGAGTTGTAACAGTGTAGGGAGCATCCACTGTTTATCACCGCCAGGGTAGCTTTTTGTCACGCCGTAGTTGATGAAGAAGCCGAATACAACGCCGAGCTGTTGACAAGCAGCGTGCTGCAGTGTAAGAAGACCCCTAATCGTTTTGGGTGCGATCTATGTCTGTTAGTCGAACACACCTCTCGTTACTAAATTATGAATGCATACCTCCGAAATATATATAGGTGGCACAATCGTAAGCACGCCCAATCCCAACCCCGCGATAAACCTCGAAGCATAAAGCCCTGACAGGTTCCCATTGCATAGACCTTGCCCAAGAATTCCTGCAATATAGATGAGTGTCGAGAGACGAAAGGTCCATCGTCGTCCGAATCGATCGTTGATTCGAGGGCACTGCATCCACATTAGTATCACCAGACCACGAACACAGTTCGAAACCAACATACCCCAAGACAACCAAAAACAGCACCAGCAGTAGTAATAGAGACAATCCATCCTTTCGTATTCGCATAATCATCTTCTGACAAATGATCAATCCCAAACTTTGCCTTAAAATGTGGCTGCGTAACAAGCGATGCAATATTTCCTACCAACAGCAGACGATCAATTAGCCCTCTACCCTTCCACACAGTGTTACATTAATATACTATACCTTCATCAAACCCCTTAGCCACACCAGCAAACGCAAACACACACGTACACATCAACACATAAGCATTGAACATGCCCTTCGGAGCATCCTTAATAGCCTTTCTCGTCTCAGTAATAAGACCCATCTTGACTCGAACCTGAACCTTGAACACTCAACCGCAGTTGACAGATTCCCCAGACCCCAGATAGCACGGGGTAACCCCGGACTCTCGCAAATTATAAATAAACCCTACCATCTCAACCCCATGTTACTAGTGGTATCAGCCCACACCCAATGTAGCACTAACGCCGGGAAATGTCCGACGCGGATCGGATCCAGTCCTGTTGCACGAATTGGCACTACTACAAGTACTAGTAGTATATAAGCGAGACATTGCGGGGACCAACACCAACCAACCAGCCACATCGTCCATTTACATTAACCCATTAAATATTGATATTTTCAAAATGAACTTCTACCCAGCCCCCCCAACCATCCAGGCCGAAATCTATACCCGCATCCCCTCCCACCTCCGCTGCACAGGCCAACCAACAGAGTGGCGCAGCGGCTCGGCACGCCCAGCATCTGATATCTTCCTCGAGGGGCCAGTCTGTACCGCCAACGGCGATCTCTACATCGTAGATGTTCCCTACGGGAGGGTCCTCAAGATAGATAAGGACAAGAATGTGACGGAATGTGTCCGCTACGATGGGGAGCCCAATGGGCTTGTTGTTCGAGATGATGGATGTTTGGTGATTGCCGATTATAAGCAGGTGAATACACCCCATCTCCCACGCAGTAGAAAGAATCGAAATGCTGATAAGTCATGGGATCAGGGAATACTTCTTTACAATCCAAAAACTGAATCTCTAACTCCCCTCCTGACCCGCCGCAACTTAGAACGCTTCAAAGGTCCCAACGACCTAGTAATCTCCAGCAAGAACGAGATTTATTTCACGGACCAGGGTCAAACGGGGATGACGGACCCGTCTGGGTGCGTGTACCGGCTCTCTCCCGACGGGAAGCTAGATTGTCTTGTGTCGAACGGGATTTCTCCGAACGGGCTGGTTTTGTCTCCTGATGAGCGGTTCTTGTATGTTGCTATGACGAGGCAGAATTCTGTGTGGAGGTTGCCGTTGAATGCAGATGGGAGTACGTCGAAGGTAGGGCTGTTCTTTCAGTCGTTTGGGTGTGCGGGGCCTGATGGGTTGGCTGTGGATGAGGAGGGGAGTTTGTTTGTATGTCATCCGAGTCTTGGGTGTGTGTTTGTGGTGGATAAGGAGGGTGTGCCGAAGGCGAGGATTGTTACTGCGAAGGATGGAGGGAAGAATTTGACGAATTGTACGTTTGGAGGGGAGGATGGGAGGACATTGTTCATTACGGATAGTTTGGAGGGGAATGTGCAGGTCGTGAGGTGGCATTGTAGGGGGGTGGTTGGGGGGAGGGTTTTGAAGGCTAAAATATGATTAATGTATAGTAGGGGTCATGGGAGGTGTGTAAGAATGTGTCTTTTAGATTGAAATATCACAAACTAGCTAGATATTGGTGCAAATTGTCAATCGCCGCCGTAGCACTCGCTAATTGTGCCCTCGATGTGGCAGCTCCAATGTGCGGTGTACTGATCACATTCAAGTTTTCCCAGAGCTGGCCATACTTCTCATAACTGGGAGGCTCCTGTTCGTGGCAGTCTAGCCCGGCACCCCAAAGACGGCCTTCGGACAATGCCCGTGTGAGGTCCTGTTCATTGACAATCCCTCCCCGAGCCGCATTGATAAGGATGGCATCAGGCTTCATCACGCAGATCTTGTCGTAGGAAATCATGTCTCGTGTCTCCTTAGTGAGAGGGACATGGACCGAGAGGATATCTGCCCGAGTAATAACTTCATCGATGCTGCTGGCTCTAGTGTGCGGGATATGCGTCCATATGTCCTCCGGCATATAAGCATCGTATGCGATGATGTCGGTCTGAAAGCCACCCCGAAATATCTCGGCAACAGTCCGTCCGATATTTCCCATGCCGATAATCCCGACAGTCTTTTGGTACAACGTCAGCCCTTTACATGTCTCCTTGGGGACTGGCTTTGACATTTGGCGAGTTGTAATGGACCGGATACCACGAGCAACCGACAGAGAAAGGGCAACGACCAATTCTGCCACATCGCGTGCGTTCGCCCCAGGCGTGTTGAGGATCTTGATGCCTCTCTCTGCGCAGGCATTCTGGTCGATCTTGTCAATTCCTACTCCGTGCTTGCCAATCGCAATGAGATTCGGGCAACTGGCGACATCCTCAGCAGTAAAATACGAACTTCGGATTAACAAAGCGCGCGCATTCTCTCTCCAATTTTGGAACCCTTCATCTTGAGGCTGGATAATATTGAATAGTGTTTTGGCATGTTCGATTGCCTTGGGAGGGAACGTGTCAAGAAGGTACACCGTTGGCTTATCCGCAACGGTTTGGCGGGAAGATAACAAATCGTCGTCTCTGCTGGGTGCCATCTTGGATCGAGAAAGAGTAATTATGCACTGTGAGTTTGTCAAGCCAATATTAAAATTGTTCTGACTGCTTTGCTGGACAATGACTGCTATGATATATGCCTGAGTGGTTCGGATTCCGTCCGGCGGGTATTCTCCGAAGGCAGTCTTTCCGGTCCGCAAGTCAACGAACTGGGCGACTACTCCGAAATGTACCTTCGATCATCACTCGAAGGGCGTGAGGGACTATTTCCGGTAACTCATTCACCTGCGCCTTTCCTGTCAGCTCTGCAGGGCGTCGGATGTAAGTACTTATTGGTCATAAACTATTACTTACCATGTCTGCTGATTCCTGCAAGCACCAGAGCACTCTGCAAAGAGCTTTAAGTGCCGAGAATCTCTCTCCGAGAAGGGTCAAGAGAGAAGTACATTTGTTGAGAGCACTGGCTACATTCGGGACATCGGAAGATGGCGACATCCTTCCCAGGCAGGTAAGAACCACTCCCGCAGAAAAGATATCGAAAGCATCAACAAATGATCCCGTGAAGCAGTCATCCTCCACCGCCAAATACTCGTTACTGATATATTCACTACATGTGTTTATTATATCTTGCCGGATAGTATGTGTGGTCCCAAAAACCCTGGTTGCGTTTCGCTCAAATCCACTGATTTGCGCCAGGCAGACCATGGACCTACAGGTGAGCTGCCGTATTGTTCTGGAGGAAGTTGGTGGTATATTAGAACCTATCGTCCCCCTAGGTATATCTCTCCAGTAGGAGAAACTTCCGTAGTGGAAAATTGATTGCTGATGTGAAGAGCCTCGCATCTTAGATATTAGTCGAGCGTGCATGACAACGTACGCCGGAAAGTCGAGCGCGTCTGGTGGACTGATATCTCCATGAGATGGAAGCTTTGATGATGTTAGCACACGCATCGAGCTAGTTTCTCAGACGTACCTGAAGCGTAACATCTTCATCTTCAATGCTGAATGGCCGGTCCATTGCGCAGCTAATAGTTCTGCAGGAGGTCAGACAATTTCTGTCAATGATCAAAGATACACATACCTATCAAGTATATACAAGTTCCAAAATATGTTTCTTCTCCGATTGAGCTTCTGCTCCGGTATTCCAATGTCGGAAAGCGGCTCTTTATGGAACCTATACGATATGGCCTTCTTCATGGCGAGGCCAACAAGATGCCATGTGGATCCCCCCATCGAGGAGAACATTGAGTAAATGATCATCAATTGCATAGAATGCAACATGTTCAAGTCATCGTTACTGCCTAGGATAGTAGGGAAGCTCTGCATGGCCGTGCTGTGCAAACTGCTGGCGAACAGTTCGATGCCAGATTCTGGAGACAGTAGCATCCCAATAGCTGTTGCCATATACACGTTGAAATCCCTGAAGGCGGTATACGAAATTGTATGAGACACATGGCTACCATCGAAGAAAGAGTCGCGATATTCTAGCATCTCATCCTCGTTAATACAGGGGCAAAGGGCTTTTGTATGCCCAAAGAAACGGCCCATACAATCAGCCACAACCTCTCTGGTAAGTGTAGGGGTCTGTCCCAACATGTTCCTGTACTTTGACTTCTGAGACAAAGTGAATGAAGACTGTGTTGGGTCTTTCCCTGAAATAGCAAGGGTGGCTTTTATCATGTTTCCTATTGCTAGTTCCTGGGGAAACCTACTTGCCTCACCACGGGGCTCTGCCATAGCATTGCGGGACAGGAATTCAATCTCTCCCATGGCCGCCTGCACCGATCTTTCAGTGAGACTGGTTTGATCCGTCAACGGAGTGTCGTGGGAAGTTTGTGGACTATCATGTGCAGCATCTGTCGGGATATTGGATGGCAGCGATGGTCTCCCATCGCTCGTGTTGGTTGATAAACGAGGTCGTCGGCGCCGAGACTGATCGTCCAGAACTTCCGCCTTTCTTTTGAGCGTCTCAATGTAGCTGATTCATGTCAACATCAGCTCTGAAACAGACCTGACGATAGTGAAGTCAGTGTATCCTTACTCAGGAAGCGCAGCATTGGAAAGTCCACTTGCATCCTCTGCGGTGCCCCCTAACTGGACGCTTCGTGGACAACAGTTGGCTTTTGCTTCAATGCAAGCTGTACATCCCGGCAGCAACCTGTCGCACTGATTGCACCACGTTAGTGAGGAAGATTATCTTCGTAGTGGACAGAATCACCTTTTGCTTCCGTTTCCAGCATCTCTCACAGGCTTGGAGTCTCCGTTGTGCTGTGGGACTCTGAGGCGTAGGACTTGTCCGACGGCTTTCTTCCATGGTTCAATGCCCAGACATGGAACTTCGGAGTACGTGAGATGCCATCACGCTACAAGTGCAAGAAACGTGCGTAGCCCTCGTGGGGTATGCTGGTCTTGGCTGCGGGGAAGCTGTGTGGCGGAGAATTTCCGAATCCCCACTGCGGGTGGATGGGTTCTGCGGACATTGTCCGATGCGGAAGATGTATCCCTAATGGCAAAGGGAAAGACGTGACCTTGGTACTTGCAGAATTAGCTTCAATGCAAGATGATAATGTACATGTAGCATGATTTTGCGAAGCAGTGATTCGCACGCCGCCTGTAGACCTGTGTTCGCTGAGTTACGGGGAAGGTGCGAGGCAAGGCAGGGCTAAGACATTGACCCTACCACAGGTAGCCGAGGCTATTCACTTCTCCATATTATTTCCCCACAATTTCGTTCATGAAGCTTTTGGGAGGGGATATGCAGTAGCGAAACATAGTAAGACTGCAAATCCACTGGTCTGATCTTGGTGATGAAGGTTGTGTGCTTCAGCAATTACCGGCATCATGGCCAATGGACATGAGGACAGGCAACTCCCACGACTTCCAGCCTGCCAGTCATGCTACACGAAGAAAGCCAAGGTAAACATCCCAATGGTTGAGACACAAACCATGCCGATTTAGGCTATTGATTTGACCATTGGAGGTCAATAGTGTGACAACGCTCGTCCAAAATGCTCGCCATGTATGAGGAGTGGACAAGTTTGTTTGACGGTTAGCCTGAATGGTAGTGAGCCGGTCTCGCGGGAGTAAGTGTCCTCTTTTAATTCAAAAATAATAATTAACTGGTCGAAGATATATAGATGAGCTGGAACAGAAGGTTCTAAGCCTTCAAACAGGAGTCATTGACATAGAACCCGTGATGAATGATACAGAGGAACATTCATCGGCAGACGAAAATAGTCCGGGGCCCGCTCCCCATGGCAGCCTAGGCCACATTGTTGAAACCGCGGATGGATGTAATAATAATATGAGCCTTTCCCCGAACTACACCGAGGGTGCTGGGATTAGGTATTGGTGGATATTCCTTCGGAATCGTGGTCTCTAGGCTGACAGTGACCAACAGCTTTATGAGTCTTCTATTCACCGATCCCCAATGGAGGGAGCAGAACCAGAAGCTTCTTCAAAACCTATCCAAGAGGGCTACCATTCTAGAGACCAGTGTCCAACAGAATCCACTGCCATCAGCTGAAGAGGCCTTGGTTGTATTCAACAGTTAGTATGTGTTCCCCTTAATTGCAGACCTCATATCCACGCTGACAAAATCACAGCTTGGGAGCATCTCATGTCCAGAACCCTTTCTTGCTGCGTCGATATGTGCAAGATCTATACCAAGCACTCTTCCCCCAAAGTCTGGAAGACCAACATGTAAGTGCCAGTGGCGGTCAAACAACGGAGCACCAACTATTTCGGACATTCATGATACTTGCCATCGGCGCCATCCCACTGTACCGAGCCGGCAAGCACCAGTACCACCCTTACGGCTATTTTCTTTCCGCGTTAAAACACCTCGAAGAAGGCTTTCTCCTGAAAGGCTTGGAGTCCATTCAGGATCTGTTGCTCGTAAGCAGATTTGGCATATATTATCACATTGGTGCGGTGTCCTCGCAATAACAATGTCGTATCCACTACTGACTGCGTCTGTAGGTACTTCTATATGGGAATTGATCCAACTTAGTACCAGAATGTGTATTGAGCAGGGTCTACATAAGTGTCGACCTCGAAAAAGCCCAGATGACCATCTGCTAGAGGAGCAACTGCGGAGACGGGCATTCTGGCAGTGTTATATGCTGGATCGATACACCTCTGTAATGTTGGACCGCCCACCCGCGATAGCCGACAAAGACATCCAGGTCGGGTTTCCGGCCAACGCAGATGATGAGGAGCTCGAGTTGGCCGGGCAGTCTGGTGTATTTGCAGATCTAGACTCCTTCCATCGCATGAGCACGGCACATCTGAATTCTATGCATACAACTGAGACTTCGGTGTTTCTCCTCTGCTTGCGACTACGCAAGATTACCTCAAAGATCCATACAAGATTTCAGCAAAAGGCTAAGGAGAGAGCTGAGCAGGAGATGTCACAAATTGAATTGGCCACAGCCAGCGGGACCATATATTCAGATCTTGACGAGCTACTGAATGAGCTGGAGAGTTGGAGGAACTCTGCACCTGTCTTCTCCAGCCCAAAATGCTTGTATGAGAGGCAGGAGTGGTACGATCTGCTCCTAATGCGAGAGCGATTACTTATTATCCGCAAAGCAATTGATCTCGTGCCTAAACGAAACAATGTGCCTCCGCAAGATCTCCTCAGCATCTGCCTTGAATTTTCTGTGGGGACCATTACTACTTTCTGTGCAATGTTTGACCAGGGGCTTGTGACATACACACGCAGTTACTTCCAGACTCTGTTCACTGCGGGATTATCTGTCATGTTTTGTGTTTCAGTTGTAGAGGACCTTGATTCTCAGACCATAAAGAGTGCTTCTGAAGCTGTCAAGAAGGGCGAGAAAACATTGAAGCTCATGGTCCAGGAACTTCCTGATGCGGTTCACTATGTCGCTCTATATGAAGCATTGCGGGCCGACATCTTGCGCAAGACAAAGAACCAACGACCAGATGCAGTGCATGGCGAACAGCATATCCCATTTGATACCACTCACCAAAGTGGAAGCATACAATTCCCCCTGGACGGTAGTGTGAATACTGAAAATGAACATCCTGCACCCGCCATTGAACATAACCCGCCGTGGCCCATTCTGACGCCCGACGCAAGTACCAACGAGGCCCATATGATACAATTGCAAGCCGCAGCCATAGAGAACCAACAATTATCATGGGACATATTTGGGGACAACGTCTTCTGGAGTATGGAGGCCGGCATGTTAGGGGAGTACGTGTACGGATCATCAGCTGCGGGCCACTTTCTCGACATGTAAAAAACAATATATATTCACAATCAAATACAAACAAGCCATCTAATTACACCCTCTCCAACCTCACATTGATATCCTCATACTTCTGACTCAACTGCCTCATCCCCGCCTGCACCATCGCCCCATCCTGCCCACCCAACGACCACGTCGCGCCCAACTTAAACCACATCTCCAAGAGATCCATTCTCCCCGGAATCCCCCCAATACCCACAGGCTTTCCAACATCCGCACACGCCTTAATAACCCTCTTCACCGCATCCTGATACTCAGCAGTATCATAACCACCGGGAATCCCCATATCCGAACAAAGATCATTCGAACCCACCAAAATCCCATCCACCCCCTCAACAGCCACAATCTCCTCCACAATATCCACCGCCCCAGGCGTCTCAATCATCGGAATCAGCATCGTCTGCTCATTCAACACCGCATTCTGCACCTTCGTAGGCACATGCCGGAACCCAAACGCCGGCTGGTTATTCGTGCAGCCGCGCTTTCCCAGGGGAGCGTACTTCCCATGCTGGACTAATTCCTTTACCTCTTCGACGGACTCCACGTGGGGAATTACCACGGCGGAGGCACCTGCGTCGAGGATGCGACTGATATGGAAGTGCGATTTGGAAGGCGAGCGCACGACGGGCGAGATGCCCGCGCAGTGACAGGCGAGAATCAGTTGCGAGACTGTGCGCATGTCGTGCGCGGAGTGCTCCATGTCGATGAAGATGGCGTGGATAGAGGTCGTTTTGCAGAGGAGGGGGAGTTCATTTGTTGTTAGGTATTTGGCTGTTAGGAGGGGGGTTATTTGTCCGGAGAGGATGCGCGTCCGGAAGGGGTTGGAAATGCTGGTGGTTTGAGGGTCGGACTGGGTCATTTTGGTGGTAGTTTGGAAATTCGGATGTAGATGGTGATTGATTTGAGATGTAATTGGAAAAATTGTTCTTTGATTGATGAAAATGATCTTGCTGGACTGAGCTTATACTGTTACTTATATATTGATGTTCATCGGTAACATCAAAAGTATATTTTATTGTCTAATTTAGCAATCCGGAGAATATCCGGCTGCTGGACGATGAGTCTATAGCTTCATCCGGAACTTCTCCTACAGCTCGGAAAATGTCCATCCTCACAAGTATGAACAACCTCATAGCCATAGGTACTTACTCTAGTGCTAAGAAATAACAGAATGAGTCATAACCGCAATATACCAAACAATAAACTTAGAGAGATAGAGTGAGTCACAAGTCAATATGCCAAATCATAAATGTCACACACTTCCTCATCACACCCCAACATCAATCACTGCAGAATCCCACACTACAATCCACCTACCCAGACAACCCTACAACTACCCATCCCATCCCTCTCACCAGCAGCATACCTCCCCCCTATCTAAGTAACAAACCTCCACCCGGACCCATTACCCTCCACCTCCTCCCTCTCCAGCTCCCTATTCCTCCTGACACACCACCAACTCGTCCCCAAACAAAGCAACACCGTAAGTCCACACCCCGCAATAATAATCCCCCCTCCAGTCTCGTACCTTGGCTCCTGCGACGTGAGGAAGAAGTATGGCGTGAACCAATGCGAGACGGACGACACGCAATTCGCGATGGCGACGAGCGCGGCTCGTTTTGTGCGCGGGCGCGGGACGACGCTGGTTTCCCAGGATATTTGGATCTGAGTTATTGATTAGTATGGGTGGTGGGAGGTTTAGATTGAGTGGGTAGAAAGTGGTGGGTTATCTTACGTTCAGACCGACGAATGGTCCAGTACAGAGTAAGACGAAGCTAAAGTATCGTGCTCCGATGTTCAAGGTCGAGATCATGATCACTGTTCCGGCGAGGGTGATGAGCATGGGTATCACGATGTGCCAACAGTGCTTGAGAAATCGGCCACAGGACCATGAGAGGACCAAGGTGGCGATGTAGGCTATTACCCATGGCGGAGCTTGGACGAGGTAGGTTTCGACTTCGGAGAAGTTGAGGGTTGCGACGATCTGTTGTAGCAATCATTAGCACAATGTAGAATCTCAGAGTAGGGGATTGATACGCACTGAAGGAAAGAAATCCTTGAACGACTGTGCAATGATAAGCGCAAAATGCATTGCCGAGAACAGCCACGTAAATGGATCCTTAACGGCAAGCCACACACCCTTCCAGCGACCACCATCATCATATTCGTGAATCCCTCCCGCTGAGACAAATTGTCTATACTTTGCCATTTCAGCTTCCTCTTCACTGAACCACCGTCGACTAGTATTATCGGGGAAGTTCGGGAGGAACCAGAATGCGATCAAGGCGACAAAAATACTGACGATTCCTTCTAATAGGATGAACCACTGCCATGCTCGGAGGTGAGCGATGCCGTCCATGTTCGTGAGAATGGCTGCGGCGAGGAGTCCAGAGAATACATTGGAGATGATGTTTCCCGCGTGCCAGATGCCCATCCGTAATGGGGATTCTTTCTTCGTGTACCAGGACGAGGTCATTAGGGAGACAGCGGGGATGAAGGGCCCTTCCGTGACGCCAACGAGGAATCGGCAGAGACAGAAGCCCCAAGCAGAGGTGAGGGCCGGCATGCAGATTGTCACGGCGGACCAGGAGAGCATGATGCAGGGGAAGATTATGCTCGGTTTGCCTTTGGCGATGAAGACGCTTGCTGGGATTTGGGAGATGATGTAGCCCACGTAGAAGAGGGAGATTCCGGCGGACCATTCTGTGTCGGACATGTGGAGGTCGTCTTGCATGCCGGCTAGACGGGCGTTGGATACGTTGATTCTGTCGAGGTAGCTATGGGGATGTTAGTGCCTGAGATTGATAGTAGCAGTTATAGCAAGCTCACCTCATGAGGAGCATCAATGTCACACATGGCAGAAAGTAGTAGTCCAGTTTTTTCAAAACAGCTTTGTCCAGGTGTTCGAGTTCAGTGGGAGTCTTCTCCCGCAGAAGAGGAAATTGAGCCAGCGAGTGTTCTGGATATGAGACATCCTCAAGGTTCTCCACGATAATCTTGGAGTCCCTGTCGTCCAGAGGATATTCGTCGTGTTTCGTCGCCATGGCTCATGAAAATGTATCGTGGAGTATGGACAAATACGTCTGTTACTGTCCATGCCATCTGCGCTTTTATGGGGCTATATGGCCCACATATCTTCCCCGGATTTACATTCTGGGGTACTTGATCCCCCATGGGGACTCCGCACGCAACGGACATCTCCGACTTGGCAGGTATTATCGGACAGTATCCGTACGCAGCATTGATTGCGGCATGGTGTGCATGATAGGCTCTCATCGCTTCTGAAGCGGAGGGTCTAAGCGGTGGAAAGTAATTGATGGATTAGGTTTATATCAGGAACTTTGAGGGGTCAAACACTATACATCTACCACCTGACCCATCGCTTATGCTGCCAGGCTAACAACCCGCTATTTCTCCGCCGGCATCCAATGCACCGAAATTGGCTCATGCTTGCTCCGGATTCTTTCTCCCCTAGACCACAACTGGAACGTGAGATCTGCGGGTCCAACAACCACCCTCACCTCAAACGAGGTCCGCCAGAAAGCAGGCTTCGAGCTGTACCAATGGCGATTCTTCAATTTCTTATCCACGTTGTCGGTTGCGATGTCGAGGTTGCAAACTGTTTGCCACCCTTCATGACATAGGCTGCGTGGGAGCCTCGCCGGTAACTCGGTCGACATGACAATCTCAACGTTATGGATTCCGGCTTCCAAACCAACGTCGGTCCTCAGATGAAACTCTTTTGTTACCCCGGTAGGTGGAATTGGACGCCCCTAATTGCGGTTATGGTGTAAGCTTTGCAAAGTGAGAGGGGAGGGCATCCGAACCTTGACCACGAGCCAGTCAATCTGATCAAGGGCATACAGACGTTTATCGCGAACGTCCATCTGGACTCGCTCTCCGACATGGATGTCACGATTGTAAACCTTGTGGCATATTATTCCGTAACTTACTGGTGCACATCGGAAGCCGAATGTCAGGATGCCGCGCTTGAGCTGTTGAATGCGGTCCATAACTAAGCCATGGACAACAACTAGTTGCCTGGAAATTGTAGTTCGTAAGTATCATGACGAGGTATTAGCGAAGATAAGAAGTCAACGTACGGTTCATCAGCCATGAGCACTTGCATCCCTCCAGTTTGAGTAGCCTTGTTACAGCTATTGTATCTCTCCTGGAGGCGTTGTCTCACATACGGGGAGCTACCCAGCCCGCCGGATAGCACCAGGTATTTCTGTAAACGTGTTAGCTTGGATGCGTCAAATGTGTACTAGATTGCCAAACACACAATGTCGTCGTTAGAGCCTTGGGCTTGCAGTTGCTGGATATGTGCGTCTATAAGCTGGAATATACCTTCTACCTTCGAGTCGAAGGATTTCTGAATGTCTTCCCTATCCGGTGTCAGTGTTAACTATAATGAGAACTTGACGTAGGATCTCACCATGCAATCTGCATCTGTCCATTGAATATCCCCACCTCCGGGAAGTCAAGGTTGGGGTCTAATCCCGGCACATCCAGCTTGAGCCAAGGCGTGACCGTGGCTTCGGTTCCGAAAGCACATTTGTATCGCTGAAATCGTCCGAATGTCATTCTCCACGCCGTCGTATTTGGTGATGAGTTCAAGTGCTGCTTGATAACTTCAAGTCGCTTGCACATTAGACGATGTATTTCTCTGTCAATGAAGACCGAGCCGATAGGGTGTCCTGGCAGATTGTTAACTAAGGACGATATGACAACAACCTAGATAGCTACCTTCGACATGACCAAGCTGTGCCAGTTGCGTAGGCTCGCCCTGCGCTGATAGAAGCTTGAGGACATTTACATCCTACGATCAATGTTGGTTACGAAATCCTACGAGCCAGGGAGCGGTCAAGGGGCAAGTTACTGTCGTTCCTCCACCCGAGTCGCAAACCAAGATTGTATCATCTCTCTGTACTGAGTGTTAGTTAAGTGCCCTACACTTGGTTCTTGGTATGGAAATGGTGACCTACTCCGTAATGCTCGTTCCCTGCATAAACAGCTGCGGCCTCTGCTTCCGTAAGGCCGATGCAAGCACGGTGATTGGGATTTCGTGCGTCAATCACCTGCATTAACAGTCTCCGAATTTCTTCTACCATGCGCACATCCTTCCACGTAGTCGGAACACTGAAAATAAACTCGACACGTTGCATGACAAACTGTGGGATAGTGGTCTCAAAGTAGGACACCACATGCCGATAGATGCACTGAATATAGTCCTGGAACCATTTCTGGGCCTCTGTCAGGCTTGGGCCCCCATCTCGCGCATACTGAGGCGCGAGATGAAGCTTGAAGAACTCTTTGGTCTCTGCTTCGGAATTATCGATGTCACATTGGAACCCCCAGTGGCTGACTGACTTGGAGTCAGAGCTATAAGTAATGCAGGTAGGAACCTTATTGGCCAGCTCGCCAGGTAGCTTGCCCGGCCATCGCTGGATGGTTTTGGGAGGTGGCCATTCTGGCCCGTATGAGTATGCGACACCTGATCAGCAGTAAGTGTTTAGGTCAAGAAACTCACGTCGAATAGCCTACAGCTTATCTACGTACCTGTGTGTGTCATTCCGAAGTCGACACCCACTACGATGTTGGGATGCCATTCCTCACTGTGCAGTGCGCTTTTTGTTGGTGGACCAAGGGCTTCTTTGTCGCTCATGTTGTAATGCTGGGAAGTGGAAGTGTCGACAGAGGCGCGTGCGAGACAGAAGCTGGCTCTCGAAGCCCCTCAACTGGAACCCCTGTCCGACTCTAGTGAATGCAACTAATTTGTCCCCCACTCCACTTAGACAAGGCTGCGAGAAGCGCGTCCTCTTGATCCTGGAAAGTCTGGTACCGGGGTGCATAGCGCAAAATTTAGCGTCAGTTTTTATCGCCGTCTTTTTCCCTCATTAAACGTATTACATTATGAGATTCGTAATAATTATACAGTAAAAATAGTAGCCATTTAGTGTGATTTTAAAAATCTTCTCAACAATCTAGGTTAGACACATGAGAAATCTTTTTCCGAGCTTAGATGGCGATGTTCTGCGGCATTGCTACCTCAAAATCGTTTTTGCCCGAAAGCCGCTAACAACCCGTAGTCTGTATACCCCTGTCTGCAATGCCCAGTTGAATTAGTTCGCCTGGGGCGGAGAAGTGCATTAATAAAACGGGCTTTGGGTACTGTTCAGGTCTTTGAATTTTTACTCCCATTTTGTTATTTTGTCATCCGCCCTCTCCCACAATGGAAGCCTTGATTCAAGCTCGCCAAGAGCAATATGGTTCTGCATCGGTGCCCTTGTATGGCACTACGACAAGCGCAACATCCCCAACTCTGACTACACCGAGCTCTTCTTCAGCAGTATCCCCTAAAACCACGTCGGCAAGTGTGATACATTCCTTCTCATCCAGCACCCCTACCACCACTGCATCCAGCCTGCCATCGCACAGTAACGGAGTCAGCAAAGGCGCTCTGGCAGGGGCAATCGTTGGATCGATTGTCGGGACTGCTCTTCTTGCCATCATCGGGGCTGCGCTCTTCTTTCGAAGAAAAAGAGGCACTCCCCAGTCCAGCAGTTCTGGTGATTCCGATCGAGATGGGGTAGACTTGGTCAAACCGCGGGCCAGAGTTCAAGCCCTGTCGAGTCACTCTCCCCTTTCCCCGACAGGAGGCCAAAATTCACTCCCCGATTTGATGCCTTTTATTCCCCAGCCAGCCGACGACCAATCTGTCAGCACGCGCATACAGACTCTCTTCGATCACATCGGTCTACATGTCGACAACTACTACGTGCCTGCAAGACATGAGACCGTATCCCCAACCCCGGAGGAAGCTATTCGCATAGAAAGCTATGCTTCTTCCTCGCTTTCCGGATCCTTGACCACCGCTTTAGCTGGCCGTCGCACCCGTCGACCTGTCCTCAATCATGTCCTGGCTCGAACCATCCTACAAGCTATACAGCCCGG
The DNA here is from genome assembly GCF_013340325.1 of Aspergillus tubingensis. Classification (NCBI taxonomy): domain Eukaryota; kingdom Fungi; phylum Ascomycota; class Eurotiomycetes; order Eurotiales; family Aspergillaceae; genus Aspergillus; species Aspergillus tubingensis. The sequence continues at coordinate 862,275 of NW_023336279.1, read as the reverse complement.
AGGGTCTCTTTATCCTCCGTTCATGGAGTCTCATGGGGTTGAACCTCTCTCAGCCTCGACTTCGACGCGTGACATGTTCGCGTGGCGCATGCTGACAGCTCGTCTCCATCCGGAGTATATGGACTTGTCTTCGGCAGCTGCACAAAACAATATCACTGCTCTAGCAGACAGTTTCTCAGAAGCTTTTGCAATATACCAAGATTCCGAACTCTCCGACGGAGATCGCAGGCGTCATTTGGTCAGTGTTGTGAGGGAGGCTGCTCAGCTGAGTGTGTGGCTGTTTACCCAGCCCTGCTCGTTCAACTTTAGCTGGAGTGCGCCGTCTCCTGGCACTATTGTTGTTCTACCAGCGGTCATAAAGACCAGTGATGAACGGGGAGATATACTACCGGTGCCTCAGAAGATGGTGGAGGAGACGATCTCTCAGATATGATTCCATAACCACGTTCGTGATATAATGAGTCGTTATAGCACCATGACTCTGAATGCCCCCTTAATACTCCAACTACACAAATAATGGCCGTCTAATTATCATTCCCCTTCGCCTGCCTCCAGCGTAATAAATCCCGCATCTCATCCTTAACATCTAACCCCAATCCTTCTCCCTTCATACCCTTCATCCCAAAACTCGCATCGCCACCAGTACAAGCGCCAACGCCCATATCAACACTCACCCCCTCCCCAGGCAACTCCTGTACCTCCACCTCCTCTATACCCATTACCTCACCACCTCCCCTCCCTGCTATTTCTTTCCCTCCATCATCACAACCCAACCCCATCAACCTCTCCAACACAACCATTAAACTTGAATAGCAAACCACCAACCTACTCCTCTGCACCTTCGCCCTCTGCCCATCCCTACATATCCACCTCAACTGCGTCCCCAAACCCATTGACATCCGCTTACTCCTCCCCTTGACATTATGGTGAGTAGTGTGCTGATTGCTCTTGACTTCCCACTCCACCCTCACCGGCTCGACCAACACCGCTAACGCATGTACCGCGTCTGCCGTATCGGCAATCGTGGACTCAACCCATTGTCTTTCTGAGTCGTCAAAAAACGCTGCTTTTTGGGAGTAGAGGTGCGAGGCGCGGTGGAGCTGCGTGCGGATGTGCGTGAGGGTTTGGAGGAGTTCGGCTGATTCGTGGTGCGCGGAGGGGAAGAGGAGGGGTGGTGATGGTGGTAGTTGTAGGTTCGGGTGGGAGTTTGGGTGTGGAGGGTTGGTTGTGAGGGAGGCTTGATCTGATAGTGAGGTGTTGGGTGATGTCGAGGTGGAGGTTGATGTAGTGGACATGGGCATGATTACGGATGTGGATATGGAGAGGGTAAGTTTGTTGAATACTGTAGAAAGCGTTCGAGGGGATCAGAAGAAGGAGGAGGTGCTGGTGGTGTTCGGGGGTGGTTTCCGTGTATAGGGCCCGTTGTTAGAGATAGTTTTGGGTGTGTGGATAGGTAAACAGATTGGTGCGGAGGGTACGGATGTATGCATCTAGGGTCATTAGCTGCATGTGTATTTTTGCTGAAATGCGGGATACCCTATACAGCGCGACACTGAGTATCGTCTTTGTTAGCGCAGGAATGGTTACGTGCAGTTGACCAATAGGAAGCGGGGCCCTCATGCATCCTGACTGCGCCGCAATTTGAACCACTGGCCAAGAAGACTGGACAGATAAGCACCCGACAAGGTTTCTTAGCATAGGTACACCCGTTCCTCTATCCGATTTGTTGATTATGTGCATCGGTGGGGTCCCGTGCGGGGACGAAGGATCCGCTAAATAATCGCGTTATAATTGCTATTGCGGTTTTAAACCAGTGCTATTACTTACTTTGGCGTAGCTCAGCCTCGCCCCGAGACAGTTGAGCGGTCTCGCCCGAAAGTCTGTCTTTGCTCGGTGTTGGATTTGATTGCATGACTCATGATTAAGCTGATGCCATTGATTCCTTTCCTGGATAGGCATACCTGGTTAATATGCTACATCACAATGTAAACTGCATGACAAGTCGAAGAAGTATTTAGTTAGATACAAGAAAAGTACACAGGTGCTCGTATGCAGAACCAGGCATAGAATATTCGATGCAATTCGGCAAGCTATGCTATATCTTCCAGCTTTCCATCCACCACATGCAACACCTTTCCTATCACGAGTCCCTTACAGAGCAAGAGCAAAGCCGAGGGCTCCAGCAGCACCAGCGAGGCTCATAGCAAGGCCTCCGGTGACGTCAGGTGCACCCCCAGTTGACACAGAAGAGCTATCTGAGGCGGTCGATGCAGCACTAGATTCGGACGTACTTGTCCCCGTCAACGACAATGAAGACGAAGAGATAGAGGACGTGAAAGGCGTCGATGTTAAATAATTCCAGGAAGGGGTAGTATAATTGCCATCAGAATCCGGCGTCACAGTTTTGGTAACAGCGGTAGTAACTGGAGATCCTGTGACAGTTTCCCGAGTGGTTACGGTCCTAATGACGGGTGTAGCCTGATTTGTAACGTCGTTGAGTGTGGCCAACACTGTCACCGAGAGGAGGGCAAGTAGTCTGACAAACATGTGGAAGGTATTATGGAGAAGTCTTCGGTGGGTAACAGAACTGGTTTTGATACAATTGGGTGATGAACTTACTATGTTAGTAGGAGCGGCTTCTGCTTTATATACTTTAGTTTATTGGGGCCTAATTAGGAGTTAGTTCAGAGTGAGTCTTATGTGAGAGTAGAATGATACGGCAACATTGATAGTCGACTGCGTTAAGAGACGTCTTCTTCTCTTAGGGGTCCGTGAGCTCCCGCGCCACCGCCCATATTCGTCACAGGGCAGCTAAGCTATTAGTCCACGAATGAACAAGCATTGAGGCGGAGGCTTAGCAGTTGGGCAGAAAATACTGTCTCAAACAGGGGAAGTATAAGTACCGTTTAGGCAAGACTTAGTAGGAAGAGCACGATATGGTATGCAACTCAAGCAAGAAGTGAGGCTGCCAAAATGTATTCAGTTGACCCAGACGGGACCTATCAAAGCTAGTCAAATCCGACATTTGTAGTGTCAGTTTTACCCGGTTCTCGGCTGTCTCATCGCTTTTCGCCGTTGCTAAATGATGTAGCACCGCTATCTATAAGCATCTGCTCCACATTCGGGGCGTATTTTCTGGCTAGATCGAGCGGGGTCCGACCTTCATTATCTGCAGCATTAACCTCCGCCCCAATTTGGATGAGATAGCGCAGAACGTCTTCCGCAGTATACTTAGAGTTGCCCTGGATAGTACATGGAGGTGATACTGTTTGAGGGCCAATGATTTCGGTCCGGCGTAGAAGTGACGTCGGTGCAGTGAGTCCCCATGTTACATACGCTGTTCCACGCCCGAAGTATTTGTACCTACACCGCTCTACCGCATGATGCAGGATTGTGGATCCTCTAGCGTCCCTGAGACCGAAACCAATACTCTCTATGAGTAGCTGCAACAGGTCGAGCCGTAGACTCCATATAGCCTCCTTGAGCCACTCGATATCGGGCTTGTGACCGTATTCAATGAGCAGCAGGATAAAGTCAGGTGTTCCGCAAAGAATAGCCCAGTATAGTTTATTCTGGGGAAATACCTCTCCGTGTTCTAGCAGCAGCCGAGCAGTATCGATGGTCCCCATGTCCAAGACGTTCATTATAAATCCCCCAAGACCATGATCTGAATCAGTGAATGTTGCGCCATTATCAAGTAGGAACCGTACTATATCCGTCGAGATTTCTCTTGACTCGGCTGCCTTATGTAGGGGATACACGCCATCACGAGCGATGCCCAGATCAGCTCCGAACTCCTTCAGGAGCTGGAGCATCTTCAACTGGCCTGTATCAACCGCATACCAGACTAGTTGGCCAGCCTTAATATAGCTGCTTTGAATATCTGAGCCATTTTCAAGTAGAAGTCGAACGGTACTTAGATGTCCTGATAATAGAGCATCCATGATAGGGGGCTGGGTTAATTTACGGAAGAACCAATTCTGGTCGTGCACTCCGTTTATTTTAGCCCCGTAATCCAGCAATATTAACACCAAAGTGTCATTTCCAATGTTAGCTGCGACATTGAGTGGCGTTTGCAATTTAGACCAGGGCTTGATAGGGACTTTCGCTCGACGCAACAGGCGATAACTGCATACGACATTCACGTCGGCACCGTACCGGAGGAAGTTTTGTGTGCCTTGTACATTGCCCGTCACAATTGATCGCATGAAACTTGCTGGCCAATTACGTGTAAAGTCTTCAGACTCGTCGCGTCGTTGGTAGAGGCCTGGAAGGAGTACCTCATATAATGGCGGTTCACCTGCAGTAAACTGGCGAGCTCTCCACTTGGAAGGAGTTCAGCGATCTGTTGTAATAATTCGGTGGGTAACAACAATAATGGCATGGCGTATGCACAACTTGGTGGGAGGTGAAGAGTGTGAGGAGTAAGAAGTTGGGTAAAACTTGACACTGAAGGAGACCTTATATGCCGACAGGTACGCTGGTTGCCTAGACTAGGTGAAGGGTTTAATCGAGCAAGTAGCCATTCACTGGCTCAATGGCTACTCAATGAGGTCTGTATATGAATTGAGAGGCTAGCGTCCTAGTCGACTTCAGATCCTGGAAAGGGTACGTTGGGTCATTCACTGCAGCCAGGCAGGCACTGCCTGATTATTCACACCTCCTCTGCCTGGGCGGCTTCGTGTCTTCCAAACAAGAGCCACTCTCTTGAGATATAGGCAGATCAGACATCTTTTTAGTTCTTTCTCTTTCTCGAGAGGGGATAAAGGCTACATAATGGAAGCTGCCACCGCCACATTAGGCTTCGCTCATGCCACATCTCTCGCCTACCGGGGTAGGCAACGATTCCTTCCAAATACGGTGAAATCAATTATAGTTTCGCTGGATAGACAACAATTCGTTGTTTATGGCATCAGCTTGATACCTGAGTATACCAAGCTCTCAGGTACCTTCTCGGCAGGACCGAGTCAAACTGGATAACAGTAAGCTTTCTGCATTTTCTAGATACAAGCCTTGCCTTCTAGGGTAGACGGAGCGCATGAGAAGGGAAAATGGAGGAGAGCAAAAGGTGTGGCATTAGAGAACGCTGGTACGGTGGTAACGTTTCCTTTCACTATAGCCCTAACCATGTCGTTCCACACATATAGTCTTTGGTTTTCCGATAAGCTCAGACCCCACGCCTACAGCTGTATGCAATTGAGTATTGTAACACACCGTAAGTGAAAACATGTTCATTATATGACACGAGAGTCGAACCGCCGCGAATCCTCCTGGTTCCAAAACTCCTGCGCCCATGTCCGCGCTGTCCAACCATTAGTATCCCGGAGCGCTTCATCCACATCATCACGATCGAGGAAGAACTCCACCACACCCTAGAACCCGTACTGCATTGCCCACATCAGCGGTGCGTTCCAGTCTCCCATATTAACATCTGCGCGCTTGGCCCCTTCCAGTAGCGCCCCCACAATTTCCAAATGATCGAGCATCGCCGCACAGGTCAGATCGGCAGGGGCTCTGCAGGTAACCCAGAGGAGTGCGGAGCTGTTATTTTGCTTGATAATTCGGAGGAGGAAGGGTACGAGGCTGGGATGGAATTTTCGGCTTGCTTGGATGAAGGGGGTTAAGTACTTGTGTAATAAGGATGTCGTCGGCTATACAGAGCTACTGCTCTGTCGGTAGGTGGACGTGGGCCCGTGCCAGTGAGATGAATTCCAAAGCAGGTACCGAATACAAGCGAGTATGAGAATTATTCTATCTAATGCTTGTCAGTTTGGGAGTCCGACACAAAAATCGGTACTATTTATTCTCCCCGCTCGGTGGATGAGGAAGTAGTCTGTTCTGTAAGGATAATTATAGGTAACAACGTGACGTGACCGACTCGCCAAGTAGTATCTATTGACAACCTAAGCACGCGCTCTCATCCCCTTGATCCGCAACCACCAACGTTCCAACTAAACCTTCCTCAACAGCCATCTTCGGCATGATCAACTCGAAAGTGACACCGGGGACATGCCGCCCATCTCGATCACTTTCCCTATGTGTAGGTGCGGTGTCGTCTTTCGCTTTCACGTCCCGGAAAATTTCCACGATGAATGACGACCGTCAACTCTATGAATACACATCTGGTCGATGGATGTGAGTTCTTCACAGATGCCAGCTACTCTCCCCTTTTTGTAGCTTATATGGGTAGATATAACGAGCACATTCGACTTGCTGAGCGTTGCACGGAACTTAATGTTGATGCATTGAAGAGTACTGTAGCTCGGTCCCTACAGAGATCTGACACAGATATTAAATGCCTCTCAAAATTGGCGGAAGGGGGCTTCAACCGTGTCCTTCAGATCACCATGCTTGATGGCACTAAAGTCCTCTCTCGATTGCCATATCCCTCAACACAACCAAAAGGATTCGCAGTCGCAAGTGAGGTGGCGACCTTGGCTCTCCTTCGGGCTCATGGTCTTCCTGTACCCCGGGTATATGCATACTCCACAGATGCTACAAACCCTGTTGGCTCGGAGTATATCATCATGGAAAAGTTACCGGGACGACCGCTTGGTGACCAGTGGTTTGAGTTGTCTGATCGTGAACGGCTTAAGGTGCTCCTGCAGCTTGTACAGTTTGGAGCAAAGCTTCATGCGATTCAGCTCCCTGCCAGTGGAAGCATATACTACGCGAGCGATCTACCATCAGACTCACCAGGTATCGCCGTTTCAGATTCTGATCTCTGCATTGGCCCTAGTGCAGCTCTTGAATGGTGGTTCGCAGAGCGTGCCTCTCTCCGTGTCGAGCGCGGTCCTTGTAAGTGCTTCCTGGGCCAGCCTGTCTCAATGCTGACCATATATTAGGTGCGGACCCGATTGATGTTCTCCGAAATCCTGCGTTAAAGGAACTAGCCTGGCTGCGCACACATGGCCGCCCACGCTTCCCTTTTGAGCGTGCATATCGCGAGTCCATGGGTTACCGATTGGCCGACCCCAGTGAGCATATTGAGTCGCTAGAATCCTACCTCAATATTGCTCCTCGATTGCTCCCATCAAATGAATTCTTACGTCCGGTCCTTCGCCACCCTGATCTTCAGCCTAACAACATCTTTGTCTCAGATGACCTGGACATTGTCGGGTTAATTGACTGGCAACATGCAGCTGTCCTTCCGCTCTTTCTCGCCGCCGGGATTCCCAAGTTCTTCCAGAAATACGATGATCCTGAATCGCTTTATTTTCGCCCGCCGCCTCCTCCGGATTTAAATGATCTGGACGAGGAGGAAAAGGCTGATGCTCTTCATGACTTCCGACGACGCCATACCCACTTTTTCTATTTGGCCTTCACTCAGCGGTTCAATGAGCCTCACTTCCGCGCTATGGATCAGAAGAGAAACATGCTCACTCGGCGCGTCTTCAACCATGCGGGCGACCCCTGGGAGGGCAACAATATCCCGCTTCAAGCTGACCTTGTCTTGTTGGCCAAATTCTGGCACGAATACTCAAATGATCCGTGCCCAATATCTATCTCTACGGCCAGGTCAGATTCTATCATGCATTTGCAAAGCATGCAGGAAGAGATTGACCTCCAACTGAAACATATCCGTAATGCTATCGGTATCAGTATTGATGGATGGACCCCTTCAGAAGATTATGAAGCTGCCTGTGCCCGTGCTCGTCAGATGAAAGTTGATGGTCTCGCTTCACTGGATACAGACTACGAGCCCGAAATGACGGATCGACACTGGCCGTTTGATGACCACAATGATGATGAGTAGCGTGACTGTTCTCTGTGTCCAGACTTCTCTTCGAAGGGTAGAAGATGCAACATGTTGATTCTGTAAAATGTCTTGGTTTTTTGATCTTCTTTAAAGATAGAGACGCCCTGGCCACCTGCACAATAGCCCTGTGGTCATGTGCCGGGATGCCGAATACTGTACTTAATTTCATCCAAATCATTATTAGACACCTGGTGATTTTGTCACATGTTTCTTTATGTGTGAAACGTATACTTTGCTTCAAAAGGTGAAGCACCGGTATAGCTAGCATTTCACTGAGCAGGCTCTATCAGCTATAACAATCTCGATTGAATTGAATTGCAATAATTGGATAGACCGATATATAAATATGTATATATACCCGAAAAAAAAAGAATACGAAAAAAAAAAAAAAAAAAAAGGAAAAAGAAAACCGAGACGCAGAACAATAAATTGCACTTATTTCTATGAATTTGCTTAGATGAGACTGCTCATGAGTATCTACATGCAGACGGTTGGGAAGAGTCATGTTCAGGAAAAGGCAAGAGCGTATACGAAGGGAAGATAGGGCTTTTGTAAACACAAAAATTATGAAAGGGTCTAAATCCTGTGCAGGATCGGCATTTGGATAATTTATTGCAGATCTAGAAGTCTTCAACATTAAACTACTGAGGTCAAACGGGGAGAGTCCGGGCGCAACTGATTACCCACGAAATGCGCGACGGGCTGTGAGAACCCTGGGAGGTACGCCAGTCTTCCCATCGTTGCCACTTGTTTAATGAAAACCTTGCGGGTACAGAAATCTACAACCACAGCTTTACTCGCTCTTCCGATCCTGCTTGATGAGGTCCGCCGCTCTCTCCGCGAACGCATACACAGTAGCTTGCAGATTCGCCGTGCTTATAAGCGGGATAGCACTCGCATCCACAACCCTCAGGCCTTCGATACCGTGGACCTTCAGATTGGAATCAACCACTCCGTCCTTATCGCGAGGCAGCATCGAACAGGTTCCCGCAAAGTGCCACATGGAGACCAAGTTGTCCCGAGCGTACTTCTTTGCGGCATCCAAGTCTCCTTGGAAGTCTGCATCTGGGTCACGGAACTTCAATGGCTGTTCAAGCAGCTCCCCAAGCTGAGGTGACTCTGCCAGCTTCTTGATACGGAGCAAGTGACGGGCCATGACTTCCAGGTCGAGAGGGTTTGACATGTAGCCAGGGTCAATAACTGGGGGGGCTTCCGGGTTGTTGGAGGTACTGGGGTTCGGTTTGTCAGTTACCACAATTTCTATCAAGGAAGATGTAAACAACAAAGATGCACTTACATTTGAACGCTTCCGCGGGAAAGCGGTTGAGAAAGCATAACTCCAAGCGTGACGAACTTTCCAGGAGAAGCATCTGGGATACTCCCGTCCCTGAGATCTTTGGCATAATTTGTCTGCCCCAAGGCGGATAGGTACGCAGCTGATGGTTGCTTGGGATCAAGAATAGTGGTCTTGGCGATTTCATAGTAGGATTGCGTTGCCTTGTGCTGTGATTTCTCAGCAGCGTCGCTGGTGAACAGTGCCTGGAGATCACTTCTGTCCTGTTCAGGAAGAGGTAAATAGGCGTAGGTATGAACTCCAAGTGACGCGAGGGGCCCAGACTTCGTGGCAGCATATTCCTGCATTGCCTGACCAATGGCTTCAGGCTCTTGTCTAACCAGAGAGTCCTTCGTTTCAAGTTCAGGCTTTGCTTGAAATGCCGTGTATGAGATCATATGATCTAGGGGTATCGAATGTTAGCCTTTTTATTTCGAAGGGAGTACTTGTCAAAAGGAGAGGGTTCCTGTTATCTATGTCGTCGGTGCTAGACTGGAAGCTGTTCACATACCCTGAAGATTTTGCCCAACTCCGGGAAGGTCCATAACCACATCGATACCATGCTTGTTGAGAAGGTCTGCTCCACCAACTCCTGAAAGTTGGAGGATTTTCGGAGATTGGAAAACACCAGCAGCAAGTATGACTTCACTCTTTGCCTGAACAGTCTTTGAGGCCCCATCATGACTGTATTGGACCCCAATAGCCCTGGGAGGCTTGCTTTCGTCAAACAAGACTCTCTCAACAAGAGCGTTTGTAAGGATATGAAGGTTTTGGCGAAGCTCCACAGGCTTATAGTAAGCCAAGGCAGAGTTGCTTCTCTTACCCTCCGAGTCAATACTAGCAAGGCAACTGAAGGAGCCTACAGAACTGTGAATGAACGGATCCCCGCCATTGTATTCTCCATGGCTGCGAAACAGTTCAGCCCATGCTTTGCGGATGGGGTGTGTCTCGTTGCCAAAAGATGTCTGGATTGGACCCTTCGCTCCGTTCAGTTCAGGCCAGTCATCAATTGCCAGACTTTCCTTGACATCCTGCGCTACAGTTGGACTGCTGTAGGCCTTGGTCATATAGTCTTTCAAGGTGGTCCAATTCCATCCGGGATTACCGAGTTCCTCCCATGAGTCAACAGCCCCCTTGAAGGGAGGAACAAAGACGTGTGCATTCAATGAACTGGATCCTCCGAGTGTTTTGCCCTGATTGAGACCAATTACTCTGCCATTGAGACCTGGCTATAACCATAATAGATTAGCTATCTCACATACTCTCTCTTGTTCAGGACAAGGGCCATTCATACCTGAGGGGAAGATTGGAATTTCCAATCAGCGTCAGATCCAAGTAGCGCGGCATAAAAGATAGGAATGTTCACGCGGGGATCTGCTGTCAAGTCGGTACCTGCTTCAAGAACGAGAACGGAGGTGTTGGGGTCCTCGCTCAGTCGAGAAGCAGTTACCAGGCCAGCCGTACCGCCGCCAATGATAACAAAGTCATATGCAGTAGTAGCCATTCTGTACTGTGTGCAGATTTACTTGGAGATTAGATGAGAGTGTGAAAAGAAAAAGAATTGCGAGTGTAGGAAGTAGCTTGTTAAGAAGGAAGGAATATCCCGAGACGGGAGAGAGATATTTATTAGGGACTAAGTGAATAGCTTCCTACTAGCTAGGATCATCAGACAACAAAGAAACATTATAATGAGCTCCACAAATGCCAGTTCTACCCCGCCCAGTACGTAGTACCCATTTCAAATCCACCGGCTTCTGCCCCACCAATATTTTTAACCGCTAGTATTTACGTAACATGCAACCAAAGCCTGAGATGATCATTGCGGGCTTTACTACAGATATGTATCAGTACTAGATAATAACCTCCAAACTGGAGAACAGACGACGGTGTCAAATTATAGATAGGTCTAAGCTTAACGTACCTGTGGCTTAGGAGAGAAATATTCCAAAAGCATAATGAGAACAGACTTTGGAAGACATTCCAGGAAAGCTTATTATCGCTTCGTGATCGTAGGAGTTAGATTACGGATTTTCGAGGCCGAGAATGATTTACGTGGCAGTGTAAAGGTAGCCTGAAATAACAATTTCGGTGCTAACTGAGGGGCTTTCCATTGTTTGTTAAAGCCTTGTGACATTGGAATGTTTGTTTGGTTATGAGCCAATGAGATTCAGTAGTTTTACCGCCTGAAAGTGGCTTACAATACTCTAAATAAATCAAAGGATGTCCCTGTATAGGTAAGTGTTCCCGGCCTTGTGTCTCACGAAGCCACATTCCCGCAATCCCTGCCCCATGCAGACGTCTAGACCATCGTGTAGATAGCTCCCAACAATTACGGCCTTCATTTGGTCCCACGCATCTTAGCCCCATGCATGAGAAGTTTGCGTGCTCGGGGCTCTTTCCGGCCGATTCAGCACAGACTATGGAGTCAATGGGTTGTGAGTTCAGCAATTTGACGCGGGATTGTCCTGTGTTGCCTGTGTTTACTGCTTAGGGGATCGTTCCTTGAGGTGCAGCGGGGCCTAACAGTAACATTCTCGTCGATTATTGTACCCTGCTACTGAGCTATATTAGTGGCACTGCCGTCTGCCGCACTGTGGTCCCACTTAGGCCATAGGCTAAGCCTGCATAGGTAATTGTAATCGCCAGCCATATTTTCCGTACGCAAATGATTTTCTTACCAGGATGCTTTACAGCTAAGTGCCATGGCTGTTTACATACTTCCTGCCATGAGCCGCACCTAGTACCTTTCCAAGTTCCCCAGAGCCTCACAGAGAATCCCAACAAGGGTTCCCGCTTAGGGCTCTGCATACACCCGATAACGTTACTGGTGGCATAGCCGGTTGTGTTACTTGACAAAATCTCAGGTAGTGTCTCCAATTGAGGTAGGTACAGGAACTCTTTGGTATATCTCTAAGGTATAGGAACACAAATATAATTATAGAGGATGGTGGGAGGGGGGAGCCTCCGGGAGGAGACCTGTTAACACATACGTTCGCTTAAAAGCTCCTGGGGCACTGCGGAAAGTTGCACGGCACTCCGGGAACTCGCAGGCCACCCCGGGAAGTCGCAGAAACAGGATTGACTAGTAAAAATGGTAGCACACGGGGCACGCACTTGAACAGGGAATCTTAAACGGATTATATTTCGTTTTCAAATTTCATAGCTAGTTACTAAACCGGGCTTTGTTGAAGTCACACGACTGAGGCTTAACCCTGACTAGATCCAGCAGAGAGGTACAGATATGAAGGGACAGAGGTACAATCGACATGGCTATTTCTTTATCTTTGATTCCAAGGCAGAGATTGAGATGTGTTGGGCTCTTTCCACGAAGGCTGACGCAGCTATTGCGTCTGAATTACTCACACGCAACTGCAAAGACATATCAATGAGAGAAAGCGGATAAGGATAGCATATCTTAACAAGAGAATAGCGAGGATAAATAGAAATCTGCTTCGAGAATAAGATAAAGTGGAGACATATATGGTTCCCAGCCTGCTATAGAATTACCCATTTGTGATACAACTCCACCACTGAAGGATGTCTGCCTGTCATATCGATGCACCCCTGAAGTATTACCTCCTTTTTCATGGATTTGTTTATGTTTTGTGAATAGCGTGAAATCAGAATCAGCCTTCGAGCTAGGTTCACTTTACACAGAATCCATTGCGGCTCTTGATAAATAAAGCCAGTCAAGATCATGGATACTGGCACACGAAGGTCTGCTAAGACACTGCTTCACTTGTTCTATCTTCAAGCCAGTTGACTCTGGATATATCTACAACCATGGCGTCTTTTTTATCATCATCGTTCTATCATGCACACACCGCCCATTTATTTGTCTGTGATAACATCAAAGAGATTATATGCCTGGGGCTCTTATTTGGGGTATTGAATGCCTCTGTGGCGTCTGAATTCGGCATGGGTGCCTCTTTGCCTTTCCATCAGATACTTTCATCCTTACCTCAAATGTTTCTCTGGTCATGGAGCAATCTGTTTCTTTTCACTCTTCATAATCAGCGCTCTGAGTCTGCCATCTCAGAGGACAAGATCAACAAGTCCTGGAGACCTCTCCCAGCAGGCCGGATAACTCCCCATCAAGTCAAGCTTCTTTTATATTGCATGTATCCCGTCATATTTGCAATTGCAGGCACCACGGGGGGTGCTGGGCCGTGTCTTCTGGAGGCATTCTCCTGTCTGTGGTACAACGAATGGAACGGCGCGGCAAATCCACTACTGAAGAACTTGCTTAATGGTATTGGATTCGCGTGCTTCTTTTCCGGTCCACTGGAAGTTGCAACAAAGAGCTCAGTTCTTTCGGGTGATATGAAAGCGTTCAAGTGGCTCCTTGTTCTCGCTGGAGCAATTACGACGACTTCTCACGCCCAGAACTTTCGGGACATTGATGGAGATAGAATCACCGGTCGAAGAACAGTGCCCTTGTTAATCGGAGACGGAAATGCTAGGTCTGCCCTGGCAGTGGGAATCATAGGCTGGACAGCGTTGTCCTGTTGGTTTTGGGATGTTGGCTCGGCTGAGCGCTCATGGCTTTCCTGCATCCCCGCGTGCGTTGCGGGCACCATAGTGGTTTTGGGGTTTTACTGGAACAAAGCTCGTGCAGGAGATCGAAGGGCTTGGAAGATTTAAGTTCCGGAGAGCTTTAGAATACAATAAGACTGTGAATGATGTGTGTGGGCAACTCAATGTTGTTGTGACAGCAGGTGATGTTTGTTTCTTAGTGCTTGGATTAAGATGAGGGGGAGAAGAAGGAGACGAAGACGAGAAGAGAAGAAGTGTGGGGGCAAGTGCGAAGTGCATTCCAAACTCAGCCCCCCAGATCGGTGCTCTTGGTGAGCTTGTCTTGTAGGCTGCACAAGGCAGAATTGATTCCTGTCGAGCGTTACAGTTATCCGTTACTGTTGCACATATGGCACCCGCACCACTCCAGACTCTCTTATTAACAGCTCCCCGGTACTCGGGTCTCTTCAAACTGGATGTCCCTTCATAATCGATGAGTCCTTCATGCAGAACATCACCAAAATTCGATTCTTTCTCCCTTCTCAGACAGAGAGCGTATCTAACTTATGATTCTCTCCCATCATGACACTCCCATTAGGAGCTGTGCAGCTAGCTGTGGTCTCATTCATCGTGGGCCCCATGGCTATCATCGCTGTGGCGCTAAGACTGTGGTCCAGATATCTACAGGGAAGGAAGCTGGCTGCAAATGATTACTTGGCATTGGTAGCATTGGTATTGGCTGAATCTGCTTTGTCCGTGTTTCTGGCAGGTAGGCTTCCCGGACTCTTGAGTCCCCTCGAAATGATGAGATAACGGTTTGAACTCACATTTGACCCAATCTAGCTGGCTTTGCTGCTGGCTTGGGAGTTCATTTAGATGAGCTCTTAGCAAGAGAACCTCAAAAGTTTGCCCTGCACATGAAGGTGGGTTAATGGATGATAGAATATTTCCTACCCTGTTCGGTATAATATCGACTAATTTTACTTCACCATTGGTTTAGCTTTTCGTGCCTGCACAGCTGCTGTGGGCAGTAGCGAACTCGTGTGTTAAGGCTTCGATATTGTACCTCTACATCGACCTCTTTCCCAATAAGGTCTTTTGCCGTTTGTGCTATGGCACCCTGTTCACCACTGCCGCATACTTCACCATGGTACTGCTCGAAACCTTCGCGCTTTGCAAACCGGTCCAATATAACTGGAATAAATCGATTGAAGGACATTGCACTGGTGAAAATATTGCTTACCTCGTTGCTGGCATTGTCAATCTCACCATTGACACTTTCATTGTTATTCTACCGATGCCTTTGGTTTTCAACTTACAACTGATTTTATCAAAAAAGATTGCCGTCTCTGCAATGTTTAGCCTTGGCGTGTTGTAAGTTTACTCTTTCGCTTTTGTTTGTTTCTTGCTTGCAGAGCAGGTTACTTACTATGAACACACTTACCAGGATTTGTGTTATTTCTTTGTTGAGAGTCGTTTGGTTGTGGACTTGGAATCTAGCTGACATGACCTACACCGTTACACCCGGTGCCATTTACTCGGTATTGGAACCAAACCTTGGCGTTGTAAACGCGTGTTTACCCACAATAAAACCTGCTATCAACGAGCTCTTTGGGTCGTACGTACACCTCCTGTGCTACTTGACTGTTTGACAAGGATCCTTGATGTCGCTCTTGAAAGCTTCAAGCTGACACTCAATAGTTGCACGCTCCATGGTGCGAAAGGTAGTTCCAACAGCGGTGGTGTTTATAGTAGCAGATCCAGTCGAAAGCTCAACGGAAAAGTGAAAGGCAACCTTACTCGGGATTTCGAGCGGCTTGATGATGAACTTGCACTACATGAGGTGCACATCAACAGTCATTCAAATGTTGGTCTCATCAGCGGTGACCACAAATCGTCGAGTCCAAGTTTACCTTGAATGAAGGGGGAAGATCCAATGGCTCAAATTCACTATTGCAATCAAGTCGGGCGTGTCCTGATGTACCATTCTGTAATACCGTCGTATCTAAGCCTGATTTCCCCAGTTTGGGTTAGGCGCTGCGATAGATGCTACTCATTATCTTTTGTTTGCTTATGCATAATGCTTGCTTGTGTTAACGTTTTTACCCCTCGGCCTCTTTACTGGCTGGTTACATAGCCGAGCCAAGTTGGAAGTATTTAGCGCCGGATCAGCAGTAGTCTTGCTGCATGTAGACGTATCTAGTAAGTTGTGTTCCTTTAGTTCTCTACTTCTTTCCGGCCCCACTTCCCGCTCCAAAGAGTAACGAAGCACAAATAATTCTCTCATTGGTTCTGACTCTGATGTCTTTACTAAATTGTACTAAGCACTACGAAAATGGAGAACTCCCTTCGCAGCATTGGAAAGGCGCCATGTAGTGCGACCTCTTAATTTGAATCGAATTTGACTCATTGCTCTGCTGAAAGAAGGCTCTCTGAGGTTAGCCGGAATCGGAGAAATTCAGATGAGACAACGATACGAAGCAATCAGGTATATTAAAAAGTGTCCTATAAAAGAGCCTGCATAGGCCTTAACTATGAGTTCCTTGCTGACTAAATTGAGTCTTTCATAGTTATTTATATAAACTATATCCACTAGATATACTGAGAATTGATGTTAAAGTTTGAGATAAAAATTCATGACGTAAGTAGAACTGGAGAATATTTTTTCAATAAATATGTTTAAAAGTTGTGTTCAACAATAGTTTTTAGATCTACTGTGCAATACTATAGCTCTAATATGTATCCAGCTACACTGGTCGGTTCATGAAGAAAACCGGGACGAATAGCGCAATTCTGTTACGTCGTTGGCTCACTGTAACTAAGGCATGTCTGTACACAAAAGGGGAACAGACTGTATCCTGCGCTGGGCCAACCAGAATTATATTACCTCCAAAAACGCCAAGACTGGTCTACTGCTCTAAAATTCCATTGCGTTATATGAATAATCTGGGATTATGCTCTAAAAGCTGGTTTATCCCGGCATAGATTGAAGTTGTTATTCCAATATATCATTACATAATTGAAGGATTGGGACAGGATGATTCAAAATCCAATTAGCTTATATTTCTATGATATTTATGTGGAGACCTTTCATAATAGTCTGCTATATTTTCTCTATATTAGATGTCATTTATATACTCTGAAGAAGAGCTGACAGTCTAGACAAGAAGATCCTATCGTTGAAATAGATGATGGAAAAAAAAAAAAGTATTACCTGAAAGGCTGATCTGGGCAAGTAAAACAGAGTTCGTAGATAGTATATAGGTACTTGTCCTCAGTGGACCTTTCCTTTCTTGGCTTGGGCTTCATATAGCTCAAACTAGGTTGTGCATCTTCTACTGACAGGTTTATTCCAGAGACCTATCTAATACTAATGGCCCTTTTCGTTACTACCCCATCGCTTTCTCTTTCCTCGTCTTCCTCCACCATCTCATGCCGACTCGTCATCCTTCATTCTGCTGTAATATGTTCTGCTCTTGGAATACAACAGCCTCCCTGGGGAGGTATTTGGCGAGGATAGCGGTATCCCAGTAAAGCCAGACCTCCTTGAATTGCAACACATCCAGAGCATCGGCAGAGTTCGCGGGGCCTATAGTGCTTATCCAACTGAGCGGAAAGGCAACAGTCGGCTCTTCGGTGTCGTTTCCAGGCAGCCAGATGTTGCGGGTCTACTGGGACATGATCGTGGTTGTACCGTCATCATTTCTGACTTCCCAAAGATTGTGAAAGTCGTGCCGGAGACCCTTGAATTGTCCAAATAGGCGTTTTATCCACGCCCACATCTCATCCCCACCATTGTAATGGGTGGTGTTCTGGTTGTGGAGAATGACATTTTTGGAATAGAATCGTAAGCCTGAGCCATGGTTGAAGCCATAGGTGTCAACTGTATCAACATAATCTTTAAAATGCTGTTGAGCTGGGGTCTGTGGTCCGGACGTATGCCAGGTAGATGCGGAAATACAGCTTTCCAGCTGGGGCATGGTTTGAGAAAAGAGGCAAATGAAAAGAACTGCCGTGTAGAAGGAAAGCGCCCCCTTGTTTGATCCGTATTGATGTGTAGTTATTCGCAAGCATCTTATAGATAGTAAATAGGCCTCATTACCGGGAGCCGAACGGACTGTGCTGTTATCGCAGTACATGATTCGTCATGTTGCCGAGGCACAAGATTTCTGGTATCTTTATGATTGGCTTTAAGGATACTACAAAGCAGTGTTCTCAATAGCCGATGTCACCAACCTATAGATGAATTCCTGTGGGTCGAATATTCCCTCCCGAGGTCAATGATCAGTAATCCTAACCACCCAATTCTTCGCCGATATCTGGGTTGCAGTTCTAATAAAATGAGTCCAGCTTTCACATAAGTTCCTCGAAAAATATTTTGAAGTGTCTTTGTTCAATTTTCTTCACCTACCAGAGTCAATTATATTGGAACTCTCTATATTATGGGTCTCGACTACAAAGTCTTCACCAGCAGACGTTCGGGTGTGAGCCGGACCACACCAGCTGGTCATGATCATCTCAAGTGGGTGCCGACTACTTCGACCTTGGTATTTGGCCAGAGAGATGCAGTCCTGGTCGATACCCAGTTAACCATGGATGCTGCGAAAGACTTGGTAGACTGGGTAGTAGGAACTGGGAAAAACCTTACGACGATTTATATCACTCACGCCCATGGCGATCATTTCTACGGTACCAGTGCCATTCTTGAAAGGTTCCCGGACGCAAAGGTCGTGGCTACGCCGGAGACTGTGTCTGGAATGACAAAGGCCATATCCCCGGAAGGCCTGGACTCATTTTGGAGAAGTCGTTTCCCTGGGCAGATCCCAGACAAGCTGGTAATCGCTACTCCGCTCGAACAGGACCACTTCATGCTGGAAAACGAGCGATTGGAGGTGGTCAGGTTGGGGCATACGGATACAGATGATACAACAGCTCTCTGGGTTCCTGCAATCGGCTTGGTTGTTGCGGGCGACGCAGTCTACAACAATACCCACCCATACCTGGGAGAATCAAAGTCTCAAGAGGCCAGATCGCGCTGGGTGGCAGCGCTCGATAAGATTGCGGCCCTTCAACCAAGAATTGTTGTCGGCGGCCATAGTGATCCATCTAAAGAATTCTCCCCGGATGCCGTCCAAACAACCAAGGATTATTTGAATGACTTCGCGCGATTGGATGGACAAACATCCACCCCCGAGGAATTATATTCGCAAATGATGGAACTTCACCCTACTAGATTGAATGTTGGCTCGCTATGGGGAGGTGCAACACTAGTGAAGAAATGATTTAAGTGTGGTCTCAATGTTGATTGAGTAACTAGTGGCCCCCTAGTGACCTGGTATATGCACCGTGATGGCATGAGCTTAGCATGATTAAGAGAATATTATAGAAAGCATGAGACGATAAGCACGAAAAATATACTCCGGTGTTACCACCAAGAGGGATGTATATATGCGCACTGAGTAGCAGAGGTCGCTCTTCGCAACCCTCTGCGCATGTGCTAGAGATTGCAAACTCGAAGTCTTAGAATGAATCCCATGCCCCAAATCACTGATACATACGACTGGGCTGCCGTTTTATCAGATAAATACTTTCTAACCTTCAAGTGTAGTACAATCGACGAAAAATGGTCCTCTATATTTGATATAGTAGGCTCGTTAATTGACTTTTTAAAGACATGAAGTAGCACAGGCAAAGAGGACAAAGTCAGGGTTCAATCCTATATCTTCCTACATACCAAGGTCGGATGACCGAACTCCAATGGCTGCACCTGTCGTGTCTTGGGAGCCAATAGTGTCGAACACCACTCAGCTAGTCGTAGCAAATAGATGAAAATTAGCCACTTCCGTGGGATTAAGATTGAAATATTCCAGTTGATCTAGCAGCTGAATATTTCAGGTAGTACGCACCCCGTGAGTCATGATCACACATGGTGACTTCCCAGTTTGGGGATAGAACCATCCTCGGAGAACAGTACCGTCACAAGCTCGGAACTCAATGTTTTCACGAGAGGGGACCATTGTTACAGGTGTAAATTTGGACGCGAAAGATCATTGAGCTGGGTGCTTCAATGTAATGAACATATTGACAGAGGCGATGGTACAATGTTCATTCCCTTTCATCTGGGAGGCCTCGGTTAATAACAGATAAGCAATCCATTGTCAACCCTTCCCAAGCTTGATTAGAATATTTTAGCCGACCGAGGCTGCTCATAGTATGAATCAGGTTTTATAAGACGCGGTACTCTACAACACTACTACAAACTGGATCTGCCTTGACTGGTCTTTGAAAGTACGTTGCAATGGGTTAAACTAAAAGATGTATCTGAATCACGACCTTCTAAGTCTGTTCAAGACATATTTGCCACTGCAACTTCATTCTGGGACTGGCATACCATCCTTTAATCTGTTGGATGTGCTAGGCACATATTCAGTTGACACCAACGTCTTGACAAGTGATGCTCACGCTTGGCTTGTTTATTAGATCCCTTTGGATTTGTTCAGTCGTAATCAACACACAGATAGAGGTTTCCCAGAACGATTTGAAGCTTTTCAGCGTCATGGCATACATAGTTCGGTTACCGATCCAGGCTGACGAGGAGGTAGATACAGCCGAACTAACCACAAGCTACTCCATAAGGTAGGGCCCCCAAGGCGACGGCTCGTTGTCATGGAACCACCTCTTCTCATCCTCAGACCCAGTAGGAGGGATTCTGAAACCATTGACGTGGACAAATTCGCGCTCAAGCTCCTCACCGTTGACCTCCCAGTTGTAGCCTTCGTCTGCAATAAACGGCTTCAAAGTCTCATGTACTTTATTCATGAAACGAGTTCGCATAGGGCTCTCTCCCGGAGGAAAGTGCCTTGCGATATGGCTGAATGTAAGCCTAACAAAAGGCTTCGTCCCTTCCCCCGACTTCTCAAACACATCGTGTCAGTAACTAGATTATCGCTGGGTTCCTCGCCAACTTACGCATGAAATTCCGGCTCGGTACATAGTAGCGGGTGGCATCTCAATAAATAGGACAACCACATAAAATGCCGGCAACCCAACGTCGGTATACATCGAAGTTATTCCCTTTGACAAGTTCTCCCTCTGATCGGGACTTGTGAAGGTCCCGGTCGGATGGTATATCCTCCAATCCGGCATCTTGTGTAGGTGATTTGGGATTTATGCAAGGTAAAGGAAATGTGTGTCTCGAAGATGTCACCAATGTAATTGACAGAGCAATTTCAAATAACATATACTGGTGCTTCGTTAGTATCAAATATTCCTACTACGTTGTAATATAAGTTTTGTCCATGCAGGGGGGAGGTAAGCATATTTTGCCAGTGATTACTGAACAATCCCGAGATTTGCTTCGACATACATACTAAAGTGTATACGAGCTAGTACGAATAATTATGAGCACCGACTAACTATCATGTCCGAATTCCGAACATCTCTCGCTCGGCTAAGATCATTAATCTTCATTCAACGTCAAAGTGGATCCCAATTGATTAGTCGTTCCGGCCGACCCAATGAAACACCCGGGATTCCCACCGACTGACTCAAGATATCTAAAACAGCCTAAACTGTATTAGATTGTCTACATTGAGTATCGCGACAAATGATAGACCCCCATTGAACTCCGGTATTCAAAGCATCTCGGTGGCGCACGTTCTGGTGACTTATTTCCCTAGCGCAGTTAACAGGTTATTGTCATACGGCGGCCTACAATAGGGTTCAGGGCCAGTAGGTATCAAGTTGGGCGACACTCGGTGATCGGCTCCTTCCATGCCGCTTATAAATCACCGTCTCCAATGTCTATTGACGATCTGAAACCGACTGATCGGCTTCCAGTTGTGGCGTACCATGGACGGGCCACGACGGCGTGGAGACACCAGGCGGAATGAACTTGGCATACGTGGGTATTGAATATGGAGAGTTTGTCAACGAAGTTCCCTAGTCTAGGTTGTCAGTCATTTCGGGTTATAGTCCGGTTGCCACTCGACTGAGCTGTGGCTATAATTCAAGGACATTTAGTTTTGTGTTTGGAAGGTGTCTCAGTATCGAAGAATCCGTATTAGTGCCTTGACGGTCTGGATATGCCGGGTTGGCCATCTATTCTTCTTTTTACATGATTAGAAAGCTCAATGAAAGCGTTACTATATTTTTGAGCTTTTCATTAGAAATATCATTTCTACTAAATGATAATACAATCAAGTCCGTACCGACAGGCAAAACTTGTGCCAACAGAAAAACTGACAATATAATGAAAAAAAAGAACCACATAAACTAGGTAACAATATGAGTAACATTCGGTTTGCGGTAGATATATATGCTGTCTGCTAACTCGTGATGTCTGTCAGGTGGCTGAGGGAACTTCACCAGACAGATGGGCACCAGCACAGCCCCAACCCAAGACCATAGGATTAAACCTATTAGGATACTTCGCAATCATAGCAGAGTACAATTCGCTTACAGTCTGAGGTTTCTGTTCCAACAAACCCATGAAGTCTCGAATATACTTCTTGGTTGCTTCCAGATGCCATATGCCATCCATTTCATCCGCATTCCGGTGACCTGGCACCACATAGACGGGATTAAGTGCCTCAACCTTCTCAACCGCTCTGATCCATTCTTCTCGCTTCTCTGGGGTGTTCGCTTCGAAAAGCATTTGGTGAACATCGCCATATACCACATCTCCACAGACGGCCAACCGCAGGTCTGGGACCCACAGTACAGTTGAGTCAAATGTGTCGGAATGGCCGCACTCAATTGCCTCGAAAACCCATCGGCCTTCTAGTAAAAATTTATTATTGCTTGGGAGAGCTTCCGGTAGCCGGTGCTGGGTAGAAAGTTGATCTCCCGGGAAAAACGCAAGCCACGCCGAGAACCCCTCTTCGGAGATTTGCTGCTCGATATGACGGACAGTCGCCTTGGTTGCTACTGCTTTCGCTTCTGGAAAGTGCTGCAACAGCAACGGGAGGCCAAGGAAGTGGTCCGCGTGGCCGTGGGTGATATAGATATAGGAGAGCTTTCGACCCGGTGCAGTCTTCTCGATCCATTCGACCAAGTCCTTGTTCTGGTTGATTGTGATCGCAGTATCAACAAGAACAGCTTCATTCTCCGAGTAAATCAGAGTGCAGGTTTCGGGAGACCATGTGGTATTCTGCCGGTGTGAAACATGGTCGACACAAGGGATTGGCGGCACCGTATGAACAGACACTCTCAAACTAGACATGATGTTCCAAGTATCACCTCTGAGGAGTCAAATATACGATCAGAAGAAATGGAATCGATGGTCCTTAGCAAGGGGTCGGGAGCATGCGAATTTATGCTCTACTTGGCTCGTATTATTTCTGTTGAACATCCGATCCTCCGAACCCACCTCGGACTCGGACTGAATCATTCATCAACATAACTATGTAGCTACCTGAAGACGCAATAGAATGCGATTCTCCGGCCCCCAGACGAACCGGGCCCCCGCCAACTTTGATCATCTCAACAACCCGCCGGACCCATCAACTCAACCTCAAGATGAGACGGGCTTGGTGGGTCACGTCTAACTAGTCAAGTGGCGCAAGTCTCGGAACCTTTAAAAACGATCACTAATCTTTCCGTTATCCTAGCCGATTCAATATGTACAGGTTCTTGGCAGTCCACCTGATTAACGCAGATCTTATACCAGTGATGATCTACAAATTAAGGACAACGGAAAATACTACAGCAATAATATGATTTCTAGGTATGCGATAGTTTCGCGCAACGTTTGGTAGGCGGCCGATTATGGTGAAATATTTGAGTTATGTCTCTAAACTACTTAGAGATACCCGTCAAAATAATTGCCGACGGAATGTACAAGGCCACCACCAACCTCGCAGAGATTGGTCTTGAGAGAATGAATAGGTGTCACAATGTCGTAGAACGGGAAATTCTGACATTTGGACTAATTATTCTATACAGGCGCCCATAATTTTGTGCTGAGAGATATACAATCGTGACTGACAATTTTAGACTTAGTGTGGGAGGAACAGTACAAATCTAGGACAACATAACTGACATTACACCCAAACCCACTATGGGGTTTATACCCAGAAAGTAGCTAAATTACATGTAATTTGTTCACAGTTGTAATAATCCGAGTTAAATAACTGTAAAACGAAACGACTGACTGCAGCTTGCCTGACGACAGACCTGATCATGCCAAACAACCGAAGGCAAAAAGAGCCATCTATCAACTCTGTTCTTGAAATAGCTTGCAAATGAGACTGATGTTTCAGCCACAGAGCCAGGCTAAGCGCCTTCCCAAGCGACCGGCTTGTTTTCCTTCGCCCAAATCTTCTCCGCATCACTTCCAAACGGAGGAGGAACTAATCCATTGACCCGCCATAGCCTCCTTTCCGTCTCATCGACATGAAATTCCCAATCGTAACCTCTATCGGCAATATGAGGCTTCAAGGCTTTGTCAATCGCGTCGCATGTAGATTTATAAGTTTGGTCGTCATTTTCGAGTCGAACGGCGATGTGGTCAGCAATAATTCGAATAAACGGTGTCCCCGTTCTGATTTCAGCGCCGACCCAGGTATCTCCCGGGGGGAGCTTCATAAAGTTGATGACCACATAGAAGGCAGGAAGACCAATTCCGGTGTATATCTTGGTGATGTCTTCAGTCAAAGCTTTCTTGGAAGCGGTGTCCTCGAAAGTGCCGGAGGGGTGAAAAATGAGCCAAAGGGGCATTTTGAGTAAGTATGTGGTTATAAGCGGAAAACTTTAGTAGGGTCTCAAAGTAGATAATGGCAGGGCCAGGAAGAGAACTGATACAGATGTTAAACTACGAGGACTTTGCCGTCAAACGTTACCTTATAAATGTAGCTGAGCCCATCCCAAGCTAAAGTTCCTTTCCCCATAATACCTGGAGTTGCTTCTTACATGGGTCATTGAATACCTGAGGGCATGCCCCCACATACAGCTGGTAATCCCCTCGGCTTTTCTTGATACCTCAGAATGCCGATCATGCTGGACAGTGGGTATTTGGATGCGAATACGGCCTCGGAAGGAGCTCGGAGAAATTCATAGATACGATGAGCGACGGATCGATAGGTAATCATTGCTGGATAGATCAGTAATCAAATAATAAGCGTCCTGATTAGATAGATAGGCCGATACTAACTGCCCAAGGCAGACAGTCCTTAGCTGGCATTTCTATTCACCCCTTTATATTACTCACAGCACTATAGTAGGGTTCATTCTTCGGCTTCCTCCCACCCGAGATCCTTCCAGCGAGACTAGCCCATCCTTTCTCTCAAATACATGTATTGGAAAACAGATTTTAGGTGAAAATCGACTCAAACAAAGTTTCTTCACAATGCCTATCCGCGATGTGGCATTCAAAACGTCTGACCACCTCACACTTCGAGGTTGGGTCTTCACTCCCAGCTCCTTCGATGGAAAGCTTCCGTGTGTGGTAATGGCGCACGGCTTTGCGGCCCATAAAGAATTCAACCTAGGTAGCTTTGCGGAGTATTTCACTTCGAACCTGCCAGTCGCTGTAATTGCCTATGATCATCGTTGTATCGGAGCCAGCGATGGAGAACCAAGACGAGAAATCATCCCTGCCTTACAAATAAGCGACTATTCCGATGCTATCACTTTTGCACAATCTCTTCCAGAGGTTGCCGCCGACAAAATTGCTATCTGGGGAAGTTCATACAGTGGAGGTCACGTTCTCACAGTTGGCGCGGTTGATCGTCGAGTTAAAGCTGTTATTAGCCAAGTGTAAGTTTAACCTATAATCTTACGTCTGATCTGGTCCTGGCTAAAATTTCATGCGTGTGAATAGCCCTCTCACTAGTGGATGGGATACTTTCCATCGTATACACAGAGCTGACTTCGTTCCGAGCCTAAACAAGTTATTCGAAGACGGTCAGTTTCCTATCCCTTTAATAGATACAATTCTAGTGAGAAAACGCCTGTCCTGCTGACGAGCTTGAAACCGGGGCCGTAGATCGCCTTGCTCGTGCCAGAGGAGAAGAGCCGGCTCGGGTGCCCGTGGTAGACAAAGATCCTCACGCCTTTTCCGTTCTTCCTTCAGAAGACAGCTATATCGGCTACAGCTCAGGAATACCATTCGGATGGGTAAATGACGTGACACTGAAGAGGTATGTGGCACAATTTGTTTCTGAGTAACTGGAATGTAGAGAATGGGTCTAACCATAAACAAGCCTCGAGGCATTCCGAGCATACGAACCTTCGGCGCTTATTGAACGTATCAGCCCTACTCCGTTGTTGATGATTGTGATGGATAATGATGTTGTCACACCTACCGACCTTGCGCTTGGTGCTTTCGCAAGAGCAAAGGAACCCAAGCAATTACACATTCTGCCGGGAGGACATTTCGACCCATATAATGGGCAACTCTTCGACGAAAATGCACCGGTACAGGCCAGGTTTCTACAAGAGCATCTCCTAAAGTAGGATAACAGTTGAACTGTTCTGATCATCTGCTGGTTATTTGGTACGTCCGCTATTTGGACTGTGTGTATCGTCAAACAGCTACTACTAGAAGATATGAAGCCGTTTCAGGCACCTGACCTCATAAAAAAAGGTGTGTTTGTACAAGAAATCATCTTGCCTGTCCTTTCTTGACCAATCTCTATGCTCGCCTGACTGGACCGAGAAGTTGAACAGTGTTCTGAAGCTATCATAGATCATGTAGAGTCGGGCCTGCGTGAAGCCTCTTCATCTCCGCTTCCACAACTCTTTCCATGCCAGTACAAAGCGTCCCGTTGTGTGGTCCGGTATAACAAGTTTCAAGAATTAACGTAATTGATCTAAATCCATTCAAAGAATTTCTTTCTGAATCAGACTAACTGGCAGAGATTGCTCTTCTCAATCCGCTTCCCTGCCTCCATACTTGTCAGGATCAACCATACGTTCCTTCACCCATGAGTTAATCGCATCCATATCACGACATTGAACCTCAGAGCTCCATGAAGCATGAAGTCTCACCTGCCGTTCCATAGGGGTCATATGTAGGTAGTCCTCCGTATACCGCTCTGTGCCGTCATCGTCAATATACGTATAGTTGGGATCCCACCAGTAGATTAACGAGATGTCACCATGACACAAAATAGCCTGGCGAATGGCATCAAAGCAATGATCTGCGTTATAATTAGTTGGGTTATGACGAAGGAACAATATGGGGAGCATGATAATACGAACTCTTATGTATCTCAACCTGCTCCGCAGACATATTTGGATAGAAAACATCCGGATAAAATGATTTTCGAAGGCGATTAAGACAATGTAGTTGATGGTATACCCCTAATCCGTACACAAGATACCCGGGATCATTGTATAGCTCCACAGACTCTGGCAAGCCATGCTTCTTGGCTGTCTCTATATCCATCTTAAATCCATTATCGTTCTCTGCAGCTGGTTAGCTTCCCAATAAACGAGGCTTTTCGACTCCGGTGGTCCTACCTAATGCCCAGCTTGTCCATGGATCTTCTTTCCCCGCAACAATTGGGGACTGAAATTCAGGGTCCGGCTCATATTTCATGTTGACATACTGAACGACGCCATCGTCACGCAACGGAGCTTGTTTTTCATTATCAGTCTTTATTCCTGGATTCATGTCCTTTTCTACACTTACAATATGGAGGATTGGGCCCCGTATGGAAGGAATATTGTCTTTGGAGTAGATGTATAGCACCAAACAAAAGAGCCACCAGACATATGTTCACACACACGAGGACCGGAACACAATAACTGAATCTTTGTCTAGATTCCTCCCTAGGCAATTGGTATGGCTCTGGGTGGAGAAGACCAGCCTTTTCAGTAGCCTGCTCCTCATCATCATCGGTCTCCTCTTTCTGGGGTTGGGAAATATTAACATTCATCAATGAAAAAGCCATTGATTGGCCGTAGGGATACGCTGATTTGTGGGTGATACACGTTGAGAGATACCAGGTTTGCGCATACGAGAGACCTTTTTAAGAGGAATAGAGGCATGGGGAACGTTATGGGCTTGTCGGCGCAGTAAATTGCAGGGTTCCGATCGCTAAAGGAAGATTACACATCATCTGTATGAATTGCACCACCTGAGCACTTAAGCAGATCGACAACCTCTGTCACACTTTCAACATATCACAATTGTCACCCTATCCCTGACATGTATGCGGACCCGTCCTTTCACATCCCCTTTAGGCAAATGTCGTTTCCTCCTAACTTCTCTTCGTGCGGGGTTATGAGCCCCCTACCTATATCTCCGACTAATTCCTACATATGCTTACTACGCACCCTGCCGTTTAGCCGTGTAACCGTATAGGAAGCCAGGGGTTGAGACATCGACACCTGACAGTGATCACAAAAGGTAGGGTCAACATTACTTTGTTCAAAGTCCACAAGGGCTTCTAGCTATGTTGGGGTCGTTCGGAGACGTGGTCGGGTGATCGTTTACAAGTGAGGGGTTGGATTATCTCGGATCAGAAACCTCTTTGACGGAGTTGATGCAATGCAATGGATAGAGGGTAAATGCATCGAGATTTTTGTAGAAATTAATGAATGGGAATATGGGAAAATCTCTCTTTATTCACAAACCAGTAACCTCATAATGTAAACTTTGCTTCTATCCTGCTGCATAGTGCGGTTTGGATAACATGAGCATTACTCGACATTCAAGCTTATTAGCATAAGTTCAATGTCATCATAAACTTATTTATGAACACATAGGTCGCGCATTGTGCTTCACCTGACGATTTACGAGGGAGTTAGATTCACTTGTGTTGTAGTTGGTGAGACAAGTATGGGCCTTACGTACTTCGGCATGTAGCACAGTAACACAATAGCACGACTAGGACATTGGGGTACTTGCGGATCAAGAGAACAACTGTTCATGCATGTAAATTCCCTCAGTATATCTCGAATCCCGACACAGTGCATCGTTTGGGTGCCGCAAATATAAATATGTGCACTCTACAGACTCCTCTCAGTTTAATCTACAACCATCGAACCCAGCCATCCAAACTTTCAAAGCATTCATACAACCTGCTTTGATAACCCGAAGAATTATACCAAATCACTACACTCTGCCATCCTCAACATGCGTTTTACTCCTGTCTTTGCTATGCTTGCACTTCTCGGCACCGGCGCAATTGGGGCTGCCGTGGGGCTTCCCCCTCAAGAACCGGACAGCCATCAGCAACTGTCGCCTGCTAGCGACAGGCCCGAAGATTTTGACAAGCGGCTTTTCAAGGGTAACCTCCTGTATCGTGACGTTGATGAGAATGAACCTGAGCGTCTTAACAAGCGCGTCTTTGGTGATATCAAATATCGCCAGCTCGATGACACCGACCCTGGGAGTCTGGACAAGCGTCTCCACAGGGCCATCGTCTACCGGAAGTCTGATGACACTGAACCTGAAAGCCTCGACAAGCGTAAATATGCCAATCTCAACTATCGCAGTTCCGACGAGACCAATCCTGAGAGTCTGGACAAGCGGCTTCACAGGACAATTGTCTACCGCGACTCTGACGACACTGAAATGGGAAGTCTGGACAAACGTCTCCACAGGGCCATCGTCTACCGCAAGTCCGATGAGACCGACCCCGAGAGTCTGGACAAGCGTGTCTTTGGCGATATCAAATACCGCCAGCTTGATGAAACCGATCCTGAGAACATTGACAAGCGGCTTAACAAGGGAAATATCTACCGCAGAGAGGCTTGATCAGCTACCGACAGGTTGGCTTGAAGTCCTTTATAGGTAAGTTATTTCTCTGTCACTATATATGCCCTTCTGTTACGTATTTGCACGAGTAACTATGCCGCTGAGAAAGTTGATTTCATGTTAGTGAAATACCGGCCTCGGTTCCATCAAGAGGTTGATTTGCATCAACAGGTCACAATGATCGCCTACCCATCACCGTTAAGAATGTAATGCTGGGTCTATTCCTTGGGTAAATGATGATGGTCTATTATCAAGCACTAGTCACGTCGCTTCATCGTGTCATACTGTCGTTTCTTCTAAAACTACAAGTCTATCCACACTCTACATGTTTAGTATTCTATACTTTAATAGAGTCAATCGGAAGCCAAACGTTAATGCGTAAGTTATTATGCCGAACATTTCAATTAATCATACCCATATGATTAAAGCTTGCCACACACAAGAATTAGGTACCAGTGAGTATTTCCAAACTGTTTTAGAATTGGCCCAACGCGTCCGGCATGTGCAAGTGGTACTATTGGGCTAGACGTGTTAAGGGTTTGTCTTCTCTAAATTTTCTCTAGGCTTCTAAACGATATGTAATGCCATCGAGGATTGGTCTGGGCTTGCTATTATTCACTACAGCCCAGATGCGCGTCGAGCTATAATATATAGCGGGCGATCTAGTATATACTATAAGTAATATTCCCAACCAATATGATACATCTTCAATGTAGATGTGCATTATAAAAATCGGCACACCCAGAAGGCAAGAATAGAAACTACGGATCACAAGCAGCATTCTAGCCAAATGCTACGTATCTAGAGGCACATCCCCACACGCTCAAATATCCGGGAATTGCGGCATTTTGAAATCAAAGATGATGACCATGTTGATGATGGTACTGATGAGGATGCCTTTTCTACGGATATATTAGCAAGGGATATGGTAGAAGTCCAGAGCATGACGTGGTAAACATACATGCAGAGCAGGAGTTTCACCGGCATTTGCGGAAAAGACAGAGCTGGCGCTCGGTGAAGCTAGCGCAGCTACAGATGAGCCGCCAGATGGTGTAGCAACATGGCTATGGCCATCGCAAACACCATACATAAAATGCTGAGACGAGAATGTTGATAGAGGACTGCCCTTGTGCAGCTGGCATTCGCCCCCTCTCACGCTGTAGAGCCAAGACGTGCATTCGGCAAGGCTATCGCAGTAGCTTGCACATTGTGAGCCGGTTTCGTAATTGGTAGTAAAGGCGAAGGGGGCACCGCTGAAAATACCCATTGTATTTGCGGAAATATGATCCAGGCAGCTGGCATATGTGTTACTGACAGTGGCGAACAGGAGGGAAATGAAATAGCTAGAAAGCTTCATCGTGGGTTAACGTAATGGCGGTTAAAGTGGCAGGTTTGTCTGTATGGTAAGAATGTAGGGAATGTGGGATGAGTAGTAGTAATTGAGGAACATATATCGGAGTAGAATGAGACTGAAAACACCGCATGGAAGAGAAGGAAATGGGAAAGTTCTGGTTCGATCCCCAGGCTCTGTTTCTCACCCTGTCCCGCTCGACTTCCAGATGACCCCAACAAGGTATTATGCCTAGCGATATGCCCGATCAGGGTCTTAGCCTTAGCACCGGAAGTGTGATCTACTTTGGGACTAAGTCTATGCTCGGTAAAAACCCTTTCTGTCCAGAGAAAAAAATTTATCCGTAGTCCCTGGTATTAGATTGCGGAGCTGCGGCTCTAGGACAGGCGAACACTCGTTTGGGGTTGAGGTCTCCGCTAGCATTCGATAGTTCCATGAAGCACAACGGTGGCGAGATAAGGGAAATTAGGGTCTCAGGTGAGGCCTGTCCTCTAAGTGGGGGCTCGCCGCATCGGCGCGATCCAAACGCTGAGCTAGGCACGGCGCCGGCTGTAGTTGACATGAGCGCCGAGAAAAGTAAACACTGGTTGCGTTATTTTCCAGTTGAAAAAATTGATATGGAGCGCAGTTTATCGTCACTGTGGCAATTAAGCGAACCTTTGCTTCAAAACGCCAACAGCATTTGTGACGTGAGGTGTAGTCCAGAAAGTATGTTGCTACTAGCCAAGAGAAGACAAGCTCTGCTAAGGCTTTATTGTCCGCGCCGAACCCTTGGCGTGCCCCGCATGGATATCCGGCCGACGCACACTCCAAGAGGCCTGAACCCTCCCTCGTCCCCCTTTTGAAGCGAAGGTCCTTGTCTCATACCTCAATTTCAGTAAGTTAGCTATTGGAGTCTTTATGTTTCTGCCTGGAGCGGACTCTCTGGACGTTCCGATTTGCCCACTGACAATAGGTGGGTCGAAATCGGTCGAGTAGTTCATGTACTAAAGGTCGGACGCACGGCCTGGCCCTTGCCTCGGTCGGAGATAACTAGTAGTCAGTTAATTTGGCCACTTTCAAGCAAAGCAACCTTTCTCGTAATTACCATAGTCAAGGAAATTATAGGCTGGGTTATATTGTCTTTGGATAACACTATGTGGTGGATTCATAAAATTGGTTAAACACTAGCGAGAGCTACACAAGCCGGTCGAAGGACTTCATAGACCGCTTAACTGCCCGAGGTACCCACATGGCCACTTTTTCCTAATGTAAAATTCTTGGCCAAAGGGTACTATGTCATCTCCTTGAAATATTCGGAAATCTACATTCAACACCTCAAAATCCGGCTCCAACGCAAGGAGTTTGTCACGAGTAGTAGGGTCTGGTGGCAGTATTTTCGCGCGTAAGCCGTCTGCAGAAGTTGACGGGTCTTGCTCTCTTGACGCAAATCGGAGATACAGCTTTTCCAAGCAGGGTACATCCGTAGGGCAGTGCGTTATCAGACTTTTCAGTTCGGTGTACAGTGCGGATGAGCACTGAAGGAGGCAATGGTCAATGAACAGATGACTGAGCGAGCGTGGAAGAACTTGCCAGAGTGGCGGTACCGGCTTCATGCTTCCATCTTCAGTAAATCGCAAGAGATTACCCCACCGCATACAAACGGTCTCTAACCGAAGGAAGTTCGAGAGAGATCCAAAAAAAACCGGTGGGGGGGTCTTTGCATCTTGCCGGACGTTCCAATCACTGAAGGTCAAACTCAAATGGCGGAGCGAAAAACGAGAGCTCTGCAGAGAGTGGTATAACTGACGTAGGTCTTGCCAGTACTGACTTTCATATTCATGCCAGCCCTGTTGTTGCAGTGTAAATGACTCGAGCGTTGAGCATCTTTTGAGAAGGCAAGGGAGGCTTGGCAATGCAGTTCCAGGGCATTCGAAATCCAGATGGGTGAGTTGTACGGTGGAGAGATCCTTTGGCATGCTAAGTTGAGATCGGTCACAAGGGTTTGAGACGTATAGCTTGCGCAAAGAAGGAATTCGAAGAAAGGGCAGTAATCGAGTCAGGGGAACCGCATCCACTGATAACTCAGATTCCCAGATACAAGGTCCGTTTGTAAGTGAGATATGCCTGAGCTTAGTCAAGATTCCTAACTCAGGATTGCTGGCCCACTCTATAACCCGCTCAAAGTGAGGTGAATGCCTAGGGGGGAACGGTCCGTCCTCATAACCTCCTATCCATACCTCTTCCGGAAGGGCAACCCCAAGCTTCTCAAGATTCACAAGCTGGACTAGCAACAGCGCTAGCCAGGCATCTTCAAAATGGTGGAGCGCCCGATGAAAATCCGTGCGCTCAGAAGATTGCTTGAGGTCTCTGCGCCAAGAAAAGAACTTGCGGCGATGTTTGCGTTTAGACTGTCCATATGGTAACATGAAGTGGCGATATTTTTCTTCGGCCAAAATCTCCAAGGGGGGTAGTTGTTCCCATTTCCCCTCCTTACAGTCGCTAGGATAAAGCTCCAAAGATCGAATCAATGGAGCAAGTGAAGGGTTTGTTATCATCACTTGAGTGAATCGACGGACAGGAAGAAGTGATTCGGGCATGATTCCGTACGCAGAACCCAGATGGTCGTATTCATTGAGAGGGAGCGAGACGTGGTGATATAAATGGGGAATAAACGCAGTGTACCATGCCTTACATACAAGAACCAATCGAGTGTAGTCAGGTGGGGTAAAGAAAGGTATAATATGAAGCAAAATCTCGCTCGGGATTTGAGCAAGCATTTTGGACGATATGTAGAAGATACGTGTAGCAGAGGAGGAAGCGACGAAGACGAAGTAGATAGGAGAATAGTTCAATCATTTAAGTAGCCGATGCGGGGCGACGGAGCAGCCTAATTATCCGAGCTGGTTGGGTCAAGGGCTCGGAGCAGGGAATTAGGGTCATAGGATCATAGTAATGTTGGTAATAATGTAGCTTAGTATCAGAAAGAAAAAGGACACTAAAGGCCCGACCGACTATCGGGAACTATTGACCTCACTCATTTCCATTAAAAGATTACACACATTCACAGGCAAAAGGTAGTTCTCCCTAAATAAGAGCATTCACTAGCATCAGGGAGCGTTTGTGGCCTAACCCCGAAATTATGCGCGACAGCTTGGCTCTGCGTCTAAAACATTGCGTAAGCTGGCAATGTTCTGTGCTATCGCTAGATGATCGCGGTATTGTTTGCCGTTCGAGCCTTTAATCCAGTCCTGATACCGCTTGAGCAGAACTTTGGACTTGGAAGAACTCTTCGATGCCTGGACAGCCGCTGTCTTGACCCAGTCAATGACTTTGATTTTACTTCCATCCACCGTAGTCTCCGTATCATACAGGCTCACACCCTCGTATCTTTTTTGGAACTCTTGCTCCAAGTGGACGAAGTTATCTTCCCACCGTTTTGCCTGAACTGCCTCGAGAGCTTCCTTCGCGCTGGACAGTAGGTTCTTATCAATAGTTCGAACCTCGCGAGCCTCTTGAATACGGTTCGTCACCCTCGCCGACAAAGCCACGTGATTCAAATCATCTCCGTCTTTCCACACTTGGTTGATTCTATATTTGTGACCCCATTTCATGGCGGAAAATGTTTTATCTGCATCCTCGATAGGCGGTGAGGTTGTGTCTCCGGCCGGTATCACGGACAGCGATTTCCCTTCAGCGGCGGTAGTTTTGAGAAACTCGTTAAAGGTGCAAACTGTGCCGGTTGCAGGGCTGCACTCGTATGCGATGTATCTGTCGGATTCCGGAAACGCGGCGACCTCAATTTGGTAAGCGTAATAGTAGTACACCATCTCGAAGATTATTGCACGCTGGGACGCTTGTCCTAGGGCTGCCCAACAGAGGGCACTTAAAAACACATGGAAGAGCCTCATGATTGAACAAGACAATCAGAAAAGAGCGAATCATGAATGTATGTTTGCAGGCTTGAGGTATCCCGATGAATCAACGAATAAACAATCTGCTAAAGAGAGAACTCAAAGAAACAATAATGAATGGAGGTAGCCCTGAACAAGGAATCCTAGACATGGCGGCGAATTTGGGATTCTTATTGCACATCCTGAGCCCAAAGCACGAGGATTGTTGCACCCATGTTAGTCTCTTTGACCATGGGAAATTAGCTTTGATCATAGGGAAACATAACAATAGTGTCGGAAGATGTCCCAGCTGGGTAAAAGCATGTTCTGGAGCCATAGGAGATAGGGTCCGGCTGCGACTAATCGTTAGCGTGGACGTTAAGAGCGTTGTATAGTCATCATGAATTGGAGTCTAGTGGATAAAGTCTAATATAGCTAGTTGGCTTATTATTATCAAGCTAGTTTCATTCGAAAAGTAGGTGTCATTTCAGCAATGCCAGGTTGCCCTAAAAAAGCATCTACCTTGGTGCAATTGCGAAATCCCGCAAAATGGGCCACCTCAATTAACGCTATACAAGTCATCCGAACTTCTTGCCCGCACTAGGTGGCATTCAAAAAATATAAGAAGAGATCCACGTCAGTTCTTACTATCACAATCTCCTCTTTTCGTCCATTCCTTCTTCTATCAGTCCTACGGGTTACCGTTCTTTCCTCATTCTCTAGTCACTCTTTCCACAGCGTTTCCTCGGGTTTTTTGGGGCGCCGAAAGGTTTTCACTAGGTTACGTTCCTATTTTCTTATGCCCCCAATGGGCTTCGTTTTTCACATTCTCTTTCTTTTTGTTGCTCATGTTCATGCACGAGCAGTCTTTGCTCATTTCATGGTATACACTTTTCCCTCTACAAAAATCTAATTTCGTCCGGAACAAAACATTGATGTCTTAGTAGGTGTCTAACACGGAAGGCTACACTGTCGATGACTGGGAGGCTGAAATGGCCCTTGCCATTGAGGCAAAGATCGATGCTTTTGCACTCAACATCGCTGCGGGTCAGGCTGTGAATACTGCTTCCGTGGCAAATGCTTTCCTCGCTGCTGAGAACGCCGGCTTTTATCTCTTCTTTTCATTTGATTATGCTGGAAACGGCGCTTGGGATAAAGCTGATGTGATTGATTATATCAGCGCTTATAACTCCCCAAATGTGTACTTTTATTACAAAGATAAACCTTTTGTCTCTACGTTCGAGGGCCCTGCCAACGCAGAAGACTGGGTGGATATCAAGTCAGAAACAGGATGTTTCTTCATACCAGACTGGTCATCACTTGGAGCCATGGAAGCAATGGAGCAAGCTGATGGTGTCGCCGATGGGCTGTTTAGTTGGGCTGCCTGGCCAGATGGTCCTGCGGATATCGACACATACACCGATGCCTCTTATATAAACTACCTTGAGGGCAAGCCCTATATGATGCCTGTTTCGCCGTGGTTTTTTACTAACATGCCGGGTTACAACAAGAATTGGCTCTGGCGAGGAGACGACATGTGGTTCGATCGTTGGAACCAGGCATTATTCATTGCGCCGGAATTCATTGAGATCATTTCATGGAATGATTTTGGCGAATCTCATTATATCGGTCCGATAAAGTCATCAAATGATCCTCTAGCCAACAAGACATACACCGCCTTTGATACTGGACTGGCACCTTACAACTATGTCCTCAACATGCCGCATGATGGGTGGCGCGATTTCCTTCCCTATGTGATTGAAACATATAAAAACAACATATCTACCATCACCCAAGAAGGTGTGACTGGCTGGTATCGCCTGAATAAAGCTGGGGCCTGCTCTTCTGATGGAGGAACCACTGGTAATACAGCCAGTGAGCTTCAGGTTGAGTACTGGCCTTATGAGATTGTGCAAGACAAGATCTTCTATTCGGCTCTTCTCGGATCTCAGGCCGATATCACAGTGTCTGTTGGTGGCACTGACCTTGGGGCCTCATGGACCGCAACCCCCAGCGGTGATGTTGGGGTCTATCATGGCAGCGTGTCATTCTCTGGTCATTCCGGTGCGGTGGTCATTACTATTAGTCGCGGTGGTGCTACAATTGCCAGTATAGACGGTCAATCAATCTCGTCCGGTTGCGCTGCTGCTTCCGATATCGAAAATTGGAATGCCTGGGTTGGGAGCAGTATGTCCTCCAACACCATCAGTGTAACTCCAGCCACATCCCTTTCCAATGAGACATGTATCGAGGGTTGGGGTGCTGGCAATTTTCTCGGGCTCTGCTCCGCGGCCTGTTCTTGGGGCTACTGTCCGATCACTGCTTGTGTTTGTTCCAAACTCGGCCCGCCACCAACTGTACCGGAGGAGACAGGGGTCGAAGGCTATCCGATATCTGGCGAAGATGCTAGCTACAGTGGCCTGTGTTCGTTCGACTGCAATCATGGTTACTGTCCGAGTACTGCGTGCGGGACGGTCGAAGTAACTCTTACGGTTCCTACAGTGTCCGACTTCGCTGCGAAAGCATGCACGGCCGGTGAGGGCACTGGTGATTTCGTAAATCTTTGTGCCTTTGGTTGCGCACACGGCTATTGTCCCATCCATGCTTGCAACTGCACCGCGACTGGGACGCTCGACCTGTTCTCCGTGGTCAACAGCAGTGCCACAGCCCATCTGCTCTCTGGCGATGACGACTATGGTCTATGCGACTTTGCCTGCGAGCGTGACAGGTGCTATGACCAGTGCGAACTTGGCGATGCTTACTCAGATAGTGACGAGCTCTCCTGTACGGACGATGACACACGGTCCTGGTGCGAAGTGACCTCGCCGTGCAATTATAACCTGACTATATCTACGCTGGAGGACCTGGACATCCAAAGTGCTTACATGCAGGATGAGTGCATCTCATACTATATGTTGACCGTGTTGTACAATTTGATTGACGAAGTGGTGGCAAACTATACGGAGATTATGGCCGACAACAACTACAACAAGACCCTGAAGTACTACAAGGAATACGTCGAGAGTAATATCACATCCACTCTCGCTAGTGTCATGGAATGGGCACCTGCCGGACCGGGCTTGTCTTACTTTGACTGCGTCATCGAATGGAAGGGCAAGAACGAGTCCGCGACAAGCTGTCCCAACTACAGCGCTACTGGAGTTTTCAACGTATACTATGAGGTCAAGAACTCCACGGAATTCGAGGAAATGCTACTGGAGGACTACGGCATCCAGCCCGACTGGTTCAAGTACGGTACCGAGAAGGACTCCTATCTCTGCGATGGAGAGAGTATCCTGGCCCCTTCGTGCCATGACTCTGTCGTCACATATATAAACATACCCAAGAAGGCCGACTATGTCAACATCACCGATCCCCGGGTAGTGGTCGAGAAAGCCCTACCAAATCTGGACAACCTGCAGGCCAACATCCTCGCGGTACAGCTGCAGATCTTGCTGGGATCTTGGCCCGGTTTCACGGACGACATCGTACAGAGTATCTCATTTGCGGTGGAGCTTCTCCTTCAGGCAGTCAGTTCCATGCAAGAAGTCGTGGCAATTGGGAAGGCAGAAGAAGCCTGGAAGAAAAAGGAAATGATTGAGGATATCATCAGCGCCATCTTCCTGGCTATTCCTTTTGTTGGCGAGGCAGACGCTATCAGTGATATATTCCTGGATGTGTCCCGAGTTGCGACAGTAGTTGGAGACACTGCTATTGTGGCTGATAGTATCTATGAGATTGTGGAGGATCCTGACAATCGTGTCGCCACAATTTTGACAACTCTCCTTCTGGTTGGGCAGCGCTCTGCAGAGGAATACGGAACTATGGCCGCAGCCCGGCGAGATATCCCGGATGAGACTATAGAATCTCTTGGGCCGGTCTTTAAGGAGAAAAATACTCAGATCGAGAATCTAGTCAAGGACTGTGCGGCTGCTTAGACCTAGACTCATGAGTGAACAGAATGTGTTTCATTAGGACAGATCCCGTGATTGTTACATGAAATCAGCAACAGCTCGCAAACCTTTGAATAGCAGATCCTTTCTATAGCACTAAACCGGTAGCCGAGTCAGACCTGAACTTAGTTGAAACAATTTCTACGTAGTCATCATCCTATGCTTCGTGCCAAGCAGACTCGCCATCAGAAACTTTACTATGTGATCCGTAGTTAGCATTTTAACTTCTTATGCTTCATTCTTCGGACAACTACCTGCAAGATGTGCCAACTAGTAAGTATTCCCACCAAAACAATGGCTAACAGGGTGGTATTTGCTACTGCTTCCGCACAAAATGCAGAACTGATCAAAGTCTGCTCTTATAGATATGACCCGGCAGAATGTAGTCCTTCGCCTTGTAGTGTGATGAGGGATAAGTTCCGGATTTCTAACAACATCACTCTATTCACATTCAAGTCCATCATTCAAGATATATACTAAAATTGTGAATGGGGCGGTGCCGCCCTCCTAAAGCTTTCGGTATTGATATCAGCCCAACATCTGATGATAGGCAGATCTTGTCTCCTCATGTTGATACACCAGATATGGTCGTGCGCTGAGTATACTGAACCTTTTATATGATAGGACATTCACTATATTATCACACGTGATACTATATGTGTTACTTGAGAATGTCTGAGCCAGATGAAGACCGCAAGTAATTATGTAGTTTTAACATTAGCTGATTACTTGATATATAGTCGGAATTTCAAGTCCTCCAATAATAATTTATCCTTCTCAAAGAACAACACACCCTCATATTGTCCTTCAAATAAACCCCAGTACTCCAATTGTTCCATTGCGTCTAGACACACATCATCCTTTGTTCGCTCGGTATGTTTCTCGGCATTTTCAAGATTCACAATAGAACTGTAGCAAGTCATCGGGAATCCGTATGATAAATCAAGGGGGGTCACGTACCATTGTCCACTTTGGAGCTCCCACATAATATTTTCTCTTCGTGGATCCCAATGAGTGAAATGGCGGGACTGCAGTTCCCTGTAGGTCCGTTAGCAGGGCTCTAATTCGGAAATGTGTCTACCTCAGAGT
This sequence comes from Aspergillus tubingensis, assembly GCF_013340325.1. NCBI lineage: Eukaryota > Fungi > Ascomycota > Eurotiomycetes > Eurotiales > Aspergillaceae > Aspergillus > Aspergillus tubingensis. The sequence continues at coordinate 822,694 of NW_023336279.1, read as the reverse complement.
CTTCTGTGCCGGAAGTTATAGAACATGCATACCATAACGCTTCAATGAATGCAATTCGAATACGGTTTTGCTCCTCTTTTCGAAGTGTGTCGAAGAAATGTAGATTCTCCCCAGGGACCTTCTGCATCACAATATATGCATTGTACCCGCCTGGTAATTCATCGCTAAAGACTTGTCTTTCGACAGCGTACCCAAGAAGCTTAGGTATCCTCCTGCAGTCTTCTAATTGCGATAGATTATATATTTCGCGGTAAACACCGTCACTAGGCTCGGAATACCTATGGTTACTCCAAAACGTGATTCTATTGATGTTAGTCCAATATGTTCCTTCCTTGTGGCCATATTTATACTTTAATCAACAGTGTAAACTTACTGCTTTTTGATTTTTATGACATCTGGCGTATTGGAAGGTTGATCAACTCTTGTAGCTTCATAAACCTCATGTCGCTCATACATAAAGCCACCTTGTGGGTCTTCCTGCTTCCGAATTTTGCTTGAGAGATTTCTACCGACTTTCCAGGCCCCGAATTCAAAGTCTAGTCGAGTATCGAATAGTGGTTTGTGACGATAAATACTGGAAGCCATGGTTGTCGCGATCAAGGCGGTAATAGTGGGAATTCTGAGAACAGGGAGAAATCCGTAACGACCAACAACGTCACGTGGTGTGGCCTTTTTAATTTTGATCAGGGAAACGTTGTGTTCTCTTGATTGTCATTCACAATGAATTGATGAATGGCCGGTATTGTTCTAGTCCTCAATCCAGGTGCTCATAGGACAAGGTACATGTTATCATGCTTCGCTGGCTTCGAAAACATGAAGGTGAATAGAACACTCATTAACAACAACAAATATATATCAAAACAGGAAATTATCACCAAGACTTCAAGATAGCAATGTCACTGTTTTCCCTGTTCCTCAACGTCTGTCATGAACAGTGCAATCCGAGATCAGAAGGTCTTAACTAACAATCTAGCTGCCTTGCTTGACTTTCACGAGGCATAGTAGTGACCAGAAGGATGGGATGAAGAGGGGTGATATTACCCATTTCTCGCCCCTCTCGTAAGCTGTCATATGCTATATCTGCGAACCGGCTCCTCCAAGCTCAACACCATGTTCATCCCGAAAGCTGTCAACGATATATCTACAGTTGACATTTGAGTCTGACTACGACTCATGTGACCTCAGCTAGCGCCCGGGCATTGAGGGGGTCTCACTTAACAGCCCTTAAACTCTCCGTTTCGACTTCAACATCAACCATCTCCAAATACTTTGTCAATTCTATCAGTCGAATCCTCCAAAATGGAAAGGAAAAAATGGAGAATGCTAGGTAAGAAATCCAAATCTTCGTAACCCACACATCTTTAACTAGACCCTCGCCCAAATAACAGAGAACAACCCCGACGTAATGAACCAACTAGCAGCAAAGCTAGGCTTATCGCCGGAGCTACAATTCTACGACGTCTACTCCCTAGACGACCCCTCGCAACTCACCCACATTCCCCGACCTGCCCTAGCCTTGTTGGTGATCATCCCACTTACACCAGCCTGGGACCAAAACCGCAAGGCCGAAGACGCTGACAAAGAAGAACCTTATCCTGGCTTTGGCCGCCCTGATGAGCCCGTCATCTGGTTCAAGCAAACCATCGGTCACGCCTGTGGCTCGATCGGTCTGCTTCATAGCGTGATCAATGGTCCGGCGGTTGACTTTATCAAGCCTGATTCCGATCTCGCGGAGATACGCAAGCAAGCTATACCGCTGGATATGGACAAACGCGCTGAGATGCTGTACAACAGTGAGGCGTTTGAAGTGGCTCACAAGTCAGTCGAGCAGGCTGGTGATACCGATGCAGATCTAATGGATGATCGTCATGGTGGGCATTTTGTTAGTTTCGTCAAGAGTGGCGGGAAGCTCTGGGAGCTGGAGGGGTCGAGGAAGGGGCCTCTGGAGAGGGGAGATCTTGCTGAGGATGAGGATGTTCTTAGTCCACGAGCGCTTGATATGGGTATCAAGAGGATTATCAAATTGAATGCGGATGAAGGAGGAAGCCTGCTTTTTAGTTGCATTGCTTTGGCTCATAAGGCTTAGAGCCATGCTCAATGCTCAATTGATATACTGTGTACGGAGTACTACTACAGCGATGACTGTTATCTGCAATCCTATTGGTGGTGAAGTCCCGCCGCTGCTCTACATGATGACTAATTGTCATCTCGGCTGTCGCCGGCTCCACCAGCAAAGTCAGCTAGCGCAAGCGAGGACCCACCGGCAAGGTATAAAAGGCGGCTTCCCCCCCAAAGATTTTGAAAATCAAGCGACTCTACGTTAGTGTCCCTCCCCCCTACATTGGGATGATCCCACTGAAGACTTATTTGCTAACCACCTTTTTGCCTACAGTTCAAAGAATCACTTTAGAGTAGACGTCCCACCTCTGAGCTCTTCTAAAGAGCCACAGAATCTCCACCCTTGCTGATGACTGCTATGTCCTCGATGCCCTAAAGTGAAGCCGTTTTTTACTTCCGACTCGACTTCGCATTTGCACGCTCTGTTACGATCTGTCGTCAGATGGACTTGTTTCGGGTGTCGTTGCGATGGTCCAGGGAGTGGTGATGATCTTTACCTTGTCATGATGTCTTGACTTCGGTCGGTCGGACTTGGTGGGTGTCGAGGAGGTCTGAAAGGTGTTTTCCCTTTATCTTTGATTTTTCTTTATCTTTTATCTTGTTTTCCAGTTGGGAAAAATAAACATTAAATTTAAAAATGGAAAAACAATTCAACAAGCATGATCATTATAATTTCTTCTACTGTCAGGTTTCTTCACCTGTCATCTAGACACTTGACGTTGATAATGATAAGCCCGCCCGACCACAAGTTTTTAGAAACGTCGCAATCACTTTCTCGCCATCGCTATGGTTTGGCGAAATCGAACTGAGATCCCCGCTGTCTGCGTTGGAGCAATCTACGATTCGGATCTGATGAGCCTGAAAGGGCTTATTCGTACGTTTATGTCGCAGTCTTGATTGGAAGGGGTATTGATCGATCATTGTATCTACCTGCGAACTACACTTATAACACGGGTTCAGTCGCCAAGGTCGCCACCAAGCGAGCTATTCTGAAGGCATAAAGACAATCTCTCCCGACTCAACCTTTTTCCGCCAAAGGGCCTTGAACGTCTCTTGCTGCTGTGTAAATCTCTGCACGTACTCCTGACCTTCTTCAGATATTCTCGCTATTGCTCGCCTTCTGTCCACATATCCTTGTATCTCTTCTCTTGACATGTCGCGCCTCTCAATTTCCTCGTCGAACTCTGACATCTGAATTTGTGCTTCTTCCTGCTTCTGTAGTGCTTTTCCATATCGTAATCGGGCCTCAGCAACCCAGTTCTCGACTAGCTCGTTTGCCATATCAGGTGGGGCGTAGAAAGCGAGCCCCAAAACTCTTTCCTGAATTGAAGACAGTAGCTGACTGAAATGCTGCACCTTGTTCCACGGAATCCATTCGGCTTGCTGCTCAACTTGGGTATCATGAGTTTGCTCCTGTTGTTGAAGCGCTAGCTGAGGTTCCTGATATGCTTGCTGAACATCCCTGAGTCGTTGCGACAAAAGTGTCATCCTGGTGTGTGCCGTCTCGTACTCTTGGCTCGGGCGATCACTATCATTAAGAATTTTCCACAGGTTTCGCACGAGCTCCTTATGTGCTCCTTTCTCCTGCTTACCCAGGTGTGGCATATTCTCGATTTCGTCGATGGTAAGCAAGCCGGGATCCTGCCAATGTGAATTTGCCGAATTGGGTTCGCCTGTCGTGGCTTTTAGTGCTCGGGTCGAAGACTTGTCCGTCATTTTGACGTTCTGTGGCCGCTTTGGAGAGGAACGTGTGCAGTTATGCATGCGGTATGCTCTCGTGTCCTGGAATTCTTCTTTGCAGAATCTGCACACTAAAGCGATCCTCGCTCGCTTGGAAGGGAAAGAGTGCATTTCCCTTGCCTTTTTCTCATGAGTATCCGCGATATGTTTTTCGAGTTGCCTCTTTGAGCTGAACCCAATAGTAGCTCTGTAACATTGAGGAAAGGAGCATTCAAAAGCTCTATCGTGCTTGCTCAAATGAGATTCTCTTTGCTGGACAGTCTCGAATCCTTGATGAAAGAACTCGCAGCTCATTCTGGGGCATTTATAGAGACGGTGGCCGTAGAAGGAATAGAGTACTCTGCTATCAGCTCTCCCATTGGCCGTATTTTCTGAGGCGGTTTTCTCTAGAATTTTCCTGATGCGAGTGATAACATCAGGTATGTCGAGACATTCATTGGTTGCTGCGTCTTGAGTGAAACAGCTTATTTGATTCTGCGTTGAGGCGAAGGCGTTAAGGAATTTCTCCGATGTAGACCAGGGTCCGTGTTCTTCAATCCGCCTCTTTACCTCATATGCAGAAGAGGGAATGTTGATTTCTTTTGCGGGATGTCGGTAGTGCGACTCTAGAAATTTCGAAAGAACTTCAATCAGCATCATAGCGTCCTGCCGATCTATGGTGCGCTTGAGGCCCTCCTGGAGATGGGATGACCAGAAGCATACTGCGTAGTCTAGGAATGTGTAATATCCAGTGTTTATGAGGTCTGCAACAGACTCGTCTGGCAGGAATGTCTCAAACCCGGGTAGAGCTAGGTAGCCCATGCAGAGAGAAGCCATCCTCAGCTCCACTTGTCTGACATCAATGAAATTTGTTCGAATAAGGAACCTAAGGCCCAATAATGTCAGAAAATAAGGAAGCGGATTTAGAGAAGCTAAACAGGGTGGCGGCAGCCTTCCAGCTTAGAATGTGGACTTACAGCTTTGCAGTTGCATGAACAAGTTCAAGAGAACCATCGGTCTTGACTTCGACAAGCGAATCGCATAGGTCTCTAGAATCAAGGATCCATTGGCGACCTTCAAAGTCAACATCTTCGGCTTCAAGGTCAATTGAAACCGCGCCCTGTATCTCTCGCCATTGGAGTCTCCGTTTTGCGCACACTAGCCAGCCGAGAAGCTGAACTGCATGATTTCGTGAAGCCTGTTCTTCAAGGATATTGTTCAATATCCGCTCGTATCTGCATACCCCAGCACGGTTCAGCCTGAAAGATCAACTGAATATCAAGGGACAAGACTCACGCTTGGTCAAGTTGAGTTGGTATTTCTTTCGTGTTCAGCTCTTTATACAGATCACCAGGTGAGACTTGACAGTAAAGGTTGTTCATAACAAGCTTCGCGAGAAGAAACATCCCTTAGAAACACTTCTATCAGAAAGAACCATTTGATTTCTCACATAGCATATTCGTAACCTACCGCCCGCCTTTTCCATGACAAGCTCAACCATCGCTTTTGTGCTTTCGTCATTGAGTTGAAATTTCTTTTGCACCTCTGAGCCTCGGGACCTTATATATGTATAGATGTCGTCTCGCGTATCCTTCGAAGTGATTTCCAAGCTTGGAATATCACGTAAAGTCTTGGAGGTGATCGCGTCCCTTTGTGACACAAGAATACATATCGTGGAATCTGAACTATCACGATTCTGTGGATGCTCGCTCATGAGGCGGATCCATTGAAGGATCTTCTTCCTTTCTATCTTACTGCACTCATCAAGACCATCGAGGATAATGCAAACTTGTCCCGAATTTCTCATCATTACCTCGAGTAGCTCTTTGGCTATCATTTCTGATGAAAATGCGCGCTTGCCTTTGCGACACATCTCTTCGAAGACATAAGGTATCAGATCGCCGTTTTTGTCTAGCAGCTGTGCCACAACACTGGCAGCAAAGCTAAGGAAGGAGCTTCGTTGCGAATCGCCATGCCTGAAATAGAACCAAATCGTAGATTGATAGCATTTGAGACAATCTTCGACCATTAGGGATGTCAAGATAGTCTTTCCTGCAGCATGATGAATTAGTGGAGACCTCTTCCGATTATAGACATTAGGATAATACCAGCGCCTGGGATACCGTTCACCCAGAGCATCCGCTGCGCATTTCTTTCCTTCCACGCACAATAAATCTTGTGACGCAAAATCCAAGTTCCGGCTTGAGTATTGCAATTTCGCACACTCCTGAAAGATTCTTGATCACTTGCAACGTCTGCGCTATTCAGCCAGCATTGAATATCTCTCAACTGGCGCATTGTCTCGTCTTTTCGCAACTTCTTAAGTGCATCGGCGGATCTGATCCCTTCTACGCGGATCTCTTCGAGTTGCGCAAAAGTGAGCCTATCCCCAAAGACCTGTCTGTGGCGTTTCAAACTGTCGACAACCGGTCCGAACTTTGCCTTATAGGTGGACCAGGTAGCCTGAAAGACCTGTTTCCACACTTGGTGAGATCAATATTATGTACTCGAATGCCTCCAATGGCACATCACTCACTTGGCTTCCTGAAGTAAGCAACCGCAGTTTTGTGAAACTCCAGAATGTCATGAAACATAGACTCCACAGCTCGTTGAACTAGAGGGTTTCCATCAATGAGTCCATTGCAACTTTCTAGAAGCTCTAGGCTTTCTCCGATGACTTTATAAGTATCCAAGAGCTCGTTGAAAGCTTCAGATACAGAACTCGCAACCTGCAGAATATTAGGAGCTGGAAGCATAGAGATCCAGATTGGGCAATACCTGTAATAGAAACTTCATTGGCCCCTGTTCGAACATGTAAGCCAGTATCAACGCATCGGATCATAACGGGCTGGGGAGTACCCAAACAAATCCCAGAAGATTAGTCGTGTTCAGCAAGGTCTCTATAACTTCACCATGTCTCTCCATTATATCAACAAACTTAGAGAGTCGTCGCATATTTTGCAGGCGTCTTTCTGTGGCTTGTTTCCTTTCGATCTTGGCGATTGAGCGTTTAAGAGCTGCCAAAGATGTCATCTCGAATTCCCGCACAAGGATAGGCCCTGACTGAGACTTGAATGAATCCAGGGCCAGCTGAAAGCTGGTGACTTTTTCCGTCGCCATGTCTTTTATCGTCTCTTGGCTGGTAGAAAGACACGTCAGGCCTCTCTGTCTTCAATCGCGACAAGGCTGTGATGGCATGGCGGATGGCCCGTGGCCGACCGGGCAGCGATGTGGCAGTGCAGCTGATGCGTCAAGCGGCTAGCGCCAGAAATCTCCTGAGATCAACATCTTACGGGTAGTTCCCTCATGAGCAGAACCCGCGAGAATTCGTCTTCGTACACAGCGCACGGGAGAAGGCTGTCTATGATAGTGGAGTGTTTGTTCTGTTATAACGAGGGCGAGACATGGCAGAAAATCGGGCTGTTGGCGGCATCAAGAGGAAATACCCCGCTGACGGAGTCGGGGGCTTCTGTGATGGTCCGGACTCTTCCAAAGCCCGCAAAGTCAAACAGGAACAGGTCCATCGCGAAGAAAGCGATCGAACAAACGGCAAGTACAATCCTAGCCAACAGCCAGACGGCTCCGTAGTAAATGCAAACAATACAATAATTTGCTTTGGATCTGTACGTGCCTACACCGGTTTCCTTTTGATCCATTTGCTTACCAAAATAGATTTGCAACATTCATGCGCAATTCCTCACTGGCCCACCTGCAGGTTGCAACTCCTCCTTATCAAACGCACATGGAGATAACAAGGAATCGACTCATCATCTTGAGATTCTTTTGGGTTCTGAGAACTGTGTAATATACTCTCCATTGGCAGATGATATAATAGGCTTCGTCAATTTGGGAGTTTCCAACGCTCTGAAGGATTTATTCGAAATTGAAGACACACGACTGACAATCTCTCTTCTACATTCAGAGTGGAAATGTATGACACAATACAACACTTCGAAATCCTGGGAAACAAGTGTCGAGATCACTATTTTTGGATCACGGAAGAATGCTCTGCTTGTTGGTGATTGCTTATCATCTCAAGCATTATTCCTTCAAGACCCGACAACCTATTGTGATATTCAATATGAAAACCCTCATAAATTCCCATTCATGAGTGTTGAGGAGCTTGATAGCGAAGCATCTGATTTAGATGACTACGATTGCCTTACTATCGATGAACCTGTACCTACTTCCGCCAAAATCTCAAAGAGAAGGTTGCAGAATCTACTTGACAATTTGCACGAGCACGACTACCTTGAGCAAGTTCAGCCCGATGAGCACCTGATTATTCCACTTTTTGCGTGTGTATTTATAAAGACTTTGTTGGCACTTTCTCCCGATTAACATACTATGCAGCCACCAGAAAGAAGGCATCGATTTTATGATACGCCGAGAAACGGGTCGATCAACATCTTCCATATCCCTCTGGGATGCTCAGATGGACAATTACAGCAATCTTTGGTAAGAAGGCTTAGTAGGAGCTATTTCATGCTGGTATGCTGATTTGATCTCCACCAGCCATTATCATGCAATCACCGGTGATTCCGCTCTAGAGGTCCCAGTTGGCCCCTTGGGTGGCATCATTGCGGATACGATGGGCCTTGGTAAAACAGTGACAACGTTGTCAACCATTGCCAGCACTCTTCTTCACGCGAAAGAATGGGGCAAGAGAAGGGGCACGCCTTGGTCGGCTGGTCTAAGAACAGTAGCAGCCACAATGGTTGTTGTCCCAAATGAAGGTGAGATGCGACCCTGATACACAATTCAAGATGCTCGTTCTTACTATCCAAGCGTTGATGGAACAATGGCTCGATGAGATCCGCGAGTAGGTTTTCCACAGATCCCCAATGAGCTTCATTGAGTATAGTTCTAATTTTCATAAGTAAATTCAAGCCGGGAACTTTCAAAACCTGCAAATACCACGGTGCCTCGCGCAAAGTCCATTTCCCCACCTTCGAGGACTACGATATTGTGTTGACAACATACGGAACTATCAGTACGGAGTTTACTGAGAAGGAAAGTCCAATATTCCGAACAACCTTCTTTCGCATCGTTTTGGATGAAGGTACGATTGTAATAACTAAACCGCATAAAGATCGTTGATAACAAACAAAGTGTAGCACACCACATAAAATCGAGGTCCACGAGGATCCATGAAGCGGCATGTAATATTTCAGCAGACAGACGCTGGTGTCTCACTGGGACCCCAATACAGAATGATCTCGATGATCTTGGTGCTCTGGTGTCTTTCCTTCGTGTCCCTCTACTTGAAGAACGAGAAGTTTTCCGGAAACACATTGTCTATCAAACCAACAACATAGGTGGCAATCGCTTTGAAAACCTTCGCTTATTGCTTAGTTGTATATGCCTTCGTCGAACTATGAGCCTTGGTATGCTTGCGGAACCAACGATCAACAATCTAAAGTTGAACCTGGCTCCCGAAGAAAGGGAAGCATACAATAATATACTGGACTATCACAATCGACTCATTGATATCTCAGTCAGCAAAGTGGGCTCCGCGGGTGCGTTCCAAACAGTTCTGCAGCTGCGAATATTCTGCAATAACGGGCTCTACAGAAAGAAGGACATCCGAGCCTCCCCTACCGATCTCCTTACTTCTGAAGAGTACTTGAAATTTCTGCAAGAGAACCATGGATCTCAGTCTCCTGGTATTGACAGTGAAACTCTGGCTCTTGGCTCATACAAGTTCTCAGACTCTAAATCTTCTCCTGAATCCTCTTATTCGATCGGCGAACCTTGCAGAATGTCCCTACAAATCAGTAATATCCTGGACCTGGCAAAAATAGAAAGTCCTGCGTCCGAGCTATTGCACACTCCTCATCTATTTCGGGAATCTCTGACCCCGGAGTACTTATCTCTGGTCGATCAATCTCCGCAAACTCTCGAAGGGATGTTCTCAACAAAACATCGTGCCATTTTGAAGACTATCCTTGGCCATATTCCGCAAGAGAAAGGGTATAGCTAAGTCTCTATCCATCTGTGTAGCTACGCTAACCTCTTTTATAGAATTGTCTTCTCAGCCTGGACCAAGAGCCTCGACATCATGGCTGAGCTGCTACGCCAGCACGACATTACCTTTGCCCGAGTAGACGGTTCCATGTCGTTTTCGCAACGTCAGCAGGCCTTCCATAGCTTCAAAACGAGCAGTCACGTGAATATTCTTTTGATGACTATTGGCACCGGTGCGGTTGGGTATGTATTCATCTTCCTAAGCTGTCCTTACGTGCAAGATTGCTGATATTCAAGCAGACTGAATCTCTCCATCGCCACACGGGTGCATATCATGGAACCATCGTGGAATCCAACGGTCGAGCAGCAGGCAATCGGGCGCGTTGTTCGTCTCGGGCAAAAGCGACCGGTGGTGATCACTCGGTATATTATGGAAGATACAGTTGAAGAGGTATCCATCTTTCTAACAATATACCTTCGAGGAATCTAGCACTAACAGTCCTCAAGAGCGTAGTGTCTCGCCAAGACTTGAAACTCGACGTCGCTATGAGTGGTTTTGAGAGGGCTTCTCATGAAGGAGCTGGTGATGATGAATCCTTTAATGGGAGATGAGGTCTGATTCAATTGTTACTACTGATCGTCGATAGAATCTAGAATTGTTTCAATATATATACTGAAATTAAACAGATGTTGATTTCATGAGTGAAGAATCTGGACGAAGAGCTGACAGGCTGGACGCATTCCCATATGGGTCATATTGCGACTCAAAATTATACCTGACCGAATGTAAGTTCAATTGCATGAGTAAAGACCATATGGGTACAAAATGACCTGATATGAATTGATATTTATGATTATTCCTCAATGTAAGACTCTTAACCAAGAGATTTGTACTTCAATGTCTTGTCCTTTTGTGAAGAATGATATACTTACAAGGGGATGACTTCCCGCCTCCAGACGTACCCGGTATATATGTCCAATTCAATTGGAGTCAATATAACGGGTCCCACTGATTAACCATACTATATCAAGGGACATCTTTCTCCATGCCCTGATGCTAGCAATTTTGGGGGACGAGACTCTTACAATGATTCTCCTGCTGGCCGCAAAAGCCATCCCCTGGTTCATCGACCCGTACGCTCTTATAACCCGCGTAGGCATCAAAAAGCGGCACCAGCTCTTGATGCCCAGTCTCCACCGCCCACATCAACGCTGTTCGCCCCTCCTCATCCCTTATTGTGACATCTACATCCTCACAGCTAAGCAGCAGCTCCACCGCGGCCGCCGCACCGCGCCGCGCCGCCCACATAAGCGGAGTCGCCCCATCCCAGTCCCGGACATTCGCATTCACCCGTGACGGAAGCTGAAGCAAGCACCGCACAATCTCGATATGTCCCCCTGCTGCCGCGAAAGCCAGCGGCGTCCAGTTCTCAGAATCCGGTGCATCGGGCTCGATTGCCTCTTCCTCCAGCAAAAGCCGGACCACCTCCGTCGAACCCGCAATTGCTGCCTGGGCAAGAGGTGTCCGGCCGTCCCAGTCCTCGCGATTTACATCCACACGCGCGTCGCGCAGCAGGAGCCTCACGATGACGATATACCCTGCACTGGCGGCCGCCGCTAACGCTGTGTCGCCGTTATCGTCCTGCGCGTTGACATCCACGGAGGACCTGTCGAGTAGTAAGCGGACGACTTCGGCGTGGCCATGCCGCGCGGCGATAATCAAGGAAGTCTGGAATGAGGAGGGGCAGCGGATGTTGGGATTACAGCCTGGGATCGCGAGGATGGCCTGCATCATGTCGGCCCGATTCCGCGCGGCAGCCCATAGGAGCGCGACGCTGTGGTGGTACTTCACATTGTGGTGGTAGAGACAAGCCTGGAGCATGTGGTAGAGTTGCTGGTTGGTTTGGATGAGGGCGTTTAGGTCCCCCTGGCTGGGGAGATAATCGGCCATGTAGAGCAGGAGCTCTGTGGGAAGTTCGAGGAGGCCCACTCCAATCGGATGTATGTTGGGTCGATTCATGTTAGTTGTTTGCATTTATCCTCTTGCATCAAACCATGGATGCAATGCTAGATAGACGGTGATTTGGCCCTTTGATGGCGTCTTGCGTCGTACACTGGAAATACGAGTGATGGTAAGGATACTGGCTCCGGGTGGGAAGGGTATGGCTTATAAATTTGCGAAGGATCAATTTGCTAAGACGCATGAAACGTGGGATACTACCATTGGAAGATTCTCGGTAGGCAACGCAGGATAAGTACGCTCGTTCATCCACGGCCGCACTCGCGCATGATCTGAGTTTATATAATATAAACCTCGATAGAACCATGTTGGTCGTACCCTGTAGCTTCCTTGTAGAGCATGCTGGCCTTGGAGTCTGTATACCTCAAGGGAAGAATCCCACTCAAGCGAGAAGACTTGAGCTGAAGTATATTGGGCTTACCGTCGCGAGATGGGACCTCCGAGAGCTCGAGGGCGGCGTATCCATTTACAACCTTTCTCAAAGTGGCCAGGATTGGCTGTTCCATTGCCCTCTTCAGTGTGTGCATTAGAACTGCATTGGCTGCGTGGCTTGTGCGATCTAAGCACATGCTTTCACTAAGCGCTGATCCGTAGGGCATTAGTTCAAGTCCGCGGGGATTACTTCTGAGGTGACGGCCTGGTGGTGTTGGCTCGTACAATGGTGCTACAAGCTCGTTACTTCTTTAATCATTCCTCATTGCAACGCACAAATATCCTGCTTACCTTGACTATTGGACGACTGTGAACTATGTCTTGTCTTACCCTTAAGATTTAATTTCCTCGGTTGTTGAAGATGGGGCTTCGGAATGATCCTGGTATGAAGCAGTGTGCCCCATCTGTCATCCATTGGATGATCCCCTGATGACGCCGTTGAAAGGCCGGAGTGGACGGGCCGATTACTTATGAGAGCGACTGAAGATTCATACTCGGAATCCCGTAACAACGCAAGCCAGGGGTGTCGATCACATTTCTGAATTTGCAAGCATCCGCCGTTCTCCACATACCATGCACGGAGATTGCCTCCTTCCGCCGGCCCGGTGTATTGCAGATTGGCTAGAATAGTGCGAATAATGATTCTTGCCGAGGAACGGAAGTCCGCGTTTGCGGACCATGACTTCAGAAATTGCTGGAAGTCATCATTGAATGCGTCCAGGAAGGAAATTGTGTCCGTGGGCCGAGATGAATGGTCTGGAAAAACACGGCTCACATAGTCCCTGATTGTCTCCACCTGGAACAGTCTCCAAAGGGGCATTCGAAGCGCATCTCCAGTCAATGCACTGATCTCTAACCCCATTCTCACCTGCAGTGTTTGCGGATCTGGATAGTCATCCTGCCATTGAAACAAGAGCATAGATTTCATCGACCGCCCTGGAATTTTCTTGAAACTCACTCCAGCGCTCATATTGACGAACTTGGAGAAGCCAACATTTGCACTTAAGGTATCGGCCGCCCAGTTCGATCTTTCGACCCCGAGTAAGGTTAATTCACTAGTATCCCGCAGTTTCGGCCCCAGTCCAACGTATATTTGATTGAAATTATACTGCGCTGTCTCCATATTTTGTGTAGAAGTGACGGATGATGACCCGATGGCGAGCAGAGTTGTCTTTTCAAAGGCAAAAGGTGATTCGGGCAACTTCTCACCCCATTGAAACCAATGACAACTCACGGTGTCTTCTCTGTCAGCCTGAGGTCTTATACCGACGATAGTCCCCCGTTCAACTGCAATAGCCAGAATCAAGCCTTCGCTGGTATATGATATTCTCAATGGACCCCAGAGGTCTGCCAATAATTCGAGTGAAATAACCAATGTTCTTTTGTCAGCCGTTTCTGTGTCTCCAAGGCAGAACGCCCAGACAGGCCCGCCAATATATGCATGAAGGCAGCTCAAATTGACCTGACGGAGGAAAATAGACAAATTACCGTCGATACCCTCCGACAAAGGAAATTTGAAATCCGTGACTGAGTCCAAATACTTCTCATGAAAAGCGGACGCGTGTGATCCTGAGTATGACACCAAACCTAAGCCAAGCATACAGACCAAGGCAGTGAATTGAAGCATAATCTCACTCGGTCTATTGGCAGGCCATATTTTGAGCCCCAAATGGGCGAAAGTAGCGCTCGCTGCTTTATTCATATTGGCTAGGCACTCTGAATCCGGGTTTTGTATGCCAGTGCTTGGGTCGAGAATTGAGATGAGATTGTCCAAAACCTCGTTACCACATGATACGGCCTTGACAATTCCTCTATCATCTGGCTGTTCAATGAGAACACTGAACCCGTTCTCTGCGAAGTGCTCAAGCTTCATGAGCTCTAACCCCTTCCTGGCATGGTTCAGTATTCGCATGAGGATGGCAACCGTCTCGGGCCAAGTCGCTAAGGACATTGCCTGCAAGATGAGAGGGCAGATTTGTGCAACTTTCCACTCAATATCCCCCAATATTCCAAAATACAGATCAGGGTCGAGCACTGGGTTCACGTGTTTAAGGTGGATGCCTGATTTATTAGTTCTCTCTTCAGCGTTGGGTCCTACTTTCTGTATGTCACTCACCGAGTGGAATTATAGGTAATGCCGTGAGATTATCTAGGCCCATGTCATCGCCACCATGACGAATGGAATCATGATTATCTCTCCTTCCATCCTTATAATGACCTGGCGATCGGCCACGTACGATGATTGGCTCTGAGGTTATTCGGGCGATCCTCAGCCAGTGCAAGCCTCGACTATTCTCCCCTCCCGAGATCTGCGCATTAAGCTCAATCACGATATTGAAGTATTGCTGCCGTGACTCTTTTTTGCCATTGTTTAACGTAGCCCTCTCGAACTGTATCCTCTCGAAAGTGTGAGAAAAAAGTCTGCTATCTCCTGCATTGTTCTCGGGTAACTCGACATTGCGGGGGATATTGGATTCTTCGGATCGGCTCGCTGCCTCTTCACCGGTTGTACTAATGGTGTGTGGAAACCAGCAGATCTCTTCTGGTGCTTCGGCACTGTTCCGAACTCTTTTAGGTCCGTGTTGTATCAATCTACGGCTTTCACCATCCTTGCCGTGAACACTCGCCGAAACCTTCACGGAAAAGGCGTGTATTCGCCGGAGTTCTTCTCCTCCGTGCTGTACATACAGACCGTTGGGGATGTCCTGAGGAAAGGAAACAGCAACCCCAACTGAGAAGTAGTTGCGGCGGTACGTAGTCCATTTGTCGTTGACTTTGAAGAAGCCTTTATGAAGCTTTGCATCGAGTTTGGGCTGAGCGATGTGGCGGTCTTCCCCTGTCACTTCATAGAAGACTTCTGATTTATCAAAGAGCGGGCTATCTGTATGTAGTGTGTCTGATCCAAGAAGGGTACTTTGTGTGGAGAGTTCTTCGAATGATGCCAGATGGAAAGGGGTTCCTGTCAAGGCGCTGTTAGTGAAGATGCGATCGTCGTTGTCGCGGACGGCACTCTCGGTGGCCCTCTCCCCACGGATGGGATGGCCTTGGCTGCCTTCATCCTGAGTATCGCTAATGGGCTCATTCTTGAACTGAATTCTGAGGCTAGAATCCATCGAGCGATGAAATTTGCACGGAGAACTGGAAGGGCATGAAAGGGTGATGGGTTTCAAGTAGTTCCTAGGCGGGGGGCTAGCTAGTTAACTACTTAGACACAATCAGGCTGACTGACTAGCAAGGTCGGTTTACTCAGGCTAGGCGCTGCTCAACGTATGGTTATGGGATCAGGACGCGTTCTGGTTGGTTCATTTAGTTACCACCCTCGCCCCGGCGCGTAAATAAGTACTAGTAGTTGGGCAGATAGCACCCCAATCCACAACAGAGCCTCGTTCTTGTCACTTATGCCTAAACTTAAGCGTCATCGGCCAACCATTCACCCGCTGCGGATGTCCTCCTGTTTCACTGGGATTGGTTTGGGTAAACAAGGCTGTAGACAATACTACAAACTAGTCATAGTGCAAGGTGAAACTGCTCATAGAAGATCTTTTGTTGCTATTTTTGGAGAAAGAACACTTAACTTTCCGAATGGAAGATCTGGACGATGGGCTGACGGGCTGGAAGCGTCCATAGGTACATACTAGTACGACTTGTGATGGTAATTTGTCGATTGAGTGTTAATCTCAAATGCAGCGCTTATGTTGCCACAGTACAATATGATATGAAATAATCTTCGAAAGTATCCCTTTCTGTAAAATCACTGGCCAAGGAATTTGTACTTCAACGACTCGTCCGCCTGCAACCCCGTGACCGTGACTGTCTGAACATCACCAGGAACAATATCCATCGCGCTATCGCTAAATTTGGCACCGTCCCGTTCCTCGAATACCAAACATTTGACGGGCCTCTCGGTGCTGATCTGGAATACCTGCTGATTAGAGGCTTCAGAAACCCGCTTTACCTCGAGTCCACGATCCGCAAAATCAAGATACTTAAAAGGCTGAGGCCAATCCACGTCTCGCGCAACAATCTCACCATCCACCCACAGTCTGGCAGCGAGGACGTGTGGTTCTGCATCAACAGTGTGGTCAATAACTCCGTCGGTGATAAGGTTTGTAGTGCCATTGGGCACTATATCAACGTTTTCTCGCACGATCCGCTCCCGTATCTCTCGTCCAGTATCCACGGAGAGGAATTTGAGCTCCACCTTTCCGGATACGGTCTTCTGTAAGGAGCTGACTACCCAGAGCTCATACTTGCTTGTCTTTGGGGGTTGCGCGTGTGTGATGCTCCAGTCGTGGTGTTCTCGTCGTACACCTACGGCGACTGGGTTCAATACGCGGGCTACAGCGTAGTATGCGGGCTTGGGCCGCAGGAAGTAGTCTACAATAGCCCATGAGATAGTCGGCCAGCAATCATTCAGCTGCCAGAGTAGTGCACCGCCACAGTGTCTTTCGTCTCCCCATTGGCGACGCCACCCACGGTATCCGAACATCATTGTTTCGGCTTGGACAACCTGGGTGAGGTAGATGTAGGTCTATGTTGGACGGGTTAGCAAGGCTGGTCAATTTGAGTAGGTAGGCACTTACCTCGAGATCAGTAGCAGTTCGCAGGTTCTCAACAAGGTAAGTAGCGATGCGACGTTCGTGTCCGTCGGCCTTGTTATGGAAATCGAGAACTTGCGATTGCGGGTATTTGTCTTTTTCGTTCTCGACGAAGTATTCAATTGTTGACATGTGGGGAAAAGCCTCCATGCCGAATTCGCTATTGAATCGGCCACCTAGCGTGTCGAATATCTGATATTTCTCCTGCGTTCCATGCCAGACTATAGCCGTCAGTTTTTGTATAAATTAGAGTGTGATAGAATGTAGCAGACCATTCCATTGGTGCATATCGCCCACTGTGGGGTCTGATGTTACTTTCCCATCACCCCAAGGGCTACCTGGGTGGTAAAACGTGGTCGGTGAAAGGCGCTCAACCACTGATGGCAGCAACTTTTCGTAGATGTATCGGGCGGGAAAGTCTGTCTTTAGCCAGTTTTCGGGGTTTTTATCTTCGTAGTTATATTCGAGACCGGCTTGTTCCTGGACTTGGTAATCTTCGTTGTTACCGACATAGACCACAATGGATGGATGATGGCGCAGGCGGCGGACGTTGTAGATCGCCTCTTGTTCAATGGATTGCAATAGTTCGGGCCAGGTCGGGTAATTTCCACATCCAAACATAAAATCCTGCCACACTAAAACACCAAGCTCATCACAAGCTTCGTAGAAACTATCGTCTTCGTAGCAACCACCGCCCCATACCCTAGGGATTGTTAGTCCTAAGTCTACATTTCAGCAAGGGAACAGACCTAATCATGGCTTGGCGGCCGGCAACCATCAGCTCGATCCATTTTCGATATCTCTCCGGAGTAATGTTGGGAAGTAGGTTGTCTGCAGGAATCCAGCATGACCCGCCACAGAATATATCCACGCCGTTGATTCGGAAGAAGAATGATTTTCCGTGCTTGTCAGGCCGCTGCACGACTTCTGCAGTCCTAATTCCAATCTTCTTGGTAACTCTATGGAGTTCAAGTTGATCGGTCTCCAATGAAGCTGAAATTTCGTAAAGAGTGGAATCACCATATCCGTGTGGCCACCAAAGGCGAGGCTGATCTATGTTGAACTCTACCTTTGCCCTCCCATCTTGAGGTGTGGCTTCTGCTTGAGCAATTTGCTTGCCATGTAGAGTGATCGTGAAGTTGACCTTGTATGGGGGTTCATGATCAACAAAGTCAAGATCTGCAAATGCTGAAATAGAAGCACTCTTGTGAGTGGGGTCCAGATTGATCTCCGCCCAGAGATCTGCCAACCGTGTGGAATAAACTTCCAATCTCACTGCTCTCCAGATACCTGCCGTCATGAGGACCGGGCCCCAGTCCCAGCCCCAATGATATTGAGCTTTTCTGACGCTCATCCTCGCGGGATCCCCGTTGAAAGAGGCCCAGTTGTGTTTCGGGTCCTGTCTCCGAAGTTCCTGGGCACGCAGCATCGCACAATCAAATTCAATCTCCAGAACGTGCTCATCTCCGCAATCCAGAGCCTCGGTGACGTCTACTCGATAGGCCTGAAACATGTTATTGCTTTCTAGGATAACACTGTTATCAAGTTTGACTTTGGCAAATGTATCAAGGCCATCGAATGCCAGGACAATCCTCGATCCTGCAAGGACAGTTGGCCTTTGCAGTATCTTGCGGTATGTCCATGACTTGTCGTTGACCCATCGTGCGTCTAGTTCATTGAATCCCACGTATGGGTTCTCCAGCCTGAACAATATCCAGTCTGTACGTTAGCGACTCTTGCCGCGAAAGATTCCCTAATAGTACGCACTTTCCATTCGCCTGTAGGTCCTGGTGAACGACAGACGGAACGACAGGAACTGGCATCCATGCGTCGGAAGCAAGGTCATCCCTATCTTTAAAGCACCACCCTGTTGACAGAGTGTATTGCGCGAATGCTGCCATGATGGGGTCTTGGAGGGGTAATTGATACAGGAACCGGCAATTGATTGCAGCTTCAACCCAATTTCAAGCCGGACAGTCAGAGCTCAATAAATAAGAAACCCCATAGCCTTTGAAACATACTACACAGCAATAGGGATGGATATAGTTGCATCCAGGGTCCAGGGTGAGGCTTTACAGAGTGGGTGCCTGGGGAAGCTATGCGGAGAAGTCCCCGCCTCCACGTGCTGCCATTTCCTTTTTGGGCGATCCCCTGACGGAGCACGGGGCCTTTCCCAATTGGGCATCGCTTCCTCTCCATCAACCATCAACTCTCCCACAGTCTATACTATTCTCTCGTTCTCTCATTGTCGTGTAAAGGCCACACAATGAAGCTTGCTATCATCGCCTGCTATCATTGGCCTCGGTACACAAAAACATTTACATTTGCACTAACTAGGAATCCCTCTGTGACTAACACAATCATACTCTCCAAATCACTGTCTATCCGAAACCGCGCTGTGTCTACTGTGAGACACCTCGCTCCGACCTTACCCATTATGGCACGGCGGGTGCTCCGCACACTATTTTGGAATCGTCCTCCGGTGAGAGTCGTTCTTTATCGTCCGAAGATAGTACCTGACAGCTCTCAAGATCTCCAGATAAAACGATCGCCCGTCACCAACTCTCCAGTGACCACTTCACCTTTCTTTGCCGGCTTGGTTGCGGCCTTCAAGACGGTCCGGGCGCCCACCTTCTTAAGCGACCCCCATAATACGGCAAGGCCGTCGCGAGGTAACATCCTCCGGTCCTTCGCCACTAGCCTACCCCTCGTCGCTTGGAATTACGACTCCTCACTCCTCCTCTCTTTGCACAAGAGCAGGAGTGAGTCGACTGCCTGAATCCTGAGCGCTAGTAACCGACGCACCCCTCCTTCTCGGCATTTTCGTGCCTGCTATCCATGATATAGGACCTCTGGGTAAAATGGCCCTGGCTATCCGATCAGGTGTCTCGCAGGCTTGGCGTGCATGTGAAAGGATAAAATGTCTCACTCTTGGCGTCTAGTGAAATTAGCCTGTTTACCACCGCTGCTATTGGTGAGTATTTCGGCGATTGGTTGTCATCTTCCCGACAAGCCGAGATGATTGTCGTGCACCGAATCCTCTGTCCCCTGAGACGGCTCGGTTCAGCCCGAGTTCCAGTTGTTGAAAACCTGACAAGGCTGCCTCACAGACGTGATGTGCACTGTCAGTCACCCCAGATCTACACCAAGCGATTCTGGAAGACTACTACGTCTGGTTGTATGGCAAAATTGCAAGTGCACAAGAGCTTCAGCAGGCCTTCCAAAGTTAGACATAGCCAGTCCCCCGACGAAATTGCTCCGGCATCTGACACCTGCACGGGATTTAATTAATTTTGGAAATGAGGAACCGGCCACCTCATGCGGGGTCGTGCATTTAATTGGCGGAGGCACATTTCACCCAGCAACCAAACTGGACGAAGACCCTGGCAGTGGGCATAATCTTGTATAAACCCTGATACATTTTTGCCCCTCGGACGACATGGTGTAGGGCGACCCAGGAACAGTAAGCTTCCAGGTCGCGGATGAAAGGATAGTTCACCAAGCACGCCGATTACATCCGGCGAACCTTGTCAGACACACAGATGTTCTTACTTCTTGCCTGGCCATTAAGCAATCAGGTGGCACCACAATGTCTGAGCGTGGTGGACCGGCGTTGCTATACTCAGTCTCCCGCACTACTAGCTCTTGGGATCAGGAGTAGCCGGCCCTAGCAGAAGCCCACTCCACTACTATTTTCTCTGGGCCCCTGAGTTACACGTCTACCTTCTGAGCTTGATATCCCATAGCTCGGTGTGATAATTCGTAAAATCGTATTGGGACGGTGCTGGGTGCAAGAGCAAATGCTTCTGATGGGGACTAGCGTACCAGATTTGCTTGGTCCGGTCATCTATTGGATAGTCTCAACCTGGGGTAAGGCCCAGCATTTACAAAAGACAGAAAGAGCACTCGGAGACCCGGGGCTCAACGAGGGCCAGTGATAGGTGGAAGGACGCATCGTCATCACACTCAGGCGTGTATAATTCCACGCCAGAGAGGGTTACTGGACCGATGAATTCAGGCGCCAGGAGAACAGACCACCATATGCTGTTTGCCGAGTCTGTGAGCGCATCACACAACCTTTCTCGTACCCTGCGTATAATTAGGCGCAGGGTTGAATATAGTAGGCAGCCAACAGGGTCTGCAGGTCGGTTCGTCTACCAGCATGCAGAAACCAGACAGAAACGGTCGCATCCTGCATAAAATAAATTAAAAGGACGAAATGCGGGGGTGGAGGCCATGCTGACCACTGGTGACCTGCGAGGGTCCTCGTCCAGGAACTTCCGTTGTTGGGCACCTCCTGCTTTCTCTCGGTGCAAACCGTGATGTTCCCAGCGTCAACGCTGCCGATGATCGTCTAACCCCGAGGCTGGCCTGCTCACTTCCCCAAAACAGGAGCTGAGTTCCCGCGTGGATATATTGTGTTTTTCTTCCTCTTCACCGTCTTCGTTTGATGAGCCTTCCTTTGCTTTTCTCCTACTTCTACCTCATTGTTTCCCCGGACAATGACCACTGCAGCAACTAACTGATTACCTGCATAACTGATTCGGACTACTTGCCCGGTCTATTCGATCCACTTGCTATTTCCCCCTCTGACAAACAAGGATCCCTGCCCTCCGGTGCATCTAACCTGCTGGTCTCCCTGCGACTCGGTGCCAATGGCCCTTTCGAGTTAATCTCGCCACCCTAAAGTGTCTCAACGGGTACACTTCCCGACTATCCGTCAAGCAAAAGTCTCCAGCAAACTATCCCCCGATCGCAAAGCAATGTTTCACACGTTCGAAGGGTTCGAGAACCCAACTCTTCCGACTACTGTGCGCGGACGCAACCAACGTCAACAATCTGTCGGACGCCGAGTCACTACGCTCCGGGCCTGCACATCTTGTCGGCACCGAAAAATTAAATGTGACGGAGAAAAGCCATGTGAAGCATGCAGATGGTATAAGAAAGCAGATTTGTGTCAGTACTCTGATCCTCGGCCATCTCGCAGGTGTGACTGTCCCCTTCCTCCACTGCAGCCGCGATCGAGGGACGACTCGAAACTAACAAATGTATCAATCAAGCAGGCATGTGGAGAAACTATCGACCACACTCGATGAATTTAGGGGAGTGCTTGACAAGCTCTTCCCAGGCATTCCAGCGGAGACCCTGGTCAACTTGCCTCGGGACAAACTCTTGGAGCTGACAGGCAAGGGGGCTTCCCAGATGCAGACGCAAGCGCCACACCCGGCATCCCCAGCAACCTCGGCATCAGTGGAGGCTCACGCATCTCCGGCATCCAGCGAAGACGGCAATCTCGAGTCTTTACAAACCATACCTGATCACACAACTGATGATCGCGAATTGAAGAGTTCCGAGCTCACGAGTACCGTGTCCGACGATGTCAACGCTTTATCTCTCTCGGCCAAACAGCCATCCTCCTATTTGGGTGTCTCTTCCATCCATGCTGTGTTAAAGGTGATAGTATGGCTGGAGCCGAGCTCCCTCTCTCACCTGTCTCGCGCACCTGCTACAGGAGTTCGTCGGGATTCAGTCATGGAAATTGCTTCTCCAGAGGCCCAGGCCTGGCAGGTCTTTGGGTCTCAGCCGCACCATGGCACATCAACTGTGCCCGAGTCTCAACTGCTCGACGCTTACTTTACCTACTTTCAACCATTCGTTCCAATGCTGGACGAACACTCTTTTCGCCAAACGTATCTTTCTTCACGCAGGAAGGACAAGCAATGGCTCGCATTGCTGAACATTGTCTTTGCTTTGGGCAGCATAGCAGCCACCCCTGCCGATGACATGTCTCATCAAACATATTATTTGCGGTCGAAGAGCCATTTAGATTTGGAAAGCCTTGGTTCACCGCACGTGGAAACCATTCAAGCTCTGGGCCTCATGGGTGGCTATTACCTCCACTATAGCAGCCAGCCCAACCTCGCATACTCCATGATGGGGGCGGCATTGCGCATGGCCGCAGCTCTGGGCTTGCACAAGGAAGTCTCGGATGGTCAATGCGGCAACAGCAGGAATAGGTTATTTTCAGTTGATCACAAACGTCGAGTCTGGTGGTCTCTGTTCTGTCTGGATACGTGGGGTGGCATGACCTTGGGCCGACCAAGCATGGGTCGACTGGGTCCAGCGATCACCGTTAAATTGCCACATTACAGGGAAACAGTATGTCCCCCCCTTTATGATCTTAGTTTTTTGCTGACCTATTTAGGGAAATGTGCTCGATCTTCTACCACTTCTGGAAAATGTTCGATTCTGCAAGATCGCGACCCAAATTCAGGAAGTCCTGGCCGTAGCACCGTTGACAAAGCCTCATGAAATGGCAAATCTTGACAGCCAGCTCCTTGAGTGGTATGATAACCTACCATATATCCTGAAAGACCACGAGCCATGCTCAGAGTCGATCGCAATCACGAGAACTGTCATGAAATGGCGATATTACAATCAGCGGATGCTCTTGTACCGCCCTACCCTGCTCAGCTACGCCATGCGGCGGGTACCATACATTGTGCTCAGGTCTGAAGAAAGGACAGCTATTGAAAGATGCAGGGAAATTGCCGAGGCTACCATACAGGATGTAGCTGCCAAGGCACAATTCCATCAGATGTCAGGCTGGAATGCAGTATGGCTTATCTTCCAAGCTGCAATGGTTCCTCTTCTAGGGCTGTTTCTCAACGATGGTACAGTTGATGATCCAAGAGCGACAGCTGAAGCGTGTCAGGCTCAGGTGGAAACGACAATGCTTGTCCTGGAGCGTTTGGAACCTTGGAGCCCAGCCGCCAAATCGACGCTGGAGGCCGTTTCCCGGATATTTGAGGCCGGTAAACGAGGCCACAATGTCACCGGGGAAGCCCACAGCATTCACAGCGGTAGCTGTGTGACGGCTACTGAAGATCTTGGCGCAGTGCCTGGGGTATCCCCGCTGCAAATCGACTTCGGTCGCGCAATGCCACACGAGAATGGATTTGTGGATCCGTTTGAGCCCCAATTTATCAATGATTCTGCTGGGCAGTATCTTTGGGACTTTCTTAGCTGGAGCGACAGTAACTTGTTGCAGGGTTTGGCTGATATTGACAATGTAAACAACGCACCACTGTTTCCCCAGGAGGAAAGAAATACAAAGTATGGAAGCAGCGAGAGTGCTTATTTTGGAGGTCAGTTGGGGGATTCAACATTTTTCATCAACTCAGGGCCGTCTTTCTACTAGGTTGGTGCAGCCTCATCGCTGCTGGTGTTCAATTCTGTCACATGGTGTTTTATTATTCGCTCGCTTGGTACTTGTTACAGCTCATTCACTATCTTAGCGGTTTCAGATTACATACTTATTCATGATTGATGCATTTACGGGCGATTCGGTGGATTTATGCCGAGGACATGGTATCATGATAGCAGAAGGTACCGCTTCTGCAATATATTTTCGATCTACAAATGTACGAACTACTAGTTGAGTCAACACAATAGGTTATGATATGGATAGGCGCCTGTTCACTATAAATCAGGAGTAAAAACACACATATCGAATAATCCGGGTAGTTTAATTCCCGCGTCAGAAATATGGGACATAGTAAAATAGACAAAATATTTTGAATGAAATCCTCCTTTTCAAGATACACAGCTTCCTAATCGGGCAAGATCATCTTCCTGCTGACTCAGCACTGAACCGGTCACGTTTCCTCGCGTCGGGATAGCTTCATCTAACCAACCAGAACCCACGATGCCCACCAAATAGACATAGGATGGTGAGATCAGCCGGATCTGTACATACTAGCTACTACCATATTGTCCGGGCGACCTACAACATCCTATCCAGCCGAAATCCTCACCACCAGGCTACCACACGAGTAAGCTATCACCGATGAAGTAACCAACCACAACACCACCATCAAAATGCCCTCCAAAATGGCATCATCATCATCATCCTTCTTCCAATCCCCCACCTTAGTCTACACCTCCGCCATAGCTCTCCGCGCCATCCTCCTCATCTATGGCGCCTGGCAAGACGCCAACTCCGCCGTCAAATACACCGACATCGACTACCTGGTCTTCACCGACGCAGCCCGCTACGTCTCGCACGGCGCCTCGCCTTACGAAAGAGACACTTATCGCTACACGCCCCTCCTAGCATGGCTACTGCTCCCGACCTCCTGGTCCGGCCCATCACTTCTCTTCTCCTTTGGAAAAGCCCTCTTCGCCCTCTCCGACATTCTCGCCGGATGGCTCATCGCTAGATCCCTCGTCTCCGCGTACGGAATGGACGCTCCTCGCGCCTTGAAGTACGCTAGTTTCTGGCTTTTGAACCCCATGGTCGCGAATATTAGCACCAGGGGTTCCTCTGAGGGGCTGCTCGGAGTGCTGGTCATTGCTCTGCTGTGGGCGGTTCTCCGCAGGAGAGTGGTTCTGGCGGGTGTCTTGCTGGGACTGAGTGTGCATTTCAAGATCTACCCGTTCATTTACGGAGTGTCGATTATTTGGTGGTTGGATCGGGAACGAGACGGCAGCAACAGTGGCACGTCAAAGAACACTGCTGGAAGCAAAGATACCAGCATCCTCACCAAGTTGATCAACTTCATCACTCCCCTACGCATCATCCTCACCCTCACTTCCCTCATCACCTTCACTCTCCTCAATCTCCTCATGTACCACCTCTACGACACCCCCTTCCTGCAACATACCTTCCTCCACCATCTCACGCGCATCGACCACCGCCATAACTTCTCCCCTTACAGTACCCTCCTCTATCTCTCTGCTGCAGGCGAGGTGCAGGGGAATTTTGAGTCCTTGGCGTTTATCCCGCAGTTACTTCTTTCTGTTGTGATTATCCCGCTCGTCCTGGCGAAGAAGAGTCTTCCTGGTGCGATGCTCGCGCAAACGTTTGCGTTTGTGACGTTTAATAAGGTTTGTACGAGTCAGGTATGCACCCCCCCTTTCCCTTTATTCGACATGGATGGGTAGATGGACTGATAGGAATTGTTACAGTATTTCCTCTGGTACCTCATCTTCCTCCCTTTCTATCTACCGGGTTCTTCGATGTTGAAGGCTCCGCGGTTTGGGGGGGTTGTTGCGGCTGCGTGGGTTGTTGGGCAGGTATGTTCAATTCCTATCCCCTCACCTTCACGTTCATTTCTATATCAAATACTTATATATGGATGGTACTGATTAATGAATGTGTGGCAGGCACTGTGGCTGCAACAAGGATATAATCTTGAGTTTCTGGGGTTGAGTAGTTTCATGCCCGGGTTGTTTTTGGCTTCGTTGGGGTTCTTTGCGGTTAATGTTTGGATTCTGGGGGTTATTGTTGAGGATGTGGGGGCTACTTCTTCTTCTTAGTTGGGTGGTTGTTTGTTTCTTTCACTAGGGTAGGTCGGTTTGGGATGTGGTGTGGCTATGGGGGAAGGGTGTGTTGTAATTACTTATGGGAGATAGATGGGAGAGGTATGTTGAGTGTAGTGGAGTTGGGTATGGACTATATAATAAGAATGATGTTGGTTAGGACAACATTGAGACTACAAAGTCATTTTAATATGTTAAAGGAAAATCACGTTTAAAATCAAGGTCATATTATTCAACTCATATTTACTACAGAATTACGTATGTTCCAGGTCCTCAATGGATGTATGCCACCTCAACACTTAAGTTGGAAGACACAAATCTAGTACGTCGCTGGTCAGAATAATCCGCTCAATATCAGCACTTCTTCGGCACAACCACAGTCATGGAAAGACTGGATCGCAATTTGACATCCGTGCTAGTTCGACTTGCAAAAACCATAGAGACCTATGAAGGGAAGAAGAAGGTAATAAATTAGTATAGTAAATAAGCGGTAGGCAGAAGGTATAAGACATAAGCCCCGCAGTTAGTAGATCAATCAGTCATAACTCCGTAGAATGCATTACAGCTCTTTCTTTGCGCGGACTTCCCTGGGTGGCCGGAAGTTGCCGGACCGCAGCTCCTGCCACGCCAGGTCGAATCGTGCACCAAGTAGCCAGGCAGTGAAGATCTAGTCTGGTTAGCTGAGCCGGAAAGATGTAGTGTGAGCCACATACCATAACAATCGAGGTGATGAACACAATCACCACCATGAGACCCATCATAAAGTACATGTCCTTACGGGTCTCGGCGTGCTCCTCGGCCTGCTTCTTCTCCGCCTCCGTCAGCTCGCCAGTGATACGACGCTTGGCGGCCTCGGCATTTTGGCTGGGGAAGATGGTTTCGATCCATTTTTCAATCTAAGATCGTTAGCGAGGGTCAACAAAGTAGATATAAGCAGGAACATACCCGTCCACAAACAAGGCTGATCTTAAGGAAGTTAGGGTCCTTGGGAGTGTTCTTCTTGTGAATCTTGCGCGCATACTTGCGGAAGGCAGCACAGAGGATACGCAGGTTCTGCGTCGACTCGAACATCAGCTGGCAAGCCTCACCCTTGGTGATCTTGATGTTACGCTCGAAGATCGCGGGGTTGCGGAAGCAGAGTTCCAGCGTGGCAATGGCCATGGATTGCGGAATAGCGCAGAAGTTGAAGACACTCTGCTCACGCAGACCAGCCAGGTAGAACAGGCAGTCTTCGACGTGTTCCAAAGCATTCAACACCATCTCGGAGCTGCAGTTTAGTGCAGCTTCGCGGTGCTCAAGCTTGAACAGGTCTTCAAACTTGGTGACGTGCTTGGACCAAATCTCTTTGGGCCAGAAGCGACGTCCATCATCGTCGTCCTCTCGGATGTCTCGGATGATGTTGGTCTTTTGGAGGAAGAGTCCCATGGACTTGTGCAGACGCGCGCGTTCCAGCAGGGCAGGGTTACCAAACTCGGCCTCGACGAAGAGGCGCGTCAGTCCTTCACCGACCAAGCCAGCGACGTAGTAGCAGTACAGGTCGTATTCCTCGACGGTGATCACGCTGGCGTCATCAAAGGCCGCCTTGCGACAGTAATCGGCCATACCGTTGCCCATCTTGTCGGTGATGTCCTTGATGATGGCCTGGTAGGCGGGTTTCATCTTCTTGAACTCGGTGATGACATTGTGAAACTGAACCAGCAGCTCACGGTCCTTCTCTTCGGGGCGGTTGCCATTGAAGGTCCAGCCATCCTGTTCCAGGAAGTCCTTGAAGCCACGCAGCAGAGGTTCCTTTGTTTCCAAAGGAATCGACGTGTCGTCTTCGATTGTGTCCAGCCCGCGAAGTGTGAGGTAGAAGACGCAGACGGGCATCAACAGCTCCGGGTGGAGCTCCTTGATGACAGCGCTGAAGCTCCGACTGGTCAGGTCGAGGAATTTGAAGCAGGCCTTCTCAGTCTCGGTCTCGTTCTTCTCATTGCGCTCATGAACCGGGGAGTGCCAGATCTTCCTATGACCACGGGCAAAGCCTTCGTAAGCGTTGGCACAACACACTAAACCCCATCATAGCCGGTCGAGGACAAGGGCCGGAACCAACCATTGCATAATCGACCTCAGTTCCGAGGGATGAAAGGTGTAGTAGATGGCATTCGATGCGAGACCCATGGTGAAGGGTAGATTACGATCGAACGGTCAAAAATGACGGGATGGAAAAACGAATTAGGGTAAAATGGGAATTATTACACGTAAGAAGAAAGGGAATGGAAGCAATGCGGAGAATGACCGAATCAACGGAATTCGCGAGGAAAGAAAGGGATGGGATGGTACAATAATGTACAAGCACAGCGAGCGAATGCCTCACTGGCTGGGGAGGATGAGGTGGAGAGGAGACGGGGAATCCAGTCAAGCAGACGGAGGAATGTAGGAGTAGGAGGGAAGGAGGAGGGAGGAGAGGGAGAGGGAGAGGTAGAAGTGTAGAGGAAGAGGAAATAAGTAAACAATTGGGGGAGGAGAGGGTAAATCAGGGGGAGGAGAGGAAGAGGAGAGAGAAGGAGGAATAAACAGAAGACGAGGAAGGAAAAGAAAGAAGAAGAAGAAAAGAAAGCGAAAGAAGGAAAATTTTAAAGGCCCGCTTGAAAGGCGGCGCGGCTAGCGGCTCTGGCTGGCGGCTGAGCGCGTGCAGGCGCAGATGCCGGTATTACCACGGCAGTACACAGATACATGACATGTTTGTCGTAGAAACTAGAGAATGCCACTATTGTATTACAATACGGGACCATCTACCCGCCTCAGGCCATCTGCATTGGCAAGTGACTGTTTTGTCTCCCCGCCATGACGGAAGAAATCCAGCGGAAAACTAAAAGCCAAAATAACATCATTTAGGCAGAAAAAATTACAGGAGACACATCGATACTACCGTCTCTACCAGCCCGTCCTATTTCTGGTCGACATCTATTTCTGCAACTTGCCTGCCGGCTGGCCTTGATTTTCTGCATCGGTGACCGCTAGATTGATTGCGTGGTTGGGTCCTGCTCACATTGCCCGCCATGGTTGCCGACACTTCCTACTACGACGCCCTCGGGGTGCCGCCCACTGCCACCGAACTCGAGATCAAGAAGGCCTATCGCAAACTGGCCATCATTCACCATCCGGGTACGTTTGCAGCGGCCATCTGGCTGTCCAGCGCTAACCGTCGTAGATAAGAACCCCGGCGATGAGACTGCGCATGCGCGATTCCAGGAGGTCGGTAGATACCGTTGTTTGTTTGTTGTCAAGACATGCGCTGACTCCATCTCTCCATGACAGATTGGTGAAGCCTATCAAGTTCTCAGCGATGAAGAACTCCGCAAGCGCTACGATAAGTTTGGAAAGGAAGATGCTGTCCCCGGTGGAGGTTTCGGTAAGACACATCTTTCGCAGGAGACAGTCGGATACTAATGCCATCCAGAGGACCCCTCGGAATTCTTTGGCATGATCTTCGGTGGCAACGCCTTTGTCGATCTTATCGGTGAAATCTCGCTCATGAAGGACCTCACCACTACTATGGACATCACCATGCAGCAGATGGAGGAGGAAGAACTGGCCGCATCCGCCGAGGAGAAACTGAACATCCACGATGAGCAGGAGCACGCTGAAGGCACTGCCGAAGGTGCTGCTCCAGCTGCATCCACCCCCGCCGAGTCGACGACTGCCGCTTCCGAGAAGCCCGCCGCATCCCCGAGCTCCGGCACGAGCACCCCCCGCCGCTACATGGGCCAGCAGGCCATCATGGACAAGTCGGAGGAAGAGGCACGCATGGAGGCAGCTGGTCTGTCCCAGGAGGAGAAGGAACTGCGCAAGAAGGAGAAGAAGAAGGGTGGTTTGTCCCGGGAGCAACAGGAGCGTCTGGCGGCGTACGAGCTGGAGCGCAAGAAGGCGCGCGAGGAGCGCGTCAACACTCTGGCCACGAAGTTGGTCGACAAGATCAGCGTGTGGACGGAAACCGACAAGAGCCCTGAAATGACCCGAGCGTTCGAGGAGAAGATCCGTCTGGAGGTGGAGAACCTGAAGATGGAGTCGTTCGGTTTGGAGATCCTGCACGCCATCGGCGCCACCTATGTGCAGAAGGCTACCTCTTTCCTCAAGTCGCAGAAGTTCCTCGGTATTTCTGGGTTCTTCTCGCGTTTGAAGGACAAGGGTACGCTGGCCAAGGAGACTTGGACCACCATCTCCACCGCCATCGATGCGCAGATGACGATGGAGGAAATGGCCAAGCTGGAAGAGCGCGGTGGAGAGGACTGGACGGACGAGAAGAAGGCCGAGTACGAGAAGAAGGTGACGGGCAAGATTCTGGCGGCAGCATGGCGTGGCAGCAAGTTCGAGATCCAGAGCGTGCTGCGCGATGTGTGTGACCAGGTGCTCGGAGACAAGCGCATCAAGCTGGACAAGCGCGTTGAGCGTGCTCATGCTCTGGTGATTGCGGGTAACATTTACTCCAAGGTATGCCACTACACTTATCTACTACAAGACTTTTGGTGTATGCTAACTGGTACAGGCTGAGCGCGATCCCGACGAGGAGGGCGACTTTATGGCGTTCGAGCAGCTGATGGCGGAGTCGATGACGAAGAAGGGCAAGGAGGACAAGAAGAAGAAGAAGAAGCACGAGCACCATCACGAAGAGCCTACTGCCACTGCCTAGATACCTTGCATAGTCTATTTTTGTTTTCAGACTGGACAGTTGGATATGTGTGTAGCGAGTATATCAGATCGTAATAGAGTAGCAGATGACTATATTCATGTAGTAGACCATTACTGTTGCAATTACCACTGCTGGTAGTATTGGTGGTGGTGCCTGTAGGGCTGAAACAGTCACGAGTAGTGCTACAGATTTTTCCGACGGAATATATATCTCGGCCGTAACGGTGTCCCGGTTAATCAGCCAACTACTACTATTACTACTACTACTACTACTACTACTACTACTACTACTACTGACTCACCGTTACTGACCGGACATCTCCGACTTCCAAGGAACACTAGTTACTAGTAAATGCGGAGTAAGTGACGTCGTACGATAGAAGGTACACCGCGGGCTAAACCTGCAGGTGTAGCGGGATGCTGTGGTAAGACGGCTGCAGGAGAAAGCAGTAGTCCTAAGTTAGTTTGTGTAAGTACTAGTAGTATCTCCTAATACCACCTATAAACACTCTAAGTACTATCATTAAAGTCACCTCATAAACCGGCATACCCTAAGGTATCTGGCAGTGGTATAAACCTGGAATCGTGCATCCTACCCCTAACATTCACCGAGGCCCCTCCAAGATACCGACTAAGCCCTCCTCCTACCCGTCCCGCCGTGTCTCACCTTCTGATAAGCTTTCTACTGCCAGGAGTACTTCATCTCACAGGCTACTGAATCCCTCCCGACCCCGCTTTGGCAGGATTGCCGGTCTCTCTCCGAGTGTCTCCAACCCTCACGCGACCAATTACCACAATCAGCCACGGAAGGCTTTCCCGGACTCACCACACACTATGACTACTGCAGTATTGGATCCATTGCAGTATTCCTTTTATACCAGTTTTGTCTTAGATTAAGCCGGTCTAAAGCTTCGACTCCGCAATATGCCTATCTCTACTACTTCCAACTAGCAACTAAACAAATTACCAACCAGCCCCCGCACATCTAGCAGGCTGGCCAGCATTGATACGACGGACTCCGCTCCACTTCCTAGTAGCAAGATAGATTCCAGTATTTATCTCCCTATAAATCAGACATTGCCCTCCCTCCACCATCTCCCCACGTAACCCCCTCACCACCGTAACCATGATCCTCCTCACGGCACTTCTGTGCCTCCTAACCCTCACCACTGCAACAACCAGCAACAAAACAACCCCCTTCTCCCTCCCCTCAACATGGGGCAACCTCTCCCCCTACACCCCCAGCCCCGGCTTCGGAATCCCCCCAGGCACTCCCCAACAATGCCAACTAACACAAGCACACATCCTACACCGGCACGCACAACGCTATCCAACCTCGTACCTCCTCGACGCCGACAGCATGGAATCCTTTGCCCAGAAGCTGCAGAACTACACCAAAGCACACCCAAACAGCACCCTCGCCACAGGCCCTCTGTCTTTCCTCAATAAATGGCGCTATCTCATGGGCACAGAAGCCCTTCTCCCTACCGGCGCCGCAACGGAAGCTACCTCCGGTGCGTTTCACTGGTCTCGCTACGGACGGGTGTTGTATGATGCCCCGGCTGGCATGGCGGATTGGAGTAATGAGTTGAATGTCTGGCCGAATGGCACGAGGAGGGATAAACCTATGTTTAGGACGACGAGTCAGGCGAGGATTTTGGAGAGTGCGAGGTGGTGGTTGAGTATGTCCCTATCCCCGTCCCGACACTTTGTGATAGTTGGAGTGGTGTACTGATTAGGGTTGGGTTGGTATAGGCGGCTTCTTCAGCAATATCGCAGCCAACAGCTCCGCTGATAACTACGACCTGGTTATTATCCCAGAGGGAGATGGATATAACAATACCCTGTCAGGGAGTTGTCCAAACGGGGATACTGAAGAGGGGTACGTTCCTATCCCAATCCCCTTCCCCTACATCCAGCATACTAAAAGAGATAAATAGAGACGACTCCGCCGAACAATTCCTCCGCACCTACACACCCCCCATAATCACCCGCCTCACCCCCCACCTCCCCAATACCCTAAATCTCACCGCGCTCGACATCCTCAGCATGCAAAACCTCTGCGCATACGAAACCGCCGTACTGGGCTCCTCCTCCTTCTGCGCCCTCTTCACGCCCTCCGAATGGGAAAGCTTCGCATACATCCTCGATCTGCAATTCTACGGGGACTACGGATTCGGATCACCCTCCGGTAGGGCACAGGGTATTGGATATGTAATTGAGCTTGCGGCCCGCTTACAGGGGAAGCTCATCACGGAGCAGGTTGCGAACGTTAACATTACTTATGATAGTAAGCCTGAGACGTTCCCGTTGAATCAGCCAATGTATCTTGATATGTCGCATGATGATGTGATTGTTTCTGTTCTAGCTGCGCTGGGAGTGGAGTATTTTAATATTGGGAAAGAAGGGATGAGAGGGGATATTGGGGTTGGGGAGGTTCCGTTGAATAGGACGTTCAGGTTGAATCATATTGCGCCGTTCGGGGCGAGGTTTGTTACTGAGGTGTGGAGGTGTGAGGCTTCTTCTGCTGAGGAGATTGTGGTGGACGGGGGTGGGGAGGTGGTTTATGAGAATGACGTTGTGAAGGAAGGTCAGGGGAGGGAGTTTGTGAGGTGGGTGTTGAATGAGATGCCGGTTCCTGTGGATGGGGTGTCTGGGTGTGAAGAGGATGCTGCGGGTGGGAATGGGTTTTGTGCACTGGAGGGGTTCCTTGGTGGTGTGGGCAAGATGCAGGAGTTGGCGGCGTTTGAGGAGGCGTGTATTCAGGGGGCGGGGAGTGGTGGGGGGCAGGTTGGGGATGGGAGGCCTTGATTTTATTACTTTGTAGTGAAGTATGGTGTGTGAGTGTGGTGATGCAAGTGGTATGATATTGGTATATGGTATGCTAGAAAATCACGCGTATGGGTATCTAGCTCAAATAGCTGCCGGCCGCCATCTATCGCCATCAACACGAAACAAATATGAAAACAAACAGATAGGAAGCAGACTAAATGCCAGCTTTAGTCACAGAATAGCAGTACACCAGCGACGCCGTATTAGTCTAGATAGTAGTAGTATCAGCCATCCTCGGAAGGTGGCTCGGAGTCGCTCCGACTCGATGGACGAGATAGCTCCAGCTCTTGCTGCTCGTGCAGCTCGTTGAGCTCGTTGAGCTCGTTCAGCTCATTCAGCTCCTCCGGGGTCAGCACGCGTCCGCCCAGCTGCACGTCGTTCACATGCACATTATATTCCAGTGCGCGCTGTCCCTCTCGGATCAGCTCTTCCGTCCATCCCAGACACCGCTTGAGGCTCTGGTTCAGCCGCTGGCTGTCGGCAAGGAGCTCCTGGTGCTTCGCCAGATCGATGAGGAACCGTTTCTCGTCCCGCGCACGATGCTGGGAGTCCTGATCTGCCTGCGAGTCGGGACTCAGCACACCGTCTTCCATGGAGTCTTCGTCGCTAAAGTCGGAGAGTTCTTCTGGCGACCGCACAGACGAATGCTCGCTCGCTTCCTCAACTTCAGGAGGAATCGAGAGAGCACCGGACACGGACCGGCTGGATGTCGCCATGGACAGACGCCCCGAGCGACTGAGGCGTCGGTATCTGCGCAGCTCTGCATTCTGCTTCCGCATTTCCCGTTCTAGCGTGCGGTTAATGGCGAGAAGCGACGAGTTGCTGATTTCGAGATCCATAATCTTCCGCTCCGTACGCGCATTGAGGGCGCCGTTGGCCTGTCCGCTTTCCGACTTGGACGGGCTCTGCATCCCCGAGTTATGCGTATCCACTGAAGCAATGGACCCGTTGCTGAACACTCGCGGCCGGAGGCCAGGCAGTGGTTCAGACGCTATAGTACTGGCGTCAATCTTTGGTTCTGATGGTGATATGATAAGCGGGCTAGGCCGCAGCCCTTCCCTCTGGGGAGGGGAGAGTCCACTATTGGCAGAGTCGAGACTCGACGACTTAACGTGTCGTACAGCCGGGATCGGTCGCGCTGATATACTGCTCAGCGGGGGACTATGGGCCTGTGACCCTGCGTCAAACGACTCATCCTGCGACCCGACTACCGACGGCCCATCAGACAGCCGCGGATTCGAGTCCACCCTGGCCGGTCGCAGTCGCGGCGAGGCAGACGGTTTCGCCGACACCACCGATCGCGTCAAGCCAATCGACCGACGTTTATACGTCCCGCCCACCTCACTCACCGGGGACTGCCTCTCTTGCGCCCCGTTCGCGTAGATAAAAGTGGTGCCGGACGTTTTGGTCTGCAGCTTCGGGCGGGGCTCCTGCTCGGAAATAGTCGATCGTGCATCAGACGCATGAAAAAACATGGGGGCTCCGGCTGAATTATCCGACGCAGAATTCGGACGAGAAAGCTGGTTAGACTCCATCGTCACGGTCCTAGCCCGGGTTGTCCGCGATGGTTCCAGCATTCCCCCCCGAACGGGACTCCGCTCCGTCCGGAGTCGCCCCGTATTTGACAGCTGGCCCACATGCGGTTGTGACCAGGAAACTTGGGGCGACTGTTGCTGTTGCTGGTGCCCGTTGGTCGGGGTGTTGTTTGGGGAGGAAATAGCACCATCACGTCTGCTGTTGCGGGAACCGGATCGAGGGGTAACATTGGCACTGAGCAGGGATGAAGGTGGCTCGGGATCCCGCTTGGAGGGGACGGACGAGGGATGTTCGGAGGGAGTTAGTCGCTTGGGAGTTCGATAACCCCCCGGAGTGGCGAGTCGAGGAGTCAGAGGGGATTTTTGAGAGCGATGAAAGGCAGCGCTGAGGGCGGGGGTGAGAGGTTTGGCGAGATGGCCATTGTTTTGTTTATCGGCGGCGTTCATACTTGCGGGAGTCGAGGGGCGGAAAGGAGAGCGGCTCATGGCATTGCGACAGTAGTGCTCGAGAATCTGCAAGCATGATGATGGCACCAGCCAGTCGACAGCGGGTTCTTGGGACCGTCCAGGTGATGAGAGGAGGAGGAGGAGAAGGAGGAGGGAAAAGAAGAAGATGGGGGAGGGAGTGTGGGATGACGATGTAGTGCGTTGAATTTGTTGTTCAACACAACAAAAGAAGGATAATTAATTGTTTTGGGTGCAAAACATCCCTCCCCTCCCCAATCCGGCTAGTCTCTTAGTGGCTCCCCCTTTCACCGCAATTCAGAGATCCCTTAATCAAGTTGTTTCTTATCCCGAATTCATTCTCTTCTTTCTCTGTCTATACATTTTATAATATATTTCTGGCTTGTGAATTTATCACCACTTGAAACCATTCATATCTTCAAAAATAGTAGCATATATAATTTCAACTGCACCACCCTTACTGATCGCAGTCACCCCTTCACATGGGCTGACCATGGGTGAAGTCGGAGCTGCGGCTCTCTCCGGAGTAGTAACCGGACAACCATCACGCCGATCACCCCATCATTACTCCCTACCCTACTGACATTAGATACTCTGTACACTACTGTAATCCACGGAACCCGGAGTATATTTTTCTGATCTGATCATCTGACAGATGTGACTGATTGATTGATTCCCTGCAGTCCCTTATCAGTTCAGATCTCGTCGATCAAAACATTACTGTACGTCTCCATGGCGAACCCGAACCTACTGCCGACACGTGATGCGTGACAAACTACTGAATTATTCGGGGAATGCAAGGGGCCGCCTGCCACGTTGATCTTTGAAGAAGAGAAGCAAGCAGGAGAGGATGAGGGAGGGGGGCTAGACTCCACATTCCTTCCTGGTTGTCAATGCGGGTTTGTGATATGTGGTGAAGTTTATCGGGGGGATCATGCGGGTTGGTATGTACTTACTGATCTATTCGTGTAGTGTTGGTGTTGACACGATACTTGGTAAATGCTAGACGCTGTATTCAAGGTATTATTGTTATCCCCTTTGTAGTATTATTTGTAGAGTAGCTAAGTATAGCATACTCAGGAGTACCGTGGATGGGTCCTCGTTTAATGTAGATACTTCCGTCAGGACTTAACTAACCCTTAATTAACCTATTAATAGTACCGTCGGGCTGGATGCCAGCCAACAATTAATCAATGCAGTATAACCAACCAACCTCTTCATGCATGCAATACGGCCTTACTGCGATATTTATGGCATTAATATCTCATCGTCAACGCCAGGTACGTGACCATTGATGTGTCATGTAGTAAATGTCAGTGAGTCCAAGTTCTATCTTTGTCCTATATACAAGTGTTTCATAGTACAGCCCTTATAGTTTCAAATTATACCCAAGCGGTGCAAACAGGCCTATCTCTGATCTATATCACGTACTGTGACCTAATAAGATCTGGTGAGAATCGTGAGCGGGTAATCGCCAGGAGTGACCCTTTGCAATGGATGATTCCAATTTTCGCCATCCCACAGAGTGTCAATCCGATCGATCTTTTCTGCCCGAGATTGAAATGCCGCCATGTCGGTGTCAGATGCAATGCCACCGTGGCCGGCAATAGTGCGGGACGTGCGTGCAGCGCGACTGCCATGCGGTTAAACGCCCTGCTGGAGTAGACTACTGTCCACTCTTAGGTTGGCTGGGCGGGAAGAAGCCCAGTCTGCTGAAATAGTATGCTGCGACCATACAAAGTCATCACGAGAAGAACAACCGTTTCTGTCGCGGATCGGGCGATTCCGTTGTCCTCCGCTTCCGTGTCTTCGATGCAGCCGGAGCCTCAGCCGGACCAGCATCTGAAGCACCCTGAACAGCCTCCTTGATCGTCTGTCTTGACAAACAGTAGTCCACATGGTCATTGAATGCACGATCCTCCGCCACCTGAGGTCGGGAACAGATCGGACAATCCCAATATACTGGCTGCGACGGTGATGCAGCCGCTTCATCCTGCCTTTCTGTAGATTCAGATACCTCCTGGCTCAGCTTCTCCAAATCATCGAGCTCCTCTTGTAATTCTTCCCGTGCCGCTTTCTCAAATGCCTCCTCTGTCTCGATCTCCTGTTCCACCGGAGAATCGGCCACCTCCGAAGCGGGCTTTGGCCGCGAAGTGAAGCCGAAGAGCTCTATGCCGACCTTCTTCGTGCTCACCAAATTGGTGCACCGTAGTCCAAGCAGTCGCATCTTCAAATCAGGCATCTCTTTCTCCAGTTTCTCCAGCATCGGGAGGGAAAACGCGTACAAGTCCTTGGCAGTAGATACCGCCCGTGGAGGCTGGCATTGTCGTGATAGAACCTCAAAGGTGGCGAGCTTGACCTTGAGAACCAATGTACGACCCTTGAACTCGGTCCGTGCCAGATCCTTTTCAAGCTCCTCTGCTATCGACCATAACTTCGCTCTGAACTCCTCTTTATTTCCGATCTCATGGAACGTCCTCTCCGTCCCCACGCTCTTGCGCTCGTAGTTCTCCACCGGCTGAATCTTGGTTCTACCCAAGCCGAGATAGCACTGCATCAAGAAATGGAACGCTTTTTCTCCAAAAAGTTTGGTCAATATGGCACGCTGCGGATAAATATCCCCGCATGTTTTTATACCAATCGCATCAAGTTCACGTTCAAAGACACGGCCGACGCCATTCACCTTGCGGACCGGCAGCTCCTCCATGAACTTCATGATCGCTTCTCTTTCATTAGGGACGCGAAATTGACCGTTTGGCTTGTTTTTGTTGGATGCAATCTTGGCTATTTTTGCATTTGCCGCAATGCCGGCAGAAACTGATATCTTGGTCTTCTCTAGGACCTCTGCTCGCATCCGCTGGACCGCCTCTTCGGGGTCAAGCTCATTCTCAGTACAATATGCAGTCAGATTGAGATACGCCTCGTCAATACTGGCGCTTTCGAATGTGGGATCGTATTGTGCGAAAATGGCACGAATTTCCTTTGCCTTTTCCGTATACTTCTCGTAGTTCTGAGGCAGGCAGATCAGCTGAGGACATAGCTTCTTCGCGACGAACGATGCCATGCCACTCCGACAGCCGAACTTTCGCGCCTCATAGTTGCAGGTCGTCAGCACTCCCTTGCCGACTGCCATAGGGACAGTCTTCAGTTCCGGACGGTCGAGTTCTTCCACTGCAGCAAAAAAGGCATCACAGTCGACGTGAACAACATGCTGCGACAGATCTCGCGTCAGTTCTAGCTCCGCAAGAAGCTGGTCAGCGCGTCGTAGATCCGCCGACAGATCTAGTTTCTCGAGACGGGCTTTCTCTTTGAGAATGCGTTCAATCTTCACCGTCAAGACCTTGTCCCGATTTTGCTCATGATTGAAAAACTTGGAGCCTTTGGAGGCATTGTAAATGATTTCCGATACCTGCTAATCTTAGCTATACTCCTAGACCGTCGTGGCATACTCACCTTTCGCTGGTCCACGGCATCTTGGCCCGCTTTGGTCAAAGACGGTCCTAAGAGCTGATATTTCAAGGTATCGTAGCTTTCAGCAGACTCCACACTGTTAGACGCCTTTGCATCATCATTTGGTTCCTCGCCCGAAGGCTCCATCTCTGATGATGGAAGCGAGGTTGAAGGGCATAAGATTACCCAAGCAGGCAGCTATTGCGACGCCTGATCACGTGAACACGCGTGACGGGCCGTGTTTCACGTGCCGCTGATGTCAACTCATCCGAGCAGCTGCATCTCGCTGCCAGGCACACAACCGCTCCCATGTGGATTCTAGATTCGGAGGGTGACTTCCTGGGTGGTAATATCTTCACTCACTGCTTTCCGGGTTTGGCTGATTGTGAAAGGCAAGCGCGTGTGGCTGCGACCGGGGAAGAAGTATCTCTTCGGTCGGATCAAGCAAGATGGAGGTAGGTGCTGAGACCATGGTCAAACTCCGCTATACTGACTTTGGTCGCATGCAGTCCGACATGCTATTGATAACAAGTCCATCTCCCGAAAGCATATGATGATCGAAGTTTCACCTGTAAAACCAGGCGATGGAGTACGATGATCTAATTCCTCTGCTTTCCCCGCTAACCGTTCAGTCGCATATCTACACCAGATCGAAAATTGCCGTGCGCGACTTGGGCTCGAAATATGGCACCAAAGTGGATGGTAATACGGTGAAGGATGAAAGTAAAGACCTGACTGGTGAGGAGCATGAAATTAAGTTGGGGAGATACGAACATGCGCTGCGGTAATTACCATGGCAAGGAACGATGTCGGCAGGGACTAACCGTGGTGGTTACTAGGATCAAGTGGCAGCCGGTCGTTCTTACCTTCTCCTTTTCCTCGAAGGAACTCAAAGCGAAAGACCCCCTGGCACGAGTGCGCTCCCGTGTCGAGGATTTGGATATCAAAACGATTGTTCCGTACGTTGTCGACCACACTACACACGTCGTCCAGAAGAAACGCAATACTGCCAAAGGTCTGCAAGCATTGGTGAATGGAAAGTACATCGTGCAGGACTCCTATATCGACGCCTTGGTTTATGCGGCTACCCCGAGCGACCTAGAGAACCTCGAGTCGTTGTCCCCGTTGGAGGCCGATTTCGACACTGCATGGCCGGATGCAATGGCACATCTTCCACCACCCGGCAAGGAAACCGTACAGAGACCAAAGGAAGCATTTGCTCCTGGACCCGATAGAATCAATATCTTCGATGACTACACATTCGTGTTCATGGACCCTGCGCAGTTTGGAAACTTGCAGGATGTCATTACGAATGGTCACGGGAAGGCATTGCTTTACCAAGTGGAAGAAGGGGTCACCACGGCGGCAGAGATCGTGCAATTTATGAGAAATGCTGCTGGCGACAAAGGTCTCGGGAGCCAACGGGATGGCCCTGGCGGAGTGGTTCTTGTTCGTTACGTTGCGACTGGACGCCATGAGAATTGGTGGGCCGAGCTCGGTAATGAGGTTGCTTTGTCGATCGACCAGCGCGTTATTCAGCAGAGCGAGTTCCTGGACGCAATTCTGGGAAATGACGCTTCTGGTCTCTGCCGGTCTCTGCCCGAGGCCCAGGACATGGATGTAGAACCCACTCCAGCAGCTGCTACCCCTGATGTTCAAGAAGTTCAAGACTCACAGCCCCCGGCGGAAAGCCAGCCGTCAACGAAGAGGAAGCCACGAGTTCGAGGATTTGTTAGTAAGATGAAAACATTCGATGATGGCTTCGATATCAACTCTATCCCCGCTCATGCTCCGGAGAGCGTTGATGATTCGCCGCCTTTGATGGAAATCGAGCCATCGCCGGCACAACAATCGCAACCGCAAAGCAGCCTCCAAGAGGAGGAAGAAGAAGACATGGTGTCAAGCCTACTGCCGGGTGCCCAAGCGATGAAGCGTCGACGCGCTCAGACGACGGCGAGGACCAAAGAAGAGCCTAATTCCGAGACAAAAGACGAGGCCATGCCACGGGTGAAACGCCAGAAACTGGACGTACTGGAGGCCGCGCGACAGCATCGGGAGGCCGAAGATGCGCAGCGCCAGCGTCAGGCGGAAGAAGCATCGCTGCAAGGGCCTCTTGAGGATGTCAATGTGGAGAAGCTCAAGGGGCTTGCAATCGTAGAGGAGATGGAAGTGAAGCCGAGACACGTGAGCGAAGAAGACCGACGGTGGGACGATCGGTGGAATGGACGCAAGAACTTCAAGAAGTTCCGCCGCAAGGGCGAACCTGGACAGCCTCGCTACCGCATCCAGACGGTAATAGTGCCACTAGAGGAAGTGACGCGAAAAGACTTTGGAATTGGGGACCATTACTGGGTCAGCAATCGCACGGAGCAGAGTCCAGCAGACAGTCCGGCCGAACGGGCTGTCAGCCAGGACGCAGCGGCATCCCGCTCACAGTCGGCCCGGGTCGAGTCGGAGACACCAGCGCCCAGGGAGACCCGAAGTCAGCCCCGAGTGCAAAAACGGATGCGAGAGGAGCAAGATTCGGATAGCGATGATGGGCTTCGGTTCCGATTCCGTCGCAGGCGATGATTGATGCTCAAAATGTAGTTAGATAGATACCTTTAACCATGACCAGTTCGTTCTCAGCTTTTGTGCGGGAGAATGGGATATTGAATGTAGTTGAATGAAGAATGGCCCACCATCGCATGGTAAGGCATTGAAGTGAATGCGATGGATGTGTTGCCATGTTGCCATAGTGTGGAGAACCACATGCGGGGGAGCCAAGTATTCAGGAAAGTGGATATGCTGGGTAGACAAACACAGTCCTTATGACGCTGTTGGGCATTAAGCGGACCACCTCATAGGCGCATTACCGTGAAGTGTTGTGGTGGATGATATGCGGTCAGCCGTGCATGATGCGAACCAACTTGTATGATATGATTAACTTTAATGTACAGTAGGTATCGAATTTGAAGTGTAACAGTATCTGTATCTAACATATTACATCATGAGAGGAAGT
The DNA here is from genome assembly GCF_013340325.1 of Aspergillus tubingensis. NCBI lineage: Eukaryota > Fungi > Ascomycota > Eurotiomycetes > Eurotiales > Aspergillaceae > Aspergillus > Aspergillus tubingensis. The sequence continues at coordinate 780,562 of NW_023336279.1, read as the reverse complement.
AGAAGTGGATGAGTGAGAGTGGACACTCCCATGTGGTCTGTGCCATGGCTCATCCAAAGTGGCCTGGGAATGGAGACCCCCCCGACCCGCCGGGCTGACCCCGTTTGAGATGTGTTTCAAAGGGCCCACGGGAACCAAACACTGATTTATGTGAAACCATACACTATATGTATCTTGCTTGATAGATAGTAGTCGATTGTCGATTATCTTGGGTCTACAGGTGAGATGGCGGTCTGGAAATAAACCAGCTAACTACGAAGTAGGATATGCACATGATTAAGTAACAGTATGCTGGCAGTCGAGGAAAAAGGGGTGGATACTTACTGCTGTAAGTAGCATTCAGGTGGTGTGATGAGTCCAGCGGAGGAGAGCGTGACCAGCAAAATACTACTAACAACCTGTAAACCTGGTTTGGGGGGAACCCGAACAAGGCTGTGTTTTGGCTTTTCCCGTCTTGCCGTAAGAATGACTGCCGGTCATGGTGAATGTGTGCCTGAGGAGAGCCTGGAAGATTCCCTCTCTCTCTTTAACTCTCTCCCCCTCAAAAAGTCTCTCCGTCATCCTCGTCATTTCATCCATCTCGTTTCGTCTCTTCTCATCCATCCATCCATCCTCTTCCTATTCTTTCGCTTTCCCACTACTCTATTTCTTCCCCATCATTTCCCATCCCGCCTGGCTGCGATTGCTCTCGTTCCCTCCATCTCTGTATTCTGATCTACATATTCCATACAACCCTCAACTCCTCATCGCTACAATCCCACCCCCCCAGCTGCCTGACTGCCTAACCGCCCATTAGCATCTCGCCCCCTCGTTCGACTGGCGACAATCTGCCTCCAACGCATCAGCATTGGCACCGCCATGGACCACGTTGGCTAGCCCTGGCTGCAATTCATATTATCGCTCGTTATTTCTTCCATCCAGCGTCCTGCCTATTTTAATTTCTCCTTATCACGGACCACAGAACGCTCACAACAATTCCCCCCGTCACCCGCTGCTCTTAGCTTCCCGTCAATAGTATGTCTCGCAGCGCGCATTCCCCCCAAAATTTGATCCAGTGCCTCGTTTTTAGACTTTGCTTTGCTTTTTCTTGCCTTGGTCACAGGTAATTGAAATACTAACTTCCGACCCACCCGCAGCGCCCTGCTTTAACTAACGATTTACGACTTCCGACTCTTCCTCTGTTTGGCGCTTCCCGGTTTTGGTGCTGGCGACCTCGATTTGAATGCCGTCTGCATTGATATTCTCCCCCTCATCGTCCCCCATGATTTCTACCATCCCCCCTCCCCGTCCGGTCTCGGTCAATTCACTGGCCAGAGCGTCAGCCTCGACAACCATCCCCTACGCCAAAGCGAGTCGCTGCACCAGTGCCGAAATTCAGATTCTCGATGGTCCCATTAATCCCCCGGCGGTGGGGCCTGGTCAGCTGGTCTGCCAGTCCCCGGTGGATACCGAAATGGAGGATGCACGGATAAGCGTGGAGACACCTCAGGCCTGCCGATCCCAAGTGCGCTTCGAAGACCTTCCCATCGAGATCCACGAGGCCATTCTAGATCATTTGTTTGGCGAGCGGGCATCGGCCTTCACGTCGTGCGCGCCCGGTAAGTCCGCGCGCAGTTGGAATAAGTCGTTGCGTCATCCCCGTCGAAAAGCGCTCTCCAATTTGGCATTGATCACCCCTGTCTGGCGAGCACTGGTGCAGGACCGAATTTACAGGCACAGTGAGTCCCCACTTATTAATTTTGGTCTTCCTCAACGCCACAATTCGTTGCATCTGTCTAATTCACTGCCTAGTCAAAATCAAGGGTACCACAGATGAATTGGCAGAAAGTGCTCGCTGGTTCCGTGCACATCCCCACCTGGCCCCGTACGTCCGCCATGTCGAGATCTGGATCCCGGTATGGGGAAAACGCGCCGTTAAGAATACATCGCATCATTTTCCGGCCCGGCGGTTGCATGACGAGGATGCCGGCCTGGTCGAGCCTGGAGTGCCTCAAGCTATCGCGTGGGACGACTCTGATACCAACCATAGCTCCGACTATCGATACCACTATGCCAGTCATAATGCGACACTGGAGGAGATGTTCTCCCACGTCAAATCCGCATTTCCCGAAGCACGCATACTGACCCTGGAGGGAGGTCACTGTAAGCGACCGCCAATGGTCCGCCAATTCCGCGATGATCCATGCGGCCACTCCGGACGGCGGCGTTTGCCTACGCTGCCAGTCGTCCAGACGTTTGTCATGCGTGGAGCGTGGAATATCATGCGCGACTATCAACATTGGTTGAACATGTCACAAGCCTTACCGGGGGTGCGCGAGTGGCACTGCGCCTACGCCAAGCCCAAATTCGAGGCCTACGAGACTGTCGCGGAGATTCTCTCCCGCATATCCCCATCACTCGTCCATGTCAACATCAGCCTGGAAGGCTTCTACAACAAGGACAACACACAATCCGGCTGGATGCACGATGGAATCAGCCCACCACATCTCTGCCGCCTGCTTGGCGAGGCAGCCCCGCGGTTGGAGTCCCTTGCATTTACGGGGAAGGTCTGCGCCTGTCTCTTCAATGCAACCCGCAGCTTCATGTCCACCTGGCCGGCCAAGTCCAAGCTCAAGTCGTTAGATTTGGTGGTCAAGACCTGCTGTCGCGAAAAGCGGGCCAATCCGGGACTCGGATTTCTAGACGACTTTTCCGGCATCACCAATCTGAACTTTATCCGCTCTTTTGAGAAACTCGTCCTCGGGGCCGTCCACAGCCTGCAGCTGCACACTGCCTTGACGTACATGCGCATCCGCTTCATCGACTTGGACTCGGCCTGTCCGCCACTGAATCCCTACTTCCAGCTGTCCGATAATGAGTGCACCGGTTTGTGGAATGAGAGAATCCTCGAGACATTGCATGAGGCACGTCCCCAGGCGCACTATGCAGAGCTTTCCGACGGCATCTATCCCCAGTATGGACACAACCGGCAGATCGTAGGGGCGGTGTACCCGCGAACTCGACCATTAAGTATCCATGCATCGACATACAAAGTTATTGCCGATGTGTCCAAGCAATAGCGCTACTTCTATTGATTTGATTGTAGTTTATGGGCGGGATGGCAGCAGCAAAAGTCTTGAATGTAGCCCATTTATGATACCAGTCTTTTACAGATAATGCAGTATATTTTACGATGATTGCGTGAATTTGATTAGATAAGTGCATAGTGGAGCAGTAGTTGACTGGGGGCATCCGCAGATACTGCATTCCAGTTATTATAGTTTTACTTAAAACCAGTAGAAGAAAAAGCAGAGGCATTGGACAGCACCATATGAGATACACCCATACATATACAACCACACCATTCCCCACACATACTACTCACCACACCCATCCATACTCATAACCAACCAATTAATAAACATACCTAAACCTCGGATTCTACCCCACCATCAGCCTCACAAACCACACACACACACACAAAGGCAGAAAGAAGGAAAATAGAAAACATACCTCAAAATCCGTCAAATCCTCCATAACCCCCTCCCCACCACCATCAACAGTAGTACTACTAGTAGTACTACTCATCTCCCTCATCTTATTCCTCCGGATCAATAATAATCTAATCCCTCCCGCACAAACAATCTGACACACCGCACACGCAAGAATCAACTTACACCCCGTCTGATACACCGGCGCCTCACTCGCCAGGAAAGCATGCGGACCGATAATATTCCCAATACAGTATGCCAGGAACACGAATGCCGTGGCGGTTACGCGCTTCGTGTATCCGCCCATGTTGCTGGAGGGGAGTTGGAGGGCCAGGACGAGGGAGGTTACGAAGGAGCCGATCTATACCATCCATCATCATTCATCAACATTGGTATTCTTAGTACTTTCGTTGGGGAAGGGAGGGAGGAGAAGATGGATGGGGTATGGGATTGGAGCTCACGATATAATACCCAAATAACACGCCATATTCTCTCTCCCGGGGTAACTTCCATAAAAGACATACGCCGATCACAGTCGGGATTAGATATGCGATCATGATGAAGGTGCGGATGTTGGGGATACGCGTTGATAGGTAGGTTCCCGATAGGATGAAGAGGACTTGGAATGCCCCTTGGGGGATGCCGAGGACGGTGGTGAGGAGGGGGCTGGTTACGAGGCCTTTGATTATGAGTTTGCCGAACTGTATTCCATGTTAATATCGTTAGTATTGTATTGGGGTGATGGTGGGTGATAGAAGGGATGGGATTTACGTTAGCTACTCCCCCGTTGATCGTCTCGTTGAGTAATGTGAATAGGAATAATAGCCAGACTTGGGGGTCCAGGAAGGCTTCGCGGATTTGGTATAATTTTATCGAGCGGTTGAGTATTCCCTATGGTTTTTGTTAGTATAGTGTGAGTTGGGCTGAAAGCAAAGGGGAAGGGGATAGGGCTAACAGTTTGATTCTTCCTCCCCCTGCCGATAAGCAACACCTTCTCCTCCACGGTGAATCTCTTGCTTGAGAGAATGCTGTTCGGGAGGAATATCATCATCACCACGCCCCAGATGATTGTGGCTCCGCCGCAGATGAGGAATACCGCGCGCCATACGGGGAAGGTGTTGAGTTGGCCGATGGCGTAGGTGAGGAGGCCGCCGACCTGATTTTATTTATTAGATTGTTTTGGTAGATAGAGGATGTAGTGGGTACTCACCATCGATCCAACGCCATTACAGCAGTAGAATATTCCCGCGCGGAAAGGCTGCTCTTGTCGGAGGTACCACATTCCGACGATCATCATGAAGCAGGGTGTTATGGGGGCTGTACTTGTTAGTTAGTAATTAGGTATGGGGAGAGGATGGGTTGGTACATTCGAAGCAGCCTAGGAGGAATCGACAGATGGCTAGGCCGGTGAAGTTGTTGCAGGCAGCTGTTATCATGAGGATGGAGCCCCAGGCGATGCTGGTGGTTGTGTTAGTGGGTTGTGTATTGGGATTTGGGGATACTCACACGAAGGATGAGACGACTGTCCCGATGGGTAGGCGTTGTGCGATGTAGCTAGCCGGGTATTCCCAGAAGAGGTAGCCTGTTATAGTATGGTTAGCTGCGCTGGGTGTATTATGATGTGAAGGGTGTATACCGAAGTAGAATATACTCGCTAGCCAGCTATACTCGTTACTGTTGATATGGGCATTGGTGAAGAGGTCGAAGACGGCGCTGTACGAGAGAGCCTGTTTATCGATGTATTGTAAACAGTATGTCCCGCACATCAACGGCAGAAGAATCATGTCGATTCGTCTCCGTAGTTTCTTCGTCCTGACTGGATCGTCGAGCATCTCTTGCATCTGGTCGTGGGATATACCATGTTCGTGGAGGAAGATCTCGGCTTCGTCTAGGTGGGTGATTTGGCCAATGTCGACGTCGTCTACTTTTGTTGTGACTGGGATGGACTTTTCTGGGTCTTGGGGTTTGGTATTTGATGTTGAGTCTGTCATTGTGAGGGCAAGTGTTGTCTAGCTGGGGAGAAAGTAGAAATTGGGGAGCGGAGAGATATAAGGTGTTTTCATGGCCTGTGGCATTGCGTCGCCCTGATAAGCTGCAACATCCGTCGATGGCAAGCCGTTGTGGTCAGTCGATAGCATGCTTGGACTCTTGGTCTGAGCGATAAGATCAATGCGTCTGGGTTATATTGCCGTATACAGCAAGATGCACGACCATCTAGGTGATTATAGGCTATCTCGGAGGGTGTCCGAGATAAGACCAGGTGATAAGATGAAATGCGGGGTGCGCGATCGGCATCAGAAGTAAAGCCGATGAGTAGCTGGGATGTGTCTGTAAAGCCTTCCTTCTTTTTTGGAAGGTAGAGAGATGATGATTATGATGTGTGAATTGTAGTTTGTACTGGTCTTTGTATAGGCACTAGATGGGTGTTAAGCTTGCAGTTTGGGTTGCCTTGGTAGGTGGTAGGAAAACCATAATAGACGGTCTTTTGTCCACTGATTATTATAATGCAGATATTACCGAATGTCTGTAGGTAGAGGAGGAACAATGAATAGGATTGTCATGATCTGCTCTTTGAAGGAGACTGAAGAAACAACAAGTAGTCACTGCGGCTGTGGATGTTACATTCTATAACTCGAGGATGAACTAGAAACGACGAAGCTTGGCAACGCCTACTACGGCTGAACCACCACAACCAATCAATCTTTCATCGCGTCTTCGAGCAGTGCTCGACCCGACGGAAGGCCGCCGCTGTTGGCCGCATCCCGGCGCATGAAGAGCGACTACAACTCCAATCAGCTACCACTCAACTGTTGGATGAACCCCCAAACACATAAAATTGATCCCAAATTAACCTAGAAACCAATAAAATGCCCTCTCCATCATGAAACAGCTTATGCACGTGAGATTATATTTATAAAGTAATCTACATTAATTAATATCCCTGCTGCTGCAAACCTGACCTGCAACCCAACTTAGCGCTGCTGCTCTGCATCTAGTTATAAATATATCCCCCTAATATTACTTAGTATAGTAATCCAACACGTTCTATCTCTGGAAACCGCACTATTCGGGTGATATTAATAGGTTTAGTGAACTACACATGACCAATCACACCCCCCGGAAGTTTCCAACAGGTTGGAATGGATCGTCCGGGAACATGCTGGGCTGGGATTGACAGCGGTTGCTGCCGCTGCGGCTATACCCATCTATTTCTGGGGTTGGCAAACATCTATATTCAGCTGCTGCATGTTCTCAGTGATGTAGTCATGGCTTCAATATTTAAGTATTGTGGAAGTTCCCGTAGAGGTGGTATTCATCGACAAGCACTTATAAATTAAAGCAAAAGCATCATCCAGAAACCAACTCTTCGCAATGGCAGCCATCGAATATCCATCCACCCCGGCCTCTATCCCCCTCCACCATCACCAAGCAACCGTGGAAGCATCTCGATCTTCTGATGCCGAGAGACGACAGAAGGAAGAAAAACTGGCCAAAGCCAAAGCTAATGTCCAACGTATTATGCAACTATACCACTCTGGGAAGCCACTATTTACACGGACACTCTTGAAGGACCTTCACGAGCAGATCATTCAGGGAAAAGACAAAGTTAAGATCCCAACTTGGAATGGTGAGGCAAAAACATACAGCCTCGAAGTTCCTAAAGACCTCGCCGAAAGATGGTAAGTCCATCTGCTCCAATCAAACACAGTCTGTCACTCTAACAGAGGAAGCAGGCGCAGATATAACATCGACTATAGCAGCATCCAGCGCTTAACAATGTTCAACTCACGCCTTCTCGATCTGCTGTTGGACCCCCCGACCCCTGTCTCCATTACGTATGTGCGCGACCCAAGCCCTCCTGGCGTCACCCTCAAAGAGATCGACGATACATTCAAGCTGGTCCGCCGGGAATGGCAGGAAAGCGAGACATGCTCTAACCTAGAGGGCTCTTTCGTGAAACCGAGGTTTGATCCCGAGGCAATCACAATCACCAAAATTGTTGCCTTTGGACTGGGAACCCTCGGCAAGAACAACCTCGGGCAACTTCCGGTCCGCTCTTATGCCCAACATGCTGCTACGTTGACTATTGCCGCTGTTTTGAAAGAACGGAATATAAGTCAAGGTCTTGATGTGCAGTGCTTTAGCCAGGATCCGTGGTACAATGAGACAGATATTGAGTTTCTGGGAGGTCTCGGTATCACGGTGCTAAAAGACCCCGAGGGATTTTTGGAGATCGATGAGCAGACGCTGGTGTTCTCTGTTGGTCCCGATATTCCCGTTAGGCAGATCGTGGCAGATGTGCAATGGCCGGCTGCTATGGTTTGGAATAGTCCGCTTTCAGAGGTACAGATAAATCGGGGCATGTATTGGGCGCGGTGAGTTATTCTTCTCTTGCGTCCATACTTTTTGTTCTTGCTAATATGTGACTTGTGTGTAGTTGTCCGATGGAGGCTGATCCTGATTCAGAGAGGGTCGGTAGTATGCTGCGCAACTATGACGGTGCGCAACTGGACGATCAGGCTGATTATTTTGGGGAGTTGACTGTTTATGCGAGAAGGCCGCGTTCTTAGTATACAAGCGGGGAAGGGTGTGATATTTCGTGTTTTGGTAGTGCATGCGACAAGAACTCCCATAGTCATCAGGGTTTGTAGGTGGTGTGAATAGTACCTGATAGTTTTCCTATATTCCGGTTATTCACAATCAATGTCCACCCTATTCACATTGATGGCATTATATCTCTGGCTCTGCATGAGCCTCATTAAAGTTATAGTATAGTCTCGAGATAATTCAAAACGTATAGCAAAGAGTCGAATCCATCCAGAAATTGATATCAACTCTCATCATGATGATAGATCCATTCAAGCAACATTGTTGCTAAAAGGTGTCTAGAGGTGATCTGGTACTAGTAGCCGATGTGTCGGCCAACATAGCTAAAAAGCTGGTTCTAAGCTAATATGCAGGTTGACTGCGCCGTTTGCGGGTTGCTTAAGAAGGAATCAATCGTGGAGTCTATGAACCTGGACGATGAAGCAGGGAGCTATTTAGTGAGAGGATAATGCGTAAATTCCTGTTGGCTAATTGTTCCTGAATCTAGAGACGGAGAGGATTGTAGGTTCAGATGATTTTGCATCAACACTGAGGTTCGCTTGTAAGACAGTGAAATTCGTTACCACCAGCTGTATAAAAGGGACACAAGGTTGTTTATCGTAATTCCTTGGAGATACTCTGCCATTCATTGACGCGATGCAATAGGAAAGCGCCCATGGCACGTGATCGGAAAGCGGACGATCCCTTATCCGTTGTGGAACAAGTCCGGCTTCATTTTCCTTCTTTTTCTCTTGCACACACCATCTTTAGCTCTACTCTCGGTTTCCTGCCAAACTAGGTGTAATCCTTGTATTTCCAGCCAGGCGTTGAACTCGGTAACCAGTTTTTTTTAGGATGAAACAGACCTTATGTGCTATCTATAAGGATTATCACTGAGACTGTCTGGAAACATCACTCTACTTCCTGATCGTCCTGGCACTAAGAATGACTGGGGCCGATAAGTCACTCAGGCCCACCTGGCTAGCGCTACGGCAGCAGCCACTTCCCCAGAATGGCCGATCGCCAGTTCAATCTTGCTGATACCCTTGGACATCGCCACAGCGTGAGCGTGTCCGTGAAGCTGAGCCATGTTAGTTGATACTGGAAATCAATGGTGTAATGGCCAAACATACCTTGACATAAGGATTCCCGCTTTCTTCCAGGATCTCGAAATTTTGCATCGCAGCCCCTGCACCCATAGAAGGCACCCGGAAGCTTTTGAAAACGGCCTCTTTGGCACTCCACCGACCCGCAAATGCGGAGCGTGGGTTCGCTGCCTTAGAACAGTAGTCTCGTTCTGCAGGTGTGAAGTTGCGCTGCAGAAAATTGAGGTTTTCAATGTGGAGGCTCATGATCTCCTCCACGTCGACTCCAACGCTGGTTGGTGTCGTTGCACCGGAGCGCCGAGTAACACGCTCGAGCAGAGACTGAACAAGCGCAGCGGTGACATCCGATCTCTCGCCTACACTATCTGGAGTAGGAGCTTTAAGTGGAGTCTCCGCCCCGAAGGAGTCATCAGCAGCTAAGCGACTGTCCGGGTTAAGGAAGACACTTTGCATAGTCTCAGCACTTTTCCACGGTGGATCACATTTGACTTGGACCAAGGAGTTCTTCATTAGCCGTGTGACAAATTCTACGTTGGCTGTTCGCTGCCTCTGTAACACCCGAGTTCGGTAGTCTTCAAATGTTGCAGTCGGAACGGCCGAGAAGATATACCTGGGTGATATCACCACAGCCAACGCACCCTTTTGACCAAAGCCGAAGGAGGTAAGCATGGTCGCCTTCATGTCAGGCACCTTCATCGAATCCATGGGATAGACCAGATGCTTAAACTGTCGGAGCTGCTCATCTATATTGTCTGCGTTGCGGTTCCCTGGGACTATGCTGTCGCGGAACATTTGTATGCAGCCGTTAAGTTGCCAGGCGCCTGCAGCTGCCTTGGGATGCCCTGTCACGGATTTCTGACACACGCATAGTAGTGGATTACCTCTCCGTCGACCCAGGTGGTTCATTTGAGTGTTAATCACCTCTCCCTCGTTAAGCTCATTAGCTCGGGTTGAAGTCCCATGGCTCGAAACAACACCTATGTCATCGATCGATAGGGCCCATGTTGCTAGTGAGGCTCTTAGGGGAGAGATGCTGGCATCTTGCACGCGGATACTGTTAGCCCACCGGTTCTGGGCATCTCGTAGCCTTGATTTAATTCTTTCTTCGGTTGCACAGATGGTACTCTCAGTTTGGCACGTGCTGCTCACTTGCCCATCCCATGCTTGCTGACGAATTTCGGCTACCTCTCTTTCGAATCCCGCACGTCGAATTTCAAGATCCAGTAACGGCGAGTGCCGGGCGTCTGCTGATTCTCGTGCAGCCGTCAGGATGCCCTTGCCTGGGGCCGGGATCGATCGGCCGATTTGATCACTCGCCATTTGCGTGTAAGCAACAATGCCATAGATTGGCAGCCCCATCTCAAGGGCAAGATCAGCAGCCATCACTATTTGTACTCCACAGCCAGCTGACTCTGCAAACCCGCTACGGGAGCTTGTGGTAGGGCGAGAGAACTCTCCCGGAAGACGACCTTTAGCCAACTCCTCTTTGGTATTTGCAGTAGCCTTGATGCCGGCGAATTCGTAAGCGACTTCTTCTCCAAAATCATCACACCCGCCAACAATAGCAACTTTGCACTTCCCACTCTTAATAGCTTCGCATCCGCTGTCCAATGATTCTATGGCTGTGGCACATGCCCCGACATGCGTCCTGAGTGGACCCGAGGAAGAAAGAAGGAGCATGTTCACCCATGCGCCCATGGTGTTAGAAAAGTGATCAAGTATAATATCTCCTTGGACTGGCCGATCGAGATACCGGTCGCGGTACATGCTCTGGATCGTCTTCATAGGACCGCCCCCAGTACCTAAGCAGTTGGCTACCTCAGAGACCTGAATATACTGATACATCTGGTACGGATCTTGGATGCCAGCGGACAAGAATGCCTCCGAGACGCAGCAAAGAGCATACAAAGTAGTGGGGTCGGCCTCCTGAACAATATCCCCGGGAATGCCGTATCGCAAAGGGTCCCATCCCTTGGGGACCCTTCCGCCCACTAAAGGGTGGAAAGGAATTGCCTTGGGCACCATTACCACAGCACCCTTCTTCATGAAGACACGATAATTGTCCGAATTTAAGATTGGTTGGACAAAGACATGGTCCCCATGGCGCAACTTGAATGCTTCGGCCGCTGACTTCGAGCTCTCGAACGGCGGCAGATCATCTTCGATCGCAACTTCATGCATGAACTCTATTCGTGATGGATCGTAGGTGTTGAGTCCATCAGGTTCAATAAAACGAAGGCCAGAGTTCTCTATAATCTGTTGGTGGTACCTTTCAGGAATCTCGTCATCCGAGATCGGCTCGCTTGTCACGACATCGATCCATCCAACGTATGGCTGGCCCTTGAGATCGCCTGTAATGTGTCTGATCAGACCCATCATCCACGCCATCTCAACGTAACCTTCTAACGAGAATTGACCCTGGCTTTCCATTTCCCATCGTGTGCGTGAGCTTCCCCATGGCCCAAGCTCTGAGAATCCTACGATGACGACCGTTTGCGAAAGGTCAATCATTCCTTGAAGATCGGGAAGCCTCGCCATCATATCCTCCTGCCTCGCTATCGAAGGGAACCCAATATTGAGGTTGGCTCGCTTATTCCTTACTTCTGGCTCCTGTGCATGAGAGTTTGCCTGCTGTCCGTGGAGGGCTGCTTCGTGATGTATCTCCTCTTCCGCCAGAACAACACCCAAACGAAGATTTTCGGCCACGGCCTTACGACTCGCTGCGATATGTTCCTTTAAATTCCACATGGCCCCAAATCCGCCAGTTAGATCTGCATATACAGGTGTCTCTTCGGCAAGAGCAGTGATGGCCGGTGATAGCAGCGCCAGGATATTGAAGGCCATCTCGGCCCTGCTAAAGGTGATGACACCGAGCTTTTCCATCTCTGCTGCTATCATATCCGATGAGCGCATCAATCCAGTTCCTCGAGTCCACCCCATGACGGCTCCACAGATAGTGGCATACGTCGACCAGCTTTCGGAGTGGAATCGATTGAATAAGGACTTGAGTCCAATCTTGGCCTCCGCATAAAGGCCGTCTCCACCGAATGTCCCTTCATTGCATGACAAGGGTAGAGTCACCATCGTCGGTCTGGTATTTATGCGTCGCTTTTCCTTTTCGCGACAAACGAGACCCACCAGCCGCAGGAGGTTCACAAGCATCCCTCGGAGGGCAAGTTCCTGACGGCTGCCTAGAGTGTCGGGCTCACCGGTTTGTGGAATAGCGGCAAACGGAATGATGCAATCCACGTCATTACGAGCAGATGCTTCTGCGCCGTATATATGTCCGATTATAGCCTCACAGTCTTGTCTGCTGGCTTGGTTCATTGGGAGTAGCGTCAAACTAGCCCCGCGAGCTCCGTACTTCCTGAAGAGACTCTGGTAGAACCTAGCCGTCGTGGAGATTGTACGGCTTGTAGTGACAAGGACCCTTGCACCACCGGCAAGAAGCCCTTGGATAATCTCTACAGCAATGGAACCAGGACCGGCACCTGTCACAAGGACTGTTTTACCAACATAACTGAAACCCGTGGTGAGGCCAGCATCCATCACTTGATGAAGCATCTCAGTAGCTTTTGCGTCGTACGTCCAGTCCTTATCGACGTTGCGTGTTCTAATATGCACAAAAGGGGTGGGCGCTTTGGTACCGGTACGAGAAAGATAGCCTCGGCGGATTACGTCCGCGTAGCTGCATACCGAGCGACTTGTTTCCATATATTCCAAACGTCCTGAGCTGCGGATACTGATACTTGGCATCAAAGGAGGCAATGTATGGATGTGTACAGGGTCAGTCGCTTGAGCCCGAATTCCTAACTTCAGGACTTGGTTCAACATCACAACATGGCCTTTCATCTCGCAGGCTGTGGAAGTCGACATCTCCAGTCGATGTAAGATGATATCCGTGCAGCCAGGGTCCCAGCGATTCAGAATCCGACGTAGGCGACCACCTTTCTCTGAAAGCACCGCGTCTTTAGATCCCTGTGAAATCGCATATATCCACTTAAGCAGGTCTTCACGGACCCAGTTCCACGAAGAATCATAGTGTCTGACTTGCTGGAGATTAAAGCTAGGTCGGACGCCTTGTAGGAACTCCTCGCCAAATTCTGCATTCCACTGGTCCAAACTTTCTTGCAAGTCTGATATATGATCCACCGACTGTGCCGAATCCCCATGATCGCCAGGCTTGATCTTCAGATAATCTGCAAGCAATCTCAGCTGCTTGTGTTGGAGATCTTGTTGTTCCTTTCGAAGTTCACTGAGCGCCACTGCATCTATTGGAGTGGGCTCCGAGTATCCATTTTCGTTATCTAGTCGTCGCTGCGTTGGCAACATAGTTATCCCTTCGAACTCCGCGTATTGACCAACGAGGTTGTCCAGATATGCATGCGCGGCCCCTGCATCCGCCAGACGAGATGACGGCTGCACAGTAATGGCAAGGCATATAGGAATCATTCCATCAGCGCCCTCCAAGCCCCACTTTGAATGCATGTACATCTGTGCCGATCTCTGGTTAAATCCTGCCGGCATTTTGCTTGATATAAACCTGGATATCAATGCCGACATCTGTTTTCCTGGCTTGCCCGAAAATCGTCCCTGAAGTGCTTCCACTAGGTTGGCCAAGGACATATCTTCCATGCTTTCCGGGACGCGGCCAAATTCGGCGACCAAATCACCTATCAGCTCATTCTGAAGAGTGGACTTTCCTGGAGAAGTCAGTATGTTGACCATGAAGTATTGTTAATGGAACACACCTCCCGACAAATTCCGGATCGTCGTGTCCATTGGCACTTGGTCGAAAGAGCACCGCAACTTCTGACCCGTGATCGCTAAGAGAATGTGACGCGCCGAAAGTGAAACTTTGGCGCTGGGTACATGAGCAGAAGTCTTTATAGGGGTGAAGGACAGGGATGCTGCTACTGATTCTGACTCTCCATCAGATCGAGAGCCTTCTACGGCAACGGCCAATTGAGTCGAAGTCGATGCTGAGGTTGTCCTTTGAATGGTGGATGGCAGCCGCACAGGGTCTGGATACTCATAGAGTATTCTGTTCCGGTCATCTTGATACGAAATAAATTGCAAATGCGACCACTGCGATGGAGTATGTCGATCATGATGTATCGAAGCGGACTTTCTAGCCATCCTTGTGAGCGTACTCCGCGGGCCGATCTCGATGAACCGCTGCACTGGCGATGGTCTCCGGAGAAGCTCGTTCTGCGTTTCGATCCTGAGCATTATCAATGGCTGAATCGCAAATTAGTGGGAAGTGGAACTCACCATCTTACTGGAGATGCTAGCTGATACCTATGAGCGGCGTTCAACATATCGCACTTGTGCTTAGGAGAGTCAGGGAACCTACGCAAGTAGCTCGATGAACAACCTGTACGCCAAATCTTTCTCCTCATGCCTAGTGGCTACCTTGCTGTGGGTGGGTGAACCTACTATCCCATTGGGAGCCATGGAAACAAGCTCTATGGGTGGAGAAGTTATCAAGTCGGCGCTTGTAGGTTCCTTGCTAGAAGGCTTAGAGCGTTGCGAGATTCAGATTAAATTTGGGGCAGGCGCATGAGAGAAAAAGTCGGCCAATTACATTCTCGATAGGGACCATCCTGGTAATAGGCGAATACCGGAGCCACTACCGCCTGGTCGCGATGTGAGTATAGAAAGACTACCCCCGACGACTGCGCTTCATGTACATCGACATCTAGGCTGCCAGATGTGGAGGTGAAAAGTACCAGGTCTCCTGGCCTCTTTTCTACTGGAGTCTATTTCCAACCAGTCACAGGGAACCTGACGTGTTAAAAGCCTCCGGGTGGCTAGGCACTAAAACTCCGTCTGCGAAACTCCGGGGAGGACAAGTGTGGGTGTAGGGCTGGGCCTGGCCAAACTCCGGCCAGGCAGAAGGGTTTCAATAAGATTATGCAGAAGAAAGTGGGCTGTTTCCCGTCATTGACTACCCCGGATCAGCAATGCATCTACACACTAGTGGAGAAAATTACTGCAGGAAGAGTCTGACCCCATATCGCGATCTCGAACTGACTAGGAGCGCCGTCGACAACGCAAAGGATGGACTAGTGTGTGCTGCACGAAAGTCTACCTCCGACTCCAGAGTGATGAATCAACGAGTGGACTATGTTATGCTTCAAAATGAATCACTGAAGATTAATAACTGGCTGGATCTTGCAAAATAGCGAGGTCGGCATGGCACTTGAGATTTCCCCTACTGGTGTGGCATATTCAGCACCGGCAGATGCCATGTGCGCTGCTCTCTCGCCCTCGCCACCAGTGTCTGATACGTCATCCCCAGCTCGTTCTGTTACAGCTGATCTTTATTTCGATCTTATAGACAGCAAGCTAGTTTTACCGATTCCTATCAAGCACTTCCCATGCATCCAGTCATATAGAACGGCGTTTATATCGCACTTCTCTTCTCACCCCAACATTTCGCAGGATTCAGCCTTGTTATGTTTGGCTTTCATTGAGTTTCTTCTTCCTCAGCAAGGGCTTTCCAGGTATTCACTAGCAGCTGTATTGCGAGCTTTTGAGGCCGAATTCTTGCACGGCGATAACGAGATACATTGCCTCATCGCGGAGTTGTCTACGGTCGCTAGCGAACGGCAGAAGTGGTTAAGGATCTATTACGATGCTGTTGAGGCCAGTGGTGATATAACATGTACAGCCTCGCGCAGCCTTTCCAGGGGCAGCGCTTTATTAGACCATGTGCAGGCTAGTGGATTTCGCCTAATGGCCGTATTTGGTGGCCAAGGTGAGGCAAGTCGGACATGTGTGCAGGAGTTGGCAGACCTATACACCACATATAGGCCTCTACTGGAGTATTTTATTCAGCAGACTGCTACTTTACTTTCTGAACTCTCTAGGCTTCCAGATTCCTGGTTCAGTCGCCGTGGACAGTCACTGGACTTGATGACGTGGATCAGCGACGTATCGACTATCCCAGAAGGTGAATACATAGCCCAGGCTCCAGTCAGTGTTCCTGTTATCGGGCTGCTGAGCCTGGCACGATATACAGTGACCTGCCGGGTTCTGCACATGGACCCAGGGCAGCTACGTGCGATGCTTTCGGCAACTACCGGGCACTCGCAAGGTTTATTGATATCCACAGTCATATCCGCGTCCGACTCCTGGGATACATTCTATACAAACTCTCACCTTGCACTTGAAGCTTTGTTTTGGCTTGGATTGGAATGTCACCAAACTGCGCCCAATAGCTATTCGAGAGTGACCACGTCCGCCCTGAATGAGACAAACGCTGCGCCGTCATACATGCTTATTGTGCGGGGTGTTTCTAGGGAGCAGCTTGGGTCTATACTAGGTCGCTTGAACGAAACGTTACCGCGAGATGAGAAAATCCAACCAGCCTTAGCTAATGGGCGTGACCATTTTGTGGTGGCAGGGCCAATTGCATCCTTGGTGCATTTGGATAGTCAGCTCCAGAGCATGAAAGGCCCCGACACTGACACTAGTCGGGTTCCCTTCAGCAACCGGAAGCCGGCTATTCAACATGGATTCCTACCAATCAGTGCACCATTTCATACCGAATACCTTGCGAAAGCTGTCACAGCCTTGAAGTCACGGTTCCCAGGACAATACATCGCGAAGGAGCAACTAAAGATTCCCGTCTACCACACGTCCACTGGAGAAGATTTGCGGAAGCGTTGTGGGAATATACTGCATGAAATTTTCAATGCCATTGCTCGGGAGAATTGCGATTGGCCCACAGCTTTATCTGGAGAAGAGCTAGTCATGTCACCATCGCACATCATCGTTTTTGATCGGGGTGGACTTGGATCGATGGTTCAAAGGATTGTGGAAGGGAAGGGCGTCCGCGTTATTCAAGGTGGCGATCTCGAGACTCGTGACTCTGATATAGGTACCATGCGAGATCTATTCTCTCCGCGCCTGCTCGACTCGTCTTTGAGGCCTCTTAGCTGGGCTCAACAGTTTCGACCGCGTCTGACCGCAGGATCCATACGGACGCGAATCTCTAGCCTTTTGGGTACCCCTCCGGTGGTTGTAGCTGGTATGACACCCACTACTGTTCACTGGGACTTTGTTTCTGCCATAATGAATGCTGGATATCATGCAGAGCTTGCCGGAGGTGGCTACAGGGACAGCTCTGACATGACTACCGCAATCAACGACCTTGTTGCTCATATCCCCGCTGGTCGCGGTATCACCTGCAACATTATATATGCTAAGCCCCAAGCCATGCGGTGGCAGATTGCATTGATACGTCGACTGTCTCATATTCGCGTGCCTATCGATGGTATAACAATTGGAGCCGGCGTTCCCTCCATGGAGATAGCATCGGAGTATATTCGGACCCTCGGGCTGCGCCACATCAGCTTCAAGCCAGGATCGTTGTCAAGCATTCGACGGGTGATCGACATTGCCAGGGCACATCCCGACTTTCCAATCATACTGCAATGGACAGGTGGGCGTGGCGGAGGCCATCACTCTTTCGAGGACTTCCACGCTCCGATACTCAGTACTTACGCGACTATTCGACAGCAGCATAATATTTATCTAGTAGCTGGAAGTGGGTTTGGTGATAGTGAAAGTATATACCCTTACATAACTGGGCAATGGTCACTAGCCTTGGGTTATCCGTGCATGCCTTTTGATGGTGTGCTACTGGGAAGTCGTTTGATGGTAGCTCGGGAAGCGCACACCTCATCTCCTGTCAAGGACATTATCTTCAGGACATCTGGTGTTCCTGACTGCGACTGGGAGAAAACGTACTCTGGACCTGCTGGTGGAATCATCACGGTACAGTCAGAACTGGGCGAGCCCATCCACAAGATTGCAACCAAAGGTGTGAGCTTATGGGCAGATATGGATCAAACGGTTTTTAGTCTGCCTCGGAAAGACCGCATTGCATACCTGGAAAAGCACCGGAGTTCGATAATACAGCGCCTGAATGCTGAATTTGCCAAGCCGTGGTTTGGCCGCAACAGTTTGGGTGACATAGTGGACCTGGATGACATGACTTACACTGAAGTGTTGCATCGTATGGTGGAGCTGATGTATGTCAACCAGCAGAAACGGTGGATTGACCCATCGTATGTTGTCTTTACCATGGCCATGGCCACTCGAGCATTAGAGCGCCTACTTCGGGTTGATACCCTCAAGTCAGACCTCACACAGTCGGTCCTATCCGAAGCTCCGATGCAGTTCCTCGACGCCTTCACCGTTGCGTGTCCTAGTGCTTCCCACGAGATCATGAATCCAGAGGATGTTTCTTTCTTCTTGATGAGGAGTAAAATGCCAAACCAGAAGCCAGTCAACTTTATACCTGCTTTGAATGATGACTTTGAGTTCTATTTCAAGAAAGATTCACTTTGGCAGGCAGAGGATGTTGATGCTGTTGTCGACCAAGATGCTGAACGAGTTTGCATCCTACAAGGCCCGGTGGCAGCTCAATACTCCGTTCGGCAAGACGAGTCAGCAAAAGAAATCTTGGACAATATAATGAGTGGCCTCGTTGAACGTATGCAGCGTGATAGCAGTACCGACACCTCTTCGCCTAGTTCAGGCAGCGGACTGATCACGCCAGAGTCTTGGTCCTCAGTATCGGGTGCCAAGGAGATTGCTATGGACGAGCTCGCCCTCTCATCCACAGCTTCGGAGACTACGGATGATCGTTCCCTTTCAGTGGGTGCCGTCATTACCAAGAGCGAAAACTTATCACCGTGGCTACGGGCCATCTTCGAGGACAAGGTCATCTCTCGAAATCGACGACGCCAAAAGAATCCATTTCAGCAGTTCATCGCATTGTACCCGGACACAAAGGTTCGATACAATGCTGAGCATTCAGAGGCGTGTGTGACTGTTCAAGATCCGTGCGGAGCTACTTCTCTCATGAAAGTGTCATGTCTCGATGGCCTCGAGATCAGAGTAGATCTCTACCCCCCTCAAGTCTCTGATCCACTCCAGTTGGTGTACCGGTATGATCCCAACGGCATCCCGTTCGCGCTTACTGAGATCACCTCGAAGCGAAATGCACGTGCGAGGACATTTTATAGTAATCTGTGGATGCAGAAGGCCGATATTGGCATTCAGGAGACTTATCACGGTCGGGAAATGATTCTCACACGCGAACTGGTGGATGGTTTGATCGCCGCGGTGGGTCCGGCATTCCCGGATTCCCGACTGATCAAAACAAACTCGGATATCCTGCCAATCAGCGCTGGGGTAGTCATTGCGTGGGACGTTATCACCAAGCCTTTGGTAACTGGAGAGATCGATGGTGATTTATTATGTCTGGTTCACCGTTCTAATACATTTGAATACTGTGCCGGTGCAGATACATTACGTGTTGGCGATGGTGTCAGCTGTCGGTCGCGGGTGCAAGCTGTGTATGTGGAAGATGCAGGCAAAGTGGTTGTTATTGAAGCCCAAATTATTCGATCGGGAAAAGCGGTCATGAAGATCACATCTACGTTTCTGTATCGAGGTTCATTTCGCTCGGAGTCGACATTCAGACGGGAACAAACGCAGTGGGCACTCCATATCAGGTCAGCCCTGGAAGAAACGGTCCTGCGGCGTCGCCCGTGGTTTCAGCTGCACGATACTGCCACAACTCTTGTAGGCAGAGATCTTGTCTTCAGTATAGAGACTCATGAAGTGGACAATGAGAGTGGTTTCAAGAGCCTTCGTGTGACCGGAACCGCTTGCTTAGATGATGGTGGTATTCCGGGTCAGGAGGTCGGATTTGTTGACTTTGAATGCGCTCATTGTGCTGGAAATCCAGTGCTGCAATTTCTCGAGCGCAGAGGGGGTCCAGTGAGCAAGCAGACGATGCTACACAAGCCAGGGTGGACTGGTCCCTCATCTATCGATATCCAAATGCCAGTCAGTAATCAAGCATATGCTGAGATATCCACGGATTACAACCCGATACATGTGTCGACCATTTTTGCCTCTCTGGCAGATCTCCCGGGCACAATATGTCACGGGATGAGTACCTCGGCAGTTGCGGTAGCGGCATTGGAGCACCTAGCTCTCGGGGGTGATCGTTTGCGTCTTCGACAGTTTGCAGCGAAGTTTACCGGAATGGTTATGCCACTGGAAAAGCTGGTCGTCCATATACAACATACTGGAATGATCGATGGGCGCATGCGATTGACAGTTGAAGTTGTCCGAAAAGATGGCCAAGAAAAGGTGTTGGAAGCAGAAGCCGTGATTGACCAGCCTGCAACCGCTTATCTCTTCACTGGTCAAGGCAGCCAGAGCAAGGGCATGGGCATGGATCTGTACCAGTCAAGTCCGGTGGCCAAAGCTTTGTGGGATGAGATTGATGCGCAATTGTTTGCGTCGTATGGTACGTAATCTGCCGATGCTGCGACAAACGCTTACGGAAATAGGCTGGTCTGTTTTGGAAATTGTCAAGAACAATCCAAAGTCGGTTACCGTCCACTTCGGAGGCAAGCGAGGCCGCCAAATCCGACAGAATTATCTCGCCATTACTACGGAGACAGTGCTCGCCGATGGGTCCCGTGTGGAGACCCCTGTTCTGCAGGGGCTCAGTCCATGTTCGACCTCTTACACATTCACTGATTCACGGGGACTGTTATACTCTACCCAGTTCGCCCAACCGGCGATTTTGCTATTTGAGGCAGCGGCAGTAGCCGACCTCCGTAGCAGGGGCTACATATCACCAGATGCAATGTATGCGGGTCATTCTTTGGGAGAATTCGGGGCGTTGTCCGCTCTGTCCAATTCAATTCCCATGGGAGCTCTGGCAGAGTTGGCGTTTTACCGGGGACTCATGATGCAGGCATCTGTGGCAGGGGGCAACGGGAACGCGTACGGCATGGTGGCGGTCAATCCTAAGCGTGTTGGACGATGTAAGTTACACGAGGCTGCTACAGGCTGGGCTTGGGCTAACTGTTCAGTCTTTGATGAAGCAGGTTTGAGTAGGCTGGTGCAAAGGATTGGTCTGGCTAGTGAGGAGCTTCTCGAGGTAGTCAACTATAATATTGACGGTGAGCAATATGTGTGTTCAGGGACGGTGAGTATTCGAGCCTCTTTGCCTTGTAAATGCTAATGTATTAGGTGACCAATCTTTGCGTGCTTGGGCGGATGCTGGACTACATCTCTCAGTCCGATGGAATGGAGTTACAACATGACAATATAATCCATCGGCTACTTTCTAAGGCAAGAGAATTATCGCCGCCGATACAGCTTCGACGAGGGCAAGCCACGATTCCATTAGAAGGTATCGACGTGCCCTTCCACTCGAGTCACCTGCGGTCAACTGTGGACCGGTTCCGACAGTGCTTGCTCCGACCGGGGTTTCTGGAGGGAAACGTGGATCTGGAAGCACTGCGACGGTACATCCCCAATGTAATGGCGCGACCATTTTCAGTGGATGAGGAGTATATTCGGGAAGCATACGAGAGGACACACAGTCCCGTCCTAGAAGAGATGTTAAGAAAGGGTGTGTGAATAGATACCCTAGAATTCCATCACTGCGTACGCTAGCTAGTTCCACAAACACCAACGATACTGTCTTTCCACTTCTGCCACCATCGCATCCACATTAAAATACCACACCCGATGACTCCTCTCCTTGATATCTGCAAACGCACGATCCATATCCGCCCCAACACTCTCCTTCATCCACTCATACGTCCATCCCACCTCGCGACTACTCCTCACCAACCACTGCGACCGCTCATACCTCACCCTCGAATACGCCCTCACCGCCGCCTCCAACGCCCCATTCACCTCCACCCCGCGATCCACATCCTCCCTTGCCCTCCTAATAGCCGTAACCAGCGCCAACGCATCCTCGACCCCCATCCCCGCTCCAGCTCCATGATGCGGCGACGACGCATGCGCCGCATCCCCCACCAGCGCCACCCTCCCTTCCGCATACTTTGGCACCGGACTGTCATAAGTATCAAAAACAGCCCACTTATCCAGCTCCTCAGGCAGCAGATCAATCACAGCGCGCACAAACGGACCCCATTCCTGGAACGCGTCCACGACTTCACTCTTCCTCGCTGGTGCTGTCATCCCGGAATGCATCCAGTCATTTGGATCCTGCACGAACGCAACGACATTCATGAGCTGTTGCTTCGCGACGGGGAAATGCAGCACGTGTGCTCGTGGCCCACAGTGCATGTGCTGTCGCAGGGCGCGGTAGCGGCCTAGTTTGCTGATTGCGGTGGTCATTGGTACTAAGCCCCGAAAGGCGAATTGGTGGGTGTATTGGGGCTTTGTCCCAGGGTAGAGATGGGTGCGGATGAGAGATTTGATGCCGTCGCAGGCGAGGACTATCATACTTCGTCAATATCATGTAGCTAGGGATTGATTAATTGTAGATGGGAAGAAGTACATACCAAGATCACATTCCACCCTCCCCCCATCACTAAACCCCAATTGTATCCTCCCTGAAGGGAGATACTCATACCCCTCCACCCGCTTATTATATTCCACTACTCCCTCAGGCATAAGTTTCATCACTTCATCGAGAAACTGGCCCCGATGACATCCTTCGAACCCCCTTGGGCCGGCATACAACTTGTAGACTTTCCCGGAGACGTGCACGCCTTTACCCTCATCCTCGCCTTCCCTATTATTATTATTATTATCTTCAATTCTATCTGAGTAATAATCCCCTCTGATCCCCCTCACATCAACACCTCCTCCCTCTCCACCCTTCGACGTCCCCCAACATTCACCCCCCGTATACGTCCTAAACCCATCCACAAACCGCATACAGTAGTCTGGATCTTCCGCTTCGCCGTTGAGTGTCGCTACGCGCGCTACGCACTCCGCGATGCGCGGATCCATGAGCGTCATGCATTTCCGCGCGCAGGTCGTGAAGCCGATTCCGGCGCCGAGTTCGTGGGTTGTGGGGGATTGTTCGTAGATTTTTATGCGGAGCGTTGTTAGGTTTGAGTTGGTGGTGGAGGAGTTGGGGATGTTGAGAAGGCCTAGGGCGAGGAGGGTCCCGATTAGGCCGGAGCCGATGATGGCGATTTCGATGGGAGGGCTTTTTTCTGTCATTGCTCCCTTATTGAGGTGGTTGTGATGGATGGTGTGTATGTCTGATATGATAGAGGACGTAATCATTTAGTGTATACTACTAACTAACAAGTTTACTACTGTTGCTGATAGTATCTACTTACAGAGTAAACAGTAGTAAGTAAGTAAGCAAGGAATGCTTAACCATGTTAAGCATCTCCATCATCCCAGTCCTAGCTAAAACCAGTGTAACACTAAAGACAGAATAATAGTAACACAATATGTATGTACCCCAGGAACCAAACCAGCACCTACACGAACCGGTTTTAGGAATTGAACCAGGACCAGCATCGTAGCTTAGCTCTTGTGCTACGTCACACAGTCCGCAGTTCCCTCCCTTCTTCCGTTGGTTGTGGTGTTGCACAGAAACTGGAGTACAGGCTAGGATGTGATTCCCGGATGAAGGAATATCTTGTTCGGAGGGGAAATTAATGTTGGTCGGGTTGGGAATATCTCTAGTCCTATTCTTTGTGTTTTGTTTCTGTTGGTTATGGTTATAGTTGTGGTACAACTGAAAGAGTGCCAGTGATGTTCTGAACCGAAGCGTAAAGATTCTCCGTTAGGGCAGGAAATATATTCCGGATCACATACCATCACTACTTAGTACTAGTATCCTGGTGGCGTGTCTCATGCACTACTATTGAACTGAGTGATTTCCCTTCAACATGAAACCCGTTTCACTATAATCCATGTCTGTCACACCTGTTCCTTTTTTCCCTCTTCAATGTTGCACACATGCACCCCTGAAGTACAATGCTCTGTTATTGTCATGTTATGATGTGGTGAGTTGTGTGTGTTGTATTGGTCCGGTCCGGGCCGGACGGGCGGACGGGCGGGCGGCGACGGAACAAACAAAATAAATGAACCAAGGAACATATTGTACGGGCGGACAGACGGAAAGATGGAACGGCGTTTACAACATTTCTAACTTTCCAATTAAATGCTTAGCTAGTATCTGAGGGGTCAATATGTGGTGTTTTAATTCTCCGGAAGACGCTCCTTCTTAATGGGTTGTTACACTGTGTGTGTCTGGTTTGTGTGTTCGGGGATATGAATGCGGGAGTTTGGTTGACGGACGGATCGGGGATTTCTATGGTTTATTGTTAGGGAGAATGGAGTGTAGGACTGATGGAGGGGGGAGGACAGGTCAGATGGGTGTGTAGTGTAGTGCCCGGGGCAGGGGTTGAACTGTGCTTCTCCTTTGCTTCTGCTTTTGCTTCTGCTTCTCCTCGTGGGAGTGCCGATTACGGAGTTTGGGATGTGGGATTGGAGTGGGGGTTGAGGTGCATGTTGCATGTTGCAGGTGGAGTGTGAGGTGTCATATTTGGGGTGAGCAGTTTAAATCTACTTCGCTTCGTAGATGGTGTTGATTGTGCTGGGAGAGGCAGAGGCAGCGAGGGGATATTGAAGGCAGATGGATGGGAGTAGAGATACCCCCATACTGTTGGAGGGTTACTGTGTTATCTACAATTGAGTTCGAACTACTGTAGATCGCGAGTCATGTCTATCTCGTTATCATTTACTATCATGGCACGTATACTAACTATCACCCAACATACTCCACCCACTCCCTCCACCGCTCATCCTCTCTCAGCCCCTCCATTTCCCATCCATCCAAACACAGTAGCACTTCTATTCCCGTCTCTTGACGAAATTCCTCATCTCCCACACTGCCATACCAGTCCCCCGCCGGTCCGATGTAGCAACCGCCTGGCAATACTCCCCCTCCCGGGCGACGAACTCCCTCGCACCGTCCCATTGCACCCCCCAGACTCAACCGATCATAGTCCACATGAGCGATACTGGAGCAACTCAGATCCGTAGCCGGCTGAAACCCGCCCCCGCTGTAGGCAATCTTGCTCTTGTCTGGCTGCCGCGCTAGAAACGTAGCGTAGTCGCGCACAGCATCCAGCGTGCGTAGCTCGGCAACTTGATTCCGAAGTTTCACAGCCAGCGTAGCCAGCGGCAGCGAGGTGATCTCGCCCAGCGGGAGACGGAGGGTAGCGGTACGGATCATGTGTCCCATGTAGGCTGGGGAGAGGTGCAAAGTACGACGGAGGTCCATGGCACGCGAGATCTTAGAGACTTCAGTGGCAGCGAGCGGGCTAGGGGAGTGGTGGAGACGAGTAAGCGTTAGTCGTTGCCAGATAAATGCCGTGAGGGCATCATTGGGGGTGATCTGCACAGGGGTGCTGTGTGACGGGGAGGCGACTGCGGCCTCGGCGTAGATCGCCTGGACGGCCCGTCTGGACAAGTGAAAATAAGCCCATTGGAAGGTGGGGAACAGTGCTGTCAGGTTAGGGGGGATCTTCGGCATGAACGAAGGGAGATACTCGCAGTAGTCGTAGCGGAGGGGCTGGCTGTCATCCAGCAGGGGAATTAGACCCCGGCGGTCCAGGTTGCCCTCGGTGACCTCGGCCTTTGGGATCGATTCGCCCCGCGAGAGACGGGCCAGTAGCGAGGCGATTTGGAAGATGCCACTGGCGTCGATGATGTTATGCTGCGCGGCTAGGGTGAGTAGGAATCCTCCATTCAGGATATTGGCTTGAATGTCGAGCACGGGGGCGGGTTCAGTGTCTGGATAGGGGATGGGGAAGACCGGGTGGGGAGGGGAGAAGTGGATGCTTGGCATTTGGTTGAAGGGAAAATGTGCCGTTCGCAGAGTGTTATAACTGGGGATTTGGGGATCCGAGCGATGGTCGACGTAGCGGATGATGGGGGATTTGCGAACTGGATAAGGGACGACTTGGTAGGCACCGGTTGAGTTGGGCGAGGCACCCGTCTTGATGACCTGGCCTGCCAGAATGGGGAACAGGGTTAGCAGCCGCTGCACGGCGGATTCTAGGTCAATGGTGGGAGTGGTGTTGGAGGCGAGCTGGAAACAGAGGATGGCGTGGGTGTAGGACTGAAGGAGGGGCAACTGGCCCAGAATGTCCTGAGTGTGAGCCATGGCAATTTGTCAATTCTATCGCGATTGATTGCTAAGTTGATTGCTGTTGATGACAGTGATGATAGGGTTGATGTAAAGCCCGGCTGTCAATGGTGGATTGCCATCGCGACCACGCTTGTATAAATAATGCATAAACACCAGGAATAAGAGAAATCACTGGTCACAGGCAAGTTTCACGAACTGCCAACCAGTTCCACAGTCAGATGGCCGGTGCCAGGCAGTTTGGTTCTGAATCCCCTTCCAGCATGGCAGCTGTAGGGACGGTCAACCCGCATGCACAACAGATCAATCCATTGCTCTGTGCGCATTGTCCCTTTCTGCTCTGTAGATTTACCACTTTTGGTAGCATTATTCCTCGTCTAATTTCCCTCAGTGACATGGTGGCATTCTCTTCTGAATGATCCACCATTTTGGCGCCAGTATCGGCCCGTCCGAATTGGCAAAAAGCAAGCATCAATAGTGGCTCCATTTTGCAGACGATCCTCAGCTGGTGATCCACGGGCTGATCGATCTCGGCCCGATTTGGCTGTCTTCTTCTGTCAATTAACCATTTCCAGTAAGACTGGTCTCGTCTGGAATTAGTTGCCAGTCAGTTGGGACCAGGTTGCAGCAGTGGTTCAATTGTAATGCAGCCAGCAGTGGATGGGGCCCACGGGAGAGACGAAAAGGAGACGCCACCAGCCCTGGAATGGTCACCAGAATCACAAACTTTGCACCTTCGCTCAGCTTCCACCGCCCACTACGCTAAAACCCACCGAAATTTAATATAATGCTCATTTATGCCAGACGACTCATCGCTCGGATCTCGATTCTGCACGCACGCCAATCAGGATGGTGCCATCCGACCGGCTGGCCCGAGCGGATCCTCCAGTCTCTGATCTATCGGTGCGGATCCTGCCACTAGCGATGAACCAAAGCTCATCCCGACAGAACTTTCGCCTCCACTTGTTGACAAAATCACCACGTATCCTGTCCTTATTTTCCGTGGGTCGCACAACTCGCCATTTCTTCAGGTCGGACGGTCCCTCACAGACTTTGAATGAACTGCAGCTGCCATTCTGACACACGAATCACTGAGTGTTTTCTTTGCTCCTTCCTCTCTTCTCTCCGGTGTGGTGGACAGCAGGTTGGCTACTATTCTCCTACTTTCTCACTGCATCCGCTCTGCTACTCCGTCCTTCCCTGCAATCAGCATCTCTCCTGCACCACCGGTGGGTCTGGCCCTGAACAATGGGCCCGGTACTTCTGCACCTCGTGCAGTCTGTGAATCCACTAGAGCAGCTCGTGTGCAGTGGTCCCTGTGGCTGGCTGATTACCCATCCAGAAGCCTTGTAGTCGGAGATCACCTTGGAGGTCTGTTCCCACTGATAGCATGATGTCGGTGGCTCCAGTTTATCGTGGATCCCCCGGGAAATAGGATGATTATTCACTCCCAAATTGGCAAGACAATTACTCGTAGAGACAATAGTTTGAGGGACAGCAGAATTCGCTGCCAACTTCTGTCGTCAACTTCCTGTCACCCGGCAAGAAGCTGCTGTGCCTTGCTCACGGTAGGAACCCGTCCAACTGACAACCAGACCAGACGTCAGGGTCTGTTTCTTGCTTTCTTGGTTGGCCTATTGTTGGATGCGAGCTGCTTGCTGCACTGCAGGTTGCTGCAGCTGCAGGCCTAGCACTTAGTATCACACGATCGTACAGCAGATCCCCTCCATGGCGGGCCTCTGACCGTGCCTATGAGCTTAATAGACAAAAGCAAAGCAAGCCACGGTGGTTCCATTACTGCCTTTCCTGCACTGGGTCTTTTGCCGCCTGCCAACCTTCTAGTCTCCATCCCCCCCTCTCAGCACGCTATCGCGGGTCGATCCTCTTCGTTGGATCTTATCACGGCGGCGCCTGTTCATCACATAAGCTGCTGCTGCTGCTGCTCCTGGTTGTTCCTCTGATTTTTACTGGTGTGTTGCCGCTGCAGCCTCGACTCCTACAGGCTATAAGTGCTAGGCCACACTTCCACCCCAGCCCCAATCCCTCTGCGAACTGAGAGTTTCCTGTCTGTTTGTCTCTTCACCCCCTTCAACCATCAACGCTAGGATGGTCTCGACTCCTACTATTTCCCGCCAGCGACCGGGATCCGCTTGCGAGGAATGTCGTCGTCGCAAGGTTCGCTGTGACCGACGACGTCCCCAGTGTCAGGTCTGCTTCGAGACAGGCATCGAGTGCAAAATCAATACGACGAGGCTACCCCGGGGTCCCCGCAAGGGACAATTACGAACACTTCGCACACGAATTGGTAGGTAGTGCTTTGAATACACGTCCCAAAGACAGAGACTAATCGTCTCAGCCGCACTGGAACGATGTCTGGCCGACCAACACCCCGAAATCAACCACCAGATGGCCAGTATCTTTGACGGCACGGTCATTGACTGTGACAGTGAAGAAGATCCGCTACGAGACCTGCCTCCGCTGCCCGATTCGATCTCAGGAACGATGCCCGATCAGTCCAGCGAGGACCGCCGGACTGGGACGCGATCTCCGCGATCGCCCGAATCTCCGAACCGGCCTTCCAGCCTCGTGTCTGACTTGATGCGAGCCGATCTGTACGCTTTTCTTGGATTATTTGGAATGTCCACTAACTGGTGCAGGGACCAACTCTACTTTGATCGGGTGCACCCCTTCGCCCCTATTTTGCAACGCTGGCGCTACCACACCTGGGCGAAGCAGCCTAAGAAGACGGAAGCGCAGACCTGCCTTCAGTATGCCATGTGGACGCTGGCGGCCAGTATGTCGGCCCAATTTCAGCCTCTCCGTGACCGGTTGTATGCAGAGACTCGCCGGATG
Organism: Aspergillus tubingensis; assembly: GCF_013340325.1. NCBI lineage: Eukaryota > Fungi > Ascomycota > Eurotiomycetes > Eurotiales > Aspergillaceae > Aspergillus > Aspergillus tubingensis. The sequence goes on along the minus strand of NW_023336279.1, from coordinate 751,559 downwards.
CTCGACTCGCTGGACCTCCAAGGACCTCCTACGGACACAGCGCCCGGAATCGAGCCAGCACAGGCGTGGATCCTCGTGTGCATCTATGAATACATGCAGCAATCGCCGCTGCAGGCATGGATGAGTACGGGGCGATGCTGTCGGTTGGTCCTGGGGATGCGACTGTATGAGCTGGATGACCCGAATAGTCCAGTTACTATGGCGCGTGAGCATGAGACGGTGCTGGTGGACTGGATTGGGCTGGAGGAGCAGCGCCGGACGTTCTGGATGGCCTACAGCCTGGACCGGTTTATCAGTTTTCACAACGGCTTGCCGTTCACCTTGGATGAACAGTTGGTGAGTGCCCTCTCCTATTCTTGATTACGAACACTTCTAACGTTACAGATCACTACACGCCTCCCTTGCCCGGAAGAAGACTTCCAAGCTGGACAGCCCACCCTGACGTCCTACCTGTCCGATGTCATGTCTCCTTCTGCCCCTACTTCTCCTATTCCCACTGCAACCACCATGCCCTCACCCACTGTCTTTGGCCGATCCTCTCACTCTCAAATTCTTCACCCTCACCCTCCACCACCTACTCCAACTGCCACTCCCACCCTCGGCCTCCCGGATCCGCTCTCCTCCTTCACCGAACTCATCCTCATCGCCACCATCGTCGGCCGCGCTCTCACCCACCGCCAAACCGTAGCCGTCGAGCAAATCCACCCGCCCAACTTTACTCACATCCCCTCGGACAATTTCTGGACGCGACACAACTATCTACATGAACTGCTTACCTACCGCATTGCCACTTTGTCCAGCTACCCGCATGTCGATCCCATGCTGATGTTCGCCCGCATCGTGGCCCAAAGCATGGTGCTGTTCCTGCACAGTGTACTCGAGAGCATTACCTGGAAATCCGGGGATCACTTGCTGGGGATTATCGAGTTTGAGCGGGTATGTATTCTGGCGGCACACGAAGTAGTGGGGTTGGTGAAGATGCAGGGGCAACTGGGGTACTTTAAGGTAATTCGTCATGCCCCTATGGTAGTGGAGCTAGAAACTAATGGTCATAGGTGCATCCTCTTACGCCGATCCCTCTGATGATGTGCACCGAGTTCTTCTCGTCGCACGGGTATCTCGATCCATCGTTCGAGATGATGACGCATGAACTGGTCGAGAGCCTGCATGATCTGGATAGGGTGAAAAATCCCGTGCAGAGTCCGCCGTTGTCGGTTCAATAACATCTATCGTTGATTTCTTTTGTTGTTCTGTTGCAGTTTGATATTGTCATTCTTTTCAAGGGGTTAGGGTATGGTACGGTAGCGTTCGGTGTAGTCGACTGGTCGGACCGGATAAGCAGGGAGTACTCGGGTTTCATTCTTTGGACATTGATTGGGTTTTGCGAAGCAGTTGCGATATGTCATCTGCGAACTTTGACAAAAGGTTAATTACTATACCATTTGCTAATGGTATCATCCGTGCTGGTTCATGGCGGGGAAGCAGAAGAAAGCGAGAGGAAGCAGAAGAGAAAGTAGACGAACAAGAAACCTACTTTCTCGAGTCAAATAGAAAGATAATATAATTCACAATCCCATTATTTAAACCACTTCAACGCATTTAACAGCTAACCCCTATTCTACACCGTGTCCATAACCACCCTCACTAACCACTATGGAAACTCCGTCCCTCAATAACTCCGCCGTCCTTTCCCCCGCCATCCAATCCAATCCTCTGCCTAGAATATACTATCTCCCCCCTTCTGACCGCTCATTAAAACAAAAGCCCCGTCGTGGTCACTCGTACAACCGACCAAATTTACCATAGTGTCGTATTCATCGTACTCTTCCACCGCTTTCTTAACTAACCTTAGACACAGTGATGCTTACGCTTACCCGAAGAGATAACCCGGTTAACTAACTCCGGCCGACGTTGAGCCAAGACCAGCATAAAAAAGCAAATGCGTCTGTCATATCCAACGATATACGAGCTGTCTCAATATAACCCAGCCTTGTGAACTCTTTATTGGCTCTTAGGGCACAAATTAGCAAATGCTAAGTTAGGCTTGATCACGAATACGAGTGCTTGGGTGGCTTCTCTATTTCCAAAGTACCCATTTGCCTACCCAACTGAATAACCGGTTAACGGGATAACGGGTTGGTATTGACCGATCTTCCAAAACAAGGCCATCAATCAACATCGCCATGCCCACCAATCCTCCTCCACCCCAACAACAACAACATCCCCAACATACTACTACCCTTCTCACCCAAATCCAACAATCCATGAAAAAAAGAATCCTCCTCTTCGGCTGCCAATCCCCCACGTTCACACCCACCCAATTCCACCTCCTCCGAGACACCATCCACTCCAACCCAGAAAATCACTGGGTACTGGACGCTTTCGCCTCACTTCCAGATTATATCCACCATTTTAACAGCTACATCCCTTGTCTCCGACAACGCCTCCCAAACGCAGAGTCCCAGCTCCGCGAACTTCGCCGCTGGATCCTAGGTCCTAATGTGCAGATTAAAGAGGAGTGGTTCCCCCTGCCGTATGTGTTGCATGCGCCGTTGTTCATGGTGGGGCATTTGGTGCAGTTTGGGGAGCTTTTAAGACTTCGGGATTGGGATAAAGGGGATGGGGATGGGGTAGGGGTGGAGATTGTGGGCTTTTGTATTGGGTTTTTGAGCGCTGCTGTGGCGGCTGCCACCGTGGCTGAAGGGAAAGGGCTAGATGGGTTGAAGGTTTGGGGGGCGGTTGGGGTTAGGTTGGCGATGTTGCTGGGGGTTATGGGGGATGCGATGGAGAGCGAGAGGAGGTTTACGTCTGTTACTGTTGGGTATGGAGAGGATGAGGGTGTGTTGGAGGGGGTGCTGGGAAGGTTTCCTGAGGTAGGTCTTTCTGATTTAGGGGACGTGGTGGGGATATACTGACTTGGTAGGCGTACGTCACTGTTCGATATGACGATAATCGTAGCACGATTATGGCTCCGAGGAGTAGTCTCTCTTCCCTACTACAAGCCTTGCGCGACGCTGGGCTGTCGGCATCCCATATCGATTTTAACGGCCGGTATCACTGGTCCGGACACCGTGATACCCTCGATGCACTCTACGCTCTCTGCGATGCACATCCTACGCTGCAGCTACCTGACGCATCCCAGCTTAAGCATCAAACATGGCCAAACATCACAGGCGAGCCTATACACTCCGGTCCCCTCCACCGCCTCGTCCTACAATCCATCCTCTCCCAGCAGTGCATTTGGTATGAGACCTTCTCATCAATATACCACTCCCATCTACAAAGCACCAACGCGATCGTGATAGAATTCGGCCACGAGCGCTGCATCCCCCCTTCCTTCCACCGCAATCTACGCGACCGTATCATCCACTTCGACGACCTCCAGCTCGACATCTACCCCCGCATCGTCTCACCACTGCACCCGCCTCGCATATATGACGACGATATTGCAGTAGTCGGAATGGCGGTTCGCGTCGCGGGCGCAGACGACCTCGACGAGTTCTGGCAGCTGCTCTGCGCAGGCAAGTCCCAACACAGGGAACTCCCGCAGGAGCGGTACAAAGATTACGAGACGCCGTGGCGGCCAGATGCCACGACTCGGCCCTGGTTGGGGAATTTCATTGCCGACATCGATGCCTTCGATCACAAGTTCTTCAAAAAGGTACCCCGCGAGGTGATGGCCCAAGATCCCCAGCAGAGGCTGCTTCTTCAGGTGGCGTACCAGGCACTAGAACAAGCGGGATACTTTTCTCACAACATGAATAGCACCAAAGATATCGGATGTTACGTGTCTTGTTGCACCGTCGACTACGAACACAACGTCAACTGTCACCCAGCCAGCGCCTACGCCGCCACAGGACTGCTGAGGAGCTTCATAGCCGGCAAACTAAGTCACTATTTCGGCTGGCGCGGACCAGCTCTATGTATCGATACAGCGTGCTCCGGGTCCACTGTCGCGTTACACCATGCGTGCCGAGCCATCCTCAACGGCGACTGCAAAGCAGCCTTAGTCGGCGGAGCAAACTGCATCACCAGTCCCCTCGGGTTCGACAATCTGAACGGCGCGTCATTCCTCTCTCAAACAGGGCCATGCAAACCATTCGACGCCAAGGCGGACGGGTACTGTCGGGGCGAAGGCGTCGCGGCGATCTTCATCAAGAGAATGTCCGATGCGGTTAGAGATGGGGATCATATTCTAGGAACTATTGCTGGTACAGCCGTCGAGCAAAATGATAGTTGTACTCCTGTCGTGCTCCCGCATGCGGGATCGTTGGCAGGGTTGTTTAGGAAGGTTACGAGACGAGCAAGGATTCATCCACGACATGTGTCGGTTGTGGAAGCGCATGGGACGGGCACGCAGGCAGGGGATCCGGCGGAGTATGCCAGTGTCAGTGAGGTGATGGCTGGGAGTCTGAGTAGAAAGGGAAGGCTGTCCTTGGGGTCGGTGAAGGGGTTGGTAGGGCATACGGAGGGTGTGTCGGGGATGGTGGCGCTGGTAAAGGTGCTGCTGATGATTCATGAGGGGAAGATCCCCCCGCAGCCTGGCTTTGAAAAGTTGAACCCGCATATCAAGGCTGATAGAATGATTCAAATTCCGACCGCGTTGGAAAGTTGGGAGGCGGAGTATCGCGTCGCGTTGATTAATAACTATGGGGCTTGTGGGTCGAATGCCTCTGTTGTGGTTACGCAGGCTCTCGTCTCTGCGAAGCAAGATGGCGCTGTTCATGCACAGGGTCTTGCTCTGCCATTTAGGTTGTACGGGTTGGATGAGAACAGAGTAAGGGACTACGCGAGACGACTGCAGCAGTTTCTGCAGAGAAAGGCACTGTCCTCGAAACATGCCTCCTCCCTGGCTAACATCTCCTTAAGCGCCTGTCGTCAGTCCAATCCGACGTTGGACTGCCAGCTTGTCTTCAGTTGCTCCTCGATACATGACCTCGATGCAAAACTAGCATCTGTAGCCGACGGGCAGGACACACAGTTCATCCCGCCAAAGAAGCATGTATCCCCAATCGTGCTCTGCTTCGGAGGCCAAGTGTCCAGCTTCGTGGGCCTAGACCGCACCGTTTACGACACCATGCGCGTGTTTCGCGACCATCTCGACGAATGCGACCGTCTACTTCGGCTATCCAACTATCCCAGCCTATATCCCGGCATCTTCGAGCGCACCCCGATCACAGACCACGTCAAGCTGCAAACACAGCTCTTCTCACTGCAGTACGCGTGCGCGCGCTCTTGGATGGACTGCGGTGCCCCCGTTTCCGCCGTTGTCGGCCACAGCTTCGGCGAGCTCACAGCCATGTGCGTTTCTGGAGTATTATCTCTTGAAGATGCATTGACGTTAATCGCCCGCCGCGCTCGTCTCATCCGAGATAACTGGGGCACCGATCCCGGCGGGATGATCGCGGTGGAAGGCGACCGGGTGGATATCGACGGTCTTCTGAGCGAGTCTGAAAAGGCAACAAGCACCGGCGTAGACCTCGTAGGCATTGCTTGCTTTAATGGTCCTCGTAGCTTCACACTTGCTGGTCCCACAGTAGCAATAAACGTAGTCCAGCAGACTCTCACGACGCACCACACGTTCTTGCGTCTCCGATGGAAGCGACTAGATGTCACCAATGCCTTCCATAGCACATTAGTTGAGCCGCTGATGTCTGATCTGCACAAAATAACGCAAGACTTGACGCTCAGCGAGCCGAACATCTACCTAGAACGCGCGACAGAGCATGCAGTATCCGGTTTGCCACCTAAATGTATAGTGGGCGACCATCTACGCCATCCTGTGTACTTCAGCCATGCTGTTGAGCGTCTGGCTGCAAAATACCCCTCTTGTATCTGGCTAGAAGCGGGTTCCGGATCGACCATTACGCTAATGGTCAGCCGCGTATTGGAAGCCTCTAGCACGAATTATAGATTCCAGGCTGTCAATGTCACGGGGCATAACGGTATCCGCGACTTGACGGACGCCACGATAGGCCTTTGGAAAGAGGGAGTTCCCACCACGTACTGGGCGTATCACTTCACCCAAACCTCAGATTACGGCATGGTGTTATTGCCACCGTATCAGTTCGAGAAGAGTAGACATTGGATTGATAATAAGCCGTTGCCGATAGTCACCCATCAACAGACCAATTCCCAAAGTGACCAGACACTGGAGTTTCTTGGCTACCAAGATGAAGCTAAGCTGATCGCCAAGTTTTGCGTCAACACCGCCCACTTCAAGTACAAAGAAGCATTATCCGGTCATGTAGGCGCGCAGACGGCTCCTCTCGCTCCAGCATCGCATATGCTGGACAACGTTGTAGAAGCACTGCGGAGCCTGCCAGAAGGGCGAGGGAAGATTCCACAAGTGCGGAATGTAACAAGCGATGCACCACTTGGGCTTGACAGTCGAAATGTCTATATCCTGCTGCATGCGCAAAACAAGGAGAAGGCCATCTGGGATGTGAAGTACATGAGCGAAGATAGCCAGAAAGGTGCTCGCTCTCAACTGGAGCATTGCGTCGCCCAGATCAAAATGTTTGCTCCCGACGACGCCGAGCTTTCTGCCGAGTTTGCTCGCTACGGTCGCCTGATAAATCATCGACGCTGTCAGGAACTTCTCAACGACCCAAGTGTAGATGATGTGCTGCAAGGCCGCAATATCTACCGATACTTCTCTGAAGTCGTTGACTATTCTGAGAAATATCGCGGGGTGACCAAGCTAGTAGGTAAGGGAAACGAGTCAGCCGGGCGCATTGTCAAGAATTATTCAGCCGAGACTTGGGCCGACACATTCCTCTGCGACTCCTTCAGCCAGGTTGGGGGGTTCTGGGTGAATTGCATGACGGACCGGTCACCATCGGACATCTATATCGCCAGTGGTATGGAGGGGTGGATGCGCACGCCGATGTACGCGGACCCGGCGACACCGCGACCGGAAACATGGGATGTTTTAGCGACACATGAGCGATCGGATGGTTTTTATACCAGCGATATCTTTGTTTTTGAACCCTGCAGTGGTCGATTGGTGGAGATCTTCATCGGCATGAAATACTCGCGTGTGCCCAAAGCGATGTTCTGCAAGATCCTTGCCAGGTTGAACTTGGGCGATTCCCAGGTCAACCCCGTTACATCTGTGGCGACCTCTGCGTTTGCTTCAGATGAGAAGGATCGAGAACCACCGGCAGATAGGAAACAGAAACACAAGAATGCGGATCTGCCCGCACGCATCAAATCGGTGGTGGCTGACTTTTGCGCCGTAGACCCCAGCGAGATTCGCGATGATAATAACATAGCAGATGCGGGCGTGGATTCTTTGATGGCGATGGAATTGGCGCGGGAGTTGGAGGAAGCCTTCAACTGTACCCTGTCGGCAACAGGTTTGATGGAGACAGAGACACTCCACGAACTTGTCTGTGCGGTGCAGAAATCGATGGGATTAGACATCAATAACCAAGAAGAGAGCATTGATAGCAGCACTACATCCGACAGAGGTGGCCAAGATACCGATTCGGTCGACGTGTCTTCAGAAACAAACACCAGCGCCAGCACAGACCCCCCAGAACTTCATTTACCTGAAGACATTGTCCTAAAGGCTTTTGGTGAAACCAAAGCCTTGACCGATCAGTTCCTATCGGAGAATCACTGCAGTGGGCGCGTCCATAGCTTCAACCCTCTCCAAATGCAGCTCTGCGTCACCCTCACGCTAGAGGCGTTCGAGGCTCTAGGCTCGTACATCCGCATTGCGCAGCCAGGAGCACGCCTTGACCGCATCCCCCATGACCCCCAGCATCAGGAGTTGGTCGACTACTTATACCGACGGCTAGAAGAAGCCCGCCTTGTCGACATGGAAGAGACGGTCGCGATCCGCACAGGAGTCGCATGGACTGACAAGTCCAGTGCCACAATTCTAGAAGATATCAACCATAGCTATCCTGAATTCGCAGGTGCTAGCAAGCTTGCCTTCTATACAGGGAGCAAGCTGGCTTCTGTCCTGCGCGGTGACCAGGACGGCCTTCAGCTTATCTTCGGAACCAAAGAGGGACAAGAACTTGTTTCCTGGATGTACGGCGATGAGTCTCACAATGTCACCGGGTACAGGCAAATGTTGAATTTTATCCAGCGTCTGGCGAGTAAACTTGACAAAAACTCAAGAGGGCCACTGAGGATCCTTGAGATGGGTGCCGGTACTGGGGGTGGTACCAAGTGGCTGCTTCCAGGTCTCGGTAAACTTGGAATTGCCGTTGAGTATACGTTTAGCGATATATCGCCTGCTTTCCTGGCTCAAGGCCGTCGGCGGTTCAAAGACTACTCATTTGTAAAATTTAGAGTGCATGATATAGAGAAGGCGCCAGCCGATGATCTAGCTGGGACTCAGCACATCATTATCGCAAGCAATGCTGTGCATGCGACATCAAACCTGCAAGTCTCTACTAGTCATATGCGAGAAGCATTACGGCCCGACGGAGTGGTCATGATGCTGGAGATGACCCGACCGCAATTTGCCATTGACATAGTATTCGGACTCTTTCGCGGTTGGTGGGTGTTCAATGACGGCCGCACTCATGCCATTACCAGCGAGCAACGCTGGGAGACAGATTTGCATGCCGTTGGGTACGGCCATGTCGACTGGACAGATGGCAATTCACCAGAAGTGAGCGTTCAACGCATCATTTTCGCTACATGCGCGGGAAATCAAAGAGCACGTCTGCCTCTGGGCCCGAAACTAATAGGAATGGATCTTCTCGCGGGGATTGACTCTGCCACTCGTAGACAAATTACTGAGGAATATATTTCGCTCGCTATTGAAGGTTTCACAGTGCCTGTACCTGGTGCAGAGACTATTCCAGGCCCTATAAGCGTGCTACTCACTGGAGCCACTGGCAGCCTGGGTAGTCATCTGGTGGCACACCTGGCTCGGTTGAAGGAAGTTGAGCGCATTTTCTGCATCAACAGAGGGGGTGTGGAGCTACCCATGCAGCGGCAAAGACGAGCTCTGGCCGATCGCGATATATCTTTGACTGCAGACGAGTGGGGCAAAGTGAGAGTTTATGCTGTGGAAGATGGAGAGTCACTCTCAGCACTTCCAACTGAGCAGTATAACACTTTGAAGAGAGTTATAACGCATATTATCCACAACGCTTGGCCCATGAATGGAGCAAAGAGCGTAGCGGCCTTCGAATCGCAGTTTCGGATGATGAGAAGCTTGGTTGATTTAGCGTCTGAAATATCTTCTCTTCGTTTGCCCGACGACCGCATTGGATTCCAATTTATATCATCCATCGGAACAGTCGGTCATAGGCCATTATTGACTGGAGAGGCAACTGTCATGGAAGGCCACGGCACGATCGACTGGGCATTGACTAACGGCTACGCGGAAGCCAAGTTTGTCTGCGAGCAAATTCTCCATAGGACCTTGTGTCAACACCCTCACCGATTCAATGCAATGGTAGTGAGGCCCGGACAAATAGCAGGAGCGTCGACAAGTGGGTACTGGAATGCTGCAGAGCACTTTCCGGCTCTCCTTAAATCCGCCCAAACATTGAAGATCCTCCCTTCATTGGATGGAGTGCTATCCTGGACACCGGTAGATGCTGTTGCAGCCACTTTATTAGACCTACTCTTTACAGAGAATCCACACTCAGTATATCACATTGATAATGCGGCGCGTCAGTCATGGTTTGATATGATAATTTTTCTGGCGCTAGAGTTGAACATTCCACCGGACAACATAATTCCATTTCCCGAATGGATCCAACGAGTCAAAGATTTCCCCGGAATGCGAGAAGACAATCCTGCCAGTATGATGACGGATTGGCTGAGGGATAACTTTGAGCGCATGTCGTGCGGGGGACTGTTGCTGGACACTTCGCGTGCACGCGAACGGTCGCCTTCGCTACGAGCACTGGGCCCTGTGAGCGAGGAGGTGGTGCGACAGTATGTTCAAAAATGGAGGCAAAAAGGGTTTTTGCATTGAAAGAGGGTATTATGTGTAGAGACGTGCGTTCTTCGCAGACGGTTTGCATATCGCGTTGTTGCTGTGATGGGCTCCTGTCACAGCTTCCGCCTTCCGCTTTAGGAAAGGCTGCACATGATGATCGGCAGAGTTCCTGCCTATTTCGGTACTATAGCCTGAGGCCAAATAGTCTGCCTAAGGCTTCGGGAAAGTCTTCCGGTTCACCTTCATGGCAACCCTGAGCGGTATACTCAATCAGAAAGTCAGTGATATGTATCATAGAATGCCACATAATAAGGCCAACGAAATTATCTTTTGTACGGCCTTCGATGAAGTCTTCCCTGGATCCCTGTGTGGGGCACACCGTGGGTCTGGCTGTTACTGTGCAACTTACTCGCTGACCCTACTTGCCTCCAGCTTCACAAATTCCTACGCACCTTGCTCCTTCATACATTTTTCCCCTGGATTCCTACACTTCCGGAATTGTCCCTGATATAAGGATACCCAAGTTGTGTCCTTGTCTCCTTCTGCAAGTTGTACTAACCACCACTCGAAAGCTTTCATGCCATGACTATACCGTGGTGTTGATATGCGCCCTGGTCGAGTTACAGATGCATCACATGCCGTTGATACCTACATCACGGAAGTTTCTTGCTGGTTGTAAAATAAAATAAGCAAAAGGAAAATTCCTGCACATTCAATATTCAGGGCATGATGTGCCTTGATTGATTAGCGAGCTAATATCCAGCGGAACACTTTCATCCGTCACCTTCCCGAAAACCTCACTCTCCCCGCTCCACTTTCTCAATCTCTTCCAACGCCTTCCGTATCATCTCCTGTGTACTTTCCCTGGGAAACTCCAGTTGTGCCGCCTTCAGTCCGTCTTTCCAAATGCGCCACTTTTCCATACTAAAGCGCCGGCGTGGAGGCGGATCATCATCATCTCCATATTCCCGTCCGATTTGACAATTCTCCCACACACGCTGGCCCGCAAGGATATACCAGATACACGCTGTGCGCACGGCCTCCTCTATCAGCGGCCCTTCCTCGAATGCCGATCGGCACGAGTACAGAGCATACAGAGATACATCCATGGGATGGCGGAGGTGCTCTGCCTTCGCAGTAAGCTGCGCCATAAAAGCATTCCGGTTCTCCCACTCCTGAAGCTTGCTTGGAGGATACTCCGTCTGGGGATCCTCATCGACCTGCCGGGCATATTCTGATAGAGTTAATCACGGGTTGATTAATGAGGGAAATAGACGTACCAGCCTTGAATCTGAATCCATACATATCAGCCAAGTATAGTTCGAGGTATGGAAGCTCCGTCCATAGTTTCAGGTCGATCGCCGTGGGCGACTGGCCGGTAGCAGGATCGGTAAGGTCAACACGTTGAAGCTCAGCAATAAATTCAACGAGCTTGCGCTGTTTTGCAGGTGGTGTGAGATTTATGATCTCTACGAGCAGGAGCATGGTGAACCATGTGTGGTTGCCATCAATTTCAGATGGGGGTTCTTGTCCATGGTGTAGGTTCTCGCGTACCCGAAGAAGCCGTTGGACTGCCTCAGTGGGTGAAATATGGGGATTCTGAAGCAAGTCATCAATGACTCTGAATTCTGGTCGCACAACGAGGTCTTCGCCGAGCTCTGCCCTGATGGCCTCTTCCATGATGGTGGCTTTGAGGTTCTGGAGGAAAACAAGGTGGAAGACACGCTTGGAGTGCTTTAAATAATGGGCGTGGGGTCTGTTGGAAAGCGGTCAGCACTAATGAATTGATCAGCCAACCGTTTCGAAAACGAGATCGAGTTCAGCCTTCTATGTTAGTCACACAAATCAGATTTGTGGGGTCCCCCACTTTTCAAAGGATCAGGTCCCTGAATCTGGCGGGTGATTTTCATATTAAAGGGTCCTAACATGTGCGGGAGATGCCGTTGCAGCCTCCAAGATGGCCCGGCCCCCACTTTGGTAAGGAGATCCAGATGCACCGTTACCCGAATGTCGGCCTCTCATTCTAGTTTAGCTGGTAGCAGTCCTATACTGTTTGGCCCCAATATGGCCCCCATTACGGGAGTATAAATAGCTAAGCGACTTCGTATACCATATAGACTTCTGAGACACTTCTTGGGGGCCGAGAAGACGCTCTTGGAGCTTCAACGTTTTTGGCTTCTATAGCTCATGGTATGATCCAAAGCATGCAGTAGGGTATAAAGTCTGCCCTTTCGCAACATTGTTCCTGTCCTCATCTCGTCATCAGCTCAGTCACTCACTTAACAATCCCTTTCATACTTTGATTACAAGTCTTTCCTTCAAGCAACCCCCCAACTGAATACATTCACTCTATCACTATGTTTTTCACCATCAAGCCCACCATTCTTTTAGCCTTAGCCCTCACTGCGATTGCCAGCCCAATCGCTAACCCGACGGTCGATGATGCCAACACCCTGGTCGCCCGCGCCACTAGGAAAGACGTCGATTGCAACGGAGTTAGGTTCACTAAAGCAGACATTCATAATGCCATTGAACAATCCAAGGTGGTTGAAAAGGGCAGGGAGACAAACGCCAGGGCCTATGGCAAGTACCCAGCGGTATACGGCAATGGCGAGGGCATTTTTGGCTCCACCAGCACCCTGTATGAGTATCCCTTGGTCTCAGGAACCTATAGCGGAAGTAAGTTACCCCATTTCTGCTTCTGTCTTGCATTTTCTTGCTGTCCACTGGCTCGTATTCGAGTAGGCGAGCATGCACTAACAAGCTTTGAACTGTAACAGAGAAGACTGCCGGAGAACCGGGTAGCTACCGCGTCATCATGAACGAAAAGTACACCTACCAGGGATCACTCTATCACATCGCGGGTGGTGGTTTCAAAAAGTGCAAGGATCTTGAGGACACTCCTACCACAACAACTACTACCACCACTACTACTGCTAAGGCTACCACCACTGCTACTACCAAGGCTAGCAGTGGTAACACGAGTCACAAGTCCGGCAACAAGTCTGGCAGCAAGTCAGGTAAGAAGACTGGCAGCCACTAAAGTGATTTTGCTTCACTGCCTACGAAGGGGTACGTGAAAGTCACGACCGTTAGACCATCGAGGAAGATGTTCCAACAGAGGATGGTGGGGAGATTGAATAGCGGAGCTGACATAGCCATGGGTCCTGTACTTTAGTTTTGTATGATTGAGCAGTTATAAAATAGCCCTGGTGCAGTTCTTTCCACATAGACCTACATCCACTGAGTCTCAGTATCAAAAGAGAAGATTAAATAGAGAGACACTTGTTTCATTAAATCAATGGTGGTAGTATTATCTCGAGGAATCTAAGTTTCTTTCATTATATCGATAGCTCCAGATTGTATATATTTATATCTGACTATTTAAATACTGTACAAGCGTTCTAAGGCTCATGCAATACCTAATATCGCACAGTGAGTGAGTAACCATATTCAATCTCTTCGCATGATTGCATGAGTTCATAGCAGGCAAGGCGTTAGCATGGCCAAGCAAGAGGCAGATTCATAGTGATGTATTAGTTAGAGTAGCTATAGTACATGTACATTTTCTATTTTATGTACTCTACTTAGCTTAGGTATACCCTCATTAATTATTACAATAACAACATAAGTTTTTTATCATATTCTTCCAGAATGGAAAATACTCCATTCCCGACAAAATCTACCACAGAATCATATATATCATAATTTCTCTCTTATCTTACACAGACATCCCTGAGCTGGATGTGCCGTGCCATTGGCAACCATATACATCCGATTCTTGAACATAGTCTATCAGGATCCTGTACTAATTCAGTAATAGTTTGATATTCCGGTCGTGCAAGATATTCTTCAGCGAAGTCCTCCATGATGAGGGGTAGATGTTGGGGGTGGAATAAAGAAGGATCACGACACGATTTGATCGATTCAAAATGAAGGGCGTTGGGGCTGCGTGGAAAGCGGTTAGCACTAAAAAACTGACCAGCCAACTGTTTCCAACAGGCCACCTTCGCGCTCCTGGAGGGGAGATGGAACATTTGTTTCCTATATTAAGAATACGAACTGTGAGACAACCCCACATTATATAGGATCAAACCCCGCATTCGCCAGGCGATTTTCATAGTAAAGGGGTCCTAATGTGTGCGGGTGGCACCGTTGGCCCGTAAGCTGCAGCGTCAAAGATCGCCCGGCCCCCATTTCGTAGATGAATCTCAGTGCACCGGGATTCTACTAGCAGAGACGATCTTCGGTTCGGTCCAGTTGGCAACTGTCTAATCTCTTTTTGGCCCCCTTCTAACCCCCACCATGCGGATATACATAGCTAAGCGAGGTTGTATACTCTATAGACAACTGAGACATTCCTTGGGGCTGAAAACCGTTTTTGAGGGCTCAACCTCCTCAGTCATAGTAGTACATGGCAAAATACAGTCACAGAGAAGGGTATAAAGACTGGCTCTTTGCACCACCGTTCCAAATTTTCATCTCGCAATCAAGTCACTCACTCAACAATTCTCTCCTACTTTCAATACCAGTCTCTCATTTGGACAAATCTCCGTCAACACACTCTTTTCAACTCAGACATTTTTTTTCCAGTTAAGAACATAAGTCAAGATGCTTTTCAGTCTCAAGCCCACCCTTTTTCTAGCCCTGGCTCTCACTGCAGTCGCTAGCCCCATCGCCAACCCAACGGCTGATGAGCCTAATACTCTTGTTACCCGCGCCCGCAAAACAATCAAAGATGTTGACTGCGATGGGAAGAGGTTCACCATAAATGATATCAGAAACGCCATCAACCAGTCCAAAAATGGCGGTGGTGGGAGATATCCATCGGCCTATGCAAACCACGAAGGCCTCTTTAATGCTCAAAATATGAAAGAGTATCCGTTGGTCTCGGGTGGTACATATACAGGTAAGCAGCCCCAATATTGCTTTTTCTTGAACTCTCCGTTCCAATGTATGGGATTGTGCTAATACATCTGAGGAAGGTGGCGCACCGGGAAAGTACCGTGTTATCATGAAAGGGAATGGCGACTATCTCGGGTCGCTGTATCATACTCCGGGTCTAAGCAATGGTTTCAAGAAATGCAGTAATATTGAGGACAGTCCTACCACCACAACTACTACGACGACTACTACCAGAGCCACTACCACTGCTACTGTGCATGCTACTACAAATAATAGTGGCAGCAGCTCTGGCAACTCCTCTGGCAACTCCTCTGGCAACTCCTCTGGCAGCAAATCTAGCAAGAAGTCTAGCAAGAAGCCCAGTACCAAGACCGGCTCCCACTAGAGACGCACCGCTTGCAGCGCCCCTGACAGCAATACGCTATCATAGAGGGCCGCCTGCGCGACATCCGAGCACGCTGGAAGAGATGGTACCCCAATTGCCGGAGGAAAGAAGGTTGGGTTTGTGGATCTTTAGGGCGACACCTGTATCATATGTCTTGTATTGAACAATTAGTGATGGTTGAAGTGTTTTTTGAAAGTTATACCGCCTCGTGTCAGTTAGTTGTGCTGCAAAGGAATAGAAGATAGCAGTACACGTAACTAAATCAATGTTGACCAGCTTGGGCAACTCTTAGTTGCAATTAAGTTATTTAACCGTCTCCTGGAGTTCCTTGATTGGTATTCTCGACGCCTACTATGGATATATGTTTAATTCTTCGAGCAAACGATGGACAAAAGAAAGGACCTTCGGAGACCTTCGGCACGGCTGCCCCTAACGCTGTGTGTCCGCAAGACTTTATCCTCATGATAGAATAAATGGTTGCTCTCCATAGAAGACATGCTGGTGTCAATACAGGCGTGGCAGTGAATGCGATTGACGCTCTGGGATATATAGTCATTGGTACGCAACAAGCGATTATTAATTGTATACGGGTGGGGTTAACTGGTTCTTTGCGGGAGATGAAAGTGGTCAAAAGGAGGAAGATTCTAATTGCTAGAGCAGTTTCTAGCATAAACGCTTTTTTAGTTGGGACATTTCTGGTGGAGGAAGATCAATGCCGGTAGTTCATTGTGCCTGCAACTCAGCTCACTCACATGCAACAAACCCAATATTAGTCGGTTGTTAACAAAGCCTACAATGGAGTCATGTATCTGAATCAGGTCTTCTGTTATCTTTCTTTACCCACTCCAGTCAGACCAAGAGTATATGGCGGTTTTCTACACGGCTTATTATAATCTTAATACAGGATAGTCGGCAATTCTACACCCTGCTTTAACATCTACTTAAACTCATGCTACAATAGAAACCCTTCAACCAAATGATTCGTCTACAGACACAATCTTAATCACCTATAATGTACATATCATGTCAAACAATCATACCACTTACACAGCCAACCTCACCTTACACGGATACCCTTGAGCCGGATGCGCCGCGCCCTTGGCAACCATATACGCCCTCTCCCCAAACATAGTCCGCACCGCGCCAGCCGCCGGATTCTTACGATCCCACTCCTCATACTGACTATCAAAATCAAACTCCCGCACCAACATAGCCAGAGTAATCTTAATAGCCAACATAGCCATGTTCTGCCCCACACAGTCTCGTGCACCACGCTCAAAGGGCCGCCATCCACCAGTAGGCGGATAGAGCTCATGCCCCGGCTCAACGAGCCAGCGATTGGGGAAAAATTCGTGCGCATGGGGCCAGTACCCTGGGTTCCGTTGGATAGCGGTATGCACGATCCAGACGGGGCAGTCATCTACAGGGAAGGTCCGTCCATCGGTGCTGTGGGTGTCAGTGAGTGAAATGCCTGGACGGCCCCATCGGATGTCATTTGCTGGTGGGAAGAGACGGAGTGCTTCTTTGATGACAGCGGTGGTGTAGGACAATTGGTTGATCTTTTCGGGGTGTTCCCTGATTTGTGATGCGACGGTCGTGGTATCGGGGCCGAATATTTGTTCGTGTTCCTGGCGGATCTTGACGAGGGTGTTGGGATATTTGGAGAGGAGGTAAAGGCAGTAGATAATAGTCACGGCGGTTGAGTCGTGTCCGACGAAGAGGAAGAGACGAATTTGGATGATGGCCCAGGCTTTGAATTCGGGGTCTAGGGTCGAGATCTGGGTTTGGCTTGCGGGTCGGTTCTTCATGTATTCGGCGATCACGATGTCCATGATGGATTTACCGCGGGTCTTGGAAGTTTGCTCGTGTTGTAAATATTCCTGGTAGCGTTTTTCGAGTTCCAGGCCGATATGGTGGTCCATGATCTTGCTGTTTCGCCATTGACGGTACAGCCGGTGAATGTTCCAGCGTCGCAAGGGGTTGTTCTCTCCTTCTCGACCGCATTCGAGCTCGATGGTGCTTCGCATTGCGGCGGCGATGGGGTTGTGGCCGGTTTGGTAGTTGAATCGAGTGTTCCTGTTAGTTTGTCAGTGGCTGTAATCACCAGACATGTTCACGATGCGGTTGTTCTTACAGTGCGACATTGCCAACTACATCCATCATATAGTTACAGGCAAGATCGTCCATGGAGAACGTATCGCCCTTCTTGGCATGCTCCCGAAGAATTTCAACATAGATCTCTGCTTCCTCTAGGATGTAGTCTACATGCCCCAGCACAGCTGCCATGCTAAAAGCGTGGTTGAACAGTTCGCGATCACGCTTCCACACTGCACCATTGGTCGTGAAGAAATTATCTCCACCCGCCATTGGGTTGATAAATCCAGCCAGGAGGTCGGTTGGTTTGGTCAAATTGTAGGTCTGACAGGCCTGCACGGCGAGTGGCGGAGTGGTGCAGACGAACATTGGGTACATGAATGGCCAAACATCAATATAGAAACCGTTTTGCAGTCCTGGGTACTCCATTGAGAGGATAGCGAACGACTGAGATTGCATGGCATCACTGGGACACTTCTTGGCAAGACCGGGCATAATTCGCAGATGTCCGAAGATGGGGTCCCAGGGAGGCATTGGCTTTAGATAGTCTGTTAGTCGAGATCGACGTATCCAAGATGAATTCACATACCATTCCTTGTTTCTTGAGACGATACATGAACAGTCGTGTCTTGACCATCTTGTAGAAGAATGAGATGAGGCATACCGCCGCCAAAGCCATGGCGATGCGGCCGGTAAGGCCTTCCCGTTGGAAGTCGAAACCTTGCATTGGGGAGGAAAGCTTGAGCTGCGGGAAGGTTTAAGATTGGGGGATGATGAGGAAAAGAAAAAAGAAGAATGGGATTAAGGGATGATTATGATGGGCATTGGAAAAGCCGTTTATATCACTGGCGAATATTTAGTTGGGGTAACTAAGGGTGCCTAAGGGTGTAACTAGCAGGGAATAGATGCCAACGCAGGGCGCTAAGTGGCCGTTTCTAGGGTTAATGCCCAGCCCAGTGCAGGGAATTAGCACAGCCTGTATTGTAAGATATCGGTACCAGCCTTGCGCCTGCCCTGTGGGTGCTATAACATGGAGTATTAACTCTAGCTAAGCACTAAGAAGCTAAGCACTACGACGGTTTGAAGCGCGGGAAGGAGTCTCCGACGCCGGTGATTGACGTTGCGCCCCCAGATGGATCTATCCGCGTTCACGGGGAACGCGTGGTAGACATGAGCTGTCCGTGCGAGCCACGAGCTCCAAGCCATGGCTCCGGGAAATACCGATGCTTATCACATCTGAGGTCAGATTCAGGACAGGAAAAGGGGCTGTTTCGTGACGCTAGGGTCACAATTCCCTGTGGACAGGGATAATGAAGCCGTCTTGATGAGCGCCGTCTGTCAAGATTAATGCATGCAGGTATTTCACCGACCGGGACGGCATGCGAAGCCAACCAGCGCCACCAGGAAGGTCGGCCAACAGTTACTCCAACGGCCATCTCCAAGACTTACGAGTGAACTTGGATGTTAGTTGGCAAAATTCATTACACTTATATACTCCTTGTACAACGTGGAAGAAATTACGCGCGGAGCTTTCTCTCTGCGGCTGACATCCACTAGCTAATTGGCTGTGCCAAATAATCCAAGGCTAAGAAATTGATTGACTTAACTCAAACAGTATAAATCCTCATGATTTTGATTTTGTGATTCACCCACTAATGAATTAGAGTATTTATCCAACTGAAATCAACTAGTTCTAAGATAACACCACGTTGAAGTCATTCAGGGCTTCAACGATTAACTAACCAGATGGCTGTGATGCTCATGCTGACAAATTGACCGGTTTTTTCCCCACAGTGACCCAGTTTTCATCGACGATGGGCTGCGACCTTCTGTAATGTCATCAAGCCTCCATCTCCAACTAAACTATGTAAAGCCTCTAGTTTGCAATGGATTCATCACGGGATGGGAGAAGCAGGGCAAAATCTCGTGGTAAATACACCACCAAAGCGTGCGAAGAATGCCGTCGGCGGCGAGCTAAGGTAAAACCTCGAAGTAGAGAACAATCATGACCTAGCTCACTATGGTACGATCGCTAATTCTTATAGTGTGACGGAGTAAAACCGTCATGCTCCAGATGCCTTCAGTGGAATGTGTCATGTCAATATTCAGGCACTGAAGATGGGCGCCGACCGGCTTCTAAGTCGTACGTCCTACTCCTTAGGCAGCGTATCGAATCGCTGGAGAAGCTGCTAGACCAGCACGGTATCAACACCATAGATCATGGTTCGCAGCCTCCTGGCAAAGGCTTGGATAGCTTCTTGGTAAATGAAAAAATAGACGAGACATGCACCGCGATGGATAGTTTATGTGAATCTCTCAAAGGACAACTTTCGCTGGACGAGTCACTGAACTTTGACAAAGATGGGGAGATGCGGTACTTCGGGCCTACCAGTGGGCGGCTGGGATTCCAGGACCTTCCGTCGAGCGGTGGAAACCGAAAAACTTCACAATATGACCCCCAGGCGGATGCTGCGCTCAATAGCATCGATGACTACCTCGGTCTGACAGTACCTAGTCCAATGATCGACGAAATCCCTATCTCTCTACAGAACGAGCTCATTAATCTTTACTTTACATGGGAACAACCATGGTATCCCATTGTCGACGAGACTCTATTCAGGGAGAGCATGAACTCTCTGGGAAAATACTGGAGTCCACTGCTTCACTACTCTATTCTCGCTTTAGGCTCTCGATATTCCGATAGCTTGCAAGTCCGATTAGATTCCAATGATCCAAACTCAGCCGGTCTGGAGTTACTCTCCCAAGCGAAGAGTCTTCTACACTTAGAGATGGAAAACCCTACTCTTGTCACTATTCAGGCTCTAGGAGTCATTGGCATGGTCTACTTTGTGGGTTCTCTCTTTCAAATGCAATCAGAATCTGTGACTTATAAAGGCGAATAGGCAATCGGCAAAGATGCTGCTGGATGGCTACACCATGGCATGGCGGACCGACTATGTCTTGACATGGGCTTGAACATGGATCCGGCAGGCTTTGCAAGTACGGTCACTATATCAGCCAGGGAGGCACGCTTGAGAAGGCAAATTTATTGGACACTCTATTGTCATGACAAGCTTTCCGCTACTTATACGGGGCGGATATGCTCGATGCTTGTCAGTTCTCTTATGCCGTCCTCCTTTTCTCGCTAACAGCGCGCAGGATCAGCAAGGCGCTGTCGAGTTACCATCGGATATGGACGATTCCGCGGAGACCGTGGAGACACCTCCGGAGATCCGAAAAACAGTGGTCCCTCTGCAAAGAGCACTGATCGGACTCTGTAAAATCACCGAGAATATCCTACTCTCAATGTAAGTATCATCCCAAGTACATTAACAACGTTCTGACCAAGAAAGGTGGGGGCCCAAGCCACTCGTGAAGGGGATGGAGCGGCCGGAATTTCTCGAATCCAACCTTCTCGCACTAAAATCTTGGTTCTACGATCTTCCTCAGCACCTCAGGATCGATCGTCCCAACCCTGTGCCTCAGGCATATACCCTTCACATGGTATATCATACGACTAAGATTCTACTAGCCAAACCATTCCTAATGGACCCTTGCTACTACGATTCACCTGATACAAGGACTAAGACGATGGAGAAGGCTCAAACCGTATGCAGGGATTCCGCTAAGACAATGTGTGTGGTGGCTCAGAAATACTGCCGGACATTTGGCAATTTCCGACGTAGTCCAATTTCAGCCATGCATAGCACGCTATCAGCAGCTCGGGTCATTCTGGAGGAGCCAGACTGTCCTTCTAAGCGCAACCAGCTGCGAATATGTCTTGCTGCACTTGATGGACTGTCTAGGGCATGGCAACCCGCACGACATATTGCGAGTAATTTTAGGAAGCTTTGTCCCATGCTGCCGAACGAGGTGTCACCCGAGGATGGTAACATCACTGCGGTTGACCTTGACATCCATGATCCTGCACACAATGCCTTCGATATGTTTGGCACTACTAATAACGGGGCTATTCCGGAGCTGCATGATATGCTCGGTACTGATCTCGCAGCTTGGAGCCAACTACCAGATGACTACGGATACTTTGACTTGTTGAACCAGGCCACATGGGACCGTGCATGATAGTTCGCATTATATACATGGCCTTCGATCATAATAAGCCGCTTGGCTCAGCCCTGTTTCCGAGTTTTCTGATCACAGACTATTTCGGATCATGCGCCACCACCTCAATTTCAACCCTCATGTCATCCTCCCCCAACCTCGTCACGCCCACACAAGTCCAAAGGGGCTCATGATTTGGCATATACTTCTTGAAGTTTCTAACCATGGCATCCAGCGCTTCGTTGTTGATGGGGACATGGTACGAGTTCACGCGGAAGACCTGCTCCCACCCTTTGCCGCCAGCGTTCTTCAGATTCAGCTCGACGTTCTTGAACGCCTGGTCGATCTGCTCGTTGATCTCTTTATAGAACTCCCCAGTGTTTGGGTCCCAGCCGCCTGTAATGGTTAATCATTGATCCCAGTGTCCATATATGCAAGAATTCGGAATACCTTGTCCAGAGCATTCAATGCGATCACCTATGCGCACAGCTTGGCTATATTTGAACTTTTGCTGGTTCCTTTTTCCAACTCCTTCGTAGTTATAATAGGTGAGGTGGGACATTTTGAAAGATTAGTAGATAGAGTAGCAAGCTTGAGGGCACAGCTGATGGTTACGGTTTTCGTGTTGCTGGTTGCTGAAGTTCCTTATATGTCTTCGCCGCAGCGGAATATACTTTCCGTTTGATGCAACCGCCACATGATGGGGAGATTACAATATTACTATTACGCAATACCACTACACAGATGCTGAACTAATTAATGGCTTAGCAAAACGATGCACACTCTATTATCTATGCTTTAATACATCCAACAATGCCATAGGTAAGTCTTTAACATTTTCTTGCAGACTAAGGATCCCCACCTGTCAAACCATCTTATCTTATCGCCTGCTGACTCATCACATCCGCGGCATCCGATCGACATCATCACTCGATCCAGACCATCGCAATAGGGGTCCAGGGGACTTTTCTCCTGACCATTCCCACTGAATCATAATGATTACTAGATAACCCCAATTTTCCAGTGGTGCACCACACCATGCACACCAACACAGGAATAAAGCGCAAACCCTTACCCCAGACCACCTCCCCGGACGGCACCATCCGCGGCGTCATAACGGTATCGCCTTCACCAACACCACCGCCACAGCCATGCATATCCTCCAAGCAGCAACTCCAAGTCCACCAACAACCACTATCACCACGTCCTCATCGCCCTCCACCACCCTACACACCACCCCTCCCTGTCCGCTCTGCAACCACCCACAATGAGCCATCCTATCCAAGTCGTACCCCCTCGCCTCTCCCACCACCACCACCGCCCCCTCCTCGCTCCGCAACAACCCCAAACCCAACAGCGACAGGCCCCTCCACCGCCCAAAAGGCCTACAACGAAGCCACCCACTTCCTCGGCGGCCTCATAACGCACCCCACAAGCAGCACAAAACACACCACCATCCTGCGACACTCTTCCGGCATTGTCTTCTACCGCGGCAGCACCACCTCCGTCACCATCTCCATCTTCTCCGACACCCCCCTCCCACCAACCCGCACACTCTACCTCCAAAGCAAAGGCTGGAGCGGCAAAACTGGAATGAAAACAAAAGCATTCCTCGGCCTCACCGACTCCTGGCTAAACGTCACCCCGACGCTCCCCGTGCACGTGCAGCAAGTCGACCCGGTGGATGAGCGCGCGTGGCAGCGCGACATTGGAAAATTTCGCAAGAAGGCGACGGGGCGCGAGAGACAGCATGTGCTGCGCGAGACGATGGTGGTGAGGATCCCTGTTGAGGCCGGGGATGGGTATTTCCAGCTTGTGCTTTGTGGGGATGGGGAGAATAGGAGGAAGGTTATGTGCTATAGTCCAGTGTTTCGGGTGTTGTCGACCAGTTTGAGTCCTAGTTCGTGTAGGGGGGCTAGTTTGTCGACTATGCCGTTGGAGGTCGGGGCTATGGTGCTGGGGATGTATGTTCAGACTGCTGCTGAGGCGGTCGTGGCGCCGGTTACGGCCGCCGTGCAGAGTAAGGTGCAGCCGTATCAGCCGAGTTGGGTGACGCAAACGGCGGCGGAGACGGCGGTTTCGGTTAGTGGGGTCGGGGATAGGGTTGGGTCGGTGTTGGGGGTTGGTGGGGATGATGATGATGGGGGAGGGAGTGGGAGTGGGAATGGGAATGGGTTGAGGGATGTGCAAGCAGGGTATCAGCTTGCGCTGGAGGAGGGGCCGAAGGCACCGTTTCCGGTATATCTTACGGCGAGGGTGGAGGTGGGAGATAGTGATGGGCTTCGGTTTAGGGTAGGTAAAGTGCCTGATATGGTGCTGGATCGGTATCGGGGGTTTTTCTTTGGGTGGGCGAGAGTTGAGGGTGTTGAGGCGACAGCGGAGAGAGGGCCTGGTTCAGCCTCAGGAACGTGGCAGGGCGTCGTGTTTTCGATTGTATACTTTGATCTGATACAACAGGAACGCGTCAATCTCTCGCGCGCTATGCAGAAGATCACGACTGTCCGCTTCATCGATGAACCCGCTGTGCCGGTACGATCTCAAACCAAGCTTCAGATTCGGATCATGGGTTTTCTCCGTCCAGATGTACCTCCGCCTAGAGGCCAGACAGAAAAGGATCTCATAGCTGCTCGCGAGGCGGCTGCTGAGGCGGCCATGTTAGCTGATGCATGCGATATGTCGTATGCGCAGAGCATTCTCGAACATCCTGCTTGGGCAGCAGATAGGTCCTTCTCGGGGACGCGAGCTATAAACACCAACGGAGCGAGCGGAAGTGGAAGTGGAGGCTGGATGGATAGAACTAGAGAAGGTGTGGAGAACGTCAAGTATCGAGGGCAGAAGCTAGCGGAGAAGGTTCCCTTGCATTGGATCGGGGTTAGGGCTCCGACGTATGAGGCAAGGGATAAACAGATTGCCGTGAATGGGTTTTATATCGCTCGGGGGTGATGGCTGTATATATTCTTGTACATTAGATAACGTGTATACTTTAATCGGAGGTGGATGTTAATTGTGATCATAGTGATTAAAGTTAGTATTATCATCACGAAAACCTATTGTATGGCTAAGGTTGAAAGATCTGCTCGAGCATGAGGCGCATGCTATACAGCAAGGCCTAGAACAGACATGCTTTCCTTTCCCTGTTCCCGTCATTCACAAATGGTGTCATCTACCAGACCATCGATTGAACCATGCGTTAATGCTGATCAATGTTCGGTGGCGGTGCAGCTGTTGACGGTGGACCACGGCCCCGAAGCTATGCCTGAAAGGGAAAACAGGGTGTTCGCTCCACCCAAGCTTTGAAGTGGACCGTTCGAAGTCCCTTATGAGTTCATGAAAATGAGAGTGCGCTCCGTGTGTTTCGGTTTCTCGCTTGTGGCCATCCATGCCTTGGCTAGGCTTTCTTTCAACTGCTGTCTAGGCTGTGAATGAATGTTCGCTTATGACTGTGTTATTCCATGATGTCTTATGACGTGATAGTGAATGTTGAGATTTTCGGACGATTAACACAGTGTAGGGATAGGCTTTTACTTGAGTTTAACTGAGTCACATGGGGCATGTGATATTAGTTTTAGTCGAGAGTCTAGTCAGCCCTGTCGTAATGAAGGAGGGAGTTGATTTGGGTGCAGTGGGAAGCAGATCGATCTGACCTGTCTCAAGTCGGTGAAAGACAGAGAAGTCATACATCTGGGAAAGCCAAGTAATGAGTAAAAAATTCATGGTCGAAGACCCTTGCCCAGAATTCAGCCCCCACATCCGGTCATAGGCAGCAATGAAATCAACATTCAGTGTCCATACTTGCATCAGTTACGTATGACGGCATACATTATAGTGTATACACACTTCTCACATCAGCTAATTCAAGCGGAAAGTCTTATCCTTACTTAGCTTCCTGTATGTTTCAGGGAAGATGAGCCCGCGAAGCGCCGTGAAAGAGCTTGTAGGCACAGAAGCAGTGGGGCTGTGCAGGCACTCCTGTCAGCCCTAAGTAAGTCCCGCCCATGGAACAGCCATCAGAGCTCTCCTCTCCACCAATCAATCCGCCGCCCTTTGACTGCGCCACTTGGTGCCTGACTCGCGCTTACTGGGCCAGGTTAGCGGGGTCTCAGGCAGCCCCTCCCCCAACCCCGCACAGCCACAGCTTTCCCGCTTAAGAAGTCAACACTCCTCTTGATCGTTTCTTTGCTTTTCTCTCATCCTTCATTCCAGCATCTCTAATACATTCCATCATCTCCTCTAGCCGTCTACAAACACAGTTAGACCTCACGATGGCAGCTCAAGAGTACTTCGGTGGCAGCAGTGCCACCCCCGCCAACCCTGATCGCCGTCAGCAGAACCCCTCTCCCTGGTCATCCCCGGCCGTCGACACTCCCAGCTCCACCGGATACGGCTCGTATCCCCCCTCCGTCGAGAACGGCCATGACCGATACGGTGCCTCTTCTCCTTATCCCCCTCAGGGTGCTGGAGGCTACAACAGACCTTACAGCCCATACCAGCAGCCGTCCCCTCAACCCGGTTACCAGAACCCTGAATACTCATCCTACGGTGGACGCCCACCTTACCCACAGTACGAGCAGCCTTCACAGTACGGCCAGCCTCCCTCGGAGTCGAGACCCTACCCGCCTTACCCTCAGCATGAAGGCTACTCCTCCCACCAGCAACCCCCTCCATACTCTCCCGAGTCGTCCACCGATCCCGCCGCCGCCGGCGAAGGCGAGAAGGGTATCATGGGCGCCCTGGCAGGTGGTGCAGCTGGCGGCTTCGCAGGACACAAAGTCAACCACGGCTTTCTCGGTACCATCGGTGGAGCTATGATGGGCTCCGTGGCCGAAGACGCAGTGAAGAAGCACAAGGAAAAGAAAGAGCACGAGGAAGAAGAACGTCGTCGCGAGGAGGAGCGTCGCAGAATGGAAGAACAGCGTCGCAGGGAAGAACAATACAGGATGTCTCAGCAGCAGCACCAGCACCACCACAGACCTCCTCCCCATCACGGCGCGCCTCTGCGCGGAAACTTCTCCGCTTCGGCTCGGGATATCCGCCTCGAAAGTCACCACGATCTGGTGGCGGCTTGTGGACGGGTGTCCGGGGAGCTGCAGCTCTCGGTGCTTCCGTTGAACAGTGTGTTGGCTAACCACTGGGGAAAGTTCGCGTGGGAGCGGAACGGAAACTTTGCGGCGTCTGCTAGAAATGTTCGCTTGGTTGATGGGGGCCGTGTGCTGGAGGCGGAGTTGGCGGATGGCAATGATGGATGGAATCGCACCTGGATTCGGCTGGATGAGAGGATTACGAACCAGAATGGTCAGCTGATGTTCCTGGATTAGATGGGAATTCGTGACTTTCTGTGAGCGTTGTCTTACGTTGAATGAAGAGTTCTTTAATACCCACGCTTTGACTGACGTGGTGATCTGCACTGGCTGGACTGGTATCATTTCTTCAGTTTTCTGCTCGATTGCTTTTAGCGCATCGAAGTCGCGTCGTTCTTCACAATGGAATAGTATTTTGCCACATTAATATTTCTATTATATCAATTGGTTGTCCCAACAACATTATCCTAGACCATAATATTCTTCCCAAATGTCCCTTCCTAGGGACCTCACTGATCTCTTTGGACTTTCACCATGTCCCTTCACATCAAAGCAGACCCAAAATTCCATCATACAGCTCCCCAGAATAAATTACTGTCCACCCATTTGGCATTCCGAAAGGGATCAAGCCACCCGTGGTGGGGTCTCCAGCCTTAATCAAACAACAGTGGCGCGGATGCTGACGGACAGAAACCTCAATCTCACCACATCTCACCCATCTACCAGAAAAACCACCTCACAGCACCTACAAATCCCAAACCCCAGTCCAAGACACCTACAAAAATAACATGTCCTTCCAAATCCCCCAATACCTCTTCGCCCTCCAATCCCTCCCCCTTCTCGGCAGCGGTCTCTACACCCTCCTTTTTCCCGTTTCCGCTGCGCAATCGCCATACCTGCCTCTACGGGGCGTCAGCATAGGGACTATTCAGGCGATGAGGTAGGCTATTTATATATTGAAGATCTGTTATATTTCTCTCTAATCAAGCAAAAGTCTTTCATCCTTGACACTGGGTACTTTCTATGCTCTTGTCGCCTATCAGAATAACATCCCGATGATGGCGGCTACGGTACCGACCAGGCTTTTGGCTGCGGTGGTGTTTTATCGGACGGGCGAGGAGGCGTGGAAACGGGTCGCGCCGTTTGAGGCGGTGATGGGGGTTGTGACTGGTTTGGGGGTGTGGATTTGGGGGTAGTGTGTAGCCCCGGCAGCTGTTGATATATGTACAAGGGGGAGGATGGAATGACTTGGCAAAGTAGATGCTTTCGCATCAGACAAACTGCGAGAACTTTTTTTCATTTGGTATATTTTGAATGCTAGCTGTTCCACACAATACAGCCTACTATGAAGTAATTCAGATTTTGATCGAAAGTCCTGATTGTCATATAATCAATACAGTTATATCAAGGATCCAGGTCTAAACAGGGCCAGTCAACCATTCCAACCAGTGGTCTCAATGTTTAGCTAGTTCTCACGCGTCCTACCCGTAAAAAAAAAAAAAAAAAAAAAACCATGATTTGTTGTTCAACCAAAAGTTCAGAGTATTATTGAATATATACATCTACATCTAGTCGAGGATTAGCATGTCCGTACCTGCTTATCTTTGATACCGAACACCTTCACCCCGACCCACTTGGATGAGTGACCCGTCAAGTGTCTTTTTAGTTCAGTATTGAAGCTTATGAAGCCTCGAGCACTTGATTGAAGCACATACGACCATAGGGTGTGGAAAATAGGGCTTCCCGTCCGCTCAGCCGTACTTAAGCCACACGCCGGGAGGTTAGTAGTTGGGTGGGTGACCACCAGCGAATCCCTTCTGTTGTATGTTTTCATTTTTTTTTTGTATCTTGTTGAAGTTTTTTGACGTTGAGAGGAAGTAATACAGAGTAGGAAAAGTGATGAGGAGGTAAATGGCGGCTATAGAGAAACTTATCTCTGTTTGTATATCGATAACCCTGAGATGGAATTATGCGGAATCCAACGAACCACAAATTGGCATCAGCTTCCTATGCCTTGAGTCTTTGAATCACTTATTTCCCTTTCTAGGAACTTTCTTCGGCCTTATTGTTCTAATCGTATTGACATACACCTACGAAGTGCATAGTACAAACAATCAGCGTGCCCTACCTGATTCTAGTACACTAGACTAGTGCCTGACTGATCCAGTGTTGATACATCCGACCTACGTTTGGTATGTATCTGCAAGGTGGGGTAACCGACTTACCGACTTATCAATTGACCCTTCCAGCTTCAACCCACGAGTCACCGATTCCGATTAAATTGTGTCGGCTCTGATCCCGTACTACCATAGGCGCCATGGAACCCAAGGTGATCTTAGAGGTCCCTCTGAATATCTCGCAACAAAATCTTGTCGATCTTTCTAACATTGGTTCGCCCGAGAAATTTCGCCTCGTCGAATGCGCAGCTTTACTTAGCAACCAAGATCCCGTCCTCCGAATCGTACAGTTTGACAACTTCAAATTTAGCAACCGACCGCCAGCCGCCTACGCGGCAATCTCGTATATCTGGCAAGGAAATCGCACCGAATCGCTCTCAGGCACAATTGTGGTCGAGGGCGCGCTTGATGGTGATCCGATTAGTATCAACATCATACAACAGGCATGCATTGCGTGCAAGCGTCGTCGATTAGATTATATCTGGCTTGACAGACTCTGTATAATGCAGACTGATAGCAACGACAAGGCATGGCAGATCCAGCGGATGTTTGATATCTACAAAACAGGTCTCCCGCTGGTCTTGCCCGGTGGCCTTATGAAGCTGGTGCGCTTGGATGAAGAGACAGACTGGATCCTGCGCGCTTGGACGTTGCAAGAGGCGATTGTCTCCGAAGCTTATGTGCTTGTTTCGGCAGAGGACCTTCATATTCCTCCCGAAAGACCCTCGATTGATTTGATAGTATCTGACGATCCCCGACGCTGCATGTGTCGTGTGGAGTCTGTCGTACCTGATATGTCTGCCTTTTGCAGACTCGTGGACCTCCTCCAAGTCATCCGCCGGGGTTCAGGGAAGGCTATTTGCCAAATGAACGCTACTGCACAACCAACAGTGATGCATTTGAGAGTTTTTGGAAACTACCAAACGCGGAGAAGAGAGATCACTGCCTTTGCAGACGCTACACAAACAATTTGGAACGGGTCAAATTGGTCACGCCACTCCCTCTGGCAATCTTCCTTCTTCAGAACTTCCAAGCGACCGGTTGACATGGTATTCAGCATCATGGGCCTCTTCGGGGTCTCCCTCAATCCTAAAGAGTTCGCGTCAACGGACCGCATTCGTGCAACTATAGTTCTCGCACAGGAGTACTTGAAGAGGAGCAACAAAGCCGACTGGTTGATCGCCGGTTGGAAGGAGCCCCCAGATAGGCGTCTTTCATCTTTCCCAGAGCTCCCAGAAACATCAGTGTCCACGGTTCCACGGTTTTCCACGGAGAAGGATGATATATCGGATGAACCTGACACGCCTCCCTATGATATCCGGCACCGCTTTGACAGTAGTTGGGTCCCCGGTGGCAGAATGGACGATGAGGGCTACTTTTACTTTACAACCAAGGCTGTGCGAGTGGCCAGCCACGCTCTGGAAATACGCGAGACGTCTCCATGTTCGAATCAGCCTCGAACAACCCCGTCTGGGTTACTTAGGGCACTCGACGGGAGCCTTTGGGAGCCACACACAGCTGAAGCTCTGCCGGAGCAACGTGGCCCTTGCCACTCCAGCCAAGGCCGAGAACTGTTTGCAGCTGTGGTGGGCCTTGGCTTTGGTCAGGGCTATACTAGGCACGCAAAGGCTGTTTTACTGGAAGAACATACACCGGGAAGGTTCCATAGGCTTCCAGTATTCTTCGAATTAGCACAGGATACGCCGGAGGAATGGAGGCAAATGGATCTTAATATGGGGCCGGTTCGATAGGTCTAGCAAGCATATACTAACTAACAAAATCATCGACTAAAGCCTATAGCCATCTAGGAGAATAGATTTTAAATATATAACGGGCTAAGGATTTCTACAACCAGCTTCTTTAATGAGCTGAAATAGTTCCATATAGAGTAATGACCTAACAGACCTACTCAGACCGTCTCCGCTCAATGGCCAAAGTCATGCGCACTACCTTCTGCATGTCAACGGCATAATTAGATTAGCAAATATCTGGACGCCACATAGAGCTATGTCTATTCTCCAGCAATTCACCCGGACTATTAAACCGGGCAATTCTGGCTAAATAGGACCTACGCCAGTTCCTGCATTGGCTTGGCATTTTACCCCGGTAGCGCGGATGCAGGCTGAACGGGCCGTGCGGCCGTGACTGGCTCGCAGCCAGTCAGAAAACTACCGAAAGACCCTTCGGATTGAATCATATTCATCTGCCGAAATATAGGGCTGCACGCGGATTTCTTCAGGTATCCGTGATTCTTCAGTATGCTCTCCGCATCGGTTAGGGAGATGTCTCAGCGCCACCGACCGATGGCTTGTTTAGCTCTCTCGGCATCGGCGTATACTTGCAACTTTCAAGTGATTCAGTGGCCCGCTGATATAATGCTGACGGATCCCCTATCCCAATACAGAACGGAGTATGGCTTCGTCTGGTAGCTTGCTTGGACATTGCGACCAAATTGATCCATCTTCCGGAACCAAGAATTGGCGTTGGTAGTTCAAAGACGGCGCTGCTTCCGAGGACAACGCGGAGTGTATATGTGAGCCAGGGAGAATGACAGTATAAAGCCTGCCCATCGTCCAGACTAGCAGGATGGCAGTCAGAGCATTTCAACACAAACCGACATCTCTTTGGCTACCGTTGAATATCCCAGTGTCAGAATGCACTATACGGTATCTCTCGCATTGGCGCTTTTGCCATTTGGAATCCAAGCTCAGCAAACCCTTTGGGGACAATGTGGGGGTCAAGGATATTCAGGGGCCACCAGTTGCGTGGCTGGTGCAGCATGCTCAACTATCAATGAATGTAAGAGTTCCTTCTATACATCTTACTGTTCCACAACTGAGTGACCATGATCATTAGACTACGCCCAGTGTACGCCAGCGACAGGCTCGGCCTCTGCCACTACCTTGAAGACAACTACTAGTACTACTACTGCTGCAGTGACGACAACAACTGCTACTAGCAGCCCTGCTGCCTCTGCCTCGCCGACTACCACGGCCAGCGCTAGTGGCAACCCGTTCAGTGGGTACCAGCTCTACGTGAACCCATACTACTCATCGGAAGTCGCATCTTTGGCCATCCCATCGCTCACTGGCTCTCTTTCCTCGCTCCAGGCGGCGGCAACCGCCGCAGCCAAGGTGCCTTCTTTCGTATGGCTGTATGCTTCCTCGTTCCACAATGTGATTTGTATTAGCGTCGTGCTAACACATTCCAGGGATACCGCCGACAAAGTTCCTACCATGGCGGACTATCTGGCCGACATTAAATCTCAGAATTCTGCCGGAGCGAACCCCCCTATCGCGGGGCAGTTTGTGGTGTACGACCTCCCTGACCGCGACTGTGCCGCTCTCGCCAGTAACGGCGAGTATTCGATCGCGGACAACGGGGTTGAACACTACAAGGCCTACATTGATTCCATCCGCGAGGTTCTTGTGCAGTATTCGGATGTTCATACCCTTCTGGTGATTGGTGAGTGTCTCCTCACTCTATTCGACTATGACATGCTGTATCTGAACGCTAAATGTCACCTCCAACAGAGCCCGACAGTCTCGCCAACTTGGTGACGAACCTGAACGTAGCCAAATGTGCCAATGCTGAAAGTGCCTACCTTGAATGTACGAACTACGCGCTAAGTCAGCTCAATCTCCCCAACGTGGCCATGTATCTTGACGCCGGTAAGCTGCGCATCATCCTCCATCCCCCTGTTAGTCCCTCTGGACAGCTTCTTACCAAATAATTTGAAGGACACGCCGGTTGGCTCGGCTGGCCCGCAAATCAACAACCCGCCGCCGACCTGTTTGCAAGCGTCTACAAGAACGCCAGTTCACCCGCGGCGGTGCGCGGCTTGGCCACCAACGTCGCCAACTACAACGCCTGGACCATCTCTTCCTGCCCCTCCTACACCCAGGGAAACAGCGTCTGCGATGAGCAACAGTATATCAATGCTATTGCCCCGTTGCTAGAGGCGCAGGGCTTCGACGCCCACTTTATCGTCGATACCGGTATGCGCAACCCCACACCCCGTCTTCCTCCTCCGACCTAACTCTGGCTAACATGAATCACTAACTTCTAGGCCGCAACGGCAAACAGCCCACGGGCCAACAGGCCTGGGGTGACTGGTGCAATGTCATCAACACCGGCTTCGGTGTGCGCCCGACCACCAGCACCGGCGATGCGCTCGTCGACGCCTTCGTCTGGGTGAAGCCTGGAGGCGAGAGTGACGGCACCTCTGACAGCTCGGCTACTCGATATGACGCGCACTGCGGGTATAGCGATGCCTTGCAGCCGGCGCCTGAGGCGGGGACTTGGTTTCAGGTATGTTGCCCGATCAAACTTGCTGGCTGTGAGTGGAATGATTGATCGGACTGACGGGGTTGTGTTTTTAGGCCTACTTCGTGCAGCTGCTCACAAACGCCAATCCCGCTTTCTAGAGGTGGAGTCACGAGCAGCATATCGCGATATATAACGCCGAGATGAGGGGTACAGTCAGTCTCATAGTCTGACGCTTTGGGAAATTTTGGTGCAGTACGTGGTGATATTTGCGATATCAAGTGAGGTAGGATATGGATGGTCCATTTAAGGCATGGAAGCGAGCATACGTATACGTTTCTGTCAGTATAAAGCAGCGGCTAAGTCAATAATTGGACTTTCCTATGTATCTCCACCAAGTACTAGATTGAGTTTCCTGGTCGTTTTCAAGCATTGACGTAACCTATGAATCTTGGAACGATGTCTCTAAATTGATTTAGCCTAAGCCTTAGTACTAGTGTTTGATCAAAGTCCCAACATAACTACTTACTAATATCAATGCTTGGATATTGATGAATATTGGCTGAAATCAGCACTTATCACTGTCCAGCTCAGCAACCCTTTACTGAACATTTTTCTTCGGGTCATGGCATTTATAATGTACAATTATACCGTATGGCGTTGCTTGATTTTGTATTATGGAACTAAAAAGGAAGGAAACATTGGAAGCAATGTGGGCATGATGGTAAATGGCCTCACCCGCCAACCGCCGGGGCACGTCACCTGTGTTCAAGCAAAACACCTGGGTAAGTGATCATTGAAAACCCTTTCTTGTAATTCCCAATTGCACTATATAATTTCTACTGTATAAGAAACAAGTACATACGACCACAGGGTGTGGAAAACAGGGCTTCCCGTCCGCTCAGCCGTACTTAAGCCACACGCCGGGAGGTTAGTAGTTGGGTGGGTGACCACCAGCGAATCCCTTCTGTTGTATGTTTTTTATTTGTTTACATTTGCTTCTTTTTTAGGCTGCCGGCTATCTGGAAGTGTGGGAAACCTAGGCTACACGGAGCTGGAACTGTGTACTCTTCAGCTTTGCAGCTTTCCAGCTTTCGCCGCCATCATCACACGTCGTCTCCAATCACAAGGAGGAGTTAGAGCTGACAGTTCAGGTCAGTCTCTAGCCTCCAATCAGCTCAATCAGAGCCGAGATCAGCGAAAGCGGCCGCATGGCCCTACCAACTCTAGACTCTCCCAGGGTCGAATCCGCAGGTCATGACCTCAGAGCTTCTCAAAGTCTAGAGCCCACAGTGATGACAGCTTTGGATCTCACACATGGTAAGCGATTGGCCATTATTGGAGGCAATTAGCCACGCGTTGGATGCCATATCGTCAGGGGCCGATTCAGACCTGAAAGGTGTGCAGAATACGCCATATGGGCTATAGATCCAGCATACAGCTACTTGACTAGACGATCAAGAGTACCCCAGCGCGTATCTATAATTGTACACATTGCTCATGCAAGTATTATTCAACACCCCGGCCGGCCTCATGCTTACCCTCCCCAGACTACTTTCAGCCCTCCCGAGACGTTGCACCTTATCTGCGGCAGCCGCAATCATCTCTGTGAGCCATAGTCCAACCATGTTTGGTACGCTGATTTCGACCGGCCTCGACCGGGAGACTCTGGAGTTCATTGAGAACCCAGATCCAGTTGCTGCAGTGAGCCGCAGCGTCCAAGACACTATACGTTTTGCTTGCATACATTGTCGATCGCGAAAGGTACGGCTGTTCCTATTCTGTGGTCCGTGCCCGCAACCACGGGTTGATAACGTCTTCCTCTCCAGTGTGCCGTGCCATTCAGCCCTAACAAAGTAGAATTATAGGTGCGTTGTTCGGGAGACGGCAAAAGATGCCACAGATGCGAGGCGATAGGATTGGAGTGTATTTATCCCGAGAGTCACGGGCGAAACAAGCGAAAGGACACCAACAAAGGCTCGCGGGCAGTACGTAACCGAACAGTTTGATGTACTTTACTTAACTACAGGAGTCGCTAATGCACTACATCGGACCAGGCCATTCGGTGTAACAACAGCGTCACCATTCGGACTGTATTCAATAAAGCAGATAACCAGGGAAACTCAGCCAAGACCTATCATTGGATGATTTGGACTGCAATAAGTTCAACGATGGCTGTATCGACGACTCGCTGTTTATGCCATGGATCATGGATACTTCCATACAGCAAAGCTCACCTGGTAGATCCAGATCAAGCAGTGGCGGCATTCAAATCCGTGAACCCTTTGCTTTCTGTTTGCTCTAGGCATCCTTGGCTGACATAGACGATAGCTGCCGCTGACCTGGCAGTAACGAGGCCTCCCTTTTCAGCAAGAAGGCGCAGTGCTACAGAGGCGGCGCAGGACCAGCTCCCAGGAATTCCAACGGCTGATCCCTCGTTTGTGTCGCTACTCTGGCCGTCGATAGCAGCAGCACAGGCAATGCCGAATGTTGGCAAGGTGTTCACCTGAGTCAAGACGATATTGTTTGGACGACGACTACCGATGTACATGCGACGATGGGCTCAATGTCCGAAACGCTACCCGTTGAACCCTTGGGCGAGACAAGTACAGAGTCCGACAACTGTTGTCTGTTAAATTCTGTCTCCTTTCTCGAACGGCTGTCGTCCAAAAGCTCTTCGCGCGAGGACCGCCTTGACCTGATCCTCGCTGGCCTACGCAACTCGATTGAGACTCTGGCCGTTTTCATCTCATGCGACAGATGTGCGACTCGAGTAGAGCAGAACATGCTGCTTGCCATGGCGGCTAGACAAATTGGGGTCATCTGCGGCAGGATGGCCAACTGTTGCAAGGCGATGCATCAGGGTAGTCTGAGCGATACAGGCTCCTCGCAGCGGGGAAGTGAGCCTGTCCCCTGTCCGATTCCGGTTGATATTTCGGTTGCCCACGTATCGCGTCAACCGACGTGAGAAGCTACACCTGCTCGGCAGCCTTATGGCGTTGCGTATAATGGATTTTCAAAGGCAAATCAATATAATCAAGTCTCGATATCACAATCGGCCAAATAAAGGGCAAGTAGAGGCCCTCAGTGAGGCAGAGAATTATGTCAAGTTGGCGCAGGTTCCGCTCAGCAGTGATTCATGACACGGTTAGATAGCGAGGATAAAGGAAGGTGACGAGTTGTGGATAAGCAGGGTGTGCAACTGTTTCATGCATAAATTAGAGGTGTCTTGCGCTATGTAGAGCCGACAGAAGGAGCAAACCAACAGCCATGCCCAGACGTGGAAAGGTACCAGCGTGGCTTACAATACAGATGTAGTAGGCATAGTTTATCGCATGGAGCCCTGAATAGACTGAGAAATGGCTCATCCATTCTCCAGAGAGATCGGGTGAGAACGGGCTGGCGGTGATCCTGTTCCGGTAACCCGCTGGTAATCTCGGGGGATACCGCAGCACACAAGGAGGTCAATCCGCATGTGCAAGTCCAATGGGTGCCGAGATCCAGTGAAGGGGTACTTTTCCTCCTAACCTGGACGACGGTTGTCTGTCTTTCTCCAAAATCCCCCTTCGATGGCGATCCCCCCAACGACAGGAGAAGATACTCTGCACATTCCGAGATACATCCGACGGTAATTTTCATCCTGTGCCGTCTCGAAGAAACCCAGGTCAAGATGTCTCGACCTGGCACTCCCTCGATGCTATTTTTCGACGTCTTGGGCACAGTCGTTGAATGGAGATTCTGCATTGCGAACCAGCTGAAGGCTGCAGCAGAAAGGGCCCTGCAAGACCAGGCTCGCGAGATTGCTGTGGATGTGCGAGGTTATGTCTCCGACCTAGCGCCCTCGACATGGAATGAAATCACAGACGAGTGGCACCGCTCGTATATGAATTTCGGACGCACCTTTGATCCATCCAAGCCCTTTGTCCCTGTAGACGAGCACAACCGCGTCTCTCTGGGCAATATTCTCACCGACAGGCGTCTGCGGGATCTTTTCAATGACGACGACCTCCAACACTTGACCCTCTGTTGGCATCGCCTTGATCCGTACGCGGACAGTGTTCAAGGCCTTGCGCTGCTCAACACCAAGTTTCCGACTTCCACGTTGTCCAACGGTAATGTCAAACTTCTCGAAGATCTAGTGGAGCACGGTTCTTTGCCTTTCAAGCATATAAGCAGTGCAGAGCACTTCAATGCTTACAAGCCAGCGCCAGAAGTCTATCATGCCGCTGCGCGCAGGTTCGGGTTAGAGACCTCGCAGTGTTGCCTTGTCGCCGCCCATCTTCACGACCTGCAAGCCGCCAAAAAGTGCGGGTTCCAGACAATTTATATCGAGCGACCTTTGGAAGAAGCTTGGGATGCGGAACGCGTTGCCCAAGCTAAACAAGAAGGATTTGTTGATTACTGGATCGGCATCGAGGGATCAGGTCTTTTGGACGTTGCTCGGTATTTTGGAATAGAGACAGACGTGTAGGTCCATGTCTTCGCCTACAATACACCCTTTGTGCGCTAGTTAGAATCATAGTTGTCTTCTAGTTTTATCGCCGCTCTTCCGCGCAGTAGAGAGTCTGGATATCAAACCAGCACGGCAATCTATTATTGTCCCTCCGCTTGCCGTTGTCATGCACGAGACTAGACCTTTATAACTATGTTAGGTCAACGCGCCTAGCCATGGTAGCATTTTGGACTTGCAAGACGATTTCCAAGAAGGTGGTCAGTATGAGATTTGTGTGAGGTCCTCGTCTCTATAATTGCCGGCGAAATTTGCTTGTCGTAAATTGGTAATCCCACAAAGCTACTAGTGCTGACGTATCGTGATCTCACAGGACTGGAAGTCAATATGTGGTGCTTTTAATCACTCTGTATTTTGCCTATATACTTTTCTTTATCAAACAAGCCTCGCCTGTGCGACGCGTCCTGAGCGCATCAGTAATTCAATGAGAGTCAATATCCCGGTAAATGTTATCCAATGAAGACCGAGTGCTTTTTCGGCAGCAAGATGATATGCTAATGAGAAAGATGCTTTACGGGAATATCAAAAGCGGGATAACTCATACAACGAGCAAAATGTGTTGAGGCATTTTGACCGTTGCATGGCATCACCTGAGTCTCTGCCAACTGGCACCGTCTTTCTGGTGCCATCAAAGTTGATCTAGATGTCTTGTATGGTGCAATGTTGCCGTAGAAGATCCCGTTGGACTGGTAGGAAAATGCGGCTCTTCAAGATGGACGATGAAATCCACTAGAAAGGTATCTTTATCATTTATACTTTACTTAAATATCAGACCCCTCATCGGGGCAGCTTAGATACATGAATGCTTTCTTTAGATATTCTGTCTATCCGATGTTTGGTTGGTATGCTATTGAATTCCGGGTGGTGCGGTCCTACTAGTATCGCTATACAATCATTATTCAAGCGAGTATATCTATTTCAATTCATACAGATATCATTCCTAATGGTCAGGTACTGAGTCATACTAAACAGCCGCAGCCGCAATCGCAGCCGCACGACGCTCGGACCGACCGCCATGCGTGAAGGCCTTCGCTTTCGGCGTTTGGCCCAATGACAACTCACGTCACCTGAATCCCTGCCTGGTGGCGGGCCTTTTATTGCGTCGAGTCACATCAACTTGGAGGGGTTTCCTCCTCCATCCACCCATCACCCCGTCCCAAGTCTTCGCCATGGCTGAGCTCATAACCCGTAATGGCGATCCCTTTGACCGTACACTCTTTGAGTCGCTATTAAAGCGCCGACTTTTCTATACAGAATCTTTCGAAATCTATCGAACCTCTGGAAATCTTAAGGGCGATAGCAGGGGTCTCTACGATTATGGACCTCCCGGATGTGCGCTCCAGTCGAACATTGTGGACTTATGGCGGAAGCACTTCGTCCTTCAGGAGGATATGCTAGAACTTGATTGCACTATTCTCACGCCGGAGGAGGTCTTCAAGACAAGTGGTCATGTTGATAAGTTCGAGGACTGGATGTGCAAAGATTTGAAAAAGGGGGACTTCCTACGTGCTGACCACCTCATCGAGGCTGTCCTTGAGGCAAGACTAAAAGGAGATAAAGCAGCTAGAGGAATTGCTGGTGAAAGTGATAAGGCCGATGGCGCAGGCAAAAAGAGAAAGAAAGGTTCCAAAGTGAGCGACATCAGAGCGATGAAGCTGGAGGACTCTGTTGTGTCAGAATACGAGGAGGTCCTCGCCAAGGTATGAATGATTGACGGCTCTACCATTCCTTCCTACAATTTATGGTGGGTTTTTAGATTGATAACTACGATGGACCAGAACTCGGTGCGTTAATCGAGAAGTACGACATTCGAAACCCGGATGGAGATACACCGGTATCTCAACCGGTACCCTTCAACCTGATGTTCAAGACAACAGTGGGACCTAGCAGTGCTTCCCCGGGATACCTCCGACCAGAGACAGCCCAAGGCCAGTTCCTTAACTTCAAGAAACTCCTGGACTACAACCAGAACTCGATGCCATTTGCGTCTGCCTCAATCGGAAAGTCATTCCGCAATGAAATTTCCCCTCGTTCTGGTCTACTCCGCGTCAGAGAATTTCTGATGGCTGAGATAGAACATTTCGTCGATCCAGAAGGCGGCAAGAAGCATCCTAAATTCAACTTGATCAAAGATCTACAGCTCAGCTTCCTTGACCGCGCAACCCAGCTTGGCGGTAAGACCAGTCTCAAAAAGACCACGATCGGAGACGCAGTAGCCAGTAGAATGGTAGACAATGAAACACTGGGATACTTCCTAGGCCGCATCTATCTCTTCCTGCTCAAGATTGGCGTCGATGCGAACAAAGTCCGATTCCGCCAACACATGGCAAACGAGATGGCCCATTATGCCACTGACTGCTGGGACGCCGAGCTCCAGACCACCTATGGCTGGATTGAATGTGTCGGATGTGCGGATCGCAGCGCCTACGATCTGACCGTGCATTCTAAGAAAACTGAAGAGCCACTTGTCGTCCGTGAATCCCGGCGTGAGCCACTGAAAGTTGAAGAGTGGCAAATTGACATCAACAAGCCCAAGCTGGGACCACTCTTCAAGAAGAATGCTAAGGCTGTTGAAGCGGCGCTCATCTCGCTTTCCCAGTCTGAGCGGGAATCCCTAGCTACGACTTTAAAAGGAAATGGTATCGTTTCTGTCACGGTCCCCGAGATGGCAGAGAAGGTTGAAATCTCCAAAGACTTGATTAGTGTCGTCAAAAAGACGAGGATTGAAAACATCCGTGAATACATTCCCAATGTTATTGAGCCATCCTTTGGTATCGGCCGTATTTTCTACAGTCTGCTGGAGCATGTTTATTGGCATCGTTCTAACGATCCCGCCCGTGGTGTATGTTCCTCCTCCTTCTAACTTCTGCTGGACTATCTTCCTGTCCAGTTTCATCTATATGAGCTAATGTGCTATATCAGGTTCTATCCCTTCCCATCTCGGTGGCGCCCACGAAAGTTCTCATTGTCCCTCTCTCCACTCACCAAGACTTTGTTCCCCTAACAAAGAAACTCACTGAGGATCTCCGTGAATTGGGCATATCTTGCCGCGCTGATGAGTCTTCTGCAAGCATTGGAAAGAGGTATGCCCGCAACGATGAATTGGGTATTCCGCTCGGTGTAACGATCGACTTCGATTCTGTGAAGGATGGAACGATTACGCTGCGTGAGCGTGACAGTACCAAGCAAGTCCGCGCCTCTAAAGAGGAAGTTTTCAGTGCTGTTGAGTCTCTTATGAGCGGGAAGGAAAAGTGGGAAGATGTGTTTGCGCGACTTCCTGAGTTTTTGGGTCAGAGTGGTGATGAGTAGGACTCCACATTGTAAATACTGCAATTATACATAGCATGAGTCTAGTTCCTTTCGATGCTCTTCCCTGAATCCACACTACCTGGCTGGAAAACGATTTACCTCCTTCTCACCACTCTTCCTACTCTGCAGTACTTCCTTTCAACATCAAAAAAACGTCAACAAGATACAAAAATAGAATGAAAAACATACAACAGAAGGGATTCGCTGGTGGTCACCCACCCAACTACTAACCTCCCGGCGTGTGGCTTAAGTACGGCTGAGCGGACGGGAAGCCCTGTTCTCCACACCCTGTGGTCGTAT
Source organism: Aspergillus tubingensis (assembly GCF_013340325.1). NCBI lineage: Eukaryota > Fungi > Ascomycota > Eurotiomycetes > Eurotiales > Aspergillaceae > Aspergillus > Aspergillus tubingensis. The sequence goes on along the minus strand of NW_023336279.1, from coordinate 710,551 downwards.
GTACTTGTCTTTGCTTTAATTATTTTTATATAGGACATCTCAGATGAATCCTAATGATATGGGAGATCACTGGCAGTCATGGGTTATATTCTGCTCTCTTTCTCCTGCCCATCACTGGGGCAGTAGCATAGTTATTTCCTACCCTACGATATAATGGTCTGTAAGCAGAAGAGCAGTTAGATCAGTCTCGCGCAGTGAGATAGACCTGGGAACCTGCCAGTAGTACAGGCTACTGTCGAGGTGAGTGATTTTGAGCCGTTGCAGATTGAGAAAGAAGGTAATCCACCGCTAGGAGGCAGTCGCGCATCGTATCCGGGGAGAAGGGGACCCATTGCCCTGCGGGAAAGGAACTTCAGCACACCCAGCCGGCTTCACGACCAATACCAGGGTACCAAGGCATGCAAGCACAGGGCCCCCGACTCATTTTCGGTCATCCGCAGCTGTTGATCCCTCACATTTTACTACGGTACCGAGCTTCGATCTGAGCCTATTACTCCATTCAAGTTTTCTAGGCCTCATTCTTCTTTCGGACCGTGTGCACGGGCAGTTGATGGTCGTAAACTAGCCTATCAATGCTTTGATCTCCCGGCCCCGAGTGTTGGCTTGTATTCATCTCTTCTGCAGCTGGCGCTGCGGAGAGCAACCGAGGCGTGATCCGCTCTTGTCGTTTATCTCCCGTGCTGTACTCGGCAATAATTAAACACAATAGATAACCCGAGAAGCCGGATGAGCATACCATTATAGCAGATGATGGGGAAACCAAATCGCATGCCGCAGATCTCTCAAGCTCTCTAAATTGAGCCATATTACTCCGAGATCCCATGTTCGAAGGAGGACTGTCGCACATAAGGTTGTACGTCAGTCACCATAGGTTTCTTTTCCTTTTTTTTTTTTTTTTTTTTTTTTTTTTTTTCCATGTAAAGGATGTTTTGATCTAACCAATACTATATTGCTTGAAAAGGTGTGTACATTTAGTACAAGGAGCGGCGAGAACATACTCTTTTTGTCTCAACGAAACTGCATGGGAGGTCTAAATATACTTCGCCCTATTTTTATACATTTGCTCTAAATCACTCCACGTGAAGCCCACCTTTTCAGCTATCTGTGCGGCGCCCTTCTCTTCGCTGATAAGCGTTTCTGTATTATTGATTGATACGACAGTATCTGCACCGTTGAGGATAAGACATTTCATGAAGAAGGCTGCTTCTACGGAGGTCTTCTTCGAAGCCACATAGAGCGGTGTTTGACCGTTTGCGCGTCCTGAAGAAGAACAGAAGTTGATCGGCGCCTCAAGCCGAAGCAAATGCTCCGCCAAAGCAACTGAGCAGCTTGATCGGGCCACTCGAAGCAGCAATGTGCCTAAAATATCCCAGGACATATATCGCCGGAATCGCGTCAGGAGGCACTTTATTCTGGTCTCTTTCAGCCCATTGCCCTGGACCTCCGTAAACAAAGATTGTCTAAGGAGCGAGGTAAACAGATAGTCACTATGGTGTGGTCTGATGCGTAGCTTATCAACTTCCCTTTGTATGTACCTTTCCCATCGAGTAAAGATATCCTCTCGCCTCACTTTTATGACCACCTTCATCATATTGGGCCAGTCTGCTAGTGAAAGGTTATTATATGCCCATTCGGAAAAGTCTGCATCTTCGCTAGCCACCGCAGCGGCCAAGACCTTGAAGGGTACTTTTGTCTCCGCTATCACCGGTGCTAGGAGCTCGGTGAGAGCTAGCGACCCCTGTTCAGCAGCCATAAGCCTAGCATGCGCGATGACCTCCGGCTTCAGCTTCATCCCAGCCTGAGAGCAGAGCAGACGCCGTACAAGGTCAATGTTCCCTTCAGCAAGCAGGACAAAGAGCAAGGGCTGGGCTTCTTCGGGATCAAGGGCGTCAAAGTTGCCTCCACCCCCTGCCGCGGCTCCCGCGGCCGCCTGAGTCTCGCGTGCGGCGGAGATATGGTGTTTTTTCCAGTGCCTTTGTCGGCTGGCTTCCGAATCGAAGCCAATGCTGGAGAACTCGCAGCTCGGAACGACGCATTTCAATGGCCGGCCGTGGTTCTCAATATGTTGATCGCGTTCGTCGGCTGAGTAAAAGCCACGTCGGCTTCGCGTACAGAACACGTACGTGCATCGGAAGAGCTGAGGACCGTATTGCCGTTCCAAGTCTGGACAGCAGTCTGGCATAGACAATAGGATCTCGTGCTGCTCCCGCAGCCGAATCAACATTTGTGACGTGATTAATGGATCTTTGTTTATCCACGACTCGTCTGTTGGTCATTCCCATGGTCAATAACGGAGCGATACGGCGGATTAACCCACAGTGGATGTTGATCTGGCTTACTATTTTTCATGTTCCAGCCCCATCGTCTCTCATCCGAGTGAAACGTTTTGGCTCCACATAAAATAGCGTTCGAATCTAAGTCTTCATCATTCACGCGAGACCACTTCTGATCCACCTTAAGTCCCTGCAGAGGTTCCTTTGTGACAAAATCGAAATTCTGGAGTTTCCGGGAGACTCTCTCCAGCAAACGACCCAACAACTTGTCCCTTTGAATATCAGTCTTTTCTCGCTTGACTGAGATGATATCGTGAAGAAGAACCGGCCAGTAGAAGCTCGCATAATCGAAAAGTCGAAAGCGGCCGTGCCGTATCTGTTCTTGAATATCCCCCTCATCTCCGTCGAGGTCGACAATTCCGGACGTGAGATAGGCCATCAAACTATTTAGCAAGTCGATAGTAGCGACGTGCTTATCTATATAGTGCGAAATACTTGGACTGAATAGGTATCTGTCGCATTCGTCAATATCATGCGTCAGCAGTTTTTTCTTTCCAAGACATTGATTGGAGTCTCGACTAACACCTCGACTGTGAAATGAACAAACTGCAGTTTTCCATCAGCAACTTCAATGATTGGACCACAAAGTTGAACAAAATCAACACTGAGAAGATCAGGGGTGACTGCACTGGTCATTCGGCCATTTTCATCGGGCTCAACAGATAAAGCCTGTTCCATCTCCCAAACGGTCAACGGAATAGGCGCACATCCAATCCAGCCCAATATCTTCCTACTTCGCTCACGTTTTCGTGTAGGAAGGTCACTTATTCTTTGCAAAATGCGGTGATATCTGGGATAGGGGTCGTTAGGGTCATTCGGTCTCTGGCATATGACTTCTATGGGATCGTGCTCACGCATCGTTCAGATCCTCGGGAAGAGCTTTGAGTTCGCGGCGAATGTCATCAAGGCTGACTATGCCTTGTAAATTGTCCAGCACAATTCTCGCATATAGGAACATGCCTGAGCGTGAAAAGGCAGCTCTAATCAGCATACAAAAAAAGGACTGCTAAGGGGTCGACATCATGCATTACCCACCTGCAGCTTTAGCGGCCAACGGAGACAAAAGGCCACGCAATTCAGTTTCCATGGAGGGACTACAACCCAAACTATTGATCCAGTCGTGGGCTCGGTGGTCAACGTAGTGCTGAATGCTTCCCGCGTTCCGATCATTCACCTTGATTGCGAAAGCATTCTTCTCGAGTTTCCGTGAGATATCACCTTCTGGACGACAGCTGATCAGAATCCGCAAGTCGCGACATTCCTTCGCTATCTCTTCCAATCGCTCTAGTAGGACCTGTCTCTCATGCTCATCCATTTCATCCAAGCCATCGATCATGATATACGTTTGACTTGCTGTTTTCAAATAGGCCTTTAGAAGCTCGGTCACGTACAGCGTGTTCCCGCGCAGTTCGCGTTCCTTAGCCTCCACCAATATAGCCTGCAAGTCTCGATCCTCCTCTGCAGCCTGGAATATCATGGACTGGAGGACCCCTAGCGCAGTTGTAGTCTTTTTCGCTGCGTGACTCACCAATGCGAACAGAACCCGGTGACGCTCACGGGAACGACCCACAGCTGCAGCGCACAGATATGTTTTCCCCGCCCCTGGCATGCCTTGCAGCCAAAGGTACTGAGGTGCCTGCGTTGAAACATCAAACCACTCAGAGAATGCAGCGTCCCGGAAGAGCCACTTAGCACAGCCGGCGACTGATCGGTTCCGGATCCAATCTAACCTGTCATCAAATAAGAAGGGTGCGACCTGACCTTTCAGACCAGTAAACCTCTGCCGGCTATGTGATGTTTGCATCTCTGAGAACTGCTCCAGCGATTTCACGCGAGCCTTTTGAGCTTCACTAACGTCAAGAAGCGTGACCTCGTTCCTAATCAGGGTCGCATGCAACTCGATATTACTCACTACCACATCGAGTTTCTTCTGGTAGCTAGGCCAGATTGCCTCAAACATTTGTTTCCAACCTAAGCCGTAGTAAGCGGGCGGATACTGGCATGTGTATAACTACCGGAAATAAAGGGATTTACTCACGCCGCTTCCGGAAAAAGTCCAGGTTCACACGGTAAAATTCCAGGAGATCCCCGTAGAACAAGGCCATTGCGGCCCGGATGGCGTCACTCCACTCAAAAACGCTCAATGCCATGGCGAACTGAGGAAGAGCGTAGCCGACCTTCACCATTGTGTCTGCCACCCGGTCAAAGGCGCTGGTCAGCTGACTGGACAACTGCAAAAGCAGCTTGATCGGGCCCCAGATTAGCGCGAGTTCTGGCTTGACTTGGAGTAAGACTTCGATGACTGCACTATATGACGATAGGCGCTCGAGGAAGGGTCTAATTCGGGCGAGATTTCGGAGGCCTGCCTTGCCTGCAGCCTCTTCTTGAAGCTTCGCAGTCAAATTGTAGACTTCGTCGATGCTATTTGAGGCGAGGATCTCGTTATAAAGATTGGGATCGTTCAAGTGGCTGCGGAAAGACTGCTGGGCCTGGTGGAAGATCTCCAGAGCCGGGTCATTAAGTGCCATGATGGTCTCAGGGAGATAAGTGGAGTTGGACTGAGAAGCCTGCTGATTTCGTCGCGGCGAGGAGATCGACTTATATTTAGCTGATCGTGTGCAAAAGACACTAGAAACGTGGCAGTGAAAAATAAAACAGGGGTCTCCAATTGGCTCAAACTGCTCATTTCGAGATCCAGCAACTGCGCCACCCCAAGTTCCGCACTAATTTGGTTCAAGTGCTAGTCAGGGGTGCGCTAGTTGGTGATAAAAAGCGTTATCGGAACCCTCTCCCGCCTTGAATTTCCGGCAGCGGCAGCAGTCGGAAGAAACATCCACGATGACCATACCAGGGAAGCGAAGCTGCCATCCTCAACCGGCGGAAAGAGGTGCCAAAAAACCGAGACAGGATCTAAATAACTCTGAAGCCACTGTACGCGGCAACTTCATAGACTTGACGCTCAACGATGAGGACAACGATCAAAACGCTCATGTGGCAGGCGCTTTGGAAGTGACCTCCTCCAGCACGGTCAATGGGTCTTTAATTGACCAAACAAGCCGTCCTTCTCTCTCATACTCTCCTCATATAGTGGATAAGCTCTATGATACTTGTTTTGGAATGGTGATCAGAAGCAGATATTATAATATTTCCTATGAAAGATAGGCTGACGGATCCTCCCAGCTCTGCATGCGTGCAACCGCCTCCGATGAAGGACAACTACCCGTCGGATGTACCCCTGCAACCCTCATCTTTAGCCGTGATGTGGTGCGCGTCAAGATAGGTACTGAGAAGCGCGTGGCGATTCTCGTTACCAAAGCGCTGTGGTCTTTGACCACCAAATTTGCTGTTACGCTGCACGCGACGATCTGCGGCCGAAGACCGAAACTAGCTGCGACCAAAGATAAGTTGAGCAAACGTACTAACAGCCTGATTGCCACTACGAAGATCAAGTATTACTCGCTCCGAGTCTTCATTTACGGATTTTCCGGGCAAAAAAAGGAGATCGGAGACTATCTGGCAGGAAAGGAGTTGTTTCTGCAACATCCTCATCCGTTGGAGATCGATAGCGGCGTAAAGTATTTGAATCCCCAATACCTGCTCCCACCAGGTAAGGAGGAGATGCCTCCACCCAGCCAGCTATCAATCGCGACGTGTTGCGCGGGTCGTGAGAGTCCGGGAACGGACGCGCTGAGTGAAGACATAAGGGCGAGATTATACCAGATTCTCGATACCGCCTCGGCTAACCGGGGGATAAAGTTGGCTATTCAACCAAGTACCCGTCTTACAACGGTGCTGAAAAGGTCTTTGCCTTTTCCAAGTCCATATCACGGGACACTCTCCACTAACTATGACGCGATAGGCATCAACTCGAGGCGCTGATCATGATGGTGGAGAAGGAGACAAGGATCTTTGAGGACTCTCAATTTCCATCTATTTGGCTACCTTTCAGAAGCCCCGGTGGGGTGATTCGGTAAGGCCCCCTCATTTTGTCACGTTCCAAGCATTAGAGTGAAGTTCCAAATATCAGCAGCTGATCTCCGATAGATACCAGAACATAGTTACCAAGCTGTTCAGTATGGAGCGGCCTGCGCCCGTCGGGGGCGGGATCCTGGCAGACGTATGAGTATTTCCGAGTCCACGGCACACAACCTTTGTCTGACGGTGCACAGGATATGGGATTAGGGAAGACCCTGTCAGCCCTTGCGCTTGTCTGCAACTCGCTCGATCGGCACCAGGAAAGTGCCCTGACTGGCGTTCCTAAGGGCACCCTAATTGTGACGCCTAAGTCAAGTATGGTTCTGCCGGCTCTCTGGAGCTCAAATCCTCATAGGAAGCATGGTTAACTCTCGATAGCAATATACGGATGGGAGTCACAAATCAAAAGGTGGGAGCTTTTTTGCTTTTGGCCTCAACTAATGCTTTTTCTCAATTTGGGGTATACAAAACATCCAGGCTGATTCTTGCTAGGCATATCCATCCGGAGCAGATACAGTGGCTGACCTACCATGGATATAAACGTCACGAGCTGGATAAGAGCCTGGATAAGTACGATGCTGTGCTGACTACCTACGACATGCTAAATGCAGAAGGGGAAGAAAGCTCTTTGCTCAACCACGAGTGGCAACGAATAATTCTTGACGAAGGTTTGTATAGCTCCCGGGCTTGTCCCCTCCACCCGTTATAGTCGGGTCTCACGCTAACATTGCGTGCCGTGGAAAAATTTGAACAGCCCATCGAATACGAAACTCATCATCAAAGACATTCCGCACCGTCTCCTCCCTGCAAGCCCAATACCGGTGGTGTCTCACCGGCACACCTATCCAAAACCGCCTGGCCGATTTCGGTGCGCTACTGGAATTTATACGGGTTCCGCCGTTCGAGTCCCCAGGTTCATTTAATAGGCTGATAGTGGATTCCATATCGGAGAATAAAGCCAGAAGCTTTGACCTTCTGAGGAGCGTGGTTACTGCAACTTGTTTACGACGAACAAAAACAAGTTATGCAGCAGAGCTCCGCTTGCCCCGGAAGACCGAGCTAGTCGAGAGAGTGCACATGGATAAAGAGGACAGGGAACTCTATGAGTTCTTCAAGCGCTATTCCTTCCTCACAGCTGGAAAGGCAGTATCGTCACAGAAAAGGGCTGGAACTAACATTCTTGTGCTAATCCACCATCTCCGACTGATCTGCGATCATGGTGTGGCCCTCCTTCCCAAAGCTGCCCTCATCGCGTGGCACGAGCGCGATGACACCTCCCTGACCTGGAGGACTCTGGAATCTGAGACAGTTAAGTGTGCATTCTGTGCTCAGTCAGTCGAAGAGAATCGCTCCAGTGAATCCTTGGTGGAGGAAGTGGGCTGCGGACATTTCATTTGCGAAAGTTGTACTACGGAAAACAATAGCCAGCCGTCGTGCCCCAAATGTGAAGCAACTCAATGCCGCAGCTCATCGCCGACCCCTACTAGTTTCGCGCACCCTCTTGAAGTAGGTTATGCTCCCTCGGCCAAGCTTAGGGCGCTGCTGCGCAACATCACCCAAAGTCGGAGTATCTCCGATAAGAATGGAGTCCAGACGAAATTGTATGGAACAACAGCCCTCATGATCTTTCCAATCTAGACTATAGTCGGATAAGCTGACCGTCGCACATCTAACAGTGTGATTTTCAGTTACTGGACTAAGATGTTAGACCTCATAGCGACCGCGCTCACCGAAAACCACCTGACGTTCCGGCGCATCGATGGACAATCGTCTCTTAGTGAACGCAAGGAAGCATTGAGCGTTTTCGGTAGCGATCCGCAGTGCAGAATCATGCTTGCAAGTATTGGAGCAGCGGGCGAGGGGTACGTATTCAACTATCGTTTCTCACATTCTTTCTCGAAAACCGAACAACTCTCTTATACACCCAAATCAGGATTGATCTTACAGCGGCAAGCTCTATCCATATTGTGGAACCTCAGTGGAACCCGATGGCAGAAGCACAAGCTATCGACCGCGTTCATCGCATTGGACAGGAACGAGATGTGGAAGTTGTTCGGTACATCACAAGCGAGTCAATCGAGTCGGTAAGATATGCCCTGCGCTGAACATGGCAGCGCCCTGGCTGACAGGAAGCCACCTAGTATGTTCAATGGATCCAAGGGGACAAACTCAGATTAATTAGCAGAGCTCTTTCTCCTGCCGAACAATGTGCTGAAAACGTGACAGAAAAGTGGTGGAAAGTGAGTATATATGTTTACCTTCAATCCCCCACCGATCTTAAACTACCTGTTGCAGAAGCTAATGCTATCTCAATAGAAAATGCTGCAGTATTTAAAATAGTATGTCATGGTAGTTCAAGATTCCTGTTCCAAATTTTCATACGCGAAATCGTCGAACCGTGCTAGACATTGTAACGGTCCCAATGTCTATTCCTACGATTCCAGGTAAAGATCCAGGCTGTCTATTAGTAATATGATGCCATGAGAAGTGATGCTACACACCAGCATTTGCGTGGATTGCCGGTAACCACCGGTAGGTTTCACTAGTATCTGTTTCTCTAACTTGAAATTCATGTATACTATTATCAATTTATATTAGCTTCTACGGCTTTTTCACGGTATGATACTGATGTTCAATCGCGATTACATAGATGCCGCGTATCTGTGACCGTGCGATCTGGCATTATCAATGATTCTGCGCGATTCCTTTCATTCTCTTCCTTGGGATAACTCCGAAGACGAAGTCTTCCACCGAGGGATGCATCCTGGTCGTGAGGGGAATAGCGATGTGCTGTTTCGTTGACATATCGATGAATGTACCGCAAGTGAATAAGTGGCTAGTACATAGATGGTTCTCTAAGTGGAATTTAGAGGATAAGAATATGGTAATAATGTTTGTGGAGAGGCTAAAAAAAAACTCAGGGGCAAAGCAAAAATACATACAACAGAAGGGATTCGCTGGTGGTCACCCACCCAACTACTAACCTCCCGGCGTGTGGCTTAAGTACGGCTGAGCGGACGGGAAGCCCTGTTTTCCACACCCTATGGTCGTATGTGCTTGTTTAAGGCTTCTAGAGCCTTATGACCTGTTCTTTGGTATCCCCGTAATCTCCAACAACGTCGTCTATCAAGCGCCCAGTGTCTCCAAATCCCGGAAGGGTCTGATCGGCAAAACCGGTGGTAACACAAGCCATCTCCTGTACGCGACTTCCACCTTTGCCATTGATCGCATTCACTTTGCCATATTATTGGTTTCTTAAAGATTTTATGTTGTCTCCTTCAAAACCCCCAATGCTGTCGGAATCCGGAAGAGTTCGCTAATGACCATCACTGTTATCCCCACCCCAGTAATCTTCAGCTCAAATACTTCATCATTTCAGTTGGCATTAGTCTCTGTATCCACTATAAGCCGCAAAGTCTTTCCCTTAGAAGTGTATAAGCGAGCGATGAGCTTCTCATGCTCTGCCTTCCCACGCGACGATAGGCCAGGTGGCCCTAGTTGTCTAGCCGGGTTATTCAGAGTATATGATTGAAGGAACAGCCCCACGTCAACCCAGCGGCATCAACTTAGCTCCTTACTTTGCACCAGGTGTCTCCCATGCTGTGTTTCGTGAGTACATCAAGATAAAGCCCAACGCGAGGAATTGGTCGGAACAAGGCAGAAGGCCGATGGAAGTTCTGATAAACACGCGGCGACCCCCAGAAGCCTCAAGGCCAAGGGAAACAGATATCATAAGCTAGATTCATGATAGCCTTTGGGGGGGAGGTGAGTGTGCGGGAGTAGTCAAGAGGAAAGGGGATCAGGGACAAAAAAAGAGCAGACTGTACATACATGAAAAGAAAGGCTGCAGTGAAAACGCTATAAAATGGGGAAGGCAGTCACAAAGATAAGTTACTTCGGTATGATGACAACCAAGTGAAGACACTCGAAAACAATAAATAACTGAAGAGACACGATAATTGAGAGAAAGATTGGCTGGAGAGGTAAGAAAAAGAACAAAAGATGAGATTATCCGCTATCAGCGGTGACCTCGACAATCCTTACAGCTGGTACAATCTCTATCGCAGAGTTCCTACTGAGACCTGGCACCCAATTGTTCTGCCACCAAAATTGTGGCAGCATTGAGGGCATTTGGGTGGCTTGCACCGTTGTTCTGAGAAAGCATGCTCGGTACACTTTGATTCGTTTGTATATTTATTGCATCTCTAGGAAACACTGCCGACCTCGACTTGCACCTTCCTTATCAGCGTTACGCGTACAACATATCTTATGGAGAGACACACGCGTCGGCCTGGCTGACTATAATAAAGGATTTATGTAACAGCACAGAACGATCTTTTGACTCGGATCGATGGAAAGGTAGCCAAAAAGTAAAGAAGGAAAAAAAAAATTACGTAGAAAGCACTATTGGGGAAATGAGGAAGTAGTGTCTATGGGTGCTTTAAGAAAAACAACCAAAAACAAAAAGAACGACCGAGACGTGACTCGAACACGCAACCACTGCCACATCCACTACCGGAAGGCAGCGCGCTACCATTGCGCCACCCGGCCGCTTTTGATGCTAATGAATGAGAGCTTTTGCATTATAGTCCTGAACATTATATTACCTGTCAGAGGAAGATAAAGAGTTCTGAAATCCTCACTATACACATTAATGTGTGGCAGTGGTATACTTGCAATTCAAAATAATATGAGTTTATGTTCCTCACAGCTCGGTGTTTGGTTTTGTGACTACTAGGCATGTCGTAATGAAGATTATGTTAGGTCGAGATCGACATTAGTAGTGTTGTCGGCATGACGGTGCTACTCGGTCTGTCCAAATATATAATGGGCAGTCGCAGTACTATATACTAGTAGACTTACTGTTATGTCACTCCACCAGACTCACGATCAGAACTAGTAGTCCTGCCAACCCTCCCAGAGCTAGTCGCTGGCACCATTACTATATAATCTTTTTATTTTTATTTTTTTTTGTCTGCTGAACAGTAACAAGCAAGAATGGAGACGTGGCCCAGCCATGCAACCTATGACGGTTCGCTGCCACCCATGTCGCGAGTAAATATGAATGGTCTTCCATGCATCTTTCTACTTCCACCATAGCGTAGTGAGTTCCACAAGAACCATGTCTTCCTTCACGAAGCAACTCAAGCTTAGAAAAACCAGTCTCTAAATGGAGATTCAGACCACCATTGGCAAGGACTGTCCCCGCACAAACCCGGTAGAGCCCATAAAGCTTAGCACAGGCAGTATCTCGGCTTCAAGACTACTGTATCTCATTGTGCACCAGTGAGTCATCTCCCCCTCCAGAAAAGCAGGGGTAAGTATGGTTAGAAACGCCCGGGTAGCTGACTTCTACCTACTAGTCAGAGGCCGTTTGTAACCAGTAATGACTAAGAAGGCAACACGTCGCAAGGTATCATGTTTCCAATACAGCAAGTATCAGTCACACAAACGGAGGGACCCGACAAGAAAAGTTCAATAGGCCTTGATTTTCGAGCTTGGAACTTTGCTGTATTCACTTTCACCTCTTGGCCACTAGCCCGACTAGTAATCCCTGTTTACTCCCCCCTCATCCCAAAACTCCTCGTCAACTCCATCCATCACAACTCCATCACCTCTCTACACTTTCCCCCTTATACGTCAAACCCACAACAATCCTATCACCAATAATACCCCTCTCTGCTCCAAAATGACTAGTAGCGAAGAACACCACGAAGAGACAGGCCGTATGTACCATGACCTCCACCAAACGCACGATCATACTAACACCAAGACAGAGTTTGGCACTGTCCCCATCTCCATCGACACTCTGAAAGAATTCTACATGGGTGTCCTCACTAAGATGGAAGAAAGATACCATAAGCTTCCCAAGGCTCTCGCCGTTGAGCTCAAGCTCAAAGATAATTCCGGAGAAGGCTGCTATTCCCTGGAATTCCTCGTTAGTTACACACCCGTTTCCTCATGAGAACATTGAAGTCTGACAGCATGGATGTGTTAGTTGAGTGCCACTGAGGAGACCACCGCAGAACAGAGAGCCACTACCTTTTCCACCATTCTTCATACAATGTCGGAAGAGTCGAAGTTTGAAGGACTGAACATGGACATTCGCGTCAAGTGTATCACTGTCTGAGATGTACTGTGACAGATGGGTTGATGAGGCGGGCTTCATCTACTGAATCGATCAGCGACAATCATGTTTCTGTGGGCTTGTGCGTACTCAGATATCAGAAATCTGCTCGACAATTATTACTGGGCTATGGCAGAGAATGGCTTTGTCTTGTGAGGATTGTGGAAGCTCTAGGATGCAGGTCATAATAGTGTTAGGAATCATCTGCAATGTCATATGCCGTCTCTAGCTTGAAGCACAGTCTACTTGATGGAGCAAGTCAATTCTCTTCTCAGCCCCCCAATTATTCATAGAATGAAAATCGGCTAGTTTTCTGGATAGCAGGAATGGATAATCACAACATCTCATCGAATATACTACGCGAGCGACGACTCGACGCCGATATACTACTCTTAAACCAACCGGATCGATCCCGTTGTTGCAGTCGGAATATCCAACCAGATAAATCACCAGCAACCACCCATACATCCATGCCTAGACAACTCAGATAGCACCGATACTGCTAATACACCAAACTAGGTATAATAGGGTAGTAATTCAATGGTAGACAGAAGATTAACCGAAACACCCTCATTCAATAGCCTGTAAGAGAACTTATCTGTGGGATTTAGAACACTATTGTTGTTTCAAAATTCCTAAGGATCTGAACTCATTCTAGTGCAGTAGAGCGGCATAGGCTGGGGATCAATGTGTCCTCACTCGCCTGATGAGGTGTTATGCTTTTCCATTCACTTTGTGGGTAGGTATTTAATTGCGATCGACAAAGGACTTCGAACATTGTAGCTAGAGAAGAAGACAAAACAAGTTTTCCTAAAAAATTGCAAATAAAATACGATTAAAGCTTAGCGAAAGGTAAAGTGCCAGGGAAAGGGAAAAAAAATAAAAAGAATTGAGATAGCATGTCCTGGTTTCGATCCAGGGACCTCCGGGTTATGAGCCCGGCGCTCTTCCCCTGAGCTAACATGCTGGGTGTATGAATAAGACGGTCTTTTTTAAAATCATAAGTCTGTGACAAGACACATAGCTTGAAGACTGCGAAACTAGCCAACATCTACATTGACAGGTGATTGGTGCCGAATGGGATCGTGAAATCGGCGGTCATGCTCTTGAAAGTTATTAAATTGGCTGTATCTTATGTCAGGGACAATGCAATCCAGCGCAGTTAACAATCTAAAGGCCGTGGATTTTATGCAGATCTTGTCTGCAAAGATAAACACTTGTTGTGGCCCGTGAGTCGATCGCCGTAGGGCTTTTATTCGCCTATTCCGATCTATTATCCCAGCTGCCAGGCAACAACAGATGCCCCTTACTCATGATGGCCAGCTGCTGCCTGAGCAGCCCCACTGCTTTGCGTATAATGGTAACACCGTCGAGTATAGTCCGAGCGGTACCTCGCTCTGCCTCAACATTGAACCTCGCAAATTGGTGCAGATACCTCCAACGACACCATTTAGGTGCATATCAACAGCGGCATCGGTCGCGATCAGCTGACCGAGGCTTATTATCTATATCTTTGTCCTTCTTCCTTACCGCTATTTCCTTTGACCGGAGAACTTTTTCTTATCTTTGGAGACGTTTGTTTGTTCCATCGGACACTACGAGAATACTGTCTATGGTTTTTTCCTCGCATTACACATTCCCCTCAAAGCTCGACAGCAGCTATGATACTTCGTTCATATATCACCTGGTTTGAAGACAATGACTACATCGGTCTAGAAGTTGCGTTCCCGGGCGGTTCTACCTGGAAAATAGAGAGAAAGATCAGGGAAGTCGAAGTCCTGCACACTCAAGATGACTATGAGGATTTGAATTGTACGTCACAGGCACGAGCTACGTTTGAATGCAGCAAAGTTGCTGGAAACGGTCCACCCACAGCCCTGATCAAGATTCATATGCAGTACGTCTGCCCTGCTTACTGTGCATAGATGGCTGTAAATTTAATTACAAAATGCAGAATTCCATTATACAGAACTGCTACCCAGGGGCCTTCGGAATGCGCCAAGCAGGCAGACCCTGAAATTCCCCACCTAGCTAGTAACGAGATTGAAGCTCTCACTATCTTGACTCAGGCAAAATGCTCAAGCTCCCCATATTTGATTGACTCAATGAATCGACAGCAGACAGATGGATGGGTGCTTGGGGGCTATATCCATTATATCGTGATGGAGATGCTCCCGGGTGTAACTGTGTGTGACCAGTATCGTCTTATGGAGCGCAAGGAGCGCGATGAGCTGCGAGAAGCATTCAAAAAGGCTTGGATGTAGGTTCTCCTCGAGAAACCATGCAGTTCAAGGAAGTTGATCCGGCTCCGTTCTCATATTCAGTGAATGCGTGTCCTACGGGGTGGAACACGGGGACTCTGGCTCACAGAATCTTATCTGGGATAGAGAAAGGCAGAAGTGGTCAGTAATAGCTCTTCCTGTCCACAATATGATTAGAAACCTTCACTATCACCCGACGTTCGCCAATCGGGTACTTATGATTTGCATTATCTAGTTATTTGATCGATTTCGAGATGTTTCATTCCCCGACTAGCAAATCAAGAATCTGGCGAGATATGCGATATTTAGGATGGCACCTTGCACGAGTTGGAGATGACGATAACTATGATGACATGTCGACTTGGATTTTATAAGTCACATTTGTGAAGACATTACTGATACACCATGACATTATCACCCCTCTCTCTTCATTCCGTTATATTATCACTCATTGTGCCTTCCTCACAGCACGTAGCTATCTGCCTCATATGATATGCTTGGCCTATCTAGAATAATTTTATCTCATAAACTTGTTTTTCGGTACGAAGGCATGTGGTATGGATCTGTACCCTCTGACTGATATCTGGCTAGGATGTGCGAACCGGATTAGCATACGAGAATGATATCGACGTCATTCATCAGGTACCGGGCCAATGACTATCTGTCTACTTGGCATTTGTTCTCCACCCAAAGCGACTTATGCTCTAGTAGTGCGTAGTTAAATTTAGTAGTCCTAAACTTAGTCCATGGCCACGTGAAGCCTTGCTGGGCTGTAAGCGCCTTCCCCCGCTTTTCGCCCTTACAGCACCACAGCCATCAACTATAGTACTCTGCGAATCGCTCAATTACACAATCTGGCAGCCTGCAAAGGCACTGAATACCACCCGTCCCAAAATATTAGATTTGACTCATCATGATAATCCCCTCCAACATCATTTGGTTTGATGACGATGATTGGCTGGGCTTAGAGCTTTCTTTCCCGGGGGGTACCTGTTGGGAAATCACGACGAAAATTAGGGAGTGCGAAGACCTCTATTCACAACAAGACCATGAAGAGGGTGGGATTGTTTCCGAGGCTCGTGCGGTTTTTGTTGCGTCAAAAGTTGCCGGGCAAGCTCCGCCAACCGCAGTACTTAAGATCCATATGCAGTATGTCCTCTAGATAGTGTGTTTTGTGAGGTATAGACGACTGAACTGGCAGAGAGTATAGGGTACCATGGTGGGGAAGTGCCACTAAGAAGCCGTCTATCCGGGCCCAAGAGGTAGTTTCGGAGCCCTCAACAAGGGGCGAAAATGAAGTTGAAGCGCTACGTCTCCTAACAAAAGCAGGATGCTCCAGCACCCCAGCTCTAATTGACTGGATGAATCGCAAACAGACACAAGATCAATCGATTCCTGGTGGTTATATACATTTCATTGTCATGGAGATGGTACCGGGTGTCGATGTATGCTCTGTTATTGATGATATGGATAGAGGTGAGCGGGATGAGCTGAGGGCAGCCTTCAAGAAATCATGGTTGTAGGTCACCTGAAATGCCTCTTTGCGAGGACTCAACCTAACTCAACTATTATCACAGGGAATGCATTTCTTACGGAATAACAATTCTCGACCGTGGAGCAAAGAACCTTCGGTGGGATGCGGCAAGGAAAAAGTGGTAAGTCATATACGTTTTGTGACGATCATTAGGGCAGTGGTACCTGACACTTTGGGACAATGCTGACTTCGCGGATATCTCAGTTATATAATCGATTGGGAGAGGCACTGTGCTCCAGAGGAGGACGGGGATTCAACTTGGCGCGATGCCAACTATTTATCGTGGCATCTGGCATGGAAGGGGCCAAATGGAACACGCAATGACATGTCGACCTGGGAATTTTGAATCAACTAGCACATTACAGTTGACTCATTCATATCTGAAGATGCTCTAACAGGCGAGCGATCTCAGAGTTTTCTCTTCAAAAGGCATTCAATTTGATATGTGGTGGTCCACTCTTTGGAAGCCTGTTTACCTGGAAATCCCTTTGCATCATAAAGTCAGATGAATCAATTATTCTTACTAACACTTACATACCGGACTAAAGATAAAATCTAGCCACACATCTATCTACTTACCCCCCGTAAGCTTAACATAAGCGGACCCAAACTCCTGTTCCCACTTATCCACAAACTCGCGACTCATACCAGGAGCAATGACCGCATCCCCACGCTCCAACCCCTCCTTGAAGTAATCCATAAACTCCTCCACCGTGAGAGCATTAGGATTCTTATGCTTCTTATTATCATCGGGATCCTCCCGGTCGCGATGCAAATCCGTCCCCACCGACGGCGGCGCAACCTCAACCACCTTAATCTTATCAAACCCGCCGCTCGCCAACTGCGACCGCAGATTCATCGACCAGAAATGCAACCACGCTTTCGTGCCATTATACACAGGATTAATCACCGAGAATGGGACAAATGCCAGAATGGAAGAGACGTTCATGATCATAGCGCTTTCTTTACTCTTGAAGTGCTCCAACAGCCCCAGAGTCAAGTGCATAGGCCCTCGGATGTTGATGTCGATTTCCTGGTCTGCTTTGGCGAGGAATTCAGATGGATCATCTTTTAGGACTTGCAGAGGCCGCTGAACGCCGGCGTTGTTAATTAGACAGTCGAGATCGGGGTGCTTTTTGATCAGCGATTCGATGAATGTCGGTATTTGAGAGGTGACTCCCGTGTCCAGGACGTAGTAATCTGTCGCTCCGATCTCCTTCGCTGTTTCACGTAGTGTGCTCTCGGTTCGACCGGCAATTATGACTTTCTTGCCCTTTTCGAGGAGATAGGAGGCGATGGCTTTGCCGAGGCCGCCTCCGCCGCCGGTGACGAGGGCGCAGGAGAAATTCAGGTTCGACATGGCTAATAGTTTATCTTGATTGATGAGATGCAATGTCAAAAGCTATGTATGGATGGTAGGTAGGGCAGGGATTTGAATGAAGTTGAATTGATCGGTGAACTTATACTCTGCCGATATGATTTCACCGGCTGTGACGTAAGTAGTATTGCTCCAAATTCCAGATTTGGCAAAGATTTTGTGCCTGTCTCGGACTCGGAAGCGGTTTGCCGAGTTTTCTCGTAAGCATGGTGGACCGTCCTCCGAGAATCGGTGTGCCCGTCCGAGATCTCGGAACACTTTGATGCCGGAATTACTCCAGTTTGGGGATCGTATTTGTCAGACATTGCAGGGTCTTCCAGTTCTCTTCTCCAATACTCCAATTATAGGCTTCGTTTATGTGTACGTTTCCGAGTCCAGAGGCATCTTGGCGTCGCGCATCCTTATGGAAAATTGCGGAGACCTGTGAGTCTTCGGTCTTGGTAGAGCAGCGGTAATAGCGCAGGCTGTGTCTACTTGGTAGATGTATGTACCATTCAATTAATAAATATGGGAATCATGACTCTCATAGTGTGCATGGTATATCGAATGCTGTTGGGGGCGAATGTTGATAGGCCTGCTTGCACTACTTATGGAGACTTTGAGTGTCACTAAAAGCGGCCGTTGCACCCTGCAGGAGGGCACGATTATGCTGATTTGCTATGTTATATGAGTGGCTTATTGTTGGTTATATTAATGCTGTGTCGTTGGATACTAACAAAACAGCAGTAAGTATAACCAGCCTTTATCTGTCAACGATCAAGAACGTCGTCGTGAATTAATATCAACTCTCAGTAGAAGGGACCTCGAAATCTTCCAAAAACAGCCACTTCCCCTTATTCTTTAATCCAGCCTCCCTCCACTTATCCAATGATCTCTTCGGGAAGAACCAGCCATTATCACCATCCTCCTCGCCCTTGAAGATGGACAGCATGGTGTGGTCATGAGCAATAAGGACCAGAACCTGCTCACTAGCGTCGAATTCCGCTATTCCATTTACTGACCGACAGCACTCATCAAAGTCATGAGTATAGTCTGGAGCAGGTATGAAGAAAGGCGTATCGGTGCTTCCTGGCTTGTACCCTAGCTGGGCGAATATATGACCAGGACAGACTGTCCCGTACTGCGGATGAGACGGCAAAGGGGAGGGTTGAATGATCTCCGGAATAGGACTCTGCTTGGTGGGTCGAAACTCTCCGGGATGGTGAGCACAGTCCTGATGAAGTTCTCAGTGAGTTTAGCTGTTTCACTACACAGAGCAGCATAGATAGAAAGTTAAGAAGGAAGACCTACCGCTCCCATCAGAATAAACGAATCTGACTGTACTCTCGCGAGGCCGCACATATGTTCTGGAGTGTGGCCTGGTGTATGCAGCAGATAGAAGCTCCCATCGCCAAACCAGTCGATTGCTTTGAATCTCCCAATCGTAACCTTCCCCGGGTGTTGGTCAAAGTCCATCTCCCGCAGAGACCGTCCTCTCCAGTCGGATGATCTGACTGGCGCATCTGGCTTTTCTGGGTACCCTGGTGCAAATCTGCTGATGAAGGTCGGCCCCACGACCAAGTCTGTAGTGCTGGGAAATAATGAAGGGTCACCAATATGGTCAAAATGGTAATGAGACCAAATTATAGCATTTATTTCCTGCAATGGGATGCCATTTTCGACGAGAAGGTCAGAGACACTGCGGGGAGAGTAGACTGTCCATCCACTTTCTGGGTCCGTGCAGATTTCTCTAAATGGCGGAGCGAGGTTCTGAAAGTCCTTTCGAAGAGAGAGATCGAACAATAGTCTCTCCCCGGAGGGGTGAGTGATCAGAAAAGAATATGATGGCACCGCCAGTCGGTCATAGCCTGGAATCTTGGGGGTCATGAACTGCTCTGCGGGAAGATCCAGACGTGCACCACTGTGTACCTGATTAGTGATATAGAAGGATAATAAAGGGTATTAGGAACCACACGTGTCAATGAGAGAAACCGAGACTGTCTCTGCAGAGGATGGCAACTCAAGTCCTGATTGCGAAGCTGCCATATTGATCCAGTCAGTATGGTGAATGACCCTGTATAGGCAATTGCTCTGGATGTGTGAAAAAGATGAATCGTCAATTCCTAGAATGCGTAGAACTACCAAAGGATACTAGGATGTGGATAGAACAGCAATGGAAACGATGCAACGGCGGGGTTCGAGAAGTGCGGCGTCATCCTTGCCACTCTCCACCTTACCCGTGGCGCTATAATAGACTTACTATGAGCAAGGAATCCATGCTCGGTGTGGAAATGTAAGAACTTGACTACAAGGGTAAAAGAATTATCTTCAAAAATAGCAATTGTTAGAAAGTCGTATCATTCAGGGGCCATATACGGCAGGTACAATTGTAAAGTTTGGCCCCCAAATTGGAGAAGATGCAGATCGTATACGAAACGCTTATAGCCGATTTAGGCTACATGATGCCTGTGAATAAACAATGAATTTGTCATGGTTTAAGCTTAGACAGCCGGTCCCCACGTGTTGGGGAAATTGGTCGTATAATTGTTCGGCTCTCGGCCGATCCTCAAGCTTTCCCTCGGCTATGACCCCCGTGATTTCTGTAGCTACTCGCGGAGCTGAGGGAAAAGGAGCGCCGAAAGTTTTCCCGGGAAGGTTCTACCGACACATAAATCAATTCGCAATTGCGGTAATTCTTTCACGAATGGGTTGCGAATAACTGACTTATCGGATATCGAACAATTAACTGTAATGCATAATACCATCGGTGTTGTTCCGAACCACACATTTTGTTTTCTTCCCACCAAATTCATAGCACCAGATTGGGAGGCATGCAAATGTCAAATAGGAGTAAGTCTAATACTCATAGGGACCTCTGATCCCCTATTTTGAGCACCTTTCTACTGGTTTACCAATTAAATTCGATTTATGACCCACAAGAAGACCGTACCCATTAAGAAGACCGTACCCATTAAATCAATGAAGGGGCTCTGACAATGGGCAACCCTCAAGCGTTGAAAGGAAGATGCGAGATCATTGCGAAAGAGAGAGACAGAGAGAGGAACCACTTTATCGGCCGTTATATATGTCATCATGTAACGATTGACCTAATGAAGTTCATATGTAGTGCCAAGATTGAGCCATTAGCCCTGTCTTGCTTCGCTTTGGGCTTCTGATCATATTGGGACACCATCGCCGGTCATTCGCGACAGATGGTGACATAGTAAAATTTAGAGAGAACGCAGTTGGGAGACAGTTAGAAATTGGAGAACCACTATTTTATATTGTGGAGAGAAAGTCTGCGCGGATATTCTGCAGCTGGACATGCGAATAACGGGATATGGTACCATGATGCGGAAATGACCTGAAAAAAAAAACTATCGTCAGAGGTGGCATTCAGATCGTTCGGCATACTACCGATTGGAGAAAAGCAAAAGATTGCTAATTCTCGCATCAGATATACAAAATTTCTACGTAGCCCATAGACGCCCCGAGGTTTTGCCTGTGAGCTGCGTAAGAATGACCGGGAGGAGTAAGGTGACTATATGTATTGAAGGCCGGGATATTGTTGTCGTAACCTCAGCCTAACAGTATCCACTATAGTTTATAAGCTATAGTTGCACGACTAGCAAAAAGCTTAGAATGCTTGACGTGGGACGCCACTACTTCACTGATATAAAGCGTACCTGACTGTTGCTAATTCGAAGCAAATAGTTGCAATAGAGTCGCGATGGCTATAATAATGGCAGTTTTCAAGCTGCGAACCTCTAGCAATGATACGAGGAGCGCTGAGCTGTCTCTAGGCACTACTTGCAAGATGTTCTAAGACCAGTAAGCCAGTAAGGGAGAGCGTAAGGCTCAGGAGCTGACCTAGTCATATCAAAGGCATGCCAGATATATTAGTGCTCCGAGATGAAGGAAGCACATGGCCTTGATGCGGTTAAGGTATCTTCCGGCCATCCACGAGCACGACCTCTCCCCTGGTGGCCTCACATGTTATAAGAGAATGTCTCATTGTACTTGCCTGGCTGCTTCATTGTATCCTTTAGTCTTATTCCGCCTTAGATTGAAGAATCCAGTACCCTAGATGGGGCTTGCTGGTTACCTTCCAGTGAAAGATGCCTTCTGCTTGTTGTCGATAGAATAGGACATCGGTGACAGAAATCTAACTTGCCATCTTACATTGAGCCCCCCAATAGCGGTATTTACCCAAGCGTCGCTCTGTACCAAGGCATATGCCTCTGGCCGCCACACATGTGTCCAATTAACCTTGGTTCATGAGGATCTTCAAACACCGCTTCAAAGTGTTTGAAGCGGGTCCCTACACCTGCAGAACCAATCCGGCGAAGCTCCACCTGCAGTTTATATACAAATAAGTCGCTCCGGGCTGGTATCTCTAAGCAGTAGTTGTATCCGAAGTCGAATCTACGTGGATCTTTGGAATGGAACAAACTGGTGTGTCGGGAACTCAAAGATACTTTATAGGAAGCAACTCTCTATTTCGTCCTCTGATACATGAAACACTATTACGTAGTATGTCTGGAATTTAAAAGGGAGTATATGTTCCGTATAGAGCATAATCTGCTTAAAGAAGGGCTGAGTGTGTTGTGTGAAGTCGATATTAGTGATGTCGGAGAGCGACGGTCCTAGCAGGCCCGAGACGTTTTAGAGTTAAGCGAACCTGTATCTCGGACCTTAAAATAACCTCCGATGTCCGACTCTTAGCCCCTACAGGGATGAGGGTCCAATTTAAACTCACTACTAAGTTCATGTTGGGCGTGGTACCTGTTGACTGCTTGTGGAGCAAGAGTACGTAACCTCAGACT
The DNA here is from genome assembly GCF_013340325.1 of Aspergillus tubingensis. Taxonomy (NCBI): domain Eukaryota; kingdom Fungi; phylum Ascomycota; class Eurotiomycetes; order Eurotiales; family Aspergillaceae; genus Aspergillus; species Aspergillus tubingensis. The sequence continues at coordinate 688,138 of NW_023336279.1, read as the reverse complement.
TGAGTTTCCTCAGAAGCCCTGATGCTGCTGGCCACGGATACAAGCCAGGGCGTGCAGGAGTTTCCACCCATCTAAATTAGTTTTTTTACACAACGAGCCATATATCGCGCGCAAAGTTCACGCAATTGATGTCGTAGACTTGCTAAATTTGAAACCTGGCTTAATACAGGTGACGCCTTCTTAGACGGACCTTGAAAAATAAATGCTTTCAGGTTCGACTTTGAGGATTAATAAATAGCAAGCGAATTCCGCTGCTTCAGTCAGATCCATCCATCATCAGAACATTCCTTTTCTACTTCCCACATTCATTGCCAACATGCTTCCCAAGCTTGCAACTTTAGTGCTCGCGCCTGTATTGGCGAATGGCGTTGCTGTCGCGGCCGAGCCCTTGTATAAGAAGCCCGTCAACATCCCCGGTTACGGCTACGTGCAGGGAAAGGCTGCTGTCAACTCCAGCGTGTCCGAGTACATTTCCAACTGGGAGAACATCTCTTTCTTTGGAGGTATTCCTTTTGGTGCTGATACTTCGGGCGCAAACCGTTGGCGTGATCCCCAGCCTGCCGAGCCCTGGAACGGCACTTTCAATGCAACTGAATTCGGTGCCATCTGCCCTATCACACTCTCTATCCTGGCGGATTATGCCCAGAGTGAAGATTGCCTCAACCTCAACATCTGGACCCCTTGCTACCTCGCCTGACGAGAAGCTTCCTGTGGCCATCTGGAGCTATGGCGCCGGAACGGCACCCCCGCAAACCACCTACAACGGTGCAGGTGTGGCTGACAAGGGGATCATCTTCGTCTCCTACAACTACCGCAACGGTGTGTTTGGCTTCATGGCGCACCCAGAGCTGACCGAGACCAACGGTCGCAACGCTTCAGGCAACTGGGGTGTCCTTGACCAGTATGCAGCGGTCAAATGGGTCCACGAGAATATTGCGGCCTTTGGCGGTGACCCGGATCATATTTCCGTGATCGGCCAGTCGTTCGGCGCTGCGGCCACCTATCACATTGTGAACAGCCAGTTGACTGCTGATCTGGGTATCGTCAACGCTATCTCTGAGTCTGGTGTTCGCTCTCCCAATGACCCCAACACTGGTGTCTTCGAGTGCGCCTACACTACCTTGGATGATGCCGAGACCATGGGTGAGGAAATTATTTCCTCCCTTAACGTCAGCTCCATTGCCGAAGCCCGCTCCATTGACACTACCACCCTGCTCGACTCGACCAGCACCTACAGTCTGGAGGTGAAGCCTGTTCTCGACTACTACGCCATCCCGTCCAAGTACATCAACACTCTCGAGAAGGGTGCCGGCAACAAGGTCCCCTACATTACCGGAAACAACGCCAACGAGGATGGAGCCTCCGCCACAGTCAGCACCACCGTCGCGGCATACAAGTCAAGTCTGAACTCCAGCTACGGTGACTTCGCACCCCGTTTCTGGGCTCTCTACCCCGCCGATAACGACACTCAGGCTGGTGAACAGGAGGACCAGATCGTCCGTGACATGTTCCGCGTCAGTAGCTGGCAGTACATGAACGGCTTCTCCAACTCTGCCGACCAGGTTGACACCTACACCTACTACTGGAACTACGGTAGCGCTGCCCATGCCTCTGAGATTGTCTACGTCTTGAACAACCTGTGGGCCCAGGGTGAGGACTACTTCGAGGAGGACTACTACGTGGCCAATGTCATGAGCAGCTACTGGGCCCACTTCATGAAGACTGGTAACCCCAACACCGGCGGTTCCTACAACAATGGAACCCTCCCTGCCAAGTGGAATGCCAACTCTCCGTCTAAGAACGAGACTTTCTTGGTCGGTGCTGTGTACGAGACCATGGATACTGCTGCGACTGAGCGTGTCCAGTTGATCCTGGATTACTTTGCCGCCCAGACTCCTTACTAGGGTCGTTTTTAGTGTTTGGGTTGGTCATCAAGAATCACTTCGTGTAGAACATGTCACCTTGAATCATTTCTTGTATCCATTTCTTTGTCTCCTGTATTTATATATCTTTCTTGTCGATCGCTTATCCTGTCAGTTGAACCAATCTTTGTAATCATTTGGAGATGAATGCCATCGATGCTACTATGAAATGCACGGGTGCCTCCTTTCCGATCGAAATTCTTCTTAAGCCAGATTGTAGCCCACTCGAATCAAGTCCGTTATAGTAGACATCCCCCAACAACATAGTGGTTTCCCTGCCACCTCCAAGTAACGCAAAATGTATCCTTTTATTCTATTTTATTTTATCTTTCTTTCTTTTTTTTTTTTTTTTTTTTTTTTTTTTTTTTTGCCGTACCCCACTGTAAGCCGCGTCTATGAAGCTTTCTACCAAAGCTTCTATGTACACTTCATCCTTCAAGAACATATTAAAAAAACAGATACTACTGCTATACTAGCCAGGCTTTCTTTATACTAGTCTTCACTTATAATTTAGTATCTTAAAAATAAAAGCTTTAAAGCATAAATAACAAGATCCTGCCTCTTCTATAAATCAAGTCTCATCTTGTGTAAATATAATCTTATCTTCTTAAGTAGACAGAGAATATAGCATAAGCGAACGCCGGCGTGGAGGAAGCCTGGCTGGTGTGGCGGCAGCGCCTTCCATTGACAATCGGCCCACTTTCTATGGGGCGGATTCTACCAGGGTTCTCGTAGCCATCTTAACGCCGAGCAGCTCGGGTGGGACTGCGAGGTTGGCGGCACAGTTTCGGTTCGGAATGAAGATCCCACCGCGGATGCTGATTCCACTTGCCGCGCGGCATGGCTCGGACATGACTCAATAGAGCTACAGGGCTGTTCCTACCTCCTCGCGGGTGGCCCAATTAACAATCTCAACTCAGAATTAAACTATTATGTGATCATAGGATCTGTGCGGAATACGTTGCGGTAGAGACCCTGTGTTACACAATGTCCTCTAAAGAATTCCTTCCATTTTAGGACGATGTGGGGACCTTGAAAATAGTGAATCATGTAATAAGATGGATGAAAGTTCGTTATCAGTCTACTTGACTAAATAGAGACAAGCCAGATATTATATGCACTACTCTGAATATTAACCAGCAAAGTTGGTTAAGAAGTACTTGATTAGTGAAGCGTAAGCTGATAAACGAAGATAGCGCCCACGTGATGCGACGGTTTAGCCCCCACGGCGCCTGCATCCTTTCGGCAAACAGCTGCACGTCAGCTAATACTAGAGTTGTGCCGTTGACGTTTTGAATCCTCATCCCACAGGCTGCCTCGTCTAAACGCGTATAATCTGTGCTCAATTCCACTCCCCAAATTCTTCTCGTCGCCCCCAATGTCATCAGCATCTCCTCAGGAGCTCGCTTCACGGCTCAACCAATCTGGTAAACAACGAAAGAAGCGATGGGTCACAAGGACTAAAACAGGGTGCATAACCTGCAGGTATAACGGCTTCTGTTATTTACGGGTGGGTGAAATTACTGACTTGATAGAATCCGGCATGTAAAATGCGACGAAACCAAGCCGAGGTGCGTAAGATCGACTCAATTCCCTGAACCGTATCCATTGACAGGCCCGTAATATAGTTGTCAGAGATGCACATCTACTGATAGGAAATGCGATGGATACCAAGACCCGCGCGCCAAGCAGATCATCCGCCGCAAGGCCGAGTCACCCCAGCCACATGGCATGCTGCAGGTACCATCGGCGTGGAGTTTTATTGGCGACAAGCCAATAGACCATGAACATTTCCACTACTTTCAAGTAGTTACTGCTCCCACCTTGACAGGTTTTTTCAACTCAGGATTTTGGTCATACACCTTGCTGCAGGTTTCTTACTCCTATCCGGCTCTATGGCATGCTATCACCGCGCTGGCTTCCTTGCATAGAGACTTCCTGGAGGATGTGGCGCCACTTGCAATTACAAGGGCTTGTAGTACGGCCAGGGTGCGATTTGGCTTACAGCAACATACCAAATCCATACAGGCCTTACGGGAGTTGATGTCGAAGCCGCGTTTGACAATTCACGATAAGATGGTCATTTTAGCAACGTGTGTGATATTTATCTGCCTACTAAGCTTGCAGGGGTTTCATTCACAGGCTATGGCACATGTTTCCAGTGCTATGGTTCTATGTCAGCAGTGGAATGGAGACTTCCAGACCCATTCCCATGCATCTGAGGCTATAGCCTCTGTGATACTTCTTCTAGCCCAACTCGACAGTCAGGTCCGCCAGATCTTTCTAGTTCAAGGATTACCAGTCCCTTGGACAACCCAATTCAAATTACCTGCCTTTGAAGGGTGTTTTACGTCCCTCGATGAAGCACACGTCTTCCTGGAGGTCAAGGTCAACAACAATGCATTGAAGCTTTTAACAAGCGGCATTGAGATACCTGCACCTGAAGCGCTTGCCAAGAAGGAAGATTGTCTTCGTGAGTTTCATCAGTGGAATTCTAAATTAGAAACATATCTTGCCGGTTCACCCCATGAAAGGGGCACCACAGCCGCGAACGTTCTCTACTTACGCCGTTCTTACGCCAAAGTGATGCTGTCATTAGACCCAACGAAGGGCGAGCTCGCCCACGACGAGTTTGTCGAGGATTACGCGCAAATGCTTGATCTAGCAAGCAGAATTCTCGAAGGCTTCAACAACTCCTCGGCAGAAAAGTTCGATACAGGTTCGACACCAGCAGAACGGCACTTCAGTGTAGAGAGTACAGTGACAGAGACCCTGTTCCTGATTGGGGTTCGATGCCGTGAACCGACAATACGAGAACGGGCGCTGGAACTCATGAGACTCTACCCACGTCGCGAAGGCATGTGCGGTACCATGTTAGCTCTGAAACTCGGGGAGACGCTTACTGGACTCGAAAGGACAGCATGTCAGACTTCCCCACCGGGGTCGTGCAGTGAGGGACCATGGGTGTGTGCTGATCATCGGGTGACAAAGATACAATGCAAGGATGTCTCTGATCGGAAAGTTGCTATACTGTTGAGAACAGCTGGAGAGCAGAGATGGGGTTCAGAAGGAAAATGGTTCACGTTCCATAAGACATGGTAGCTGCGTCATGCTTTCCCATCATTTACTCTATAGATAACGGCAGCTTCTAAACAAAAGGATGTTAAAGATTAGCCATGATGTATGACTGTTTTCGGACAAGCGTCTACTGATATCAGAAATATTCGAATAATCAACTAATGTGGCCAGCTGTCATGTTGATAATTATCTGCTGATGATAGCGGAACTATCGGCATTCGGCCCGCGCAAGCCTTTGTTATCTGGCAATCCGTCAGATAAGCCACGCGGTTATCAGACTTTATCGGTCTTATCGCCTTGGCTTTCCGCTGGCTTCCCCGCAATTCCCCGCTCGCGATGATGCAGGTATAAAAGTCAACCAACAGCCTTTAAACGACCTATTTTACTGCAATCAATTGGGACGAGAAATACGTGCAGATCTTAGCAACAATGACTCAACAGACACCCAACTACCCTCTCCAATCAACTGCGGCGATCAACGAAATAGGCAAGGTCATCGACGATGCCAGCGAGGAGCTACGCAAGCTGAATCTCGAGGTCACTACTCCACTTTACGACTCACTCCGAACAATGTTGACGGTTTCAAAACGACTAGATATTCAATAACCCCGAGATTGCTTTTCAAGAAGTCAAAGCAAGCAAGTTACTCTCTGACTGGCTCGAAAACCGCGGCTGGACCGTTCAGCGCGGTGTCTACGGGATCGAAACCGCCTTCGAAGCACGATTCTCCGTCAAAGAGGGCGGTCGAACCGTCTGCTTTAATGCAGAATATGGTACGCTCTCAGTTTATTACTCTTCATTATGCTGTACCTCAACTACAACGCAGACTAATCACCTACCCCACCCCAATAGACGCCCTCCCCAACATCGGCCACGCCTGCGGCCACAACCTAATCGCAACCTCGGCCGTTGCCTCCGCCGTCGCCATCGAACACATGATCAAAACGCACAATCTCCCCGGCACCGTCGTCGTAATGGGTACCCCGGCGGAAGAATCCCAAGGCGGGAAATGGCTGATGGCACAAAACGGCGCGTGGAAGGGCTTCGACTCCTGCGTGATGACGCACGGTATGGCAGATTTCAGCACCCCGGTATGCTGTACTAAGGCGTCATGGAAACTGCGCGCCAAGTTCTATGGCAAGACTGCGCATGCGGCGGGGGGCCCATGGACAGGAATAAATGCGTGCGATGCGATTGTGCAGGCGTATAATGGGATTGCATTGTTGAGACAGCATATTCAGAAAAGTGAGAGTATTCAGGGGTGTATCCTGGAGGCGGGAAAGGTGGCGAATTTGATTCCGGATTATGCGGAGGGAGTGTTTAGTGTTCGGGCTAAGACGGTTAAAGAGGTCGAGGCGTTGAGGAAGAGAGTCGAGGGGGTGTTTCATGGTGCTGCTGGGGCGACGGGATGTAGGGTTGACATGGAGTGGTGAGTGTTCTTTCCTTTCACATTCGTTGTTCTATTTACTTTGGTGTGCTATCAGTGATCGCGGTGCTGACTGTGGCAGGTTTGCACTCTACGAGGACGTGGTGACAAACGATACTCTCGCGGAGCAATACAGACAATATATGCTACAGCATCTGGGCTTACAACCAGAGCAGATGGTGCCTTTGAAAGAAGCCAGAACAGTGCATGACTCGGCAGGAAGCTCGTGAGTTTCCCTTTTCTTCCTTTGACAAGTTCGGCGGAAGCTAACTACAACACAGCGACTTCGGAAGCTGCTCGTACATCTGCCCCGGTATCCAGGCTTTCTTCGACATTAAAGCACCCGATCTTCCACACTCCACTGGTTTCCTCGAGTCTGCGAAAGGTGATATTGCGCATACAGAGGCGCTTCGGGCTGGAAAGGCCAACGCGCTCATTACTCTGGATGTTTTGACGAATGATGATTTTGCTCAGAAAATGAAAGATGAATTTAGGGCGGCAATGAAGGAAGCTGGGCGGTTGTCTGAGTAATTAGGCTCTGGCTGGAGGGAACGGGTTCTTGAAAGATAACTAGAATACCGTTGCGCGTCACATACCATGTTGAGCTCTTACCAAAAGATTTGGAGTGCAGAATAGTGCGAACATTTTACAATTCGACGTATTGTATCGGCTTGATTGCAACCGCGGTTGATATGTGTAATGTTTGTTCATCGTTACATCCCCTTGCTTTGCGGGTGATTGGTAAGCAATTAGGTGTCGACTGGGGAGACTAACTCGTAGACTTCAGGCGCTTTCTACAAAACGACTGCCTATATGTACTTGATCAAGAAATTGGCTTTCGTTTTGATTGAATATTATATTCTGCAAGAATAATTACGAACACGTGTTGTATGAGTCACTCTTTTTAAAGCTGGAAAGAATGTGCTGACTGGGCTGGAAGGGATTGCCGAGCGCACCTTAAATTTGTCAGCAGGAGCTGTGTTGGTCACATGACTTCCACCACGCAGGATGTTTATCCATTAGGTTCGATATTACATAGTACTGTACTTCTTCTAGATTCTCGGGAGTACATGCTGCAGCCTGCTTTTCCGAGTGGTGAGGAGAGCAGCTCTAATACAATGCATGATTGGATGGACCCGATGAGGGAAATGCATAGCCTTTTGTATTGGACTATCTCTATAGAACGGCGCGCCGAAGCCGCTGTTGTATTACACACTAGCTGTCGGCTGTCACTGAGAGTATCGAAGTCGGAATCGTTCCAGTAGTCGCACAGGTGTTGAAAATTGGCCTTTCGTAATTATTGGCTTTGGGTAGAGCTGCTATATCCTATGTACAAACAGGTCTTATACCATGACTTGCATTTGAGCTGTAGTATTGCCTCAACAGTACACATATACTAGTGGCCTGTTTAAGATAATTCGGGACAGCCTGTCTTCGGAAAGGAAATGGTCAGCAGCGCCTTGTCACAGACCACTTTACGTGTCTAAGTAGATTATAATCATGAAATTGTTTCAACCAAGGGGTCCATTAAGAACACAGATAAAGTGCGTAGGCTCTCACATTCCAGTCTGATCGGCACTGAAATTGAAGCTTTTAATCGGCCCCCGTAACGCCAACGGCAAGTGTATCGGCAATCATACGTGACAAATTATACATAGTAGTAGTACCCATGTAGGAAACCGAGGTGGGTGATTGGTAATCGTCCCACATCACCCTACAGCCATGGCCCTGGCCCTGGGCTAAACATTTGGACTGAAGAAAAAGCCTCTCCACTTCCAATAACCCCTACCTGAGCCCTCCTGTTCTGAGACCCTCTAACCTTCTGCTTACACATCTCCGCCCATCAAACTGCTTTCCCAAGTCCACGATGCATACAACTACGACAGAGAAGCTACACAGCTTCCTATCTTGTCGAAAACCCAGCAATGGCTCAGAACACGTACCTCCACCACCACCAGATGGAGGACTCCAAGCCTGGACCCAAGTCGTGTGCATGCACTTCGTATTCTTTAACTCCTGGGGAATCACCACCAGCTTCTCCGTTTTCGAACAATTATATACCCAAACCTTACCACAGTCAGCATCCACCATCGCCTGGATCGGCAGCGTCCAGGTATCTCTCCTCTTCTTCATGAGCGCCCTTACCGGACGCGCAACAGATGCCGGCTACTTCAGAATCATGTACCCACTCGGGGTCCTCCTTCAGCTCGTGGGGCTCTTCACGCTCTCTGTATGCAAAACCTACTGGCAGATATTTCTCGCTCAGGGGGTCTGCATGGGTCTCGGCAATGGACTTACATTCAACCCCGGACTTTCGGTCATGTCCGCCTACTTCATGAAGAATCGAGCCTTCGCAGTGGGCTTGGCAGCTTCTGGCGCTGCAACAGGGGGTCTGATATACCCTGTCCTCATCAACCAATTGCTATATAACCACCAGATAGGATTTGGATGGACAATCCGTGCAGCGGGCCTTCTCATGCTGATTACCCAGATCTTCGGCCTTGTTTTCTTCAAACCCCGTCTTCCCCCTCGGACAACTGGCCCCCTCATCGAGTTCGGCGCATTCGCTGAACCACCTTTCATCTTCTTCACGCTAGCCTACTTTTTCAACTTCTGGGGCTTGTATTTCGCCTGGTTCTACCTCGGCACCTTTGCGCGAGACCGTCTTGGTGTCGCGGATACACAGAACCTGATCCTCGTGTTGAATGGCGTTGGTATCGTTGGACGTATCGCGCCGGGTATTATTGGTGATCGATGGACAGGGCGATTGAACCTCTTGATCCCCATCAGTATTTCATGTGCAGTGTTGATATTCTCCTGGATAGCTGTTAGTACTGTGGCAGGGCTGTATGCATTTGCTGTTGTGTATGGAATTGTGGGCGGGGCCGCGCAATCACTCATTCCCGCCACGGCAACGACCATGACACCGGATCTCAATCGCACTGGTACAAGGCTGGGAATGATCATGAGTATTGTGGGATTTGCAACGCTGACTGGGCCAGCTATTCAAGGGGCGTTGATCGCTACTGATGGAGGTAGGTATATGGCGGCTCAGATTTTCGCGGGTGTCAGCATTCTGCTGGGTGCGTGTGCGGTTGCGGCGGCGCGGGTGGCTAAGGTTGGGTGGGGATTGGATTTGAAGGCGTGAAGATTTATGTGGGTGGGCAGTTGGGTGAGTGTCGGAAGTAAATGCGATGCATTCTTGGCTCTGGTTGGGGGTTAGTTGAGAATGTGGGATTCTTTCTTTCGTCATGTCGCATCAACGATGCAAGTCGATCTGCAGATCTCGACAATATCTGAAAGAGTGGCAATATGAATGCGGCTATACATGGAAGTAGATAAGGAGTGAAACAAGAAATGGAAAAAACACTATTGGATCTGGTATCATGGATTAGAGCACTAGTACCTTGATGCAAGAAAAGAAAGTTCAATTTCCAATGAGTTGTGAAAGCTTAGCCTTCCAATCTCGCACGAGAGCCTGAGCTTCTGCTGTGTCATTTCTCGAAATTTGTAATTCCGCACTCAGGGCTTCGTTTCTTGCCCGTAGCTCCTGAATTTCCTTCTTTGCATTCTCGAGTTGAGTCGCCGTTGCTCGCAGTGTTTCTATCTCCTGATCTGAAGATCGCCGATAGTCCAGTTCTCTGCGTAAGGCGATGATACTAAGATCGCGGATTCTGATAGTTTGATTACTTTTGGTATTCTCGCTTCGGAGTTCCTCTACTTCCCTCCTAAGGGATTCGTTCGACTCGAGCTCTCGGTATAGAACTGACAGGGCTGTATCTACTTCCGTTGGCAGGTTCGTATAACGAGACTTGCGCTGACGTCGCGGTCGTTGAGATGTCACATTATCTTCCGTAGCTTCATCATCATTGCCAAGGAGCTCATACAGTCGTTTGGGAGCAGTAGGGCCACTCGCTGGTACATCATGTCTATCACCCGTTGGAGCTTGTTGTATTGAACAGACGCCCAAGAGCCCGTCTGAGGCGCTACTATGAGGATGTGTATTGGATGAGGAATTCGTGTCGGGGTGAGGAGCTGACGTAGTCGGAGCTGCAGCAGATGTTGGATCATTCCGTTCTTCCGGCGGTGGTGAAGCCGGTGGTGACAATGTAGGAGGAGTGGTATGCCAACCGCGACGGACGCAGATTGGACAAACAAGTGAATCTTGGGATTCACGCAGCCAACCTGCTGGAATACAATCGGCATGGAACGCGAGCCGGCAGGTTGAACAAGGCTCAAGTCTTCCCCCGTGCGCTTGACAAACGCGGCAGTAATCTTCGTGCGCCGATCCATTTCCTGTAGGATATAAGTGAGCACAAGGGGGTCACCAGGAGACAATAGACGAAAAGGAATGCACTCACGTTTCCATTCTTTGTATTTTTGTACCTGGGTTTCAAGGGATTGCTCTTCAACCGCTGCAAGGGTGTCGGACCATGACATCAATCTTGGCAAGAGCGGTTCGTCAGGCTGGTTGAGACTTTGCTGTGTCACCCCCTGACGGCCAGTCCTTGTCAGATTGGTCCTTGAAGACTTCACTAGAGATGAGCGAACGGAAGGTCTTTCATCTTCTGCAGCACGTGCAAGACGTCCCGTACGCGTTTTTCTCACGGCCATGACGTTAGATGAGCGATGTGATACCTGTCCTTGGATATATCCTGTTGGGTTGTCTTGATAAATGGCCGGTTGGGATCGTCCAATGGCTTGCTGAGTCAGGTAGACTGAGTGGATGACAAATCTAACTCCAGGTCGGCCGCCGTCGTTTTTTCAAGATATGCTTAGACAGGTCTATCGCGAAACAACAATGAGACCATGGTGCCCTGTGAGTTGATGAGTGCCTTACAAAAGCTCACATACACCTAAAATTATACTAAGTGTACAACTAGATATTAGAATGTGTTGGTGTGTCTCTTCCACAGGTGCAGTCTTCCTCGTCAGTGATTACGTAAAATAACGTAATCCAGAATCCGGCATGGCTGTTGTTTCATCTCTCAAACCTTGCTAGACAATTGCCCAAGTGACCATAAGTACTATAGTCGATCAGTAATCTAATATTGTGCAAGTTACACATAGGATACGAAATTACACCTTCCATTTCCAAGCGACTCAGGCTCCTGTCAGCCAGACGCATATATCTCGGTCTCCATTCGAGAACCTTTGAACTTCCTTGGCGGAAGAAGCTGTTGTTGCGGGTCTTCCAAATGTATTGGCTAGCTTAACCACAATATTGAACGCTATTTATTAATCAATTTTAAACCGTGGTCAAATTTACTACCTCCTGTTGTACTGCTATTTCATCTAGCTTCGCGAGACATGATAACGGCCTCAGGCAGACCTGTGGGGATAGGCGGTGTGTGATTCTGCTAGCAGTAATCAGCTTAGCCCAGAATGGCAGGCGGGGTGATGACGATGACCAGGCTGATAAACGACTGGCGAGGCTGTGAGCCATGGGTTGCTTGGATCCCTGCTACCTGATAAGCTTTCATTGTCCTCCAATATACCTCTGGCTTGGCAAAAGATACTCCTGTGGAAACCTCGTCTTCCATGATGGCCAAGCGAAGAAGAGCATCCGGACCAAGATCAAGGACAGGGTGTCTCACTTGCAGGTACAAGCCGGAGCCTTGGGCGCCTAAAGAAGATCGGCCGACTAACCAGCTCATCATCCAGAATTCGACATGTCAAATGCGATGAACAAAAGCCAGAATGCTACCAGTGCAAGCGTACAGGAAGAAAGTGTGATGGATATAGTGAATCACGCCCGGGGAACAAACCCCAGCCTGTCGTCTCCAGTAAGCCAATGATGACCGTCGACCATCGTATGGTCCTTCGACCAGGAACGCAAAAGGAGCGGCATTATTTGTACTTCTTCTGCTCGCAGACGGCCCGGGCACTTTCCGGGGTTTTTGAATCCGATCTCTGGATGCGCCATCTTCCCCAACTGAGCGAATGCGAGCCGGTCGTCAGGCATGCCACGGCGGCAGTAAGCGCGGTCCATGAGCGGGCGCTTGTGCTACAGCGGAATCCATCATCCACTCCGGAGCGTCGAGCCGCTAATGACCGCTTCATTATATTTCATTATAATGAGGCCATTCGACATTTGAGGACGTATCTTGTTTCGCAAAACCCTAGAATCGATCTCTTGGTCATCACATGCTTCCTTTTTGTATGCTTGGAGATGTTGAATGGTAATCACAAGCAAGCCCTAGACCACCTCGAGGCTGGTTTGAAGATAGTTCAGAGCGTCATAGGGAAACTGCAGCCATTGGGCAGTAAACTAGGCGGGACATATCTGGAATTGTGGAAACTAAGTCTTCGACTGAATATCCAGCTTGCAATGAACGGACGGCCAATGGTTGCCTTGGATATCAAGCCAACTTATCCCCAATTGAAATGCTCAGATGGAAGGCCAATTTGGTCGGACCCTTACTGGGCTCAACACGCACTCTATAAGCTCATGAACAAGACACTCATGTTGGTCCGTTCTGCAGGATTTGAACGCACAGATCGCACACACTTAAACCCCCAACAGGAAGAGCTCAGGAAGGACTACAAAACATGGGAAAGGGCCTTGGAAAGCTATACAAAGGATGCAGAAAACCCCCGAAAGGGCAATCGGCGCGAACTGTTGCTCTTGCGTACATTATACCTCGTCTCATGGATATGGACGGAAACATGTCTGGCCAGACAGGAAACCGTCTTCGATAACTATAATTCTGCCTTCGCGGAGCTTGTTCACTGTGCCGGCCAACTTATTGATATTGACGATGTCACTGAGCGCAAGTCCACGATTTGCGCACCGGATATTTTCACATTCGAAATACGTATCGTCACCGGACTGTACTACACAGCAGTTAGGTGCCGTGACCCGATTATCCGTCGCGAGGCTATCCGACAGATGAGTCGGTGTACCAAACAAGAGGGCCTATGGGATCAACGTATCATAGTGAAAATTGCCCAACTGGTGATCGATCTGGAAGAAGCGAATCTGTCATCGCTGGACGTACAAGAAAGGATCCCGGAGGATAGGGATCGTATCTATGAAGCAGTTCCTTCGTGTACGCATCCAGAGGATCTTCGAAGTACTCGCCAAGTTGTTCTGCTCTCGAAGCCTAATGGACCAGATGGTGCATGGCTGACTAGGGTCCGATTTGTGGAGTGGTCCTAGTCATTGGGATTTGTCTTGACCTGACCGTTCAGCGACGACGATATAACGATTGTTTGCAGTGTACCATTTCCAGATAAGATACACCTTCTTATCATACCTTCAATTGATCTTAATATCAAATGTATCTTACCATGTCTATAAAACGTTCACTTATGGAAGATAAATGTTGTGCCTTGTCGCATCTGATATGCATATAGGCCAGACGCACGCCTCCATCGGGCATGACGACAACCCAACTTTCATTATTTACCATGTATGTGGGTTAACACTTTGTATTTAGTTCGCAGTAGTGGTGCAGATAATATATAATAGCTCTACTTACTTGATACCATTTTCACACATTCCCTGGAATCCAACACCTATCACTACTAGGAATCTGGCGTAAGCTCTCGCTTGACTAAGTACATACTTTCCGGCCACCACCTTTCGTTGGTGTCAGCCAACTGGGAAATGACATTATGTGTCTTCATCATAGAAATGACCCGGCTGAGCTCCCACTGTCCAATATCCCTGATCCACCACACCCCATCTAGTAACATTACCAGAACCAGCCAATGTGCAAATATATCCATAGTTAGGGCATGTATCGAAGTGAGCGTCAATAGCGCTTTGGTCCCAGATGACATTGGCAGTGTTGTATTCTCTTTTCTAGCCTTTGCAGAAGGAGAATCCAATACCGATTGCACGATGTTGAGAAATTCGGTCGGAGCTTTATTCAGGAAAGACATGATAATTCTCCTGAGAATCTGCGGCGCCTCCATAGACGTAACACTAATCATGTACCGAGCTACCCATGGTGAGACAGCACAGGAACCCTCAAAATCCACTGTGTGCTGAGTATTCGGAGACGTCGCAGACATCATCTTCCCCTTGTCACTTGCCCGTGGCGATAGCGCCGCCAATGCGCAGCTCTCCAGGATGGTTATGGTTTCGAGTAATGCATGGACTCGTCGTTGGTCGATCGCGCTACATGATGCAGGAGCTTGCAGTAGCACAGCAGTTGTGCGTTCTGCTCGTCTACGAAGGCTTCTGAGAGCACGATCACAGGTGGATGCCACGAGTGGGAGAAATAAGCGTTTCGTTGTCGGGGACGGGCCGTCTTGCGGTGATAAAGGGCTTGACATTGTCGGATGGGACTCTGGTCCCGAATCCACCGTACTGCCAGCAGCAGTCGCGTTGACAATATCATTGAGTATAGCGCTAGATGCGGTATGTGCTGCGCGTGTGAACGTAATCCATTGCGAATGTTGCGGTAATAACTCGGTTGGGAGCCGTTGCCCACGCAGTTTGGCCGTGGCTGCTAAATGAACGCGAATGGAGTGACTAGCCGAGGCGTACAAGACCATCAACGCTGCATTGGCGAGGACGTTATCGTAACCCCGGGCTTTTTGCATAGTAGCTTGGATGTGGCGGAGGGATGCCGCATGATGGCGCTCGGCTAACGCAAGGAGGTCTTGCATCTCTGTTAGGGTTTGGTTATCTAGGGGCTTTTGAGAGTGTTCATGTGCCATGTCGTGGCATTTGCATGCTGCCGCCAGGCTTAGCAGTGATGACATAACTGCCTTGCATTTGAAGGCGAGATTAGGTACCCCGACCGATAGAGCGTGGAGATCGAGAGAGTCGAATGGGATGGTTTGGCTGGTGTGCGAGAGATAGTGGGCTAAGAGACTGAGCTCGGTCGCGTTGAGAGGATCCGGGGAGGGCAAGTCCAAGTTGAGTATGTCCTCATCGTTAGTCGACTGTGGTGAAAGAGGAAGTTGGCCAGTTGTTGAAGTTATGGGGCCCGGAGGACGCCTTGTTACCAACTCGGATCCTGCGAATTCAATTTCCGAGTTCAGGAAACCGCCCGACTCTGTGTCCGATCCGCTGGCACTCGGATGGTGTTGATATTGACATGTATACGACAGTCTGGTGCATCGCGAGCATTTCGGTCTGGCTTCGTCGCACTGGTGATACGATCAGAACCAATGGCCTGAATTATGTAGGATGGAATCACAACATATGCATCGTGTAATACCTTCTTGCGTAACTGCTTGCATCTGAGACAGCCGTTGCGGGACTTTTCATGTGACTTACGCAACCTATATCCGGTCGCTTGGAGATCTGAGAGCGTTTTATTAATGGCCATATTGCCGACGGCACGCTAAGCTACACAATGTTGGACCGTAGAAGTTGGGGTTCTTCGCAGAAGGGCGGTTGGGGCGTATTAGTAAAGAGTCCTCTAAGCAAAATTGAGTTTACTCAGCCTCATAAATGGAGAAGTTGCCCGTGCAGAACATCAGTCTAGTAGTATTTGTCATGGCGGGTAGTCTAGCGTGAGGCTCTGCTCGATGTAATTAACCGTGAAATTAGAGTTATTCAGTAGTCGAGCAGCCGTGAAGACAATGAGTCGGGCCCTGGAATGACTTCGCCAAGAAGGTTGGGCAGTGAGAGTACGAGGTGCATGGCCTCCAGCGGGAACTACGCCTCCCCGCATAAGACCCTGCATGAACACGAGGTGAGGGTTATATCGATGGATGAAATATGCGGCGTATTACTAATACGCCGGGGTGGCCGTGCCCAGCCAACAGAGAGCTTGGCGACAACTTTGTATGGTTCGGAGACAAGTGGCTGTGATGTGTAGATTGGGAATCGATACTCTGTGGAATCAAAAGGTGTAATGTTAGGACTAGACTCTCTATGTGGTAGCAGAATATGACAAAACGTAGAGAAAGGCTCCAGGCCTTCCATGAATATATAAAGCTCGGCGACAGCCTGCTTGATTGTACGAGTTTCCTACTTCCCCATCCAACATTTTCACCATCTATCAACTCTACTACTCTTTTCCCAAGACATTGAACACGAAGCTCAAAACAAACACGACATCATAATGATTTTCTCTTTCTCTCTATACTTCGATCTTACGATCATACTTGCTCTGGTCCTCCAGGCGAGAGCAGTGCCGCACCCGGTAGCTAAGCGCTCAAATTCCGACCTCAGCTTGACGGCTCAACTTCGCCTTGCCGATACGTAAGACCGCTGCCCTAATCCAAATTCCGAACTCTCAATCATCTGACTTTAATGATCATACAAGGGCTATCGAGCGCTACAAACTGCTCCCTAATGACTCCGACTTTGTCTTCAACTTCACCGGCACAGAACAGATCCCAGTAGCCACAAGCCAGAACTGGCCAGCACTCGTCGATGTCGGCGCCGCTATTAGCATGTCGCAACTTCCGGGTAAGACATCAGTACATTTGAATGCAATCAAACAAACAGTCCAAAACTAATTTTCAAATAGCATGCAGCATGAGCTTCCTCCACCTCCACCCCCGCGCCACTGAACTATTTGCTCTGAATTCCGGCCATATTCTCTCCGAAATGGTCCCTCAAGCTGGAGTCCTTGATAGCAACAACAGCCAGCGGGTTATCCGGACGGACCTGCGCCCCGGTCAAGTGACCATCTACCCGGCAGGTTCATTCCACACACAAGTGAACCCGGACTGCGAGCCAGCGAACTTCACCGCTGCGTTTACATCTGATGAATTCGCTGTGAGCTTGGTGGCGGAGCAACTGTTCTCATTCAGTGATGGGGTCATTGCACGGACCTTTGGGCAGAGTATTACCGGGGATGATATCAAGAAAATTCGGGACGCCATCCCATCAGATATGGCGATCAAGGTGGAGGAGTGTTTGGCGAAGTGTGGGATGGAGAAGCGGTAATTGTGGGGTGAGAATGTGAATGCAAGGAAAAGAGGAATAAGGAGGATAAGAATGTCCGGTGCGGGTTTAGACAGAGTAGGTGTTGATTTTGGTACTTTATAGAATGCAATGACAGTCCGATTTGATCTGATCTCTGTGATTGGTAAGCTGCATATGTTTGTTCAGAACAATGGGATAAAAGTGCACTTTCTGTGTGATAAATGTCTTTTTTTGAGTATATCAGCCCTTGTTTTAGAAAAAGTGTAGGAGACATTATCAATTTCGTCTGCCATTCTCAACAATAATTAAAATTACATATAGTACTGAACCACAGCAGATCGATTCTAGTAGAGGCATGAGGTCCGAGTGACATTACCATATCAGTATGTTACCTTTGTTGTACCTTTATTGCGTTCCGTCTTATCTACGTTGTGACTGTTCGTACCGAGAAGAAACCGATACAATTCTTGTTTCGAACCTCGTCTGTCCCATCTACAGTCTGCACAGAACCAGAATTTGGGTGTATGGGTCCCCAGGTCGCCAGGTCGTACGTATTTTTGGTTCTTACCAGTATGGGACCTGGTTATTACTAATACTGACTATCAGAAAAATTAAGTTATAAAAATACACTGTCTCACCAGGTAGTAAATCTGGCAAGATCTTGTATTTTTAGTAATTTTAATTAATTCTTATTAGAAGATCTAGTAATTTCTAATTAAAATCTAATTAAAATTAAAAGAACCTAACCTGGGGAGTTTTGGTTATAAATTACTGTATAAGTATCGGAATATATTAATTCTATAAATATATTAATTATATCTAATTATTTCTAGTAAATATTAGTAAATCTATATATTATCAATATAATTTAATTAAATATATCTCTATAAATTTACTAACTTTATTTTGAATATATTAGATTATAATATAAAATTTCTAATTATATCTAATTGTTTCTAGTAAATATTAGTAGATCTATATATTATTAATATAATTTAAATAAATGAATATATATATATAATTTAATTAACTTTATTCTAAATATATTAAATTATAATATAAAATTCCTGATTACATCTAATCATTTCTAGTAGATATTTATAACTAGTAAATTTATATTTTATTAATATTATATATATATATTAACTTTATTTTAAATATATTAGATTTAAAATTTAAATTTCTAATTAGATCTAATTATTTCTGGTAAATATTAGTAAATTTATATTTTATTAATATAATATATATGAATTTATTAACTTTATTTTAAATATATTAAATTATAATATAAATTTCTAATTAGATCTAATTATTTCTGATAAATATTAGTAAATTTATATTTTATCAATATTATTCAAATTAGTATTTACTAGAAATAATTAGATATAATTGATATTTTTATGGAATTAATATATTCTGATACTTATACAGTAATTTATAACCAAAACTCCCCAGGTCATAATTTCAATTAATTTTCTAATTCTAATTAGAATTTCTAATAAAAATTAGTAAAAATACTGTAAATACAAGACCTCGCTAGGTTTACCACCTGGTAAGACAGTGTATTTTTACAGCTTAATTTTTCCGATAGTCAGTATTAGTAATAACCAGGTCCCATACTGGTAAGAATCAAAAATACGTACGACCTGGCGACCTGGGGACCTGACGACCCCCAGAATTTGCCGGCCTTCTATTTTGTTGAAAGGACAGGCGTCGTTTCCGTTGTTAGTAACGCCACTGACTGCATTGACCTTCCGGGCTCTACGGGACGGAACAATGCTACGCTGGATTCTCAATGACACGTACACGTCTAGTGAGACCTCCGCTCTGGGTGCCAGGACAGGAGTCGTCCCCGGTTATGTCAACTACGCTCAGGACTCCGACGCGTGCCTGGTGTTCGTCAATGCCCTAGCGGGCGAAGGCGCCGATCGCACAGAACTGTACAATGCGGACCAGGATACGATGGTCAAGACGGTGGCAGATAATTGCAACAACACAATCGTGGTGATAAATACCATGGGTCCGCGGCTGGTCGATCAATGGATTGAACATGAGAACGTCACTGCCGTGCTGTATTCGCCTCTTCTAGGCCAGAATTCGGGGAAATCCACCTTGGATGTGTTGTATGGTGAGGTGAATCCGAGCGCGAGATTGACTTATACGATTGCCAAGAACGAGTGGGATTATAACGTTAGGGTTTATGATACCAAGGAGTGCGACTTCACAGAAGGTTAGTTTCCGCTTTCATTTCCTCCATTCTAATTTCTAGCTGGATCCTATTTGTCGCAGGCGTGTATATCGACTACCGCTACTTCGATGCCTACAACATCACTCCCCGGTACGAATTTGGGTGTGGTCTATCATACACTAGCTTCACCTACACCGACCTGAATGTCCCATCTATCGAAGCCCTTTCCGTCTACCCTTCAGGAAAGAAATCTGTCGGTGGACCAGTGGACTTATGGGACGTTATCGCGAACGTCACCGTCAGCGTCACGAATACTGGTGGCAGGGCTGGAGCTGAGACTCCGCAATTGTACCTATCGTATCCCGAGACTGCGAAGCAGCCTGTGCGCCAGCTCGCGGCTTTGAGCGGGTGGAGCTGGCTCGCAGGGAGAGGTCGACGGTGACGTTCCCGATCCGTAGACGGGATGTGTCGTTTTGGGATGTGGAGGCGCAAGAATGGGCTGTTAAGGGGGAGAATATACGTTCAGTGCTGGGGCAAGTTCGAGGGATCAGAAGTTATCAAGGACGGTCACTATTCGAACAAAGTGACATCTGGTCCTTGCTGTTGTGCGGGTGATAAATACTTCTCTGATAGAAACGCAGTGTATTCAAACATTTAGATGTCAGGTGAATGGTGATTTACCACTGAGTGGGAATATATATCTACTTTATACATCTTTGAATCGGCATAAACTGTCTACATGTGACTGGAGATCGTAGACAACCAGACGAAAGACGCGAAGGTAGAAAGAAAGCTCTATGAATAGTATGTTTCCAAAACGTTCGACTGGCAGAATCCCATCTCGGGATATACTGCGGTCCGTCTACCTCCCGAGCCGTTTCCCGAGAGCCCAAAATGCCATACTAAACTTCCGTTAACCGTGAACTGTGTTACTAATCTAGAAATTCGCTTTAATAAGCACAGACGAAATATTTATAATCACCTGTCCTTTACAATCCCGCAGTCTATTCAGTAATGCGGTATGAGGAATACCTTTTGGTGATATTGTATCTCAACAATGACCTCATTGAAAGTACCAAACAGTTCAACCTTTCACATAATAGTAGTTTAAATAATGTAGAAGAACGTAACAAAAATGTATCAAATAGTTCTAAATATAATCCGAAATACAGTTTTTTTTTTTTTTTTTTTTTTTTTTTTTTTTTGGTAATGTCACAGATCAGATTACAGGGACCCAAAATAGTCGGAATCACAGTGGAATGCCTCCTCGGGGAGTTAAGCAATTATTGCGAGCACTGATTCATTGTACTATACAGTTATCAGATGCATTTCGGAGGATTTCAATGGGGTAACAGACTGCCTGACGGCTCCGCATTGTACCAAGTTACGTCACTAGTAATGTATCGGCTGCACAAGTTCCGTGAAATGGCCGGAAGCTGGACGGACCGCAGCATGGCATCAAATGCCAAGTTTCTTATAATCCCCACGGTCCGGAAAAACCCCCAAATCCTTCATCAGCAACCCACCTGGGTTCTATAAAAGAATTACGTCTGTCTCGGTGTTCAAGAATTGTTTCCCTTTAGGAGGACCAAGATATCTTGTTTCCCATCAAATACGCGCAATGGCTGTCAAGCCGAAAGTACTCCTCCTTGGAGCGACTGGAGAGACTGGGGCCTCTATCCTGAATGGGCTGCAAGAATCTGGAAATTTTGTATGTTGAATGGACTATACAGCAGATTTTTTCTCGTTGGCTGATAAGTGTTATTTTCTCATTTTGGGTAGGATGTGGAGGTCTTAGTGCGGCCGGCTTCTGCAGTTAAACCGTCGGTCCAAAAGCTCCGAGAGCAAGGCCTTACGATTTGGCCCGTAGATCTTGATGACTTTAAGGGGCTTGTGTCTGCCATGACCGGTACCGATATTCTCATCAGTGCTATTGGGCCCAATGACTTGCTCCAGCAGAAGAAGCTGCTTCAAGCCGCGAAGCTTACAGGTGTCAAAAGAGTCATTCCCTGCGCTTTCACCACGGTAGCAGCTCCAACGGGCGCTATGCTTCTTCGTGATGAGGTATGAGTTCCGTGATTCATGAGAGGAAATCCAAGTTGACTAACAGGCAAGTAGAAAGAAGAAGTCTACAATGCCATCAAGTTTTTAGGTATTCCCTATACCGTGATTGATGTTGGGTATTGGTATCAGATCTCGTTTCCGACTCTCCCGTCTGGAAAAGTGGATTACGCCCAGATGGTTCCAGTGAAGACTATTCATGGGGATGGAACAGCCCCTAACATCCTTACCGACCTACGTGATATCGGTCGGTTTGTCGCACGAATTATAATGGATGACCGAACTATCAACAGATATGTCTACACGTCGGGGGATGTGCTTTCAGAGAACGAAATTTACCGTATCGCCGAAGAGGTCTCTGGAGAGAAGCTGGAGCCGTCTCGCGTAAGTCAAGTTTATCTCTACCGTCTTGCTTTTACTAAGAGCGAGTGTATAGGTATCAAATGAAGATATCGAAGCCAGTGTGGACCAAGCTAAAGCCGCTCTCGCTGAGAGTCCTCACGATAACATGAAACGCATCGGCGTTTTTGTGGCCCAGTATGAGCATAGCAAATACGTGCGGGTCGATAACAGTCCTCGTTATGCCGCGTATCTGGGTTATCTCAATGCTAGACAGCTCTATCCAGACTTCCAGCCAACATCCTTTCGTGATTTCTTTGCGGAGGTGCTAGCTGGAAAGGGCAGGAAAGTGTATTCATAGATATACACATAGAATGGGATTTGGTCTGAAATATTCACAACGGATCCGTTGCCCGGGGTGACAATCAGCTACTTTGAATGTGGTTCGGAATGGACATATATCATTCCAATTGTTATATCATCTCATGAATCAACCAAAGACTACTAGAGAAGATCCTAGTTCCATGTCGCCCTGTATTAACAGTCTGCTGTGGTGTGACGAGCTAGATCAAGTCCAGGAACGAGCGCGCGAACTGCGGACTACCAAATTAGACAAACCAATTGAATCTAGTGGATCCGAAAGAAGCCAGTGGTAGTGCAAAGCACCTGTCAAGCCGGGCCGACCGGTCTCACTAGTACTTAACCAAAAGGCAAAACCGCGCCCTGTTCCTTTTCATCTGAACTCGAGCGACTGACTGGGGTCATGACCACGTATCGGAGGCCAATATCAGAGGTATTAACGAGCAGTCAGCAGTAAACATTCCAAATACACAAGCACGGTGAAATATCACCTACTACTCTCTTTCCCCCACGCCTATTGGCTTCGACTTGAACTAATCAAGGGAACGAGGAGCGAGAGAATGTATCAAGAATGCAGGGCAAATCTGCATCTTCTAAATTCAACCTAACCTGCTTCTTTCTTTCTCCCAGTTTAAATACGTATTACCTTCCCATGTATCACCGGTAATTGAGAATTATCGTTCTACCTATCCAGAATGTCTTTAGTCCAATCCCGGTACAGTGTAAATGCGCCCCAAACAGACCTTCTGTCTTACTTGTTTGGCTCGCCTTATAAGAATGAAGGAGCCTGGCCATCCTCAGAGCCTCTTCTGGAAACAGCAGCAAAATGCGATTTTCCAGGATATACAATCGACCAAATCAAGAATATCGTGAAGCGAGTCGGCTGCGGCCTTCATCAGTTGGGAGCGCAAGGAAAGCGAGTCATGGTCTACGGTGAAGCGAACCATAACTTCCTCCTGGCTGTTCTTGGTGTTATCGCTGCTGGAGCAGCATGCAATGCTCTCGCTCCCGGTCCTGTAGAAGAATTGATTTCCCGGCTACGGCAACTGGACTGTGACATTGTCCTTTTCGCACCCCAGGATCGGAAGCTTGTCTGCGTTGCAGCAGCAAGGTTGGATCTTCCTCGCGAGCGTCTTTTTATGGTCGACGAGTCTTTCGGTGGAGTGAATACGGACGGTTCGGATGACGGTGCTTTCAGACACTGGAGCCATCTCTTAAATACGCCTGGCGGTGACCATTATGAGTGGCCTAGACTTTCGCCTGCGGAGGCAAGGACAACGACAGCTATTCTGCTCAACACTTCCGGGTAGGTTGGCTTGCTATATTCTATGGGGCACGGATGTAAAGAGTTAATCCTCTTATAGGACAACAGGATCTTCAAAGCTTGCTGAACGCACTCATTATGGACTTATTGGCAATATTGAGCATACCTTACAGCACTACAACCTTCGGGAGAGAAACAGAGAAACCGTATTCTGCAATTTTAAGTTTTGCGGTTTGGGTTTCCAGATTTTAGGATTCATGCTCCCTCTGAAAGCTCGATATAAGATTATATTTCCTACGAAGTACGAGCCAGAAATGTTCATGCAGACGATTGAACGATTCAAACCTACTTTGTTGATACTCCCTAAGCATCTGGTACGCGAGCTCCTGGAAAAATTCGACAAACCCAGCTTCCCCAGCGTACAACATGTCCTGACCGGCGCTGCGATCATCCCCTATGAGATGATCGACAAGTGGCAGCGACTACATGGATCTCAAGTGCTGCATACATATGGAATGACCGAGTAGGTAGACCTTATGCTATCGTCCTTACTTTACGCAGAGCAGGACTCACTCCGTTCACTGCACCAATGCAGGGCAGGTTTCTATACATTCCCAGATCCAACCCAGGTGGTAGAGGATGCCACAACAGGAATTCTGCTTCCAAATCTGGAGGCGAAGATAGTTGGAGATCAGGGCGAATTGCTAAGCAGAGGCCAGAAAGGACATGTTTACATTCGGACCCCATTTGCCATGAAGGGCTACTTCAATAATCCCGAAGAAACTGCTCAGACCATAACAGACGATGGATGGATTAAGACTGGCGACATTGGCTGGGTTGGTGAGCGCGATCAATTTTATATTGTTGGTCGCCAAAAGGTATGTCCTTCTCAGTTACATCCAAATATATGCGCAGGTTCTAAATGTTCTGCTACATATACTCAGGACCTATTCAAAACCAATGGCTACAATGTTTCTGGAGCTGAGATCGAGATGGTTATCTCACAACATCCGGATATTACCGATGTCGCTGTTATTCCAGTCACGACGTAAGGATTGAATGTCTCCCTTACCTGCTACTTGTCGTGCTGATATTGCTCCTCTCGTATAGGGATGGAGACGAAGAACCCATTCCTCGTGGCTATATTGTCAAGTCGAAAGACTCACCCTTAACCATCGACGAATTGATGCACTGGATGCAGACAGAACTCACTCCACGCATGCAACTTCTTGGTGGTGCAACCTTCATCGACGAAATTCCAATCTCGAATGTAGGTGGGCCGTGTCTTGAGACTCAACCAATTGCTCACACTTAATCTTCAGGTTGGAAATAGCAAAGTCGACCGTCGGAAACTGAGTGAGTTTGCCGAGAGAGAGATGCAGGCACTAAGCCATGCAGAGCAGGAGGCGGACAAGCCAAACCAGGGTGCTTAAATGTCTGTCTGTCCAATTTCCATTGATCGTTGCTCGTCAGATTCCGGATGTGCAAGAGCTTTACGTTTCTGGAATCGATGAAGGCTGTGGCCGTGTGGTTACATTGGATGATCTGCAAGGGACACGGCACAGATCTTATTTAGAAGCGGGCGGCAGCATGGGAGACTTAACCATGCATTTAATGTTCATTGATGAGACCCTCCTCATAATGGTGTCTAACATTAGTCTGAACAAAATTAGTCTCAATGTTAAAGGCCGCATCTAGATGAATGGCAGACCTCGAATAATGTATTGAAAGTCATTGCTATCTCTGATCCAGTTTGATCACATCAGCTTCATATACAGCAGTATCAGAATGATTATGACCAATATGGAAGTGTCTTAAACTCCTCCACGGGTAATGACCGGCTAATTATTAGATTGATATATACATCTATGCATCGCTGCTCAACCCAAATCATGAAATGTGGCATATTGGCATATCTTCAACATGCCATCTCGTATAGGCGTTCCCCATCTATCACAACATGACGCCGTTCAAAGCCCCTTAGGGCTTGGCAAGCTGCTCCTTACGGAAGAACAACAAGAACCCAGCACTACAATCAATCAATCGTTAGTAATCACACCCCACACACCAGGGAGATGCCAAATCAACATACCAAATAACCAACTGACAAAACAATCCGACCCAGAACCACGCATTAGCCACGGCACTCACCCCAAACGTCGGATCAGGGGAGATAGGCCCCGGGCCCAGTTTATTCGGCCCGAAGCCTCTCGCGGCGATCGTAGCAATAGAACCCAACACCTGAGAACAAATCAAAGTGAAGAGCATATGCGTCCGCGTTAGCGTTTGAAGCAAGATTATGCCGAATCCCAGACCCTGGATGCTATCCAAAACACCCAACCAAAGCCAGAGACTGCGCGATGCGAGGGCTCCCCCGACGTATCCGCCGGACACCCATGGTAGGAAGTATCCGATTCCGGAGATTCCCCACCAGATTTGGGCCCAGCGGGGGGCTCCGAGCCCGCAGGCTATTAGGGGCAATGACCAGCTATGCGCTTTGAGGTATCTGCTGACGATGAAGAGGAAGCCGACCCAGACGAAGCCAAAGAAAAGGATGCAGAGGAGGCCGACTTGCCACGCTTCGGCGTGGGTGGAGGACCAGAGGACTGGGGAATTGGTAAGTTGGGTTGTCAACATTTGTATGGGGAGGGAGGGAAGATGGAAATGGAGACCGGGGAAAGTGGCGAATGTTGGGGGTGGGCTGGGGCAGGGAACGTACAACTCCAATTCCGGCCGTAGGGGGCACTAAGGAAAAAATTCTGCAGGATGACGAAAACAAAGTTCCAAAGCACGATCTTTCGACGAAAGACTGCTTTGTAGAACGAGGCGATCTTGCCCGGGGCCTGATGGTAATAATTAGGCAATCCGCGGAAGAGGAGGAATCCGATGAGAGTCACGACTAGAGCAATCGGGTAGCAAATGGCACTAATTGAAGAAGTTAGCAGATGCCATATGAGATAGCTCATGAAGAACAAGAGAGAGGGGACGTACGTCATCTTCCAAGAGCCAGCCACTCCACTTGTTGTCGTTGAAACGCCCTCACTAGAGGCAGTGCTCATGGATGATCCCCAATACCAAAGGGCAATCACATATGCTTGTTGCAAGCCTTGAACAATGCAAGCCCGGAAGATCCAAACCTCCATGGGAGCACCACCTTCGTCGCCGAAGTTCAATGCGAAAAACAGGGAGCCACTAGCAGATGCGACCGCATACGCGCCGCTCCCGATATTCTGGATCCAGCCTCGGTTGAAAGAATTATCGACCCAATGGGCGGAACCTATAAGAACGAATGCGATGCCGTAGAATAACCACGGGAGGGACAGACAAACGACGGACTTGAAATAGCGATAGATCAACCACCAGCAAATAGATGCAATAAGGTAGGTCGTTGCAATTCCGTATAGTTTGACTGCAGTTTCACCGACCTGCCCTGTCAAGAGTGTGATTTGGTAGGAATTGGCAGCGAGGATCTGGCCTAGTGCCAGGAAAATGGAATATACCGGCCAGTTACCAATGCGGATCTGCATCCAAAGCCTGATACCAGCAGGGGGGCTGTAATCCTTGCCGAGAAGGAACTCATCATCAACTTCCGATCCCTGTGTATGGGAGCTCTCAGCGTTGAAACTGGACCCATCTTCCCTTGAAACGACGGAAACAGATCCCTGCTTATCACGGAAGACTGAGGGTGCTGGTGACTTTAAGCGACCCAACTTGGCGTCGTGGAATCGTTCAAACCACTCCTTCTCACTCTTGATCAAGAATTCCTCGATACAATAGTCTGTTTCAGAATTGCTACCCTTAAGGTTCTGCAACTTTTGCTCGAAGATGTTGTAATACTCGCCTGTGCTGTCCGTGAAAAACGGATCCACCTTTTGCAAGCGGAAGTCCTTCTTCTGTCCCACCACCATATCGACAGAAAGCAATGATGCCGTACTCATCCGGTTGCTAACATCCCTGAGACCAGCCGGGGGCAACAGGCTTTGCTCAGGCATTTGTGGCGAGCCCGGTGTTCCAGGTACAGCCAGGGCTTGGCTATCGCGTGAGAAGTGAGAGCTGGTTATGGCCGTAGACCCCGGTCGCTGAGCAGCTTGCATGCGACGTGCTGCTTCCAACTCCGCAGAGGTGGGAACATATTCATTGTCCGGGAAATCATCACCCTCGACATCGGTAGCCACGTCTTCGGGATGTTCCTCAGTCACGGATAACTCATCATGGGAAGAGTGAGAACGTGCAGCACGAGGTCTATGACCCGGGCCAGAACGAACACCAAGGGAGAGTTTGCGTTGTAGACCAGAGACTGGTCTCTCCGTAGGATCAGACAGGGCAGCGAAGTCGCTGAGTCGGTTAAGGTTGGTGTAGCTGCCCTCGCGGGAATGAAGCATGGGTGTCTGCGTGCCCGATGAAGGCCAGAAAGCGCTCGACGGCCTAGATGACACGCTGTTGCCCTGGAAGGCGCCCGTGTTAGGGGTCCGAGGGCGCCCGTGGCCTTTAGCTGTCTTGGTATGGACCTGGATGGATGTCGTTTGGAGGATTTCCAAGTCCTCCACCCATTGCGCGACGGGGAATCGCTGCTTCGCTGAACGAGCCCGCATTTTTGCACGAGTCGACTGCTTGGATTCCAACGCGGCATCAATCGCTTGTCTGAACTGATCCAGAAGATGATATGTAGAGGTTGATTCGACGTTATACCACCATCCAGGCATTTGTCCCAGTCCACCAACGCGGGCTCCCACGCCTAATGCACCCTTTCTACCGAATTCTACCGCCACAAGACCGAACGGTTCATCTCGGGAGGGAATCAAAGCGAACTCTGCCCCCGAGAATATGTACGGCGGAAGGGCAGTGAACTCAGGGCGTGAAAAGACTCGACCAGGATAGAGTTTCATCATCTGATCGAGCTTGAGCGCAGCGAACTTTCCGTATAGATCAATAACAGGGCCGACGCAGATCAATTGGACCTTCGGATTGGCTTCAATAACTGAAGGCATGATATCTGCAATGAGGTCGACACCTTTTTGCATGGACCAACGGCCAACGAAAACGAACAGCTCAGCGTCAGGGTCCTGGTTGAGACCCGCCCATTCCTGCGCCTGCAGTTTAAGCGCACCACGACCTGCTTCATAATCCGGATCGACGGCCACTTCGCCGCGTTGAACTGCCATGGCTTGCTCCTTGCTCCATTCTCCCAAGTCCGAGGGGTCAGGATTGGGAAGGTTGCCGACTTTTTGCAATCCCCAAAAGATGGGGTACCGGGCGTAGGAGCGCTTGCCGTACTTTTTGGACACGCCGACCGCGCCAAAGCCACGCTGGTGGATGCGCAGATAGCTGGCTCCAGCATGCAACAGGTTGAATACCTCACCAAATTGCACATACTGCTTCATAACATCCGCACTGAGGTTGAAAACTGACTGTACCTCTTCACGTTCGGTAGCTGTTCGGACAGGCCAAAGACCCTGGAATTCTGCGTTGTGTAGGGAGAGGCAGACGGGTATAGTTTCCGGGAGCAAGTAAAGGGGCGCCAAAGAGCCATGGTAGTCGTTGATATGGTACAGATCAATAGGGAAGCGCTTGCATACAGCTGCAATACACTGATTCCATGCTGAATAATAGACCGCACTTTCCAGATCGTCCATGCGCGCGGGATACGGGTTTGATTTCGTTTGTTGGCGGAAGACCGGAGCATCGAGGAGGATATAGGTGATGTTGTTTAGGTAATGATATTGCACTTGCACCTCATATTCCGTGCCCATAAGTGTTACCAGAATTGACTCAGCTGGGGTGTCAACAGGGTACTCGACATCTCCCACGCAGGGGACCACCCAAATGAGATCCTGGTGGCTAAGGGTCTTGCCCATCAACTGAGCCATCACTCCAAGACCTCCAATTTTGATCTTTATCGCCCAGTCTTCGATATCGTACTCCATGGTGGCGATCAAGACCATGCGACGCTTCCCAGCGGCTGCAGCAGCGCTAAAAGGGGTGGCAGTTTGGAGCAAGCCTGATTTATTGGCCAGTCGCATTATGGGGTTGAGACGGTTATACTCCCCACCTGGAGCTTTCTTTTCGAACCTTCGGCGCAGGGCAATTGCGAAGCCAGACTTCTGGTCCACACCGACCTGGTTGAACTTAACTTTGTAGAAGGACTTCATGAAGACCCAGAAACACGCCGC
Organism: Aspergillus tubingensis; assembly: GCF_013340325.1. Classification (NCBI taxonomy): domain Eukaryota; kingdom Fungi; phylum Ascomycota; class Eurotiomycetes; order Eurotiales; family Aspergillaceae; genus Aspergillus; species Aspergillus tubingensis. The sequence goes on along the minus strand of NW_023336279.1, from coordinate 658,487 downwards.
AGCTGAAAGAGGAGGCACGATCCAGAATAGCACATACATCGCAATCTGTGTCGCTTGATGTCCTACCGGTACCAGTTGGAACTTCTGAGTGGCATCGTCGATGATCAGCTTCCAGGAGATGTATGGCGAAGGCGGATGCGATGTAATATTGATCACAGTTTCGGAGAGGGATGATGGAGGCATCCGGTCAAGGACGGAGTCGTTATCAGCATCGCCCATTACCCATCCTTCATCCGGCGAACCATCCGGGTTCATCCCCCAGATGCTGACCTGCCCGATTGCTGGCCACTCATAAGTGAAATGGTACTTCCACAGCCCATCCTCTGGATCCAGGTGTATCTCGCTCTCCAAACCAGCGTCGTAGCCGTATTCATTGTAGGGACCTTCCCAGAAGATGTGGGGAAAGCGTCGAGGGCCTTTCTTCCAATCTGTATCGCCTTCCTGCACGTAATCGCTGCTACCCGTCCATTTGCTCCAGTATTCAGCGCGGACGTGGTACCCCTCCCAAGCTTGCTTGCTCGTGCCGGACCACGATAACTCTGTTATGGTAGTGTTTCCACCCGTGTAATCCATCCAGTCTGAATAAGAGGACCCCCAATTCGTGGAATATCGCCACTTGTCTGCACCAGCAGCGTGATGTTGGATGTAAAGCGAGCCATTTTCGTATTTGTGAAGCAGGCTGGTGGAGTAATTGGCGGTCGTGTATATCATGGGGTTATCAATTTGACCCACTCGCAGAAGAAAGTGATCAACAGAATCGGTGGTCTCGTTTTTGTAGGAATTAGTGGCGTTGTTCACGGTTATACGATGAATACCATTGTACACGCCAGTCAAATTCCCCTGCCATACCCAGGCACTCGGGATAAAACCAGACCAGTCGCTGCCGGTCTCGTTGAGTGTGGCGGTCTTGCAACTGACACTGTCTGTGTCTATTGTTGGGGTTTTCCCGGCCTCAGTAGAAGAGTTGACGTAGATGGAACTCGTCACCGAATCACAGTTCATGGCCTCGGAGAAGTAAATCTTGATTTCAACCGATTCATCCTCATTCGGTGCAACGGTGGATCGCACGGGCGCATCGTGCCCCGGGGACAAGGCTGTGATCATAGGCCGAGGCTTGGTAAATTTAGCACGTGGGACATACGCGCGGAACTCGTAAGCCTTCATCGTCATGTTGGAAAGACAACCGTTATAGGCCGTAGATCCATTGAGGCCAAGCTTTTGCGGACTGCTGCTCAACTCATGTTCATCGAAGGGGTAGAAAAGGTTCTTGACCCAAGTGCCGGTGTCGAAAGGAGAAATTAATGCGCTGTCATTGTCACTGCAATCGAATGTGTAGTCGATTGTCCGATTAGTGTTATGATACACCAACCAGACCGGCTGGTTGTTGCCGGTTCCCAAGTCCTGGAAGTCAGAGCTGATTCCACGGTAAACTGACCAGAGACCGGTTTCAGTAGCTGTTCCATTGGATCCTGGGTAGTATACATATTCTGTATGGTTGGACAGTTTGGTGACATTGAAGCCGTCGTTGAGCACGGGGAAGTCGATGCGCAGCTGGTACATGTGTTTTATGATGTTACGAGCTGGATGGGAGGGATCCCGATGATCATACGTTACTGTAATATCCTCGCAAGCGTGACGACCCCTTGTAATAGGCCAGTCATAGAAAGTCGAGGAGTCCAGAGAAAAGCATCCGTGCATGTGCCAGGCAACGGCCGGCGACATGGACTGGCGTCCAAAGATATAATTTGACGCAGTAGCATCCAGGACATAGAATGCCTGTTCTTCTCCCCACAGCAGTAGTGGGATCCCAGGAAGAAGCAAGGTAGTCACAAATTGGCCAAGCAGCTGGCGTTCGGTTCCCTTCTCCAGCGTTGGCCAGCGGAAGACATCTTGATTGGTGACACCATACATGTGTCGGGGATCGAATTCACCTGCACCTATGGTCAGCTTTCTTATCCTTTCTATTTCCTTGGAGCCCGTGGCAATAAGTTACCAGTATTAGGGTTGAGGAAATCGTTCGACACCAACATCTCGTTCCAGGCATTGATGAAATCCACCGATACATCGTATCCGGCGGACAAACTGCCATCCATCCCTAGGAACCGCTCGAGGTTGCGATAGATCGAATAATGAAATGCGGCGCCATCGATGGCATTCATGCCCTCCTCTCGCAGGAAGTATTGCGGCTCCGAGGTATTCGTGAGATTCATGGCAGCCTCAATCGAAGATGGATACTGATCAGGTTGCCGACCACGCCCCAAATAGACTGATCCGAAGGTGTTTCCACCAGTAATTTCTCCGGCTATGAAAAAATTCTCCTTTCCTACTGCCCGGGCGCATTCGCGATAAGCAGCTGACATATCACCCAAAGCATCAACTGTAGCCTGCGTGGCTTTATCGTAGCGGAAACCATCGATGTCAAGCTGGTATATCACCAGACACGAATGGCGAATCAGTCTGTCTCGGACTGACGGGCGCCACTCACGCAGGCGGTCCTGCACAGAAGCAAACTTGGCCAATTCTCGCTCCCAGTCTGGAAACACTCCGAAGGCCTCGACATCACCGTATTGATCGAAATCACTGTCGTAGCAGCCAACCAGGGAGTCGGTGACCGTCTTCTGGACGGGATAACCATTTTCATACCAAAATCGGGGATAATCGCACGTCTCGTTATAAGTGTTACCAAAATCGAAATCCACGTATCGCCGAGCAGTCTTCCATTCGACTTTATGCTCGTCCACTGTAAAAGGTGCCGAGGTATTTAGGTAACCCTCGAATCCGATCAAATCTCCCATTCTATGGAAGCCTCGTTAGATACATTTCTTAAAACTGTGATTGCCCATCGCATGGGAATTAGCAATGGGGGACAATAGGAGCACATACGTCGCAAGCGTGTTGTCGAAAATAACGTACATGCCACGATTGTGGATCTCGGTGATTGCATGTCGCCATTGTGCTAGATTTCCGTAATGTCCGTCCAGCAGAGTAGTGTCCAGTGCCGAATAGCCATCGTATCCCCAGGGTTGGTTCATGAGAACTGTGCCAGCCAGATAAATCCCCTAGAACCCGAACTGATCAGCAATCGACCTCACCTACCCGATTTCCGACAATCGGATTCCGTTCCCTTGACCGACCTTGATGCCCATTCCCTGCAAATAATCAAGCGTATCGATAAGACCAACTACATCTCCGCCATGACGCATCTGTGTTGACCAAATATCGTGTTCCCATACTGAATTGTTGTAATTATCGTTCGTCGGATCTCCGTTCACAAAGCGATCAAGCATCAGGGTGTAAAACGGAAATCGCCAGTTATCCGGAGATGGAAAATAATCGCCGGTGTGGTTTGGCCATTGACCCCAATAATCTGCAGGATTTGTCGCAGTTTTGTTCTGGTTCAGATTGTAATCTGCGAGTGATGCATTGTAGGGCCAAGCGACAGCCTGCCATGCCGTGGAGGCAAGGACGAGGCCAGCGAGCACCCGCTTCATGTTGTGCTGAAGCGCAACAGGCCTCTTTTCGCAGTTCAATCACAAAAGGCCAAGCTTTTCTACGAGCCAGTCATAAGTACGCACTTTCGAAAGGCTTACAGAATTCGAGACAGAAAACGAGAGACAATAATAGGGGTGCCTTTTTCTGAACAAGCAAAGCTAGACAAAGACCAAGAGTGGCGACCGAGTGGTCCGGAACGAACGGCGTGTAGAGGTGAAAACGAGTGAAGAAGCAGAATGCAAACGAAGGATGAACAATTGGGCGGATGAAGTCTTCAGTTGGGAATGGTTAGGAATAAAAACGACGGAAAGAAATTAAAGTAAGACAAGTCAGAGGAAACGAAGAAGCCAAATATGGGGGAGACCAAAGCCAACTGCGCCCCCAGCAAAAGAACGACTGATAAGTGTTCTCGTGGCTTCCAGCTTGTGTCCATCACATATCGATAAGGCGACTTGCCCCAGTGATAAGTCTTGGCCAGGACTGGCCTATCCTGCTGGGCCTAAATCGAGCCACTGATTACGAGGCCATACGTACTCTCCAGGTGTTCCGCACGGCCTCATGGCAACATGATTTAGTACCCACGCCCGAACACCAAATTTAGCCCGGTCAATCCTCTGATCATCCGAAATCTCAATGTCAATCTCAAGATCGAGGGCATACGGAGTAGATACTGGGCCCCCTTCTCCTGGCTCAAGTCAGGCACTACACAAACTGGCTTTCCTGCATGGTGAACACACCCAAACCCCGCCCGGATAGATTATGGTGGGAAATTGGACAGCTGCCTGGAGCCAACGGCGTGGCAGAATTTTCCCTGCAAGTCCGAGTGGCTTTTTCGGATGTCAGGTTTAGGGGCTGCTCTATTTCGCTGTGCCTGGCCGGGCTCGGACTTATGATTTTAGCCGCTTGGCCGGCAAAGCTTCTATTCGAAGATAGTGGCCGAGTGGAGATGACCACCGTCCTATGAAAGGCTGTTGTCGGCACTAACCAGGAACTAAGCAGGAACTAACCAACAACTAACCACAAACCAAGGCATCGACTCCACTGCATCCAAACATTATGACAAGGCATGTGGGGGCCGGCCCGGCAGACTTACGCAATTGCCACTGGACCACGCATGGCCTCGTCACTATCACACCAATCAGCTGTTTGACGCTTGAACGCTCTCCCAGCCGAAAAGTGGGAAGTTAATTTGCCTTGTCCACTTCACCCTCCAGCGTAGCCCTGCCCTCACGATAATCAGTCAATCTCCCGCGACAATCCCAGGGGATCTTCGTGTTTAACGCTGCTACCCGTTCTCGAATGTTCGGGTGAACTGGAGTACTAGTAGAGTATAGTACCATCGAGCGTTACAGATTTAGATGTCGTCTTTATTTTTGGTTCTCGTTGGGTGTTGACTAGTATGATGGATAGGGCTCCGGGCACACGATGTGACCGAGGGTGGGGGAGAGACTACCTATTTATGGTACTTCCGGCTTCGACCGGCCTTTTTCTGCAGCCCCCGGTCTGGCGCTCTTATCTCTTGCTATAGCTATCGGGGGTTCCGCCCCCCTGAGTCGCGTTGCTTTGACTTGTCATTCTTTCTTTTCCCCGTTATTGCAACGGGAACAGCGTATCCGGCCTCAACATCATGCTCAGCGGCCCGTTTGGCTGGATCGCGTGAAGTTGAAACGCTTAAAACACATTCGTTAGAGTAAGCTGTTGCTTGTCATAATTCATTCGGTCACCCTAAACCCACCCAACGGGAAGCAGAACCTCCACAAGGGGGCATAGAGGGTAGTTACGGCCAATTATGTTTCGAAAATTCTCTTCCCTCCTGGGCCAACGGCTCATGGCCGTCTGTCTCCTGTGCTGGTGCGTTTCGCTAGCGACAGCCGCAAGCACAGAAGCATGGAAGACGCGATCCATCTACCAGACAATGACCGATCGGTTTGCCCTCACCAACGGCTCGACCACCGCACCATGCAATACAACGGAAGCCAATTACTGTGGCGGGTCTTGGCAGGGGACGATCGATAAGCTGGACTACATTCAAGGCATGGGGTTCGATGCTATCATGATCTCCCCTGTAATTAAAAACATTGCGGGGCGATCTAAGGACGGGGAGGCCTACCATGGGTACTGGCCTCTGGATCTATACGAGATCAACTCTCATTTCGGGACCCGGGAGGAGCTTTTGAAGCTGAGCGAGGAGATCCACGCACGAGACATGTACTTGCTGCTGGACGTCGTCATCAACAACATGGCTTACATGACGGACGGGGAGGATCCTGCGACAACTATTGACTACAATGTCTTTCCTCAATTCAATGGATCCTCATACTTCCACCCTTACTGCCTCATTACGAACTGGAACAACTATACGGATGCCCAGTGGTGTCAGACTGGTGACAACTACACCGCACTCCCGGATCTCTACACAGAGCATACCGCGGTGCAGGACATCTTAATGGACTGGAGTAAATCGGTCATTAGCAATTACTCCATTGACGGGCTACGAATCGACGCTGCCAAATCCCTCACTCCCAGCTTTCTGCCTACATATGCGGAAACCGTGGGCGGATTCATGACGGGCGAAGTCATGGATTCGAATGCCACCAACGTGTGCAAGTACCAGAGAGATTACCTGCCAAGTCTTCCCAACTACCCCCTCTATTACTCTATGATCACGGCCTTCTTGAACGGAGAGCCTGCGACCTTGCTCGAGGAAATCGCAACGATCAACGATCTCTGCACGGACACGTTCGCAATGGTCAATTTCATCGAAGATCAAGACGTGGACCGATGGGCCTACATGAATGACGATATCATGCTAGCCAAAACTGCACTAACCTTCATGATGCTCTACGACGGCATTCCCTTGGTCTACCAAGGTCTGGAGCAAGCCATTGCCTATTCCAACCGAGCGGCCCTCTGGTTGACCGATTTCGACACCAATGCGACGCTGTATAAACACATTGCGAAACTCAATGCCATCCGCAAACATGCCATTAACCTTGATTCCAGTTACATCAACTCAAAAACATACCCGATTTACCAGGGAGGTAGCGAGTTGGCTTTCTGGAAGGGCACCTACGGACGCCAAGTCATCATGGTCTTATCTACGGCGGGCTCCAATGGTTCGGCTTATACTTTGACGCTACCTATGAGCTATGGGGCTAGCGAGGTGGTCACGGAAGTGCTGAACTGCGTCAACTATACGGTCAACACCTACAGCCAATTGGTCGTGGACATGGACAAGGGCGAGCCTCGAGTCTTCTTTCCCGCTGCAATGATGCCGGGAAGTGGGCTGTGTGGCTACAATACCTCCAATGTGACGTATTCTGAGCTGAGGCTTTCTGCTGTGGGTTCTTCGTCGTCTGGTGGAAGCCACTCTGTCATACCATCTGCTTCTGCTTCGCTTTTCATGGCGCTGGTTGCTTTTTTGGCATTCCGGATATAAGTTTTGTCTTTTCTACTCAGTTTGATACCAGCAAATTACATAATGCCCTATGAATATGTACACGTTTTTGAGAGCGAGAATATATATTTCGACATTAAACACAAACACGTCCTTAGTTTTATTTTGTCCTGCGATAATTATCTATCAAGCATCTCGAAGCACAGTCTCCTCAGCCCGCATACATGCCCACCTCCAACAATTCTTCCACAATTTCTCCTGTGCCTCATGATCCTCACTAATGGCCGCAGGCGCCCCTTCCTTCGTCCCAACATAGTACCCCGATTTCCCTCGGAACTCATCCCCAACACTCACAGCCACTAAATCCCGCCCAGCATCCTCAATGGTGCGAAACATGGTAGTTAGATACCGCAGAACCGGCATCAGAAACTCAACAATCCTAAACGACCACCGCGCCGACCTTTTCTGTCCCGCCTGCGCCCTCGAACTCGGAAGACCGCCTGGGTCCATGGCAAGCGCAGTAATGCCGGACAACTGATCGTCCTGCAAAACCCAACGTCAATCCTTCCCCTTCTCCTATGGGGAATTAAAACAACATACCTCTTTCAACCTGCGATTCAAATCCATCGCCAGCGTAACATTCGCCAGCTTTGCAGTACCATATCTCTGGAACCCTTTATCATGCACAAGATTTTCTGGATCCGGCGGCGGACGCACCAAATCATCAATATTCTCCGGAAACCCCGGCCTCAGAGAACAAAGCGGGTTGGGTTTTTCGGGGTAGTGGGTGACTGAGCCAAGGAGGACTATACGTCCGGATGTCTTGTTCATGCTATCGAGAAGTTTCAAGATCAAGAGGTAGTGAGACAGATGGCATACTTGGAAGGTAGCTTCGTAACCATCCGTCGTGAAGACCTGTCCTGCTTCGAAGGAGAAGGTGGCGGCGTTGCAGATGATTGCTGAGATGGGTGGAAGCTTCTTGGAGGTTATATTGTCGGCTAGTTGATCTGCGAAGGAGCGGACGCTGGCAAGGTTGCCGAGATCGAGGGCCTCCAGGTGGAAGTTCGCTTTAGGGTAGCAGGCAACTAGGTTGAGGAGTTTCGCGGTGTTTGGGTCTTGGTCTGGAGAGGGGTTCCGGACGGTGGCGATCAGGGCCATATGGGGATGGAGGTATAGTAAGGCTTGGATGAAGCCTAGGGCAAGAGAGCCGTTTGCGCCGGTGATAAGGACTGTTCCTTCCATGATGGAATCGATGGATAACCTGAAGACTTGAGTTCAAAGAGGGAACGATATAACGAAGTCTGATGAAGCAAGGGGAGGACATGATGCTTTTATATTCGTCCTTCATGCCCCCTTTCCTAGTACAATATCTCTCATACATGGCAGAATCTATCTATACGACATCAACAGTGCACATTGAGCCAATCACGAAGCTGAGTCTATCCAAAATAAGCATTAAGCCTCTTTGAGCAGGCGCAGGTCTTGGCAAAGTTTGATAATAGATGCTTTGTCAGCCATGTCAGCTGCCCAGCTTCATCTCAAAATGTCATCATAAACATTGTGTGGCTCACCCTTGAGAGACAATATTTCATTGATTGTCTTTTCTACAGGATGGCTGAGCGGGAACTACCTTTTATCAATGTCACGCTTGTTCCGAAAGAGAAGGCTACATTGACAGAGTCACAACAACGGATTACTCGCTCACATGCCGCTCGCTCTGCGCATGCCCGCGTCCGACATCGGCGGATGATAGAGTATCAGGCACAGAAGCGGGGGAGGAGAGACACACGAGACAGTGTATTCAGTAGTTATCCTAGCTTCAGAGACAGTGTATCACCTGGAGTTGTCACAATCCTCTCGGCTGATAGGCGAGACCCTTTTCATAGCTTTGCTAGGGGCTTAACCTCATTAGAGCAATTTCTCTTTGATCATTGTATGACCTCCAAGTCCAGAAGATACTAAGTTTGCTAATCTATGGTAAAGACGTCAGTGTCGTCATCCCTCTGATGCGCTGCAATGAGAGCGCGATCTTCTTCGCGCAGCGCATGATCAGACTCTGGGTTCCTACTGCGATCACCGAGTCAAGTCTTCTCGATATCATCTTGCTTGCTGCATGCCGTCACTTGTCTATTGCATATGGACAGGGCTCTCAGGAACAGCAGCATATCTTCCAACAATTGACTCTTCATTATAAATCCCAGAGTCTGCATGCACTAAGGCATGCTATATCGGCTGAGATGCCGTTACTGAGTGACTCAACGGTCGCGAAAGCTATTATGCTAGCGTATGACGAAGTAAGTTCTTTTACTTCGACCTTTCGCGGAGAGTGCTAATAGTGTATAGTTATATGTTCGTGATACAAAAATGCTCAAGCATCACGTCGACGCAGCAGTGGAGATGGTCACACTGAAAGGCGGGCCCCAGACACTTGGACTTGATGGACTTATGGAACACTTTCTACTAAACCTGATTACGAAGACGAGAGGCGACTTAGAACTGCATATTAGGACACCCTGGTAAGGGTGAGAGTGTTAGGGTTCGTTGTATCGGTTACTATAACAAAAATACCAATACCCCTAGATGTATAGGTTCCCGATCGGCTATTAACCATAGGGAAATATTTCCATTCATGTTTTTCGTGTCATATTAAATAATACTTCGTAAGACAGAGGGATCTGCTCTCTGGCTGATGTCAGATGATAGCAGTGGTCCACCCTCCTCCGCAGATCCACTTTTGTCCGCAACTCAACCGCGACGCATAAGCCGGAGGCTAAGAACTTCAAGACCCCGCAACCAGCGCAGTCGAATCACTATAACGACAGCGGACTTAACCATGTCCCTTCGAAAAACATCTTGTTTATCATGTGTTGCAGCAAAGCGTCGGTGCGACCTGGATAGGCCCACTTGCGCCCGGTGTCGGAAGAAGAACGCTGCGTGTCAGTACCCATATCCGCCTCCACAGAATACACAGGATCAGATTGCAAATGTCAGCACTGCAAGCGACTCAGGTATCTTGGGAGTCAGCGACATCATGATTGTAGATAGCTGCATAGACCGATCTACGATCCTCTATCCCGGAGAGGAATATATCGACCCACTGCAGTGGTTCCCGGACGGTCCGACGAGCCCCGCTCAGGCCTGGGCCATAGAACCGGATGAGTGGTTGTCTAACACAAGGGCAATAGATGGACTATCATCCTCCTTGCTGCCACGGCTGGAACGCAGAGTCTTGGAGTTTTGGCCCCGTGTTAATGATACGCAAACCTGGCGATTCTGCATCCGAACATTTCTAGGCTATGTCGATCACTTCTTGAACACCGGTACACTGCCTCTCATTGAGTCACCCACCGATTCTAAAAGGGAACTTTCTCCTATTCTCCGTGAAGCCTACGGAGTGTGCGCCGCATATCGCACCTGCCAGCATGCAACCCAGCCTTTCTACCTCCAGCTGTTGAAGGCAGGCGTCAATAATGCGGGTATGGGTAACCTACCGCAGGCGGAGCTGCAGGATCAACTGGATCATCTCCAGGCCTTGATTCTCTACTTTATTCTCTTCCTCGCGGGTGGTGTTGGTGATCAGTCTTTGTTTATACAGTTGGACTACAAGTTAGCACAGGGCACAGCCGACCTAGAACGCAGAGAGTTGGAACTTCGGCACACATCCTCCCCAAGTCTTTTTAAGAGCAAGGATCTCTGTGAAAATGCCAGGCGACTTATCTTGGTGTCATATCTGGTGCGGGCTGTTCATGCTGTGGTTCACTTTCACAGATGCGACTTTATCAAATATCTGGCTGGGCTGCCGGTCTCTACTCAGTCATACACGAATTTGTATTTTGGGAGTCTTGATGAAGAGCAATTGACTACGCAATCGGCATCCAAAATTGTGTCTTACGACGAGCTCGTGGGTGTCTGGGAACAAGGCGAACTGCTTCATGTAGATGACTTCAAATTCCTTTTGCTGGTTGCATGCAAAGGATTGGACACCGTGCACAGGAACATACTCGGTAGTTGAGTATAGTCAATCTGCGATGAATAAATTTAGCCGGTAGTGATAATGATAGCCTTTCTCTCAGAAGAGTGAATTGCTGGTCAGCATGCTACCTATCAAAGCGGAAGAAATGGAGACTCGTATCCCTCAGAAGATGAGTGGACATTGACGGGGCTATGCGGGTCATGCCCCGGCCAGTTGACAGCCATTGCGGAGGAAAGTGGGTCCCATACAGCCCATCATCACTAAAGATATTGTAAGCTACCCAAATTATTTCTGTATATAAAGGTAGAAAATGCTACTACCCTGGCGTTAATTATGCCCTTCAGTTGACTCAAGACATCTGGTTCTCTTTCAACCATCATATTTCAATATGCAGTCCACCCAAGCAGCGGTCATCACCCTATCTTTAGGCCACGCAGCCTTCGTCACCAACCAACCCATCCCGACTCCCCGGCACGATGAAATCCTCATTCGCACTGCCGCTGTGGCCTTGAATCCTATTGACTGGATGCTTCTTGGAAGCACTCCGTCGCCCAACGCAGTCATGGGCCATGACTATGCCGGCACCATTGTCGAGGTTGGGCAATCCGCCTCAGAGAAGTACAGAGTCGGGGACCGTGTGTGTGGACTTGTCAAGGGAGCAGATAGAACCCGCCCCGAGAGCGGTACTTTTGCAGAGTATGTTGTGGCCAAAGCTGCCGTCCAGATACGCATTCCCGATGGGGTGACTTTCGAGGATGCAGCCACCGTGGGCGTCGGAGCCATTGCCGCGGGACAGTGTCTTTTTGGGCCATCCGGCCTTAATTTGCCATGGCCCCGGTTTCTCACTCCTGGGGAGAATCATGACACCATTTTGATATATGGCGGAAGCACCGCCTCAGGATGCTGGCTGATTCAAGTTGCGAAACTGTGAGTTGTCTCCCTTGCTATGTTCCGGTGAGGGGCAGAACACTAACCATGTACACTTTTAGGGCTGGATACACAGTCCTGACTACCTGCTCGCCTAAGAACTTCGACCTTGTCCGCGAGTACGGCGCTGATGCAGCTTTTGATTATCGCGACCCTGGATGTGCGCGACAGATCCGAGAGCATACAAGCAATACATTGAGAATTGTATGTGATGCTGTGTCAACGAAGGAGTCGGTTCGCATCTGCGAAAAAGCCATCAGTGATGAAGGTGGTTTGTATCATTCTCTCCTTCCAGCAGAAATTAGTCGTGTAGACGTGAAGTCCACTTTCGTCAATTGCTGCACGGCTCTTGGTGAGCCATTCGAGTATGGACCAGATTGCATGGTTATCCCCAGGATGCCGGCAGAATTTGAATTTGCCCAGAGATGGGCTGGCATAGTATCCACTCTTTGGTCTGAGAGGAAGATTAAACCACTCGTTGTTGATAAGCGAGCTGGGGGTTTAAAGAAGGTTCTTGATGGACTGGAGGATTTGAAGAACGGCACCGTTAGCGGCAGGAAGCTGGTATATACGGTTTCGGATGATTAGGCTTTGTTGGTATCGGACGGCTTGGTGTAGTAGCTTCAGGATATTTAAAGTAATTCTCCACGAGCAAGACTCAAGATTCATGGAAAAGAGCCACTAGCAGCTCAGTTGAAGTCAAATCTAGACCTTGCAACCCCAAGACTCAAAGAGGGAACCAATACAGCAATTCCACATCTCGTCAGCGTCTTCCTCCCCATACCATTCCCGCAGCAGCATATCATATATGTACAATATAGCGAAACAGGTGTTCAAATACTCCTTCAAGCGGACTCTAATATCTTCACTCTCCCCCCTCAACGGATCAGTGATACCCTCATCCTTCAAGCTTGCATCAAGACCCTCCTCACATCGTTGCTGCAAAGGCCACATATCCGTAACCCCAAAGTGATTCCAAAACTCCCGATGCGGAACATTCTGCGTCGGGTAATCATAGTCCGCAAGCGCATGACGCGCCCAGTACTGAAATGTTTGCGTTTCCATAAGTGAAGCTACGTTCCCATCATCCCCTTTCAACCGTTTCTCGGCAAGCATAGCATCCATCAGATTGATCATGATATAGATCGTCAATGCCGGCTCCGCAACGAGCTCCACCCCAAACGCATGACCCCAATGGATGTGTGCCAGGGTATGCAAAGGTACCTGGGAATGGCGCGAGAGCGTTATCAGAGCGGAAAAAGCTTCTCGTGACATTTGCCTTGATAGGGGATCATTCTTTCTCGCGCTTGCGGATATGATGATCAGCATTTTGACTGCGTCGGCGAGGTCCCCGTCTCCGCTGCAGTAGCTTGGAGGGTAACTGTCGTCGCTAGACCTAGCGCTGTCCATCCAGTATTGGATGTGTCGGTGCTTGGTAGAGAGGGGGTTATGCAGGGCGGAGTTTTTCTGATGGGGCCCGAGGCCGAATCGGCTCTCTGGGTAGGATAATAGATCATCAGATATGAGGCTGTCCAGAGGGACAGGGTTGAGTGGCTTGGTTTCTTCGGTGCGTGAGAATTCGCGGATCGTCTTGGTAAGGGTGCGACGAAAGTGGTTCAGGTCGGATGACTCCGTGGGTTTATTTCGGGCGAAGAAGTCGGTGCGTCGAGGTGTGAAATGAGGATTGCATCTTATGATATTTATGTGTGCGGCTGCTGTGTTCCATGGTAATTTGTGATCTAGATGCATGGTGGGCGACTGGTTGCCTTGCAGGCAGAGAATTGTTGATGGAATTTTAGAACCTACACACACTGACTTCGTTAGTGCAGGGTCCAATGACATAATGCGGGGCTTTTGGCTTTTAGGCTATTTTTGGTCATGAATTCCCTGAATCTTCTTGATTAAGGTTGTCTGGCTCTGCTCTAGGTGCTCTATCCAGGTAACAAATCGACAGTCCCTAACAACTTCGACTCCACCGTTTTATCCTACACTTACTCAAATTCTTTCTTACTTAATTCAAAACTTAATTCAACTCAGCCACTACATAGTGGTCTAGTAAAATGTAGATAAACTGTAAGAAAATGTTTCGTCTAGAAATCCTTGATGGTATATACTGATCGCGATGTATACAGGTCTATTCTATATAGTCTACTGGAAAGCCTCCAGAGATTCGTCGTTCCACCTATCTCTCGTCAGTTTTACCATATCACGAAAATGCTATAGGTGAACAAGAATAGAACTTACGTCAGGTACTTGCCACTCAGCGAGTTCGGCGCATCAATCACCAACTTAGCCATGACATTACCAGGCTGCTCAGGCTTCAGAAGGTTTCCAGCCTGGTGAACAGAAGTAAAGACAGAATGGAATTGGCGGTCCATAGTAGTAGCAAGATCTTCACGAATCTGTCTCTGGATCTCGGTATCAACCAAACCCGGGTCAATGGACACGGACGTTACATCGGGCTCTTCTTCGCCAAGGCTCAAGGCCAGGTGGTTCATGGCTGCCTTGGTCGCGCCATACAGACCCCATCCCTTAAATCCCGAGACGGATGCGCCGGAAGACGTGAAGACGATCTTACCCTTGGATTCTCGAAGGGCGGGGAGTCCAGCTTTGATCTGTTCCAATGCGTCAGTAGCCAGTAACCCAGAGCCCTTTTCTCTATCAAGTAAACCCGTGGGCGTAACTTACGAAAGCCACCAAGCTAATGAAATTGACATCAAATCCATGCTGCCATTGTTTCGGATCCGCCTCCGCGACGTTGGCAACCTGGCCCAGCATGCCGTGGTTGAGAACCAAGCCATCGAGACGACCGAAGGCCTTCAAGGCCAGGTCAACGGCCTTCTGGCCGAGCGAGAAGTCCGCAAGATCGCCGGTCAGGACCTCAACTTGAGTGGGGTACTGGTCTTTCAGCTTCTGAAGGGGCTCCGCGCTACGGGCCATCACCACCACATTGTGGGATTGAGGTGCCGAGAGGAGGAACTTAGCCGTTGCAAGACCGATACCTATACCATGGGTGGGATATTTAGCGTCGAAGGTCGCATATTTAGATGCCGACATGAGCAATATGTTGTGTTGGTTTCGTACCTCTCGAGGCACCGGTGACGATGAAGGTTTTGGCAGCCATATTGTTTGGAATAGAAGGTGACCTAGGAAAATTCAAGATAATGAGGAAACGGAGGGAGAGAACGGAAATGGATGAGATGTAACTTATTCTACAGGGGAAAATATCAGCCGATGATCTGCCGAGCCAAAATCAACCGAGTCAGAAATTAGTTCATTCCGTCATGTAACGGAAAATTTCCGATAAGCGATAAGTACCACACATGCGACACTGACAATGCAGGGTCCGAGTATCCGAAAAGCTGCTTTAGCGTAGAGCATATTAAGCATCTTATGAATATAATCGTCCTACAAAGAACAATAAGTACATACGACCATAGGGTGTGGAAAACAGGGCTTCCCGTCCGCTCAGCCGTACTTAAGCCACACGCCGGGAGGTTAGTAGTTGGGTGGGTGACCACCAGCGAATCCCTTCTGTTGTATGTTTTTGTTTTTGACGCCCTCACTATTTGGTTTGTATTGTAAGTAATTGGAACAATGGCTATCAATCAGATATTAGATTTATTTCAGTGAGTTACTGTTACCTAAGATGCGACCAATCCCTGTCATCATGCTTAGCCTCGCAATATGGAAAGCTCATCGCACGCCATAGCTTGGCTTCCGGCTGACAGTCTAATATCTCCGTCCACTCATAATAGGTTCCCCAATCAATCTTTGACCATGTACCACAGTACACCTAGACGTGAACATGCCTTACTCCTCGTGCAACTTATCCGTTGGAAGAGTGGTTGGTTCCATGGAACGAAGGCTGACAGCCGATAACCAAAGCGGCTTCGGGCATGGAACAACACCATTTTGGGACTTCGTCACATGCCGATACGTCATTCATAAACTAAGAGATGATGGGAATCTTAGCTAGAACATTAGGGACTTACATCTCGCCCGAGGGCCAAGTACTTGCACCATATGCTTCTATGGCACCTTACAATCTCTGCTCTGAATGGACCACAAAGGTGACAACGAAGTGCATGATCGGGTATGTATGACGCTCCCATTTATTGGTATGAATAACATATGCTCATGGTTCCGAAAAGCCGCTTTCTGAGCGCGACAAGCGTATCCTCACTACCTACGGAAGATTGCCCTGTGGAGGCAGTCTTGGCCAGCAGGCAAAGGTACATTTTCAACGTATTACATTCTGGCCACGGCTGAAAACAATCAGAAACGGACCTACTTCGATTCAGGAGATTATGCCCTCTCCGCAGCTCACCGAGTGACCGACAACGGCGATATCCAAACCGGCACCGCTCATCCTGTCCGTGAGAGCATTTCGCACCCCTTCGCACCGGTACCAAGCACTGGCAATGCTGCTAAGGAGGCTAATGATGGTATTTGTGAGGACAAGAGTGCAATCACACAAGTTCCAAGGAGT
The DNA here is from genome assembly GCF_013340325.1 of Aspergillus tubingensis. Taxonomy (NCBI): domain Eukaryota; kingdom Fungi; phylum Ascomycota; class Eurotiomycetes; order Eurotiales; family Aspergillaceae; genus Aspergillus; species Aspergillus tubingensis. The sequence goes on along the minus strand of NW_023336279.1, from coordinate 642,206 downwards.
CCTCTTTCCCGGAATCCGAGCTTCAGTGATCAGGACCTATAAGGCCTGGGGGCAGAAAAACTTGAATTTGCAGGATACCTCGCGATGGTTGTCGGAAACTACCCCATGATGGAAGGACTGGATTGATATGCTTTATTGCATACTATATTGGGGAACACACTGGTTCCTCTTGACGCGTTTTGATATCTGGTCAGTTTCTCCCCAGGATATTTGGTATGTTGCATTGATAGAGGTTGTCTTTGGTTGGTTTATATCCTTTTTCCAGATTGAGCTGTCCTTAGATATGTACGTATCTCGAATTAATTCTCCCCATCGATTATGTGTCATACCATACCCGGTTTTAAATACCGAGTCTCCGGGTAGGCTTGTCCACTTCATCCTCGAAGTCAAGAAAAGGTCAATCGGTGAGGATAGTGTTACAGCTCATAAGCAACTCACTGCAGATATCTGGTTCAACTTTCCGATCCCCCGCTCCCTTGTCCTGCCAAGCTTGGGACAACCAGCAAAATCCCGCCATTGTCCAGGCACTCACCGAGGTCATCGCAGATATCACAAGTTTATAATCCGATAGCATCAAGGTTTCAGACTCCCTCAAGTTTCCGGTACGCTCGCTCCGGCACACGCAATGACGCAGACGCATACTGATCCAGAAAGGCGCGTAAACTGGAACGATCCGATTCAGATACACAACTGCTCGATCGCTCTTGCTGACGATGTCTTGCACAACAATGCCAACACTGACGTAGACCATCTTCAGTCGAGGACTTTAGCGAAGGTGCACAAGCGGCAGCAATGAGGGCGATCTCTTCAATCCTGCTCCATAAGGTTGGCGCCACTAGTGACCGGAGCTGCTCTCCTTCAAGCACAATGACCCGTACATAGTAGAGCTTTACGCTGGCAGCAGCCGTGGCACAGAGTATTACAGACAGTAGAAAAGCGATGATGAGCCTCTCGCGTAGAGGTCGATGAAGTCTCCAGACTATGGGTAATGGCATGATAACGAATATGACGTCGGTAAGGATGCCGATACCTGCCAGCCAGGGTGTTCTATTAGCTTTATATCGTGCCTTTATGAAAATTCATGGCATGTTAGATACTTACCAGTATACAGAAAGCCATATATGTGTAGTTGAGGCGGAGCCCAGCATCTTGCGTCGGGGACGATGTCCCACATGGCACGTAAGGGTCTGCACTGGATAAAGAGACAGATGGTCGAAGCGAGCGCTGCTGCAAGCTGAATAGATACTGTACCCCACAAGATAGCGTGCCATATCTTAGCTCGGTGTAGTGATATAAGTATTATTGCTATTGAAACTCGTAACAGTGCACCTGCCCATATACCCGTCATTTCGTATGTGAAGACGAAGCGCAGGGCTTGGGCTCTGTTGCCTGGTGTAAGATATTTGTCGTATCGACCAAGGCCATAGGAAGCTGCTGCGGCCATCATGGAGTATGCTACAATCTCCAAGGCCTATTTAGATAGTCAGAACTGCTTCTCGGTGCTTGAAATGAGGTAAAACTACCACTGCTAGCGATAATATGAGATCCTCGGCTCTGATCTTATATACTCGACGAAAGCGTGTGTACATTCGAAGAACGTATAAGGCCAGCGCTACAAGCAGTAGAATACCGCTAATAATCAGCGCCCTTGGAGCTGTAGTTGTATTGGCATTGTGAAGAACTTCTGCATTCATCTGGGTAGACGTTCGCTGCTAGTATGGATTTTCATTCTCCGATGCGGTCGCAAAACAGGCAGTATTCTCGAGGCCTCAAAATGTGATCTAAGAATTTCTGACAGCATCCCCAGGGGGGTTCTGTGATATTCGTTCGATCTTTTTCCCCATGTTTACCGTGAATTTGTCTGCTTCGTTTTCCGCGGTTTAGATAGATCCCCGTTCGCAAGCCTAATATTTGCAAAGGTTAGACAAGAATGGCTCTGGTAGCGAGGGTGACGCATAGAACCATTAGGTCCATGTTGAGTTATTTTCCGGCTCCCTTCAAGGCAAAGAGGGACCATTACCGTACAGTCTACTGTTCGTCTTTTTTTGGGTGGTTGTCAACGTCATTAACCTTAAGATATACTGTGACCAGTGGAAGTTACAGATGGAATATTTCTGACTGGTAACATACGTAAGTGGAAGGTATATATTGATTGTGATGCCCTACCAGATTTCGCAACGATGGGTTCAAGGTGTTCGGTGGCAGCATATATATCTTCTCAACGGGAGTTGACATAGCACGAATAACATGTAGCAACCTTGTAAACGCGTTAAAAAGCCGGCATAACATGATGGAGGGAATCAGACCAATTTCTAGCTAATAGAAAATAAAGAGATTCAGTATCCCGTGCATGAAGTGATATGTTTTAGTATGCTCATAGAGAGCTCACAGTGAAGCTCACCATGCCGACCGGCCACTATCAGGGTAAACTTAAGAGCAGCTTCAGCCTGGAATATAGTACACTTGTTAGCATATTATACTTCATCCAATCCTCGATGGTCTAACGGTCATGATTTCCGCTTGTCAATCCCTTTCGGGAACAAGCGCGGGAGACCTGGGTTCGACTCCCAGTCGGGGAGATTTCCTTTTTGTTTTTCATTCGATCGGCTACGTACATATCATCGGCCCACATTTTGAGGCTTTGACCAATTATTGGACTCCATTCCACCTGCTGCCCAATTATTTCGGATGGGGTGGCTGCAACAATAATCCTTAGTGCTAGGACTAGTCCTGGATGCCATTATCTTTGAGGTTCTAAGAAGATTACACAGTTCTATCTGTCCGAACCGTTGTCGTGTTTATACATTTCATATCCATTCCATCCAGCAATAGCATACATACAATTTTCCCGAAACACCCATGGCCTTCCCGAATGATCTCTTACGATACTGTGATCGTCACAATCAGAGCCGACAAGACCCCTGCTCTCGGCATTTGTCTATTGAAAAGGGTCCACACCCCGCTTTAGTATAGCCTCAAACACAAAGGCTTGCTGAATACCGGTTGTTTCGCCGATATAGCGCATGCGATCAATGATCCAAACTCGCTGATATTCCGAAATAGCCATCTGGCCGGCATATAGAAGAGGCCAGAATAGGAGGTAGATACCAGCGATAGCGGGGATCCCATTGCTGACTGTCTGCGTATATGATACACTACCAGATTTTACTGGTAGGTAACCACAGTATTGAGGCACGGAAGCACAAATGTCTGAAACGAGCTGTTGCATTATTATGACTGAGTGCTGATACTGGACAGCATCGTATAGAGAAGTGTCCAGCACACTCTCCAATTGCTGCTTGATCTCACCATGCAAAAGTAACCGACATGTATGGATGTTGTTCCACACACCTGCGACCCATGCATCGGGATACATGTGAAGCTGCATTCCCATGACGAGTTCAGATGTGGTCTCTAGTTCCATGAACTGGAATCGCCAGTCCTCGGGCATGTTATCAGCGAGCGAGCAGAGGTTGCGGTCTATTTCTTTGGCAGATGGAATTATTTTCTCCGGATCACAGAGCGTACGGTCCTTGACCATTGCGCGGAAATAGGACAGTTCTATCATGATATCTGATAATTTCCAAGCAGGATCACTAGTATCCATGTAAGCAGCAGTGTGGCGGTGAAGCTTTACCAATCCCATGGGTATTTGAAAAGAGCGCATTAAGCATGTAACTGAAATGCAGAGGAGGGTTTGACGAAACAACTGAAGCCCGGGACGAGATTGCACAAGTCCCACCCCTCGAATGTCCAATATCGACGCTACACCTTTTAAGTGAGTCTCTCTTTGATAGGGGAAGTCCTCACTCTCACAAGTCAGAGCCTCAAAGGTGTTTAGGAACAGAATCGAGATAATGGTAGCGTTCTTTGCTGCTTCATGGCAGGACAATAAGGCTGCATTGATATGTCGAAGCGCTGCAACGTAATACTGTCTGGCTTTCTTGAGAAGAGCAACATGTTGAAACTTGGTAGCATAAGCTGCTAGCGCAACAGCACGGAGGCTCGCGACAACTCGTTGCTCATTCATGACATCATCGTTAAATGTGGATAAATACTCGAAATGGCCCCGAATGAGGCCGGTGTTATGGAAGGTGTGAGCCGACATGAAGAAACCGATTGCATGAGATTCCGTGGATTGGACTATGTTTCCGCCTAATATGCTCGCAGTTGGTGGGACGAGATTTACTGGCAGTTTAGGACTTTGTATCCTTGCCGTAATACATGAAATTGGCGAGAGAGTCGTTACTTTAGGACATTTGTTTATGTCTGGATTTCCTGGGTTGTGATGAAGAAACATCCGCTCTATAGTGTCACCATACTGTGGACATTTCCACCCAGACTTTAGGCATTGGTTGCAATGCGGTCGCGCCCGGTCGCACTGTTGATTTCACTAAATAAGCATTGACGTAAAGTATAAGAGAATTTAATGATAAAAATATGAATAGAAAGTGAGTCCGATGAGCAGTACCTTGATCTTTCTCTTTCTACAGACCTGGCAGCCTCTCGAGAATCTCCCGTGGCGGACCATTCCGATAGTATCGGCTGGTCCGATACCGGCCGTGGGTAAGTAAGATCGATGTCGTTCATGCAACGGTATTTGGCAAGGCTACATCACATAGGAATTGCTGCACAAAGATAAAGATTATGATGTGGGCAAATAAGTAACTCAGGCGTAAAGCATTACTGAGAAGAAAGACGAGGGAGAACAACAGGAAGAAGATACCCCATCACATGTTCTGTCAGCGCTAAGCCCTTTTGGAAGGTATTGCGAGAGAGCCAATCACAGTGCAGCTAGTGATATAACCCTCTCTGAGTCTTCTGTCTCGGACGATGGATGCTGGTCTTTTCCATAGATCATTTAGCATTATTAGAAATACAGAACGATTTAGCTCATCTGTAGGGGATAAGGGTGCCAGATATAAATATGTGCTCCTGTCCTGACTACAGCAACAGTCTCCAGGCTCTCAAAAAGCACCATCTCATTGACATTTCATAGAGTACAATTACTGCTTATAACCAGTTCCCACAACTCCACACCCCTTTTACTTCTCTTCTGCTACCTCACATTACAGGACCTCTGCTTCTCAATATGTCCGAAGACAAGAAGCTCCTCGTTGTGTTCGGTGCCACGGGCATTCAAGGTGGCTCTGTTGCTCGAGCAATCCTGGCCGATCCTGTGGCATCAAAGCAGTTCAACATCCGGGCAATCACCAGAGACCCTTCCAAGCAGGCTGCCAAAACTCTAGCTCAGCATGGTGCGGAGTTAGTGAAGGTGGGTCACACCCAATTACCCCACTGGACTTGCGGTGCAAGGTCATTGATAAAGACGACGATAGGCCGACCTTGAAGATAAAGACTCTCTTCGCTTAGCTCTCAAAGATGCTTATGCTGTCTTTGCGGTCACCAACTTCTGGGAGACTTTTGATGCTGCCGCCGAGATTAGACAAGGCATGAACGTGGCTGATATTGCTAAGGTAGGACACACTAGTACCTCTGTGGAGATATGCTAACACCAACAGGAGCTGGATGTCAAGCATCTTATCTGGAGCAGCTTACCTGGCATCTCACGGGGTAGGTCACTTTCTTCTCTTCACCCATTGTGTCGTTTTCGTATTGTTGTGATTTGTGGCTAATGAAGGATAGTCACCAATCATAAACTCACTGGCGTGGTGCATTTCGACAGCAAAGCTCGTGTTGACGACTACATCCGTCAACTCTCGATCCCGCACACCATTATCACTCTTGCCATCTATGCTACCTTTTTCTTCGAGATACTGACACCCCTTCCAATAACACCCCCTTCATACGTGCTAGCGTTCCCTGAACCAACAAGCGCCCAGACCAAAGTGCCCATCATTGACCCTACTGCTGACCTGGGTAAGTTTGTCAAGGGTATCCTCCTGAATCCTGGCAAGTCGCTCGGCCAAAACTTTAATGTCGCCGGAAAGGAGTATACTTTCGAAGATATTATCGCCATCGCAACGGGTACGGGTATAGATATAAGCTTCCAACAGGTGGATAAGGAGACCTTCAAGGCCGGAATGGCCGCCAAGGGATTTCCCGACGTTGTTTGTGAGGGTGTATCTCAGGCCGCTCAGTATATCCAGGATTATGGATACTTCGGCGGGGCCGGATTCGAGGAAAGCCACAAGGCAAGTCATTAATGAGATTTGCTTATGCTTGCTCGTACTTATGAACCATACTAACTGCCGTTGCACATTATATAGGTTTTGTTGGAACCCTTGAGTACACTGGAAGATACTCTAAGAAACAGCGCGGTTTTGTCGCAGTTGAAGAATCAAAAGTGATTAGTCGTTAAACAAGGAACTCAGGTTTTCTTGGGGAACAGAAGCTATTAACTTCATTTTCTGGATTGAAGTCCGTTTATTTGGGCATCTGTGCCACAGTTTGGTAACAGCACATTGAGTTCTTTGACTAGCTATATCGATCATTGCAAACATTAAATATTGATTACGAATCTGCAAAATATTATCCAAGTCATATTCCGCAGTCAGGATGATATAGTTCATAGTTCCGGAGTATCAGGAAATATTGGCATACTAGACGCAGTTAGTCAAGGTTACCAGCCAGTAGCTTTTCAATCACCAAGAAACTTACATTTCAGGATAACGATCTCCCACAAAGTTGGCCTTCTGCACCAGATCCCTAATCTCAGCAACCTCTTCGTCACTCAATCTCACATCGACCGCTGCAGCGTTCTCTTCTAGGTACTTAACACTCCGGGTACCTGGAATGGGAACAACCTCCGGACCTTGAGCAAGCAGCCACGCCAGCGCAACCTGCGACGGCGTAGACCCATGTGCATCTCCAATCTCCCTGAACCTCTCCACTATATTCAGGATTCTGTCCATGCCTTCAGAATACCTTGGGATCATGCATCGAAAGTCCTGCTCTCCAAGGTCACTTCTCGACTTGAACTGACCCGTCAATAATCCCCGACCCATGGGACTATACGCCACCACAGCAATGCCCAGCTCGCGACATGTACGAAGCACGTCAGACTGGGGAGACTCGATGTCCAAGCAGAATGGACTGTACTCGATCTGTAGTGCTGAAATGGGATGAACAGCATGTGCACGACGCAGAGTAGCAGCGGAGACTTCGGAAAGACCTAGATAGCGAATCTTCCCTTCTCTGTATCCGACATCTCATGTAAGCAACGTATTATAGCACATTTAATGTTATAGCTTACCTCTTCAACTGAACCATAGCCTCCACAGTCTTCTCAATAGGAGTCACTCCGTCCACCCGATGACAATAATACAAGTCAATAGTCTCAACACCCAACTTCTCCAGGCTCCTCTCACATGCCATTCGGACATACTCCGGGTCAGATCGAATACTTTGCTGCATGCTGGCATCATAGCTAAGACCAAACTTTGTTGCTAGAAAGATGTCTTCGCGCTTGCCAGACCGCTTGAACCACTCCCCGATGATGGCTTCGCTGTCGAAGTAGATGTCAGCCGTGTCCCAGAATCGCTGTCCAATGGAGTGAGCGTGGTCTAGGAAGGCGAGCTTCTCTTCCCGGGTGTTTTGTTGGCCGTATGCACCGGCGATGCTCATGGTACCGAGGCCGACGGCGTTGACCAGGGGGCCATTGTGGCCTAGGTTGCGGAGGGTGGACATTGTTGCGCTGGTTGATTGATGTAAAAGTAGACTTACTCCTAGTAGTAAAATTGGATATAGGCAATTTGAAGGATAGATGAGGGGTAGTAAACGGGATGAAAACAAGAAGAGACGAGGGGGGATGTAAAGCAGATATTTATACGTCGTTTATGGGGGACGTAGAATTCAGCAGCGACTGGATCTCTCGTTTTTCTCCAAGCATCTGTCCCTATTGTAGACCTAGATCCAGAATTTCTGAGGCATAACTCAAGCACAGATGGGGCAATGGTTGGTCAGCCAATCACGAGTGTGGAAATGCGAACCGACCAATAGGAATCGCCGAAGAACGAAGATGGCCAATCCGGCATCATGTTGAATTAGTTATCTAGGATGGAAGCTTTGCATGCACAGTACTACGGGCAGACAAATTAAATTACAAGAATTGGCACCTAGGTACTCAAAAATTACCTAAGCCAATATGCACACCAAAGTCTCGAGTGGATAACGCGTATAGTAGCCACATCTATTCCTAAGAAATGCCTCGGAGTTCGAAGGCCATAAGGCCGACTCTATCCGCCGACTGATAACTGATAAGATATGATATCTCTATTTACGACAGATAATCTGCGCACTGGGAATGGATATCCAAGCATCCTCATCCTCCCCCCACTGACGCCAAACATTAGATATTCTCTCGAGCTCCTCCAACGTCGCGAATCCATTCTCTAGGGCTCCCTTAGCAAAGGCCGACTTCAACGCGCGTTCTTGCCATGTTCCACTCCACCACTGAACCTCTTCTGGCTTCGTAAAGCACCACGCGCTCACAGTACAATCGACCTTCGACTTCTCAAATCCAGCCTGACGTGCCCAGACATGCAAGTACCGACCTGCATTGGGCTCGCCTCCATTCTTTCGAGCTACCCGATCATACAGCTCCAGCCAGCGTCGCAGTCCAGGGAGTTCTGGGTACCACCCAAAGACCGAGTAGTCTGACTCGCGCGCGGCGACAATACCACCAGTCTTGCAGACACGGCGCATCTCCTTCAAAACGTTCACAGGATCTCCCACGTGCTGTAGAACTTGGTGGCAGACAACCACATCGAATGATTCATCGGCGTAAGCCAGGTTGTTGGCGTCACCCGTGACGAACTCGATGTTGTTGATTCCTCGCGATTCGGCGAGCTGTCGGGCGCCTGGTAAGACATCGTCGACCATTTCCAGGCCCGTAACGTAACCGTTCGGGACATAAGTAGCCAAGTCCACGGTGATGGTGCCTGGACCACAGCCGATGTCTAGGATCTTCATGTGGGGTTGAAGGTGCGGCAGAAGGTATTGAGCGGAATTGAGGGCGGTCCGTTGTCCGTGGGACCGGAGCACGGAGGCATGATGGCCGTGAGTGTATGTTGCTGTCTCAGGCATTTTGCTCTTTTTTCTGAAGTATGAATAAAGATTTGTTGATGAGAAATAGAATGGGATGTATTCGTTGCTTCCTTTATAGCTGCTGTGGATGGCTAGCCACGGGCCGATATCGGCGGAGCTGTCGCTCGCTGACTTGGGGTCAACGCGATCGGCATGGTTGCATTTCGGAAAAGGATTCTCCAGCCAATATATGGATGAAGTAAGTTGCAGGGAATGGTAAAGTCTAGGCGGAGAATCACTTATGTTGCATGATCGCGGTATCCTTTTTCTGTAGCTGCGGGCGGACATCGCAGCTCCCGCACAACCATCTCTGGTCGTTGGTGACCGACCCACTTGGGTCATGTTTTATGCTTGAGCTTGAATATGCTTATAATTACGAGCCACTTATGCTTGCTGCTTACTTGAAGTCCTGATCGGCTTATTGAGAGACTAGGCCTGTTACAGTACTGTTTTTATACTCACAGTCTGTTCTGGACTCTTGTCATGACCATCTTAGCCCGCAGCGATACCGGAGATGCTATGGAAATCGAACCCTACATGTTGATTATCCGGCGAAAGTGCCACCTATTGAGGCCCATATCTTTCTCAAATGATGTTTCTTAGACCTTCGGTTTTTGCCTTTTCAGTACTTTGATTTAATTACCACCTTGAGGTTGACACTCTGCTTTTGCCACCTCTTGACGCTAAAACGTTTCGTCGGCTATTATATCCAAACCTGCTTCTACAGTTCCAAATATCACGTTAGCAGCTGAAATATTCCACTAGCCCAGTCCAAGGCCAGGTACCCACCAATAGTACCTCGTATGTCTCTATCATGATTGTGGCTATAAAAGAACGGGTGCCCACTAAGGAAGATGACACTCGAGGCTGTTGCCGTTCATTCCTTTCAGTCATTCTTTCGCACCGCAAGACGTTCTATTCTCCCCAAAAACACACCATTACTTTTTTTTGATCAGTTCGGCCATTGGAATCATGGGGAGAATAATAGCAAGATTCCTGACTGTTCTGCTACCCCTGACTCAATTGACTGCGGCTCTGACCGTCCAGCCAGAAGCAGCAGCCAGGGTCTCAGTTGAGACTTTGACGTCTACCTATATCGACACAGTGACCAGCACAATTACCAGTATTTCAGCTCTAACCACAACCACTACCACCTGTGCTACCCAGTCATATGCGGACCCATTCTGTACCTTGGATGGTGCTTGGTCTCTCGCCGGCAACTGGTTCCAACAATGGTGTTCGGGCGTATCTCTGGAGGGAGGGACGACTGTCACCTCGGCATATTACGCATCGCTATTTGACTGCGAGGTGATATGCTATCAATTAAGTACTGAGTGTAATGGCGTCAATTACAATACGGCAATCCGTGCTTGCTACCTCCTAACTGGCTCACTTACTGCTACTTCAGCTGCCTCTTACAGGGCGGCGATGCGCTTCACCACCAATCCTTGCACGGTTACCGAGACTTCTATCTGGACGGGCCTTTCGACGCAAACATCCACCATCGTGTCTGTTGTGACATACACGTCAACAATCACTACACTTGATACATCATCCACTCAGACTAGTTCTGTGCCAGTTGTGCCATCTTCCACATCTTCAGTCGCAGTATCCAGTTCTATCCCCGCAATTTCCATCACTCGGGTCACCTTGGGAACCACTACTCCCTCGTCGACGTCCACATCAACACCAGTGATACAGTTCTCGTCTGCCTCTGTACCTGCATCTATTTCTGACTCTTCATCTTTCATGACGTCGGATAAGTCATCCATGCCGAACCAGTCATCCGCTGCCGGAAGTTCCTCCATCGCTATTCGACTCAGCAGCTCACATTGGCACTCATCCAGCGATACTCTTACATTTACCCCGAGTTCAAGATTTGCGATGTCTACCACCTCGCGTCTTGCAATCGCATCAAGCTCGGCTTCATCATCTCTACATCCAAGCTCTTCGGTACCGATGCAATCATCAAGCCAATACACAGCATCCTCCGCCTCTGTCCACGCATCGTCGAGCCTGGAGTTAACCAAACTTCCTCAGGCATCTACATCGGTACCATTTATGCCTTCATTTGCGAACGAAAGTACCGTTCTATCGAGCCATTCAACCTCTCCGCAGCCAGCTATCCATACCCACAACAGCAGCCTTTCCGAGTCTGCTTCCTCACTTGAAGGACTCTCTACCACTTCTGCAATCCTTACCACCCAAGTCCGCACTGTGACTTCATGTCCAACTTCACTGACCGACTGTCCTACTACGGATAAGACTACATTCCTCACTACCGAGACCATCGCCGTGGGCACTACAATATGTCCCGTAACTGCTGCCATGGCCTCTCCAACGAGCTTGCAGCCTGCAGACAATGTGTATACTGAGGTTTCGACGGTGTATGTTACGAACATCGTGACAATCAGTGCTTGTGTAAGTGATTGGTATTATTGTTTACTTGGCCTCGATCCTTCAAATATCACTCCAATATCTCTGGGTGTTGCTAATATTCCCGCCAAATTGTCTGTACAGTAGTTCTTGGCAACCTAATTGATAGGTTACTAATGTAATTTATAGTGATCATCGTCTCATTCCTATTATATCCTAATCAACAATTTATTCCTATGCTAGATACTTCATTGACTTTGTCCTTACCCTCCTCACCATCACCCCACGTAACCCATCAACCCCGAAATCACCGGTGGTGCTTCTGCTCCTCCTTCTGCCAGACCTTAAAGTACGTACTCAACAGCTCCGGCATAGAAGGCAACTCCGGCATATCCGACGACGCAAGCAAAACACGCCGACTATTCGCATTCTCATACACAGTCTTCGTCATCGTCTCCGCCTCCCAGTACACCAACGATTCCCGAATTTTATCTTGCAAGAATGTCGATGCGACTTTGAAATGATGTTTCCCATGCGTTGCCACGATATCAGCCCACTCCAAAGCCGATACCCGTTTCAACGGGGGGGACGTAAAATGTGCCACCGTGTCTAGAACCTCATCCCATGTCAGCGTATGGGTTTGGTCAGGGAGGACAAGGTTATAGGCATGGCTGTGGTGACTGCTAAGCGCGATTTCCAGCATCGCTGCGCTGGCGTAGTCGACTGGGATCATCTGGCAGCGGGCGGCCGGGGGAGAGGGGTAGCATCCAACGCGGATGGCGCTGACCATCATATGTTGGAAACCGTCCCCGGGGTTGGCGACTCCCGTTTTGCTGTGGCCGGAAATGACGGGTAGGCGATGGATGGTTACTGGCATGCCGTTTGCGATGGCATCCCAGGCGATGCTTTCGGCCACGATCTTGGTCTCACTGTAACCGACGAGCTTTCTTTCGGAGTCCGTAGTGTTGAGGGCTGGTCTTTCATTCTCGCCGATAAGCTCTCTACCCTCGAGATATGCAGATGTTCCACAGGCTGAAATGCTGGAGGTATAATGCACGGGCTTGAGGCGCTTCGTATTGGCGAACCGAAGAATATTCGAAAACCCATGGATATTGGCGCCACGGAGTTCCGAGTATGAAGGCATGTAGTTGCATTGGGCGGCAAGGTGGAAAATAACACTGGTCCATTGAGCGAAATGTTCGTACTTCTCCTGCCCGAGTCCCAGTGTCGAGTCGGTGAGATCGCCAGGTACCACGATGACTTTAGATTCAGAGTCCAATGACAGTCCGTAGTGCTCCATGTTCTCTTTGATACGTGCCAAGCCTGCTGCGGCATCTGGCGCTCGCACCAAGCATGCAATCTCCTTCACTCGCGGGTGCCTAATTAGAGTAGAGAGAAAGAAGGCACCCAGAAATCCGGTGCATCCGGTCACAAATACCCGTCCTTCAGACTCGGAATGCCAACACGGGACGTGCTCTGATATCGGCTCCAGAGATTTGGCCAACTCCAAGTCTGCCCGATAGAGCACGCTCTCATCAACATCATCTTTGCCGTTACCAACAAGAGACCCCTTCGCGTTCTCAAGCTCCCCGGACTTGTGCTTCTCACGGAGGACCTGCATGGTAATAGCGCCGAGTCCTTTGACATTCTGTGCCTTTGATATCTGAGCGAGTGATACCTCAACGCCAACATTTCGTCGGAACCAGCTGCGTATCTCAATGGTCATCAATGAGTCAATTGCAATCTCACAGAGCTCCTCATACGGCATGTCATCGGGATAGGACATGTTCGAGGCAACCATTCGACCGATCTCGAGCGTAATCTTGGTCTCTGTAGCTGGATCATAGAGAAGAGAGGGATTGCGCTTGATCGCGTTTACGAACGTTTTGAGCTCGTTATCTTGGCTTGCGCTCCCGCCGTCCGAAGCAGTCAGCATGTTATGCCACGCCAGGAAACGAGCATCCTGCCCAACTGTAACACCATTCTCCATCTCAGACACCGGCTTTGTTGTTCCCATCCCTAAGGCCAGTTGGGGTGCACTCCCCATGATCTGTATTTCCAGGGCCTTGAGAAGATCGTGCTCTTCCAGTATTTCCCAAGAGCTCATTTCTACCATTTCCCTAGCTCTATGAGACGTTTCAGCGATAACACCGATATCTCCCATGAAACCAATGTCGAGTACGCTAGCTGGTAGCCCCTTTGAGTGACGATAAGTGACAAAAGCGTCCAAGAAGGTATTAGCAGCCGCGTAGTTTGCTTGGCCGATATGCCCGGCAGTACCAGAGACAGAGCTGAGCAGGACGAAGAAATCCAGAGAGCAATCCTGCGTCGCCTGATGAACATTCCGCGTGCCTTGGACCTTAGGAGCAAGTGCCTCGGTCCACTCCTTGTATGCCATGTCATCCAATGTTTGATCCTGTTTGACAGACAAATTAATAAGTATTCTTCGACAACAAGAGCATGTTGAATGCCATATGAGAGTGTATACAAGGGTAACGGGAATCTCACTCGTAGCACCATGGACAACTGCATAATTCCTGCTATAGGTCGTACCGCGGCAGACACGGCTCGTTCAACATCGTAAATATTGGTGACATCACCTGTCACTACCTGAATGTGACAGTTTTCCTGAGACTCCATATCCTGGACGAATTCCCGAGCCTTGGTTGTCTCCAAGCCGGACCGGGACATGAATAGCAAATGCTGGGCACCTTTTTCCACCATCCATCTTGCCACTGCACGCCCGAGACCCCCAAGCCCACCAACCAACAAGTAAGAAGCATCACTGCGGAACAAGGCTCCTTTAGCCTTCAATTTAGACACTGGTAATTCGGATGGATTCTCAGGCATTTCCACCAGAATCTTGCCCATGTGTTTGCCAGTCTGCATGTGCCTAAACGCTTTAGCAATATCGGACGCTTTGAAAACAGTAACTGGACGGATAGGACGGAGCTTCCCTTGCTCTAAAGCGTGAGCGAATTGCTGTATTAAGCTCCGAATAAGTTCAGGGTCCTGCTCGCCAATTTGTAGAAGATCCACACCAATGAAGGTTCGGTTTCCCATGAAGAGGTCCATATCCAGCTTACCATGACCGAGAAAGTCACGCTTACCCAACTCAATCATCTTTCCCATGGGGGCAACGCACTTCCAAGAGGCATGCAATAGTTCGCCGGAAAGGGAGTTCAGAACGAGGTCTACACCTCTATTACCGGTCGCCTTCATTATATCCTTGTGGAAGCTAACGCTTCTGGAATCAAATATACGATCCTCAGTAAGCTTGAACTCCTCCATAAGATGTTCTCTCTTTTCCTTGCTTCCGACTGTGGCGAATATCTCGGCTCCGATTGCCTGGCATATCTGGATTGCGGCCAAACCGACACCACCGCATGCGCTGTGGATGAGAACTGTCTGCCCCTTCTGTAGATTTCCGCACTTCACCAATGAGTAGAGAGCAGTGGAGAATACGCAGGGACCTGCTGCTGCATCTTCGAGAGACAATCCTTCAGGGAGCACAAGACAAGTCTCCGCAGGCACTATTTTTCTTGTGCCCATCAAGCCCTTTCCGAAAACTGACACCTTATCTCCTACTTGAATATTCTGTACTCCTGATCCCACATTGCAGACAATACCGGCCGCTTCAAGTCCGATCTCGGAAGTTTCTCCCATCAGTCCCATCGATATCATGATATCCTAAACAAGCAATTTTAGCATTCAGGCGCTGAAGGGTATTGACAGTGGCTTACTCTGAAATTGAGCCCCACAAATCGGATATCCACTTCGATGTCGTGCTCCCCAAGGTGTCCCACACGCCCATCTAGGGCCCAAGTCAAAGAATCAAAGATGCCAAAGCACCCAATATCTAAAGACCTCTGCTCGAAACTATCATCGGCAGCCATCATTTGGTGGAGGAATTGGAAGTGATATCGACCGACATGAACTGCTCCATCTTTAAGGGCAAACTCGTAGTCCTCGTTAATCGGGTTCTTGCCTGATTGTCGACAGAGTCTTTCGAATACAAGCGCAATCTTCTCTGCTGCACCAGGTTCACTCTGATCGAGTTCAAGAGTTGCAAAATTTGTAGAGATCTCTTTCCTTACCGTTCGCATCAATCCCAGTGTTAGGCCAACCCGAGGGTCTGAATTACCACCGCCAAATTGAATCGGCGGCATCAGCCAGAGGCAGTGGCCTTTGACGCCAGAAAGAAAGCGCTGAAAAGCACGGAACTCATCCTCCGAAAGACTGTCCAAAAAAGGGCTATCCAGGTCAAGGAAGGATATGACGTCCGTTATTGAAAAAGACAGGTCGTTCAAAGTCAACCAAGTGACCTTGACGCCTTGGTGCGTGTAAGCCTGTGCAAGTGTGTATGCCAAACTAGGGACTTTGCCCTTATGAAGGAAACCAATCTCTTTATTGAGAGATGCCCTGGCCTGGGGTCGCCGTGACAGGATGTAAACAATAGTCTCGTATGGTGGTTCGTTGTCGTAGCGGAAAATGTCTGCACCAGTGAATCCCGCATCCAGGAGCTCTTCATGCCATCGTGAGACGGTAACCATTGGTGTTTCTCTTGAATCCTCTGCATTCCACCAGCCTGGGAGAGTGCCCATTATGAAAGTAGTCATTGGAATTCTTGGGCAGAGCTCTGTAAGGAAAAGCCACCCTCCTGGAGCCAGAAGTTTATTCAGGTTGCGAAGCGTGGTTGATATTTTTGGGGTAGCATGGACGACATTAGAAGCGATGATCAAGTCATAGCTCTCTACGGCAAAGCCTTGGTCTTCAGGGTCCTTGGATATGTCGAACGTCTGGTATATCATCCCAGGGAAGTTCCTAAAGTGCTCTTTTGCTTTTGCGAAGAATCCCGCTGAAATATCAGTGAATGTATAGTTGGAGTACAAAGGACCATCGTGCTTTGTTGCATCGTAAATGGCATCGAGAACTGCCGAGGTGGCGCCGCCTGTTCCTGCACCAACCTCCAGGACTCTGAGTGTTGGGCGTGAATGGCTAAGGAGTGACAGGAAATTCTCGGCAGGACATAGACGAGAGGACTCCTCATACATCCTACTGACGGCATCACTTCCGCTAATAATCTCCAGGGCGTCGATGCTGTCATCTAAGATGCCTTCAATATGCGACAGAATTTCATAACCGGAAGTAAACACACTGCGCACCAAAGAATGCTCGATGCTTTCGCCGAACTCTTCGATCTGCGACAGACACCCTCCGGGATTGGAGGCAGACTTTTCCATTTCCAGAACAAAGTTGAGGTGTTCGGTCTTTATTCTTTCGTACTGCGAGGATAACCACATGTGGTACTTTTTCAGGTGCTCTTTTGTTGGTTTGGATGACCTTGTCCGGTGGTATGCCTCCAATATGAATAAGTTCGTCATATCCACAGCCACTCGCCCGCGGTCTATGTCGGCTGGGATTGGTGGGATTAGGCTCTCAAGTGGCAAAAAATCTATATGAGGCTTCCAATGCAACGTTGCGGCGGACGCGCCATTTTCATCGTTGATCGCGGACTCACTGATTCCAAAGAAGAAGCAGCGCCTCAAAGAAAGCACAGGCTTTTCATCCGCAAGCAATAAAGCATCCCCAGTGAACGTGCTCCCAGCTGCATCGCATGTTGATTTCAAAGACATCACATCTTGTCCGGGCGCAACGTATAGACTCTCAATAGCGGTGGGGATGCACAATTGAGTCATTGAACGCTGGATCCCTTTGGCTCCCGCTACACTCAATAGCTGTAAACATTGGTCTATCACGACAGGATGGAGAGTATAGCGACTACCGGTTAGCCCAGTAGGCTCATATAGCGTTGCTGCTGCCTCAGTAGTGGTAGGGCTTGCGGTGATATCTCGAAGCCCGCGGAAATTGGGGCCGTACTCCAGTCCTCGCTTCTCCAAAGCGTCGTACCATTCCTTGGCCAGCACCTTACGTGAGTATGGAGATACTGTACCATATTCATTGGTGAAGCCCTCTGGCTCTGCCCGTACCTGGCCGACGCAATGTTTCTTCCACTCGCCTTCGTTATATGCAGTGATTGTAAAGTCGTACCAACCAGAGTCTAGACTATCGGTTAGTTTCACCGGTCGAAGGCTAGTGATAATCTCAACGTGCTGCAGCTTCGCCTCTTTCAGCACCAATGCAGCTCGCATAAACACGTTCTTCACCGAATATTCGGGAATCTGGGAAATCTGACGCATAGCCTCCCCAACCATTGCCACGTATCCGGCACCTGGGAAGACGACCTCCCCCCCTATCTTATGCTCCAATAGCCATGGTACATTTTCAGCTTGTAGCATATTTCGCCATACAGGTTCCAAGTCGCTCGATTCCAGAGCTCGACTTCCTAACAGCTCGTGGTGGGGAGCTGAACGAAGCCTCCAGTCCCTTGTCAGGCGGGTTTCACTCCAGAATGATTCAGTATGATCCCACGAGTAGGGGGCAAGGTCTGTCACTGTTGTTGCAGGACGGACTAACATCGATAGATCGATGGAGACTCCCAGGGTGTGTATGTGACCAGCTGTGCTCAACAAGCACCTCGATTGGTCTGCGTGTCGAACGAAGGTTGGTATGTAAGAGCAGTTTCGCTTGGAATCTGCACCCGAGATGATTTGCCGCAAGGGTCCAGACAGCACCGAGTGTGGTCCAATTTCAACAAACGCCAGAGCCTTTTCATCATCACTCAATATCTTGCTCAGTGCCGTGTTAAACATGACTGGATTTTCCACATTTCTTCTCCAGTATGAGGGACTCAGAGCGCAAGGGTCAGAGATAGTTTCGTTTGTAACCGTGGATACTAGTGGAGTCATAGATTCATTGAAACAAATTTCGGAAAGTAGTGACTCGAATAGTTCTCCCACCTCTTTCATGTGGTGTGAATGGTAAGCCACATTGACTGCAAGACGCCGGCAGAACACCTCGCCTTGTGCTTGTATGTCTTTCAACATTTCATCGACCGCTTGCTCGTCTCCGGAGATGGTCACACTTTCAGGGCTGTTCTCGCACGCCACAACCACGCCATTCTTGAGATATTTCTCTGCTTCAGCACGTCCCAAACTGACTGCCGCCATAGCGCCATTTCCGTTTGCTGACTCCATAGCCAGTCCGCGGAAATACGCGATCTTGATTGCAGAGGCGGCCGTGATTGCTCCTGAAGCATACGCCGCGGCAATTTCGCCACTCGAATGTCCTACCACAATGGACGGCATGGCCCCCAGCTCCCGGAGGAAGTCCACCAGGGCCACCTGTATGGCGGTACAAAGGGGCTGTGCAAACTTAGCCTCTTGAAATCGGCTTTTATCGTCGGCATGCATTAGTTCCTCTAGATGTTGTTAGGTTCACGCTATGTTTAGAAAGATATCAAGACATGCCTTCGATACTCCAATCAGGTGGAGTTTCCAGTCGCTGTAATTCCTCATCTAGTCCCTGTATGACTGACCGGAATTTCTCAGAGCTCAGGATCATCTCTCGCCCCATTCCTGGCCACTGTGCGCCTTGTCCGGTGAAAACGAAGCAGATTTGCGGGTTTATTGCACGCGCTTTCTCAAATGTCGAAATCGTCCCATCTTTCTCCACGATGGCAAAGGCTCGATGTTGCATGTGCTCTCGTTTAAACGCCAGTGTATATGCAAGATCTGCAGCAGCAGATGGGGCGTCATGTAGATACTCGCTGATTATTTTGGTATTGCTATCCAGTGAAGTGGCCGATTTGGCAGAGGCTAGCAGAAGGTGTGGTGGGCCTAATCTCTCGTCGGATGCTACCCCAGACTGGGATCCTGCACCTACAGAGAAGGCAGAATCCAAGACAACCTTGAATAATTAGTAGACATTCTTCGATTATCTTGGGAAAAATTGTGAAAAGGCTGAGTGCACTGATACATACATGAGCATTGGTACCACCTATACCGAATGAATTGACGCTGATCCTTTCACATCTACCTGCGGGCCAAGGTGTTGGATCCACAGGAACTTGCAACTTTGCTTCTTTGAAAGGGACTTAAGATAGAGAATGAGTAGTTTATCCCGCAAGGAACTAGGGAAGGGAATGTCTCACTGTTGGGATTTGGGGTATTGAAATGTATATTGGGAGGAAGAATCCTGTGCTCAAGCGCGAGTACGCTCTTGATCACACTGGTAATTCCAGAAGCACCTTCTGAGTGGCCCAAGTTTGGTTTCACCTAGTACGTATCAGACACCGAATTATTAAGACTTGTAGTTATTTTGACTCTCGACTCACCGCCCCAATATGTATGCCTTCGTGACCAAACACATTGGCAATCACAGTTGTTTCGGCTGTGTCGCCGACGATTGTGCCAGTTCCGTGACACTCAAAAAACGCTGTTTTACTAATTTCGGAAATTCCTGCTTTCTGATAAGCCTTTCTGATGAGTGCTTCCTGTGCTTGCGACCCTGGAGTTGTTATGCTAGGTGTCTTGCCGTCGCAATTGACAGCTGTAGATCGTATCACAGCGCGAATGGGATCACCATCCCTGAGGCATGCATGTAACGGCTTGATGTAGATTGCGTTTACGGCTTCTCCTCTTCCATAGCCATCTGCAGAAGCATCGAATGTTTTCGAAATTCCATCTGGGGAGAGTGCCATAGTCTCCGAGACGGCATTAGTGGTCGTTGGCGTGATGATCAAGTTAGTCCCAGCCACCAACGCTGACGTACATTCGCCTGTATATAGTGCCTGACACGCGTCGTGTAGACCTACAAGGGCCGCAGAGCAACCAGTGCGAAATGTAATACTGGGACCCCGCAGATCATACTCGTAGGATACTCGGTTCGAAAGGGCGAAATCCGCCGCGCTGACGACCCTGAACCGATCGATGGCCTGGGTGTCCTTGCTCATCAAATCCAACCAGTCCTCACCAAACACTCCAACATAACATCCAATGTCCTTTCCACGGCATTGGGATGGGAGTTGGCCCCCATTTTCCAAACATTCCCATACAACCTCAAGCAGTATTCGTTGTTGCGGGTCGAGTTTTCCGGCTTCTAGCTTGCTCATACCGAAGAATCCAGCATCAACCTGCGATATATCTTGCTGAAGGAAGTAGCCGTGCTGGGTCCGAATCGCACCAGGACGAGTCTCATCGTAGAACGCTTCAATATTGTATCGGTCCTCGGGAACTATGCAACGGCCATCGCGTTTGTTGATCAACAAGTCCCAGAGCTCCCTCTCACCATTGACACCGCCGGGAAGCCTCATTGACATGCCAACAATCGCGATCGGGAACGGGACCGGCTCGCAGTTGCTGTACACCTCTGTTTGTACCGCGCCATGGTGGTCTTTACCGTGTGAAAGAATGGCGCTCGGTGAACTTTTAACATCCAGTCCATCCATGATCAGGCAATTGTTTTCTCTGCCCGGCAATATTTGCGCTCTAACGTGGAGCAGGGACTTCCAACTTTTATCTGAGGATCCGGTGATGGTAGAAGAAAAGTGATGCACCTTCCACCCAAGAACGTTTGAACAGTACCTATTTCTAAGTGTGGGTTGCACCCTTCATATTAAGTGCGACCACTTACAATCCGTACTACTAAGCGACAAGAACAACATTAAAAATCACGTACGTCTGCGGGATTGTCGAACCCAAGATCTTTCATCGCGCTCAAGTAGCGGTCAGCAGAGTTCAGAAACGATCTTATTTGTAACAATGCTACATCATTGTTTGGTCTAGACCTTGATGCTTTTTTTCTTTCCCTTTTTTTGCTTCCCTCTCCCTTTCTTCCTCCCCAATTGGTTGTCTCACGTTGTTATTTCCGCACCTCTGGCCCCCATTTAATGGCCGCGTGCTGCCCATGGCACGGCCTGCCTTCAACAATTGAGATAATGAGTATATTTGCATTGTCTATCCATCATCCAATGACAAGACAACTGTGTGTTGCTATGTTCCGTGTTCCACACTCGGCGTCCCAAACATGCCTTGTCCTGTGTGCATTGTCACACGAGTAAAATCGGCGATAATGCAGTCAATGGTAGAGAGGACGGCAAGACGGGCGATCGCACATGCGTATTCGGAATGCCAGCAAACCCCGGCATGTTATTCTTGGGCAATTTACAGGTCCATATAGAACGGTCGGTATGATGTGTTCAAACCGGCACTGAGACAAGAAGTGGCCAAAACAGCACTTCAGCTCCTCATTTCCCACCACTGGCACTGACCTGTATGTTTATTAGCCAATGCCGAGGATAAAAGCTGTCTCGTACTCTCTTTGCTTCTTAGCAAGAAAACCTTAAGCTTCAGGAACAAATCAGAGGTCGGAAACAAGGACATTGTACATTACTATACCATCCCTTGCATGAAAACCCGTACTATGCGCGTAGATCTACGCGCCCCCTTGCATCCAAAGTTTTCCCTTCATACTGTTCACCTCCGACGTTAGAGAGTCATAAGTAGAAAATTGTGTGACCTGTCGTTTCCTTTCAATCTGACCGAACAGAAAGTCAATTAAGGAGCTTATAGCGGTGAAGACCGAAGGAAACGCAGCATTGCAAAGACTATTCGATCGATTATTCCATCAGATCAAGAATGGTGCACCAAACGGAAAACGGACAACAACAGATACCCAATTGCAGAACCAATGTCAAAGCAATGCGGAAACAAGCGTATGTTTATGTGGGACTATTATGGCAATGATCTACATTCTCAAGGGGAAAGGAGGAAGCGCGAGCTCTTCCTGACGGGACGGACAAAAGACCGTGTCATACCACAGGGGAGGGTACTCTGCTAGTGACTCGAGCAGAGCATCACAATCAGGCTTAGTTCCTTTCCTTGACTAAGTTGTAGGTTTAGACTAATAAACTTTGACACATACGCTGTCTGAGACTTGAATGTCCTCTACACCAATCCGCTCGACCCTAGACTCCACAACCATAATAATTGATTGATCTGCCTATAAACATGTTGAGATACCGATCACCCAGAACTGGAATGTCCTGCTTTAGAGGACTGAAAGGATCACCAATATAATCATCCTTTGTCCTTGTGTTGCAGGGAATGATGGGAGGAATGTTGCTCGTCCTAGATGTTTTTAAAGCAACTGGGATCCTCTCGGTGCCAGCGTGCAATACGTCTTCCAATCTTGAGAAAACTACATTACCATCAGAAGTCCAGCGACCATCCTTAACCAGAGGTCACCATGAAGTTCAACAGCGCCGTGAATATCGCAACTGTTGCTTGCCTTAGTGTTTCTCCCACCCTCGCCCTCGTAACCTCGTGCTTTGATGCCCTCGACTCCATTAGCAAAATACCCGGCCACTTTATCCAAAATGTTCAGCTGAACGCCTGTCCGGCAGGTTGCGCACCCAACATCGACCAGTGGAACAGCGATGTGAAGGACGAGATCCTCAACGAACTGTTGGAAGATGGTATCCAATACACTGGCATCAATGATGAGCCGGCACAAAAGGCATTTGTTAAATCCATTGATGACCTATATAACACGGTCGTCTCCAAGTGCCAGAAAGAGTCCGATGGTCTGAACCTCTGCGACGATGAAGACAAGGTACAACCATTCTTGGATTGCGTCAACAGCAACGCAAAAACCGCTGTTCTCAAAGGGGTGCCCCCATTGCTTCCCTACATCACAAATGACAGGTGCCAGAAAGTCGATGAATACTTGAACAGCGATCAGCTGTGGAAGGATGACTTTCCGGAACACTTCAAGTCATATGTCGACCAGTGCCACAATATCTAAATGTCAGCAACACCAGCACTCTTTGACATTTCTATGCCTTGAAGGAAGTCACGATGGAGGTCTATTATAATAAATGGGAGGAAAATTTACAAAGAAACTTAGGGGATGCTGCGGTTCATTGTATTTGTACCGTTAAATTTTAGATTCTTTTGTATGAACGCAGCATATCTAATTAATCATACATAATCCTTTGGATTTTCACAATATAACATATTTTTCTATTAAGGGGGACTGCCCGCCCGCAGGACGCACTGTAAGCGTGTCTGGACCAACAAGGGCTCACTTTGGTGAAATGCATCTATGACAATCAAGTAATGATTTATCCAGCAATTTGGAGTTTCTCCTGAAGATACCCGAAGATACCTATGCTTTCGAATTGTCATATCGCACATAACACATAATTAGATTACTTCGGATCTAAGTGAAACCTTACTAGAAATAGACGGTAGACAGGCTCTGCCACACTGATGGCACAAGTAGATTGTAACACTGTAGATGCTCTGGATCGCTCAAAACAGGCAATAAGAGAGAACTAAGCCTCGAGGCGCAGTTGACAGGGACACTTTGCAAGACCTAGTTGACATCTACGAAGCCTCGAAATGTGGGAAGCATATGGATCTCATCGGGTTGACAAGTTGTCGTCCCGGTATTAATGGATATATATTTCCGTGGAGGTTAATAACTGCCCTACCCGCTGCGACTACTTCGCCTTAATATAGACGAAAACTCGAAGGAGCATAGCTAGACTAGACTACCCTCTTCCAACTGACTCCTTCCCATGGAATCTGTGGAGAGTACAGGAGTTACGTGGGCGCACTGATCTCAACAGGGAAAGGAAGGGATCTGCAAAATGTTGCCTGTCACATCCGCTTCCGTGGCAAAGAGGGTGTAACACTGCCATTGAAATGATCTGACGTGCCATAACACGGTACTTGAGAAACGTCCTTCTTCTATGAAGAATCGTACTTCATACTCGTATGGTGGGGTGTCATTTAAGGCACCCAATATTTCCACAAACGCCCACCTTCCCATAACCGAGCTTTGATACTCAGATAAGGCAGTGTACAGAGCGACGGTCACAATATATTTTTTGTTACATATCTAAGTAGTGGAGACCTCTGACAACCGAGGTGGCACAATCAGAAGACTTACATAAGAATACATTCATGTTATAATCTCCCTCCCCTCCCCAGGAGTCCAACACGTTCAGTGCCCATCCAAAATCAACAGTACAAGATGTCCCTGTTCTCCTTGTCCGGCAAGACTGCTCTAATCACCGGTGGCACTCGAGGAATTGGCCAAGCAATCACCCTCGGGCTCGCTGAGCACGGCGCAGACATAATCCTCGTACAGCGCTCAACAAACATCCCCGACACCCAACCAGCCGTAGAACGGCTCGGTAGGCGCTGTGAAGTGGTGCAATGTGATCTTGCCGACCGCGAACAAGTTGAAGGACTGATCAGCAAAGTTGTCGCCACTCATCCAGTCGACATCCTCGTCAACTGCGCCGCAATCCAACACCGCAGTCCGGCGGTGGATTACGATACACTCCATTATGAGGCGGTAATGCAAACCAACTTGACAACTCCATTCGTTCTCTGTCGCGATATTGCCCGCCACTGGATTTCGCAGGGGAAGCGCGGCAAAATCATCAACGTGGCCAGCGTGGGCAGCTTCCAGGGCGGTATCAACGTTTCGGGGTACGCGGGAAGCAAGGGGGGCTTGCTGCAGTTGACCCGTGCGTTCAGTAATGAATGGGCTGGGAAGGGGATCAATGTGAATGCCATCGCTCCAGGGTATGTGTTCAAATATGCCCTTTCAGCCTGGAGGTTCTTTCAAAACCACTGATTTGGCTTATTAGGTACATCGAAACCGATATGACCGCTGATACGCTGGCGGAGCCACAACATGCGGCCTATCGTGAGTCTATTATACCACGAATTCCTGTGGGCAGGTGGGGGAAGCCCGAGGATATGAAAGGGGTAGCAGTTTTTCTGGCTAGCCAGGCTAGTAACTATGTTAGTGGGGAGGCGATCGTGGTTGATGGGGGTTGGTTGGCACGCTGATCAGCCTGATGTATCATGCCCATGACCTGGAGTAACTGCGCTCCACGGTATCCATCTGACATATCAGTTGGTGCTCTACGTATTATATTGCGAGTTATACTCCATAACTGTCTTATACTTCACAATGACACGTAGCAAAGACGGTTTCCACCCCCCTCTACCAACAGCACTCGAGCCATTTTGTCGATATGAATCGAGCTTCGTGGAAGAACGCTCCATCAGCAGTCATGGTATAGTATATCTCATAACTTTCATGTATGCTGGAGGAACGAGCCATTTTACTCCCAAAGCCTAGGACACGATCCTGATGAGGTTAATCATCAGCAATGGCAGGCACTTCTTATATTAAGCGCTTTCTTCTGCTAAGTTTTCTTCGCTCTCTGATCCTTTGTCGATGTCCACCTCGTGCAAGAAACCAATAGAAAGGACAGGACTGGTGCCGCTGCTGTTAAATACTAGATAACCCATGTTAGCTCGGAAGTGTCTGATAGAGGCAACAGGAAACGTACAAATACTCGCGTCACAGCACTACTGTACGCAGAAATGACCATTGGGATCTCCGTAGAGGGAACAAAAGAGCGCCATCCTGAAGCCCCTGCGGATATCACTGCATTGGCTACCGTCGCAGAAGCAATATCGGCAAGTTCATTCTTGAGCTGAGTTTGGAAGACCGCTTCACCAATAGCCAGGAATGTGGCACAGCTTGCGGAAATGACGAAGAGAAGGGTGGTCGCACCCACAGGCACAAGGTCTTGGGGAACAGATGTCTGAACTCCTATGTGGGCCTATTATAAAAATCAGCTTCTAATATCAGGGACAGCGTGCACGGGAGACCTGACCATGGTGACGATAAGAGAATATCCAATGCCACCTAAAATCTGGAATCCTATCCAATGACCATCGGATGTCGAAGGATGCAGAGTCGTCAAAAGCCCACCACTAAGTGATACCATTGCGGTGCCGAAAATAAGAAAGGGGTTCCACCGTCTCAGTTTGGTCACCAGACCCGCCGCGATTAATGAGGTGAGGACGTCCGATATGACGGTGGGCAAATACTTGACACCACTTGAGGTTGGAGAAGCCCCAAGAACAGCTTGGAACCAGATTGGAAGCCAGTATATGGTACATTGAAACGCTCCATTTGCGAAGAAGGAAGAAGCACAAATAAGGGAGATGTTTCTGCTAGAGGTGAACAGTCGGGGAGGAATCACAGCTGCTTCCTGCATATGAAATTGCCATCCGACAAATATGCACATCACTACCCCAGCACCTGCGAATAATCCAATTATATTTGCCGAGTGCCATGCGTATTTCTGAGTTGTCCCACCGAATTGTAGTGCGATTAGAAGCATGCTAACAGAGCCAGCAAAAAGTAAGAAGCCAACGACATCCAAACTGCGTAGTTTTATCCCTAAGGGTATACTTTCGGTGGGATTACGTTTGACGTGGAAAAATAACAGTATAACGACGGCGGAGAATCCGGCGATAGGGAGATTGATGTAGAAACACCATCGCCATGTAACATGTTGGGTAAGTGCTCCCCCGAGAATAGGCCCGACAATGCTTGCAATGGCAAAAGTCGAGTTTAGGGTTCCAGTCCAGACTGCTCGCTTGTGAAGCGGGATCACGGTAGTCAAGATAACCAATCCACCAGCGAAGATCCCAGAAGCTCCTAGACCAGCAATACCCCTTCCCACTATGAGGACTGGGGATGATGGAGCAAGCGCACAAACTAAACTCCCGACCTCGAACAGAGCAACATAGCTCAAGTAGGCAACCTTTTTCGAAAACAAGCTGTAGGTTTTGCCGGCAACGGGTTGGCTGGAACATCTACACAGGCGCATTAGGTGAGCCCTTCGCTTCCACAAGAATCTATCAGATCCCTGGTTGGTACTTACAGTGAAATAAAGAACGCGCTCCCATACTAACCCACATCTCCGATTGAATGGAAGTCCGAAGTAATGACTGGAATCGCCGTTGCGATCAAGTTGAAGTCCTATTCCAAAATTAGCTATACTTATTGATGCAACATGAGTGAAAAGGGGCTCTACCAAGCCAACCAGGAAGGTGCAGAGGCAGAGACCAATGTGAAGGAGAAGTAGCTTGGGGCCTTTCACTTCGTTGTCAGGGTCTATTCCTCCGTCTGTTTGAAGAATCGCGTCTGTGGAAATGTCTTTCTCCACGCGCATTTCCAAGGGTGCGTCTCTTCTCGCGAGGTTGCCCATTCTTGATGGTTCTTTGCTCAGGCAAGTTAAACCGATGCTGAAAGAAGGCAAGAGAGGAGCACCGCAAGGATCATATCGCGGCTTCCGTAGTAGTTAAATGGCTGAACAGAAGCAATAAGCAGAACGTCTGGGAGGACAGAGATTGAGACTGGGAAAGGCTAGTTCCTCCTATGCCCCTGATTAGGACACCTGGACAGCAGTGGCTAGTATACATAGAAAGATGGACAAAGAGCACATCTTTTCATTCTACGCTTAGCTGCATGCTTGATTTACATTCTTACAGCGCGTAACGAGACAAATGAACCGATGGTATTGGTATACTTGATCGCATTGATTTTGGCAAAACATAAGGCGTATAGTCGAACGCCATAGGCGACAAGAAATAAAACCACACAATAGAGTAGTTCCAAGTTCCTGGTGGACGGAGGGATTCCAGCAGCAGTATCGAGAGAGGATTTTTTATCCTACGAAGCTACTTGACACTTATGCTATGGCTTCTGCTGCCCAATGAACTGGAATTTAGCATTCATGACAGCTGTTGGTCCCCAGTGAGATCCCTGTCCCAACAGTACCACGTCTTGTTGTGATCTGCGCTTCCATTCATAGCCGACCATGATACAACCTCATAACTAGTTGCCAATAGCCTCCTTTTGTTCCAGTCACATCTACCAGGGTACTTAAGATGAAGTGCACCCTGTGAAATGTGACCGGAACCTTCCCCGTGCATTAGTGCTTAACCTATCACGCGCCATTTATTGGACGGCACGTATTCCCGTGGCAGCTCAACACCCCAAGCATATCGCCGAGTTATTGGAGCCAACAACATCAATATTATAATTGCCTATGTTCATTTTTTAAGGGCTAACGATCGCCGATCACGCCCGGGGAAGGCAGGTAGAGCCTGACACCACTGCGAGGCTGAAATATCCACGGAGCAGGATTAGACGCCCGTTATGCACCGTAGACGTCAACAGTGTGACGGCTGAGAGTAGTCTGCTGTAGATACTGCGAAAAATTTTCCTTGGCATAGTTCCGTCTGAGTTTTATTGCGATGTATGGAGGCAATCAAGATTATATTCAAAGCTAGTAATCGATATTCATTCTGTCCGCAGCGAACCAATCTTTGCCACTATCCACTCCTATATTATCTAAATCGTAATTATCTTAACCACTGAAGCTAGCACTGCTGCTGTTCGATAACGTTGGCTATGTACTGCTGGTACTCTTCAAAATTCTTGATACCCTTCGGTATACCATTTGGTTGCAGTCCCTGCTCCTCCATTAGGTTCGACCGAACTTCCATGGCCTTTTGCCACGAGGGCCTGCTCTCCATACGCTTCTGCCATGCCTGCACGTTCGGGTATGGCGCCAAGGGATCCTCCCCGGACGGAGTAAGCAACGCCATGTTAAGGCGGGTATTCCAGGGGAGAAATGCTAGGTCTGCAAATGTACATTTGTCCCCAACAAGCCATTCCTTGCCTTCAAGGATCGTATCAAGAACGCCCAACACACGATGGACCTCTTTGGCGTACCGATCAATGGCGGAAGGAAGTTTTTCGTGATGTAGGACGTTGAACCTGGATGGTGATAAATTAGCACTGGCCTGATAGGTAGGGTGCTGGCATATACAGAAGGATAGAGAAGGCTGACGAACCATCCGCACTGCCCAAAATATGGGCCCTGTCCGCTCATTTGAAAATGTAAATACTGATTGAGAAGATGCTTCTCATTTACCGAGTCGTAGGTGAGTTTCTTATCATTGTCGTACACCTCCTCCAGATATTGAATGATTGCTCCGGACTCCCACAAGGTCAAATTGGTATTGGGGTCAATAATTGCTGTCCGTGGAAGTCAGCCTCCTGAAATGTTCACAGATGCTGATGCACATGGCTCGAAGAGAAGAAAGCATGAGGCAACGGACCTGGGACCCGACCGTTGGGGTTGATATTGATGAAGGGGGCTTTCTTCACGTCGTCGAATTTGAACGATTCGATGAGATACGGGACTTGCAGTTCCTCGAGGATGACAATGACCTTGACAAGATGTGGTGTCAATTCTTGATTATAACCTGCCATATTACTTTACTGACCTTCCATGGATTTGGTCCAGGGGCTATTTCACACATTAGCAAGCAAGATTATCCATGCCAGCGCCGGAAATACTGTATTGATGCGGGATCATAGGACCAGGGGTGCCTTACGAGTCAACCAGACGGTAATAGGTTTGGTCATGTTGTTGATGGAAGGGGGTTCACTCGGCAGTAAGTTCGCAGATGATGGGGGAGGTACCAGGCTGAGTAAAAGATGCCTTCTTATGTTTCTGTTGAGGAGCATTCAGGGAGGGGAGTGTTCTGGACCCGTCCTAATTCGCGGAGTGATGTGTTGTGATGCCTGTTTAGCATGAACAGGGATTCCACAAGGCTGTCGCCGTGGTCATTTCTTTGTTCCATTCCTGCCTAGAGTCATACGGGCTCTTGTAGAGTAAGCCATCCTCGATGTTGGTGTGTCTACACTAGAACTGGTTAGTCATATTTTTAGTGCTTATCATGGCATCTTAAATCCACCGGGGCTGCTCGGAGGTGTAGTGTTGGCGTACAGCGGGATGTACGGCGTAATACCTCTCGTGCCCATTAGTAAAGCCGACGGAATCAGAGAGCAATATCTTTTCAATATTGCTGCCCATGAATATTACTACATAAGTCAAGTAGATAAATCATAACGAGGGTTTGCCATATATTAGTCAAGGAACGATGAGGAAACCGAGCAAGGACTCGTGGAAATGCATCCTCATGCCTCCTGAATTTATTCAGTTGGTGTCAGTTCTTATCCGGTAGATTCATGTTCTCTTGACCCCAGGGCGTACTCCTTACCAATTCATCTGTGATATCATGGCTATTAAGCGCATTGATATCCATTTCCAATGTGACACGGCAAGACATGGGATGAGGAAGTGAAGGTAGGAAGCTTATCTGTAATGGGCCATTGACTATATAACCGAGGTTTATGCGAGCAAGATCTCTTTTAAAAGAACCACTTAAGCTATCACATACCTGACAGGGTTTCCAGAGAAAGACACGAACTCGTCAAAAAGTCTATAGATTGATCCGGTAGGTAGAATGGTCCTTACAAAGGTATTGCAAATAATCAAGGAAAAACAGCGACTTCTACTGGGGTGGATACGTAGGACGCGATGAGACAGGAATAAATGTACTACGCCACAGCCACACCCCAGGAATATCCCTTCAGAGAATTATTGCAAAAAATATATTGTACAGCTTAGTTTTTCACTAAGCTGGTCGTACTTATGATTTCGTCTTCTGCCTGGTGGCTAAAGCGAAAACAATACTGATGTAGATGAACTCCGGCCAGAGAACACACATTCTGCTCAACACCCTTTTGATAGCCATAACCTACTACAGGGATAGCCCTTGCAGCGCTGGATGAGGAGAAAAACTGATTCAGTTTAGAATTGAAGGCGAACCATGACACCACTGCTTTCGTAATCGCGAGGGCAGGCATATAAGCTATTTCAAGAATAGTATTTCTGCTCCCAGCAAGACTCAAAAACTTCAACTTTTTTTCCCCCCCAACACCCAGACAACATGCGCATTCTCTGTCTACACGGCTATGGCACGAGCGCCGAGGCCCTCCAATACCAGCTGTCGGGCCTTCTTCATTCGGCAGATCCTAGCTGGGAGTTTCATATGCTATCTGGCGAGATTGAATGCTCGCCTGCACCTGGTTTGCAAAACCCTTTGAGTGTCCTACCGGAGAGATGGAAGATCTAACCACTATTCGATGACCCGCTCGAAGGCATCGAAACCAACTTTACTCCCCCATATTACTGCTGGTCACGCTCATTTGACGCACCATCCATCGAGGAGGCTCACACCTTAATCACCGAAGCGATTGAGGATGAGGGTCCCTTTGACGGTATCCTAGGATTCAGTCAGGGAGCCTCCATCATTGCCTCCTTCCTCCTCGAACAGACTGCCAGCCATCCCGAAGAACCACTCCCATTTCGGTTTGCCATATTCTGCTCGACAACAATTCCCTGCTCCTCGGACCCTACCTACTGCCAGTCCCTAATGGGAGGTCTGTCTCGGCAGGATCAGCAGCGGATCCGTTCTGGGCAGGATGATCAGCTTGCACAATTGCCCACATCCATCAAGGCACCAATTGAAGAATTTGTCAAGGTAATCAAGGCAGGCCGGTCGATTACTCGCGAGCCAGTTCGCTTCTTTCTGGACCGGTCTATCGAAGAAATTCCCTGTGCCTTGCACCCGGACCATTTTGCGGGCCGCCTCTCGATCCCTACCTTGCATCTACGGGGTCATAATGACCTCCCTGGGTTATCTGACTGCGCCTTGCTAGTAGAGGAATTCTGCAACCCCAACTGTCGCAAGACCATTCTCCATTCTGCCGGACATGATATCCCGAGAAGTGGGTCGGAGCTGAGGCAACTCAGGGCCGGATTGGAATGGCTAATTGCGCAAAGCCAGTTGACACCTCAGTAAGATGTCGAAAACAGGGAAATCGTCTGGGCTAGCTTTTGTGGCGTTATTATATAGAAACATACCTTGTTATACATTGTCAATGCGTATGCGTTATGTGCAAGAGGTACTTGGACTTGTTGCGTCCTCGAACCAGCGGTATGTCTCAGAACATTTCCAGCAGACCTGCAGAGAGCATTGCGGGCAGTTTGAGCGGTGTAACATTGGTAGCGGGAATTCCCGCTTCTATGTATAATGTTCCATAATGTGCCGAAGAATGAAATGCGCAGCATTTGACCAGAATTTCAATTGGTGGAGCGTGGGGGCTGAGCTAAACTCCAAGAGAAATGATCTAATGGAGAGGTCGGGTGGCCCCACTCGGTACATGATCCATCCCACTGGTACATGAGGCCTAGGTCTAGATTTCCCTCATGGACCAAGGCGAACCTGCTGAAGGCTGAGTATTACTCCCTCGCCTCCTTGCAGTGTTCTACATTTGGGGTACAGGAGAGACCAAGGAAATATGTTCGGCGCGATAACCTTAATAGCCTTTGGTGAGATTATGAGCTCTACTGATGGGCCTTTTCAGGGAAGGAGTCTCAACCCCGAGAGTCTGATTTTTTAACAGGATAGATAAATCATCAGGTATCCAAGAAGTACACTTTGGAACTAAAATACTAGAGATACCCCAAAAGCAGATCTAGGTCACTGCCATGTGGCCTGACCGCAACGCGTGAAGGTAGAAGCAAGGGGGAAGGGAGGGAAGGGGCTTGTGATGAGGGACTCACGTGCTGGATTCGCCAGCGGTGCACGCTTGGAATTTGGCTGCTAGCTTTTGATATCTGTAATCGTCAAATGTACCGATAACAGAGTGTGATATGCACTATGAACCCAAATTCCCTGAGCGTGAAGTGTGCTACTTAAGACCCACATTGGCCCAGACCTTGTGCCCACTGTCATCCTTGAATATGCAGGTCCCCGAATCTATACACCGGGCAATGATCGGTCTTCTCAATCTATGTCACAGGGAAGCTTTTCCCGGAGATCGGATCGATCAAGCCAAGCGAATCCGGCTACGTGGGACCGATGATCAGAACCCCTTCGAAGAAGTTTTATCGGCCATTATGATGGGCGCATTGCATTTATTGTGGTAACGGGTCACTTTGCTGCACCAATCCACAACACACGAGGGCGAGGCAAATTTAGTTCATGGCCGTCATTGTGAGAGGTATCGATTGTTGCAAGCCCCATAAAAATAGGAGTAATAAGCAAATATCGTATAGTAACCGATTAATTCAGGCCTGCTCAATTGGCGTCCTTTACATTACAGCAAATGTGCTAGTTTCAACCTGCTTCTGTAAATGACTGAGACACATTTTGTCAATTCCAAGAGTATGCACAGGCGAAAGCTCTATTACCCTTCGTGACGGCAAGGCGAGCTCACCAACAAAGCGGTAAATGAAATCACGGCGTACAGCTAATTACGGAACAGGAGAATTCCTCGTCATTTGGTGTATTTGGCAGGCTTTGAATCAGCCACCCCTTGGAAAGACAGCCATAGAGAACTCACGCAAAGCCGTTCCTTGCAGTCTCCATTGATTTTCTGTAATGACCCAAGCCTTGTATACGTATCGCTGCATATGTTACATTCTTTGAATAGGGTCTGGAACCAGTAATATTAGAATGCGATATTTGTTGCCGTCGGCAAGGTATAAGACAGCAATTAAGAGGAGTAACTTGAATCCAGCTAAGCCTAAAGGAATGTAGCGGTCATGCGCACACACTACATAAAGATAGAAGAGAACAATGCCGTTGCTTCATTCTGCAGAACAGCAAAATACCCTTGTTGTTACGATATGCCACTGCCACTTGCATAGACCTGCGTGGGCTCTGTCCTGATACTCCAAGACGCAGACTGATTTCCAATGACTTTGTCACACTATTACGCAGCTTCCTTCATGATTTTGTCTTTTAGTTGCCCTGTCCTGCAGTAATACCCACAGGAGAGACTTGGAGTCGGAAGGTAGCAAGCTATCCGCTAGCAGATCAGCGAATCTGCCGCTACATAGACCATCGTGTCTTGTAGACAGGATCGCCGATCACATCTACCCTGACGCCCAGAAACAAGCAGTGTCCTTGCGTGGTTTTGCAAGCCTTGCATAGCGGTCGTCATAGCATGTAGCAGAAAGATCAAGAAGAGTCTAAGTACCCTTAAGCTCTGTGACGGGCGGTGGCAGTGCTGGGAACGGTTTAATCCGGATATGATGTAGGTTGTGGTAGAGATTGTATATACGTATAAAGAATGGAAGTAAATCCAAAAAGAAATGTGCCGAAGACTTGAGATAACGGAAAATTAGTCAACGTGAAGTTACTTGATTAAGAGACCACCTTAGTGCATTGAGGTGACACGGCGTCTCGACGGCCTACCACTATGAATAATACATCATCATGCCCGGAGCCTATTGCAGTGATAGGCCTGGGCTGCCGTTTTTCTGGCCAGGCGGCGTCGTTAGACGGCTTCTGGGAGATGTTGCGAGATGGACGAAAGGAACATGGCCCTGTACCCGGTAACCGATATCAAGCCGCGGCGTGGAAGCATCCGAGCCATGAAAGAAAAGGTGCCGTACGTCCTCCCTCCTCTGCTCCTGACAATAACTCCTCGACACGAATGACATTGAGCCTGAACAAAACCAATGCCACTTAGATCAACCATGACAGCGGGTTTTTCTTGGAGGAAGACCCGGCATGCTTCGACGCCCCTTTCTTCTCCATCACAGCAAAGGAAGCCGCGGGCATGGACCCGGCACAGCGCCTATTGCTTGAGGTCGCATATGAAGCCTTCGAAAATGGTACGCAGCCTGTCATCTCTGATATTGTGGCAAGGTGCAGCGAGTCGAGCTAATTGGGATGAATGGCATCTGCAGCCGGCGTCCCCATGGAGTCTCTGCCCGGGAGTTCCACCGGTGTTTACAGCGGCTGTATGACGAACGATTACGAATTACTCTCCACCCGTGATATCATGGATATGCCGCACAACTCAGCCACGGGGAACGGGCGGACAATGCTAGCGAACCGCATATCGTGGTTCTTTGACCTGCGAGGGCCCAGTATAATGATGGATACAGCGTGCTCCTCCAGTCTGACAGCACTGCACCTCGCCACCCAAGCATTGCGTGCTGGCGAATGCCGCATGGTCAGTGGTCCATAGTGAACGCGACGCTTCTGCAACCTTGGAACCCTAATTAACGTGGATTTTAGGCGCTGGTTTGCGGTGCTAGCATAATATTGCACCCCAACTTTACACAGCGACTATCCTACATGCATATGCTCAGCGCCGACGGGATCAGCCATTCATTTGATAGCCGTGCCAACGGATATGGACGTGGTGAAGGCCTCGGGGCAGTCCTACTAAAGCCTTTATCCCAGGCAATAGCCGACGGGGATGTAATTCGTGCCATAGTGCGGGCCACTGGGGCTAACCAAGACGGCCGGACGCCCGGGATCACCATGCCCAACGCCGAAGCACAAGCAGATCTCATCCGGGCGACGTACCGACAGGTAGGGCTGTCAATGCGAGAAACAGCATATTTTGAAGCACATGGAACGGGAACCGCTCTTGGTGTAAGTGACACTGCTCATGGCTTGATGCAACCCGATACCTGAATATTGACACACCAGTCTGAATAGGATCCTACGGAATTATCGGCCATCGGCGCCAGTTTTGGGGAAGAACGTACGCCAAACGATGAACCTGTTTACGTTGGCTCGGTTAAAAGTAACATTGGTCACACGGAAGGAGCAGCTGGAGTGGCCAGTCTTATCAAAGTCGTGCTTTGTCTGGAGAAAGGGACTCTGGTACCAAATGCAGGCTTTGTGACTTTGAATCCTAAAATTCAGACGGAGAGATGGCGACTGCGTCTGAGTGATATAACCCAGCCATGGCCTTCCTATCTCCCCCAGCGCGCCAGCATCAACTCCTTTGGATTTGGTGGCGCCAATGCGCACGCCATCCTTGAAAGTGTGGCTCAGTATTTTGGCACTGCCCCTCAGACAATACCTCCATCGCCCATCAGTATTGCGCAGCTGGTAGTAGTGTCTACGCATGACAAGGCTGGTTTGGATCGGACCGCTCAGAAATGGACGCATGCACTTGAGGCGTCATCGGACACTCCCCCCTTGACCGACCTGGCGCATACCATGGCTACCCGACGCTCAAAGTTTGGATTTCGCAGTTTTGTAGTTGCCGACACACTTGGTGGTCTGAAGGAGGCATTGGGGCGAGGATTGGCCAGTTTTCCACGAGCCAAACGCCAGCAGCAGACTGCGCTAGCATTTGTCTGCACTGGCCAAGGGGCGCAATGGGCTGGCATGGGAATTGAACTGGTCGCATTTCCTGTATTTGCGGCCAGCATCCATCATAGCCAGGAAGTATTAACCGCCCTTGGCTGCCAGTGGGATTTGGCTGAGGAAATCCGTGCTCATGCAAGTACGACCCGTATTAACCGCCCTGATCGCAGTCAACCGGTCTGCTGTGCGCTCCAGATCGCTTTGATTGACCTACTGTCTGACTGGTCAATTACTCCAAAAGCAGTAGTAGGGCATTCTAGTGGCGAAGTTGGTAAGTAATATCTGGCGATCTTATGGTGCATGAGTGCTGATTTGTTACTCCAGGAGCTGCATACGCGGCTGGATATCTCACCCACGAGGATGCGATCAGAATTACCTACTTCCGTGGTGTCTTCTCGCAGCGTATTGTTGAGAATGGGCCCAGTGGAGGCATGTTAGCAGCCGGCGTATCCGAGCAAACTGCCCGAGACTATCTACAAGCCTTGTCTCTGGAGGCTGTTGTTGTTGCTTGCATTAACAGTCCGTCGAGTGTGACGCTATCAGGAAATAATGATCAGATTAATCATCTGGCTGAATATCTTCAAGCCAGGGGGCATTTTGCACGGAAGTTGCGTGTTGATACTGCGTATCATTCCCCTTACATGCGCGCTTTAGCTGATGACTATCGGGATTCCATTGCATTGATTAAGCCAGTGAATTTACATCAAGGGAAAATAGCAATGTTTTCCTCCGTTACAAAGACGCGTGTTCAACAACCTGATGAACTCGGGCCGGATTATTGGATACGCAATCTCGTCAGTCCCGTCGAATTTGCTGCAGCAGTGGGCCAGCTGGCCACTATGAGTGAGGCTGGTCCTCGACGCCGGCGCGCAGTAGCTGTCCCATGGAGCGCCATCCTCGAGATTGGCCCGCACGAGGCCCTTAGGGGTCCATTCACCCAGACACTTCAAGAGGTCAATGCTGGTCTGACTTCCTTGCCTTACCTGAGCTTAGTGCAGCGGAAGAAGGATGCACTACATACATCTCTACAGGTAGCCGGTGTCCTCTGGAGTATTGGATGTCCCATAGAGATTGACCGGGTAAATCGGAGCTTGCTTGGCGATTATAAGCCACAATTGAGCCAGGCGCTCCTTCCATCTTATGCTTGGAATCATCAGTCCAGGTACTGGCATGAACCGTACGAATCAAGTCAGTTACGTCAACGTGTCCAGCCTCGCCATGATTTACTTGGGGTCGCCTGCGATTATCAAAATAATATTGAGCCTCGATGGCGGAATTTTCTACGCCTCTCGGAGCATCCATGGCTGGCTGACCATGTCGTGGCAGGCTCCATTGTCTTGCCTGCGGCAGGGATGGTGGCGATAGTAGCTGAGGCCGCACGTCAGTTGGCCGAGTCTGTGACCCTGGTCGGCATTGAGTTTCATGATTTGGAATTTTTCCGAGGCATGGTTATTCCTTCTGAGGAAAACGGACTTGAGATTTTGCTTCATGTGGCCCCTCATGCCGTGGCTGGCTGGTACCAGTTCGGCATCTTTTCTCGGCCAGAGGAATCCCCATGGGTTCAACATGCAAAGGGTAGCTTTACAATGGATTATGCGGGAGAAGAAGAGCAAATGGAGGACAGCACTACCGCATTGAACTGGGCGCGGACGGTCCAACAAGCTCGACAGACACAAACTGCGGCGAACCTGGCAGTGGGTAGTGAGGCGGTTTATGGCTGGTTGTCTGAGACTGGAGGTGTCACCATGGGTCCGACCTTCCGAACGATGCAGAGGGTTTTCTTCCATCCCACACAGTCTCGCCTGTTTGCATCAGTGATTGTAACGGATACTAAAAGTACCATGCCCCATGAGCAGGAATCGCCGTACTTTCTTCATCCATCATCTCTGGATTCGCTTTTCCAGGCTGCTGTACTCTCCTGTTCCGAGGCACTGTCTAACCAGAATGCTCAGATCCCCATTGCGGTAGACCGACTCTACATGTCCACCCGCTTTTCACCCTCAACTGGGGAGCAATTCAATCTTCACGTGGAAACGCACTGGGACGAGGAAGGCATTTCTCGATCAGAGGTTGTTGCATCGCACCCCACCTGGTCACACCCTGGCCTTGTACTGCAAGGTGTCCGACTTGGTCGGGTCCCAATACAGTCCCGCCCGTCTGCTGCAGTTGGAGACATTCCTCAGAGCCGGTTTTCATCACTAGTCTGGGCAGAGCATGTGGATTCCTGGGCCGAGCATTGTGATGGTACACTCTCATCATGGCTTAGAAGCGTGTGCCATACTCATGGCGATGCACACATGCTGGTGGTGGCAGCAGAGAGCCGCTTTGACCACCTGGTGCCGGCTCTCCAGGAGCTCGTCCCAACTGGCAAATACCGGCCCCAGCTGCAACAGCTAACGGTCATCTTAGTAGATATAAGTCCAGATGGTTCAAGTGCGCGGGTACAGGCTTTACAGCAAATACTACCAAACTGCCAACTACTCCCTGTGCTCACCCTTGCGGAGGTAGCTTCGTCACTGCCAGACGAAGGAGCATACGACGCGGTCCTACTGGATCACCCCGACCTGTGGACTGGCAGACAGGGATTTCCCCTTTTGGATGATATTAACAGAGTAGCCCAACCAGATGGCTGGATAATTGCGTCCATCCCAGCGGGTATGCAGGATGAGGTCACTGAAACTCTTGACAGACATGCCGACTGGAAGGTACACGGGTTTGCTTCTCAGACAAACTCACTACTTATCCACCGGCGAGATGAAACTTCTTCGTTACTAGACCCTATCATCTACGTCCTGGCGCCCGAGCCAGCTGACATTTTCAATGCTCTGTTACAGGAGCTCACCCCCTTGATCGAGGAGCAGGGCGCCCGGGTGGAGAGAGTAAGCCCCCATGAGGTATCAAAGTTGAAGGATAAGCAGGTTA
Source organism: Aspergillus tubingensis (assembly GCF_013340325.1). NCBI lineage: Eukaryota > Fungi > Ascomycota > Eurotiomycetes > Eurotiales > Aspergillaceae > Aspergillus > Aspergillus tubingensis. Next base: position 603,024 of record NW_023336279.1, on the reverse strand, counting down.
TTTCGTTGATGGAACTGCACGAGTCATGGACGCTCCACTGGACTCCCGCAGATATGGAATGCATGCGCACGCTGGTTCAGGCGAAATACATACTCTGGGTGTCGCCCGCACCCTTGGACACAGCCGCCTCTTATGCGGCTACTGGTGCTACAACCGGGCTGTTACGAACTTTGCGGAATGAAAACCCCAACCTGGACCTACCTCAGCTTTTAATAGAGGAGAAGGATGTTGCGCGGGATCCTGGTCATCTTGGCCGTAGTATTGCACGTCTTCTACGACTAAGCCACCAGTCGCGGTCGCGACCCCGGGATTACGAGTACTTACTGCGCGACGGCCGCTTGCATGTACCACGCGCAATTGCATACTCTCCATTGGATGATGCGATGGAAGCAGCTGTACATGGCCCGAAACCTATACTGGCTGAGTTGACGGAGGACACCCGACCGCTGCGTCTACACAGCAAGTCATCCGATCTTGAGGCAGCGCAATGGCAATTGGACGACCGACTAGCCACTGCGATAGCGGAGGATGAAGTAGAAGTTCACCTTCATGCTATTTCACTTCCCTCTACAACAGCAAAGACCACGGAGGCTCGCGTCCCATTGACAGAGGCCTTGGGCACTGTTTGCCAGGTCGGACAGTCTCTGATATCGGTCTTCTCGATTGGAGAGACGGTGCTGTGTGTGATACCTGGCCAGACCATATCCACTCGGGTTCGTTTGCCCGAGAGCTCTGTCTGGACTTGTCCTCCGCAGCAAGGCCCCGCGCAATCTCTCTCCATGCCGATCGCGTATTCTACCGCCTATACCAGTCTTGTCAATGGAATGCATCAAGTATCCGGCTCTGTTCTGATTGTGGGCTCTGTTAATCAGACACTCAGGGCCACTGTACACTGTGCCTTAGCGGCAAGGATGCAGGTGTTTGTTGCCGTGGATGGTGTTATAGAGGAGCTACGTGCCCAGTACCCCGTCTTGAAAGACCGGATTATCTCCCTCCATCGGTCACTTCCAACCACCATCGCCCGTTTGACTAGCGGCAGAGGTGTCGAGCTCACCGTCTGTAACCTCGCGGGAGCATCTAGCCGACAAGCAGCGTCTTGCCTAGCGCCTGGGGGTCGGTATATTGACCTGAGTGGGGACCTACAACTCTCGGCACTACCCCAGAAGATCTTAGAGCAGGGCTGCACTGTCACCTCACTCTCTCTGTCTCGGATGCTTAGGGATACTCCGCGCCTGATACAGGCTAATTTCCACCGAGCTGTCGATCTCATTGCAGGACATAAGTCTCTCGTGCAGGTGGCATCCTATCCTGTGTTTCCAGTTTCACAGGTGGAAGAGGCTATCTCTCATGCGAGGCATTCCGGCACCCGGGTCATCCTTGACCTCCAGGCGCCAGGTCCCGTGGCAGTGAGACCTGTTCAACCCGAGCCAAGGCCGCTACCCAGTGAGAACACCTACCTTCTAATCGGAGGACTGGGCACAATTGGACTCTCTCTAGCCAGCGCTCTGGTAGACAGCGGGGCCCGTCACATTGTTTTTTCAAGTCGCTCTGGAGCAACACAGCCAAGTCAACAAGCCGCTCTGGATTCACTGCGCGCGCGTGGAGCCCGAACGGAGGTGATACGCTGCGATGTTGCCTCCGAACATGACGTGAAGCAACTCCTGACGCACGCAGCCTACCACAACTGGCGCATCCGTGGCATCATCCAGTGCGCCACCGTTCTCAAAGATGCGATGTTCGACCAGATGGACTGGGAATCCTGGCAACAGTCAACACGGGCTAAGATCCAAGGCACGTGGAATCTGCACCAGGCGTTCCAAGCCACACGGCCGCTGGACTTCTTCGTCACTCTCTCCTCAATCAGCAGTGTCATCGGCAACATGGGCCAGGCCAATTATGCCGCGGGTAATGCTTTCATGGATGCCCTAATGGAGTGGCGGCACCAACATAACCTCGCCGGTTGTAGTATCAACCTGGGGCTCGTTGAAGACGCCAGCGGCGTGACAGATGTGGCTGAGTCTGCTGAGCAGCGTCGTCAGCGGTATCGGCACGTCTTGGGGACCGAGATCTCACAGGCAGAGGTGCAGACCCTTATTCGTCTCCTCGTCCAAGGCCAGATGCAACCTGCACCGCCTGCTCAGATAATTGCCGGGTTGGTTGATGTTCTGCCGCGTGAAGACGGCGCCAGTCCCTGGCAATTTGACCGCAAGTTCGATCATCGTGCTCGGATCACCGATCCTGAAGCCCAAGCTGCCACAGGCCCCATCAAGACGAGCGTTCTACTCAAACGAGCTGACTCAATAGACGAATCGATCTCGCTCGTTAGCCAGGCTTTGCAAACCTATCTGGCTCGGGCAATGGGCGCTGTTCCTGATTCTGTCGATCTCGACCTGCCTTTGTCTGCTTTAGGAGGTTGGTTCTCTGCTTCTTTCTCAAGATGATATTGTATCTGTATGCTAACGGCTAACTATTATAGTGGATTCGCTCAAAGCGACGGAAATGCAGACTTGGGTCAGTCGTGAATTAGGGGCTGCGTTGTCTTCCTTCGAGCTCCTCAGCTCCCAGCCTGTAAGGATCTTAGCTGAGAAGATAACCGCGGGGAGCTCTTTTGTCGCTGCGAAGGCTTAGATTTGGGGACATATATATAATAGGATGGCTCTATAGAATGGAACTTTTTGATGAATGAGAAACGCAGTACTCGCACAATAAACATTGGCTATAAGTATATTTTTCCTTCAATTACACTGTCTTCACTTAGGGACGCGATATGAATGAGCCAGGCTATACGAGTGTTTGTCTATTTAAAATGAAACTAGCCAAAAGTCATAGATCGCTCCTTTACTGTGTCGTGGTTTTTTTATTGAGATACACCCAAAGATGTCTTCAGAAGAGCCTGTGGATGGAGGTCATCTACTCAATAGTTGATCTAGGCAACGAGTATCATCGAGGAAGATCTCTTCAGCTTATAGTGGAGATTATTTACTACTGACTGAAGAAAAGCTCTTTACAAGTAGGTCCTAGCCATTCGCGTTCAGTAATGTAAAGGGTTGACATTGTGGCTAGACTATATGCTACCCAACATCTCCTTTTACCTGACTTTGTCCAAGGTCATAGGTTCTTCCTCTCGCCAGGTACAGGAAATGTCTCATTTCAAACCCTGTAAATATTATGCAAGGGTTCCTAGAACGAAGATGCGCTCTCCATGGGTAGAGTCATTCTGATGGTCCAAAATATCCACCACTTTCAAGCCAGCCGCAGCAGCACGAGCCCTCACATCGGCCTCAGTCCACACTCCAACCTTGCGACTATCCAGGTTGTCTTCGACGACGACCTCCTGTCCATCCGCCAACCTCTCCGAGACAACAATATGCCGAGTAGTATGCCACACCTTTCCGATGAGTTCATGGGCGGGCCAGGTCTCCTTGTAGAAGATGCCAGGAAACTCCTTGCTCGGCGTGACAACTGGCTCAGAAGGTTCCATAGCGCGGGCGAGTGGCTCGCCGCTGTCGGTGAGCGCTTTCAGCACGGAGATGTACGCGCGCCCAGTGGCGGGCTTGAGAACCTTGGCAATCTGCTCGAAGAACCGGCTGCCTTGGTCGGCTTCGTATAGATGGCATATGCTGCCGCAGGCAAACACTATCATGTCGATGAGCCCACCTGACCCGTCGGAATGCTGCAAGGCAGGCAAGGATCCCATTTCCTCTGCCGAACCTAGCACCCAGGTCATTTGATCGACATGCGCTGCGTCGGTGAGGAGGTGAGCTCGATCTAGCATGTGCTGTTCGTTGTCTAGGCCCAGGAAGTGCACTGCCGACTGGCGTTTGGTGCCCTGTTTCTGGTGCTGGGCGCTCGCCAGGCCGTGGATGATCCGCCCTGAGCCTGTGCCCACGTCCAGTACCCTCACTGGATTTGCGGAAGTGTTGCGAGATACCATGTCCGCGAGCAGACGGGAATACAGCTGGACATCGTCCCAATTCCCGATCCACAAGTCGTAGTATTCTGCTAAATACTTGCTGTTGTAGCAGGTACTTTGGCGCGGATGGGCCGACGGGTTATCGGTGGGGTTATCGTTGGGGACGGTCATGGTGGGTTTGATGGAATGGATTTACAGAAGTCAACAATTATGCCGGTGGTAGCCATGTATTTAACTTTGTCTGGCATTTAGGGGAAACAGCAGAGACAAAGTCTTCCTGTGTCTTGCTGAGTAGAAGAATAGGGTTCACGGAGTCACGAATCTTTGCAAGTACACCGTGAGGGGGGAAGTTCCAGACGAAAGCTCTTCTGCACCACTCCCAGGCAAAGGAATAAGTTTAGGACTCGTTGCAGACGCAGGACTGATGGAATTGTACTCTTAAACCTTGATTGAGAACTATTCATGCATTAGTGATTGTGCTGGCTGAGGTACACTAGTCGCGCAGTGGGAAGGATTGAATGCAGGAGGATGTATGATTTCGAATTGGAAGATTGTAAAGCCGCTATGGACATTTCCTCGCCTAAATCCATCCCCGTAAACTCTGTTTTGCATCGTTCCATACACCGCTACCCCTATGTCTAGAGACACTCAGAAAAGAATCTAACTGGACGCCCCCAATTTTCCTCCTGCGTCAGCCACGTCGTAATCCTCTGCAGTCCCTGCGCAATGTCACGAATCCAGTCAGGCGAGTTATTCGCCACCGCGCCAGTGAGGGAGACACAGAGATCAGTACCGTCCTTGCCGGACGCTCCAGCATCGACCATCAAGCCACAAGTAGGCTGAAAGAAGATCTCCTGCCGCTGAATATGCTCGTGCAGGCGTCTCTTGTCATCTGCCTTGAAGGTTGTCGTCCCGGTCCAGTTGAAGATCAAGTGATCAGCTACTGCAGGGTACAACTCTTTCATACGAGGCAATTCCTCAAGAATGCGCCTCCACGGTGCGTTTGCGTAACGCGTTATCAGAGCCTGCTGGGCCTGGGCTCGATAAAGTAATTGCAGTACTGTCTCGTTTGGATCATATGTGATACGCTCCACATTGCCAGTCAGTGTAGGCCCAGCAACGCGAGCCCCGTCCAGCGGGCCTTCACGCGGAAAGGAGGACGGCAGGAAGGGGAATCGCCCCCGTGCTGCTTCAACATTGAGGAGTAGCATCTCCGAGTGCTTGGTGTGGAAGATGGCTAACAGGGCGAGGGCTGTCTTGAGGACCACTGATGTCATCAGAGTCGGATGGTGCTGGTGCAGAGACATCAACGCTGGTAGCTGGAACTCGAGCAGGTACAACCCTTCCGATTGTTGTCCAGATGAGGTCCTCAGTGGGCGACTAGGTGTGGGCCATAGCGCTACTGGTCCATCAGGCACTTGCTGCATCTGCGAGAGGTGGTACTCAAAAGCCGGTCGGCTAGCCAGAGCATCCTGCAGCAGGTAATAGCTCTCATTCCACGCTTTATATGAAGCATGCGCTCGAAGTGGCTGCCCACTCAGCGCGAGCTCTAGGTCATCCTCCAATATTTCATGGTAGGTCGCATCCATGACAGAATGGCAGACTGCAAATAGACACAAATAAGCACAGATACCACGGATGAATAAGGCGAGCAGGGAAAGGACTTACAATCTGCAACTAGGACGGCACTCTTTATTTCCTTTACATACACCATCAATCCGCAGAACAAAGGTCCTGGTAAGGAGATCCGATGGTCTTGTGGAAAATTGACCACTAAGTCGTGCACATCGGCCAATGTCGCAACCTCGCCGTAGTCGACAATGCAGCGCTCCAGAATCGATTGTGACGGGCGGACGGTTACCAGCAGAGTCTGGGATGTCTCACCTTGCACAACAAAGGATCGCAGCATGGGATGAAGAGGTAACGTAACCTCCAGGGCCTTGCGCAGCTCTGCAACAGAATGGCCCCGTGTGTGTATGCAGACGAAGAATTCCCAGTAGTCAATTAAGTGGGCCTGGCGCATGATGTGTTGGAAATCAGTGGCCGGGAAGACATCTTCAACATCATCCCAAGTGAGCCGATAGCGTGCAATGGCTTGTTGGACCAAAGCCTGCGTAGCAGGGAGTCCGCCGCCGTCGCCCATCAGGTGCACCATATCCTCCAATGCAGGTCCCCCAACCCGAGCGCGGCCGTCATTGTGAGCTGTGGGATAGGGGTCTTCCGGTTGACCATCAGCGGTCTCCAGAAGAAGGATTTGGTCCGCAATGGTTTTGGCGCTTGCCCAAGCCGCGAATGGGACATGTCTTCCGGTGAGCTTGCTCGCTCTGGAATGCACGCGCATCAAGGTGATGCTATCCACGCGTTCCGAAAGCGCCGCCTGCACATCGAGTTCTTCGATCGTGGCCGCCAAAACGTCTGCCCAGAGCTGCACCACACGCTTGCGTATCTCTCTGGTGTTGCTAGGTGCCAATGGCATAGAGGCATCTGACTGGGCGGCAGCATACTGACGCACCAGGGCCGCGAGTTTGACCTTTTGCACCTTGCCCGAGGTCGTGCGAGGATAGTTCGCAGCCCCAAGCGTTTGGATAGGGATGACCTTGTCAGGAACATACGCCGCACCCATCTGTGTTAGAATTAGATGCATGATGTGTTGCACTTGCGGCTGTGCAATCTCGCGACTGACGACAATGACCGGAACCTCCCCTGCCACAGCGTCCGGCAGAGGGACGGCCTGAGGATTGAGCTGGTGCAATTCCGGGTCTTGGTTGAGTACCGCCTCAATGGCAGAGGGCGATATGTTCTTGCCACCCCGGATAATGAGGTCTTTGTACCGACCAACAGGGTAGACAAGACCATTTGATTCGTACATAATAGCCTGATCACCAGTCTTGTACCAGTAACATCCATTTTCATCAACGTAGAATGAATCGCTCTGCACGCCGATATAACCACGAGCAGTCTGGTAGCCACTGTAGTGCACCTCTCCCGCCACACCAGGTGGCAGAGGCTCCGTACTGTTCGGAGCACAAAGACGCAGTGTCGAGCCTGTCATAGGACGCCCGGCGGCCAGGAAGCCGTCGCGCGAGATACTGTCGAGGTCTTCCACAGGGCCGGTGGCGCAAAACGCCCCCTCCGTCATACCATACAGATTCTCGATCGCTCGCGTACCCACTCTCAATTGAAATTCCTTAGCTACAGCAGTGGACAGTGTCATTCCGGAGAAAATGACTGTGTCAATCGGAGGAAGTGGGGTCGAGCTGAGGTCCGCACTGATGAAGGCATGCACCAGCGCTGATACCATGACTATGTATTTGCAGGGGACATTGCGAAGTGTATCGATCGTCGTACGTGGATCAAAGGCCAAATAAGATGGGTAGACGAGTGTAGCCCCATGTGTCAGGGCAAACATCTGCCCCATATAGCCAAGCACATGGCTACATGGAACGAGAGACATCAGTCGGTCTCCTGGGCGTACTAAGCCGAAAGTTGACCCACTCGCTAGAGAGCTGATCCAGGCAGGAACATCCATCTTGCATGGTTTGGGCAGCGATGTCGTTCCGCTAGAGAAAAAGATGGATGTTTCGCGTGACGGGGGTGATGTTGATGGGCCCGATGAGGTTTTCTTAGATTGCATGAGCTGGTCGAAACTTGTCCATGGAGAAGAAACCGGCTGGCCATGTCCGATGACAATTTTGATCACATCCAGCTGGGGAAACAGCTGATCAAATTGTTCGGCCGCGGCTTTATCTTGAACAAAGACGGCGGCCTTTGGGCTGGGGCGGTTATCGAGAACGGTTTGGACGACATGGCGGGCTTCCACCGAGTTAGACAACGTATTGGGATGAACGGAGACATGGATGCAGCTAAGTCTGTATCCAGCCCAGGTAGTGAGGACATGCTCCAAACTGTTACCGAGGATCACAAAAAGCAGACAATCACTCGATAGACCCAGCAACTCCAACGAGGCAGAAAGGCGGGTGATCCCTTCATACAACTCCCCATAACTCCATTGACCATATTCTTTCTTGTCTCCGAGCCCGTAGAGACCAGCTCGTTGGTGCGCGCAGATTAGTGCCAAATAGTCAGGGTGTCTCTCCACTGCTTCGGCCAGTCGTTCCCAAGCTGAGCGACTTTGATGCTCAGGGTCGCTTCTTACGACTTCGCGCATGGTATATGTGTAATTTGAAGTATATATCTAGAATCCGGAGTTTCGACGATTTATTCCAACAATACCAGTACTTATTACACAACTATATGATTACATTCAAGGCATATAGCTATCTGTACGGGAATCATTCCCGCACAGGTGTTTGTGACATAGTGTGACCCTGCATCACCTTACCGGAATGATTCCCCCTTGCCTGGGTAAGACCAAGGCGGAGCAGCAGTTGCATGAAGGTCTGGACTTGCGCACATAGTCAGGAGGATTGAACCAGCATATGCACTTCTCCGCCCTTGCTTGCATGTCTGACCGCCCCTTGCCATCAACAAAATGGCACATTCTTCTTGACTTAAAGCAACTGCTTATTGAGTGGAGCAGCTCTGCAGATAATGTACCTTGTCCTGTAGTGAAATTCCTTGGATCTGCAGAAACCTAAATGAAGAGACCATTCCTGATCAAACTCAGCAGTGTCTATACAGGCATATCCTTACGGCCTAACCTATGCTGTACATATGCTCTGTGCACGACTTCTTCATTACTCATTATTACGGACTTGGAATCAAATACCTACTTGTATACAATTCGTCATACAGGGATAAATTCTAAAAGGTAGTATTAGACCTAGCTATTGGTTCAATATTTAGACTCTGGATAAATTAACCTTTCCTGGCTGAATCTTTATTGGGCGTCTTCAGGTAGACTAAGTGTCTATACAATGATTGGAACATAGTCCCTAGATTGCCAAGGAGGGTATTCTTTATCTCGTCTTGGACAAACAGGGCCTTCCTGTTGACGTTTACTTATTGCAATCGCCAATCCTAGGCGACCGCCGTACGCCCAGAAGGCCATAAAACCGGGCACCAGTCGTCTTAGAGTCAGATATCTCATCTCAGAAACCAATAATCGCCAACCTGTACCTTATTCCCTTCTATTCCCGTTACCCACGAATTCATCAGGATTGGCAAATCATGGTCGTCAAGGGCTCTTGTAACTGCGGCCGTATCCGCGTCACCATGGACAATCCCACACCATCTGGGGGCGGCGTAATGATCTGCTACTGCCTGAATTGTCGAAAACAGAGCGGTGCCGGTATTCATCAAATCTTTTCTTCTTCTCGTTTATTTTCAGACCTGAATATTCTCTAACTTGAACGTCCTCCAGCCGGCACCTATGTCGTCGTGGTGGAGAACAAGGACATGGTTTTGACCGGTAGTCCCAAGAAATTCCTTGACACCAACACCGCCTGTGGCCGGCCATTGGATCGATATTTCTGTTATAACTGTGGATGGTCAGTTCACTCCATGGGGATACTCTGCCTCCTATCTGGCTAACCTCTGTGCAGTCCTATTATGTACAGAAGTGAGACTGTTTTGCCCGGAAAATCACGTCAGTCCTCCCTCTATCTTTCCTTTTACCTGTAATGGTTCCGGCGGTGAAATTGACAATAGCAGTCCTCATGTTCGGTCTCTTTGAAGATATCCCCAAGCCGGTGGCAGAGGTATGGACCAAGCGTCGACCTGAGTGGATCTCAGCGACTTCAGAAGTTCTACAATATGTGACGGATATTCCTGACGATGTGAGCGGAGAGGAGGCCAAGAAACTTGGCTGGTGAGTTGATGGATGTTGCAGAAGGGATATCGACCGAGCAGCACCATAGCCCGGACAAAGTGGTTGAATGTCAAGCCCGCAACAGGGACAGATTAAGATGTAGTTAATGTAAATAGAAATCGGCTACTTCGCTTATCTCTTCTAGAGATACTATATGGATCTAGAGAGCAGATTCTGCCCATCTTCAGCCAGTCTGAAGGCGGTGAGAAAGTTTACAGATTACCGGGTCACTTTCTCGGAGCTGTACAAAATGTATATCCTTTAATAACCGCTTATATCCGCACTTTTCTCAGCGAGGCTTGCTAGGTTCTGCCGGACTGGGCGGTAAGTTGAGCGGTCACAAACCGGCTTTTCTGCCCGACTCTGCCACGAAGGCGGTAAAAGAGTATACAGAATGCTGACTCATTTTTTCGGGAATGTATAAAATCAAATCCGTCCATATCCGCTTATATCCGCACTTTTCTCATCGAGGTCGACTAGGTTCTGCCGCTTTAGGCGGTAGGTGAAGCGGTCAGAACCGGGTTTTCTGCCGCTGTGGTGGTAGAGAAGAGTTTCCCGTACTAGTCGTCAGGTTGACTCTTCCTTAATATTCACCGGTGCCCAGCAAAGTACTCCAGTATTTCGTAGTCCACTGGGGAGACATACGATGTTGATACCTGCAGGATAAGTTGGTACTACTATAGGTTATACATCTTTGTAGCAACAGCCTTCTGAAGCTCGCTCGTACTGACCTCGTATAAAGCCACCCAGTATATATATTTGGTGACTGTTACTACTTATGGTGCATCCAAAGTTTCCTAAAAGGCCGCTGGAGTATGACAGCCTGACAAACAGTAAAAAACCGCTTGCATATTAGTTCTCTATTTAATCATGTATTATTCTTTTTTGCCCGTCCTGCTGCGTTCATGAAAGCGCTCATTCTCCAGGAAATCCAGCAGTATACATTGAGCCGACAGTGGCAAACACTTGCGTGAAGAATGTTCAAGATGCCATTATATAAACGAAGCCCTGTTACAGCTTGAAGGTATTAGCGGCCTAGGCCAGTAGTTGATATTGCATCTCTGGAATCAGGGCATTTCTGTTATTGTGTTATAGGACGCGCTTGTTGAAGATCCCTTGTCCAGAACCCTACGGACTTACCTACACTTACTTCTAAATAGCCATAATACACTGTAGAAGTACCTCCGGTCGTCAGTGGCTCTTATTGTAGTACTACCATTAGCAAGGAACTAATATCTATCGCTGAGTATATGGTTCAGGAGGGATGAGTCTGGCATCTCATATGGAATGTGGGGTAGCTCGGACGAATCCCGACCCAGAACCCTGTTTCGGACGAAGCCTGCTGCCAACAGTCACAGTCTTGGTCCGAAGTGGTCAACCTTCGTCTGTAGTACATGATAGAGTTCTTTTCGTCCGGAGATCACGTGTAGCGTCTATAATATAGAAATCTCTTTTAAAAGCAACAGATTCACCTATTGCGACCGTTTACACAGGGTTGTATTAACGATAAGAATGGAGACTCCAATTACGGTGGGTGTGATAGGTGCGACAGGTAAAATAGGCCGGTCTGTGGTAGACGGTCTACTTTTCCTCACCGACCAAGTTTGTATGATATCTGTTCCGCATACTCAAAGTTTCATGATCTTAACTGATGGGTCTGACAGGCTGTCACATCATTTACTCGACAAGCACCAGCCGATAGCGAAGCCAACAACACCCTCAAAGAAGCAGGTGTGAAGCGATTCGTGCCTTCGGAATGGGTGGGACCGGCACCCAGAGGGATCATTGACAATCAAAGACAAGAAGCTTGACATCCTGGGCGTGATTCAAGGAGTGGGTCTGCCGTACACTCTCATCGACGTTGGATGTTGGTTTCAGGTCTGGGTACCCAAGATTCTATCTGGTCGGTCGGACCACGCCCATTCGAATTATATTGACCATCGGATCGTCGGTCATGGTGATCAGAAATTTGGGCTGACCGAATATGTGTCGCGCAGATTATATCGGATGAGCGGACTTCGAATAGACGTGTATTTGCGTATACCGAAGTTCTGAGTATGAACGAGATTTGGGACACAATGGCAACGGTCAGCGGGGAAACTCTCCTAAAAGAGTTTGTAAGCAAATGAGCTTGATCTCGGATCGCCTGATGGGATTGCTCCTTTGAGCGACGCGTTAACTTGAACAAACAGGTGTCGGAATCAGAGATCAGAGAGATAATCAAACGGTGTGGGAAGAGGTGGCAGGAGAATGGGCAGAAAGTCGATATCATGGACGTTGCCAATTACAATATGGGTTAATACCGCATATCATGGTGTATTCGAGGGGACAATACCCCAGAGTATGCGGACTATCTCGGATATCAGAATTCTGCAAGCTGTTCCCAGACTTTCCAAAGGGCAGGTCGTTGAAGGCATTCTACCAGCAGGTCCTCACCCAGGGCTCTAAATGAGTTATCTGCCCATTCTAATTATCTGAAGAGATCGAAGGTTGCACCTGCCCTTGCATGTACCGACACATTTCAAGGAGACTGAATAAAAATGTACGATAATCATAAGAAATGATATAGATAGGTATCGGTAAGCTCGATAAGTCTCCGAACTGCAGTCAGAGCAGTGACTACGCTGATTGGGTGCTGCCGGACTACTCTTCCTGATTAGGAAGGACAGCGGAGTAAGTTACCCCGAGCAGTTCGTCGATGCCCGAAAAGGGCGGAATGACCCGCCATGCAGATCTTCTGCTTTCGGCCGGGAAAAGTGGGAATGGCTTCTTCTCAGTGGCCACTGCCAACTTGACCTGCTGTAGTCCCTATCTAGCCTGTTCTGGATTATAAATCCACTCCACTTCAACGAACGCGTCTATTCTGGAATTTTTTCCTCCTTATATTCGACTGGACTCCGTGTTTATACACGACTCCCAACCGCTGTCAACACCAAAGAACATGGCATTCATATACCAGTATCGGGGCTTGCGACGATACGTGAACGAGCTGGTCGATGACGCCAGTCGTGCCCAGCACGAGTCATCTTCCTCTGATCACGCATCGCCGCAGCCTCTTGGACACCCACCGAGTAAGATCAGAGATCCCTCTCAAATCCCTGGAATTTCCTTGAAATCGGATTGTAACGGTGAAAAGTACTATGAGGTATCTTGGGCAACCCACGATCCCTTCAACCCGCAGGAATGGTCGCATGCCCGCCGAGTCGCCTCCACAATGTGTGTCTGCCTGATCGCCTTGGTCACCACCATGGCATCAGCGATCGATTCCGCCGTTCTGACCGAAGCTTCCCGGCACTTTGGAGTTTCCCAAGTCGCCGAATCACTCGCAACTGGCCTGTACCTCATTGGCTTCGGAGTCGGTGCGCTTATTGCCAGTCCCATGTCTGAAATCGTTGGCCGATTCCCCGTCTACATTGGCGCTTTGATTATCTTCGGATCCTGGATTCTCGGTGCTGCGTTAGCTCCGAATTTCGGGTCACAGTTGGTCTTCCGCTTCCTCGCGGGACTCTGTGGTTCTGCGCCTCTGACTGTTGCGGGTGGTTCGATTTCCGACGTGTGGAGTACGCTGGAGAAAACCTTCGGGTTCCCCATCTTTGCAATCCCCGGGTTTGGCGGGCCTATCCTTGGTGAGTATGATGTAGTGTATCGCGCAACATCCACTGCAGACCACTGGACGTAGTAGGTGTCCAGTGAAACTAACATCATCGAATCAATTAGGACCCGTTGTCGGAGCATACATCGGTTACAGTCCCCACATCAGTTGGAGGTGGGCTGAATGGATCATGCTCATTTTTGACGGTCTGGTGATAGGCATCATCTTTCTCTTCAAGCGCGAGACCTTTGCACCTCAACTCCTGTACTACAAAGCCAAGTTCTTCCGCGAAGCGACCGGAGATGCGCGGTTCAAGACAGCCGGCGAGGCGTCGGGATCGGGAAGCCTGCTGCCCGTGTTGAAGAGGAACTTCACTCGTCCTTGGCTACTTCTCATGGAGCCAATCGTGATCTTCTTCACGTTTTACTTGACAGTTGTCTACATTGTCCTGTTCACGTTCCTGGACGGGTATGCACCTTTCCACTAGTTTGCATTATGATCCATGGGATCCCACTAACCCGCCTAGATATGTCTACATCTTCGCCGATACATACGGAATCAACGAAGGCCTAGCCAACATTTGCTTTCTGGGACTTTTCATTGGGATCCTCACCAGCATGGTCCTCGTCCCTATCCTTTATCGCAAAACAGCCAAACAGTTGCGAGACGCTGGTGATGACGGCTCCGGTCGCATGATAGACAGAGAGTCGCGTCTCTTCTTCGCGCAAATCGGAGCCCCAGCCATTCCGATCGGTCTTTTCTGGATGGGATGGACTGACTATGTATGTCTCATATAGTGGCCCTTCACATCAACAAACATTATAGACACAGGATACTAACAATTTTAGCCTTCCATCGCTATTTGGTCTCCCCTAGCCGCCTCGATCGCCGTAGGTTTCGGAGTCATCTGTATCTTCCTCTCAGCCTACATGTATATTATAGACTCCTATCAGCAGTACGCGGCGTCTGCACTGACCTTCGTGGCACTGGTTCGGTATCTGGCTGCGGGCGGAATGACGGTGGTCGGAATCCCGATGTATTCGAATCTTGGCACTCATTGGACGCTCACTGTTCTTGGGATCATCAGTGCGGTGGCTGCACCCATTCCCTACGTACTGACCTTCTGGGGTCCTTGTCTGCGGAAGAGGAGTAAGTGGGCCACAGCTATTTCGGCTTGAGTGGATTCGACTTGCCTTCGAAGACTTCATCTATCGCTGTTCAAGCATGGGTGGTATGCCTTGAATATAAGTTCTAACTCTTCTCGTGAACATACATATTACTTTGGTGTTATAAATACGATGAGGATGAGCATGAGTGGTATGGACATATTAGATTGGGCAGAATGATAGAAGATGAATAGACTAGATTGGTGGTATAGAATGAATAGGATGGAAAACGCGATGTATTCAAGAAACCGACCGAAACCCAATGTTTAGTTGCCTAAGGCAGGAAGTAGATGATAAAGAAGACACGTCAAATCCCTGCCCCGCAATCAAGTCTACATTAATGTAATTACTACTAGGGATGCCAGACCTGTCACCACATGCTCAACAGAAGCAGTTAAGCAGCTACAATCGAGTTTGAGAACACTTCGGCCTCGGTGAACCCACGGCGATAAAGATCGGGCGCGGGGACGGGGTCGGCAAATTAGTTCGGGGACGGTCCACCGATCTACCGAGCTTCCTCGTATATAAGACTGTGATGACGCGCATCATCAGACCAGAGGAATATTAGGTTAATACCTTCCCTTTCACTTAATACGATCTTCTCAGAAGTTCTGCAAAATGAGCGTCTCCGATCTTATCAAGTCCATCAACGCTGTCACCGCCAGTGGCGAGCTGAACAGTATAGATGAGCAGCAGCGTGCGGAGCTGTCGTCTGCAAGCGATAGACTGAAGGCGATGTGCGAATCGCCGCTTGAGAAGACGTTCAAGCTTTTGTTTACGGTATGCTTTCCTGAAATTCTCTACAACTATGGATACTAATAAGAGAACAGGAACACCAAACCATGGTTCTCCGTCTAGCCATCGACCTTAAGCTCTTCGACGCAGTCATCCACCACTCATCTCAGAATGAGACCGGCAAAGTCACTGTAGCCCAGATAGCCACTGACAGAAAAGCAGACCCAGTTCTCATCGGTATGATCAACCTTCCCACTTTATCAGACGCACATGCACACCCTAACAAAACATCCAGCCCGAATCATGCGCTTCCTCTCCGCCATAGGAACCCTCGAACAACACACATCCGACACCTTCACACCTACTCCCCTGTCCTCATCCTACGCTTCAACATCTCCACTCGCAGCAGCAATCATCCACTTGTACTTGCTCCCCTCCCCCTTTGCTCCCCAACAATCCTGATACCAACTAACACGCCCCAGCACGCACTTCCACTCCTTCCTCACCCACCTCCCGGACTACTTCGCCAAAAACAACTGGACCAACCCCAACTCCCTAACCAACACGCCCTTTCAATTCGCCGCAAACACCTCCGCCCACTACTTCGACTACTTAGCCACAAAACCTTACTACCAGTCCTCCTTCAACACAGTCATGAAATCTCCCATCCGTCGAGCCGGACAACCATGGTTCAATCTGTTCCCCGTCACCGAGAAACTCCAGATGGAATCCCCTGATCCCGACTCAGTACTGTTGGTAGATATCGGCGGCGGCCAAGGCCAAGATCTTCTCGCCTTTCACTCCGCGTTCCCTGATCTCCCAGGACGACTTATTCTCCAGGATCTGGCGCATGTTGTCGCTGATGCGGAGATACCTGATGGTGTGATAGAGAGCCAAGGGTATGATTTCTTCACCGAGCAGCCGGTGAAGGGGGCGAGGGTGTACATGCTCCGCACTGTGTTGCACGATTGGCCTGATAACGAGGTAGTGAAGATTCTGAGTCGAGTACGGGAGGCTATGGATGAGGAGTCGGTGTTATTGATAGTGGAGAAGGTCATTCCGGAGACAGGCGGCGGGTTGATGGCTGCTATCGGGGATCTAAGTATGATGGTGAGTTTCGCTGGCGCGGAGAGGACGGAGAGGCAATATGCGCAGTTATTTGTCAGGGCGGGGTTGAGACTGGTGAAGTGTTGGGTGGGGAGTGAGAATGAGGGGATGGAGATGGGGGTGGTGGAGGCGAGGATATAATCGTCTACTACTTAGTTTACAATGTGTCTGTATGATATTAGCTGTACATTTTACGTTTTATTCATCTCAGGTCATATTTAGTATATTCTATACGCTTCGCTGATGCAAATATCACATGATCAACCGGTAACCAACACCCAAAAGACGCCGAATCACTGCCCATCAATCATCTTCGACGCCCTCCTCAACGCCGGCCCATACCTGACAAACAAAAACGGCACGGGCAACAACACTGCCGCCACAGCGCCGATAATCGATATCGCGGGTCCAATTCCAAGGGCCCTGATCATCGGCTTCGCTGCCAACGGCAACCCCGCCGCCATGATACTTCTCAGGAAGGTAACAGCGGCAGTTGAACTAGCCGCATATACGCGATACACGTCGATCAGGAAATTCAAACATTGCTGGAAAATACAATTAAACCCTGCTCCGATGCAGAATGCCGCCAGACATGGCAAAATCCAGTGATAGGCTGGTGTTGCTGTCCAGGCGAACCAGAATAATCCAAGGACGAGGACAACGCCTCCGAACATCATGGGAGGTAAGCGGGCCTCTGGGACGGGTGCACCATTCGCGGCCGCGGAGATGCGGTTATAGCGGAACTGGTTGTAGATGTTGACTCCGGTGGAGAGGATAACACCGATTAGGAGGGCGAGGAAGGGGAGAGCACCGACGACGGGAGACCAGCCGCGGAGTTCTTCGAATGCGATAGGGAACACTTCGAGGGTGAGGTACATGACGGCGTAGACGAAGGCTGCGTAGAAAGCGATACATGTGACGATAGGTTCAGTGCAGAGCATGCGCAGCGGCCGAGCAAGCTGTTTCGTGACGATGGATTGGACAGACAGGTGCAGGTGTTCGTGGGGATGCCAGTAACGGCTGTCATTGGTGGATTTACGGAGGCTTTGCGCTTTGCGTTTCAGCAGCACGAGCGGATAGAGTTCCGGGAGGAAGAAAAAGGCCATGAGGAAGGTCGCGAAGACCCAGATCGCGTGGATGTATGCGGTCCATCGCCAGCTGAGATTCGAATTGGCCATGATGGCTGCGCCGATAATGGGACCTAGATCTGGACCACCGTTTACGGCGATTGCGTAGATGCTCACTGCTGTGCCGCGCGTTTCTTTACTCCACATGTCACCCAGCGCGGCGGTGACGTTGCTGATGGGCGCGGAGCCAAAGAAGCCGGCGAAGAAGCGCGTGAGGAAGATAGCTGGGGCATTGCGACTGTTCGCAGTGCCAATGTCGAAGATCGCCAGGCAGAATATGGCGGGGAGCATGCTGATACGCCGACCCCAGACTTCGGAGACGGGGGCCCAAATGATGGGGCCGAGGACGAAGCCGAGACTGGGATTGGTTAGTGGCTGATTGAGTGGGTGGGAGTATTGCGACGGGGAAACTCACATGTACAGGGACACATCGAAAACAGCGACTTCGCTGCTCACGCCAATATACTCGGCGATGGTGTCATCGGCAGAGGTGGTGATGCTGGAGCCCAAACTGCCGGCTAGAGCGAGCATGCCTAGTTGCACCGTCACCCACCATTTGTAGCGCACTGGCCAATTCTGCGGATTTAAGGGATCATCCGGGTCCCATTTCACCTGGTATTCGGGGTCGCGCGAGGGAGGCGCTTTTTCCAGGTCCGATGGCTGGTCATGGGCGGATTTGGGCCATATGCGGACCATTGTTGCATGGAGCGTGGTGTGCGAAAAATAAAAAAGATCGTCCAGGCGAGGTCGGAGACATTTATGTGCAAATGAAATATTGCCGGCCCCGAGGCCCTCGCTGAATTCGGAATGGTGTGCAGATGGTGCTTATGCAGATCCTTTGATAACCCCGATCCTTGGTGGCCTTCGGAGGGCTCCGCGGGGGATACAAGGGGTGATTGATGCGGTTATATGATATTGAAGAATTTTATAGTTGTGCTGGATGGAAGGATATGGTATTACTCTTGTTATAGCTCTTAATGCATATGTTCTGTTCGAACAAATGGAGGTCGGATTCAGGGCAGTATTCAGCTCTGCTCGGCTAAGCGGGCAGCTCCGCCGGCCGCTACTCCGATAAGCGGGGATGCCCGCATTCTCAGAATTCTGTACAGGGCTGGAGATAACATATGCCGGTAGTCAGCTTGAAATGCCGAGAAACGGTCTGAGCATTACTGGTGATATCAAGAAGGAATGAAGGATTGTAGCACATAAGAATGGTAGACATTGTGCCATCTGAGCATCTCGGCTAAAGTCGAGCTAAGAGTCCAAGTTTTCTAGCTCAAGTAGCGCAGAAACGCACGGTCGCAGTAGAAAGGCTGATCCGTCTCTAGATGCAAGTAGTGGAGCAGATATCTGAAGCAAATCTCCATATGCCATGCCAGTTGTAGGTGGAAGAACATTCTGGACGCCGTTGGACAGCAGTGGGTCAGTCCCTTGCACACCAAGGTCTGAAGGGTTGGCGAAAGCTTGTTTCTCCCCTGTTGGCTGTGTGGCGCTGTCTTTGTCGCTTTACCTTCTGTGAAATAATGTCCGATCTGTTGTGATAGGTCCTTGGATGGCGACTTAGAGACTCATACAACATCTATTAACAGAATCTCATTCCCTCTGTTGGTCTATACTAATTCATTACTTTAACTCCGAAGGCATCGGACGTCCGACGGCAGCGGCCCCGCACCACACGGTTAGGTCCCGCCACAGTCTTTTCCTCGTCTTCATCTTCTTGCCCGAAACCCCGAAAGAAACCGTGACCGTAGATCTCACTTCTTTCCCTTTCCATTTGCAGCAGATTACCATGAGCGAACCAACCGCAAGTGCGGCAAGTCCTTCGCAGGATGGCGTCAACCGCCAGTTCAGCTGGTATGAGCCCGAATTGACTGAGGTCAAAGAGCCCGCGCGTACCATTCTTGCCGAATACAGCAAGATCCCGGAGGAGAAGATCATTGATCACGTCAAAGAAGTGGTAAGTGTATACCTTTGATCTAGGCAAATATATACTGAATACCACTGGGTACAACAGAGAGATCGCGCATTTGCAGTCGTAAGTCTACACCTTTCTAAACTAGTCACTATCATTGCTTACGACAATAGTTCCCCTATCCATGCATCGGATCCTTCCGGTTCCTTGATATCACCATCTGCAATTCCTCCGCATATCCCGAGATCCTCTCCCGCTTGAAGGACACCTCGGACGTTTACCTGGATCTGGGATGCGCCATGGGCCAGGACATCAGACACCTCGTACTTCCCCCTCGTAGCTCTCAAATTCCCAGGACACCTACTAACCTAAGCAGGTGCACCAAGGAGCCCCTCAATCTCAAATCTACGGCTCAGACCTGCTCCCCCAATTCATCGAACTGGGATACGACCTCTTCGCGGACCGCGACACCCTGGCATGCCAATTCATCACCGGAGACATCTTCGACAGCAGCAGTGAACTATTCCGGCGTCTCAGCGAGAAAGTAGACATAATCAATGCGGCCTCATTCTTCCATCTCTTCGACTGGGATACCCAGGTCAAGCTGGCTAAGCAGGTCATTAAGCTGCTAAGGCCGAAGGCCGGTTCCATGGTAGTTGGTCGGCATGTGGGTGACTACAATTCTCGGGAGGTGTGGGCGAATGAATTGGACTCGAAGATTTGGAGACATAATCTGGATTCCTGGAGGAGGCTGTGGGAGCAGGTCGGGAGGGAGACACGGACGGAGTGGAGTGTTGATGTTACGGGCGAGGAGTGGAAGGGGATTACGAAGGTGGCGCATAATGGGGAGACGACTTTCAAGATGCAGTTTGTTGTGAGAAGAGTTTAGGTTTGGATTTGCGTTTTGAGTGAGTGGTTTGGGGTTGTTGATGATGTTGGGTCGGGCAGGAGAAAGGGGTGTATATATAGTATAGAGGGCAGGGGCGGAGAGTATCCTGCTGGTCAAAGTGGAGTCCATAGTAGTACGTGATCTGCCTCCATGTTCATTCAACAATCTATATACAACCGTCCAAATTCTACTCCGACTCCTCAACAAAGCCCAATCAAACACAGACTCTCTCAGGATGCCTCAACAACCCCACTATCTTCTCTACAAGCAAACCCATCAACTCCTCCGCAACCTCCTCACCCAGCGCCAACGTCGATGACATGATCTTCACCTCCAACATATCCGGTCTCTTCTCATCAACAGACGAATAGACCCATACCTCTTTGGGCACATGATCTACTGCCCTGACATCTACCCCACACTTGACCTCTCCAAGCAACAATTCCATATCATCAACCATCACGTTGTTCTGATGCTGCACGATTGTTTGCAACCCTCTACGCCCGACCGGCGAGTTCTTCGTATAAGCCAACGCGTCATCCAGATCCAGCGCCTCATATGGCATAGCAGAGCGGTGTTGATCTTGCAATGTTTGCATTAATTCAAATCCCGTAGTTTGAAGACCCAGGCGTGCGACAACGGGCGTGATATTGGCACAGGGACCGACTATTCCCTCGACCCCAGGCAGGGCAATGGTCCGACCGTGAACCACTTGGCCGAATATCACGGCATGAGAATCGGTCTTCTGGGCTAGGACCAAGGACCAGGCTGCTTTGACCATTGTGGCTATGGTGATACCGTTGGGAAGTGAGGGGAAGGTAGCGATGTTAATGTCGCGGGAAAGTGTAATCGGAGTTCCATTGCTGGCCGAGGACTCGGCTGGCTGGAGGTTAAGGTAGGTGAGCGAGACATTTTGGAGGAGATGACGCCAAAATGTGGTCGCTGTGGGATCGGCTCTCTGAGCTTGCTGGTAGGTAATGTAGTCGTTGAATCGGGGGAAGTGGGATGAAGGTAAGGCGTGAGTCTCTGTTGCGTATGCATGGCTCAGATCATTCATGAGGAGGGAAAGTGAGACGGCATCGTATTGGGCGTGAGAAAGTCGCATGATTAGTTTATGGTCGGCTTTGTCTTGGGTTGCTAGGATGACGCGCAGGTACGGCACTCCTGGAGGCAGTTGGGCACCTGCATCTTGGCGGCAAATGTCTTCCACGGTGGTGGTGGAGAAGTCGACGGTAGTGGTGGACACGTCGACATTGGTCATGGCCGCTGCCGTGCGGAGGATGATTTGCAAGGTGGTGGTTTCATAAGGCACGAAGGATACTCGGAGAATTGGGTGAGCCTCCACGACACGATGCATGGCTCTAAGGAGACGGGCCGGGTCGATCGGGCCTGGTATGTCGACGACAATGTAGCTCTTCAGTTGTGCGTCTAGCCAGTGGCGCTGGAAGGAGGTTGTGGGAAGGACATCGGCCACGTCAGCCTTCTTGAGGAAATTAGTTGCAACTATTTTGTCTATTTGGTCGCGATTATCACGTAGACCGGCTGATGAAGCGGTCGACACTCGCTGGTTATCTGCGTTTGGACTTCTCGCCTGGTCGCCAAGGTCACGTAGACGGGGAGAGTCAAAAATCGCTCGTAGGGACAGGGAAAGCCCCTGCTGACGACCCTCAGCAACCAGCCGCATTGCTTGCACGGAGTCACCCCCCAGATAGAAAAAGCTGTCATCCATGCCGATCTCAGTAGGGTCCCTTCCCAGAACACTTGCAACTAATAGCTGCATTTTGCGCTCCGCTGCGGTGGAAGGCATACGCTTCGTCGAGGCCGTGGCGCGGTATGCACTAAGATCAGGGCTAGACAGACCAAGTGCACATTGTCGGAGACGCTTCCGATCGGCTTTGCCAGTGGCTGATAGAGGAAACCGATGCAAAGGGAGGAACGCTGCCGGGACCATGTAGTGCGGAAGTCGTTTGTGCATCTTTTTCTGCGCTGCCAGAGCGTCTGCTCGGAAGGATTCGGACGGAGGAAGCAAAATGGTGTCCATGGTCTCGGTAGTTTCAGGAGTTGCATCTGGTAGATGTACGAATGCAACTATATACGGCTGTTGAGGCTGTTCAGGGGTAATCAAATCGACGACGACCGTGCTGGCACTCGAAAAAGCCAACTGAGCATGATGTTCAATCTCGCCGAGCTCGATGCGCTGCCCATGGAACTTGATCTGGTTATCTTTGCGTCCCACGAAGCGAATGGTGCCCGCAGTTGTATCGAACCGAACCAAGTCACCGGTTCGGTAAACCCTGGTAGGCGATTTCCGGAGCTGTGACAGCCAGCGTGGAGCATCTGGGAAGGCATCGTTGGTTCTCTCAGGATCCCCGAGATAACCCTGGCTCACGTTGGGCCCCTCAATCAAAAGCTCGCCTGTGGCTCCAAGAGGCACCATCGTCTGATAATTCCGCGTGTCGACAATCCAAAGGGAGCTACCGGTCGGCGTGCCAATATCCTTACCATCCGTGGGGAAGGTGGAGGGGGAGGTGGTGCTAGCGAGGATGGTAGTTTCGGTTGGGCCATAGGCACACACCACCTGGACGTGTCCCCGCCACATATCTAAATCCGAGGCCGCTATCGGCTCGCCTCCGAGGACTAAGTTACAGAGACTGGGAAGGGTCTCTGGCTTCAAGATCCTTGCGACGGAAGGAGTCAGAAACGCCCAAGTGACGTCCATTCGCTCAATACATCCCGTCAGGTCTTCCTTGTTCTCTGACTCGGACGGGATGATCAGACAAGCACCTGCCAACAGCGCACCTAGTATTTCCCAGAGACACCCATCGAACGCATGGGATGCAAACTGTAGCACCCGGCTGTCGGAAGTCATATTGACAGACGTTGTGATGATCGACGCGTTACTGCACAAATTCTGATGGGTGACCATAACCCCCTTGGGGTTTCCCGTGGAACCTGAGGTGAAGATGAGATAGGCGAGAGCTTCTCCCGCTGGTGGTATACCGATCCCCGGAAAGGGGTCTAATTTTTCCTGCGCCAAGGACGTGATATTGTCGAGCACAACTAAGATAGGAGCCAAATTGGCCGCTGGAACTGCATGCGATGCTGGTGCGATAATCATAGGAGCCTTGATCTGGTTGCATATCATATGAAGTCGAGCCATTGGATGTGATGTTTCCAGAAGCGTGAAGGCAGCCCCAGCCTTTAGAACGCCTAGAATGGCGATGACCGTCCATCGGGATTTGGGTGAGTAGATCGGGATGATGTCCCCGGAGGTTACCCCCATTCTAATGAGCCGTGCTGCCAGGCGTGAAGACAAATCGTCGACTTCGGCGTAGGTAAACATGCCGTCCCAGGCACAAACGGCTTGTCGGGAAGCGTGGATACGGCACTGGCCTTGGATCTTCTCATGGATGTATTCATCGGTTGGGGCAAGCATACCAGCGTTCCATTTCACAAGTTGCTCTTTACACTTAGGGCTGATGACCTCGAGCTCACAAAATCGTTGGGTGGGGTCCCTCAGGATTTCACCCAGTACATGAAAGACCGTTCGCAGTAGTGCGTCGGCCTGCTCCGCGGACAGAGATACGGTTTGGTAGCTGCAGACCAGCTGAATAGAGGATTTGTCAACACCGATATTGAGGGCTACATTGTACTGAATTGAATGTTAACATCAGACAATATAGGGGGCTTCGTGGACCAAGTTTGGGGACAAACCTCTGAGACATCATTTGCAGGTAGCATTTCGAGCCGGGTCCCTCGCTCGTCTGGAACGTCGAAGTGAGATGTATCTTGCAACGATACGATGGTGTTGAACAGCTGAGACCCGGCCAGTCCCAAACAGGCATACACGTCTGCCAACGCATAATGCTGATGTTGCAAACTACTGGTGAGACGGTTTTGATGGGTGAGGAGTGCGTTCAAGATTGACTCATCCTGTTTAAGCTGGACGGTCGCGGCAAGAACATTGACTAAGGGACCGACCATCGTTTCAACCCCGTCGACAGGCACGTCTCGACCAAGGGTTGTATAGCCGAAACAAACCTCATCCGTGCCTACGTAGGCGCCGAGCACAACGGCCCAAACAATTTGGAATAGATTTGTCAATGTGATAGCGTGCTTATGGCATAGATCGTCCATCCGTGCATCGCGGGTCCAGGTGGCACGAATGACAGAGATAGTACCTTCCGGATTGATCGGGTTCGGCGAAGAAGTCAGTTGTGGAAAGAGACATGGCTCCACTTCCTTGAGATGATTTCGCCAATATGCCTGCGCTTCGGTGTTGTCTTGCAGAGAAAGCCATTTAATGTAATCCACGTATTGCGGTACATCTCGATACTGTCCCAGCGAACCTTCGAACGCTTGATTGACCTCCCGTTGAATGACAGCTATCGACATAGCATCGACTAATGCATGACTGACTTTCCATTCGCAGATTATGGTGTCAGCCGAGTCACTGGTGATGTTGATCGTGTGAGGTAGGCCATCTGCGGGATTGGTGTCCATCGCATTAAGTCGAACCAGGTGTTGAAGGCTACCAGGGACCATGACTACCTGGTCAAAGTGGCTGTGATCTGAAACTGGGAGAAGGAGAGTACGGAGGATGTCATGTCGATTGATCACTTCCGTCCAAGCACCTTTCACCTTTTCCAATGGAAGTTGGTCTGTTGGCACGCGAGACATAACCTGGAACCTGAATCGTTGCTGATATGCCTGCCGATCGCGCAGCTGGGCCAGCAACATGCCCTGTTGCACGGGGGAGCAAGGGTAGATATCCAAGACGTCTTGAGCACGTAGACCCAGCGAAGGTAGCGTATGATCGAGGAACTGGCTCAGTTGGTCGTAGGTGAGTGCAGACATAAGGGGAAAGTCGGTCAACGTCTTGCGGGGTCCTTCCGCTGACAGTGAACTAGCAGCGGCGACGAGAGTACGTTCACACTCCTTAATACACTGTTCCAGTCGAGCATCCTGCTGCATCAATTGCGGGAATGTAAACTCGAAGGTTAGGCACCCGTTCGCAGTAAACGCGCTAACGTCGATCAACGAAAAGCGTGGCACGTTGTCGGCAATGTCTGAAGCACCGGTGCCGGACTGGATGTCATTGCCGGCTAGCTGTAGCATGGCACCCTCACGATTCATCTCCTGGTACTGGCCCATGTAGTTAAACAGAACTTCCACAACCGGCTTCGTGCGCCCATATGCAACCCTGCCTTCGTCGTTCAGGTAGCGAGAGGTGAAATATGCCCATCCGTTTGCCGGAATGCGTCGGCGCTGGTCCTTGATATAGCTGAGTGCATCGACGAAGTCCCGCATTGATGTCCGTGATAGGTGATCCCATGGAGTGGACACCAGAGGAGACATGGTCGTAAACCAACCAACCGTTCCCGAAACGTTGATGGCATCCGTCCAAGGCTCTCGCCCATGGCCTTCAACATAAATACTTGGACCCGGACGGTCAGTGAGAGCTTGATTACAAGAGTACCAGAGGGCGGCCTGCAAAATCTCAACCGGTCGAGTATCCATCACCTTGTTAGCGCTTCCGAAGAGGATGTCAGTCACAGTGCGGTCCAAGGTAAATCGGGATATTGAGGTTTGCCCGAACGTGTTCGACTCGGAAGAAATTCCCCAGTACCTCATGATATCGAAGTCATCGTTTGCTTCCTGGAAGCCAGGTAAAGCACGCGCGGGAGTGAGGTGTTCGGCGCTGTATTCGGCCTGTAATTGACTCCAGGTTATGAAAGGAACCGACCCTGTGGCGGAACTGAGAGAGCCTATCTGGAGATATTCCTCCAGCTCCCCGTGCAAAATGCGCCACGAGACAAGGTCAATAATCAGATGATGGGCCGCCAGGTAGACGAGCTGCCTACCGTCCTCGAGCTCTACCAGATCCACGGTCAAGAGCGGCCCATCCTGAATAGACAATGCCATCTGAGCCGTTGTAAAAAGTGTTGGCAGCGACTCACGAGTTATCTGGTTGTGCGCAGCCAACCGGTAAAAGTTACTAGCAGGCTCAGAACCCAGGGACTTTACCTGCTGGAACCACTGGCCGGAATCCTTGCGGCAGAATCTCGCGCGTAGCATAGAATGCCTTCCAACGAGAATATCCAAGCCTCCGGCGAGTTCCTCTACACTGACCCGGCGGCTGGTGCGAAGGAGCAGGCTCTGGTTAAAGTGATTCGGCCCCTCTGGGGCAACTTCGAAGAAGAGTTGCTGGATAGGGGCGAGAGCAACCCATTCGTCCACCGGCTCTGCAGGTAGCGAGACTGACGCGCAGTCAGTGGTTCTGATAGAATTAAGATGGCATATCAGTTGCTCGATGGTACGGTGTCGGAAGAGATCCGCACTGGTGATATGAATGCCAGCCGCATTGCATTTGGTGGCGACTTGCATCCCGGAAATGGAGTCGCCGCCGATGCGGAAGAAATCGTCGTTGACTCCAATTGTGTTCGGGTCCAGTGACAATACTCGGGCCCAGATAGCCTGCATCTCCTGCTCTTGGGATGTTTTTGGTCGGTCAGGAACGCGGAGGCCTGATCCAGCAGCGTACTCGTTGAGCCTTTGGCGTGGAAGCTCTGCTATCATCTCGCGCAGGTGGCGACGGTCCAACTTTCCAGATGCACTTAGAGGCAGACGCGAAATATGTAGATACATGCTGGGAATCATGTATTGTGGAACCTTTCGAGATAACGCGCTATCAATGGCCATAACATCTAGGGCACATTGGGATTGACTTGGGTGCAATAGTTTAACCTCTCGCTCTGTTGGCTTTTGTGACGTTGACATTTCTTCCAGAAAGGCAGCCAAAATGAGATTCTGGTTGTCCGCACTGTGAAGCATCTCGACAGCCATCTTTTGCGTCGCAGGTATTAGAGGACGGAGGTGAGCTTCGATGTCCGCCAATTCAATACGTTGTCCGTGAAGCTTGAGCTGGCCGTCTCTTCGCCCGATGAAGGCCAGCTTGCCGTCCACATCAGCATAACGCACGAGGTCGCCGGTCCGATAGAGCCGCTTTGGCTCTTGGTCATCAGGATACAGTGTTTGAAGCCATTTAGGAGGCCGTATGAATACCGGAGTGGTTCGGTCAGGATCGTTAATATAACCCCGACCGACAGTAATCCCCTCAATTAGCAATTCTCCAACAGCGCCTATGGGTGCTAGGCGATCTGGGTTCTGCAGGTCAACTACCCAGCAACGACAGGCGTTGGGTCTCCCTATCAACCGATTCTCAGATGGTTTTGTCACTTCAGTCAATGCAGCCACGATGCAACACTCCGCTGGCCCGTATAGCTGGACGATCTGGCGGAGTCTCGGGCTCCAGATGGCGATATCCTCGGACGTCATAGATTCCCCACCGAGTCCCAAGGCTTGGAGGGACGGAACATCATCTGGGGTGATTAGTCTTAGGCAGGAAGGTGTGAGAAAAGCCCAAGTAACGTTGAAATCCCGGATACACTTGGCCAGATCCGTCTGCCTTGCGGTTTCATCAGGGATACATAGACAGCCACCAGCGTGCCATGCTATCAGGTGTTCCATCATGCTGGCGTCAAAGGCGAAGCTGGCAAAATGAAGTACCCGAGATGCTGGGCGGAGTAGGCAAGAACGAGCTATTGATGCAGTTGAAGCCGCCAGACCGCGATGATCAAGCGGGATCCCCTTCGGTCGACCTGTTGATCCAGAGGTAAACGGGGCATATGCAGCCTGGGTAGAGCTTATTGTGGGTAGACTGGACCATCCTTCGGGCAATGGTTGTGATGCTGCGAACTGTACACTCAGGGCCGGGGTCTCAAGATTTCTAGCCACATCGAGGAGGGACTGGGAGGTCAGGATGAGGCGCGGTCGTGCTTGATCCAGGATATTCTTGATTCTGTCTGTTGGATGGGCCGGGTCGAGAGTAATCAGAATGGCACCGGCTTTGAAAACCGCGAGAATTCCGGCCGCCGCCCACCGGGACTTTTCATGGTAAAGAGCGATAAAGTCTCCGGAGGATACATCATGTGCGAGGATTTGACTTGCTACGAGAGAAGAGCATCTCTCTAGTTCCTCGTAAGTCCATTCCCCGTCCCAAGCACAGACAGCGGGTGCATGAGGGGTGCGGCTACTCCACTCACACACTGCGTCATGGGCACACCCGTCGGCAATTTTTTCTCCAGTATTCCATCGTATCAAAGTCTCTGTGTCACTGCACGACACGGCATCAAGTTCAAGTACTGCCATGTCAGGCTCATTCCACAGCTGGGTTAGAACGAGCTCCCAATTAGCGAGCATCCGCTCCAACGTGACGCCGTCCAGAACGACTGGATCAAACACGGCACTCAAATGCAGTCTGGCACCGTCAGGCTCACACACCAACATTAGCGGATACGTATCCACGCCCTCGAGTTCGGCCACATCCTGCAAACTTGAAAGCAAAGTAGAACGGTATTTGTTGTTAGGCTGTTCACGCGGCTGAATTACAAGCAGCGTTTGGAAGCCACAAGCGGCAGCAGCAGATTCACCAAGGCGACGGATATGCTGTAGGCCCAGGTGTTCATGATCCATTCTTTCCCAGCTATCATCTTGTACCCTCTGCAGAAGTGAGGTGAGTCTCTCTGCTTGGTCACCGAGCGAGATGCGAACAGGTACAGTCGTAATGGTGGGACCGACCATGCGATCAATCGCTGGCACAGGCGCGGAACGTCCGGTACTAACACTACCAAAGACAACGTCATTATCCTCTGCATATCGCGACACAGTCACGGCCCAAGCTGCTTGAATCTTTGTCGCCATAGTATACTGGGCTCTGGGGGTCGCTGTTGGCATAGTCAGTGAGCGGGTTCGGCGTTCCTTCGGCTGAACTTGGTGGTCGACGCCGGGCAAATTAGGGAACACGCCTCCTGCAAAGCTGTCCAGATGCGTGGTCCAAAAGGCCTGTGCCGCCACTTTGCCCGCAATGAGGTGTTTGATGAATGGGGTGAAGGGCTGTGGCCGCAAGTCCCGACCATGGTAGGCATCCTCAACTGCCTCCTTGAGGAGTGGCATCGACCATCCATCGTAGAGAGCATGATGAATGGCCACCAGGAGCATCCGAGGTTGATTTTGCCGGTGTACTACAGCCAGGCGCAGAAGGGGAGATCCAGAGGTCATGTTCGACGTTAGGTCCGGGAGAACGTCGCCCTCTCGCAAGGAATATGTGTCCCATGGAAGCCCTTTCGCACGCTGCACAACCTGCACTGCCGTGTTGTTGTCGGTCAGGATAATCCGGGTCCGGAGGATTGGATGCGCCTCAGCAGCTTTACCCCAGGCGTAGTGCAGCCGTGCGAGATCGACCTGCTCGGAAAGATCGCAGGTCAAAGTTGTGGTATAAACCCCAGGTGTGCGGGCCGTGAGTGCTATCATCCCCTCTTGCAAAGCTGTGGCGGGATAAATATCTTCAATATCCTCGTGTGGGATCTTGCAATGCTCTACAGCCTGTGCACGGAC
The DNA here is from genome assembly GCF_013340325.1 of Aspergillus tubingensis. Taxonomy (NCBI): domain Eukaryota; kingdom Fungi; phylum Ascomycota; class Eurotiomycetes; order Eurotiales; family Aspergillaceae; genus Aspergillus; species Aspergillus tubingensis. Next base: position 573,357 of record NW_023336279.1, on the reverse strand, counting down.
CTTATCCAGAACATCTGCGCCACCATCCAACAAGGAAAATTGGACTGAGATAGGAGCAGCTGCTTCGGCCAGGGCCGCCTTCTTCTTCCTTTTAGATGACGAAGATGATGAAGATGAGGAAGACACGGACGGAGTCTTATTGGAAGAGGAACCGCCCTGCAGCTGCTTCAGAAGAGCAGCAATATCCACCTTCTTGCCCTTCTCTTGGGCTAATTGGGCCAGCTGGGCAGTGGCCAGCTGTAAGAAGTCGTCGTCGACTCCGTCATTAGTGGAAGAGTCGTCTGGCGTGCTGAATGTAAACCCTTCCTCCGCTGTGGACGAAGCTGAGCTTGCTGACTGCCCAGCGGGTTCCCCAACTTCGGCGGCTAACTGACAAATAGTCGGATATCTGAACATCTGGGGAACGCTCAACGACAGCTTGTATTTATCCCGAGCTGTGGCTACCAACTTCATGGCAGAGACAGAGTCACCGCCCAACTCAAAGAAGCTGTCATCGCCATGCATTGTCTCAGCCTCGAGTCCCAGTGTCGCAGCCATCAACTCCAACAGTGTCCGCTCCAGCTCCGATGCTGGCGTCCATTTGACGGACTTGCTCATTCCTTCAATGGTGTTCTTATGGGCGGCACTAGATGCTAGCAGCAAGGAACCCATCTCACGCAGTCGCCGCCGATCTGCCTTGCCGTTGACCGACAGCGGAATAGTGTCCAGGGCATAATACACCGACGGTATCATGTGGCGGGGCAGGGCTTCCTCAAGCGCTTTAAAAGCACTCTTGGGTAAGACAATTTGCGAGATAGATATCATTCCTTCCAAGTTACATGCAGACGACGACTCAACATCTGCCGCAGTCAGCCCACTGACAAAAGCGACCAGGCTAGCCTGAGCACGCATCTTCCCCGCCGGAACGACCATCTCCACCACAATCTGTGCTTGCTGCAAGCTCTTTCGTAGATGATACTCGACCTCTTGCAACTCAATGCGTTGTCCGCGCAACTTGACCTGCGTGTCCTTCCGTCCCATATACCGTAGACTACCATCGTCAGCATACCGCACCAAATCACCTGTTCGGTACAAGGCATGTTGTGATGGAAGCCATGGTAAACTGGGAAGGAAGGCTTCATGCGTCCGTGCTGGGTCATCCAGATATCCACGAGTGACCAAGCGGCCTTCGACGACCAACTCGCCGACTGCTCCCAACGGAGCCAGTCGATTAGGGTTCTCAGCCTCAGTCACCCACAACCTGACCCCAGCGACAGCATAGCCCAGATCTACTGGCTCATCAGTAGGTTTCATCGGCCCGGCGATTGTAACCATGATGGATGTTTCTGTAGGCCCTGCACCGTTGTAGAGGTCAAGAACCGGAGCGAACCGCTCCACATCCAGCCGGGACATCGGTTCGCCGACCATGATCAGGCTCTTCAATGTTGGCAGAGCCCCTGGCTCCAACAGCCTCCCGACCGAGGGGGTCAGCATAGCCATGTTGACCGCAAAGCGGGAGATACAACCAGGCACATCAGAAAGACGGTCTTCCTCACAAGGCACGCAGATACACCCGCCATGTGCCAAGGTAGTGAAGATCTCCGCCAGGGCAGCATCGAAGGTCAACGAGGCAAAATGCAGCATGCGGGTGTGGCGGGAGAAGCGTAATGTACGGCCATGGCCCAGGAGCACACTGGTCGCGAGTGCGCCATGCTCCATCAGAATGCCTTTCGGGGTGCCAGTGCTCCCGGATGTGAAGAGAATGCTGATGAGGTCATGTTCATCTAAGGCTGGGAACTCGTAGTCCCAGGCTGCTGGGGCACAGACGGAGGTCGTTGATAGTACACGGGCATCAGCAGTCGCAAACCGCTCTTCGTATGTAGGATCGGCAACGATCAGGGCGGCATTGCACCTTTTTGCCAGCCATTGGAGGCGCTTCGCTGGGTCCGTCGGGTTGGAGAGCACCAGCACGCATCCTGCCCGCACGATGCCAAGAACGGCGGCTACAGTACGACTCGACCGGTCCGCACACACCAGAATGCGGTCTCCCAGTTGTACGCCTTGATGAAGAAGATTGCGAGCCACCCAGGAAGACTGCTCATGCAGTTCCTTGTAGGTCAGGGATCCATCCCATCCATCGATGGCAGCGCCTTCCGGATGGCGCGTCACCCAGCGGTCGATCATTGACACCACATTGCCGCGGACGGCTTCTAGAGGTAGCAACGTAGGACCGTCAGCCAGGGCGGAGCAAACATCACTTGCCTGCAGTAGACTGAGAGTGTTGAGAGCCTCGTCGGGCTGGAAGGCAAAGCAGTTCATGGCGCCCTGCAGGGCCTCGGCTAGATGGGTGATTTCGAAGTCCGTCAAATTAGGCCAATAGAGGAAGCCCAATTTGATGTGACCTTCGTGGACATCCACACTAATGGCGATGTCGTACTATGCCGGGTTACATGTCATCAGTAGGGGTACGGCCAGGAGGCTGGATTTCGAACTCACCTCAGTCGGGTCATCCTGTTCACGAATCTCCTCCAAATCAAGTAAGGCGTCCTCGTCCTCTGCACTTGGAGGCACCCATTCCATGGAGATTGCCGTGTTGAATAGCCCCTGCCCGTGTGTTTGCTTCAGCCCGCGTTGTGCCTCTGCCAACGGGTAGTGCTGGAACGGCAAGCTAGCGACATAATCCTCCTGTATCTTCTTGGCGATACTAGCGATCGTGGAAGCCTCGCTTAGTCTTGCCCGACAGACCTGCATACTGAGACACAGACCAAAAATGGTCTCGACCTCAGGCACCGGCACGTTGCGTCCGGACGAGACGTAGCCGAAGCAAACATCCTGTGATTGGGTATAGGCGCGCAGTACCAGCGCCCATGCAGCGCGGATCGCACAAGCGAGTGTAACCTGGCGCTCTTTGCATCGCTGCAGGAACGCCGCACTGTTGTCGAAGCCGAAGTCGCGCCGCTGCAGCGTCCGAGGCCATTCAGGGGGGCCATCGCTCGGTGCACTCACCGCATGAGTAGGGATGTGGCATGGTACACAGTCGGCTAAGTAGTTAGTCCAATATCTCGCACTGTCGTCGGTTTGTCGTGTGCGATGGTAGTTGGCAAACATGCGGTAGTCTGGGCCTCGCGGTAGGGGGGCACTGGAGGAGCAAGCGCGGATGAATTCGCGTCGGAAAACAGACAACGCATAGCCGTCCATGATGACGTGAGAGATTTCCAACATGAAATAAGGTACCCTTCCGCGGCAGGTCAGCAAAAGCATGCGGTGTAAGGGGGCATTGGCACGAAATGGCACAAGCTCCTCCGTGAACATGGCGAGGGCGGCTTCAGCTCTGAGGTCGCGCGGCACCTCACGCATTCTAAGCTCCATTGGAACCGACCGCAACACAATTGAATGGTATATGGCCTCTGGGGACAGGTCATCCACGAAGACTGTGCGTAGTGAAGGATGTCTTTCGACAAGGGATGCCCAGGCCTGTTGGATGCGTTCCACGGTAGGCAGGCAACCACCTTTCAGCTGCACGCGGTGGAAGAAGCGCATGTGGTAAGCTCCAGGCCGACGAATCTGGCCAAGGAACATGCCCTCTTGCATGGTGGTGCAGGGGAAAACATCTTCCACCTCTTCAAGTTGCGTTACACCTAGCTTGTCAAGATCGTAGTCATCTGACAACCGGGTCCAGAGATTCGAGTAATCCACTGCCATCTCCGCCACCTGCTGAGCAGGGGTCTCCTGCACTTCTGCCAAAGAGGCAGCCTCTCGGACGCCTTCGCAAGACAAGATATGCACCATGCTAATCTTGATCTGACGAGCTCGACATCTGGCTACGGCATCTAGGGCCTTGATGGAATCCCCGCCCAGCGCAACAAACGGCTGCTGCAGGCCTACTTCGGGGGCGGATAAACCCAGCGCTTCAGCCCAGGCGAGCTGAACCTCCTGCTCTAACCGACTGAGGCCGAGAACATGATCTTCGGCTTCCAAGCTGCGGCCAGTGATTGCGTCGAAAGTCTCCTGGCTCATCTTCTGTACCCAATCCCGCAGTTGTACGCGATCAATCTTGCCAGAGGCTGACATGGGCATGCGCCCAACGAATGCCCAGATGGTTGGTACCATGTACCGCGGTAGAGCGTGTTGAAGTTGCGAACGCAGCCTTTTCACTGTCTCCTGAACGATCGGATCGCGGCGATCTAACAGTGGAATCTCGTCGGCAGCCGTATCCTGGTTGCCAGTGCTGGTACCCTTAACTGTGAGAATAGCAATGAGGTTGTTCTTGCATAGGCCCGCCTGAGGCGCCATGGCAATGGCATACTGAACACCAGACTCCAGCCCCAGTTGATATTCCACCTCGGCCAGTTCGAGTCTCTGGCCATTGAGCTTGACTTGTGTGTCAGCACGGCCGCAGAAGGTGATAGTACCGTCCGAGTTCCAGCGCACAAGATCACCTGTTCGGTAGAATCGGAATCCACCAAACTGGGGATCATCCTTCGCCACAAATCCAACTTCTTCAAGGAATGCCTCAGCTGTCTTTACTGGATTCTTCAGGTATCCCATGCCGACAATGGGCCCAGAAACAAGTAACTCTCCAATAGCGCCAACAGGGACCAGTTTATTGTAATCGTGTACATCTGTAACCCAGCAAGCAGCCGAGTTGGGAGGACCAATGTTCAATGGATCCGCATCAGGCCGTGTAATCGGACGCGACGACGAGTTAATGGAACACTCGCTGGGGCCATAGAACTGCCAGAGATTAATCCGCTCTGACCACATAGTGACTATCTCCTTGGGGAAGGCTTCACCACCCAGGCACATTGTCTTCAGCCCGGGCACGTCGTCGGGTCTCAAGGCGCGGGCAAGTGAAGGTGTCATGATAACATGATTAACCTGCCACCTGTTGATGGCGTCGGATATGCTGGTTTCAATCTCCTCTGTGCGCGGCACACACACACAAGCCCCAGATCCCAGACTAGTGCATATCTCCAGTAGACTCATGTCGAAAGTGTGGCTCAGCATTTGAAGGACACGGCTCTCGGGACCATACTTCCAACTAGGGGCGTTACGGAGAGCACCGTTTAACCAGTTCGAATGGGACAGCATGCAACCTTTCGGTCGGCCCGTAGAGCCGCTAGTGAAAATCACGTAGAAAAGGTCCTCTGGCTTTCCGAGGGCTTCCACCGTCGCATCTGCAGCTGGCTTGGGATAGTTGTCGATAGGGAGCGTAGGCAGACGTTCAGCCCAGAACGATTCGTACTTCGTCCAAGTTACCACAAACGGTGCTTCGATGACATCCAGGATGGCGTCGAGTCGTCCAGCAGGGAGATTCGGGGGCACGCTAACAAAGGCACCGCCGGCCTTGGACACAGCCAGCATAGCAACCAGAGCTGCTCCCGACCGTTCGAAGGAAATGGGGACCACGGAGCCTGGACCCACGCCGCGTTGCTGGAGGTACGCTGCGAGCAGGCGTGCCTCCCTTACGAGGTCTGCGTAGGTAAGCTTCGTGTCCCAGGCATCGACCGCCAGGGAGTGTGGTCGATTAGTGGCGTGTCGCTCAATCACATCATGGAAACACTCTTCCCATATACCAGGGACATTAGCATTAAACCGCCAGATGTGCTCAAGGTGTGCCGGACTCATAAGGTTGAGGTCCTTGATTAGCCTGTCGTTGTCGCATGTCCCTACCTCGGCCAGCGCCTGGGCCATGGCAGTACCCACATTTGCTGCCTGCGCGTCGGTCAACAGAGATAGGTAGTAGGTCAGTGATAGTGAAATGTGTCCTTGCTCATCACGATAAACATGCAACGATAGGAAGGACTCCTAGATGTCCGTCAGCGTCCAGAAGCCCAGCCCGGCCACTGTACTACGGGTGGTGACACGCGTACCTCGGTTTGTGTAACAAATAACGACTCAATATCCTTCGCAAAGGTGATGATGGTATTGGCAGTCTCTCCGGAAACCTGGCCGGCACCCACGAGCGCTGGGTGCAACAATTGCTCGGCAGCGTAAGTGAGGGACTGGCGAGACATATCTCCCTCGACCTTCAAGTCGGCCAATGCTGTCGTATCCGGACCAGTCGTGGGCACCACGTAAAAGGCCACTTCATCGGTGCCTACGTAGCTGGATAGAACGAGGCCCCAGGCTGCCAGGATATGGGATTCTGTCTCACTACCTGGGGCCTTCCATCCGCTCAGGTCGATTGTGTATGTGCGCCGACCCGCGGCACGAGTATGATCTGGTTTCGGGACATACCCATCTGTCAAGGTAGGGAAGATGCAGGAAAAGCGACTCATGTTGTGCAGGTAGAACTATCACACTGGAAGATTTCACCGAATTCTATCAAGATAAAGATGAAGTCACTAGTTACTGAAACTAGATAAGTCAATAGTCACTATTGCATTGTAGTAGTACCTATTGACACTATATATATTCATCCATCACGTTGGTAACCGGTCTCCAGCTGCCGGTGTCCGTGCCACTAACGCAAAAACAACCAGGGTAAGCAAACAGAATAACATCGGATTTGCGGCTGAGCTGCAGCAGAGCATACTTTGTGATAAATTAAACAGGGTAAATACAAAGTCCATTGCTGCAGAGCTGAAAGACAAGTTGCATCGGAATCGCACCGGAAAACAGTGGAGACGTACTGTAACGTGACGGTAATCCGCGGTCCGAGATCCCAAACCGGGCTGAAGCCCTACTTAACGGACTCAGCAATCCCCTCTTGTTTTCGCACGCTTCAAAGACTTGATCAGCTTACTTTTAATTAATCCACAACTATTAAGGAGAAACAGAATTACAAGCTGAAAATAAGTATGGCCACCACAGCTGACGTGCTCATCATCGGCGGTGGTCCCGCCGGCCTCGCCACGGCCCTGGCGCTATCCCGCAAGTTACATTCTGTACTCCTCTTCGACAGCCAGGAATATCGCAACCGCCAGACATCCCACATGCATAATGTCCTCGGATTTGATGTAGGTTACTTCCCTTTCTTGCCTACCTAGAATCGATCATGCTAATTACTCCTGCATTTCCGTTAGCATGTGCAACCTGCACGTTTCCGCGCCGCCATCCACGACACCCTTCTGCATAGATACACCACCAATAACATCATCAACAAGAAGATCATCCAAGCACGCAAGCTACCCCACGACGGTATAGGGACCCGCTTCGAGGTCACCGATGAAGATGGAATTTCATACCTGGGTTCAAAGCTTGTTCTCGCTACGGGAGTACGCGACATCATGCCCCCCATTGACGGGTACGCCGAGAACTGGGGCCGGCTCATATTCCACTGCCTCTTCTGCCATGGGTATGAGGAGCGTGGCGCAGCAAATGCAGGTCTACTGGTAGCAGAGAGTTCACAACTACAGGCGAATCCCTCTGTGGGTCTGATCCTAGGACAGATGGTTCGTCGCTTCGCCGACAAAGTGACCTTATTCACCAACGGCATTGAAGACACCACGGTCGCCGTGAAAGAAGCCGGTGCGGAAGCGCAAGGGTTCATCATTGAATCTCGCCCAATCCTTTCGTTCGAACAAATTGTTTCGGCTGATGAGGGTTCGCGAGACACCCTGCGGGTCTGGCTGGGACAAGAAGACGGAGGGGAATCCCCTAACAGCTATATAGATATGGGGTTTCTCACGCATATGCCGGATACAGTCGTTACGAATGACTGGAGCAGCCAGCTTGGGCTAGAGCTGGATGGAAATGGGATTTACAAGCAGAAGGATGTCACGATGGAGACCACGGTGCCAGGCGTTTTTGTGGCTGGTGATCATGCCTCCGTAGCGAAGGACGTTCCCAATGCTGCGAGCAATGCCACGTTTGTGGCTTCGGCAGTTGCAGTGCAGTTGACGGTCGAGCATTCCCAGGGACAGTAGTAGAGTAGTCCGGGGTTATGTAGAGTAGTAGCATTGCGGTGGTGCAGGATGTGTGGTGATTAGGATATTTGCGAATTGCTTATGTACGGAGTAGTATGTATTATTGGAACAATTGAGCATAACGTAAAGCGAATTGGGACTTCTTTTGTTACCTGGGCTCAGCTCCTGTTGTATGTGGAACACCCATTCCGGTCCGGTTGGTGATAATGCATCGATTTATTTCCATCTGCGGACCGAGCTGCAGATCCGAGTCCGGCCGGAAATCCGCTCCACCGACCACAGACGCCCGATCACCCCATCGTATATGATCGTTTGGAAGGAGGCCGCTGCGCATCTCCAGACCAGTCCCAATTTCTCAGATTATGTTAGTCTCTGCAGCAGATTCCTCCGTCGTTGAGGACCGGCCTAGTGACTCCGAAAAAATCGCGCACGAAACCCCTACCGACACGAACGCACCGACACAATGGGGCCAGATTGCGATACTGTTGGCGCTGTATCTGGTGATGTTTGCAGTTGCGCTGGTACAATTTTATGTTTCTATGCTTCAAAGCCGTCAATTACGAAAATGCAAAGCTAATGTGTTGATGCTCTGACAGGACAACACGATACTTGCACCTGCTCTCCCCGTCATCACGGACCATTTTCACTCTCTCGACGACATGGGATGGTACAGCTCGGTCTACCTACTGACAATGTGCGCCACGCAGATCCTCCACGGTCGGCTATGTACCATGTACTCCATTAAATGGGTTTACATGACAAATTTGGTAATCTTCGAAATCGGATCCGTCGTGTCGGCGGCAACTCCCACCTCGGTTGGCTTGATACTTGGACGGGCTATCACGGGAATAGGCGCTGCAGGGCTTCTTTCAGGGACTATCTTGCTCATTGCTGCGAGCATGTCTTTGCGGCTTCAGGCAACGGCTTTGGGAATTCTTGGGGGGCTGAAGGGCGCTGCAGCCGTGGCTGGGCCATTGTCAGATATACTCCTTTTCTCCATATATCTCTCCGAGAAGTATAAAGGTCAATGCTGACGAGTAAATGTTTATAGGATGGGTGGGGCTTTCACAGACAAGGTTTCCTGGCGATGGTGCTTCTACATCAATCTCCCCCTGGGCGGAGTCGGCGCCGTGGTCATCCTTTTCTTATTCCATGCGCCCTCTCCTACTTTCGTTCCTGATGCAACGAAAGGCAGCCGACTAAAACAGCGATTAAACCAGCTCGATATTGAGGGCACAGTACTCTTCAGTGCGTGCATTATTTGTCTCCTACTGGCCATCGAATGGGGTGGGGCAAAATGGACCTGGAGCAACGGTCGCATTATTGCCCTGTTCGTGATCTTCGGGGTCACATTGGTAGCCTTCTGCATTGTGCAGGCCAAAAAGAAAGAAATGGCAATGATCCCACCAAGGGTAGCGGAGAACCGAAATGTCTGGAGCTGCGGTCTATATAGCGCCATGCTTGGAGCCGCATTCTATATTCTCGTTTACTATGTAAGCCCTCGTCCTATTAGCTCTTGAAGAGCGACATAGTGCTTCAACACCGCTAACAAACATCTGCTCGCAAACAGCTCCCTATATGGTTCCAAGTAATCAAAGGTGCCTCCGCCGTACGCTCGGGGATTATGAACCTTCCCATGCTCGTATCGCTGATTGTGATCTCCATTCTCAGCGGTGCCTTAGTCTCCGCCATGGGATACTATACTCCCACTATGATCATGGGCTGTATCCTGGTACTCATCAGCACCGCGCTGATGACCACCTTTACTCCGGACACTGGGACCGTAAAATGGGCTGGCTACCAAGTCATCATGGGTGCTGGAATTGGCATGGGGGCGCAGCAAACTGTCCTCGCTATGCAGGCTTCACTACCCGCTACAGACGTGCCTGTTGGTACGGCTCTGATGATATTCTATCAGACGCTTGGAGGTGCTGTTTTCCTGATCGTGGCGCAGAATATCTTTCAGCATGAGCTGTTGAAAAGATTAACCGCTAGGAATATTCCGGGTGTAGATGCGAGCAGTGTGGCCGCTGCGGGAGCGACGGAGGTTAGGAGCCTAGTGCCCGCAGAGTATCTGGGAGAGGCGTTAGAGGCGTATAATGCAGCAGTGGTGAGGACGTTTTATATCTCGGTTGCGTTGGCGGGAGTGGCGGTTTTGGCAACGTTTGTGCCGGAGTGGAAGTCGGTTAAGACGGGGGTGAAGAATAGAGAAGAGCAGGACAATGTCGAATGCGGAGGGAATGAGATCGTGTAGATGTTGCTCTTGTGTATTTAGGTACAAGGTAAAAGCAATTTCTTCAAGGACGATCCATCAAGTCTCCTGGACGATCCTACTTTTGCTTGAGCGGTTCAATGAGCGGTAAATCGCACTCTGAATAGCCACCAAGATTAACCCGGATAAGACCAAAAATATCATGGTCAGTATACCCCTCGGATAGCTGTGAATGTCGCATCAGACCATGTAGCTCCTTGTCTTGCATGATGGACACTTACCCATTCAAACCATCATCATGTCGGAAGATCTGCGTCCCGGCCATGAGCCCAGCCGTAGCAGACATGACAACTAGAAATCATGTTCAGCATCCACATACCAATTTTAAAAACAGGGGAAACGTACACATCCTACCCAACCAGGTTAGTAATCACGGCAAGATATCAAACTGGATTTATAAACTCACGCCACACTAACACTTCTCTCCCCGGGACTAGAGCAATTAACCTGAATCCAAGCATTATGAACAGGATGATACCCGACCGCCAGCCCATTAACAGTCGTCCAGAGGCCAAACCGTCCCCATCTATCGACGTGGGCCTGCAAAACCCTCAACAGAATGAGTGCGACGAGATACACAGCAATTGCAAGCATAACACTTATCCCCCGTCTGCGGGACCAGTCACTCAGAGATGCGAAGAAGACAATGACGGGTAGAGTCAGTAAGCTCCCTATTGCAGCGAGAGCGTTTGCCTGGATGCGAGAGAACCCCAGTGACATGATGATAGTCGGAGTATACGTGGTGAGGGGGCTCCAGGTAGCGAAGACACATGCTGTGGCGAGGAAATGAGGCCATTTGGTATAGTTTGTGAGTGTTTCCCATACCACATTGACAGGAATCGTTTTAGGGGTGGTCCCATTCCATGACTGAGATTTGCAGGCAGACTCTTCATCAGAGGTTTCACTAGCACTTCCCTCTCTCTCCGGCAGTAGTGTGAACAAAGCGATCGCCATAATGACCGACCATATTCCCTCCACTACTGATATCAGTAAAGTTCGATAACGGCTAATGGTGGAAAAAACCAGTACTCACGCAAAAATATCCACTGCCAACCATGCAAACCTCCCTTCCCATCTAACTTGAGCAAAGCAGCACCAAGTAACGGCGATACCGCAGCGCCCCCAAACATTCCAAAAAAGAAAACTGCAATGCGCTTCGTTAACTCCTCCTTCGTATACCACGTTGAAAGAGTGTACATAGCAGCTGGGATATACCCGGCCTCCGCGAGACCCAGTATGCTTCGCGTAAGCAGGAAACCCGTCTTATTCCGAATGAAAATCTGCAATGCGGCAATGATGCCGAAGATGCAAACTTGGGCACTGATCCAACGGCGGGGTCCAACCTAGTACATGTACACTGAGCTTGATTGAATTCACAGGATAACGTCTATGCAGGAGATAGTGTAAGAGAAGAAGTACCTTTTGTAGAACCATATTGGACGGTATTTCCAGGACAATCACTCCCAAGAACATTAGCTGATTTCCTAGATTGATGATGTCTTGGCTTATGCCAATGTCCGATGCGAAACCTCCCGTTAGCGCACTGGCAATATTTGTGCGGTCGATTTGGTAGGTTGCGAAGCCGATCGTGAGAAGTGGGAGGACTCGGAAATCGGCTCTGATTGTCAGTTATTAGTGGGTGAAATTTCAAAGAAGCTTCTGTATCGGGCAGGTCTTACATCCTCGGTGTTGTGGTCACATCATTGGAGACATACCCGCATCCTGAAGTGTTGGATAGATACATTATTTCGTGGAAGTTGGATCATGGGAAGGTATTTGGCAAAATTGAGGACTGATTGTGTAGAAATGACCAAGATTTGCGGTCTTTTTGAGCAGACGAATTAGGGACCTTGGAGGTTTACCTTTGGGGTGATAAGATAAGAATTAGTGATCGACGGACTACTGTTTAAAACTTTTTTTTACTCAGATATTTCTTTTCTTAAGATCATCGTTTATTCTACTACGACAGCGAAATTTCAGTTGCTTGTGGACATTAAGTTTGTAATTGACTTCGATGTTCATTCGCGTTGCATATGTTAGCCGCCCGCCTCGCATTCATCGCTACGCCGATACATCCATCAACTGCATTAACAAACCCATCTGGACAGGCATGAAGATGGCAAGACGGCTATAAAATCCAAACGCCATGTGCAGGTACATCCGTTCTTCATCCAATCGGTCGCACGATTGCCCTATAAGAACGAGAATGCATGCCGCGATTTTCGGAAGCGAGCGAAACCTCCTAGCTCGAGGTTAGTCGACTAGCTTCTCAACGAGATTATTGGGGTGGGCTTACATACTAGCCAGCATCTGGACATGGGTGTGCTGGCTACATTGTTCCAACACCGACCGCGCAGCAGCGAGACATCGTACCTTACTTCGCTCATAGGCCTCTCTCTCCTCAGTAGCCAGTCCCTGCTGCGCGAGTTGGAGCCATTTTCCGTGAATCAAGAATGTAAGAAAATAGGAGCTCAAATGCATTTCTGACTCCATGTGCTCCTGTAGGGAAGAGAGGCGCTCCGAAGAAGAATTGAGCGAATTGCTATATGTCTGTAGGATACCAAGCCATGATTGAACCAGGCAATATGCATCTTCTATCTGACGGCACATGCCAGCTCTTGGCGCTCGGAGGGCTGCTTGGCTATAGAGCGAATCTATCACACGGTCGCAGACACGCCCGTATAAGCATTGAAGCGTCAACCGTGCTTCATCAGGGCTGTGGAATCCATCACTGGGCGAATAGTCGGTGAGCTTGTCGCACATCATCTAGAGAGTGAATATTAGATCATCTTATACTTCTGTGGTGAGCAAGGACTCTCACCGAAGATCGGCCTCTGTTCACCGCGTCGGCTTTTTCAATGGCATAGAGATGCCAGAAGGCATTCTTAAGCAATCGTTCGTCGGCCTCGGCGCAAAGCTGTCGCAGGCGCCGAGAGCTATGAAGTCCCAAATCCTGCACGAACTGGACGCCGAGGGTGACGAGACGGGATTTGGTGCGATGACCGGATTTGTCTGCGAAGATAATCTGCCACAGGTTAATTTTTTTTGGATGGGCTTCACCATTAAGCCAACTCACCATGATCAAAATCCCCTGGATGGAAAGGTTAGCTGTATCGACCGAAACCGGGACAGAACACTTGCCTGAAATGCCCGAACAGTCGCGCTATCCATTGTCAGATAGTTCGATTCTGACAACGCTCGTCGAAAATATCCAGTGGCCCGTGACATGCCTTCCACGGCACTTTTGATACCCGAATGTATGCTTACAAGATAGCAGCCCAACGACAGGACGGCATAGGCCACCACCACCGTGGCTCGATCGGAGCAGTCGGACTTCAGCACAGCGTCCACACACTCCTGAGCACTTGCCATAGTCAGGAACATATTGACACCAGAACTGCAGGCTATCAGCTAAGTCCAGGAGGCTCCCCGTAAATCGTAGGCAACCTACCAGGGTGTTTCAAAACATGCTGGACGTCATCAGTACCCTGGTTGTGCTCCCACCTAAATGCAAGATCGTTGGATGCTAGATGCTCCTTACCTTGTATGTAGCTACTGATTCGAGGCTCACTCTCGAGCATTGGTCCCAGCAATGGTTTGTGGTCCTCAGACAAAAGGTAGGATGTCATCTCATCGCCCACAATATCGCAGTTAAGAAGCTTTGCGGCTCGTTTCACCTTTTCGCGGCGTGGATGATCATCGTCGAGAAAAAAAGGGGAATACAGTACCGGAATGTCGAAGCCTGGAGTTACTTGGCGAGCTATTGTACTTGATGAGTATGCCAGTTAAAATCGAATTTTGCGGGGGCCACCGTACTTTGAAACTCCTTTTGCAGCTGTCAGAAATCAGCTTTGACTGCAACATTAGTCCCACGATCTAATACAACCTTACCATATGGATAGAAAATGTCCTGTCACCCCCTTGTTCATGATCCAAACTGGCCGCTGGTGGGTCACCATAAGGCGGAGGCAGAGTAGCAGGGCTTGTCTCGGATTTGGATGGACCTCCTAGGACCGAGCCATCAGCCGACCAGTCCGGGCAAGCGTTGCATGATACATCGGGAAGTTCCCAACAGCACAAGTCTAAAGAACTCGGAGCAATTGTCTCCATCCATTCCTGAGGGCTGATTGAGTCCTGTAACGGCAGATCTGGGTCACGGTCGAATAGACTCCAGCCAGGACTGAGCCGCGAAGGGGTGGAGATGGACCTTGCTGATGCTGGACCTTGTGAATAGATGCAAGGGCTATCCTTCCTCTGAAAGCGGTGATGTCAGGATGAAGACATGCGTACCGAATGACTGGGAGGACAAGGTGGGAACCTACTCGACAATGCATGCAAGGATTACCTCCATCACCTACGGTGTTGATTTTTGGTCAGCTTGAGAACAAAAAAGGAGTGGAATCATGCTATATTGCAAAGTGGCAAGATCCACCATATCGGAAGAGGAAGATAAGGAAGATAGCAAGAGGCGGGACATCGCTGGGAACTTACATCTTGTCTTCCGCGCCTTACACGGCTCGCATGCGCCTCTTCGTCGTGTAATACCCTTACGGATTCCATTCATGATGGCTGTTGGCTTCAATCACGACACAGCAGATATCTGTAGACTGCAAGATCACGCAAAGAGTCTCGTCGAAGACGCAATCGAAAGATGAACAACAGGTCTATAAAAGGCGGGCGCTGCCACCTTCGGAGAGTTGCGTACTACCTTTGGCACGAGAACATGGAACAGTGTATGCACCTTACGAGTGTTCACACTTCCCCTCTCGGGATTTGGTTACTCACAATTAATCTGGGATAGTTCCCAGCCTAGTCCGCCCCACCAAGCCCAACATGAGTCTCAAATGCTTTTGCGCTCCGATCATTGTGCCATCACCAAAGCCTTCCAAATCCCCAAAGTGGTCTTTTTGGGATTGGCCGTGATGGCAAAAAGCAAAGAATGAGAAAATATCAAGCGCATCACAGGGGCAAATCCCTATGACTGCACACAGTATATGGGATGATTGATCGGGACAGACAGAGAAAGAGCAGGGCGGGGTCTGGTTCCTGCCAGGGCAGCCTGCCTCTTCATGTTGGGGACGGCGGGTCCAGTCACTGCAGCAGTGCATCGCGTATCTCCGATCATCGCACACGAGAGAGATGTTCTTGTAATGACAGATGGTCGAGAGATTTACCATCCAATGAGGTTAGCATTAGAGGCAACCTGCTCGCCCTCGACCAATCGCACGGCTGACGGAGAGACAGGCGTGGATTGCATGTACCGACGGGCAACTGTGCCCATTTGGCGCTATTGGCGGGCTTGGCCAGACTCGCAGGTACTTGGAATGTTTGATTGATAATAACCTGCTGTATGACGTCGGTCGCCAGTGAGAGCGGCTTGCCATCCCTAACGTGTGTCTAGTAGTCACCGGTGGAGGTGTCCTTTGGTTCAAGCCGTGTTTGTCCACAGACATAAACTATCTGTCGTCGGGCTTTCAAAGGCCACAGAACCCCACAAACGTGCGATGGGCAGGCTCCCTGAGAGCTCCCCAAGCCAATTACCCGGATATGTGCACCAGAATGAGCCAAGGCTTTTTAAGCGACTATGAATCTAAGTGCTGCGCCGACCGAAGCACTAGGTGAATCACCCCGGACCAACGTTACATTTACCATGCAGGTTGGATGACCGGGCACACCCCACTGCATCGACGCTATTCACGCCACGCACACACCTCCTTTAATAGGTAAATATAATCAAGGAATCGGTGTTTAGATTTCCCGTCTCCAATTTCATCCGGTCATCTACTATTGAACGCCACCTAGATCGGACTGGGAAGACCATAGCCAGCCACTTCTTAGGGCCGGGCCTGGCCGTGAGTCTCAGCCGCGGCCCACTGACCCACACCAGCCCCATACACCCTGGTCTAGGACAGCGCCAAAGAAAATATTTTCACAGGGGTTGGCCTATTCCAACACCCGGTCCAGCACAGCTCCTCGTTCGTACCCCCCTCTGATCTGCGGTGCTTTCGGTCGGCTATCGGATGACAATTAGCCGAAATACTAACTCGGTGTTTCGTGCTCATTCTCTTCCTCTCTCTCTGATACAAACAACACTGTCCGGGACTCAGAGTATTCCTTCTGGCCAGTCCATCTCAGAGGAGAAACAATTGAGGAAATTGACTGTGCATGACGTTCGCCAGCGGTGGCTAGCTCGAAGTTTCCCAAAGGATGTTCGCATCGCTCGACTGGCGATGCTGATATGGCCCAGACCTCGCGAACCCGACCGGTGGCCATATACGTGTGAGTAATCACCTATACGAGTATCATTAACAACTAGGGCATCTATCGAATACCAGTGGGAGGGAACTCCAGGACAGTTGCAAACTGATGTAGGACAGGCTGCTGCACGAGTATCGCCGTGATGCATTTTAGCATTGATCACCGAATTTGTAAGGGCCCAGATACCATGCCATCTACCGAATTACACGGAATGAGGATAAATCTATGCTCTTTAGGGGTCTAGGAAGGAAACACCTACATGAGCCCTCTTAAACGGAGACGGCAAGCACCAGCTGAGGAAAGCTAGCTAGACCACGGGAATCAATGGCCCCCGTGGCATCTTCCAGCGACGGAGAAAAAAAGAGGAATGGAATTTCAGCTCGACTCCAAACGGCGGGGAGCGTGTTAATGCGCCTAGATCTACCCGTACTCCACCCATGCCGCCGTTCAGCCAGGAAATTGATCCTGCTGCGTCAGTGGCACACACCATTGCCATACGTCCGAGACTTCCCCACCCATGACTTTTCCAATAGCAATGCGCAGCAGTCGACACGCAGGTCCTGCCTGATGAGACCCAGCTTGGTACACTACTGTCTGCCGGGCCGATGGACTGAAAATCAGTCGAATGGGGAGCAGCCAGTGCCATGTACTGGTGGCAATGACTTCGGACAGGGTATCGATGTCATCGACCGAAATCTGCAACGGCATCGAATTAGCGCCATTCCTTGTAGTTACTCCACTGGCAGCAGAATAATAACCAAGAGTGCGAGGGTACCCATGAGTTCAGCAGAATACATACCGGCCCAACCTTCACCTTCCACCCAAGTTGTATGGCAATCGCAACGCAAGAATTACTAATGATGCTCCGGCTGGGATGTCTCGGTACTATCAACGTATAGTTACCGTGCTCCTCCTGCACCCCAATAAATGCAGACGCTGTGAACCCATCAATGAATGACCCATGTCGGGTGTTTTTCAGCCGGAGCTTCATACTATATCCATCCCGTTCTGCCTGTCGACCATCTAGCTGCCCTGTATCCTCCAACCCCCTTTTCCACCCCTCATCCCAAGTTTTATTTCCAGAGCAGTTCTGAGTCTCCGCTGCAGTGGGAACGTCATCAGCACCATCATCGATCAGAACTATTGCGTTCTGCGCCGCCGTTCGCGGATACACCACACCCGGCCGCACAAACACACAGAAAGTATACTGCGCCGGAGAATCGCGAATGCGAGGAACACTAGGGCCAAACAGAAGCGGGCGAATGTAGAGCACCGCATCTGTCTGAGGCGGAGGTACATAGGAAGTATTGACTGCTACTGCATTCCTAACACACTCTAGGAAGATGTGCTCGGGAACAGCCGTCATGCCTACCGCCGCTGCAGCATCTGCTAAGTGACGGGCATGATCGTGGGGCCGGAAGAGAAGGATGCGGTTATCTCGCGTACGTCGGGCTTATAGCAAAAGCCGAAATCAGTGCTGAATTACTTTGCTGAGAAGAGAAGAATGTAATAAATTACCGGTAAGGGACTCATAATATGGTCCTCCGTAGTTTAGTCCCACTGCGAAGCCGTTGATTTGAAGATTTGGGTTGTTGATCACTGTGGGTGCGCTCCAGGAGCTTGTTGTAGGGGTGTAGGTGCATTCCACATGAGAAGTGGGAACTATATCAGTTGTAGTAAATCTTAGCTCCAATGCTATAAGTTCATGACTTGCAAGGCCGTCAGCGAGAGAGACAACGTACATTCAACGCTTTGGCTTCCAAGGGAAGACCAATCTGTCGGACCGGTTAGCGCACCGCATCGGAGTACGGAGTCCTTAATAGGCGGCCAGGGGTACAAGACTTACCGATGGTATCGGATGGAGGCTCAGGGAATATATCTGAATTCATTTTGGCTCTGATAGTGACGATCTATAGGACAGATCGGTGTTTATTTTGGAGTGCATTCTTTGAAGTGTATACAGCGATGTTATATTTCAGGCAGGGCGCCTTGTTTCCGTATTACCGGAAAGTGAGGATGGGGCCGGAATTGTCATGCATGGCACTAGTTTGCCACTCTATTCCAGAGTAACTTCCGGATAGCGGTCCGAGGATCGACGGATCTAGGCTCGGTCTTGCCGTAGCTCAAACCCTTCGTCTTGTGGATTAGTGTCAATTCTGAGAATGTACGTGGGGTATTCGGTTTTTTGTGACTAACGAGGGTAGAGTCATAGAACGTCTCATCCCCCGACAATGAATCTTAGAAAAAGTGATTTGGTACAGATATACTGCATTTTTGGATAAGCTAGAGCTATAGCTGGTAGGTAGGATAATCTCACAGTATACATCAGATGCGCAGAATAACAGAAACATGTACTACATCAGTGATTGCTGTGGTTAGTCCAATCTTTGTTAGGCCACTTCCAATTCCCCAGATTTCTGAATATCATTACCTGGGATGTGTATGTATCTTCCCAAGATTTCACCCTTTCCCAGCCACGATGCTTCACTAAGCGCGTAGAGCGGCTTTTGTCCCAGCCTCTAAAGCTCGACCCACCATCATGGAAGACTCTCCTAACCCAGCTTTTTATATCCTTGTATGAGCACACTGGGATAGTGCTCAAGCTGACTGATGGACTTTCGTGAAGTGTTTTGAATTCATATTGGTTAATCACGCATAAACTCATGTCCATCTCAGAAAGCCAAAAATCAGTCCTAATTCGAACCCCGATGGAAGAATGGCCTGTAAACTCGCAGTCATGTCTGAGATTCCCATATGGCTTCCTGCTGTCGGCATTCAATGGGACATTATCACCAAATATTATCTCGCCGGGACGTAGTATATGTGTTTGAGTGTCCTTACACTGTCGTATCAAATGAAGCTTATCGCGAAATGTGATACTGGTGCATGGACAGATGTCGACCTTGCCCGCATACGGCATACATTGAAAATCTGCTTTAAGGAAGTAGCATTTGAAACAGCATGGCTTTTGCGGCCGGACGCGACAGAGAGCGCTTGGATGAAGCGTCGAACAATCATGGCAATATTTCCAGCGGTCATTCTTAAGCCGAAGAAGTAGCTGTATTCTAGGCTTTTCCTTGGCGTTGGGGCATAGCATCACCCGTTCTTCGGGAGGGAGAAGCTCACAAATTTTCATTCCTTGCGTCTTAAGGTATCTCTCCAGACAAGCGAAGATATATCTGCAACTCAACCCGAAGCAAATCTGGTCGGGGGTGGTCAGCAGGCCCAATATTCTTTCAATTAACTCCGGTGGTACGCTTCGCCGTGGCGTTTGCAATTGCCTTTGTCGAAACACAGACTCTATAAGTTTCAAGAATTGGTACCTGGCTTGTTCGCTTCTCTTTTTCAATACTTTGACAGGCGTTGTCAATCGGGAAATTGGCTTGCCGTCGGCCGTACGCGCTGAAGAAGCCATGGTAGAAAGGAGCCAAGAGGTTAGGTGATGTTCTTATCGAGCGATTCGTAATAAGCGGGTGTCGCTTGGGTCGTACTGATGGTATGAGGTAGACTTCTGAACCAAAAGCAAAACCATGTGTGCCTCAACTCTGTCTAAGAAAGATACCGATGGAAGTATATTATCGTGGTCAACACTGGTATTTTGCAGCGTAATTATCGTACAAGTAGGCGATAGCGAAGTCAAGGTCCTCTTTCGTCGTTGGTGGGTCGGTGTGGTATGTAGAACGAGAAGAAAAAGTTAATCCGTCATAAGCAGTAACATGTTAGTAAAAACCTTTGTATTGGGTAAGTTTGTCGACACCACAATGGAAATGAGATTAGTACTATGCTAGCCGACCCAGATCAACCTGGCGGATACCGTACCAGAGTGACGTGCGGGTGAAATCATAACTAAGTCTGTGTGTGTAATTAAAAACGTATGTATTTGCAGTCAGCTGTTTGAAGCTCCTTTAAGTCCTTTGGCTGCGATGTTACTTCATACAATCATTGATGTTTATTATTTATGGAAGCCACCACAACGGCAAGCATATTTACATAGGGAGGCACTACTACTACTACTACACCAGCCAGGATCCCTCCGCACCGGCCTCCGCTCATGATCTTTTCTACACTGATGGCATTGATTGGATACGGGTATGGGAGCAGCACCTAATGTGCGACAGACTTTCACATGTTCTGATTAAAAGACTGGACGTTGATAGTATATAAATATTTAGCATAGATTAGCCCGCCCTGATGCTCATGAGTTCTTTAGTAGAAGCTTCTAACTGCCGACTCCAATAATCACTATGTTGTCCGGTATATGTCAGGAGCAATATAATCTGTCGCAGACTCAGCTCCTCATAGACAAAGTCAGCCGGGCCCGCCAGCTTGAATATTGTATGCCTCTCAGACCTGAGACAATTACCATTGATGAACGGTAAATGGGGGAGGAAGCTGTCGAGAATTTCGCCTGCTCTCTGGATACTTTGCTCGCTTTTTCCGCTGCAGAGAAGACCTCGGATGTAACCCGACGTACCGCCCCATTCATCATAATGTCGGATTAGGACGAAGTTGGTGCATTCCAGAAGGAAGACATCATCACCTCCACAAGCGCCAGACGCGGTTACACAACTGTCATACGACATGATACTATATAGAGGCCCACCGCCATAGATTGCCATAGCGTTTTGCCTTTCGCCTTTTTGTATCTGCGCGAAACTTTTTCCTGCCGGGAGTTGGTGCAGGTACTTGTCATAGGACTGAGTTACATTCCTGAGATGTCCTATATGGGTGAAGCTAATCTCGAAAGATAGACTCAAGTCTGTATCGGGAATGCTTCCAATAATCGCACTTTCAGGAGCACGCTGCAGCTCCAGAACTTTGAAGAGCTCCAGTGCGGTTCCAATACGGAGTTCACGCGGCATGGTACGCAGAAGGCGCACAAATAGGCACATTGGGCTCTCCGAATAGTCCACAATGACCTCAAGTCCTCGTCCTTCCTCGGCTTTGCTGGATGCACTAGATGCACTAGCAAGACCAAGTAGGCCATATACACGATCACGAACATCGGAGCATTGAGCCAGACCAAATTTCAGAATCAGGTCCACAAGTCCTATCCGTGTAAAAGTGCTTCTTCCCTGATCCCTCTTGTCCAACTCATCTAGAATATCCCTTGCATGGCGACCGGCTGGTGTGCTCTCAAGAACCATATCAACTCCCGTAAAGCCTCCAAGGGCAAATTCGCGCTTGTTCCACCTCGGTAGCTGCTTAAACGCCGACCACGCCGTCGATTTTGATCCACAAAATAAGATGATGTTTCGTGCCAGGAATAGCTCCTGGATTATCCACAGCCTGGTCCAGTAGGACCGTTGGTATATCGTATCCAGGGCGTCAATCTGTGCCTTATTCTTCCTCAGCTTAGCTGGGACGATGGATTTGTTTACTGTCAAATCAATGCACACATCAAAGATGAGATCGCTCTCGGCTGTGGCTGGTCCAAGCCAGACGAGCACAATTTTTGCCTGTGCATAAATATCGCCCATTCGCTGGACCTGGGCGTTACGCTCAGAGATATCATTCTGATTGATACAGATTGCGTCCGCGAAAAAATAAGTGTCTCTGTAAGCACTCCTGGCTAATACCTTCAGGAAGCTGTGCAGGTTCTCCCGGATGAAGAAGAGCCGATCGTTGACGAGGATCAGTTGGTCAGCTGCGGTGGATCCCCATTCATAAGAGAGGCTGTTGTGGTCGGGTTTCTCTGCGAATTTGCATGTCTTGAGAGAAAGTTTGAGAGGTTCTTCAGGGGCGGTAGACTCGAATTTGAGAAGTCGAATGTAGTGTCCATCGAAAGGCAGCACGGTATGGATAAATCCTGCCGTATTGGCCATCATGAGTGACGTACAGTCTGACGTATTCGTCAGTCACCCGCAAAAGTAATCCGAGGCCGAGAAGTTGTAGGTACAAGATTTGCGGTACACGGCGACTCGCCTCAATATATCCACGAACTAAGGCTACATTTAGGCTATATAGGCTCGGTCTAAGCCACCATCTAAGCCTCCTGCCAAGCCCGCGTCTAGGTTCACATACGGCTTCAAAGGCTACTACTCACCATTGCCTCGTTCCTTAGGCAAAACCAGGTGAGGGGCAAAATACCAACAGAGGTAAACCCTCGAAATTGACGCAAAAATTCTTCAAACTGTGTGAGAGAGTCCCCTGAATACGTGTGTAGTTTCAGCGTCAATGCTTCACCAAGTAATGCGGGTTATGGGGAGTAATCATTAAGACTGAACCACCTATTGGATCCATAACGTAGCTCCTGCCTCATTCGATCACCTATGTAATACCATAAACAAGATGCCTCTTTGAGTAAAATATATCCCAATCATCAGATTTTTGTGAACCTTGAAGTATGATTAAATGAGCATAAAATCGGAGACCATGAAAGGAAGGTTTTTTCTGATATTACTCCCGCACATCCTCTTATTGCACCACTCAAGTCTAATTTAGACTAACTAGTTGATCATAACTTCCATGTATTCGCACGCGCATAACCTTTTACTATTATCAAAAAGTCTGAATGCCCTGGGCAACCCATCATCCTCGAAGCCATCACAGGTAGAACCATACGGCAAACATCTAATTATGGTACATTTTTGGTCCGACTCCGTGTTCGGCTGCTAACATTACCATCCAATGAAGCTTGCCTCTCCCTGGTGCTTTGGCCCCGTGCGGGACGCTCTAGTGATTCTGTTCCACAAATTTGAAGATTCCGACCAACCCGTAATGTCATTAGCACGCTGTACATCTATCCCCCCCTTCTTCGTTTCAGGCGGCTTCGTACTGTTCTCAGCATTTGGCCTCTCCGACACAGCAACTGGCAAACAACAGGGCCCTCCTTTTTCAGACTCATAAATTTCTATTACACTTTGATACGTGCGCTTCATAGAAGAGCCTTCATGAGAAGCTCGCATCTTCCACTTGGCAACTTCCACAGGGCTGTTGTTCTTGAACTTTGTACAGTATGACCGGGAGTTCGGGTCAGCTCCCAGATCGAGGAGTATTCTTATACCCTCCTCATTGGCGAAAAGGGCTGCAACATGTAGCGGCGTGCCCCATTTCGCAGAAATCGTCGTGGTAGGATCAAGTCCTCTGGAGAGAAGAAAACGAAATTTGATAGCTGCATCGCTGCTCCAAACAAGAGCATCAAACAGGAGACTGGGATCCATTATTGCCCCACATTGTACAAGCAAGTCGAATGTAGTTCCGCCGTCCTCATGAACTATCTCCAAAGAGCTGGCAAGAGGGCTTATCCCCCTTGGACCGCATCGGTTAGGGTCGACACCTCTCTCGAGTAATTCCCGGGCGCAGTCAACCGAGTAAAACCTGCATTACTAACGACTTAGTCTTTGCAATGCTGGCTAACAATGATTCACAGTATATTTACCGCAGAAGAGGCTCGCCGTTAGTTGTTATACAATCTCTAGGCTCCAGGCCACGATCGAAGTAGAGGCGAATGACGCCGGGGTCCTGTCTCCCCTCATGTCCACAGAGACAACCTATTGCACTAGAAGACATAGACACACCCGCATCAAAAAAGCCACTACTATGTCCGGATGTGCATGTTTAGTAGCGAGCCTAGGGTCCAGTGTCGAAATCCTTCGCAGACAGTCTACCGCTGCTGAGAGCCCGCGAACTCCCCGAAGGTTACCCTCGAGGCATGCTTTTGAAAATTATAGATCAAAGCGTGATTTGTGGTGCTGAATGACATTGACTCAGCATGAAGGAGGAATAGGGGTTTTGAGGGGCGTAAATCTGAATACTTCCTTTTACTGCAGATTTGCTCTAGGTAGTACTTTAGAATTTATGCTTTACTGCTCCTCGGCCCATGACCGAACCATGGAGCCTACTATCCCGATTGGGTGTCTCTACCGTGGTTAGCGCATTTTTCGGTAGAATCGAGCCGCGGCGCTGCGCTGACCTTTGGTTTATCCTCCACAAATCATCAAATACGCTGTGGGTTTTCGGCGCTCTTGTTTTACTCCTTTTGCTTAGGGCGGCCAAGGAGGGCTCCATGAGTGGAGTGAACTGTCAATAGTGTGGCCTTAGTAGATGATCAGGCCTTCAGGGTCTCAGATCATTTTGTGGTTCTATGTGTTCTGTCGGAACGCCCAGGGTAAAGCTGGGTCGCAAATCTCACCTACCAATCAACTTCTATTCAGGCTACCTTAGCTTGCTTTAGGCCGCTCAATTGTCCATGCGCTAGTAGCTACACAACTTACGCCTAGAGAAATACCAGCACACCGAACACAGAATAATAGTGATGATCCTCGTCCTAGGATGGAGAAACCTATCGCAGGAATCTTTCTATTCAGCGGAAGTCGCGTACCTGATTCTTCAGGGTCCAGTTGGTGGATAGTACATTAATAGCCGTTGTTACTGGTCTCCGCTACTGCCGCCGCCTGTGTTTTAACGCATAAATACAATTTGGATGGACCCCTCTTCCTATCGTACATATGCCCTTCCACAAAAGGACTCCAATACTTCGACATCATGGCACCCGGAGCTGCTTTCACCGAGGAATTCTTCACCGCATGCATGGAAGGTAATCTGGCAAAAGTGCGAAAGGCCCTTGCTAGCGGGCTTCCCACCCGAACCCTTGAGGAAGGACTCAGTCTCGCTACCGCTGCGGCACATCCGGATGTTGAGGCCGCACTTTTCGATGCTGGCGCTCCAATGACGGGCTTTGCGATAAATTCCCTTGGTGGAAAAGACGGCGAGCAACATCCCGATGTAGTTCGCCACTACCTCGATCGTGGTCTCAATCCTAACCGTACCACGTCCAATCGAGAGCCTCTCTTACGGTACGTTCACTTCATTTCAGTTAATCGCAAATATCCGTAGAGGACAAGACGGAATTGTGATACTTAACATATCAATCCAAATAGTTTCCTGAATGCTGCCACAGCTCGTGAACTCCTTTTGCGAGGAGCTGATTCTAATCGCCGCGGACCAAAGAAGGTAGCTCCGCTTGCCAGTGCACTAGAGATCGCCTGCGAAGATGACACTTCTTTGTTTGACCTACTTGTCGAATACGGAGCCAAGATAGAACCAAGCCTCTTCTTTGACGTGATTCGTCCGCGCGTGGTAGATGGGCAGTTCAAGACCAAGTTCCTCCTTAGTAAGGATCTGGATCCAACTACGACTTCCCCAGAATGGGCCACACCTTTACACTGTGCCGCCTATTTTGCCAAGGAGGAGGTTGTCAAAATTCTGCTGGATACAGGTGCAGACAGTTCGGAGACAAGAGCCAATCGGAGGTGGCACAGACGAGAATCAAGTATACTACTAAGGATCCAGATCTGCAGGCTTCCTTTGAAACCATACTCGGGCTTCTTCAGAATAATCAGCGGTGATATATGTTTAGTTGGGTTCTTGTATATTTTAGTAGGCTTACGATCTCTCATTCCTCACATATGTACCCCTGACGACATGCTCGTAAAACTTCACGGAGTGTATCATGATTATCACTTTTTGTCCATTATATTGAAGAATAGTACTTTGAAAAGAGACAGGTAAACAGTAATTAGTTGGATCGCAGAAAGGCATAAAAGCAAGAGAAGCATTAGAGAAGATTCCGTCATCCGACAGATCCACTATGGTGGCTCCAGTTTCAAGCTAGTCGATTGTAATCCGTGGTGCGGTCTGCGTCCACTCGGACTAGATATTCCACTATTATTGCAAGACCATCATATATTTACATCTCACATCACACCTGCTTAGTGCCTTAATATAATCATTATCGTCTGGGCATCTCCGAAATAATTTTCAATGAGCCATATACTGCTCGGGTTTGTCTTTATTCAAGCCATAATCACGGAGCTTCTAACAGTGGTTCAGACGGATCTAGGCGAGGCAAAAAAAAGGAAAGAAGAACAAAAGTTGCCTAGAGCAACAACTTATTGACCTATGAAAGAGGTCCATATAGTGTGAGCCGATTCTTCCGCCACCGCCAATTCTCAGCGGAGCCTTTGACTCGACCTGGCCCAGGATTTAGAGGCCGGGAAACAAGCCCCATTTTTATTTCCTCGCGATTGAAACTTATGGTGTGTACACCGCTCCCTGTAGTTGACGTGTATCTTGTCCAACGGGGTCTGGGATTAGTATGCCAAATAACCAAACCATCGCCTTCCTGCCAGTCATCCTCTCTCTTGTCCCTGCCGAAATCCTCGTTCAGCTCTTGTGCTTGTGCGTACTTGTGATTTTGCATGTGCTTTCCAAACAAATTTGAGAAGCTCAAATGTTGGAGTTCAGGCATTGATTGCTCCAGATAAGCAAATATTGGAGTCCAAGAACCACTGCTCAAATGGCACTCATGAATTCTTAATGAACGAAGACCGGGATGTTTCTCAAGAAAAAGCAGGATTGATTCGCCCTTGGCCGGAAATCCAGTGAAGGTACACGCCTCCAACTTTGGAAACTCAGCTTCACGGGCAATACTGTCAATGATCCAGTCGTATTTCTCTTTGAACTTCAAATCTAGTTCGGCAGTACGACGAAACGAGAGTTCAAGCTTTCGAAGACCGGGCGCAGACCTGAGGAAGAACGAAGGTTTTCTCGATAGTTCAATCTGATTCTCCTGAGAAGTACAAGATTCCTTCCTAGCATTTGCTTGGTCGTCCTCTTCGTAGATTCTGTCATCGTCCTCGTCCTCTTCGTCTTCCTCTTCTAATTTCCTTTTGAAGTCCAGGGCATCTTGTACCTCTCCCGAGATGCTCATCTCGAGTGATTCTAACGCCTTGCAAGACCATACATGCTCCGTTGGGTCATGTGTCAACTCGTGACGGTCGATATTGCTAGCTTCGAGGCCGCATTCGCGATTACTTTGATAGGCGTCGAATGTCTTCACCGAGGCCTGGCTCTTTGCTAGTGCTGTTGTAACCCATGAGAAAACCTTTGAGGCTCTCGTCCACAGCGGGATCCATTCCCCATACTTAAGCGACCTTCTCTGCTTTGGGCCTCTGATAACCGCACTATTCAAGTGAATGGAATCCAGATCTCCCAAATTTTCGAGCGCAAGTTGAAGGAGTCCAGTTACATCGCTCGATGACTCCGTTTCTCTCCCTTCTTTTTGCTTTTTTAACCATTTAAGGTCATCCTTCGCCTTGGAAAGTTCTTCGGGAGAAAAGTCGAATTCGGTTTCTTCAAGGGTGGGCGCCTTGAAATCGTCGACACTATACCATCCATTTTTTATGTCTCGCTCCAATCCGGAAATGTCCATAATCGTAGCTAAAAAAGTAAGAGAAGTGATCTTCTTGCTCAAATCATGGTTACGAGACAAGGCAAGAAGAGACCGAAGATTCTCCAACGAGACATCGAGTACAGGTTGTTGAATGGACTCTAGAAATCGGGGACCGATGCATCTTCTAGCGAGACTTCCACTTGTCAGACGCAAAGCCTTTATCGAGTCGAGATCTAAATGAGACAGAAGCGTTTCGAAGATCTCTGTAGGCAAAGAGGAGAACCCATCAACATGATTTGGGTTGGGCATTCTGACAAGCGAGTAGAGTGATAGAGTGTTCACGGTTAAAAACGTTCAGGTACAAAGAGATATTTACGAAGTTGTCCCAGTCGGCAGCTCTGAAATTTAGATGAGTTTTATTTGCTTTGCGGGGCATCTTGTGCAGCAAGATATTAGTTCAATGCGCTGACTAGCCTACAGTATGTCTCAGTTGCACCACAAGACTAAGAATACTTAGCCTAAGTGGGAATTTGCTTGATAAGATTTGGACCCTGGGAGTGGCTTTCCTATCATGACCCACGCGAAGATCCGTGGATCGGAGTTGACTGCCAAGAGATTCATTTTAGGCAGCTTCCCTTGGCCAATCAAACGCACGGCTGCCTGTTCATCGTACCTCTCGGTATATTCTGCATAATTATATAAGCTGTACAAACATAAACACTGCAACCAGAACTCAATTGGTCATCTCCCTGGCCCTCGAAACTGTGAAAATATGCTAGGAAATGATTCCAAGGCCGCTGCTTCGGGTTTTCTTTTCCAAACCACATTGCATATTACTTTCTTTTGGCTATAATAAACGGGACTACAACAACGTGGCATAAGTATTCGTTGATTGGTGAGGTCTAAAAACAAAAATATATATTCTGCCAAGCGCGGAGGACAAGCCCAAACAAACATTGAATTGATATAAACACACCATCAATTGTGCCCGGAATCCCATCTAATACCACACCTCTAGTACATTTGCCACCGGCAAGATCAGTGAATCGAAGTATATAATAGAAACCTCAACTCTAAACATAGTAAAGCTTAATATACACGGTGGTGTAGGCCAATTGGCAGCTATAAAAAGTAATCTGGTGTCCTTCTATGCACTGTAGTTTCTCCAGTCCGTGGCGAAGGATCAAACTGTATACTGGTATCCAAAGTCAGCAACGTAGAGGGCTCACATCGCATTCATCAGTCTTACAATCGGTAATTGAGTTGCTCATCTACCTCCAGTATAGACGCTTGATTGCCACAACGGTAGCAGTAGTTCGGAGCTAGAACCTACCGATTAGCACGTTCCAAGCCATTTTCAACAATGTCTTAGCCTATACCAGAGAAAACCGTAACCACGTTTTTATCATGTGCCCAAAGATACCCATCCATTACCATCTGATGTGCTCGCGCGATAAGACTGAGACCGTTATTGTGATTGAACGCGTCAGATATATCCTGTCCGAATGTATACCCGGCGCCCCGAGGCGAAATACCCCAACCGTATCTGTCATCAGGATCGCTCCAGAGAAGATCACACATTGGGCCATCATGAGGAGGTTCATGTACTCGGTCTAATTTTCGAACATTATCCAGAGTATCAATAGAGGGGCTTAGCCCTCCGTGGAGACAGAATATGCGATTATCGATAAGAGCGGTAAGAGGGAGGTAGTCGAATAGGTCTGTGAATAATGTCCATACTCTGGCGTTGCCGTACTTCCGTAGACATTCGTCGTAGAAGCCATATACTTGAGTGATTTGTCGGGATTCGTGGTTACCCCGGAGGATCGTTATGCGTTTGGGGTAGCGGACTTTGAGGGCGACGAGGAGGGATACTGATTCGACGGAATGGTAGCCGCGGTCGACGTAGTCACCTAGCAAAGTGTGGGGATATTAGAGACATGATACTCGGACTGCAGCTTTAGGATTGGTATCCCACCCATGAAGAGGTAATTGGTGTCTGGACATGGTCCACTTATTCGGAAAAGCTCGATCAGGTCATGATACTGGCCATGAATGTCGCCACAGACTGTAACAGGGCTGGACTAAAATGATCATTAAGGCTGTTATATTGTGTACTGGAACTGGTAGCTAGTCAGGTGACTCACGACTGGCTGTACATTTGATTCATCTTGCAACAAATTCCTTGCCTAGAGAGAATGTCAACAATGGCCTGGTCATAAAGGCTATTGACACTGTACCTGATCGCATAATCCCTCTATATTATCCTCTGACAAGGTTATACAATTCATCAATTGCTCGATCAATGCGTCCAAGTTTCGGGTATGCTGATAGTCCAATCCCTTTGGCTTCGACTGCTTATCTGGCCTACTCGTAATGTCAACTATCATTGTTCGCTGCGAAGAAGACTACGTGTAAGTAGAATTGGTAAACGCAAGATGATATCGAGAGTTTATAAAAACAGATATTTATAAAAACAGATACTTGAATGTAGTGCATGAACAACGAAACTGTTCCGGAATACTTTGAATAGGCAGAAACTATTTATGGTAGAACCCTGTCCGTGGGATAACTAAGGGTGGCGGCATTAGTAACCTCCTGTGAGGATTTGCCAATCATGATTGGCTAGGCTCAACTCCGACATTCTAGTCGGAGTTCACCTTGAAGCCAAGATAAATCTTAATTTGTTGCTATTTTCTTTCGGTACCAATGTAAGCGTGTTTACAGAAGGCCTTGGGATTCTCCGAGCAGCAATTTACGTGACTGGCCCATATCGTCGACGATCCATCGCGATTGTCAAATACCTCCCTAGGAACATTATCACAAGCGGATCAACCCGGTGGTATGGATATATTCTTGGCTTGAAACACTGAAAAGTTTCTCTGAGATTCTATTCCCATATTGTACTTATACCTGCTGTTCTGGGCCAGAGCCTCCATCTTCCCCAGACTTCCCCGCCAATGATTGCTGTCGATAGATGGAGTCCCTTGGTATCAGAGCTGCTTATAGATCACTAGTCAACACCATGGCAGCGGAGGACAACGTGAACTTGGATGCTCTTATTGAGAGGTTAGTAGCAGTAAGAGGGTCACGACCAGGCAAACCTGTTGAAATAAGCGAGGCCGAAATCGAATATCTCTGCCGCATGGCGCGGGAGATCTTCCTCACACAACCGATACTACTAGAACTTGAGGGACCTATCAAGGTAAGACCTTTGGCATCACATATATAGTGTAAATTACTAGATGCTTACTGATAGCCACCAGGTCTGCGGCGACATCCACGGACAATACTACGACCTACTACGCCTATTCGAATATGGTGGTTTTCCACCCGAATCCAACTACTTGTTTCTCGGTGACTACGTGGATCGCGGCAAACAGTCCATAGAATGTATCTGTCTCCTGCTAGCCTACAAGATCAAGTATCCGGAGAACTTTTTCATTTTGCGAGGGAATCATGAATGCGCATCCATCAATCGCATCTACGGATTCTATGATGAATGTAAACGAAGGTATAATGTCAGGCTTTGGAAGACATTCATCGATTGTTTCAACTGTCTCCCTCTTGTCGCTATTATAGAAGACAAGATATTTTGTATGCATGGAGGGCTTAGCCCGGACTTGACTTCTATGGACCAAATCCGGCGCATTATGCGACCTACGGATGTGAGTCATATCATATGCTCCTGGCCCCGTTTTCTGTTCAGGATGAGTACTGATCGTCAATAAGATCCCCGATGAGGGTTTACTATGCGACCTCCTCTGGGCCGACCCGGGCAAGCATATTCTGGGCTGGGGCCCAAATGACCGTGGTGTATCGTTTACTTTCGGTCCTGATGTGGTTCATCGGTTTATCCAGAAGCATGATCTCGACCTTATATGCCGCGCTCATGAGTGTGTTCAGGATGGATATGAGTTCTTCGCTAAGCGGCAGCTCATAACTCTTTTCAGTGCGCCAAATTATTGTGGCGAGTTTGATAATTCGGGGGCTATGCTGGATATTGATGAGGATCTTATGTGCTCGTTTAAGGTGAGTCGTATATGTGTCTTTATTATTATTGAGGTTCAGTAGAACGAATGCTTATCGGTGAATTGTTGTCTGTTAGATTCTAAAGCCGGCCGAGAAACGGAAACAGATTTTTGGAAAGCGATCGGGCAAAGAAAAGGCGCGTTAGGCCTTATACTTCTATGGAATTTTGTATTTTATTCGCCTGTAATTATAGCTTGGTTGATTTGAAGTCGCTTGATAGAGAGCTGATTCTCCAGGCTTGTTTACATGTTGATTATATCATATCTAAGCTTGTTAACGCCTGCGGGCATGGAATCTTCGCTGGGATGTTTATTCCGATGGATGTTCTGAACAAGCCCAGTCCGAGAGTTCTGACTTTGCATTTCCAGACTCGCATCGTAATGAACCGATGTAAACTGTCTGTAAGGGTGGTGTTCAGCAGTAGAAGGAGAAGAAGCAGTAGTATTCTGTCTCGATCGCTTCAACGGCCACCGACCGCCGCTGGCGTGACTGCTGCAACTGAGGCCTTGATGCTGCTTTGCGAACCGTCTTCTGCGGCTAGGACAAATGACCGGGCCAAAGGTGGGTGCACAGGCCACCATGATCCCAACTGCCATTTCCGCCACAGTTAGAATGGCACTATCAGCCGTGCAGTATGTAAGGTCTTGATCCAAGGTGCAGTCTAAGACCTTCATGAGACGGATGAGGTTTATAACAGAAATACTATTGGTTGGATTTCGGTCAGCAACGTCCCCAGCAGGGTGAGGTATGTGAGCTGACTCACACTAGTCCCAGGCCAAAGGTGGCGATAACGGCGACCTTTTTCTCGGTGGCCATTTGTAACTTCCAAATAACTGGTACTGGCAGTATTACGGCGATGATATCAAGGATCATGTTAATGACGGCCGCCGCGAGTTCCGCAGTCACTGCATTGCCACACGAGCCCTCGAGGCTTGGATTCCAGTAGTATGCTAATGGGCGACAGAGACGTAGTGTGGTGGCAATGCTACCAATGAGATACAGCACGATAATTCCTTCTAGTACATATGCCACGATACAAAACGTTTGGACTGGGAAGGTGTGAATGTAGAGGTCAAGGATTGCAAGACGGAAGCAGGCTATTCCAATTGCCCAGAATAGCTGGGAGGCAAAGAAAGTCTACATGCGGTGTATTCGTCAGCCACATAGCTCTGGTGGTCTTGGATAAAAGCATATTCACCTTCAACACGCTCATGATGCTAAGCCCAGATGCTATAGCTTGAGTGAGAGGTATACCGACGCCTCCTTTGACTGTAGCAACTAGAAGACAGGTTGTGTAACCTATGAGCATAACCAACGAGACAATGGTAAGGATATCATGAGCTTGGGTTTCTCTCCGTATGAAGGCCCGAGCGTAGAACCTCAAACCCACGGCTATCAGAGCCAATGCATTCAGTATTGCGAAGCTGACAATGACAGCTACTTGTCTCGATTCGAGGGAGGGCATGGTGGAGCAGTGAGTACTCAAGGCAGACAAATGATTCAACTTTACCTCCCACGCAGGCTAAACATAAAGAGTGATAGGGTTATAAAGCGTGGAAGCAAGGTATTGGATGAAACCATCTCTTTGGTTGGTTTTGGATACTTCGTACAAATAACAGATCTGGAGTAGATAACCACTATAATAACTGTACCTTCACCACTCCTGATGGGCTAATACAAAGCCACCGCCAGCTTGCTTGTTCGCCATGGTCTGGCGCTCTTTATCAGCGATTCCCGAGGCAGAATCATCGGCCACTGTGAGGGTACTGTGGTGGGGGCCAGAGTCAGTGGGGGCCAGGAAGCGACGGGCCGCAGCCGGCACGCACGACTTCATGGCACTCTGATTGTACAATGACGACATGCTGATTGGTTGGGTTACTGCAAACCAAGAACACCGGTTGCATAGCTAATGCGCTGACCAAAGCCAGAACCCTGCTTTGTGCTGCGCCGCAAATTCCAGTGATACTTGTTCAGGTAAGGAACTGCACCCTACGGCTTAGAAAAGGTCTACGAGCTTCCCTATAGGGAAAGGCCCACAACAAGTGTTTCTGACAGGAGTTGCTTATGAAACTCCATCTTACGATCTTATCAAGACCTGGGATTGGAAGGCTGGATATTAAGTCATCTTGCCCTGTGTGAAATGCCACGTGAGGCTTTCTGAATAAATCCAAGTACGTACCGTGAAGATCACGATGGTGAATCTTTTTGAATAGGGCACTAACAACTCTGTGTATCTCGAATACGAACAGCATCCATCAGTCGCCGTGAGTACATCTCATAATGGCGAAAAGCATTGTTCCATATTCATCAAGGTTCTGCAGCCACTGATCCACCCTTGCACGCCTCCTTGCAACCCCAACCTCCCCTAAATCATCAGGCGTGGGCCATAACTCGTCAATGGTTAGACATCCTTCCATCCAGTCCGCCATATGTACGTTATATTCCCTCTCCCACTCATACCGCGTTCCTGCCTGCCACAGTAGCTTACTGGCCGGAGCAGGCAGACCTCGTAGCTCAGTGCCAAGGAATGTAGGAAGACCCTCCTGGCTAGAGAGGATACTATCGAACAAATACATAACGTAAAGTGTCCGACGCTTGGCCTCCGTTATAATCCATTCTTCCCACTTCGGTCGCGCTCGTCGTTGATCAGCCGCACATATCAACCCTTGCCGAGATGAAGCGCAGGCTAGCTCTTGGAGGCTCGTCATTATAGCGCGAAAGTCATCATCGCATGATTGTCCGAGTATAAAGAACAGAACCATGGAGTATATCAGGTAAGACTGAAACGCGGCAAACAGACCAATACTGGTGTATTTCGCCCGATCTTGATCCAGAGTTTGTATTTCTCGACGTAGAACACCAACTGCCGCCTGACTGCTTCCACGAAGCTGGTTCGAGCATATTCGTACTAAGCTCAGGCAGGTAGTGAGAGGTGAACCGGCTGGCTGCGCGATCATCTGCTTGGGATGAATGAAGGGCAGAGTCCCCCGGCCACTGACAGCCATCGCAGAGTATGACCTGAGAGTCAAGTATATATATGATCTAACACCATCAGGGTAGTTCTTGACTGCTTGTCCAGGCATCGGAATATATGCCTGGATCCAACGATTCTGAATATCATCGGCATTGATAGGGCACAACAGGTCAAGAGAGGAAAAGTCTAAGACATCCTCCAAAGCAGATGATTCGTTCTGAGTGTTGACAAGCACTCCGGTTCCCAGAGATGACGGTAGTGTCGAAGTTGACAAGTTACTCATGGTCAGAACGCCACTTCCCAGGCCGGTAAGCGAGGAATCCGACACCGAGAATGGACTGGGTGGCGCTACCGGACTTGTTGGATTCCGCTCAGAAGCATCATCCTGCACATATGAGCATGAAATGCCACGCTGCATGCATCTCGAGCATGGCTCCCTCCCTCCAGATCTGCGGTCGCACCGAGCTTTCGCACTAGCACACCGCTGACAGGCCTTTTGCCTGGAGGTGGAGTATCTTGAGGGTTTCATCATCAGTATCAATGTTTCATTGTCATTGAAGCTAGTACTTGTGGTGGAGTCGCTGACCGCGATCCTTCTTATCCTTAAGCCGGTGTCTTTGGTGTTTGTAATGGAGAAGTTGGATTGATCTCCTTCTGATCGGAAGTGACGGAGGTGTCGGAGCTGAGAAGTGGGTCCGAGCTCGGACTCTAATTTGGCTTCCGGATACAAGATTCCTCGTCACATGATCTGATTTGAGCTCTGAAGCCATGACCTTTTATTTTCCTTCTCATTTTGCGTGGTTCGGTGCTTTCCTGGATTTTAGTTCATTTTCACCATTATACATAGTGGCCTCGATTTGTATACTGGTTTCGAATAGCCAAATGAGTTACAAGCAGGGCATATGCTCTGGAAAATACAACTCAACATAGAAAATTACATTCAATACCATCTAGTATATCCTCACATGAAGATCAGCTCAAAGCATTAATTGCCTCTTCCACCGAAATGACTTTAATGCCCATCTTTGGCAGCAACATATCTAGCATAACATTCGCGAATGCCGAATGCTGCTCAACGGGTAACTCCAAGACATTTTCCCTAATAACATAGACATTGTAGTCCAAGTCAAAAAGCCGATAAATCGTAGCCATCACCACGCCAGAAAGAGTCAACCCTGACTATCTATCTAGTTAGTACATCTTGACCTCGATGGGATTTCTTTTACATACAATGATAACCGTCTTGACACCATGTGCCTGCAAGATCTGCTCCAGTACACTTCCCGTCGTTGCGGACCACCTAGTCTTTGGGAGAACAATATCTTGACTATCCAGGCTGAATGCCTTGTAGATTTGGGTTTCGGGGGAACCGTGTCTGAACTCTCCGAAGGGGGCAATGAGGTTGGCAAAAGGAGTACCGGGTTGGACTTCTGGCTGGCCCGGATAGAAAGAGAGTGTAGAGAAAATGGTTAGAGGACGAGACGCGCTCGAATGAACGGCATCGTTCCATTTGGCCAAGTTTTCAATCAAAGCTTGGCCTTCAGGGGTGTCTTTGACGGCGTCGATAAGCACCGCAATCCAGTCCAGGTTTAGAACGGCATAGTTTTTGCCAAAGTTGATAGAGCCGTCGGTAGTGCTATCCATGGTGGTCTGATATTTAGAGAGACAGTGAGTATGGCTTTATCGGTTTTGATTCAAATTGCTTGGTTGCATTATTTATAGATGCGTTGGAATAAAAAGAGTGAAAATGTACTTTTTGATGGAACGGAGTTGAGAATCGGAAGTCCGGGGCTCAGGTCCGAACCCCGCAAAATTTCTGCGGGATGATCACGGGATTGCCACGGTGACATTGTATATAGCGAGGGCTGCTCTCTATAGCAGTCGCGTTACATCCCAGTCCATTGCGAGCGAAATATTTCTCAGAGACACGAATAACAAACATCATGCCTTCAGATGACAATCCGACACTGGTTCCACCGGACACTTCGATTGGGGTTGCGACTCCCGAACCGCCCTACAGTATCTTCGATAAGCGTCAGAAGTGGTTGATCATCATTATCGTATCAACTGCAGCAACATGTACGTTATACCAAGTCCTATTTCTTCGTAGTTTACTAATGTCTTAATAGTCTCCGGCTTTGCATCCAATATTTATTTCCCAGCATTACCGACAATTGCAAATGACCTCAATGTCTCCATCGAACTTCTTAACCTAACTGTTACCTCCTATCTCATCTTTCAAGGTCTAGCACCCAGCCTCTGGGGTCCAGTCTCCGATGTAAAAGGCCGCCGGACAGCATACATGTGCACATTTATCGTCTTTCTAGGCGCCTGTATTGGACTTGCAGAGACGAAGAACTACGCGACACTCATTATTCTCCGATGTCTTCAAAGTACCGGAAGCGCTAGCACGATTGCAATTGGATCTGGCGTTATCAGCGACATCACCACTCGAGCCGAACGCGGTGGCTACATGGGGATCTTCCAAGCTGGCCTGCTCGTCCCCGTTGCCGTCGGTCCCGTAATCGGAGGTGCAATTGCTGGGTCCCTTGGATGGAAGGCGATTTTCTGGTTCTTGACCATTTACAGCGGTGCTTTCCTCTGCTTTCTCATCGTGTTTCTGCCAGAGACTCTTCGATCGATCGTTGGTAATGGAAGTTTGAAGTCTCCCAACCCACTGGTGAACTTTCCGCTGGACATATATCAGAAAACGACCAAGGTCGATTGGGAGCAGATTCCGGACGGTCAATCGCAGCGCGCCGCAAAGAAAAAGATTGATGTTTTGGGCCCGCTTCGTATACTCATCAGCAACCACGCGGCACCTATTATAATTTTTCTCGCGATATATTACGCCGTATGGCAGATGAGCATCACAGCGATGTCCTCCCTTTTCGAAAGTCGCTATGGTTTGTCAGAGATGCAAATCGGTTTAACGTTCATCGCGAACGGTGTCGGATCCATGATTGGAACACTCGTTACTGGTAAGATTCTCGATGCCGACTATCGTTGGGTGAAGGCCAGGTACGAGGCTTCGCTTGACGCAGAGCAGGGAGAGGATATAACTGCGGCTACACGCGAAGAGAACTTTCCCCTCGAAAAGGCCCGCCTTCGACTTGTGCCAATCTTCTCCATCCTCCAGTGCCTTTCTATCATCTTGTTTGGTTGGACGATTAATTATTCATGCAAGGTACATATCGCTGTACCTATCGTCTCGACCTTCATCACGGGCTGGACTGCTGTCTCCACACAGTCCCTCATCATGACTTATCTTGTTGATGTTTTCCCCGATAGAAGCGCTGCGGCGAGTGCCAGTTTGAACCTTGCACGATGTCTCTTTGCTGCGGGGGGTACAAGCTTCATCATGCCTCTTATCAATAGTGTTGGGGTTGGGGTGGCATTTACCATTTGCGTCGCTGTCCAGCTGCTCGCATTGGTAGGACCTTTGATTCAGTGGAGGTTTGCCGCTGGGTGGAGAAAAAAGGAGAGGGAGCGGGATGCCCAAAGAGCGGACATGAAGAACTAAAAGTCCTTGTTTTTCTTAATGGGTATTAATATATTTCCTGCTGTACTCGTTATCACCCCATTTGGCGGGTTCTGACTTTGTTTTCTTTTCTCAAGCTTCATGGTCGGCATTGTGCCACTGTCGAGGGTTACACATAGTTAGGTTCAGTGATATTTATTTAATAGTGATATTATATAGATTGAACGCTAAAATGGTCTTTTGAACTTTCAATCAGACAAGTTAATGATACGGTGAGTCATATCGGTCACTCTGTTACTATTTGGGTTAACTGCGGCAATTGGTAGTCCTTGCTCTTGCTTTTCAGTAAGAAAGGTCATCCGTCAAACCCTATTGCTTAGCCTTGGCACTAATCATGTGAACCGGATAAGGTCCGTAACACGTGATTGGAAATGACTACAGCATCTGACCGATCCTTGGTACATATTGTGGGCCCAGATCGTCAAAGTTTGACTGGGTATAGATATGGGAGCTCGTACCCTGGGATTTGAAGTTTGAGAACCAGGTCGACGTATAACGGTGTGGTGCCACCAAAATCTCGCGAACACCAGGATCGGGCAACACACATCATCCAACTCTGTCTAGATAGTAGCAATCAAATTGCACCACGTTGCGAGATGCGGTCCGTATTGTCTATCGTCAGCAGATAGTACATGTAATGACCCCAGGGAGATAGTGACTGGGTATCGAGTCCATACAGGTCTCATCAGTCGCATGGGGCTGTCCAGCGGTTCCATAGCTGGGGCTTTTGGGAAGGAAGGCAGACTGTAGGGAGACAGTGATAAAGAGCATTTCCAGATCTAGACCGACTAGACGACGAGATAGGAACAGGAATGATGAAAGTGTTAACTCATCCAATACAAGCAATGGCTTGGCAGGGAGGCCGTTGTGTTGACCAAGGATGAGTTGTCAGGAACCGTGCTGTGTGACTGGTGCGGGAAATCTCGGGATATGGAAAGAAAAACGTGAAACCGAACCATCGCCGAGATTCCGAGAATCACCCGCGCCGAGAGAAAACCGACAAGGCTTACGCTATCCTTGAGGGAATAAAAAAAGAAAGAAAACAATAAAAGATTTTCTTTTCTCCCGGTGTGACAAACATATAAGAATAGGCCAGCCTGGTCATTTCAGGTCGTAGAATCAGAACATCCTCCTCTCCCAATATTCCCATACTTCCTCGTGGTTCATCACACAGCCGCTCAACATGGACTCTCCATCATCATTAAGTCTCAACGTCCAGGACGGCGTACACCGCCCATCCTCCCCAAACAATCTCAAATCGCGCTTTCGCAAACATCTGGACCTTTGGAAAGCTGGATTAGCTGCGAAGGAGCACTGGGACGATGAATACAACTTCCAACCTGGCCGTTATGCTGGACAGGGACGCTAGATGTAGGTGTGGACTTACCCGCAGCTGATCGCATCGGCCGCTAACGTATTCTCTAATTACAGCCCTGTGGGTTCTGACCTCATCGACGCTATCGTATGCTAAGCATATGGATGCACAACGAGCACCACTTCGATTACATACCCATCCCTCGAGAAGCCACGAAAACTCCCACAACCACACCGTGGGACGTTCACGATACCACACGAGTTTCTTTCCATGTTACAAGCGCGTTCTCTCATACCCATCGAATCTCCTTTATAGACTATATTATACCACATCCATGCTCTAATACACCTATCTACTTGTGAAATTATCTCGGAATAGAATCTACTTTATCTTAGTATTTCCATTCAAACATTATGATATACACAATATAGTCACTACTATAGATATGACTCACGTCTGGTGCCAAGAATGCTGAACCCGAACAAATCCCGGTAGACTGATACCTTCCAAGGCCTGGACTTGTAGTAAAAACAAGCCCTAACCACAAACAACTATAAATAATTTCTCACCGTTGGGTGCCCAATCGGCCCACTTTCACGGGCGCTCGCCTGAAACTGAAAAGTAGCATTGATCCATGGTTCACAAAGTATGGGTCGAGACGGGAACCGTTAACTGTCTGCGATGGGTTCGAATTCTTCGGCACGGGCCATATCGGGACCACTCGCGAGGGTCTTATAGTTTAGTTAGGCCTTGGACCCGGTTATTCCCGTGCGGTGGAACAGGATCTGCGACCCATTTATTTCTAATTTTGATCTCGATTTTATTTGGCTATATTATTATTATAAGTAAGTATTATTAGTATTTTACCCCTTTATTTTCATCCTCGTTACCATCTCATTTCATTTCTAACAGAAAGAACAACGAGAAGTTCAAAGCTGTGCAATACCTCCCCTATTTCATACCAGGGTGCTCCCTATTAGATACGCCGTCCCGAAACCCCGACAGCTGAGTTTGGTGCCAAAGACGAACCCGGACAAAATTATGCAGCACGTCAGCAGTCAAGCACCATCCCAGTGACCTAGCTGCTATCCAGACTTCTTTCCCCTGCGGCAGCACATTAAAGCTGTGCTGGAGTATGCCGTTGCTCTCCGGAAATGACACGTTGGTGATCGACCAGATGAAGCTACTGTTCAGCAGTTTGGTGCGTTTTGCGAGGCCAAGTTGGAGGTTGTCTTGTTCCGCGAGGTGGTGAATCTCCCAGCCAACAGGTCCAGCTTGAGTGTGTAGCTAGTTGCACGCTAGCGTCTTTTTTCGTATAGCCACAAACGCTTGATTTCGTAAGTCACGTGAACCGAGCGCTCTGGATCTAAGTCGCTATTTTTAGTACATGATCATGAGGATTAATATGATGATACTAATCTCTGGGATAGTAGTAATGACGCTTGAATACGATGGAAGCTTCCAATTGAATTGTGGTGCTGTTACTACATGCACAAAGGTCAGTCTGCCTATGCTTCCAGTACGAGAGGGGATATTTGTTGCCACTAGGCCCGCACTGTACGCTCAAAGTTAGGACCCTATATATAGTTTGAAAAAAGCTTTAGATACAATCTTTAGTTCCAGCAACAACAGCCGTACCATATACCCGAACAGTCTTATATGGCCTTCCATGCAAACAAGAGACTAGATAATTGAAAACCCTCCACCCATGGTAAGCACATTTCATCTTAGACCATGTATCCGGAAACATCGCCAAACGCTCTTGCTGGGGTCTCCAACGCGGCCTGTTCAGCAAGGCGAGCCGCCTCGGTATTCCATTCTTTCGGAATTTGCCAGAACTGGATGTCCATGCCATGATCATACCACCGCTCCAACTCACCCAGCAGACACTCCCACAGGTCCCGATTACTGACAGGATTCCCTGTTCTTGTCTTCCAGCCCCTCTGGATCCATCCCTGGACCCAACATGTTGCTCCCTCCACCACATACTCGGAATCAGTCGCGATCACCAGTTTGTTGAACCCTTCTCCAGTCCAGCAGCGGAACCGGAGGGCTGCAATTACGGCCCGCAATTCAGCTCGCTCGCTCGTGTGGGGATGCCTTCGGCCGCTGGGTCCTTTGATCTCGAGAGGGATCTTGAAGTGATTGAGTTTGCCTTCAGGAAGGTCCACGGGAGACCGGTAAACAACACCACAGCCCCCTCTGGGCTCGCCACAGCCTCCTCTGGGGACAGCTCCGCCGTTCTCCACACAGGTGCCATTGGTGTAGATGAGAAGCTCGCGGGGGTTGTTTTGTCGAATGAAGCGATGGACCTGCGGCACACAGTCGACTTTGATGCCAGGTGGGAAAAGGGATTGTGGTGTATCGTTAGGATAGGGAGGGTTGAACTTGGTAGGAAGGACACGTCCTGTACCGACTCTGCGATCATTGTCGTAGCCGCCAGCGGCCATGATTGGGTTAATGACTACCATGAGGGTACCCATTTTCGACAGAAAACTGTCACGGGAGGTGTTTTTGATATGGGAGTCGATTTTGTTGGGGAAAGAGAGGGACCTGGGGGCGGGTGAAAGGAAACTAGATGCTGTGATAGGATGTGAAGACTGATCAACTGCTGTCGAACCGAAAGACGTCAGGCAGGTGATGAAAAGTTTATATAAACTCTGGACGAGAGCAAAAGCAATGTGCCAGGAGTATACGAGGGGCTGGGGAGGTAGAGTTGGTCTAGATGAGCATGCTGACAAGCTGGTAATCACCTGACCTGTCACAGCAAACGAGTGAGTGAAACCTTCCGAATGCCGTGCTGCAGATGTCCCGGAAACATGGATTTACTGCTTCCCATGCAGGGTCGTAACGTATTAATGGGCTACTCTTCTACTATTGCCATCATGACCATCATCATTATCATCCCAATTGTCATCAGTGTCATCCGGGAAATCGCCTAGACCAGTCTGTATCTCCCAATTTTCATCAAGA
This sequence comes from Aspergillus tubingensis, assembly GCF_013340325.1. Lineage (NCBI taxonomy): Eukaryota > Fungi > Ascomycota > Eurotiomycetes > Eurotiales > Aspergillaceae > Aspergillus > Aspergillus tubingensis. The sequence goes on along the minus strand of NW_023336279.1, from coordinate 530,966 downwards.
TCTTCACATTTGTTCGCGGTTCTGGTGATTTTCGCCACATCATTCTTTGCCATAACTGCGAGTCGATTCTTTCTTGTCGCTTAGCCCGATGATCAGTCAAGCTGATGAATCTCAAACCCAATATTGCATCCGCTACGATACACTCCAACTGGAGTAAGCCAGATATTATGTGCCATGTCTTCAGTGACCATACAGCCGTGCCTTTACGGCATTTATGGCCTGTTCATAGAGTAAGATACGTGGCCATCATTGGATTGTCATTTAGTTCTTTCCTGCAGATTACCATTTCTCAAAGAAGCAAACCGTGCAAGGATTGCACTATTGGACGCCAATGGCTCGTATTTAAAGCAATGAGGTCTTGAGTCACCTATACGTCTTGGCTATATCCCACGGGCTGAATTTTACCTACTGTTATATACAGTTTATTTTACTAGCTTTAGCCACATTTATTACTAGCCAAGAGCTGCAATAAACCGGAAATTATGTAATCTGCAGGGGCAAGAATTTATGTTATGTGTACTATATAATTGTGCATCAGTCCCAGCTTTCCTAGGTTGATCATGAGCCCCACATACTATCTATCCTATAGCGTGATTGGATATGCCAATGTCACCCGCAGGCTTAGAGCCATCAACCTGCAAGACTGTGCATTAGCGCCATTATGCTGGCCTGTGCAGAGAGTGGGTACATAAACCCCTGATAGCTAACAGTTTCATTGGTTACTTGGGCAAGGCCCACATATTTAAAGCGACTCGTTCAGGCCGTGCATGAAGAATGGCTCTAAAAGGTACACTAAGGCAGCTCCGTGCAGATGGCAGCTGTCAAATGTAGGCCCATGCATATGAATCGCTCTAAGATATGGCACTAATGCACGGCCCCAGGATGGCTCTAAAAGTGAAGCTAATGGGGTGTCGTGCATATAGCAGACAATAAGTGTAATACTAATACTATCAAATCTCGCTAAGTTTAGTATTTCTGCAGGTCCATGCATCTATATTGAGAGGAATTCCCATGCTATACATAAGCTGTTGAGGCAACCACCCATGTAGGCTTGGTCACGTCGTTAGCGCTCAGGCCGCCACACAAAGCACTATTTCGCGCTTGCTCCGCTGCGCGCTCTATGTATTCGAAACAGTCACTCTTTTGCTGCATCCTCTTTGCTTGCTTGCTTTCGCTGTATAGGGCATGCCTTGATATAGCCCTTTGTGAAGCATGGGCTAGCAAGATGTATGTCACGTGACCCACTGGTTACTCCAGACCATGGAAGTTGGCGGCTACAATTTAAGGCAATAATACCCTACACTCATGGTCCGCGGTAGATCTTCTTCGCACTATCTCATCCTGTATCCGCATCTGTACAGTGAGCTTCGAAAGTTTCCTGAAAGCTGAATGATTGCCTACTTAGATGCTTGGGTATAAATCAGCCCGGAATGACGAGCATAGATGACATTGATATTAACTTAAGACTAATGAATCAGTAGCATCATCATAGCATAGTAGATAATGCTACTCCAGAGTGAATATTCTCGTCTTGATCATCGATATCCAAAGAAGTAGCAGGTAATGACGTTCTGTAATGACCTTGCTTGAGCGTCATAGTGAATGATGCCGGGTGGTGACTCATGTTGACTTCTACTACCTCACAACGAAAATTTCAAACGTCTCAACTCACACCAAACCGTCCGCCCCGAGAGCCCAACTATTTTGCTATTCTTCACTCAAGTATCTATCCAGACGAAAGCGCAGAAATGTGGGACTTTAGTTTCAGAGGACGAGTCTTTGATATCGAAGGGAGGAAGCTCAAGGTCGTGGAGCAACTCACTGAGTTCTTGGATATCGAGCATGGCCAACGCCGGGTTCTAACAAGGGTTATAAACCTGGAAAACAAACTAGAGTCTCATCTCAAAATCCGCTACCAACTGGACCCAGAGGATTTTGAGTTTGACAATCCCGCAGAGGCTGAGGAGTTGGCTGAGGAACATTACTGCCACGAAGTCCAAATCACAGACTTACTGGGTGAGCGTGGACTAGGGCCAAAGTATTATTGTCACGAAACTCAGTCTCAGGAAGATTGGATGCCATTCCCGAATGGCTATATCGACTTTTTGGTCATGCAGATACCTCCAGGCGAAAATGTCGAAGATATCCAAGATGAGCTTACCGATCAGCAGCTTGACAGTATTCGAACCCAGCTCGCACATACCTTGGAGTGAGTCATCTTTGTCTGCCCTATAACAATAGAAATACGTATATTTACTAACACTACTGGGCTCATCGCAGGTTCATGCGCACGAAAGGCTATGTGCTGGTCCAGCAACATGCCGGGTATCTTAATTACGAGGCTCAGACAGATAAGCTTTATCTGGTTGACCTCGATGGCCTCAGATTCAGCGACCCAAATAGTAGCACATCGTTCCCAATAGATGAGGAGAGCCCATATGTGGAGGCGTTTAACATTTGGCGCGCACCGTACAGTAAGCCTGAGCAAGACCCGAAGCCAGGAGTGCCGCCACCCGACCAACCGACTAAGAAGGAAAATCAGCGCCCAACAAGAGCATAGGATGGCGTTGGATCTGACTGGCACATCTACCAAATCCTAATGTACTTTTCTTTGAGGACCGAATACTGCTTCTTATTGGCTGTGTTTTTTAGCAGGTTTAACATATTGACTGCTTCTCATACTCAATTAAATCTGTAATAGCCTCCACTTATATCCCGTGTTTAGCTCTCAGTAACAGTCAATTTTGACAATCAGAAGGAATATGGGGGATTCCTGCGAACCAGGGAAAGTCTCGATTAAATGCGCTATTTTCTGTTTCGCTTGGTTTTCGTTTGTTTTTCGCTTATCCTTAAACAGTATTTACTAAGCTTTCATTCAGCTTCCATGTGGCAATGAATATAATTTCAGGTGAATATGCTCAAACTAGATATAAAAGACACAGAAACGTATATTCTTCTACACTTTTACGTACTTTTACCTGCATTTCACATAAGCGTAATATCTGAGAAATTATCGCTCTCCATCACCTTCTGACTTGCTCCAAATCGATAGGGGCTATTCTACCATCATGCCTCAGCTACGTAGCGCTAATACTATGTCCTCTTTGAGGCTTCCACACGATCGTCGCCAGAAGCTCTGGTCTCGTATTCCAGACTTAATCACTGACGCTGGGTTCAGGACCCTAAAGCCTGGAACGTCTAAGTTCACACTGAGCCCTACCCGGGTGCGCAGCTGGCCAGACTTTGCTAAAGAAGTCAAGGCTCTCGTAGAGCCCTACTGCGGTAAATACGAGGCCTTCAATTCTATTGTAGCTAAGGAGTTTTTCGCCGTGGCCAATGAACTGGGAGTACAGGGTCGCTTCGTCAATAATGTACTGCACCCTGTTGGGGAGGTAACGGAGCTGATGAAATTCGGAGTCTGTTTCGGAGACGCGCAATATGGTGTGAATAGACGCCAAGATCCTGTGAAGAAAGGGCAGAAGCGAAAGCGCGGCCTACAGAAGATCAAGAAGGCAAAGTCGAAACTCATACCCGATATAGTAATGGCGGATCGCAAGACACATACTATCAGAGTAGTGGGCGAGGTTAAGACATTCTGGACATTCGCACCGAAGAAACGCCAGACGTGGCACAATTTCCTGTCCGCTAAGCTAGGCATGTGGTCATATATCTTTCCAGGAAAGATATCAAAAGCTGACTGTACTGTTAACGATATAGGTCAGGTAGCACGCTATATGGACGACCACTACTGCCGCTATGGCTTTTTTACAACGTATGAATATACGTGGTTTGTCAAGCGTCAGGATGATACCCACTTCCTCATGTCTCCACCTATAAGCGCAACGGCGCAATCGTCTACGTACGGCGTTTCTCTTCGCGAATGTCTCTTCGCCACGGCAATTAGAGCTGCGGATGACAAAGAAAGCGACTACGGTGTCCGATGTGGACCGCAGTTGGTAGGCTATGGCTCACTAAAGATCTGTAGCGTTTGCTAATATAGTTAATCAGACAGTTCGTCGATACACACCTTATTTGATCGGACGGTACTCGCGCAGGGTAAGAAAGAGGCGACAGTAAACCGCATTGCTTAGGGTAGCTTGGTAATGCAGCATGGATTGATTGAAAGATATTCTTATACAATTTAAGTTGATGCAGCGTGACGAACATGGGAGGTCAGGTCTACGTTGGTAATTGGTTATATCAGGGTCAAGCTCTAGAAATAGTGTCTATGCAGGCCCATGCATACAGAATCGCTCTAAAATATAGCACTAATGCACAGCCGCAAGATGGCTCTAAAAGTATCACTAATGCACTATCTCACATATGTAATGGCTCTAAGATATGCCACTAATGCATCTGTCTGTAAGGGGTCAAGCACGTGATGCAGATCAGGTTGGAAGACTGATCAATAATCTTCCTTACTAGTAGCATTCTTCCTTTGGGTCTTTCACCGAAGTAGCCCGGCTAGCTCAATCGGTAGAGCGTGAGACTCTTAATCTCAAGGCTGCGGGTTCGAGCCCCGCGTTGGGCTTTCTTTTTTGCTTTTTTTTCACTTCTGCTTGAGGTTTTATTTCGGATCCTCTATCCCTTTTTTTTTTTGTTTTTTTTTTTGGTCCTATCTCGTTCAACATTTATTTGCCTCTGGGTTTCTCCTATTTGATGGTCAGGCGGTGTAGTGCCAGGTAACGCGACTACTTTCAAACAGGTGATGAGCCGTTTCTGTGATCCAGTAAAATATAAACTAAATGGGAATCATGCAATTACAACATCGGCTTTATACATGCTCCCCATCAGTAGGGGTATGTAAAACAAGAATATTGATCATCACAGAAGGATAGAGATATTTTAGTATAGTACAACCTAGACATTCTTTGTAGCAATTTGTGTCTACCTCAAGTAGACGAAGCGTTCTTGCAGGTATTATGAATTTGTTTGCCGGATTGAAAGGGAACTCTATGCGAAGTTGCTTCAATTTCATATGTAATTTATGAGATAATGAACGCCAGAAACCTTGCACATCTCTCTACGATGATTTTGATTATTTATTGTTCTTTTCGAGCTTTCTTCATGATCGGGTAGAATCATCGTTCGCCCCCTCCGCCGAGATTCATCGCTGCACTCACACACGCAAGGTGACTAAAAGCCTGCGGCATGTTGCCGATCTGCTCGCCTGACGTCGCAACCTCCTCTGAGAACATACCCAGATGATTTGCAAAAGATAGAATGCTATCGAACTGCGATGTGGCTGTCTTGCGCAGTTGTTGGAAAAACGGGTCGTGAGGAAGATATGCTTTGGACTTGGCGGCCTGACCATTATTGTTAGGTGACGAGATGGAACGACTAGGAGGCGAGTTCAGTACTTACACGCATCATAGCCTCAACGAGCCAGAATGTGACCATTAGGAAAGCGCCTTCGTTGCCTCCAACGCCTGGAATGATTGTTAGAAGTCCTTCGTAGTTAAAGGAGATGGGGGATAGCTTACCATCGTCGACCTTCCCAGTATCATACCGCGATACCATATTAGCCACACTCAACCCCCCTTTCGCGGGAACATCCGTGATCTTCTGTATGGTGCTCAGTAACCGAGGATCATTCGGCGCTACGAAGAACACCAACGGCGCAATAAGCACAGCAGCATCCATAGCATCTTGATTTTCGTAACTCATGCAGAAAAATCCCTTCTCTGCGTTATATCCCTTGGTCATGATCTCATCGTATAGTGCATCACGTTCGTGCATCCATCGTGCCCGGTCCGGACACGGTAGATTGGATCTCTTCTCCGCCAGCCGCACACCACGATCCAGAGCTACCCAAAGCATGATTTTTGAGTAGACAAAGTTCTGCGGTGGCCCGCGTACTTCCCAGATAGACTGGTCAGGCTGATGACGGATCTGGATGACGAAATCGATCATGCGACGGATAGCTCGCCACTGGTCGTATGAGATGTCGGCTGCGTGTTTGTTGTAGAGGTAAATACTGTCCATAAGTTCTCCGTAAATGTCGAGCTGGATATGAGTCGCTGCACCGTTGCCGATACGCACCGGTCGGCTTCCCCGGTACCCTTCCAGATGGTCGAGTTCCATCTCGGGAATCTCGCGCTCGCCATGAATGGTGATCATGATGGGCAGGAAGGGCTCCCCTGGCTTTGGATTCTTATCCATGGGTGGGAAGATACGCTCGAAGATGAAGTTGATGTATGATTCGGCTTCTTCGGGATAGCCGTTCTTCAAGAATACATAGACGGTGAATGCTGCATCACGCACCCAGGAGTACCGATAGTCCCAATTACGACTCCCGCCTATATGCTCAGGTAGTGAGAAGGTAGGAGCTGCCACAATTGCTCCGGTTGGCTTGTAGGTCAGAAGCTTCAGAACAAGTAGACTGCGCTCCACTTGCTCGCGGTAGTGGCCTCGGAAGGTGCACTTGCTGGTCCAGTCTGACCAGAAATCGCCTGTTGTTCGCTCAATTTGCTGCAGATATGGGGCCAGGTCCTGGGCATTGCACGTTATGGACTCTTGATCGTGAAGAAGCATAGTGATTGACTGCCCTTCTTTCAAGGTAACCTTCCCAATTAGACCGGGGCCTAGGTGGCCGGGTCGATCAGACAGTTCAAATTCAATGTTAAGATCGGAGTCATCCTCGGAAATGTCACCCTTGTCTCCCAAAACGCTGACAACCAGATTTTGACTCTCTGACTGGAAGTGGTAAACTTGGATACCGTCGTCGGAAGCCGAAGACTGTTGGGCTATATGTGAATCGCGGGCATAATTGAATGCCGGGAAGACCTCAATTTCTATCTCCATTTCACCACGGACGCACTCTGCTTTCCGCACCATCCCTGAACGACATGCCTCTTGTTGCGCAGAGCCTTTATTCTGGTAGCATCGACACCACTGAGGAAGTCCTTTCTCGACCACATGCGGCTTGGGTTTTGCGATCGGAAAGTAATCCAAGATATTCATCACACCCTCTTCATGGATCCAACGGGTCTCTAGCATATTGGTATATGGGCGATAGCGCTGCTTACTGAGAGGATTCTTCAATCTGCGATCCGGAGTAATCGAAAAATGACCTCCCTTCTCCTTGTCTAAAATGCGGCAGAAGATGGAAGGGGAATCGAACACGGGCCAGCACATGGAGTCGACGCTGCCATTCTTGCTGACCAGTGCACAAGTGTGCATGTCCCCAACCAGGCCATAGTCTTCAAGCCCGCAGTATTCGTTTGCTGGATCCATGGTGCAATGGGTGATGTGAGTTGGAGGAACAGAGTTGGTCTGTCAGACGTGCTGATCTCTTTATATTCATATGACGTCACAGCTGAATATCCGGTGACACCCGGCGTATTTGACCAATTGCATCTGCATTCACCATTGTATTACTTTCATTGTTTCAATCGCAGTCTAAAAATACTACCCGGAATAGGGTAATGCTCTGAAATTTTATGACAATTTTATTTATTGGTAGCAGTGTACAATATTGACATAAAAAAGTGCAATCGGTCTAGGGATTACATGGTGGAAAAGTATGAGTCTTCGTGTATCACGTCTTTTCCCTTTCTTTCACTCATGTTTTCCACTTTGACACTTTCGTTGAATAGAGATTTTTCTAGTCTCTTTCTTTTTTCTTGCGCTGCTTTTCTTGTGCCCCTCTCCCAAGTTCTAAATAGATGGTGTGTTCCTGATTGGCGTTATTGATGCGAGCGCTGGCGTAGAGCTCACTTAACAACACTTGAGTTCATCTATAGACATCGTACCCATAAAAGGCGGTCTCTCTGGTACATCGCTACCAATAATCATCCTTGTGCATAAATGCCCAGGCAGTAGCAGGCATCCTGGACAATATACTAATCAATACTACGAGTAATGTCAGGCCAATGCGAGACTGATCATCGGTCTGTGAAAATATATGAAAGGGCTTAGTCATGCTCCTAAAAGATTGAAAGTTCAGTAGTTATTGTATACATATCAGGGGCACAAAACCATATAAAAAGAGAATGATGATGAAGAAGTCAGTTGTCCTACTACTATCCCACATCTCCAAAGTACGACTATAACATTACATAACAGAAAGAGTGTAAAATATGTTCAAAATGAGCTTCACTATTGGATAGTGTGCCATGTTGGCTTAGTAACGAGTATCATTTTTGTATTGTAAGCAGAAAGTGCGGGGTATATTACGACGGCATCCCAAATAGGAGATTCTTGGGCGAGACTGAGATAATTGCCTAATTGGACAATTACTACAATGCCAGGGCTTTTGAAGGAGCATAGGTAATCGAGGGAAACCCCAGAAATTCTTATTCTTTGGACGAATAGTCCAACGCAAAGAATTTGCTCATCTAGGCTAATTATCCATACAGACAAAACAATGACTAACGGTCGCTTTACCCTGAAGTAAAATACAATGACTTCATCCACAGCCATGTTAAATACAGCGAGCAGATTGCACTCGATGATTGTTTTGGCATACGTCCAAGTTTGTCTGTAGCACAGGATGCCAGGTACAAGCGGAAGTGGGTGGAAGTTGACCAGCAGCAGACGAAAGCTGCCAAGCGGGCTAGAATAATCAAACTTCTCCCTCTGAATATGACAGAGATTTCGTCAGCATAAATTCTGCTCTTGATTATGTTCATCGTGAGGAGAATTGAGTTGGGTGACATGTTCCCATTGCTGAGTTACACTGTGCCGTCCAAATTTCGGATTACGACGAAGATCGGACGATAAATGTCCGAAAGCCTAGAATACTACAGTAAGAAATTTGGCTATTGTCAGTCCTTGCTTATGGCTAGCGAGACGTTGATGGAAACAATTTTGTGTTTCATGCTTGCTTCAATTGGTAGAGCTGTTTTTTTGCACCGAAACTGCAGGTTGGTGGTGTGTTAATCGGTAGAATTCTGATTTCGCCAAAGCCAAATGTATCTCTTGGTGGACTTTATTTCAGAATAATTATACTAAAATCCCTAGACGTACCTATCAAGAATTCACAATAGCATTTCGTCGTAGTTGTTCTGCAGGCTAGCTTATGTAGGTTACAAAGGTGTACATTCGACGCATCGACGGAAATATAGACCCGGCAATGGGTTTATTAGGTCGTTGACGTTGATTTATTTGCTTTCATTATGTTCATTCGTTGATTTGTTTCACTGTTTCGCATAGTCGTGCTCACAACTGAAGGAAATCTCCCCAAGACAGCCAACTGGTATCCTCTTCGTCCTGTAACTCAAAACCCCTAGGGTTATGTAAATCCAAGCTGGAAGTCAAATCACTCAGACCATTGTTACGCTTCTTATCCAAGAGTCGTTGGATATATCGAGGTGTGGTGACGGATTCTAGACCTCCCTGACTTCTAGCCAGCTCATAACTGCGAGATTCCCAGGCATCCAAAACCAAGTCAGTGAACGAAACAAAGAAAGGGTTACTGTCATCGATAAGCTCAGGATGTTCGCCGAAGAGGTCCTCTACCAGCTGCCAAGCAAGTGCGACGCGGTCCCCTGAGCGTCGTTGCCGCAGCTCAAGGAGGAGGTGGATATAAGCATCCATGTAGGTATCTGTCGTGAAGTGCGTGAACAAGTAATAGGGAAACTTGCTGCGTATTCTGATATCCATCATGGATTGTACCCAGGTCAGGGCTGAGTCAAACAGAATGTCACGTTCGTCACGTGTAATATAGATCTCGTTGCCAGCTGCGCCGAACCGTCGGCGAGGATGATGAATTTTGAACCTGAACCGCGCGATTGAGAGATTCGCAATGGCTTGAGTTAGGCTATGAAGGGGGATGTGTGGATCAGAATTACGAGTATTTCTCCAACAGTATATGTCGTTGAGCTCGTCAACTGCCTTGCTCTCCAGTTCGATTATCTCCTTAGACTTGACCGAGCCCTGCATCACACTTTCGATGAGCTGAGAAGCTGTCGGAGAGCGTCGACGCCAGTTGGAAACATCCATTTTCAATAAGACACAGATCATTTCTGTGGGACCGTTGTGTTCCAGAGGAGGCTCAGTCATGTCCGGGTGCAGATCCGCGTCGTTGACGTTAAGTGGGAGGCGGACATCGCCTATCTCGGAAGAGGGTGGTGGCTTCATTCCTGGTGTAGAGCTAATGCGACATCGAGCTTCGAGGCCGCGGAGCTGCCACCATAAACGAATGCGCATTTCTTTCTCAAAGAAAGTTATGTTGGGGTCAGATGTGTCTTGATGTAGGCCCATCTTCTCGGCTAGTCGAAGGGCGGCGCCGGACAGGGTGGTTGTTAAATCACATCTTGGGTTAGAGAAAAGGAACAATACCAGTGCCTGTAGAACTTCGAGGTCGCTGGTTGTGAGAAAGTCTGCTGCAATGAGAGCACGCAGAGTTGCGGTTCGGTATTGTCTCAAGAGAACGGCCTTTTGCAGGCCAAAATACGTCTCACATTCGCCGGGTGAGCTAGAGGTGATTGAAATGGTATAGATAGCAAATAAGATAGCGGTCAGTGGCTTGGATGCGCAGTATGAATTGCAGCTAGTATCCAAGACACGCTGCTGCAGGGTAGGCACATGGACGATCTTTGTCATCGGGTGAACTCTTTCTACGAAGATCTGCCACAACCGGTAAATGTGCTTTGGCTCGGGATGGTAGTCATGGATGCTTTGCGTATCAGCGATGGCCTCTCTAAGGGAAGGAGTAGGATACAGGGCGGGGTCATCCTTGTGTCTGAGGCTCTGGATAGAGGGATACTTGAGCTGTTTACAAAGTGCTATTAGTATTATCCGATTATGGTAGTAGCTGGAAACACGAACCTCTGGCCTGAGATCCGACCACAAACATCTGTCACCATTAGTAACATATCGCAGACAGCCTGTTGTTTGCCGGAAATCTTACCGTTCTCTTTCTGCGGTCGTGTCATCCGTAAGCAGTGATGATACTTGGACACTAGCTTCATTGATATTCTCAGCGCGTGAGCCCGCTAAATGACTCTCCTTCGGTTGAGACTTCTGGCTTGGAGGGATCCAGGTGTGGGTGTGTGAGGAGAAATCGATATTGTGACTCCGCATGAGTTCTTCGTAGCAGGCTAGTCGTGCGAGAAGCTCTTCATCAGCAGCCCTCTTTCGCGGTCGAGGTGAAGCAGGGGCTTCGTATATACACTGAGCATGCGCCTTGAGGCAGTTAGAGCAGGGCTCGCCCTTGTCGCATTTCACCTTGCGACGAGCGCAGAGAGAACAGGCGAGCTTCGGTCGAGTTGGGCCAAAAGGCCCAGCTGGAGGGGTAGACGACATCCACTAGATACAGACTGGGGCTGTTATTTTAATAAGTGTTTCAAGCATATTTTGGCAGGATATTGTCCTCATGGTATTGAAAAGAGGTGTTCAAAAAGCAAATCGGGCGATTCATGCCCGATATTGAGTTCTTCGGAGCCTTCGGGTCCCAGAATGGCTTAGCGTAATTTGTCTCGGATCCCGAGATGGCCGGCTCCATTTCCGAAGGGCATCTATACTATAGCTGTAGCCCCACAAAGGTGTCTTCGAACACTCCCACTCCTCGGCCGAGGATGGAGACCTATATATTGAACAGAAACGCTTTCGTTTGTCTCTGACATGAAACTTTTTCGAAGTAGGTGATGCTGGGCTTGTCCAGTCTCTAAGTTACTTCTTGAGGTAGTACTAGCATTTGAATCTGCAAGCGGTTCACAACAATCAACATGTCCACTGAAAGCAACAGCCGGACCCAAGGCCACAAAGATGATGATAAGGCAACTGCCAACAATCGCAGGAGCACGCAGCCTGAAGCGATCTATCCCTCGGGCTTAAGGCTTGCAATGATTATAACATCCATGTTGATTGGCATGTTCCTCGTGTCTTTGGTATTCTCCGATGCTCCAATCTATATAGTATATTGAGCTGACATATACACAGGACCGCATGATTATTTCAACAGCGATACCTCAGATTACCAACGAATTCAACTCAGCGGGCGATATTGGCTGGTATGGAACGGCATATTCGCTGACAAACTGTGCGTTCCAGCTGATGTTTGGCAAGCTGTATCGTTCTTTCGACATCAAGGCTGTATTTATGTCGTCTATAATACTGTTCGAGGCTGGGTCGGCCCTATGCGGTGCTGCACCGAGTTCCATTACCTTTATCATAGGCAGAGCTATTGCCGGGATGGGAGCTGGTGGAATTTCATCTGGTGCCGTGAGTTGTTCAACCATTTAATCATGAATACGTCTTTTACTTACATATCCATTTAGATGGTCATTATTGTCTATGCCGTTCCGCTCCATAAGCGTCCTAAGTACCAGGGCTTATTTGGGGCTGTGTTTGGGGTCGCGTCAGTGTCAGGTCCGTTGATTGGTGGCGTCTTTACTACCGACGTTACATGGAGGTGGTGTTTCTACATCAACCTTCCTCTTGGTGGGGTGGTCTTCGTTGTCGTTTTCTTTCTGTTGCATGTCCCGGCACAAACATCCACCAACACACCACTGAAAGAGAAGCTGCGGCAGCTGAATCTCTTAGGAATGATTGCGCTTATTCCCGGTGTTGTCTGTCTATGCCTAGCCTTACAGTGGGCCGGTACCACATATAACGTAAGTTAACCGCTTCTCCATTAGGGAAAACATCTAAGCTATAAGCAATTCTAACAAATCCTAGTGGGGCAATGGGAGAATCATCGCACTGCTTGTGCTTGCGTTCGTGCTTCTTATCGCCTTCCTTGGTATCCAAATCTGGAAGCCAGAGCAGGCCATACTACCACCTAAAATACTCCTCCAGCGTAGTATTGCGAGCGGCTTCTGGGTGAGCTGCTGCCAAGGCGCACATACAATGATCATCAGTGAGTCTTCACACAACTTACTGGCAGAAACCGCATACCAATGATCATACTAGTATACTATTTTCCCATATGGTTCCAAGCTATTGAAGGCGTCTCGGCAGTCAGCAGTGGTATACACCTCCTTCCAACGATAATACCATTGGTTGTAGCATCCATCGTCACCGGCCAACTCATCTCCCGCATTGGATACTACACGCCTTTCTTGATTTTTGGTGTTTGTCTTACATCAATCGGAGCCGGTCTAATCACCACCTTGAACGTGAACACCCCAGAAGCAAAATGGATTGGTTACCAGATTCTATACGGCTATGGCCTTGGTTCATCAACCCAAATCAACAACATTGCTGTGCAAACTGTGTTGCCCCGGAAGGATGTCGCTATCGGAGCGTCGCTTATGTTCTTCGGTCAGCAGCTTTTCGGAGCTATTTTTACTTCTGTTGGTGAAAATGTCCTTTCAAATCAGCTGGCTCGGCGTCTTTCACGAATTCCGGATGTGGAAATCACTCCGCGGGTGATTCAGAGTACAGGTGCGACGGACGTGTTAAGCCTTATTCCTGAGAGATATCGAGATGATGGCTTACAAGCTTATAATGATTCTCTGCGCGTGTGCTTTCAGGTAGGACTTATCATGGCTTGTCTTGCTAGCATCGGTGCAGTTTGTATGGAATGGCGCAGTGTGAAGCAGAACAAGCCTGATGTTGAGCGGAAGGGTGAGAAAGGAAGTGACGGGGAGGCTTCTACAAACATGGAAGATGGTAACGGGATTGAGAAGAAGAATGGGGACGGTAAAATCTGAGCAGTCGCCCAGGAACATCGATGACCCATTGCTTCTCTCCAGTTTCTACCATTGATCGAGGACAGCTGGAAGCTCAAAATGGAAAATCGCAACTCCTATTCTTTTTACAGAAATCAAACAATATATACAACAAATTCAGAACAGAAACAACCATAAATTCTCAACTACCAACCCCTCAAGCAAACAAGCTCTTCAACCACCCCAGCCTCGCCTCCCTCGCTCTGCGACTAACCTCCGCCTCAGGCACAAAAGCATCAAATCCATGCCAACACCCCGGCCAAACATGCAACTCCGTAGCGACTCCATCCCTCCACAACCTGGCCGCATAGACAAGATCCTGATCACGGAACACATCCGCCTCGCCAACATCAATAAACGTCTCGGGCAAGCCCACAAAACTCTTCGCCCTCAACGGAACTGTATACATATCGGCAAACTCCCGATTCACCCCGAAGGCAAAATCACTCGCCTGCGTCGCATCCGCCTTCGTCAACGGCGCAATATCCCCAAACTGCTCCATCGAATTCCACTCCACGCTGTCGTCTACCCAGGGGTACATCAACACTTGGCCTTTAATTGCTGGACCGGCGCGGTCTCTTGCTAAGAGGCTCAGGCCAGCGGCGAGGTTACCTCCTGCCGAACCACCACATACGACCAACTTGGATGGATTGAACCCCAGATCATCTGCATGCTCACTCATCCACTGCAACGCCGCATAGCTATCTTCCAACTGCGCAGGCTGGGGATGTTCCGGTGCGAGACGGTACTCGGCTGTCATGATCACTGCGCCGAGGGATTCAACCCAGTCGAGAACGGTGAAGCCCATGAAGCGGTTTCCGGTGGAGTGGCCGCCACCATGCATATGGAGGATCCCCGGGGTGGAGGAGACATCTAAGGTGGTGTGCTTTGGGCGGAAGATGGTGGCGCGAAGAGGGCCGGCGGGACCCGGGATGTCGACTTCTTGGTAGGCGATGGTGAATTCATGGCCCTTGAGGGTGTTTTCGAGAGTGAAATTCGTGGTCAGGTAGTCACGGTAGACGCGGCGTTTTTCGGGCGTGCTGATGTCCATGGTTGGGATGGTTTGGTGGATGGCGGAGAGGGCGGGGTGGAGGGGTGGGCGGGTGATTGGCGACATTTTGGTAGTGTAGTTCGGATGGTGTGAAGTTGTAATCGTGTGATTGTGTTGATGTTGAGTGATGGTGTTTTTACTGATACCTATTGTTCTCTTTATATACATTAGGTTTCTGTATGTATTCGGAGTGATTATCCCTGCTCGGGCATATTCTTGGTCATCCTGCTTAGGGCATTGGCGGGTAATGTGTCCGATCCACTAGGACTGATAGAGTGCGGGCAAATCATCGCTCCGGAATGTCTCCGTGAGGGTGAGATTCTATCCCGAAGGATGAGAAGCTAACGGGTTCAGGTCTAGCTCGGACTCATCCTTAATAATTAATGACCCGATGGCCGACCGTGATTAGTGTACTGCAATTATTTGCTTCCGTGTTATCACATCCCCTGCTTGTGAGTTGTATTGCAGTGTAGTAATGGATTCTATCTTCATTATGGGAGAGATCCCGCATCTGAAGCTTCTAATTGGACTTAAATGTTTCAATGTTTCCTCCATTCTACGAAGAGAATGCCGCCTCTATGTATTGAACTCTATGTTCGACTGGTGAATGGCAGCCACGGTTACCCTTCATATGTGCCAATTGACCAAGACAAGAAAAATTGAGCTGTGCAATACGCATGAGAACCAGCAGTATCTACCACAGGGCAATGGATATACACCTGAGAATCTAATGCGCTCCTCTAGCCTCAGGTCTGGTCTTGCCCGCTCAAGATGGTAATAAACCTTCTCGGTCGCCACTTCGTATTCAAACCAAGATCCTTCGTTAGTGCACAATCCCTTTCGGACAGCTGCATTCATCTATGATGCGCACATCGCACTCAATACACCAGTCACGAATCTTGCTATTGCCTGATTGAGTATGAGGTAATGATTGATCCGTCAGTGCGCGAAGCAAGCAGCGAGTAGAAGTATCTCGAAATACGGGCATGGAGTGTATAAAACGGCACTCCGGTCGGCGCCTGGTGCTCTTCCTCTGGTCAAAATCAAGAAATTACTACTACAACTCCATGGCTTCAGTAATTGCGGGCCCAGTTCTCGAGAGAACTATCTATTCAGTAAAATCATTACCTCTCTGGCATTGATCACTAGGCTAATATATACACCAACAGGCTTGTTCGCTAGGTTTCGTGCCCATTGCGATTCGATTCCGTCTCTTCGAAATACTAGCAAAAGCCTGGGATGGCCCACTCTCCTCAGAAGCAGTTCTGGATCTGTATCGCAAGCAGATGAAGCCTGGAGACCCTGAGCCACGTAAGTGACCTCCAATAAGAATCAGCACACCATATTGACACATCAGACAGCCCTACTTCTCATCCGTTAGGACATCCACTGCGCTAGGTCTAGTTACTTCGTAATAGCTAATCCACGATGCTCTATGCAGAGGACACATTGCTCGCCATGGCCGGTCTGGGCTTTGTTGACCGAGTGGATGAGGACATGTACCAGGCGAACGAAGTCACCAAGCACATTGAAGCGACTCCTTCAGCTAAGCATGGATCACTCCTATTGTAAGAATGACAAATGCAGCTCACCACTGAACCTTCACCTTAACATACCATTCATACGTCAGCACAACAGAAGGCCTCTTCGCTTCTGCCTTCCTCATGCGAAAACTAGAAGCTAGCAACTTCCAGTACCCATTCGACGAAATAGACAACCCACTACATTATGCCTACAACAGTATAGGTTGCGCCGATCTAGCCGAGCAGAACTTCTGGTCAATCATGGAAGCCAACGGCCGCCTGACCAACGTCAACGGCTTCATGGAGGGGAAATTCGGCACTGTTCTACTAACTCCCGAGAATCTCCAGGCCCAAGGGTACGACCTCCAAGCTGTCATTAATGAAGCAGATGGCATCTCAATCCCCAGAACAATGGTAGATATAGGCGGCGGTAAGGGCCAAATGCTCCTGCAGCTCCAGGCAGCATTCCCACAACTTCAGGAAGCCGATCTTATCGTGCAGGATTTCAATCCGGGCATTGCGAGTATTCCAGGTATTACGCTGCAAAAGTGGAACTTCAAGGGAGAGGGTAACCCGCAGCTGGTCAAGGGGGCGCTGGTGTACCATCTGCAGAATCTCATGCATGATCTGCCTGATTTAGAGGCCGCGCGACTGTTGCAGAAGATTGCAGAAGCGATGGCACCGTATTCCCGATTGTTGATTCATGGGCTGTCTAAGAATGTAAATATGGCGGGGGCGCATGCGGCGATGATTCTATTCTTTGGTGGGAGGCAGAGAGGCCAGAAGGATTGGGAACAGATGGCTGCGGTGGCGGGGTTGAGGGTCACGTTTCAGGTGTATCCAGAGTTTGGGGAGGGGGTGGTTGAGATGAGGAAGATATGACTCACTTAACTAAATTTGTTAATTTATGACCTCTCTGTTATATTCATACTGTGGTATGAGTTACGATCACCAAACCCCGCCCCGCGCTTACCCAGGCAACAGCGCTTAACTGCGCCAGCTACATAACAACCCAGGATGATTCCATCCTGCTAGCCACCACTACGTCTGAAATCACCCGATATTAGTTTCTAAATACTTACCACCTCATAGCTACAATAATCAGACGATATCTCCTGATATCACACTTCTACTATGTCCTCCACCCCGCCCCCCGCACCCATCCCCCGACCAACCCCTCAAGCACAAAGAAACACCCCACAACCACCCACCGTCCCCCTCACCGGCCCTAAGGACTCCCTGCTCCTCGAACTGCACATCTTCAACGGCCACCCGTTCAAAGACCACTGGGCATACTGGATCTCTTCTCCAGATGATCCGCTGATCGGAGATAAAATCCACGCAACTGGGGACGTGCGCAACGGGTTCATCTTTGAGATCAAGCGCCGCCACGATCTCCGTACCAGTCCGGATATCCCGACGAAGCGGATCCCATTGCAGTGGGTGGAAGGGAGGTATTTTGATCAGAAGCTGATGGGGGCACCGGAAAGGATTGAGAACGTGCCGGGTTGTGCCTTTGAGAGGATTTTGTATGAGGTAAAGGTGCCGGGGAAATCGTTAAATCGTGTTGGTGAGGACAGGGGTTTGGGAGAGGCTGAGGTTGGGGTTGGGGTTGGGAGGAGGGTAGTGCAGAGGGATTGTCAGACTTGGGTTGTGGAGTCGATGGGGTGTTTGGTTAGGGAGGGGGTTGTTGGGAAGGAAGTGGGGGAGTTTGTATGTAGTATTAGACAGTGAGGAGATTATTTAGTTGACAGTAAGTAGCGGTAATAGGGGTTGACATATTCTGGTTGGTCGTCATGAACCAAGGAGCATATGGATAGAATACCTTAAATCCAGAAACAGTTAAAGTAATGTTGTCAGATGCTGTATGGGTCAATATTACCATAACTTGCATACCGTCTTATCGGTACGGTTTCTTTCCGAAATAGGCAAGTAGGATATTGTGGAGAAGTGTGCCTGGGGCAGCCGATAAACAACGCGTCACGGAATTTTCCGAGAGATCATAAAAATGCTTACGATTCCTCGGAAATGACCATTAAAAACATGAAAGTGCTTGATGAAAGATGATGAAAAGAAAATGTACAACTGAATCTATATAATTGATAGACACAGAGCAGCGACTTCAAGTTCAGGTACGGGCTCAACCACGGGATTCCCGAGATAAGATCATTCTGCGGGTAGTAAATACACACCTTCCCTATCGCGGCAGGCGGCGAGGGCCCGAAACTCGGTTAATCCAGGCGGTGAGTCCATATTGCCTGGCTAACCAGGGATCTTGGTCGGTCTTTGTTTTGAATCGCCATCCCTCACATCAATCCTTCCATATCTGTCTGTCTGTCACGACAGTCGGCATACACAATGGCAAAGATATTCCCAGGTCCCAGTCCATTGTGCAATCTCTTTGGCACTGCGCCAAAGGAGCCGACCCAAAATGTTTTCTCAGAGCCTGAATCGCCTCCCAAAACGATCACGGACTATCCCCAGCCTCGTGACAGGTAGCTAGGCCATTGAGATACTTGCCTCTGTTCTCATATGATCAAACACTGACTAAAGCACTACAGTCCCTACGCAGGTCCTGTCAACCACATCACAATCGGCCGCACCACCTACGTCATACCCGAATACTACGTCCTCAAAATCGCCAACTTGCCCAAATTCGCCCACATCAAGGAATTCGCCCTCGAAGAAATGTACGCCGACATTGGACATACCTTCATCCATTATCTTTACACTGGGGAATATCAAACCCTCGCCACATATCCCAACGTTTCTACTTGCAAAGCCCGAGCTCGGGAATTCAAACGCAGCGTATACGCCTTCCACATGGCTCAGCGACACCAGATCCAGGGCCTGCTGGACCACGCACAGCGCTATATGCATACCTTCGTCGACTCCGTGTCAACACTGGAACTACTCAAGATTGCGCGGGAGGTGTATGCTACTTTGTTCGTCGGTAGGAAGTGGTTTGAGGACTTTGTGTACGATCAACTTGCTGCAGCGTTCAAAGCCGGCGAAGAACAGTTCAGAACCGATATTCTGAAGTATGGTGTGGGAAGCAATGCGATGTTCGATCAGTTTCTACTGGAACTCGTCTTAAAGATCTACTCCGAGAGCATTGCCAAATTGACCCAGGCGACTACCAACGACCCAGCAGCCACCCGTGCTGCCTTCGTGTCCGACGAGGATGCTTCTACTGATCAAACAACTCTTGTTTCTGACAGCAATGACAACAAGAGCGACCCCGAAGCTAGCGTGGATGGTTTGGAGGACGGTGTCAAGGATTCTAAACCCGCAGACACCATGCCAGAACAACCAGAAGACAAACCCAAATCTCCATCTCCTGCTCCAACTTCACCTGTCTCATTTACCTTCCGGTCGCCGCAGCCAGTGAGGTATCAAAGCTTTGCACCGGAATCAACCCCATCAAAGACAGAGCCAAAGTCAGAGCCGGAACTCACACTAAAGGAGGATTTAAAGCCTGCGACATCTTCAAAGCCCGTCCCGGAAAAAGCGGCCCCGGTTCATCCGGAGAAAGCTCCTCAGCCAGAGAAGACGACGCAGCCAGAGAAAGCAATACAGCCAGAGAAAGCAATACAGCCAGAGAAAGCAATACAGCCAGACGAAGACATACAGCCAGAGAAAGCCTCGTCCGATAAGCCAGATCCGAATCCAAAATTCACCCCACGGAGCGGAGCGCAAACACCAGAGGATGCCCCCGGCGATGATTCGAGCCCCCGCAAGAAGTCAAAAAAGAAGAGGGGAGGCAAGAAGAAATTCGGCAACTCGAGTACACCATTGTTTGGAAATTCGAATACACCATCGAATCCTGTTGCTGGCACACTCAAGAACTGGGGACCGAAGACGGCGCCAGAATCGATTTCGTTCTTTAAAAGTCACGAACGCTAGCGTCTAGACGAACTGGACCAATGATCTCACTAAAATGTCCGAAATGACTCACGAAGAACTAATAAAATGTCCACTTCCTATGAGATAGCAATTCGAAGTAGTAGAAATTAGTAAGCCGTCTGTCTATGGTATAGTTGAAAATATTGATACAAGCGTTTTGTGCGAAATGTGCAAATTGCGTCCAGAAAGTGCAGGCAACCGTTCTGCCTCTCGCGATTCATGTCATCTCACGCACTAATCATCAGGCAATTCCCTGTTCCATGGACGCAATCGTTTCTTTGGCACTAGCTTGCTCCACAAATAGACCGGACCGCTCGACGGTCACACCCGGCTAAACCTTGGTATCCACTATCTTCCAGTCAGTTGAACACCAGTTCAAATGGCATTGCAGGTTGTTGCATTTGTGGGTCTGCTATGCATGCCATGGGGCCCGAATTCTACGAGTTACCAGTTCTAGATCTTCACAGGTCTATCTCTACTGACATAACTGCAATGGGAGTGCAGCGGCATTGGCACTATCTCCTTTCACGTAAGACTTAAGTCGATGGTTGAGGTGTAAGTTTGATTCTTATGGTCCCCGTAGAGGGGTTGGATATTACTGTGGGTCGTGGTTGGTGGGTGCATAGCAACATAGTCTATATTGAAAGGGGTATTAGTTCTAATAGCAAGTTATCTACTCGCCGCTCGAATGATGCACCAACTCCACGCCAGCAGCTTATCCCAAACATGTACCAAAATCTATACCAAATAAAACCGGGTAGGATACAATCACCGATCGAGCGCGTTCTCCTGACACTGCAAACAATTAGCAAGCACAATGACACAGAATACTTCAAGTGACACTCACCATCTGCCAATACGTCCCCTTATTCCGCAACAACTCCTGATGACTCCCCTGCTCCACGACCCTCGACCCATAACCCCTCCGACTCTCCCCAAAGACAAATATCGTATCCGCCTTCTGTATCGTAGCCAATCTATGCGCGACCGCCACAATTGTCATACACCGTTTCGCAGCCAATCGCTCCATTGCTGCCTGCACGACCTTCTCAGACTGCGAGTCAAGACTCGATGTCGCTTCATCAAGCAGGAGAAGAGACGGCTTGCGTAGCAATGCTCTAGCAATACACATGCGTTGACGTTGTCCTCCACTCATGGACGTCTGAGCCTTGATCCCAAGATCAGTGGAGTATCCCTCCGGGAGGGAGGTGATGAAGTCGTGGATCTCTGCGTCTTTGCACGCTTGGATCAGATCGTCCTCGGTATATTCGGATTCGTTCAGTCCGAGGGTGATGTTATCGCGGATAGTGCCTTCGAAGAGTCGGGGTTCTTGTGCTACGAGGGATATGGAGCGGCGGTAGTATGAGGCGTCGATGGAGTGGATGTCGTTGCCGTTGATGAGGACTGTTCCTTGGTAAGGGGTGTAGAACCGTTCGAGGAGAGATATGACGGTTGTTTTTCCGCAGCCGGATGGGCCGACGAAGGCGACGAATTGGCCGCTTTCGATTTTGACGTTGAGGTTCGTGAATAAGGGGGTGTCTTGGCTGGGGTAGCGGAATGCGACGTTGGTGAATTGGATGTTGGCCCCGGAGTGGGTTCGGAGGGACTCGGGCTGGGATTTGATTATTTGGGATTCTTGTTGTTCGGCTTTGTTTGGACGGAGATTCAGTATGCGGTTTGCGGCTGCTATGGCTTGCGCGACGTTGGATCCGAAACTGAAAAATTGGCCGGCGGATTGGCCGCCTTGGATGATTGCGATGTAGATCACGAAGAAGTCGGTTGGTTGGTATTCTCTGGAGGCGAGGAGTTGGCCGCCATACCTGTCGAGTTTGTTAGATGCAGTGGTGAATGGCTGGTCACGGAGAACTTACCAGAATGTGAGTGCCATGGCGCACAACTCGACGCTGTCAGAGAATGCGAAGATGAGGGTGGCGTACCAGGCCTTTCGGAAAGCCTTTGTTTGCTGGTCGCGTAGGAGGTTGGAATACCGGTCCAGGATAACATCTTCCATGGTCAAAGCTGAGACGGTACGAAAAGCGTCTATGGCTTCAGCTGCGAATTGCGAACTTCCGGAGTAGACCTTGGCGTTCATTGCCTCGAATTGAATTTCGTAGCGAATGCGCATGAACGCTGCAAGGAACGTGCATGGCAGTGCTGCGAAGACAGCAACGAGACTGAGCTTCCAGCCGAATGTGAACGCGATGATAATACATCCCAGAATGCTGAAGATGGAAGACAGCGGAAATGCACCGTTTATCCCGACTATCTCTTGCAATTGCTTCGGGTCTGTCGCTAGTCGAGACACAAGGGAGCCAGAAGCGTTTTCGATCTGATCGTGGAATGGAATAGGCTTGCTGAGCACGTTGTGAAAATACTGTGTTCGATAGAAGGAGGATACTTCCTGCCCAAATGTTAGCTTCAACATCTACAAGATTTGTGTGGCACTTACAAATGAGAACCTGTTGGAAGAATATCCCATAAGTCCGTAGGATGCAGCTGTCCCTAGGGCCAGAATGAAAAACATCAATGCCCAGAAGTTGGCTGCGTGTGCCAGACTCTGGCCAGTCAACTGAAACACAGCGATAAGCTTCGCAAACAACCAACTTTGGAGTGGAAACGCAGCTACCAGCATGTCTTCGTTAGTCCGTATTGACAGCGCGAATTCGAGCGTGCTTACCTCCAGCTCCAGCCGCACTTGCCACGACTGGAATGTAAAATCTCCAAAGTGCCCTCTGCTCATATAGGAATAGTCCGATGCTGCCGAAGAAGCCTTTGTTCTTCATTGTCGACTTGTTTCCATCCTGGTTCGTAGACATTCGAACAAGTCCATCTGCAGGTTCGAGGTCTTCCTTTAATTCTTCGGTTATGTCGCTGGTGGCCGTGTCATCATCCAGTAGCTCCACTTTCTGAGCATTGACAAGGCCACTATAGACTCCACCGTCGATTTTGAGAAGGTCCTCATGTGTACCCTGCTCGATGTCTACACCACCCTTCATCACAATAATATGGTCGGCTTGTCGGATGGTCGACAGTCTGTGAGCGATGACGATTGTCGTACGATTGCGAGAGAGCCGGTCTAAGGCTGCCTGAACAATCTTCTCGCTGCGCACATCGATCGCACTCGTCGCCTCGTCCAATATCAGGATAGATGGTTGGCGCACAATACTGCGGGCTATCGCAAGTCGTTGCCTCTGACCACCACTTAATTTGGTACCATTCTCGCCAACTGGAGTGTCATATCCCTGCAAACGTCAGATTTGATACTCAGGAGATTGTCTTGATCATACCTTGGGTAGCCGTTGAATGAACTCATCAGCGAAAGCCTCCCGACACGCATTTTCAATGAGTTCTTTCTTTTTCTCATGGGTCTCATGCTCCCACTTTGTCCCAATCAGCCCAAGGGAGATGTTGTTAAAAATGGTATCGTTGAAAAGAACAGGCTCTTGTTGTACCAGCCCAACCTGAGACCTCCACCACTTCAGATCCAAGTCATTAACATTATGTTGGCCCACATAGATCGCTCCTTGATCTTTATCGCTGGTTCCGCTCAGCTGATACCATCGCTCAAGTAGAGCCACGATCGTACTTTTCCCCGAACCCGAGGGACCCACTAACGCCGTCGTCTTTCCCCGCTGAAATCGAGCATTAAGCCCATTCAGAGCTTTGGTGTCTGGTCGGGCAGGGTATGCGAAGTGAATATTTTCGAGGACTATGTCCACCTCCGCCGAGGCATCGGATCCACCGAGACCGCTAGCGTCAATCTTTTCTGAATCCAGCATCTCAAAGAATGCACCCGCCGCACTAGCTGCCTTGGAGATGATGATCAAAGGCGAGGCAATGTTTCCCATAACACTCACTGCCACCATGACCGAGAAGAATACACTATCTCCGATTAGCACAGGAACTTAACCTCGGCGACTGTACTCACGTGATGACCGTGTTAATGCTCCCTATGTGTCCGTCGCGGAACAACTTCAGTCCAAACCAAAAGGCTAAGGAATAACTCGAATACATAGCAAAGAAAATGAGCCCAAACTGAAATCCAACGAAGATGGACATCTTTCGGCCTCGTTTACGCGCTTCTTCAACCCAAAGCGCATATTTTGTGGCGAGGTTCCCTTCCGCTCCCAGTGACACCACTGTCCGAACTGAGCTAAACACCTCCGCTGCAATGGATGACTGCTTCTCATCTGCCTTGTCGATACTTTGCTGAGCTTGCGTTAAACGAGGTAGTGTTATGCTGACAGCGATCAGGATGAATAGGAGTGCAGAACTAGTGACCAGTGTCAAGGCCCATGAATATTTGAATGCGATGATGTATGCTGCCAAGAGCAGGGCAACAGATTGAAAGAGAATGGCGAGTTTATCCGAAATGCTCTGCTGGATGGAATTGGACAGGGTGGTGATTGTGTTGGTTACGGTGCCCACCGATACCTGATCGAGCTTACTGATCGGCTGGGCGAAGAGCGTCTGCATGTAATCGTGTCGCAGTGTGGCTGAAACTCGCAGGCCAATAACCCGGAAACAGTACTAGCAGGTCAGCAATTACTCCGGTTCGTCACACACGCAGGCTTACCATGGAGAAATATGTCAAAGTAAATTTACCGATGAACAGGTAGACAATGTATAAGCTGTATTCAAGTTAGCCAGTGATACCTAGGAATCTCTGACTGTTTCATTTGTATAGCTTCTGACCTCAGTCTGCTCACGGACGCTTTGAAGTCCGCCTCCGTCACCGATGTTCCTGCGGCAAAGTATCCATTGAATTCACCGACAAGACTGCCAAACACAATATTCATCAGGGGAAGCGGCTATACAATGCATTAGGTCCATTATTTCCGACGTAGGCTAAATGCACATACCACTCCAGATCCGATCGCGCATACCATGGCGATTGCAAGGATCACGCGATCAGTAGAATTGGTATAGGAAAGCAGCCTCTGTAGACAGTCAGCGACGAAATACTGTGGAAGACAGAAAATCCATACAATGTAATTGCCCAGCGATGCATTCTCCTCATTCTTCTTCTGCTCCTCCGTGTCCTTTTCATCGACCGTGCTTGATTTTTCTTGATCTCCGATGACGATGGTGTCTTCGCGCGGCTTCTCCGTCGGGCTTTGCCCGGTCGGACTTTCTCGTGAGGAGCCCATTGTGTATGCCTGTGCGAGTGCAGGCTAGAGTATTGTCGACTAAACGAAGCATGGTAGTGTATGAGGGCGAGCTGGATTTATAGGGGAGAAACCCTTGCTGGCCAGAGGCTCAGTCTGCAACCAGAAGCGGGTCCAGGCCGCAGTGGGCTGGCCCTGGATCAGTGACGACGTATGCATGGAAGGACCTAGCCTGCCTAAAAGGTCTAAGTGGCATCTTGTTTACGAGGAGGATCTGAGTTGCCAGGCGATGACTCGACGATGAAAGTCATTGACTCCTTGGAAAAGTGGAGCCGATCGACGCCGCGGACATTCGGGGATTTCCTAGTCCCGGGTGGTCAAAGCAGGCTGCCATATTACCGCCCGGACTTTCGGACTCTTCACTTTCCCGCTGCCATTCTTCATCCCTTGCAACGCAATCTCATCACTCAACCTAATCGCGGATCCACTGCTTGAGGATGAGCTCCCGCAAGCCTATTTCGGTAGGCTAAGCCCAGTTCTTCCTGCAGCTAGTTAGCCTGAGGTTGTCCATTCATACTGACAACAGTTTAGTGCCGCCGCTGTCAGCAAAAGAAGGTATCATGTCAGCCGCACGTTCGAACAATGCACCATCTGATGGAGGGTTAGATCCGTTGCAATAGAGTCGACCCTAGATGCGACAAATGCGACGCCGTCGGGGCAGAATGCACTTATCTGCCGCGAAAACCACGCTCCGCCAGGAAAAGGTTATCCTCCTTTGCTATAAGCATGGAGAAAGCTACTAACGTAGCTTTCGGCATACTAGGCTAATAGATGACAAAGAAATTCTCTCCGAGATCCTTAGACGACTGGAGCGTCTAGAGGATCACTGTATGATTGACTCAGATCTAGATCAGCCTGCAGATGCATCTCGTTCAATGTCTATCGCCTCAGATAATGACACCTCACAAAGCGCTCTGCCCCGCAGTGTTGGGTCTCCCCTACCGGCAGCACAGGGCGTAGCTCAGACTATCTTGAAAGGGCTAAAGGATGAGAATATGAGGTCACTCCTCAGTTCTAATGTGTTTTGTCACCTCAAGACAGTCGAGTCGCGCTTCTGGGGGAACGAAAAGTGCATCCAGGCCATAGAGGTCGCCATGCGGGAGATCTCCGAGTTGGAAAATGTAGAGACCGAAAAGCCCAAGGCATCACCCGCCATCACCAAAGAAACTGCACACAAATGGATAGAATGTACAGTTGTTCCTACAACACCTGGAGAGTCAACCTTCTGCTAATCTGAACTCAAGTATATTATGATACATACCAGTTCGAGGGTTTCCGAATTCCCTTTGAAAAGGAGTTCATCCTCTCACTCCCAGATCTGCTTGATAACCCACATGTTCATCTCGACCCGACAATACGAATTGTCTACTACAATGTTCTCTTCCAGGGCTTTTTGGTAGACCCGGATGCCTATAACAATAGAGGCGCCATCGTGGAATTTCTTTGCCGCTCCTGTATGGACTTAACGGAAAGCTGGCTGGCCCAGATTAAGGATACGCCTGCAGACTTGTTCGCTGCCTTCTTTATGGTGCGTCCTACCTTGCATACTTGTCAGCCGAATAGGAACTAAAATAGTGCTTAGATGTCCATGTCTCTTGAAGCTTGCAACAGTGAACTCTCTTGGAGGATCGTTGCCGAGTCTGTAAAAATTTCCCGAGCTCTTGGGTACTTCTCTGTTGATGCCGACCAACCCACCCCCAGCCAGCAGATCGTTCGACCTGGCGGTCCCCCTAACCCTGAAAGCGAAATTGAGAAGAACAGAATGCGCTTTGAATTTTGGCACTTGCTACGAACGGACTGTGTCTTCCGTCTGTCCTTTGGTAAACCGGCGCTCATTACCGACGGGTCCTGGACGGTGAATTTCCCGGATCCTAGTATCACAGGAGTTGATCACGCATCCACTCGGTTTATACAAATTCACTTTTTTGCTTCCATGCGTCTCACGTTGGTTTTGATCAAATACCTGGACCTAGTTGATGCAGAGCCCGACGTGGACACTCCGCAGTACGATAGGACAATCGACGGTCTCATTGCCGAGGTGCAAACCATCATGTCCGACTGGTCGCCGGTACGTTAATCTTCAAGAGTCAGCTTCAGCAGCCCGGAAACTGACAAATTCCAGGAGGAACTCCTCACAACAACGACAAACCGCATGGATACCTGGTTTTGTGTGGACATTCTATTCAGCAGCTACAAAATGCTCATTGTTTTCTATCAAGCAAAGAAGTGTAACCAAGACAGCCAGTTTTTACCATATCACACGGTCGACATTGCACGGAAGAGTCTGCAAATGTCCCGGTCTATCATGTCATCCTCTACACACCCGTATTGGGGTATCAGGTATGTTGCAATGCAAAATTCGACAAACCATGACGCTGATCGCTGGGCTTCGTTCCTATAGTCTTATCCTTCTTCATCAATTTGTGCCACTATTCATAGTCTCTATGAATATGATTGGGTCTCCTGAATGTGAGAATGCAGAAGCGGATCTCGACCTGGTGTCTTGGTTTAACAACTTTGTCGTAACAGCCGCGCAGGAGCGGAGCGAGCTTAAACCTTTGAGCATTATGATGAAGGCAATGACGATAGCCTCTCAAAACTCTGTGGCAGGCTCACATTGATGTGTATTCTTTATGGAGTTCTTCCAGACGGAAGGCTGATGTTGAACTGAAGCCTTCCTAGAACCTTTCTAAAATCTTTCGCGAACAGAAATAGAATTGCCATGTATGCAGGGCATCTGCAAGAGAAGTCTCTTCCGCAGTTCACACATATTTTCAGCACGAATGTTTACCTACTGCAGTTTAAATTGAGTTAGTAGTAGTAGTACTAAGTTACGTACAGTATGTGTAGACGTTTGACCATCGGTACTCAAGTACCTGTGTCATACTAGTAAGCCATAGTAGTGAACGAATATATATCTCGGCCAAGCACAGGAATGACCTTCAGACGAACCTACCACACATATCACATCTACTCGATAGAGAACTACAGAATACCCAACCCAAATAAAAGTTAACTTTACCTAACCTCTTGATCAAACTTCCACCTATTTCATTGATAATTTCCAGACTATGAACATTTTCTCTCATTATTACCCGAAAACGGCAATTTCTCTCCCTCTGACGCGGAACATGATAGGCCGATAAGCCGATAAGATAAGCCACACCCTCGGCAATATGGCGGTGTGACATGTGCGGGGAAACTGGCAGCCTTATGCCGGCAGAACACTGTGCTATGGTTTCATTATGATAGGTAGGATTGAACATGAGCTTTAACATTGCTACAGTGCGCATTAGTACACACCAGTAAACTGTCATTCCTCCTTCAGGGTGTATTTATCTGGTTTCCAGCAACCCATTACTCCAAATGTACTTACTGTGTGGGGACCGTTAAAGAAAATCCTGAAGGCGGTGTACACCCCAACAACGGTCAAGCCCCACTCAAAATCTCTCTTTTTTAACCCAATCGGGAAATATTTCTCTACCGGCCCCGAGAACCATATCCTGGGTGACAGAACAGTCAAATCTCGACAAACCAAGAACCAGATATCGACGATATCCATCGGAATGGATTCCGATGCTGTAATATAAAAGCCCACGATGGACCCGACGTAAACCTCTCAGCAAGTATCTACCAAGTACACTTTCTCCTCTTCTACGGCAGCACCATCTCCAACATGACCTCCCGAGACGGATTCCAGTGGACACCTGAGACCGGACTCACGCGGGGCGTTCCATCGCTAGGAGTCATCTCACCACCTACTAATATCAAAGATGCGAACAAAGATGGACCGTGGGACGTCATTGTCATTGGTGGTGGATACTGCGGGTTGACTGCCACGAGGGACCTGACAGTCGCAGGTACCTACCCTATCCCATCCATCTACACAAAGTAGATCAACTAACAAAGTAAGGCTTCAAAACCCTCCTCCTCGAAGCCCGAGACCGCATCGGCGGCCGCTCCTGGTCCTCCAACATCGACGGCTATCCCTACGAGGTACTCTCTCTCCCCTCCTCCACTCCAACCCACATGTGACATAACTAACCCTGAATCCAGTTGGGCGGCACCTGGGTCCACTGGCACCAATCACACGTATGGCGCGAAATCACACGCTACAAGATGCACAACGCGCTCTCACCCTCATTCAACTTCAGCCGCGGAGTGAACCACTTCCAACTGCGCACCAACCCCACCACATCAACCTACATGACCCACGAAGCCGAGGACGAGCTCCTCCGCTCCGCGCTGCACAAGTTCACTAACGTCGATGGCGCCAACGGACGGACCGTCCTCCCCTTCCCGCATGACATGTTCCATGTTCTGGAGTTTAGGAAGTATGATGAGATGTCGTATGCGGAGCGGATGGAGCAGATCAAGGATGAGTTGAGTCTGAATGAGAGGAGTTCGCTGGAGGCGTTTATCTTGCTTTGCTCTGGTGGGAGGATGGAGAATAGCTCGTTTGGAGAGTTTCTGCATTGGTGGGCGATGAGTGGGTATACGTATCAGGGGTGTATGGATTGTTTGATCAGTTATAAGTTTACGGAGGGACAGAGTGCGTTTGCGAGGAGGTTTTGGGAGGAGGCGATGGGGACGGGGAGGTTGGGGTATGTGTTCTCGTGTCCGGTGGGGAGTGTGGTTGAAGAGGAGGGTGGGAAGGGGGTGAGAGTGAGAGTGACGGCGAGGGATGGACGGGAGTTTGTTGCGAAGCGGGTGGTGTGCACGATTCCGCTTAATGTTCTCTCTACGATTCAGTTCTCGCCTGCGTTGGCTACAGAGAAGGTCTCTGCTATGCAGGCGGGACATGTGAATATGTGTACGAAGGTGCATGCAGAGGTGGATAATAAGGATATGCGGTCGTGGACGGGCATCGCGTACCCGTTCAATAAGCTGTGCTATGCTATTGGTGATGGGACCACCCCTGCGGGAAATACCCATCTGGTGTGTTTCGGCACGGACACGAATCATATCCAGCCCGACGAGGACGTGCGGGAGACGTTGAAGGCGGTTGGGGAGTTAGCGCCTGGGGAGTTTGGGGTGAAGCGGTTGGTGTTTCATAATTGGGTGAAGGATGAGTTTGCGAAGGGCGCGTGGTTTTTCTCGAGGCCGGGGATGGTGAGTGAGTGTCTGGAGGGTTTGAGGGAGAGGCATGGGGGTGTGGTGTTTGCGAATTCGGATTGGGCGTTGGGGTGGAGGAGCTTTATTGATGGGGCGATTGAAGAAGGGACGAGGGCTGCGAGGGTGGTGTTGGAGGAGTTGGGGACGAAGAGGGAGGAGGTGAAGGCTCGGTTGTGAGAGATTACGGTATTAGAAGGGTATTTATTGTGAACATGAATTTCATACTACATTCAACATAACTATACACGTAAATAAGTGGCGATATAGGCAGTCTATGTCTAGTAGGTGTCGTTAGAGGTGTAGTTCTCGCGAGCAGCGAATCTCAGCTCCGTGGCGCCAATGTCGAAAACGGTGACGACGTTCTTCTGGAAGGTGTCGCCCAGAATGTAGAGATCTTCGGAGGTGTCGCTGCCACCATCAACGATACCGGTAATGCAGACGGTGTTGCCCTCGTCATCGGTGCCAGCATCGAGGATCATGTCGAGGGGGTTGATGTAGAAGGTCTTGCCGTTGATGGTGATGCCGTGAGTGGGAGGGGTGGC
Source organism: Aspergillus tubingensis (assembly GCF_013340325.1). Taxonomy (NCBI): domain Eukaryota; kingdom Fungi; phylum Ascomycota; class Eurotiomycetes; order Eurotiales; family Aspergillaceae; genus Aspergillus; species Aspergillus tubingensis. The sequence continues at coordinate 500,042 of NW_023336279.1, read as the reverse complement.
GTCGCAGTCAACGATATAGGCGCCTTCGTCATCGGAGTAAGTCGCCGCAGGGGAGAAAGCGGCGTTGATCTCCTGAGAGATGGAAGTGGGCAAGTAGTTCAGGGTGGTGCCAGAGTCGACCTGCATTTGTTAGGGGCTGATAAATAGGAAGGGTGTGAGTGACGTACGATGTACTGGATGTCGTCGCCACCAGCGCTGGTCAAGCTCTTGCCGTTCAGAGTGACAGCGTCAATGTTGATGGTGTAGAAGTCGTAGGCCTTGGAGTAGCCTTCAATGTTGGTGACCAGGATGGAAGTGTTGGTGAAGTCTTCGACAAAGTCCACAGGAGGCAGACCGCCCAGAGCGAGATAGCCGGCGGCACCGGAGACATCGCGCTCAATGGCCAGACTGAAATAAGGCTCAATCAGTCCCTCCTCCCACATGGTGGTGATGATGTTGCTGTAGACGACTTGCTCGTCGGTCTTTGTGGAGTAGGCGCTCGTACTAGTAGACGTTAGATGCCTACTTGTGCATATGTGACAAGGGTGAATACATACAGGGCAGGGTACGCAAGACCAGTCAGGCCAGAGGTGGTTCCGTCGCCCTCCCAGGCGGCCTCAGTGACCACGCCGATGGTTTGATCCACAGTGATATCGGCAAGAGTGACGGTTTCGTTACCCATCACTCCATAGAGGTACTCACCATCGCCATACTCGATAGCGAATTCTTCTCCCTCAATTTCCACGAAGGAACTCTCGACAGTCCAGGTGGAGCCGAAATCGCAGCTCGACTCGGAGGTCTCGCGGCCGGTGTCGAGGTCAATACATGTGAAGCCGGTCTTGACAACCCAGGTATCACTGGAACCGGTGTCGACGATAACGTCAAACGAATCACCACCAATAGTGATTGCGGTAGCGAACTCCTCGCCTTCGAAGAGGGAGATCAAGGTGGAGCTGCCACTGCTGGTGGAGCGCGTGACATACGCAGCGCTACGAGGGTTCACGTTTCCCTTGGACTTGGTCTTGCTCAGCTCGAGGTACTTGGAGGCGGCCTTGTGTTGACTGGGAGCGGTGAATGGAGTGGGCTTGTAAATGGTGTGGCTGCCGCTTCTGCGGACGATGTTTCTTGCCTTGAGCGGGGAAGGGGTGGGTGCAGCCAGAGCAGCCCCGGCAAGGAGCGAGGCAGTGGCCAAGGTACCGATGGGGATATACATGGCGGCAGTTGAATGAGGAGTGATCTAAGTGATTGCTTGACTGACAGGAGAGAAAGACCATGTAGAAGAGGGGTGCGTTCGGGACATTATATAGGGTTGGGAAATTACATCCGGTAGTCGGACTAGACCACCAATCTAGCTACAATTAAACCTGCAGAAATGAGAGACATACGCTGGATTGCAGAATGTCGCTGTTGTCGACCAGGAAAGCTCGCAGCTTCCGGAGTGGCGGTTAGCAATGACGCGATGCGAGTGGTTGACAAGACAAGGCGGGCCTGTATAGTGCTGCCTGATAGCGACGAGACCTGGCTTCCCACTCGATCGCTAGGAACAATAGCGCCGTGTGGGCCCGGCACCGATATTGCTGATAGGGAGCGTTGCGTCAGCACTGGCCCTGGATTGGTGCGAAGCCAGGCCCACAGCAGATAAGACGCAAGGTGTGCGTCGGAGTCCGCAGGGGAGGGGTCAAAGGTTGAGGATTGAACAGAAGTTAGATTGAAATATATTGCGGTAGTTAGGGATTGCTTCATGCAGTCGGTGTGATTGTGTTGCGCTTTCCCCATCCTGTAATAGAGTTACCGAGTCTTGAGTAATTGTATCGGGCATCATCTCGGGGATAACCCTCAGGGCATTAGCGCCCGGAGAAATGTTGACCAGTGCAGTACACGGCGACTGTCATCCGACAAGGCCATTGTGTCGGATCTGAGGCACACATAACTCCCTTCATTTGATCTTCATTTAGTCACGACCAATGATGGTCATCAGGAGGATGGGAATAGAGTCCTCCCCCGTCGAGACATGTATCAGCTGCTTTGCATCCGAGACGGTTCTCTGTTTGACATTGGCATGCGTGCTGTGGTCCCGAAACCCACAATTGACACCTGATAGACCCATGACTGGGTACAAGGGAGGCCAAGCATCGGAGACAACCGAGAGGGGGAGATGGCTTCATGCTTGATGCTGTCAAGCTCAGATCGGCGGATTATCGGAATAGCTGTCAGATCACGTGGTGGGGCCTGTCCAACAAGAACAGCCCGGTGTTGTTAATATGCGACTTTTCGAAAGACTATTACCAAACTAGCTCACACTGCAGAGTTATTGATTAACTGTGCGATAAGGGAACTCCTTCTCAGTCCCTGCAGTGTATAGCATCGACGGGAAAGCCGTGAAGAAAGAAGGGCTGATACCGCATTGAGAGGCAAACACGTGCGGGGAACCTCGGAAGGGAAAGACCCGCTCCGCTCCGGGCGGCCATCGGACATCCGCCGAGTTCATTTCAGCGTTCTTGAAGTTCCCACAACCCTCCTCATATCAGCCCACTATCGGATAGCGCCATCAGCAGCTAATATCCGCACATACTTGCATGGCGTTCGTGCCTTGATAATCGATAAGCGGGTCCCCATGGTCGCGACGGACTCCGGTAGTAACTCCCAGTCGCGAGGTATGCCCACCTTTGTCCCATGCGAGCAGATCAAGACTGAACCGTTTTTGCTCCCTAGGATGCTTTCAATGCTCGAAGCGCCGGATTGTCTGCGACAGAGGGGAACCTACCTGCTTCAAATGCCAGAAAAAAGGGATCGAGTGCTCAGGATCGGGTCGCTTTCGCTTCAGCCCCGGCCTAGCGACTAGGGGAAAACTCAAAGGCTGCACGATCCCGATACCTGATGTCGACCCCAAAACGGTATATCAAGAAGCCTCAGATACCCCTCGTCCTATTCGGTGGAAGGATGACCAGAATAGAGTCAATAAAAGGCAGAAGCCCAGAAATAGCGGGAAGGAGCGGAACCAGAATGGATTGGCCATAGATGGGGGTTCCGTCATTAGTGGCACAGACCTTCCACAGTCGATGTCTGCTGGAAGCCGGGACATTGTCCTTAGCTCAGAGCAAGTAGTGGCTAGACATGCGCCCTCTGATGGCCGCCAACCCTCAGGAATGGAGTTGGCTGTCGGCCAGTGGATCGCACCGGTCGATCACAGAACCCGCGAATCATTCGATTACTTCGCTAATTATGTCGCGCCTGTCATGGTTGTCCTCGACATATCGAATGGCTACCGGGACATCATTCTTCCCATGGCTTTGGAAGATAATCTTCTACAGCAGGCTGTTGCCGTTGTTGCTGCACAACATCTTGGCTCCCGACATCCCTCATGTCGAGCGGCAACCGAGTCCCGCCGATCGGCAATAATTTCCCGGCTACGACGTGATTCCCAGGTTGGCTCACCGGATCTCGTCTTCAATCCATCGACTTGGGCAACCCTGATTGTGCTACTTGTTGGGGAAACCGTTACCGGCAGCTCGGAGTATAGCCACCTGTTACGGACTCTCCTCACTCTGGCCCAAAACATGAAATCTGTCGGAAATACCGAGCTGAAAGATTTTCTAACAAAGCAGACGGACATGTTTGCATTCCTAGGACAGCCACTGTTGAACGCAGATCTAGGCACCGAGAGACTTAAAAACCCTGTTGACCCAAGTGTCTGGATGGCTTCGAGAGTGAATGCTGATTCGCACCACCACAGAACATTGTCACTTGTGAAACAAGTCTTCTCAAAAGGCGCACAAATATATCTTCAACGTGCCACTGCGAATCAAAGTTCCTGGCATATGTTGGAGGAGCTGCGCCAGCTTCTTTGTCAGATGAGCCCCACGGAGCCGGGTGCTCATGGATTTGTATGGTCATGTTTCATTGCAGCAGCGGATAGCGTGGATCCCGAGCACAGAGCTTTTTTCAGCAACTATCTGAAAGGGGTATATTCACGAACAATGTTCGACAATATTCCCAAAGCTCTTGACGCCTTGCCTGCCATCTGGGATCTGCAGGGTTCTGCAAAGTGGACCGGAAACCTGCCCCGTCTGTCACCTATCCTGATCATGTGATCAATACATCCCATATGGGGTTTTAATCACCACTGCCATGAGAATTCTCGGTTCACCTCCAATCTCAAGCTCGTAGCCGCTGTAACAGCCCTTGTTAGCAGTGGTGATGTTGACATGTCTCCGAGTTGGCTACAGCGTCTGCTGAAGTGGACTTTGTTGTGACTTTCAACACTTCGACATCGACTAACAAGCGCCAGTCCGGCGACTTCTCCAAGTATGAGGTGCTATGAATGGGACATTCTGTTTTCATAAAGCTGATCAGAGCTATATGAGCACCATTGACTGCCGTCACGAGCTTATTACGGATGCAGTCACCGGTCCGAAGTCACTAGCCGTCCTGGTATGGTGTCACAAAGGAGGTGACTGTCGGGTGACACCGCAGCTAGCCATATTTCCGAGATGCACGCGTTTCCCCGGCGCACAGATTGCACAAGGATGTAGCCCTAATAGGCCAGGTCCCAATATCGACTAGTCGACAGTTCAATTGGACTATACAAGCCTTTATCGCGATGGTATCCTTCCATGTCACTGTTTCTGCATGTGTTCGTGGGATGAAGTGTCGCACATTCTGGACAACACACAAGACAGTTAGTGAAGTCACCAACTCTGGCAGAGCAGCTATGTGTAGAACGTTGGGAATAAAAATCTACGCCACCACTACTTAGAACTCTTTTCCCCCGCAGAGGAGATCCGACCAATACACATTGTAATTTTCAAGCCTGAGAGCTTTGTAGTGTCGGGCCATTAGAAGAATGGAAAACTTATGAGACCGTCAGATCATACACTGTGATAAGTGAAATACTTGCATCTGGTACATACGTAATGTGCGCTATACTCTGGGAATGCTTATGGATAGCGATTTCGGACATACACAGGGAATTTCAGCGATGAGCTGGAACGCAAATCATCGACGAGAGATTGCGCAAGGCTGCGGACAATCAGGGTTGTCACTGCTGCCGATATTCACTGAGCATCCGGATTGATGTGTTTGGAAGGCTCCCTAATTAGCAAAGTAGCAAAGCAACCAACACTTGCATGTGATAACAAGCGGTTGACAGGAATAGAAACATTTACCTCTGGCAATCGAATGGTCCTGAATTGAAGCTCGGTAGTCTCCGTGAAAAGGACATAGTGAGTTGTCAAAAATTCAGGCTTGGGACGAACTACAATTTACAAGAAATAGGAAACCCCCGGTGGATCTCTTCTCGCTACAATGGCGAGAAGGGTATAAATACCAGCCAAGATCCACTGAGATAAGTGCCTCTACCAGCAATTTCACCTGGAAAATGGCGCATTAATGGGCCCAGAGATGGAAGGGACTCCAGGCTCTACCTTCTATCTGAACCTTATGAACAGTAGTTCATTATGAAAGTATATAATCTGATACAACCCTATAATGCATGGCCTTGCCGATCTCTGTACGAATATCTCGACACCACCGCCTAATGGGTGGGCTGGATAGCCACAGCTACTGATCATCACGAAGGCCGAGCTGATATTATCCCCTCTATCCTTTCCTCTACAACAATATATGCGGCTTCCCATTCCACGGATGGAAGTCACTACTGCCATTCTATGAGAAGGGCCGACATGTATATCCGTTGTAGTTGGTCTCATCTGGTACCCTTTTCATGCATTGCTTCAACTATGAGTTCCTTGCCCTTCTGTGTCGGGTGCGACCAAGGGTCAGGGTCTACAGGGAGTGAGACAAGAGACTGTGTGCAATGATTTACATTGCATACCCATGCGGAAGCCCTCTACTCCCTTTCCGATATTATCAAACTCATGAATATAGAGTACAGCCCATCATATCCGCTGTATGCGCCAAACCTGTGGGTCCGCAATATCTCTCCCACAGGGCACTCGCCGTCAACCCGGACGGTCCAATTGTCTGTCCACTCCAAATTCAATCGCCAGACCAAAGATGCCCCCAAATATCCCTCCCTCATCTGGATATCCTCTACCATACTCGTGACAGGCTGCATATTTTGCAATTTCTGGCTTTCCCACAAAGGATTGATTATACAAATACTAAGTTGTGTCTTTTCATCCTGGAACCCTACTTGTCAAGCTGCTATCCTGAAACCCTTTCATCACAGCAATCCTTTAAACTATGTTGCCAACTCTACGTCTCTTGGGACTGTCAAATATCTAACATGTCTGTCAGCCTCAGAACATTGGCTGTGCACACACTGGCTCGCTTGATATCACTATTGTCACTTAGTCCTATCGTTCAGTCATCATAATAGGACGTCAACGAATCCACACATGTATTGACGCTTCATGTCCAGCAAGGGTGTCGCCTTTCCAAGTGTAACCAGCAGCACAACAGACCTCAACCTATTCCTGGAAGGAGAGGATTTAGCTGGTTATATTCTCTTTGCAATCACAGTGGTGTCTGGAGTTTGGTCACCACTTCAAAGATGTGCAAATATTCTATGATCGCAAATTCTATGGACCTACAACAAACTTTGGCTGTTGGGAACGCTCAAGGATGCAAATTTTCTCTATCATTTATGAGAGCGTATCGTGGGTGGCGAGAAGACGGCTACCAGGAAGGATAATCTCGCGCAATATCGCTTGCCGGAAGAATCATTTGTCACTCGTTATATATTAACAGACAACATATGGATTATACAAACAGCAACAGGATGCATCAAAACACTTCCTGCGTCGGTCATCCTTATATCTTGTGCTTGCATTGACCCGATTGTCTCTGAAACAAAGAACGATTATCCTTCGTTCAAGAGGATTCTACCAATGCCTTCCAATCGGTGTCTGCCTCGCCGGGGGAGCACCATGGAACAAGCCGTAAACTAGCGTATGAGAGAGCTCTTCCTGTCCGAAATAAATACTGACTATTCCCAGGGGGCTGGGGTGCCCGGAGGCAAATTGTGTACTGACTAGAATAAGATCATATGGGAAGACAACGGGATGTATGGCGGGATGGCTGCTCCCCCATTGAAGGCTCTTCCTGAGTTTAGTACACCACCTACGCTTAGGAGAAGTTTGTCGACATTCACGAGGCCAGATAATGCTCATCTATGATGGCATATTCTGGATTTTTCAGGTGCGAGATAGTACCTATCTGGGCGAATAATATAAGGGTCCATTGTTCGAATGTTGATGCAGTGGTATGGAGAAGGAACTAATGTTTAAATATCTGTCTATAAGCTACTACAGGCAGCATTGGGGTTTCTGAAACTACCTTTGCCTTAGGGTCTAACTTATGATGGTTTTTGACAACTCTAGCGATCTACTCTACAAAATACAGCATCTGTTGAACATGGTACTAAGGACACCGATGTAGTCCATAACGGTTGAACTATCAATGCACTTATGATTGGAAAACTTTCAAACAGGAAAACACAGAATAGGTCCAGATACACAAATCATAATAATAGATACATGATCATACAACTTGTCACAAGAAATCGGGTCTTTCGTATGGTACATTCACATTAAATCTATTATCTAATAAACGCATAGCTTCCCCCAAGTTCTGGTTCAAAGCTATCTCAGACAATGTCTGAACCTTGATGAGTACGTCGACACATCCACATCAGTTCGCAACTCCACAATATATATACTTAGTGATGGCCTATCAATGAGAACCAAGATATATTCTGATAGTGTCATATTGCCAAAATGGTGTAATGCCGTACGCCATGAATAGAAGAATTCTTGAAACAACGAGCTACATGGCTATATCGTAAACTCCATACTGCCTCCTGTTATTGATCGTGTTCTCTAACCGACAACCAACAAGATATTGTTCCCAGCTATCTAATAGATGCGGCCTTGCCCGTTGTTATCGCCATATCCACCATATCCACCATATTCACCACCGGGCCCCCCAAAGTCAGCGTTGTCTTGACTCGCTGTCTCCTCCTCTGATCTCTCCGTTTTGCCACCTCTCCAGGGGGCGCGGAGATTGGGAAACCCCTCATCGCCAGTAGCACTGTACATAAGGTCCTCATTGTTGAGGGTAGCCGTCCCTTCCTCTGATCTCTGCTTAAGGCTTCGTTTCCCATGGTATCTATGTGTGACACGCGAATCCTGGCCATCACCCTCATCCTCACTGTCTGTCTCGTCCCCAAAATTGACCAAAAAATCGGCGTTGTCTTGACTCGCTGTCTTCTGCTCCGATCTTTGCATCAGACTGTTACCATTGTCACGAGTAGACACGACGTGATGGCGAGGACCAGTGTAACCGTAATCGCTCTCATCATCACTATCCGTCTCGTCCCCAAGATTGACCAAAAAATCGGCGTTGTCTTTACTAGCCGTCTTCTGCTCCGATCTCCGCCCAAGTTGTCCGCCCACAGTGTCAAGCAGAAAATCAGCGTTGTCTTGACTCGCAGTCTTCTCCTCGGATCTCTGCATAAGGTTTCCGCCCTCTTGGGATGGACCCGAGGTCCCACCGGCAGCCGCTACCGCGCCATGGTCTAATTCACCAAGTCGTAACCAGTTAGCAAATCAGGCCGGAAATCTTGTTACTGGGATGCGCGAGAAGAGTGAACATACGCGGAATGCGGGGGAGCGCTGTAGCTGTGGAGGCCAGGAAGGCCGTGGCCAGGAGTCCAATGTTGTTGAAATGCATCGTATTGGTTTGATTGGGATGATAGAGGACAATGTGGGATGATGGGCCGATCAAGTCGAGAAATCAAATGAGTCTGAGCTGAAAACTCGGAAACACAAGATCGAGAGAGTCAAAGGACTTGCTGAGTCTGTTGAGAAGTCTGCTCTGTTGGAGAACCTTTCTTCTTATTTATGCATTTTCTAAACAGTATTTACTCACCTCTGCGCCCACTGTGGACGAGTTTCTCTCGCGAATCTAAGTTCAATATTTCACACCGCTATGCATTATTAGTTACATTGAACTATTGAGAGATTTGACAAACCCCCATAGATCCTCAATCGGAACCCCCGGCGATTCGAGAAGCCCCAGAGATCGACAATACTATTAGAATGAGAATCATGGACAATGTTTAAATCGTCCAGGCGCAAGGTCGCTCAATCTATGTGTGTGGATCTAAGGAATACTTTCTTCCACCTTGCTATTACTATCGGTTTTAGGCGTATAAGGTGTCCTGATAAGGTTTGAGAAAACTCTAATTAGCGTATGACGAATAGGAGTAAACACTGAGACGATCTAAATAGCTGAACCGGAGATCAAGTAACCGAGCGATTTGCCGAATCTTCACCCTAATATTGACCCACTTTGGTTGATCATGATCAAGATATGGGAAGCCCCACATACTACATTTGGTATGGCCTGCCTATTACCTATTGACAATAGTGGTTGATCTGGGATATTTCTCGCCGACCTAGCCGCAACGTGGGAGTTGTTCTCACTCCACACCGCCGGATGCGAGATTGAAGGGTACCCGCGCTTCTATTTCCCGCCTGGCCAAAACTCCTACAATTCTCCGTTATCTGTCTGCACTCTGCAGCCACAATTCCGGGAATCTACATCACGTCAAGATCAGACATCTCCCACTCAACACAAGTGGTGCTTCACTATACTTGTCAAGTCAGAACTGGTGAGTGAACTGTCACTTGCCATACGTAGGGAAAGGGAAAAAGCAACGCAAACCTTAAAGGATGATTCCTTTCTTAGTGGGCCTTGGAGATCTGTGAAAGAGTTGGACAGGCGGAGTATGGAGTTGCGCCGATCTTCACCTTCTCCCCCTCCCTCCCGCTTCTTATCCCTTTCTCTGTTGCCTTATTTTTGCTTCTTTTCTTGCTATTGTCATATAATCTCTCCATTTGATGGCGTAATGCAATTGATATCCTTTTGACTCGACAAAGTGGGAAACCAGTTATATATTGTTGTCGATCTCAAATGAAGAGAAAAGAGAGAATTCATTGTCTTTACCCCTTGAATAGCACCTTACCTGAACCACAAACCGGGAGCAGACATCATATTCCTTAGCAGCATATATGGTCATTTAAAGCAAGAAGAAGGTCGCGTTCTACACACGGACATCCTCGCTTCCAATCCCAGCATGTCTTACACTCTACTCAAAGAAGAGGAGGAGGCGGGCATCACCGTCACGCAAGATACCAGATCCCTGCCTACGTATACAAGGGAAACCAGCAGAACTAGAGCACTGTCAAAAATTGTCGCTCTCATTCTTTTAGTCGTGGCTGCCTCTTTTCTCGGTGGCCTCTTTGCCCTGCTGGGATACCGTGTGCCCACATTCGCTATTCCTTCATCATCATCATCATCATCATCATCATCTTCTTCTTCTTCTTCTTCTTCTTCCTCTCCTTCTTCAACCTCCCCCTTCTTTCCAAAAACAACACCACACAAAATCACCGAACTACAATGTGGCACCTCCCCAGCTGAGGCCCGATCCCTCGGCTGCGTACTAGACCTCCTAGCCATGAGCTGGGTACGTCCAGCCTGCTACGACAAGGAGTTGACTGAGGAGTTCCTGGCCGAGAGGAACTGGACCTGGACCACAGACCCATGGGGCAAGCATCATCTCTCCAAGTCCGAGGTGCTTGACGGTGACTGGGAGTACGTCTACGTCGACCATTGGTATCATGTGACACATTGTGCCTTCATGTGGCGGCGTATGGCTCGGGCAGTTCACGCTGGAAACTTGGATATTTTGGATAGTTATACGGCGGCCTATGACCACATCGAACATTGTGGTGATCGGCTGGTGGCTAATACGGGCGAGGAGGTGGTCGGTGTACCGGCCATTCTCAAGTATCCATCTTGTGGACCGGGGAGTCTGGGTCAGGAGCCCCCGGCGTATTGGATCTATGAGGGGGAGGTGCAGTATAATACGAAGAAGCAGGAAGGGCTTTATGCGGATCATATGAAAATGGAGGAGGAGGAGTAGGGATTCATACTATAGAATATTGAATACCCTCGAGTTTTATGGGAATGAAACTGGTGATTCGTGTACATATCTAGATCTCGAAATAACATGAAGTGAATAAAAGCTCGCAACGATAAAGCTTGATGTTTGGGTATAAAGCATATTGAGCTTCTGGACGATGTTAAGGTAGGTGAATCTCACATGGCAAATGAGCCATAAAGTACTATCCAGCTAAATATAATATGATACGGTCAGACTTTGCATCACCACACGATGATTCTGGATGATCTGTCTCATAACCCTTTCGCAGCATAGTCGGTTCCAGCAGATTTACCCGATAATACGGAAATGCTATTCCGGGATCTTAATTCTTCATTCTGATTACTCGTGAGCATTATAACTCCTGGGCAGGCGATACACCCTTCATCTATACCCTCCGCCCACAGTAGGAGCCAAGGCTTGTTTTGACTAGAGGCATGAGACCCACCGCCTTTATGACAGAGACACCTTGCTGCCCGAGGCATCCAGTCACTGCCTAAAATGCAATAGTTACCGCCTCAAGTTGGAACTATAGTTTTCAGATCATAGGCGGTGCGATTCTGCCGGATCAAAATATCCGGCCTTATTTCCAGGGCAACAAGGCTTATCTTCCACGGTAGGCGGCAGGGTGCGGGCGGCATGAGCAAAGGCTGGTTTGGCCGTAGCCCTTCTTCCCTCATCTTCGGGGTCATCTTCTATGCTAAAAGTGTATGGCCAGAATACGAATGCTTGGGATGAACAACATCGGTGTTATTCTCTCTACGCTAAATCTATAATATTTCTGACGATGAAGAAACGGATAGGTTACCCTGCACGTTTATCTGCTCTTGCATCTGCTGTTCTCTTTACCTTTTATTTGGTCGTAGGCTTGACACGTGATGAGGAGTACTGTTCGTAATGGATCCAATGTGCTCCAACTAATTGCAATAGATTTGCGGGAAAACAATGACATGATAGTATGAAAAGAATCTGTCGTTCTAGACCCCAGTCAGAGGTTCAAATTGCCGGAGAACCAGGGAGCTAAACTACTTTCGTAGATCCAGGGACGATCACCCTTTCCCCCTCTGACTCGAGCTTCACACTTCGCCTGACTGGTTTAAGCGCCTTCCGGTAAGTACGGCCAAGCATGTCTGACCATCTGTTGGGTCAGTTGCATGCCTTACCACCAGGCAGAGACCCACTTTTTTCCTATCACTTTCGACGTGTAGTACTTACTTATCTCCGGGGAGCTGGTTATCTAATCCATGATTCCACCTCCACAAAGCCGAGCGCGCACTCTCAGGGGACTGCGAAGAAGAGCCGGTCAACCTCTGTAATGTTCTGAAACCCCGCAGTTGGTGCGGCGTTCCTGACAATAAAATGTGCAAAATCAACATGGCGAAATCCCCATGTGGATCGGATGAGATCTTCGATCTAGTTCACTTGTTGTTTGTTCAATGTGATGAAACTTGCCGCCTTGGGCTAATTCAGGCGGTGTGGAGGAGACGGTCGCATTCTGCTTAGTAGGTGTCGAATTTTCGTCAGGGAACTATCAACACATGAGATCATAATCGTATGCCAAAAATTTTTTCAACGGGCGCAGCATACACTCAAATTGTTCTGGTTCCTGTTGCTGCAGCTTGGGCCGCTCCCTCCGTGACACGACGAACAATCAGTCGGCAATGTGAAAGGATAAACGTCTTGGCCAGACCCACCCCGTTTAGCTTTGGAGATGAGGCAGTGCGACCGCGTCCCATTGGCCGCAATCCATTCAGGCCGTGGGGCATATAGTACTAGTATCCAGGTCCCGGGGATACACTTTGTATCATCCAGTAGTCGCTTCTTGAGCCCTCTTGACTGAGTAGTGATATAAAATCCTTCCTCATGGCCTCTCCCGAAAATCAAACCATTGCTTCTTTTTTACTCACTGAAGATATTTCTATTTCTTTACCGCCTACACCATATCTTAATACTCTTGTCCATATAAACTCGACCCTGCAACCCGATAAACTTTTTTGTTGATATCTTCCACCATGTCGGCCCACCTAAACTCTTCTCATACTGCCACTCGACAGACCGCAAGGCCAACGGACAACAATGGAAAACGTACCATTGAGACAATTCCATGCGCTCCAAATTCTACCTCCTTTAATATCGCTCCTTCAGGCGATCTGTTGAACCAAGCCGCTCTACCTCCTCATCATCAGGCCCAGGCATACATCGACCCGAGGTATCTGAATGGTGGTCGCTTCCTCGACCTTCCGTGCCAGTACCCATGGAATGCTGAAAGCGAGTACAATATGCCGACCGCCGTGGAGAACTGGGAATTTGTGACCGCGGTTCAGCCAGGTATCGCGCCCCGGAACCAACATTACCAAGCCGGTACACGACAGGAAGCTATTCCTTGGAATAACTTCAGCGTCCCAGGAGTAATGACACCATTGAACAGACCAGACAACAGTCCTGTGGAAGGGTATATTGACTCCCCTGGCACTCCATTCATAGTCAGTAGTGAGTCCAGCTGACAAGCAAGCAGGAATACCCCTCTCCGGTGCGGCTGGGTGGATTGCACGGCCAGATCAACCTTCAATAGATGGGCAGACTTAAGCAGACACATCAAGACCATTCATGTGTTTCCTGCTTCCCATGTGTGTGAGGTCTGCGATCACACGTTCAATCGGAAGGACAACCTCGTGGAGCATCAGTTGCGGACCCATCGATTCTAATTAAATACTCGGCTTATGTCCTTTGCTGAGCGAGATTTCCATTTGCAAGTTACCTGTGTCGTTTTTGTGTTTTCAAATTTCGGTGACCTACTCTATTTATTCCTTTTCTTTTTGGCGCTTCCAACTATACCTTTAGCATATATATATTTCGGGCATCTGTGGTTATTCTTGTTGTGTTGTATCAGTGTACTTAGACGGGGTCTTTAATGTGCGGTAGCTTTGTTAGGATACCCAGTGTTTTAAGATTAAATGGTATTATTAAAGTCTGCATCGAAGTGTGTAATTTTTGCAAGCCGGGTTTCAGGGTCGGTCGGCTATATGCTCCTCCCGCTGACCGATAGAGTACAAGCATACCTAGTGCCCCTGCGAATTGTGTGGGAGTTTAACGTACTGACAGTTCACTGCACCCGAGCCACGTATGCCACACAACATAGAACCTCCACAGAAAGACTTGGGAACGGCTGAACCCTATTAAAAATCCTAGAACCATCCCACGGGGGAAGATTTGTGACGGGAAGTGTGGCCATGCAGCCAATGTGGCTAGTGAAACCAGTGCCTCGTGTGTGTCCAAGGCAGTTGCCCTGTGCCTGGACACGTAAGTACTTACTTACTGACTCCTCATGCAACCGCTTGCTATTGGCTTGATGGGTTGGTTTTGCTTCTTTCGTTCCGCTTCGTCGCGTCGAACCTGATTGGTCTGAGCGCGCTTACAGGAGGTCCAATGGAATGGCTGCTACCTAGTAAGTAGTAGTTCGTCTGGATCCGACTCACCGGCTAGCCTTACCGGTCGCCAAGAAAATCTGAATTTCTTCACGCATAGAGACTGTGAGGGAAGGCATCCAGGCTATCGGAGATATCGGGAATTTCAGCATAAAATTGCTTTTAGGTCTGCTCGTGGATTTAAAGTCTCCGGACCCACTGAATGGAAACCCACGCGGTCCGAGCTCGGACCGGCCCACTTAGCCGGGATCGGTTCCAAGGTTATCTTCCGAGGGATGGATAAATCTCCGGTAGGGATGGGGATGTGTTGGTTCTATGTCTCTTGATATTACTTTAATATGATATATATGTTTAGATCTATCCGATCATTAAAGTACTACCGATCGCAGGTAACTTCATGGTGTATGACGTACCTACGCCCGTTTTGTATTTTGATTAAAATCTGTTGATCTACGTTGGTTATTCGTATAAACTCAAAGGATGAGTAAGGGGGAGCGAAAATATGTTGATAAACTACGGGCTAGCGGTACAGCGAAAACGAGAAAATGTGAGGGAAAGGGAAAAGGGGCTATGATCTGGACAATCTTACATCTTGGGGAGCATTGAAATTCTCAATTTGGCTTCATTAATTCACCGTTCATTCGATACAAGGGCATATCTGCACTATGATTGGTCAGTACAGGCAGTTTTGCCCTCATGCGTTATATTAATCTTTGAAAATATTTCCTCTTCTTTCAAATCAGTCCCCTAATATCGAATGTAATCAAAGCCATAATCGCGTTGGTCTCTATAAGTTTCGTCATCGTCCGACCCTATGTATAGTCCTAGATATTCTCAGTCCTTGAGATGTTGAAAAAAATTTCCCGAGTCGAGCATCACTGACAAAGTGAATCATGGCTGTGTTGCTGCTCATCTACAAAGATGGAGGGGTCGCTCTATGGAACCCTCCAACGACGTGACAAGAGCAAATCGGTTGGTCTAGCGAACCACCCCCAGGTGTGTTTTGTGTTCACAAAGCCCATTCATCTGGATCTGGACTATAACTATCCTCCATTACAGCACTGGGCAGACCTTAAAAATGGTTGCTTCATGGCTACTGCATAACAATGCTGCGAATGTTTCCGATCAAAGGACTTATACGGATATCCTGCCCCAGTATAAGAAAAGCGCAATACACTTCACGGGCGGTAGATGCAAGAGACCTCCGAGCACTAGAGTAGTCATTCCAATTATCACTGAATTGGTAATAACTTCAGAGGATAATCATTCGAGCCCACATGTGTCCCCATCAGACCTCTCAGAAAGTCGCAATCTGACCACATCCTCTTCCCCATTCTGGCCGTGGCGGGGTTTTCGCATCTTTGTATCTTCATAGAAACACCCACTTTATCCGCACCCCATCAAAGTATGACCTCATAACGCGAAGCAAGGCGTCCAAGGATTAGAATAGGACAATGGATACATCAGACATCAATTTCGGTTAGTTATATAGTACACCACCGACCCCACTTGGGCTGTACTAATGTTGAATCAGGAAAGCTGCGTCTTTGTCCCAGTCGCTTTCTGCCCAGATGTTGGCAGTGATTGTTACATCATCACGCCTTCATTCCCAAGTCTTGCGTTCTCTCCTTCTATAACAACATGATTTGGCTCTCTTTGGTCCATAGGTTGCTCCACACCGCCAATTATATGTCGTCTTTGCTCTTCGATTAAGAGCTCTTGTCTACCTATGGGCATTGGCATTGACGTGTGAAGGGGCATTTGTGATATTGTAAACATGATGCGCCTCTGCTTTGAAGCAACCGGTTGCCTTGGTAGTAAGCTTCTATCGGGACACCGAGAGAAGAACATTGTGGCAGAATGTGGTATTGTCCCAAGACTCAGAAGGAAACGATAGGTATATATAAAAGACATAATGTATGTTGAAGTGCTGTTAGGCCGCGTAGGAGAATGATGAACGGCTATGAAGTAGATCGAAAAAAAGTGAAAAATGCTGGCTATGCCGCCACATCAATGGTGATTGTCAGAATTGGGATTCCCAAGCTAACATAGTGGAAATGTGGAATTTAGGCAAGGCGTCTGGTAGGTAGTACAGCGATGAACAGGGAGTGGGCTGATTATGGGTGTCACGCTAATAACGATCAGTCGATCGAGCCAGCTTCAGCTAGACCATTGACCCAGTCGTCGAAGGAGGTTCATTAACCTAACAGGAGAACGAGGCTATCTCAGGTAGACCGGCAAGCCCCCCTTGGTGTCTCTTCGTGAAGGCAACTCTCATTGCACAGGTTGGAGGCGCCAATGTCCTCAATGGCTTCCTCGATGATACCGGTGACTGCTGCCATTGTCCTGCCTGTGTATATGAGAATGCTGGCGCTGCTTTTGTTCATTAAGATACTGGTGGAAGAAGAAATTTTTTCGATTCATGTCAGAGAGCCAATCACACTTTCAGGTAGGACGACGATCAAGATTTTAGCCCTCATCCCTTGTCTGTGATGATGGAGAAAATCAATGGCGAAGGAGCTCTCTGACACGTTGGCTGAAATCTGTGGACTTTTTCAAAACATGCCACTTGTCACATTAAATATAATCGAGGTTCTTCGCAAAGGCATAGTCTAATTACATTCGATGCGGTCATGATTTCGTCCCTTTTCGTAGACCCTTATTGTGGATTCCCATTGTGACGGACGCCAAATTGATTTGATCTGTAAGTATACGTCCAAATATCCATGTACTGGTTTTATGAAAAAGAGAGCTCGGCTGCGTTTAAGGTCTAGGCTTGAGACATCGTTTGTATGTGTTGGAAAGATGCAGTGTTGATGAAGTCGGTTCGGTAGGTCTATATATCTCAAAGCAGAGCTTGCTAACAGTGACTCGTTCTAGAGCATAAGAGGTAAACGCCTAATACCTGTTTGCCAAGCCGGTGATCAGACCGATCAAGGACCAGCGCCGTCCGGGCATGACTCAATAGCGGTCTGGGGGTTTTTGTAGGCAGAGAATGAGCTGATGAAGGAGGAACAACCAAGACAATACCGGGGCGGACAGACTATATAGTTGATCGAGTGGCATGATAAAACGGGAACATCCACCATATTACAGGTCCATACCTCGTCTTTATAAGCCTTAATGAGAAGCGCAACGGAGTTTACCAGGAAGAGGTCGTGAAAATATTGTTCGGAAACTACCGGAAGTAAATCATATACTGGTCTTAGAAGGGGATTTAAGCTCGGAATAAGTCTATTGGTTCCGTTTTCGCAGTTGGACTTGATGACTCATTTGTATGGCGTAACAATAAGCCATCAAATGTATAGTTGGATTATCACGAAGATCTACGGAATAGTAAAACCCATACTGGTTAACCTGCCAGGATCAATTAGTTTGTGGACGGTTTAGCTGCAATACTGTTGCTCCTGCGATTGAAAGAATTGGTCACGTTTTTAGACAATTTATTGTTGGTTCTATATATCTGCTTCGCGTGGTGTTGTTTGTCTAACATATTTCTAGACTGGTGCCTTGAAACGCTTATCGTTTCGTAATTATATATTGTATTACTCGTATTCTATAAGTCTCTGGAAGACTGCACTAATCATTAGCGTAGTTATGTGGAGGCTATCGACGTTGCAGTAAAACAGGCTGGGTTATAGGTTAACTCTAGACGTAACGAAGTGTTGTTCCAGGATGATGACGTAGACTGTGTCGTTAATGGAGACAGTATATCACTAAAGAAATGGAAATGTATCTGGACAACTAGGATGAGGTGGAAGATGTTAAGAGACGGCCTTCTACGCGGACAGCTGAGTGTCTGTTGACCTCAATGATACGAGATTCTGCAAATTAAGATAATATAATTTAATGACATCTTCATACGTAAGGAAATCTTGGTGGGAGGAATCTGCCAGTAGCAGTCTTGGGTAAATTATTGGTTTCTAGAGACATCGCCGAAGTAGCGTACAACACTTGACACAACTCTAGGCAGCCACTAGTATCCAATGATACGTGATCAGGAAAACTATCAAATACACACAGATGGTCACATACAGTGAAGCCTTCCGAACTGCGGCTCTGTGGGTCTGACAAAGTTGTTCATAACGTTGAAGACGCTCGACATGATCCATCAGATCACGAGGGTGGCAGAACATCCTGTTCTCGTCCTCGTCTATGGACCAGTCATCGGAATCTTCTCTAGTGTCGAGTCAATCGCTCCTGCTCTTGAGGTTCTCAGATATGACACTAGGAGAATCGTCTTCCACGTACACTTGGTTTTTGAGGGTTATCTCGTCACGGGGACGCTGAAATAGATTGCTCTCGTCCATATTCAGCTCGTCGTCATTCCGAATAGGTGCCGAGATCTTGCCTCTAACCAGCTCACTGGACTGATTTCCGGAGGCACCTGCGGCGGTCGCCTGACTGTCGGCGCTCTCTTGACTTGAAGGGCTTGTCTGACTTAGAGCTGCAGTACCCAGCAAAGGTGCATACGGATCGGGCTCGCTTTGTGACAAGGATCGAGCAAGGGTACTGTGAGCATCGAAATACTGACTGCGGGAGTCAAACTCGGATTCTGGAGCGTACCGTGTTACTGTGACGCTGTATGGATTAGGGCCCTCTTCAGTCGTGCTATACCAGGCATTCGGAGAAGGTTCCGAAGGTTTGCTGGTGTCCTGGATATGAGAAGGTGTCGACGAAGAGGCATTCTTATCCTCTTGTTTAGCTGCGCTCTCCGGGGCGTTGGTGGCGGGCTCTTTCCTAGTAGGGCCAAGCTCCTCATCAGAATTTGGGCTATCAGTGGAAGGATACGCCCCGGGCAAGCGTTCACTGTGGCTTAGTTCGAACGGCATGGAAAGACAGCTCAAGTCATTAGAATAAGCCGGAGATGATTCAAATGCTGGCCAGGTAGATTCGGCTTTGAACTCAGGCTGAAGCAGTGATGATCCGTCTTGAGCACTGGATGTACCAGTAGTCTGAGACTCAGGTGAGTCCAGCTGTTCCACTTGAGGGGCGGATGTATTACCAGCTGCATTTTCACAGACATGGGTATCATCGAGCTGTAGCAGTGGTGTTGCAGAGTACACACTCGAAGCACCCGAATCCAGGGCCTCAGTTGACTCGTCTTGCGGCCCTTGAAGGCTGGATACATCTCCACCCTCTGTATTACGGGCTTGGGTTGTTGGATCATGCTCGCTTGGAGATTCGGAGGCGGTAGATGACTCGGAAGTGAGAAGGGCGCTGGAATCAGCTCGCTCCACCTGATGGCGTGGCATCCCAAATAAATTTCCAGCATCGACATTGTGAATCGCTGCACCGCGGCGATGCCGGATTTGGGGGTGTTGTGCTGCCTGTACCTGGTTGGTCAGAAACTGTTGAACATAGTCACTTTCTTCTCTCGTTGAGGATCTGAAGAGGCCAGGGCCCTCGGGCCGACCTTGTCCCGCAAATGGTATGCGTGGAGGAGCAGCCTGGGTCAGCGAGGGGCGTGAGGATTTAGAACTAACCGATAGAACAGATGTAGGTACTTGGCTCCTCGTTTCTCCCATATCAGAAGTTTGCTCGTTTGCAGGAGAATTGGTCTCGATTTTCGGAAGTGCATCGATCAGTGATGCCGTCCTAGGCCATCCTCCCGCATCACCGTGCTGAGTTTCAGCAAGGTCAGCGGTGGTGGTGGGCGGTGGTGCTGAAGCATTGTCGGTAGCAGTGGCACCAGGTGTGGCTTCTCCTTCGATTTGGATCAAAGGTTGGGACCCGTCACTTCCGAAATCATAACCAGGAGTTGGTTGGTTCGCGGGACTTCCGTTCTCATCGGTAGCGCATTGGCCTTCGGTTGGACAATTGGTAGTAGGTGTGTTGGTATCAGGGTTGTAAGGCGAGCCTTCAGACTTTCTGTCCCACAGTGGTAGAAACAAAGGCATTTTCGCTTGAATATACAACTGGACAGGTGAAGATATTCGTCAATGGGGTAGGGTTCTGCTTGCAGAGACTCGTAACTAGAATGCGTATCGCCGGTTGTAGCACTAGAAGAGTTTATCTTGCCAATTCGAGCAGACATGTAGCGTCTTATATAATTGGTGGCCCATGTACAATAAAAGGGTCATCGTAGGGCTTCTAGGAATTTCCCTTCAACAAATACCAGGTTGGGGATATTCCCGATGCCAGGTATACGTGAGGTTGGTATGTTCCTTAGGGTAACGAGCAAACTGAGATTCGGTGATTCTTACATCTATTGAAGCTAGATTTACATTGGAAGGGAATATATTACAATTCTGCCATTTCATGAAATATACTCTCCGTTGTTAATCACAATTCCCGAAGATACTGTAGATTAACATAGGTATTTACCAGCATAAACACATGTGTACGGAGTAAGGTCTTATTTTTGGGAGGATCTCGTCTCCGCACGCTGTTATTGAGAAGAACATACCGTCACATCTGAGGTTGGTATAATTACTCTCGTGCTTTTCAGATACCTCGAGTAGTCAGAATCCGAATGATATATTTTGAAAATATGTTGCAGACGAGCTTTTTCTCAGATTGGGTGAGATAATCTACACTGATAATTGTGGGGCGGGAAGTGCCTACTATCTGGGCCATCTGCTTAGGGTTCATCTGATGGATATGCCGGACAAGTGAAGATAACAATTTGTATCGGTACAAGTAGCCAATGACCAATACACAGTGTTCCTTACACTCAAGGTTCAAATTCGACACTACGAACAATGGAGATCTGGGCGCGCGCTACACGGAACTATAGGGCTGATACCATACAAAACATACATTTAATGAGAATTATCATTTATTTGGTAGTCAGTGCGATTGTGACTAATTCTCTAGTCTTCTTCCATCAATTCTTCCTATTTTCCGTTTCCCGAGTAGGTCTGGGTCCACTCCAACTAGCAAGCAATTTAGAGAGGCAGGGAACCCGAAACAATCGACCAACAATCCAAGACTTATGACATCTACTCAACCTGGGAATAGAATGCGAAAGAATTTATTATCAATTCTCTAGAGCCTTTCAGACACTAAACCTGCAAACTTCATGCCTGTGATGATAGTAGTCATGCAGCCCCTTCTCGAAACTGCTGCTAAAAGCATCGCGACAGATCCGACAGAATTTTCCGGGTAGTTGTGATCGAGTTGAAAATGATCGTCCGCTTCCTCTTCATCGTCGAACACCCTGTCACACATTCTAACTAAGCATCTGATTTTTGCAAGGGGAGTGGTCAACAAAAGATCATCAGGTCTTATTCCACCGTTTCTTGCTTTTATCTCCTCTCGATAAGAATGACGCTGGTAAGCGGGTTTTGGGTCACGCAGCATGTTGAGATCGGGCAGCTGTTGGGACTGACGGATGCCGCCATGCATTATCTTTGCTTGTGGAGAAAATTGCCCGAATTGGGACATCGGCTGTAATGAGTGTTGGGGAAGATTGTCAGCCCGGAGCTGTGCTGTCACTCCAAAGTTTGTGTGACCCTGTTCAGCTGCCGGGACAGCAGTATTCCACTGTGCGGCAGGGATAGGAGAACCAAAGCCATCTGAGAGCACAGTGAAATCCATCAGCTGTGGTTCATTGGGGAGACAGAGATGAGCATCGTCGGCGTTTTGCTCAATATGATCCAAACCAATCATAACATTGGTCGAAGCAGGTCCTCCTCTCGCTAGTGTCGCGGTGCTTGTTCTGGTGGTGCCAGGAGACGCTATGGAGGAGCGACGATCGGCAGACTTGCCATGGTCAACACCAACTGTATGAGCAATTCCTCTTCCATCCATTTCGTTTGTATTGACTGGCAATGGCTCCGTTTTGAGATACTGGTAGATGAACAGGTATAGAGTAGACCAAGTTAGAGGGTATATACTCAGGTAAATTGGATGTTTTTATATGTCTCACAAACTTCCTACGAGGCTATAGTGTTAACAAGGCTTATCCAGAAAGGCGCATCTGGACAGTCAGGTGCTATTACACCAAGGCTCATGTGAAGAATATTTGGGTTTTACTCGGTTCCACCCGACTTCTGATATTGCAATCGAAGACCCAATCCAGCAGCGCTGTTGCTGAGTTTGGACAATGCCAGAAAGCCAGCCTTGCCTTCATCTTAGCGTAGCCCACCTATCTCTGTATCTAATCCCGGCATAATGGTGACATTCTTAGTGGCCGTATTCCCCAGTGGGAGGATGTGGGAAATTCCCTTGTCGCCTTCCGCGGCATTCCAGTCTGCGCTTACCCAAGTATCAGCCCAAGAATCATTACTGGTATGTTCCAAAGTTCGGAACAGTAGGTAAATATGATCACACCTTTCGATGCGGTCCTTCGGGTTTCTTGTTGCCAAGCCGTGAGGCGTGTAGTCATGACGCCTGATGTTATGGCATAATCCTTGTTATACTTCTTATCACATAGCCTATTATGCGTAGTCAATAATGCGCTCATTGCTTACATTTGTAATTTCCTGGACGGCCGAGCATGGCCACAGAAAGTTACCGGAAGACACGACTACTTCTGGGGTCTTCTAAGAGCACCAGATTCGGGAGGATCCGGCTGCGAATCTGACTCTCAGTGCGGAGACGTGATAAAAGCGCAGTAGGTGCAAGGACACTCAGATGGATAGTGCCGGGGGCTAAAGCATCCAAAAAGCCTTTGCACGTATTCACGGGGCACTCGATGAACACAAAGCCCTGGCTTCGTTTACCTAAAACTGTCCTGGACATCCAACCATCAACGGCGGGTGGTCCCGACTGCTCCTTACCTGAATGGTCACGGAGGGAAGGATTTGGCGAGAGACAATTAAACCTCCAAATCCCCTGAGCGAATATTGACCTCAGACACCCCATGCCCAGACTTCCACTTCTCGTTTAATCTCTTGGCATTGTTATCTGATCTGCAGTGCGATTTCCCCATGAGTGTGATGTGTCCGTGTCCCGATTCTCGGCATCGGCGGTCGGAGATTAGATTGTGAATCAGCACCGAGTCCCTGAAAAATGAATTTATGCAGTCTCGTACCCAAGCGAACGCGAGATAAAGGGAGTAGGCTATATGGAATCAGATTACCGTGTGTCTGGCTAACTGGACCCTGATAAAGATTAGATGAAAGCACCACGTGCTGTAGCATAAGCAGACATCAGTCGCTTTGACCGACCGATGTGGCACCTGCTGACTGCCTGAGGCATACATTAAAATTTTCATCTTGCATGACATCACACTTTAACTGATGAGCAGATGCAGAATTGGACCAGCACTGCAAGCCCAAGCCTGCATCTGTTAGTGAATTAAAGTGAGCCCACTCAGAGACTGGCTATTCTTTCTCTCATATAGCCGGAGGTACACACGATCGGAAGCCGACATACGCGAAAAGGTCGGGTTATATATCGATGAATCAGAGATTGCTGTCAATATAGAATAACCAGCCCAATTCAGAAAGTTCACCATGACAAAATGTAGTCGCATGGCAGATTATCGCAGACCAATACTGCTTGCTAGGGAAATGCGCCAGCAAAAAGCGTGAAACTTTGAACCGCAATGTAATCGTCCTTGATTATCCTTGAATTTCTGATTATATATATCTACTGGGCTGTTGGAAGAGGTACTTCTGGGCCAATCAGTGTTTATTGCTTACTCTAAGATCGCTTATTGGTGTATCTACAATAAAGAGACACGCCTCCCTGATGGTTAAATGCCCATTCTAATTCTTTCCTCCATTGGTCGCAAAGCCATGGTTATGGTGGTCTTGTTGCCACCGACTATTCGTTGAATTCGGTTGATAACCTTTATCTCGGCGAGATGAGTCACTGATTGACGTGTCAGTTTTGGTCCACAACACAACCCGTCTTAATAGCGCCGTGTTGTGATAAGAGACTCTTTTGAGGGCGAAGTATTGTTGGTCTATTATGAGAGCCTCTTGGACTGCTCGGTGTTGATTGGTAGTCGCAGGCGTTCAAGCTGTTGTGCTGCATGATACCTTGCATTATCTGGACTTTGATTGGCGCGCAAAACAATTAGACTGAGCCTTTTCGCCCGTAGATAAGAATTCATATGAATTAGCGTCGATGTATTAGGCTGCAGCGAAACCATCACTGACTCATCACTATGATGAAATATTGATACACTCAACAACCTTATCTTCGTTTTGTTCTATCTGTCTGTCGCATTTTTTCTAAATCGCATATTCGTCAAAGGATGGCTTCAGATGAACAATCAATTAGCTCTGTAGAGCAGGGAGACGACGCGGTCTCCTGCGAAGAGAATGAGTACGAAATGGAACAGCACAAATTTCTCAGACATTGGACATATTGCATCCGCTCGGATTTCGCTTCCATGTCTGGTGTACCGGCGACTTGGGAGGACGGCCATCCAAAACAGTGGGGACAAGAGGAAGCGAAAATCTTCCTCGAAAGACGAACAGGAACAACAAAGCTTTGCTGCAGACCATGGGGAAACCGGCCCCATGAATTGTTTTCCAGGCGATTTGGGTTTATTTGGAAGCCAAGCTTTCAGCTCTGACAGTAAAAGCATGGTTTATGTTGTCCAAAATATGACAAGCAATTATTATATTAGCTAATGCTGCTATTCCCCCTGAATCACTCTCTGGAATATAAATAACAGGTTAATTTGACATCAGCTACACGGTCACACTGACTGTATTATCTGGATTGGTATCAGCCCGGATAACTTTCTTGCTGCTTCTATATTATGGGATGGCATAGCATGGATCTGGGATATTCTATCTGGTAGATTAATTTATATTATCAGAACCCTTGGTAGCCAGCTTTGGTGTAATACCTTTTTACCAGACTTTAAAAGTTTAGCTGTCAGCCAAGGCGGTAAGAATATTATTTATATTTATAATATCACGACAGCACAGCAGGTCTTATGTATTGAAATATTTACATAATATTACTCCATGTCCTGGAGTCCGGATAGCAGTATTTTAGCTGGTAGGCTTGAGATTGGTATACTCTACCTGTGGGACCTGTACACAGGAATAGAAAAACAGCAGTAGTCTCTGAAATTCAATGATTTTATAATGCAAGAGTTTGCGATTATTGGGGGCGTACAGTTTGTGAGTAATAAATTAATTTTTCAGAGACTTGAGAGGACGGTTGAGGTATATAACTTAGTTATAAACCTCAAAAAGCAATTTACTCGGGGCCGGCTGATAAGATCAGCAGGTGTTCTCGCGGAGAAAGGGTCTGCTTAAGTGATTTTAAGCTTCTCATCGTTCCTGATATTGACCGAACCTTACGTTGCTGGAGGCTGTAGGCGGTATCGAAGTATACAAGTCAGATGTTGTCACATTCTTGCTGTTTTGAAGGCGGACACAGTCCTCCCGATACATATATCTCCTCAGCAGCGTAATAGGTCATCTGGTATACCAGAAATATGAATGCGAAAAATGGAAGCACTATGCTGATAGAAATGCACGAGCACATGTATCTTTTGAGGTGGATTTCTCATCCGGCTGTTTGTTGTCTAAACGATATAAGTCATTCGCATCATATCTCTGAACAAGCTAACCGAGATTAATGGTGTCTCAAGTACCGGTTTGCACAGGGACGTACTAATTGAGGGTTAAAAGTGTGGCAGAAAGTTTTGTCGCACAATTTCCTTCGTGTTGATTTGCAATTACGGCTTGTCGGGCATCATCACGCGGAATCGCCATAGGAAAATATGAAAGGTATCATGCAACTGTAGGAAAAGCTCACCCGCACGTTTAACAGAGCCCTGTGAGCAGACAGATATGGTTAATTTTGAAAACAAGTGCATGTTGTTCTGTTCTGACTGACACCAGTATGATCTTGGGTCAATCCGACCGTTATTTATAGTAGCCAGACATATCATGAGACCTTTTCAAAGCGAATTGAAGGCCCTCTAGTGACGTTCAGTGCCAGAAAATTGAATGAGGCGTGAGGTGAAACAGCCGCGGGTGGCTGCAAATGCATGTTGGTTGTTGCCTGTGGGGAAGACGCGGATGGAAGAAGGTTATTCACCCGCACCCGCACTAATCCCTCGGCGAAGCAGCTAGAAAACTAGTCCCCCGCAGTGTGCACGCAACTGTTGCCTGACTCCGACGATCAATTGCCAGAAGCCATCCAAAACCAGAGCAGTCTGTTGGCATAAAACGCGTCAGAAACATCAGTTGTAAGAAGTTTCGAGGCCAAAATCTATTGAACCAAATCATCGAGTGGATCCACGAGAGCGCAGATCATTGCGTCATCAGCGCACACTTGAATTTGAGCCGTCCTTTCAAGGGCCGAGGAATTCAAAGCAGGACCACATTTATCCCCGAAGTGTGAGGACCGAACAGGTCTGATTACACTCGTAATTTTATGAGTTGCTAGGTGATAGTAGCCTTTTTAAGCAGGTATCGTCGACTCAATCCCGGGTGCCTGACTATCATCGTTTCCGCTGTTTCGCGTTTCTTGACTCCCGTTGCGCTGCTCATGACTGAGCCAGACACAATAATCTAGAATGGTTCGGTGATAGTTGATCACGAGAGATAGATGGCACTAAAGTTTGGAAAAAGTAGCATGATGTTCGCTGTCAGAATGTTATGTTTTGTAGCCCTTCTTCACTTGCAGGTAGCGATCACGCTGTGTACCGAAACTTGTCCAGTGACGGAGGTTAAACCTATTTTGTCTCACACCACGGCTGCCAAATAGTGACATTAGTCACATTTGACCCTGTGCTTATCGCAAGGACAATCTCGATCACTTCAATATGACAATCGAGATGTGTGCTGCAATTCTAGGCAGCGCAATTAAACCTTGATAATGTCCCTGCAAGTGGCCCAGGATCCTCCACTGCGCCACGGAAGCCGCCTGTATTCTAAATTTGTCCGCCACTAAGAGCTTTTATAATCTGAATGTCGACTGCTATTGTTCCCAGCTTTACATAATTGAGATAACCGTGTCGACAGCGGATTGGATAAGCATCACCATGTGTCGTGGCCACGTTCTTCGAGCTTCCAACCCTCTGCTTTGGTTAGTTCCGACCGAGGGCCGTATACCTTGTGGATATCGTATCCGGTTGGTAGCTATGAATTCGGAATAATGCGACTGCGTGGCGCAGGTAAGTCAAATCCTTTCACAAAATCAACACGGGGATTGGATCTAGGGTCTGGGTGGTATCTTCGCTAGAGCAACAACCCGTCTTATCCCGGTCCCCTGCAGCTTTTTGTTGAAGGGCTTAATTTCCGACATCTGCATCCTCCTGGGATGCAGGTGTGTCAGCACGATTTTCCATCATGCAAGGCGGAGATGGGCGAGTTGAATGGGTCATCTCCCGCTACCATAACGCGATGAAGAAGTCTGGACAATTCGAAGGTGCACAAATTGAGGGTCTTGATTTGTGCACACCGAAAAAGATACCCCATACCCCGCCTGTGACTGGCGGGAAGACAATGGGAGAGAGGGTCACAGCACGTAATACGACGGGGGTCGGTGGTCGGAACGTTCCTGCGGACACGCTCCGACACCCCTTTGGAACGCACCAGGAAGGGGCTGTGGGGCTGATTGTGAGGGCCCCGGTCCATTTGGCGGTTGTCCGATTGGAGTTTCTATAGATAACACCGCCCTATGCTGGCACAAAGGATGATGCTAGACATCCTGCAGCCTGCGAGGGACGAGACGGGATGAGGCAGTAGTTGTGTTAGATCCGAGAGACGAATTCGGCGATACTGGCGTCCAATGGTCGTGGTCGGCATTGATTACTTTTTGGGTCGCTAGAGGACGGGCCAAGCCAACGGCCAAGGCGCCGACTTCCTACGGACGGGCCTGGCGTGCCGTGCCAAGCCGGAGATAATTGATCGTCATCTACAATGGCGAAAACAGGGAAGGAGGGTCCGACAACCGCACCACGGTGCTGATGAAAGTTTTGCTGATCGTTACCTGCTCATCTCGCGTGGGAGAGGGGTTCTGGTGACCCGTGGGAGTCTCTCAGTACTGTCTGTCACTGCTTTTGGGTCATGTCATGCGGTATAGCGAGTGATCTGTCTCATAGATAGTGCATACGACTCCTATAGATCAGGGCTGATTGGCCCTCGATATGATCATAGCTATACCACGATCCCAACTACCAACAAGTGTTGACCCAATTCTGCAAGATTTGCAGGACTGGAATAGATTTCTTCCGCGTTTTCTCCAGCGGATTCCATTATTGATTGATAAGTTGATCCGATCCACTTGGATAGATTAGAATTCGAATTACGCCTATCTGATGGGCCCAGCCAATCCACACCTTGGAGGAGGGTGAGGCTTGGCAAGCTTTGCTTGTTAGTCTGCCTACCCCCGAGTTTGTCACGGTCCAAGTAGCCGAGATGAAGGATGGTTCCCCCGCCGTTCTAGCAATACTTAAAGGTGCAGATCCCTCCCTCTCAGGTCCTACAAGAACATTGTCTCTCACAACAGTCTCTCGCCAAGTCGCATCTACTATTATTTTTTTCCAGCTTTGACTGGGTAGGCGACATGCGTATTTCTGCTGCTTTTGCTTTGGCTGGCCTGGTGGCCGGCTCGGCCGCTGCTGGCTGCCCGTACGCGGAGCGCGCCAATAACGCTGCTGCTGCTGCTCCTGCGGGCTGTCCCTATGCTAAGCGCGCCGCTGCTGCTTCTACGAAAGAAACCCCCGGGCTGGCCCGTCGGGGCCCGATTGAGGGCAAGAAGGGTATCTTTTACAGTAAGTGATTGCCTGATTGACCCTAGTGATTCACGTACTTACGGACTCAAGTGAACCGCATTGGACCTTCCGGAGGACAGTTATGGATCTCGAATGCCGACGGCACCAACGCGACTCAGCTCATGGGCAACCAGACCAATGCTTTTGACTACCACCCTACATGGTCTCCTGATGGAGAGTGGATTGTCTTCACCAGCGAGCGCCGCGGTCCGGGTCAGTCGGACCTGTACCGTGTTCGCGTGGATGGTTCGGGACTGGAGACACTTGCGGCCACGGACTCTGTTGAAGACATCGGTGTTCTGTCTCCCAATGGAAACAAGCTGGCCTACGTTTCTACTCAGGGCAACTACACCACCAACATCTGGGTCAAGGACCTCACCTCTGGACAGGCCCAGAACTTGACCGATACCGAGGCTAACAGAGCCGACAACACCTGGCCCACTGGTCACTTCCGCCCCTCCTGGTCTCCCGACGGAGAGTGGATTGTCTTCAGTTCTGACCGCAACACCGACTGGACCGGCCACAGCGATGGTACCGGCTGGGAGCACACCCAGACTCTGGGCGTGTACGCCGTCCGCCCTGATGGCAGTGACTTCCGCACCGTTATCCGCCAGGATGGCTACTCGCTGGGTACCCCCCAGTTCTCGCCCGATGGCAAGCGCATCATCTACAACAACATGACTACTGAGAACACCTACGGCTGCCATGGTGTTTCTGCTCAGCAGGAGGCTGTCACCGCACAGATCTACAGCGTAGACTTTGCTACTGGCTCCAATGTCATTGCTCACACCTCCGGTAGCTACCCTAAGGTCGGCCAGCACTACATTGGCAACTCGACCAACATTGGCTACTTGGTCAAGGCCGGAGACGAGGGTATTCACTACACCAAACCTGACTTCAGCCACCAGAACTTCAACCTGACCAACCTTCGCGATCCCTGGTGGTCCCCTGATGGCTCCAAGCTGGTCTACTGGATCCCCAACTGGACTCAGCAGGCTGCCGACCTGGAGCTCTGGAGCTACGACAACGAATGGGAATATCGCTACATGGATGTTTTCCCCATGCACAACACCGTCGTGAACCGTATTTCGTCCACTCAGAAGGTCCTCGGCAGCGCAAACGGCTCTTTGGTCCACTCTTCCCCTCTGTATACCGACGTAGTTGATGCTCTCGACTCCTACGACATCTACAACATCAGCAACTCCACCGAGGTCGAGTGGCTCCTGGAAGGTAACTCTGGTGCCTTCCAGCCCTCCTGGAACCCCGACGGCACGGAGCTGGTGTCTGGCTTTGGTGCCTGGTTCGTCAGCCGCAGCACAAACACCGCCAAGATCTACCGCACCTTCGCCAACGGTACCTGGCACACCAACCTGACTGATGGATCCGACAACTCTGGTTTCCCCTCCTGGTCTCCCGATGGAACCGCCATCGTGTACCGCAAGTGGAGCCTTGCTACTGAGGCCCCCTTGGGTCTGCACATCCTGAACTTCACCACCGGCAAGACCCACCAGCTCACTGACGGCTGGGACAACACCCCCGGCTGGTCCCCCGACGGCGAGCGCATTGTCTTCACCCGCAACAACAACTGGACTGAGTCCTACGGCGCTCGCTGGTACGCCGATCGCTTCGATATCTACACCATCCGCCCTGACGGATCCGAGTTGACCCGCGTCACTGACAGTCTGTCTAACGATGCTCAGTATGTTTCTCTCCTATCTCTTATCACTCACTCATAAGCTAATGAAATATACAGCGCTGTGTGGTCTCAGGACGGCCGTATCATGTGGAGCACCGGTATGTACGGCTTCAAGGATGAGAGCGCTCTCTTCGACGACACTTTCCAACCGTACGGCCAGATCATGGTCATGAACTACGATGGTACCAACAAGACCCTTGTGACGGATACTATCTGGGAGGATTCGATGCCTCTGTACATGCCCAACGAGTACCTTGAGTAGGGTATTCTCATGCTTTGATTGTGTAAATACTTCACTTCTTCAGTTGCTGTATGAAAAGGTCGGGTCTTGTTAGGGACGTAACTGTATCTATAGCTGAAAATGTGTTTATGATTTTATTACTTTACTATCCTCTACATCACCATTTTAAGTCTCATTATTTCAATTCCTTGTAATTTGTATCCCGATATTTGCTCTAGCCCGTGAAGTAAGATGCTACATACGTAGGTGCTTCACCTTTTGAAGCAAAGAGAATGGCACGGAACGCCGCAATCCCTCTTTTCGCCCAAACGCACCAAATAACGCTTGCATAGACACAGGGATGTTGTTTCGCTGTAGCTAAATACATCCAAATAGTCAACGCAAATCATAGTCCTACAGAAAAAGATAGAGATACGACCCAATGTACCAGCTGACCAGCCATCTGTCTACGAATCCATCCTCATCTGTCCACTGTCCATGCTCCTCCCTCGACTCTTTCGTAAAAGACAACAACGCACAGACAATCGTACCTTGCATATCCCCCTCCGTGAAAATACCACAGACACCAATTCTAACCGAGGCCCAGACCCTTCGGCTACAACCGTGACGAACCCTATCGACTCCCCGATGCCCAATGCCAATCTCAGTAGTAAGCTCGCTTAGACAAAAGCCAATGTCCGCTCAGACCTCACATTCGCGGAAACTAAGCCCCATGTAGCACCTCCGTGTCAATCAGGGCAAGGGGAAGCTTCCCGTGTACCCTAAGGGAGTCTTATCTGTCTTGTTGGTTCGGTTCGGGAGTTTGGCTCGGTCGAGACCGTGAAGGATCTTTAGCGCGGTCCACTTTGTGGCATGCTGATAATTAGACTTGGGGACGGGAAGGTTTCTTGGGGTATGTTGCTTATCATTTTGATCGATGGGGGATATTATGTGTAATCAAATTTAGGACTATACCTATTCAATGACTGTCGCGCTAAGTAGGCAAAATAGATAGTGAGAGAGGGGGCTGGGAAGAGAAAGAGAAGAAGGGACCTGCCTTATTCTCCGAGACTGGAGCTCCCATGCCATGACCAAGAAGCGTTTGGGGGCTATGTGTTATCCGGCACGTTTCTGGACGTGTTAGCCCTCTTACCCCTTACATTCATGTACGCCACGATGACAGCGTTATCGAGGTAAGGTTGTGTGTGAGAACTAACCATCTCGCCTTATCCATATTGACCACTTATTAACCCTACTGTGCAGCAAAGATCAGCCCTGCAACGTGACAGTGGCCAGTGTTGCAAAGGCGGCTTCCTTATTCAACCACATGGGCACCACGATTCCACGGTTCACTATGTAGGGCTTCGTGTCGTTCTAGAAAGGGCTCGCTGGCCTATGGCCATGGAGGCTTCACGATCGTATCTTTCCTGATAACACAGAGATCAGTCGTGGCACATCGTGATGATACAGATCTTCTCACCCAAGGTCTTCTTGACAAGTTTGAATGTCTGTCGACCGAGAAATCTGACTATTCAAGAGCTGATATCCTGGAAGCACGTCCCAGGAAAAATACATTCAAACACCGCCTTAAATTGCAAATAAGCGCCCATATGATTCAAAGGAAATATTCAGTGTCAATCAAGATGAACGATCAATTTGATATTCAACTCCCTGTTCCAGTCAACGACAATCAAGAAGGCAAGGACAATCTAACTAAGCAACTTGCTGTCGGGGAACAGTAAAAGAGGAAAAGGAAACCCTGAGACATAAGAAACTCCTGTGGCTCATGTGTGAATGTGTCATATATCCTCCGAAACTCGCACCGGAAAATATTTGGTGTCTAACCCCGCTGGCATGTGCTACCTCATGTAACAAATCGGACGAGATTCTGAGTTTCCACTGCTCCGTGTAACCCATGTCATTCATAATATTAGGGCGCTATGCCCCTTTGTTCTTTTTCGTTATCGTTACTCATTGCATTTCAGCAAGCTTATGAAGCATCGTTGCGTGGTCTGTTGCGAGAGCAAGTTAGCTTACTTATTTTCAACGTTCCATATAATAAACGACAGATGGGCATTCGACAGCGACAAATTTCGATCACTGATCCCGATCCGACAGAGATCGCTGACTACCCCGTGAGGCACCAACAAAAGCTGGTCAAATCGGCAGCAGGTGGTAAAGGAGAGGTGGACAGCATTATGAAGGTGAGGCAGCATGACTGTCTTTGCCAAAGATGAATAACCACCGACACGATGACATTGACCCAATTCAAATCAGGAGACTTTACCTTTTCGATAAATGACCTATTCCTTTACAATTCGTATCATGACGCGACAGATAGTCCGAACGATCAAACCCCTCGAAGCACTTCGGACACTTATACCTTCCAAGTTTAAGGTGCTGTGTCTGCACATGCCTTTTTAATCCCGGCTTCCCGTAGAAAGGTGCCTTATATTTGCAATCCTTCCAATGGCATCGGACGTCAGGCTGCTGTCTGATTTGTTGCCAAAATCAGTCTCGGAAGCACCACAAATTTCTCGATCTCGAGTGGCATACCTTGTTCTGGCTCTTCTCGCATTGCCATTGCCAGTCAAGGGCAAGCCGAAGTCAAAGCCTGCGTTTCCCACGGTCGGTGCAGACATACTGCTATTGTATTGGGCTTCCTGGGTGTGCAAAACATTAAGAGGATGCTGGAGGGGTCCCAAGTTCGCATAACGGCTTGTTGTGTGCTGGACGGAAGCTGGGTTTGCTACTTGCATTGCCGGCTGGTGAAAGCTAGGCCCTGGCTGGAAACCCGACGCTGTCGGAAAGCTAGGCCCTGTCTGCAAGCTAAGCCCTGTCTGAAGGCTCGTTTTTGGCTGGTACCATGGCTCCGCCTGGTAGTTATATGCGGCCTGCCTACTAGACACCGGCTGGTAGGGGGGTGTTGGGTAGACGCTGGAAGCTGGGTGGATGCTGAGTGCTGGATGCAAACAGGATGCTGGCT
The DNA here is from genome assembly GCF_013340325.1 of Aspergillus tubingensis. NCBI lineage: Eukaryota > Fungi > Ascomycota > Eurotiomycetes > Eurotiales > Aspergillaceae > Aspergillus > Aspergillus tubingensis. The sequence continues at coordinate 466,120 of NW_023336279.1, read as the reverse complement.
GGTAGCTGGGCCCTGACTGAAAGTTTGGGGTTGACTGGTACCAAGGCTCTGGCTGGTAGCTAGATGCGGACTGGCTACTAGATACTGGCTGGTAGGTAGCTGGTCGGTAGACGCTGGATTCTGGCTGCAAGCTGGGCGCTGAGTGGAAGGAAGACACACTAGCACCATTCGGATACATCGGTATGTCACCATAACACCAACTCGATGAAGCAGCGATGAGGGGCGCAGTGAGCCTTTCAGCGCTGAGGGCCTCATCAAAATAGTTGCCATCGGCAGAAGTGCTGAGCATGGTGTTTGCATTGGGGGTACTAGCCCAAGGAAAGGGAAATTGGTCCATGACGCGCGGGTCACGGCTTCGGAACCTTCTCTGGTTTTTGCGATCAGTGTACTGGAGACCTCAAAGCGAGAGCTTTAGATCGGAAAGAGTGGAAGTTAGTAACTTTCACGAAGTTGGAAGCAACAGAGGGCAGATATCAGCTCCTCACGTTCTTGCTCTGACCGAAGCTGAGGTTTCTTCGGCCAGTGTGGGTGGAAAAGGTACCCCCTCCCACTCCAGGCCTCTCTTCCACCTCCGCAGTAGCCAATCATTGCTCGGGGCTCAGTAGTGGGAGTTGTGTACGTTGATGCGGGCTGTCTCAAGTCGAAGGAAAGGTGGGTGGTGTAACCTGAACGGCCTATGAAGTGGCACCCTAGCCCTCTCAGTAGCCAGGGCACCGAAGGAAGCTGCATCTGAGGCTCACGGGTCCACGCAACTTTCATGGCCGAAGAAGCACCGCCACGGTTCAGAAATGATACCCAACTACCAGCGGCTGCAGTGATGGATGGGAAGAGGAGTGTTCAAGGTTTGACACTGTGGCCGATATGGTTCGGCGTATCTTTGTGTACGGAGATATCAGAAAGCAAGTTAATCTAAAACCCATTTCTTCGGATCTTTTGGACCATCTAATTTGTTTGGATTGGCACTTGGTCATTTGGCTGCGATTTAATGTATCTAGTTTCCATCATAGCATGGTCAGCTAAATCGAGTGCTTTCATAAGGCACCCACCCCATCTTCTGGGGATACGAAGGCTAAATACAAATTCGGTCTAGTTCAGGGTCCTGGGCACTTTTGACGGTGAACGGCGGTCCCCCCCAAGGCACAATATGTCTCATGCATCGGCTCCGACGTGGCGTAGCTCATCCCGTCTTATGGAGCCATGGCCATGACGCAACGGACATAGCGGGCTAGACCATGCAACGGTTCCAACACCTACTGGTTAGAAAATTGCATTTCTGGAGTCTTCTCGTCGTTCAAAATTCATGCTAGAGGCTTACCTATTCCTTCGAAGCCTTGGCTGCACGTTAGTCCGTTGGTCGACCCTGAACTCCAGCCCCAATTAGTTGCTTAATGACCCCGCATCGATGGGGACCGCCGTGCGGAGCTAAGATGTCCCTGAGTCCATTTGCCCTTCGTCGGGACTTTTCAAGCCACCCAGCAACATGGGCAGACCAATTAGATTTCTATCCGATATGTCGTGCCGTGCCAATGACCTGTTCCAGCAGGCGGAAGTGTAACTGAAGTTTATTTCGAGATATTTGACTGAGCGGGTTGGATGCCCTTGCACTAGTTTTTCTGGGTATAAGATCTACAGATATACATCCGTAGTTTGTGACGATATAATAACATTGTTTACACTGGTTGGTCTATCCCTGACATCAGTGCAAGGCACCGGTAGTACCTGTCAATCTGCGATAACCACATCTCATGGGTAGCTAACCGGTACTAACCGCTTTTCAGCATGATCTGAGGAGAAATAACTCTTAGAAACACATAATCCCCATTAAGGAAAAAGACGAAATAATGGACAAGAAGAACAGAAAATGACAAGAAACTGTAAACTCTTTGTCATCATACACGTGACATGTGTCCCAGCTAATGAATCGTCCTCGAGACCGTTCTATTGTATGATTGGGTGATTGGCCTCCCGCAGTTCCTGTATTGTTAGCCGAAGTATCATTCTATCCACGGACTGAAAACACAGTAGACCAGGTCAGAATTATTGGAAAGTAAAAGTATGCAAGGTGAAGAATAGGTGGTAGCTGTCTTGTCCGAGCCACAAAGATCACAGTTATGAGGCTGTGGCTACAAGCCTATGCAGTGCTGGTCATGTGCCCAAGAGCGTCCAAGTCACGGAAAAAAGATTTCTCCTATCTCAACCCCGCCAGCCTCTCTCTTTCCCATTCCCAACTGTCAATGAGTTGCCTTCGCAGCCAGAGACCTCTAGCTACAAATGCGCTCATGTTTGATTCCAGAATATATGTCCTTATATTTTGAATGTGCCAACTAATCGTCGGCATCTCTAAAATGACAGCAATTATGTGATGAAGACAACTCTATAACAACCCCACCCCATAATGAAAGACGTGCACGCATCGAAAGAACCAGATACAAAGAAACCCGAAACCAGTATTGAGATGGGTAATACAATCCCGCATGACGTATGAGACTATTATGGCCACAGATTGCGCTCAATAAAACCACAGCCAAGAGGATGAATAAAAAATCAGATGCAAGTAGGAACTAAAACGTGCGTCGGAGGCCCGCAAAACGGAAGAGCTGCAGTGCACTCTATCATGCAATGAACAACGCCGCCTGTGGTATACAACACCAGGGTATTCCCGCAAATAATTTTAGACAAAGTTCGCAAAAAGTAAGGAAAAGGATAAGAAAACACATCACGAAAAAAAAATATACTCTAACGTCCCACCCCCAAATGTCATGGAAGGCCAGCCACTGACAGCAAGGAAAATCGAGCCTTTAGTGACGCCTCGTTGCCAGATTCGGACAGTGATGAGCCCTCCGCCAATGTTCAAGCATGTTATCGTTGCGGTTGAACCGCTGCCGACACTCTGGACACTGGTAGGCTTGAGGGTTTTCATGAATGGTTCGCCTATGTCTCGCCAGGTCTCCTGGCCGTCGGAAAGGCTGGGTATATGTGCAACCCGGCCACGTACAATATGAACCAATTTGTCTAGAGGTTTGTCGGCTCTGTCATGAGGCGATCTCGAGACTTATAACATACCTTGGCTCAGAAATATCCCCCTGCATCTGCAGCATCGATCCCGGGCCCGGGTTTGGTAATCCCACCCCCACACTCGCATGATCCACGTTACCGAAAGACCCGAAATATGATTCCGGTGCTAGGTTGGTGGGAAATTGATAAATGTCTGTATTGGGGTGGTTATGAGTGTTGCTCTGCATGCTACCTGGAATTGTTGCTGGCATCGGCGGCGCCAAGTACATTGCTGGTCCATCGCTGGGCCAGAAGATCTGATGGTCTGTGTGGACTTGGACATCCCCATGGTTGCTATTTGGAGCTGTGGTATTGAAGAAGATTGTAGGTGCCGTCAAATAAGAGGGATTATGGCCCTGGTGACCCATATTGAGGTCAGCGTCGTCGGTCAATAGCGGTGCTCTGAGAGGATGGGTTGTTGAAGGAGCGAACGATGAGCCTCGACTCGCCCTTGAAAAGGGACTGTTGTTAGGAGCCTCAGGCATATTAAAGACTCTGGATATAGACCAGTCGCTACTTGGTAGACAAGTGTGATGCGATTGAGACTCGGAAATCCCTGGGTTTAAGTACTATGCGTATCGCGCCAGCACCATGCGTTCATTTCAGTTATCTAATCAATGCTGCCTTTTGATACGTCATCTTCGCTGGTCAGCCAGTTAGTTTTTTCCATTCTCTTATGGAAATCTGCCAGGGATTGGAGTCCTTTGGTGACTGCTATCCCACCACAACTACAGAAGTTGATGTGTTGATTTGAAGGCCTGTTGAAATCCAGAACTAACCACAAATCGTGTGCAGCCAGGGCGAAGCCTGCCATTACGCCTTGGGCTCAGCCCATCGCGCCTGAGCGGTGAAGAGGTAAATCTATTGAGCTGTTCTTCGTTCTTCATCTCTTGTTGCTGGTGTATTCATTTTCTTCGTCATGCCGTTAGGTGCCCGGGGCCAATCACGAGGATGAGCAATCCCGCGGTATTGACCCACTGAGATACTGTAAGATTCCGAGGGACTATCAGAGTGGGAATAGGGTCCTGTATAGCTAGATTTCGCAGCCCGAGGCACGCTCCGGCCGCAGGCGCCCTGCAAGAGCGCCCTGGCAGCGCTGAATTAGGGTAATCCAAACTACTACTACTCCTCCTACTCCTCCTACTACTCCTACTACTACTATTGACCCCCTGGCACTTGCCTGGGCGTCTTCTATAGTAGTCGTAGTAAGTAGCCTGTTGCCCAGATCCAACATTATCCGCATACAGTAGATTCAAAGCAGGGCCTCAGCAGCATCTTCCATTTGAAACGGTATAGAAAAAAATAAAATCGAAAAACTAAAAATCGAAAAAATAAAAATCGAAAAAATAAAGTTGGAAAAATAAAATTGAAAAAAATAAAAAAAAAAAAAAATGGAAAAAACAAAAATGGAAATAAAAATGGAAAAAAATAAAGATAGGGAAAATAAGAATAGGAAAAAAAAATTAAATAAAAAATTAAATAAAAAATAAAATAAAAAAAAATAAAGACAAAATGGAAACAGGGAAGATGGGAAAAAAGGAAAGGACGACAATGGAAATAAAAGTGAGACTGTGAGAATGATTATTGTACGCAGTTTGTACCTGCGCTCTCACCGCTCGTTAGGTACCCAGGTTTAAATCTCCATAAGCCGATTGATCTACTCTGTGCCATTGATGGAGGGGCTAGCTAACGCCCCGGCACCCGAACCACTTGTCAGGAGTCCCGCCATGGTAGGCCCACCGTTTGATTCAGTGGGAACACTCCTGCATGCCACACCCCGGGACCTCGTTCTCGTCCTTTTGCCTTATACTCGACACCCGCCGGTCAATACCACCCTCTTTAACACCTATGACTCGCTCTTTGGGGCGCGACACTACGTGTACAGCTGGATTGGGAGATAAATATTGGCCGATAGGAGGCCCACTATCATGCACGTACCAGGATCATCTTCCTCACGCACGACGACGAGTGGTCTGGAAATTGACAGTTGAAATCCGTATTAGGAAAAAACAACAACTATCCGGATTACCTGCATGTCAAATCCAACACGTCGCGCCAGATTGGAGTGCGGTGTTGGACCGTAGCCCTTCTCCCACCACCCGACACAGACCTAGACTAGCTACTAAGCAGATCGATTTTATTCCCTGCATTTTCCGATCAGAACTATGGTTGGCTGATTGTTCTGAAATCGGGATGAATTGAAGATGGCCTAGATGTTTTACCTCTTCAACGGCCCAGCGATGTTTCTCATTATGCAGAGTATGTCGCGGAGAAGATATCTTCACCTTTACTTGGCGTCCGGTTTGCCGGGGCGCATGAAGGTGGAAGCAAGACTCAGAGTGATCTCAATAATGTTTTTCTTCCCTAGAGGGTTTTTTTTTTTTTTTTTTTTCTTCCACTTTTATCTTTCTCTCTTTTACTCTTTTCCTCTTTTTCTCTTTTTCTCTTTCTCTCTTTCTTTCTTTTATTCTTTTTCACTTTTCCTTTTTCTTTAACTCTTTCTTCCTTTTTCTCTTTTTCTCTTTTTCTCTTTTTCTCTTTTTCTCTTTTTCTCTTTTTCTCTTTTTCTCTTTTTCTCTTTTTCTCTTTTTCTCTTTTTCTCTTTTTCTCTTTTTCTCTTTTTCTCTTTTTCTTTTTTTCTTTTTTTTTTCTTTCTTCTTTTTTGGTCACACCAACAGTCAAAACTTATGTCTCCATTATGTGCTAAGTCCTAACAATACCCACATCCCCAGATGGCGACCTTATATGCAAGGCACCGATCGCTGGTGACAGCTAGCGCAGTACTAGGAACGGTGCTCCTTATTATGTATACATGATCTAAAATGCTCTAGTCCCGAAATGTAATTAAGACAAAAATAAAAAAAAATAGGGAACTGGGAAAGGAAAAAAAAAAAAAAAAAAAAAAACATAAAGAATCCCGAAAGGAAAGAAAGACATCAGGTACGAGCCAATCCTTCAGCTTCACGCACGATACATTCCCGAAGGCCACTCCACCCAATGCCGACTGCGCATATGGGCTGTCCTATTGTACGCTTGGTTGAATCGCCGATGGCAAAGTTCGCAAGGGTAAGACCGAGGAGCGATATGGATGTTCTTGACACGTCGGAACAACTCTTCTTTCCGGCTAAAGGCTCGTACATGCGTACAGCCTTCCCATTTGCAGAGAAGTGGTGCATCTCGGGGTCTGTATCGCATCTCTCATCATTAGAATTGGATCATTGTAGAAAAGTATCAACTACTATGTTAAGTACTTGAGTCTCCGTACTTACGTCATACTCGGAGGTTGTTGCCTGAGACCTCTGTCTGTGCCATGGGCCAGCGCGGGTTGGCCCGCAGCAGCTTCCGGCAAGGGAGCCATGGGTTGGTGGTTCACAAAGAAATGTTCTGGAAACTCCACTTGTGGCTGGTACGCATCCAACCGAAGAGCAAGCTGACTGGGGTCGAAGTTGTTAATGGCAGGGGGCGGGGCCATAGCGGTCGGATAGCCAGGGAGATTTTGGTTGACTGGGTCGATGTTGAATGGGAATGCCGCTGTTGGGTCTACTACTTGTACTGAGCTGAAGTACGCATTGTTACCTGGTTGTTGACCAAGGCTTGTTGCAGGTTGAATTTGATGTGTGGCTGGTACGGTAGTAGCAGTATGGCTGACATAACCAGCATTCCCGCTGGGACTCGAATTGCCGACCGGGACGTTCTGCATTTGGAAGGATGTTGTCGTTGATTAAGTAGAGTAAACCCCGAAATGAACAAGGGTTGTAGAAAAGAATCTCTAAAAGCTTGATGGAAGTAAAAGACGGAAGTTAAAGATAGCTGGGGAATACTTTAACAAGACTGTCGTGGGAATAGAAACTCTACTATCTGCTTAGCAGTGCAAGATGTTAGCAGGGGAAATTCAGAGGATCTATATACTCTGTTCCAGTTTCTAACGGATGGATTCGACTGACAACCGACTGAAAAACCCCCAAGCCACCGAAGCCAGAATCTGATGGCGGACTCGAAAACCTACGAAACCGAGTGTCCGGCTCCACACCTTCCCGATCTTGATTGGGTAGCGCCCGCTACGAACAATTCATGCCATTAAGTTGGAATTCACAGCTTTGGAATTCACAGCTTTGGAATTCACAGGTACGGAAAGACACTGAACATCTGAAAAAAACAACTCAATTAACTATAATAACGTGTCGCAACTAATTCACCAGTCAAGCAACTTTCTCGGACCAAGTAAGTGACGATGCTGACTCTAAATTCATAATAGTACTCTTAGGAATCTAAATGCTTTTTACGATTCATTGTCACCCCAATGATAGAGGGAAATTATGTTGTTATAGAATCAACTTGAAGATATCTACTGCCTATACGGGAAATATCACGACCAAGACAAGAACCGATTCCTCGGACGTGACGGGCAAGTTTAGGTGCAGGTGCAGGTATCGGGTGTGGCGAAGGCACCCATCCACTCACCAAAACCTTTCGTAGTAAGCTGCCCTGCAAATCACAACGGCAAGCTGTTTGAATCAGCAGCAAATAGAGCGCGAGGCTTGGGGCGCGGGATTGGGGGGGGGAGGATTGGGGGGAGGATTGGGGGGGAATTGGGGGAAATTCACCTGCAGGCTTAAGCCCGAGTGGGCGCTTCTTTGTTGGTGCTGCGAATATGAGAGGACGGTTGTGCAGGGTAGGCAATCCTTTTGAGCAAAAGGAGCCTACCGTTCGCTAGTGAGAGTTTCCCCGATTGTCGATACTCTTACTGGTAAGGGCTGAAATACGTATGATCTGGCGGGACCTGGGACAACATACATTCTCTCCGGTGTACCTGAGAGCATAAATACTGGGAACCATGGGTCCGCAGATGAGCGGGTAATCAAGGTATTGCTCGCCTTTGTTGATGATTCGCTTTCCTGGATCGTTTCTTACAGGTTGTGTGGGTGTAAGTCTAGAACCAGCTCCATTGACAGTGGAAAGATGATAATAATTGTGACCTTCCGCTTTTACACTGCCGATTGACAAAATTAAATATATTCTACTCGTGGGCCCTGCGGCTACCCAAGAGATTCTTTCCAATTACCTCGCATCGTTCTTAAACAAGACCATGCTTCCACGTCCCATGACTGATACGCGGTTTGATACTCTTCGTGCTACTTGGGCTCTGTTTATGATCATAGTAGTGTACATTTGATTATCTCTATTCTTACTGTGGATGGGAGTTGCAGTGGTAGGCAGCACAATTTCCGCTGCGCTTCAGCCGTTCCTGCCTCAGGCTAGATATCTTTATGCTATGTATACCTTATGTAATCCTAATCCATAGTTATGAAGACCATGGGTACGAGTAGGCGACTAAACGTTTACGGTATGGTGGGAGTTTTGGTGATTTCTGGCCTTGGTGAGGCCCATACAGCAAGCACTATCGTATTATGGGATTGTCACAACATCAACAAGTTGGGGAGTCTCGTTCGTGTACTGTGGCTGGCCATCTGCGGTGCAGCAGACATACACAACCGATCTATTACTATCTAATTGTGGCTATAGGGACACCGTCTGGTGTCAGGAACCTAGAGGACAGCGAAAATTGAACATTCTCTGTAACAAAATTTCATTTGACATATTTATCGAGGTACACACTGATACTGGATAACTTGAGTATCTGCTTGCAGCCCACAGGAGACATGACGATTGTGCTGAGGGTGGAAATGTGAGCTACACCTATAGGGCTAACGATTGATGTGAGAAATGAGATAAACTCACCAACAATTGCTACCCCAGCCAGTCGTCAGCTGCATGCTGCACACCTGGAGCCAGCATTATCGCATGCTTCTATGCAAGCATGGTGCTATTCTGTGGGTCCAAGTCTGTGCGGGTGATCAGATGTGGCGGTGCAGAGTGAAGCACAAATTAAAATTCTAGTCCGGTGCGGGATGGGAAAATACTAGATGTGATCCCCACATACTCCACCAAGTCAATCTTACACCCCAACTTGGGGAGGTCCTGTTCTGGAAAGGAACACCAGCCCCTTGTAGCATTGCTTGGTTTCTTCCAGTTGCAGACCCTTCCAACATTCATGCTTGACATATTCTGCTGATTACGCTGTTTTCCAATGATTGCTTTTTTTCGTCTCCTATACCTGTGGTGACAAAGTCTGCGAAATGTTGCTCATAAAAGGAAGAAACGAAATAGGCCGCCTTCATTTCCATTTTACCCCACACCCAAAACTTCCTTTGGCTTTCTTCTCAATGAGAATAATACAACATATCATGCAAGATCCACACATGATCGCTGGGGATTCCTGGCATGATGATGTCCTTCTTACATCCCTCCAACAGAGGACCCAGTCATGTTCGGCTTCCCAACATCTGAGTGATGCGATACCATCGAAAATAGCCCGCCCCCAAAAGTAGGTTAGTTTGGGGAAGAACTTTTTCTCAAGATGAATACTCCATCCTCTCGTCCATTGAGCTGGAAGCAATAAGGGATACCGGTCGTCGGAGCAAAGCTCTCCAGATGAAATCAGGACAGAACCATTGTCACAGCCGTGGTTCTGCATCCCCATCTCCAATTCAACAAGATATATGTAATTCCATGGATCTTGATATAGCAGCACGCAGGTGTAATCCACTTGGCGAGGGTGATTCCAAGAGCTCTGCTTGAATGCAGCCACCAGGCAACAAGCCTGTATGGGGGCTATGATTTCACCCACCCAGCATATTCTCTGTTGACCTTGGAACTTGAGTCCATGTCTCCAGTTGGTTCAAATGATATCTTTTATATACAAATGCTAATCACGCGTCATCTTGAGCCCCTGTTTTGAATTTGTGAACTGTCCGCACATGTCTCTTCGGTTCCTGCTTCCGGCTGAAATGTTTAGAGAGTACAGCCCTGCCAATGACATCGAGATCGGCTGTATAGTAGGTTATTAATCAGTCTCAGAAGCATCATAACTTCGTTAATCTCTAGTACTATCTCATGGTCGGGACATGTTCGCATTGCATTGGATATAAAGACATTTGTGTGCTGAAGTCAAAGCCTGGGTATATTGTTCCAACGACCGGCTGGGATATTGAGCTTGCTGAGTACATCAAAGCCTGTGGCTTATTGTTCCCATTATCTCGACTCGGTAGATTATGAGAAGATCACCTGCTGCGGGGACATCATGGTCAATAGCTTAAAGAATCCTACATGAATACCCGGTAATGTTCTCTGTGCCTTTCCTCTCCAGTCAGTGTGGGTCGATGATCAGATCCCCACACTCCCGTGCAAGGTTCCGCAACAGCCATTCCACAAGCGCACATCTAGCTTCAACTCTGCCCACTCCTGTACTGTAGACATTATGGGACCACGCTAACGGAGGATTCAATATGCTGCTTCCAGGCAACGAACCACCAGCAACCTCATTTCAAACTCCAGGCATCACAAAGCCTTGGAAACAGGAAATGGGTATCTACCACGCTATAGCCTAAGCGCATTCTGCTTTTGATCTGCCGAACAATATATTCTGACAACTGTTCTATATAGTTCGAGAAATTGTCTGTTCGCATGTGCGGAGATGTTCTTAGTGCAGGTTTGCAAGAGGTCACTTGCTATATAGCTTCATCCTTTATTTACTGAAGATAGTCGAGAAGCTTGTGAAATGAAAGCGATGTTCATCGGTATCCTTCGATGAAAACTTCAAACGCAACCCAATGCATGTATGCGCAGAACAACCACAGTGATTTTTCATCGAGGTTATAATCCGGCAACATTCCTTCCTCTCTTCGTCTTTTTTTTCGAAGAAGATTTATTAAATCTCGACAAAACGATTCAAAAGAGAGCCCATTGCATGAAAGTTTCCTGTGTCGAGATTGTGAAAAATAATCTTTGTGTTGCATATCTCTCAGAGTCGTCGTAGGTCTCTTGCTCGTTGTACCATTATGATGACTTCTGTCTCAAGAAAGCTTTTACAGTCCCTTTTTAAGCCATTCTCATGAGTCCTTGGAGATTCCGTGTAGTTTTGTGGCGTATGAGTGCGTTGGGTCCATGACATCGAGTTCTTCCATAAAGCCCTTCTCATTGTCATTGACTGCAAACCCTCAGTGTTGTTCTTTGCGCACTTCTTGGGAGATTATCGCGACTATTTCAGCATCTGCTTGGGTATGTTCGGAACCGGCCATGGAGCGTTGTTAAGGCATCTTTTCTTGCTGAGTGACCATATCAGAAGCTTCGATCATCATTACATCCTGGTCTTGGACATTCAGGTGTTCGCTGTCTTATATACTTTCTTTGGTCTTGATCCCCATCCTCATCTGTGAATGTAAGCACACAAGCTGGTAGCAATACAGCGGACATGGTACTGCTTATAAACGTTTTAGGGGTTCAACTAAGGTGAGGTGTAATCCGCGATCAGGACGGAATGGCCCTGGCTAGTTTCTCCAAGCTCCGTCGTCACATAGCTTGTCCGATGGAACTTGCCAGTTTTTGGGTAGCCCAAAGGGGAGCGATATGGAAGATCGCGGGAGTGAGGAATTGAATCATTGTGACACTTTTCTTTTCTATCTTCTAGTAAATTCCTAATCTCCTCGTTTTGCCGCTTATTGACTAACCACATGAATACTACATGTTTAACCATATTATGAAACCTATGGTTCATACTACACATTATTTTTAACTTGAAAGCCAATGTGCGCTCATCGTCATTGTTGTACTGTCCCACTGCTCACTATCTTTGACTACTCCCTTACTTTCAACAATCTCTGACCACTCCTCCCTAAGTCTTCCCAGCATCATTAATAACCGACTCCGCAATCTTCACAGCCATCGCATAAAACACTGTCATAACATGCGACGACAACTGCGTCGGTGGAATCGATCCATCCACCACCCTCAGCCCCTTCACATCATACACCTTAGCCTCCGAATCAACCACACCACCAAGGTCCCTCTTCATCATAGAGCACGTACCCACCCCATGATAATTAGCACGATAGTTCTGCTTTACATAATCGGCCCATTGACTCAAATTCGCCCCCTGTGGCACATACCTCCCCGGAACCTGCTCCTTGTCCACATACTGTTTCATGTCATGCGTGTTGGTCAATTGCCGTGCCAGCCGCGTCGCAGCAGCTTGGCCGTACAAGTCTAGGATGTTCTCGAAGTAGCGTGGGTTGTATTCGAAGCTGCGGAGGTAGGGGTCATTGTCTAGGATCTTGACGTACCCCCGGGTGAATGGGATGAGGTTCCACAGGTCGAAGTGGGTGCTGTTGTCGGTATCGAGGAATAGCTCCGCGTAGGATACTTTGTCGGTTAGGAGCCAGTCTCGGTAGTTCTTGTACTGTTTTAGGAGGTTGGCCTTGTCAGGGAATCCGTGGCCCTTGACTGCGTGTTCGGCCCATTTGTCGAGCTCTTTGTCGTCATTAAGGATCTTTTTCATCTGTTCAGCTTCGTCGCCGAAGATCTCTGCAAAGGTGGCAAAGTAGGCTGCTTGACCCTGGCCGTTACCTGATTCCTTCGGCTTCGTAACTACCGAAGTAGTTGTTTGATCTTGCAGGTTATATCCCACCGGAAGGTCAAGCTTCTGTTCGATTCCCGCCGCATCAAGCCAGGCTTTGGGGCCAATCCCCGACCACTGCAGGATAAGGGGAGAGATCGTAGATCCAGCAGCCAGAAGGACTTCATTTCTAGCCCAAGCATCCCACTTCCACTCCGGCTTCTTATGCACCCCGAACTCCACACCCTTCGCCTGCCACTTTGCCCCCATCTTCAAAGCCGCACCATTATCCAAATGCACCTTCCCAACCAGCTCCCCCGTCAAAACAGTAATATACTTTCTCAACTCCTGATCATCCAAGATGGGCTTCAACCACGACCTCGCAGCATCCGTCCGGACCTGCTCATTAGTGAGCGTATTCAAGAACATCGACACCCCAGTAGGATCCCCACAGCACAGATCCTTCTGATTCACCACTCCACTATACGTTTTCTTCACCGTGCTCATCAACGCCCCAATCAACGGCGACCACCCATACCCCCGATCCCTCGCCCCTACTTTAACCCTCCCCTTATCCGGCTCCTTATTATGACACTCAGCATCAAAGCGATGCAACGACCCAGTCGTAAGTTTATCCGTCTTCGGATCTCTCGGCACCTCAATCTCATCCATCTTCCCCTTCAGCGCTTCCCAACTCCACCCGGTATTCCCAAAGACCTTTTCCCACGAATCAAGCTGTGACTTGTGCGGTCTCGTCCACGATCCGCCATTAATTAGTGTTGACCCTCCGAGCCCATTGCCTGACCGAACGAGTCTGATATCCTTATCTAGACCGGTTTCCCCGTCATTGCCGACAAGCTGCGGGCTAGTCTCATAGGCATGGTCGACGCTGCTGCCGAATACTTGACCGTAGGTATTGAGATCGTCGATCTTAGGTCCGTATTCCCAGGCGTAAAACCCGCTTTCGATTACTAGGACGGTGTATTTCTTCTCCGAGACTAGTTTCGCGGCGAGGGTTAGGCCGGTGAGTCCCCCGCCGGCGATTATGTAGTCGAAGGTTTGGTTGTCGATTATGCGGGGGTCGTCGGTTATGCCGTGGGGGATGGTGTCGATCTTTAGTTGGCTATTGGGGTCGTCATGGAGGTGGTCTTTGGGGGTGGAGGAGAGTGATTCATATGGCTGCAGAGGGGCTTGGAAGTGCTCTGCCAGGACATTGGAGAGAAGTAAAGCTGGAGCAAAGAAGAGCAGCTGCATGTTGGTGATCAAGGCAGCCCACGGGGTTAATTTTGCATTAGGGAGGCTAACGATTTGGCCGTCATTTGGTTGAAACAGGATTAAGGTGGACGATATATGTTCGAATCTAGCCACATAAAGGCAGAGTATTCCAGACCTTCACTCCTGCCATGATTAAGTGGCTTATCGATGGTCAAGTCGAGCGGTGGCATGTTCATAGCTGATGGCCAAACCTTATATCACATGTTCATGTCGTCAGGTATAGCAAAGCTTATAAAAAATACCGATGGGTATAGAGTCCAGTTTAATTGGAGTTGATTAGAACCGGTCTCGAATATCACTCATAGCAAGCATAGAAAGACTTGGCAGTGTGTGTGATTGTCGGGGTAATAAAAAAGCAAAAAAGAAAGCCCAACGCGGGGCTCGAACCCGCAGCCTTGAGATTAAGAGTCTCACGCTCTACCGATTGAGCTAGCCGGGCTAGTTCGGTGAAAGCAGATGCACAAAATTGTTTTATGAACGCTTGAGATAGTTGGGACAGGTTTTTACTTCATTCGACTCGGAGTCATGATAGTAGGCGTGTGAAGAGAAATTGATTCATGGACGGGTAAGAAATAGCTGCAGGTGTGTAAATTGAATTCTACCGATTCGGGTCCGAAGTCATTCCTCATTTAACCTAATCTATTTGATTGTCACTATTGAATTATTCTCAAGAGTTAGGTTACCCGGCTGTTCACATGTAGCTAGCAATATTGCCTTTGGTGGTGGATGTCGAGCCGGGCCTGGATTGCATTGGAACCCGTTTGTTCCAACTTTCCGGGGAATTGCTCGCTCGCCAAATCAATGTCCGATAAACATCATAACATTAGTGCGACTCATCCTTAACAAATTGCAGCCACTGCATCAATTGGTTTCTCGGCGTGGACTCACGTTACTTTCGTGACTTCATATCTGACATACCAATGACCCCGACTACCAACTCTATTTCCCTTCGGCCGAAACACAACACAACCACCTTATACATCAAGGTCTAGATTCAATCCCATTGTCAATCAGGTCCATATGTATAAACCATTGATCGGAGTCTCTAGCTTGTTTCTCCAAGGCCAGTTCATACGCCTTTGACCGATTACTCTGTTAGCAACTGTATACCAAAGTCAAAGACTTTTCCAGTAGTAATAGGACCCTCATTACCGAAATATATATACCCTACTATTTCATTGGCCCTGCTAGCTACTAATGCAACCATGCATCTTACCATCCAATCAGTCCCTGTGCGACACGCACTTGCATCAGGCAGGTGTGCCAATTCACCTTTCGGCCCGACATGTGTGCCCTACCTATGGTATATAACTATCCCCAACGCTCTGATACAGCAAGTCTGGCATGACATTGTCCGAAAACATATTCTTACACCCATGCTTCTCATACGTGAGTTACTGGCCTGCGATGCGATTGACACGATGGTTGTCGACTGGTTATGTATATTTATACCATCCATGATACCACTTCAACGGATGAAAGACGATTTCTCTCCAGAAGCTTGAGCGATTATGAATTCAACATGAGAGGTGATATTTAGCTAAATGACTATTAACCTAGCAACCCCCCCAGCCCCACCATCCAGGAGGCATTCCGTCTACTCCACCAAAACCGCCAACTTCTTCCACCACGTATCCCTAACTCTTTCCGGCTTCTCCGCCTCCATAATCTCCCTCAACCCAGTATGCAAATCGACCTCCTCACTCCTCCACGCCCACGGATCACTCCAGTAGACGATTCGATGAACAGCATACAGCACCACGAACGCGGGGATACCGATATATGCCGTGAAGAAGTTACTCGCGGACCACTCGGACGGGAAGAAGCAGGTGAATCCATTGATCAGAGCGAGGAAGGTCGAGCCTGCCAGACCGACGTACATGCCCCATGGCTGCATGCGCGATGAATAGGGTTTCTCGACGCCCTGCACTTTAACGGCTTTGTTGAAGCGAAAGTACACGACACTGCAGCAGAACCAGGAGATGAAGCCGGAGGTGTTGGTGAAGTTGATGAGCCAGTTGAAGACGGTGTAACTGCCGCTGCCGACGGCCATGTATGCGAGGAGGGAGAAGAGGGAGGAGATGGCGACGGCGAAGTACGGTACGCCCCAGCGGTTGCAGGCTTTGAAGATGCTGGGGGCGTTGCCGGAGACGGCGAGGGAGTAGAGTGAGCGGGAGGACATGTACAGGAAAGAGTTGCCGGCGGACCAGGCGGAGGTGAGGATCGCGGCGTTGACGATGCTGGGGAGGACGGGGATGCCTGCGTTGGAGATCGCCACGACGAAGGGGGAGGAGGACGCGTCGGTGCCGGAGCCGGCGGTTAGTTGTTTCGCGTTGGAGGAGCAGATGACTCCGATGGCGAGGGCGGCCAGGACGTAGAAGATGACTAGTCGGTAGATGTATCGACGGGCGGCTTTGGGGACGTTGCGACGAGGGGATTCCATTTCTCCGCCACTGATGACGACTAATTCGGGCGCGAAGATGAATGCGATGGCTGATTTGACGATGCACTGCAGAAGGCCGACGAAGCGACCGGCATCACCGGAGACAAGGTAGGTGTTCATGACTCCGGGGTCTTTCCAGTAATGAAACCCGAGGCGTTGGCGGTTGGGACCACCGCCCCAGAAGAGTATAAAGGACAAGAGCAGCAACCCGACCAGAGTGATGATTTTGATCCCGGAGAACCAGAACTCGGTTTCGCCATATACGCCCACCGGCAGGCAGTTGAGAAGGACGATAACAACGAGCATTATGGTAATCCAGACGGCCAGATTGACGTTCGGATGCCAGTAATCGATGACCATGGAGGCTGCGACAACCTCGTACGGCACCAATATTCCCAGCGAGTACCAATACAAGTATCCCATTGCGAACCCCATACTGCGCGAGACGTAGCGAAAGCCATGATAGCTCATTGTTCCACCATGAACGGGCATGTAGGCGCCGATTTCCGCGATTCCCGTGACGAGGGAGAAGACAAGGACCGAAATGAAGATGTAACCGAGCAAGAGGGAAAGAGGACCACCGATATGTAGAGCCTGACCAGATCCGACGAAGAGACCGGTGCCGATCGTGCCTCCCAGGGCCATGAGCTGCACATGGCGGTTTTTGAGGCCACGCTGAGTGACCTTGTATCGTTCATCGAGCAGGTCGCGTGCGATCATCTCATGCAAAGCACCCGATTTCAGATCACCGGCTGCGATGCCGGACTCGGGGTCCGGATGTGATGTGGACGCCATTTCTGGTTTCTCTGATGGGGCCATGGTGTACGAGACACTGCGAAGGGGAAGGGAGATGAGGTGAGGGTGAAGTGGTGCACATCTCAAGGTGACGGAAGAGCAACGTCGTGCGACGTGCCCTGGTTATAAGTAACGGAAAAGCATAACGCTGTCCTCGTACCACTCGTGCCCTTGGCATGACATCGCTTACAGTAGGACAATCCCCGCAACCGGGACGGTCAGTGGCATTAACCAGTGAAATACATTGGATTCATGACGGTCGGGGGCATCCAGATGAATAGGGAATAGACGGGACAAGATAAGAAGATGCGGGGGAAATTAAGTTGCTGGGCGTGATTGGTGCTCGCGTGATAGTGCATCGGGCTCAAGACACGCTTATCAGCCACTCTTTCACCTCGCTTCCTGTGCCAATGCTCTCCTCAACCGGCCACCGGAAGGGATTATGCAGGATTCCTGGTGAGGTGCAGCCTTGTGGCAGCTCTTCCCCTGACTGGTTGCTGTGGCGTCCCGTGCCTCGGTTCTGTCTAGCGTGTCTCGTCCTGCCCTATCCCAGTCCAGCTGGCTATCGCTTCCTCTCGTATCGCCGAAATCCTAGCCTCGCCCAGGGTCTTGATACCCCTGAACCCTCTTTTTAAGCTCTCCCAACGCCTTCTACCGGTCCGGCCACCGGTCCGGCTGCTCGGTGGTGGTCGAGAAACTGTCATTCTATTCGGGGAGCTACCCGGTGTTGTACATATGCGCCATGCAGGTGTTGAGCCGGATCAGGCTCGCTTAGTTTGGTATGTGTTTCATATGATAAGAAATATACTGAGCCAATCTTTGCAAGTCTTCTGGCCTATGTCTGCTCACATGTCGGCCATTGACTAGCAATAGACCAGCCACTGATAATAACACCTTTACACCAAAGACGGGTGCAACATACATGCTAGCCTAGCCATGGCTTATTGCCCAAGCACGGTATCTCCTAGATAGCACTCGACCGGCTATCGCCCGGCAACTAGGAGTAATTATCACCACCCCATCCCAGGAATCGATCCCACTGCATCACGACCACGCCACGCTCCCGTCTCTCTCTCCCCAATGAATCAAGGAGCTGCATCTCCGGTGCCGTCAAGATCCTCCCCTCCTGATTCCGCTCCAACGCCGCCTGCGTCACCGCCGGAGCCAGCTCATCCGCTATAGCAGCCTCATCGCGATGGCGCGCATACCGCGTTTCGCCATCCTCGACTCGCGAGAAATACCACACTGAGCGAACGATATCGTAGCGACGCTCAAGCAAAAAGATAATCGGCCACGCGAGGATCCACACCTGTAGGATGATACAGAGATAGTACACCCAGGCATTGTTGCGTAGCTTGTTCACCCAGTGGGGGTTGTATACTATTAAGTCGCGATTCGCCATGTCAACTGTGATGCTAATGTCGCCTCTGTAGTGCAGACTGCGCAAATGGGATGTCAATGAGGAGATGAGAACAGAGCCATCGAAGCCGACGATGCCGCGGGAGAATTTGAACCTGCATAAGTCAGCATGCCGTACGTAAATAGATACTACTCGGGGAAGCGCACGATTTGACAGAAGACGGATCATCGCAGTATCGCTCACACCAGCCCATCAAACTAGGACCTCCCTCATCCTGTCGCACCAACCCGGTCGCCTCGTGATCAAGCCCCTCCTCCAGTTGCACGAACCGTGAGCGCAGTCGCTCTCCCACTCGCTGTCGGATTCGCTGTCCCAGTGGCCCTTTCCTTCGGCCCGACCACGTCTCTGACTTAAATCGTCCACCACGGTAGGTCTTTCGTGTATCATTATCCCGCACGACACTCAGCACATGCCATCCATCCTGCGTAGGGTCCAGATCCAGTCCCAGGTCGTCATCATCGCCATACTGCTGGGTTCCATGCTCGTGGCGTATTATGTATCCATAGAGATCAACCTTGAAGGCAAAGTCCACGATCGTCTCCTTGCGATCCTCCTTGCGATGGTGGTCATGGCGGGTCTCGGTATGGGAACCGCGCACGGTCAGGTACGGTCGCGGCGGGAACTCGGCTTGCTGGGTAATAAGGGCGTGCAGCGACGAGGCATCTTCGCTGAGAGATGGGGCGAGGGTGACGGTGGAAGAGTCACGGTTGCCCGAGTGGACGCTGTGGTAGGGTTGACTTTCAGGAATGGGGGCATCGGGGAGGTGAGGGAAGGAGAAGGTAGTTGGAGGAGGTGGTGGTGGTGCTGGCCGGGAGGCGGCGGGGAGATTGGGATCACTAGCCACAGTCTCTTCGTAGGATGGGGGAAGATCTTTCGGTCGGCCCATGTTGGGGGAGTATTGCTAGTGACTTTGGGGTTATGTGCTGCTATGGATTTGCAAAAGAATGAAGATAGATGAATCAATCCAGCGATATTACTGTGCAGCCTAATGATCAGCTGTTGTGAAGAGTCAGAGAGTAAGACGAGGCTGTGTTGCAGGGCAGATTCGGGCTTGGCGGCGAGGCTGTCCATTGCGGCCTGAGGTTGCTGCTTACTTTAGGGATATGCTACAATTGCAGAATATTGTAAAATATTGACATAGGTATCATGAACGTAAACTAACATAATCATTAACCTCATTTCAGTTCATCACGCAAAGATGCACTACAAATAACACTGAAAGCACATTCCGAAGGGTCATCATATAAACGCGCCTTTTCTGACCCGCCTCGCCAGATTATCTATCTTCCCATCTAAATCCGCATGTACAGACCTATTCAAAGGATAAAATCCCCCGTCAGTATCACCCGCCTCCTCCAACGGAATACGAAGCAGCTGCGTGACCCGCAAAAACTGCTCGCGAACCCACTGAAGCTGTCCAGGTCGGAGAAAAGACACCATTCCCTGACCATAGTCCTCTATGAAGAATACCACCACACGACTCAGCATACTCATAATATGCCACGGCCCTTGGGCGATAATATGGCTTCTGTGCTCGTCTTCCGACTTTTGCGCGGACTTTTGCCGGTTGGAATCTCCTAGTAAGCGATAGCTAGGAAGCCGAATTGATGGGTCGGTCAAGTCGGGGATACTCAGCCATCCGCCTTGGTTTCCAAGGTAAAAAGGTACGCTGTAGCAGACCGAGTCAATGAGCTCCTGGAGAATGTACTTATATCTGGCGAAGTCTTCATCTCCCGTTGAGGTTCCAGCATCTAGATGCGTATAACGCCCTGGTGGGTTCGTACGCAGCGAACTGAGGATGATCTTGACGAGCAAGAGGCGTTGAGCGCGCCATTCATTCCATAGTGTACCAATCTGGCATGAAATATAAACGTCGCAGATGGAATTGTAGGTTGGTATCGATGGGTCAAGGGCACTTCCATCCGTGAGTCTCACGGGCCGCAAATGTTGCGGGACCTTTTGTGCCCAAGCCAGGAGTTGCTCATCAATGCGTTTTGCCTCGGCTATCCAATTTCTGGGTATGTCTGTTGAAAACATAGAGCCCTTGTGTGCTGCATGCTGCCAGTAACTTGCATGTAACTCGGCAGCAAACGCACCAATTGCATCCAGGGCGGGACCAAAATTACCTGGTGCAATTTTCGGCTCTATGCACCCAATACGCGAATGGGCCGTGCTCTGCAGCAGCCGTTTCTGACGTATCGCCGAGGAGATTTCAATATGCAGGATATATCGCCGAATGTGTGTCATGAGGGACCCATCGGGACAATTCTGATCGGTGAATGGGAGCAGGGAGACGGCTGCGTCGTGGTGGACGCTCGTGGCTGATTTACTCCCGTATATGACAGCGAAATTCTCATAGAATTGCAGCGCCAGCACTGCTAGAATGGTTGCTGGATTTGTCCACTCATTGTGATCCTCGATTGTCTTTCGAAGAGACTTGATGGCCTGGGCATACGTTTCCCGTGATGCTCGGGAGCTATTCTCGTGTCGCCAACGCGACATGATTTCCGAAGCCGTGGCGGTCACGGCGAGTGAGAGCGCCGAGTTCTGCTTCTCAGAAGCGTATACTGGTACTAACATCTCGAAGAACCCGCGAGAAGATTTCATGTCGCGACCCATCATGGCGTAATGTCGGATGAAGAATGGTACGGAAGGGTCGGGGTCGGTTAGCGATCGCAAGCAAGGAACCAATTGCTGATTATGGGCCGCATGCCTCGAAGCAATGTCATTGCACACTTTCGAGGTTTGGTCTTTGAACCTTATCTTGACAGGCTTCGACTTGTAGCCCCCACAGCGAAGGTTGAGGCGTTGACACGAGTGACATTCAGGCTTCGCCTCGTCACATTTGACCCGTCGTGCTTTGCATGTAACGCATCCTGCAGAGGGTCCGTGATTGACCATGGTGAGAGTGGGGTGGCCCAAAGAAGCGATGGTATTGCGACAGAAGGAACAACTCTAATCGTTCATGAGTAAATGGATTAAATAGGGGTCCATCATGACAAGGCTGAACTTCGGCCCCCACTCAGTGCCTGAACACAACGCAGAATCAGGCTAGCTGTGCGGAGGCTGCAACTGCGGCTGAGATTCTGTCCAACGGGATAGGGTCTTGGCCATGTCTGTCGCAAAAAAGATACCCAGTTGGGTATAGTGTGGCACTGCTATAACTTTAAACATGCTTGAGTCTGGGGTTTCAGCTTTCCAGAGAACCAAATCTACGGGGTACAATCTGCCAAGATTATTAATAGCTGAGCCTCTGTCGGGTTCTTGATTATCTCACGCTGCTGATTAAGGTCATATCATCGCAAAACCCTAACCCATCTGGGAAATGTAGATGTCTTCTGAAACGATGCATCGCCTGCAGGAACGGAATTCTGGGGCTGTTAACAGTGTGCTCGAGCACGAAAGATGTATAAAGTCACCTTCTCAGTAACCACCAACATGCTTCGAATGCATCACATTGCAGAATTCCATACTCAGAACCTCGACTTATCCTATCCCTCCTCGACCACACCTATCAATCCATCAAAATGGTCAAACCCACCCGCCCCCCAGCCAACAACTTCGTAGCCACCGCCCGAAAGATCTACAACCCGATCGGCTTCGCCAAAGGCTACAACTTCATCCTATGGATGATATCCGCCGGCGCACTCCTGGGCTTCTCCCTCGCCCGACTCATGTACCTCAACTTCGACGGCATCTTCTGCCCAGCAGACCAAAACAAAGCCGATGCTCTGCCCGGCGAATGCTTCTACTACCAAGATACCCGCGGCCGCGTCGGCATCCTCCTCCACCTCGGCGCTATCCTCCCAGCCTGTCTCCTCGCCTTCCTCCAATTCGTTCCCGTCATCCGCCACAAAGTCATCCTCTTCCACCGCATCAACGGCTACCTGGTCATCATCGGCTCTTTCACCGGCATGGCCGGCGTGCTAATGATAGCAGAGCATAGCTTCGGCGGCGGTGTGAGCATCCAAATCGCCCTTGGCGTGGCACTCATCATCTTCCTTAGCTGTATCTGCATCGCTTATTATAATATCAAACGACTGCAGATCGAGCAGCACCGCGCGTGGATGATTCGGGCTTGGGTCTGCGTATGTCCCTTTCCTTCCCTCCCCGAATACTCCGTACTAATACCCAACAGGGCGGCTTCATCATAACCATGCGCATCATCGGCATAACCACCAACAAAGTCCTCGTGGCCCTCGCCCCAAACCAATATTTCGTATCCTACTCCTGCTCCGAGATCTCCTTTATGCTAAACGGGAACCAATCCGTCGTGCAATCTCTCCATCCGTCCTGCACGGGGACTAATCCAAACCACCACGTCCTTGTCAACGCTTTCAGCTCCAATGGAACCGGGAATGTGGACCAGGCTGCCGCTGGCCTCGACATCAGTTTCAGTGCTGCGGCGTGGCTCGCGGTCGCTATTCATGTCTTTGCGGCCGAGCTGTATCTGCATCTTACTCCGGCTGAGTCGGCGAGGTTGAGGAGGGTGTCGTATCAGAGACAGTTGGAGGCCGGGATGAGGAGGCCTGGGAATATGGGGTTGACGGCGGAGAGGGTTGGTGATGCGGAGCCGTTTTTGATGGTTAAGGGGGAGGATAAGGGGGAGGGGGGTGGGAGTGAGCATGAAAGTGAGGTGGAGCTTATGAGGGTTGGGGGGAGGTATGAGAGGGATTAGATGGGTATTGGAGGTGGTGGCGCTGGGTTACGATGGGAATGGATAAGATGGTTGTTTTTGCCCTTTCTTTGTTTTTTATTCTTGATTTGTTAGATGTATAGATGGCTTGTTTTATCAATATACCCAGTAACAAAGCAAGTCCCGGTATACTACCCGATCCTGACTAAGGTAATTAAAGCGACGATTTGCCTCTCGAATTGTACCCTATCTTAATTCGACGTTCAGTTATCACTCTTCACACCCTCCCTCAGGCGCATTCTTATGTACAGCACCCCTCATAATGTAGCAACTAGATATATCCACTTCTCCCTATCCCCTATGCGCTATCAATAGCAGCCACATGATCCGTGACCAAACACTCATAATCGCTCGTCCCATAGTAGATAGTATTCCCATCATCCGGCGACTCGCCCGTGCTCAAATCATCACCATACTGCCAGAACAGATCTGCGCTGACGCCCGTCGTGTTGAGGGCTGTCTGCTGCCACGGGCTCTCCACACTGCAGTGGTTCGAGGTGACGCCGTATTCTTCCAGTAGACAGGGCTTGCCGGCCGCTTTGCATGCCGCGCCGTGTGCGCTGATCCATCCGTTGCCCCAGTCGTCGGAGGTGCCCCCTTTAATCTTTTGTTAGTTTATCGGGGAGGTAAAGAGAGGTGGGGAGTACATACAGCTATCAGGATACAAGTGGAGGGTAGCAAAGTCAATAGTATCAATACCGAGGTTCATGGTGAAGTTGAGACCCTCGGCGAATTGGTACGGATAGCTTCCGTCCGAGTCGGTGTTGAGGCCGAAGCCCTCTACTTTTCATTAGCACCCACTTTATCTTAGTTTCGAAGGTTTTGGGGCACTCACCATCACCAATACAAACCATATGATCCGCGTCCAGCCCCTTAATAAACTTACTCGTCTTCTCGATCCAATCGTACAACACGGTAGTATCACAACTGGGACATCTCGGCTCATTCGCCAACTCCCACGCAAACACCGCAGAGGAGTTACTATACCGCTCCACGACCGTCTTAATATATGTCTGATACGCAGATTGCATCGTATCACTGGTATAGAAATCCGTTTCGTCGGATCCGCCATATGCGCTCACGTACGCGGACATACCGCCATAGTCGGTCCAGTAGTTGACGAAGTTGATGATGAGTTTGATGCCGTGCTGTTCGGCGGACGAGACGACGTAGTCGAGGCGCTGGAGACCGTCGGCGCCAGTGTTGATTGTTGATTTGCCGTTCTGGTGCAGTTGGTACCAGACTGTGCCGGAGGAGGGCTGCGTGGTGACGTCGTTGAAGCCCCATACGCGGAGGATCTTCAGTCCGGATGACTTCAAGTCGCTCATCACCAGGTCGACGTCTGAGTCGTCGGTCAGGAAGCCGATCCAGTAACTGTTCGTTCCGGCGAAGTAGCCGGTTTCGCCGTCGATGGTGAATTGGAGGCCCGAGGTGCTGGCGAAGGAGGTGGAAGCACTGGTGCTTCTGGTGCTTGATGCAGGAGAGGCTTTAGGGAGGGCCGTAGAGAGGTTGGCCAGCGCCAGGCTGGCCAGTGTGAGGAGGGAGCTGGAGAGCTTCATTGTGGTGGTTTGCTTGGCTGTATTGTTTCTTTCCCTGGGTTTATTGAGTGATGTGTGGGTTAAGCTGCTTTATAGCTACTCTGCCCGCTGCCAGTCGGTTTCTGCTACACGGACGACGCTCCGTTCTGAAATAAGCAGTGGCCTGTAGGACGACTGGGAAGGGGTTCTGTCTCCAGTCTTGGACCTCCGGATACCGAGTTGAGAACGGAGCGGTGACGATCATCGCGGCAGTTAATCAATCTGCAGATGCAGGTGTTTTGTCCGTGCTCGATTCGGTATGGCGAGACCCTCTGCGGTTGTTTCAGGTGATCTGAGTGGTGGGATCCTGCATCAGGGATTGCTGGTGGGGATGATGTGTTACATCTGCGTTAAGATATTTGATGAAGAGTCTGCTGTTTTATTTTATATTTGTTGCTGGGTTGGTTTCATAGGTGGTGGGTGGTGGATGGATGGTCTGATGGGGTGCGGATGGGTGCGACCGGAGATGAACGGCAATTGTCCATGGGTTATTTATGTCAGTGAGAAGGCAAAAGATTGACAGGACTAGGATACATATGAGGTAGACTAGATATATGGTAATATGGAAAAAGGAATAGTTTCTGCGATAGATGGCTGGTTTCTCTCACCGGTCGGCGTGGGGCACACTGATAACCACGTGTGTGGCAGCGGGAAGATCGGCGGGATTCCAGTGCGTGTGACCCCAAGAACCACTGGACATTATCCACAAACAAGGGAAAAGGAAAACAAAAACTATGATTGACAGTATCTCCATTGCAAATCACCTGTCAGTATCGTTAATACTTTCTGCCGAGGGGGACTTGTGTAGTGGGTTTGATGATGTGTATAACGGTTTTAGTACCATCATCCCTACTTCCGCTCTCGCTTGCTATTAGTACTTCAGATTATATATATTCAAGCCGACATGTGGTCGGTTTGCACGCTGACTAGTCCTGGCACCTTTTTGAATTATACTAGTACTATGTGCTATCGTCATATTAAAAATTGTAGTTAGTTGTGCTTCGAAGTTGACAGTGATTTTGATGCCTGATCTATGTCGGTATTGATTTTCTTGTCTACAAACTAGCGTATCTACATCATACTTATTGGGTCAGGTTATGAGGACAGTGATGTCTCGAACACTATTGTTGCATGTTGTTTACTTTCATTAATTTTTCATTTGCTATCAAACTAGCGAAGGTTATGCAATAGCACCAAACAAGACGTAACTGGAACAGTATAGTTGTACAACGGCTTGACCAGAATATACTGGCATAAGGGCTAGCTACGAATCGCATGACATTGGCATTGAGGGCATACTGGTCAAAGATTGTCAAGAGATTAACCTAGTGAGCGTTATCCGAAGATTTGCCGGAGACTACCACAGCGAAAGAAACCAGCAAGTTCTACACCTTCCCCAGCCGGAGGCCCTTTGCAAGTGCCTATGACAGAACCACCACCCCAGACCGAGTCTAATAGTGCTGACACCTTAAATCCGAATAAAAAATTCAACCTCATCGCGTGGCTCGGAGTTCACCCCACCCCCTCATCTCCTCATCGTACTAGACAGGCAGTCGTCCGACTGCAATGCATGAAGCCGGACAACAGAGGGTAAAGTATGATCCGGAGCGCAGGGCTGAACAACCAAGCACAGTCCCTGAAAAGGAGAGAAGAGACAGAGTTTTCCATTCAGATCATTGATGATTGGCTCTTCTTCAGCTGTGTTGGTCGGGCCGATACTAGAGATCACAGCTAGCGAGGCGGCGTTAAGCATAATTGACTGGGTTAATATCGGCGTAAATTGCGGTGCAGCAGGTGACGAGCCGATGCTCGGGAGACATTCCTCCAGAGTTCGGACGTGGATGGGACAGTCGGAAAAATGTTTCTGAGGAGAGAAATTGTGGGAGGCGGCAAGTGGGGAGAAACAGATGTACCGAGCGGGGTGCGGGTTGGGTGTCTGTGGACTGCCGTAGTGCGGTATGGGGTAGGGTTAGTCATCCAGTGTTGTGTCAACAGATGACTACATTCAGATATATATCTATAGATTATAGTAGATAGATGATGTTGATAGATAGAGTTCGGATGTAGATCTGTCTCTGTCAGGGGTAAGCTTATAATTAGCAACTCCCAACGCTCTTGTAGTTGACATGGTGTTTCTGCATTGTCCATGTGTTTGGTGACATCTCCCCAGCCTGGAGTAAGGAGCGGCACCCCACGGAGAGGCAGATGCAGGGACAACACCCCAGATACCCTGTTTCCCTCCCACAAGTTGCAACATCATGCTGTCTGCATATGGCACCATCACCGGTCATGTTTCTGTAGTCGGCTGACCAGATCTCGGTCGAGTTCACACTTGAATCTTCTTACTTGGAATCTTCGACCAGGATCTGGACTCTCGTCGCTACCGGGTTCCGCGCTACTACGGAAGTGGCGCTGAGGGCTGCCGGGAACCAACTTGCAAACCAGGATGACATGCGGTTGCTGTTCCAGAAAGGCGGAGGAAAACTGGGCCGGGCCTCTCCAAGAGTCCGAAGAAACCAAAGCAGGCAGGTTCCACGGGGATTCTGTTAGTCAGTTAGTCAGCCGGGGTGCCGCCGGAAATCACACTCCCCCCATATGACATACGTCATCTTGCATTAGCCGACCACGTGTAGTAACCAACCCTAGCCCTCTGGATGACATCTTTTCCGGGCTGCAAGTCTATTAGTCAGGTCCCCCGGTCGCATGGGGGGAATCTGGAGTGGTCAGGGACCATCCCACGCGAAATGAAGGGGGTGAGCAGAGAAAAAACAACGCATATTATCGCTGATCACCCTGCGTAGTGTATTTTGATTTGCATAGTAAGATTATCGGTCAATATCCTAGTGGTAAATTGAGCACATCAAGTCAGCCCGCGTCGTCATGCCAAGGTGCAAAACTGCAGTTCGCTGACGATGATGTTGCAGCCAAGGCAGCCACAAAGCTTCGTTGGATCCGGTGGATGGTTCCAGAGCCAACCAGTGGTGTCGCCGAGTGCCACTGAAATTCTTGTGTGTGTGTGCAGTCGGCTCGGTCGGGATTCTGTGGCAGCTGTGCGCGTGCAGGTTTTCGTTTGTTGGCTGAGTAGTCCCTCGTCATGCCGTGAATCGGGGCCGATTCTCTCGGTCGGCCGTGGTCAGTCCCAGACGTTTAGGGTTGGAAATTTCCTCGTAGGCGCAGCACATTTTCGGGCAGGTGACCGACAAGAATCGGGATCGCTTAGGATTGGAATCGGTACAGACTTGTTTTGGGATTGCAATGGCCATCTACAGTTTCCCCAGAATATGCAGAAATGTATCTGAGCGTAGTTCGATCATGATAATGAACTGACGTCTACTAACCTCCGCATTTTCCCCTCTTTTCCCCCCTGCAAGGATAAGAAAATCCGGGATATCGACTCACCGGTCAACGAATATGGGAATCTCCAGGTTGGCATCTCCGGCCCTCCAGGAAATCCCTGCGTTGGGCTCTCTCTCTCCCACACTCTCCAGTCCACACTTCCTCCACCTCCAGTCCGTCTGCTTCCGAGCCAACAAGCGGCGATTTGCCCTGCCGAACTCTGGAGGCCTACCCGATTCGGTTTAGGGCACCGGTCTAGTCCCGAAACAGTGGGTCGCCTCTTTCTCACTAGCCTCGTGACTGGAGAAGGTAAGCGGCTTCTCCACGTTGGGCAAGAATCCCTTTCAATTAGTAGTAGTATTGCTCGCCTCCCCTTCCTCTTTCAAGTCTTGCCCTCCTTCAGCTCGCTTCTCTGCAAAACCTGGCTGAGACAGTTGTAAGCAATGACACGGTATCCCGTCTCATCATCCCGACAAATGTACAATACGTTGTATGGTCATCTCAATCTATAGACCTATGAATCTATCTATCATCTATCAAAACAGGCTTCTAAACGACGCCATATCATTCTGCCTTCTTCCACCCCCCGTTCCATGGCTATTCTCTTACATGCGCCTCCTATCCGTTCCCCATTCTGACCCAATAATGTTGATCCGTTTTCATCTCTCCCGGCTAAAGTTCTGTCGCCAGACGCCAGTGCCGATGCGCTGAGCCAACGAGCGTCCGCCACCCGACCCTCCTTGCCCCGAAAGGGCCGTGGAACCCGAAGTTATGCCTGCTCCCCCTGGTACGGCCGGCCCTTCCCCAGCATTTCGGCTGTTCTGACTGGTCTATCGGTTTCGGCCGGCCGTCCATTCTCACTGGTTGACGGCCTCTCGCTCATGAATCGTCTTGGTCGGTCTCCCCCGGCGGCACTCGCTGCGGTGCTGCATCTGATGTCGGCTCTCCACACGTCGGCTCTGACGCCCCCCTCCCCCGTGGATCTCTTTTCCCTGGTGAAATTTTTCTCTCTGTCGTCTCATACGATGGAGGACATAAAAGGGCTTGCATCTCCCCAGATACGGGCACTTTTCTATCTTCCATCTCAACCCCGACAATCATCACTTATCTTGACTTTTACCCTACGGTGATCTTCAACCAATCCCAACCTAGGGTCTCCTCCTATTACTTTATCTACTATTTCCTCTTCTTTATCTTGTCTTTGACTTGACATCCTTCCCCACTGACAAACAAACAAAACATCCTCCACGTGTCCACCATGGGTGTCGAAACCTCCGCTGACCACGGGGAGCACATCTCCCCGGCGGTCGCTCCCCAGCAGCACTCCAGCCAGGAGTCTTTCCAGAAGCCTCTTGGCGGTGTTGACACCCCTGTCCCCCGCGTGACCCTGCGGGCCTTCGTCATGGCCGTCTTCGTCTCCATGGGTGGTCTCCTCTTCGGTTATGATACTGGTCAGATCTCCGGTTTCGAGCAGGAATCCGACTATCTCCGCCGTTATGGTATGCAGAACGCTCAGGGCGAATGGTACCTGAGTGACGTCCGCTCCGGTCTCTTGACCAGTCTTCTGTCCATTGGTACCCTGGTCGGTGCTCTCGTCGCTGCCCCCATCGCCAACAAGATCGGCCGCAAGTGGTCCATCACTTTCTGGTGTATTATCCTCATGGTCGGCTTGATCGTCCAGATTTCTGCCCCCTCCGGCAACTGGGTCCAGATGGTCATGGGTCGTTGGACCACTGGTCTGGGTGTTGGTGCCTGCTCCCTGCTCGTCCCCATGTACCAGGGTGAGAGTGCCCCCCGTCACGTCCGTGGTGCCATGGTCAGTTGCTACCAGCTGTTCGTCACCTTCGGTATCTTCCTGGCCTACCTCATCAACCTGGGTACCAACACCCTGGAGGGTACTGCCCAATGGCGTATCACCCTCGGTCTGACCTTCCTGTTCGCCATTGTCCTCGGTGGTGGTATGGCTTTCTTCCCCGAGTCTCCTCGTTTCGACTTCCGCCACGGCCGCGTCGACCAGGCCCGTGCCACCATGGCCAAGCTGTACGGTGTGCCTGAGAACCACCAGGTCATCCTCCAGGAGCTCGACGAGATCCAGAACCAGCTCGAGGCCGAAACCGGCAGCGAGAAGTGGTACGAATTCCTCACTGCGCCTCGCATGTTCTACCGTATCTGCCTGGGTATGGCTCTGCAGACCCTCCAGCAGCTGACTGGTTCCAACTACTTCTTCTACTACGTATGTATTCCTACAAACATCTTTACAATGGTTCATCATGCTAACATCTCATAGGGTACCACCATCTTCAAGGGTGCCGGTCTGTCCAACAGTTTCGTTACTCAGTGCATTCTGGGTGCCGTCAACTTCGCTTGCACTTTCGGTGGTCTGTACACCGTTGAGAACTTCGGTCGTCGCAAGTCCCTGATCTTCGGAGCCCTGTGGATGTTCGTCTGCTTCATGATCTTCGCTTCGATCGGTCACTTCATGCTCGACGTCGCCGAGCCCGAGAACACCCCCGGCGTCGGCAAGGGTATGATTGTGCTCGCTTGCTTCTTCATTGCCGGATACGCCATGACCTGGGCTCCCATGGTCTGGACCATCACCGCCGAGCTGTACCCCTCCAAGTACCGTGCCCAGGGTATGGCTCTGGCTGTTGCTGCCAACTGGGCCTGGAACTTCCTGATCGGTTTCTTCACTCCCTTCATCACCAGCGCCATCGACTTTGCCTACGGATACGTCTTCGCGGGCTGCATGTTCGTCGGTGCCTTTGTCGTCTACTTCTTCGTCATGGAGGGTAAGGGCCGTACTCTTGAGGAGCTTGACTGGCTGTACGTCAACAAGATCAAGCCCTGGAAGAGCAGCAACTTTGAGATCCCTGCTCTGCATTCCTTCCAGTACGAGGAGGAGCGCAAGCAGTCTCGTTCTTACCACGCGGAGAACGCGTAAATATCGGTTTAGGAGTTTTGGGAGATTGTCTATATGTTGATGGATATGGCTTGCATGATACTATTGCATGTTTGCATGTTGCATGATTCGCATGATACCTTATTATTTTATACCATGTACTGTTAATTTTTTTAGAGTTGATGCATCAACTGGGTTTCAAAAATTCATCCAAGTGTTCTTTTTCACTTTTCGCTTCTCTTCTTTCCTTATGTAGTGATTGGTATTTTTCATCTGGGACAGGGTGGAGGGTCAGCAATTAAGTGTATTGTATTCATAGTTACACCTCTAGAACTATGAATAGATAAAGCAGTTCAACTTGGTGATCAACAACTCCTTCACATTACCCTCCATAGCCGTCCATAGAATTCACCCCAATCAACAGTGATGGAACTCCATCATTCAATATCATCATAGTCATAATAATTCCAAATAGTCTAAACCCCTCCATATATTATCCCAGAACCCTCCGAAAAAGCTCCCCTCATCCTCCCTCTTCTTCCACCATGCGGCACCACCAACCGTAACATCACGTGAACACCACATCGCCACCCTCGCCACCCCCCCACCCAACCAATCAGCATCACCGACCTTGTCCATGACACCGACACATCTGGAAACGTCGATCGGCATCGGCATCGGCATCATGCTGACTTTGACATTTAATGGAACCTTCCCGACCACCATGTGACCGCATCCAACCGGCATGTTCCTATCCCTGTCTATTAAAGTATATTTCGGGAATTTGCGAAGAAGCAAGATTTATCGGGAGTCTCCGTCGCTTGATTGCTTCTGTCGCTTTATATTGTTAACTGCACGTGAGGTCACGAGGGGGTATATAAGAAAGACTTCAAGTACCAGGTCATGTACCTTTGTTGCTCCTCAGGCCTGGAGATTGGGGGTGGGGACATAGTCGATACTTCTTTGACTATAATTGGGGGTTTCTATAATATGGTAGGATTGGAAAGCTATGCCAAAATTATGTTTCCATTCTGGTCTGGTTGATCTGTCGTTGCTCGGAGGTTATTCTTGAGGATACAAGAAGTTATTTATCATATGGCAAGACATTATACAATGGTACATGATGCCTCTGACTGCTCTATAGAGGATGATATCACAGTCCACTTGACTTCCATGCCTGGTCAGAATATGAACTATTCTTTGAGAAAGACACTGGAGAATGATGTTTTATTCTCCATGCTACCTGCTGGAGGATCCTTCTGAAAGGATACCAGGAGGTATATTTGATCTTGCAAAGGCCAGCAATATCACACATGCTATCCTCTATTGTTCATTATGGGATGGCACATGTATTGATAACCCAGGTCGTCATGACTTTGGGATATTTCTCAGGCCGTATTCCAGAGACACTTTCATAAGACATCACGACTCGCTCTGGACAATGATGAAGAGAGCTGTCGAAGGGAGGTCTATACGCTGGTGAACTTCCTCCAATTTACCTTTATGTTCTGGGGTGGACATCGGTATTGTTTATAACAGCATTGGGTTTCAGAGGACATATTCGCTCGGCTCATCTGCGATTTGCAAACTACACTCTCGATTACACTATATACTGGTGCGAATAATAATAAGAGAAGAGAGCAGCAGACCTTGAATTCTTTTTGGACTTGCTTGTCTCTCGCTAACCGGCTAAAAGTGTCCGGGTGTCTTGACCAGCGCGAAGGATTGGATTACGGTATAGTCCAGAGTGAACGTACGGAACTCTCTAGAGAAGTATCACCAGAGGCGCAAGCCAACAATAAAGACGAATACATTCCCACACCCGCAACACCACAGCGGGACCTCCGATGATAGTTCCCCGGCAGTGCGGGTCCGTCGACCTGTCAGATGATGACGTGATAGTGTCGCACATGATCTTGGATGATGGAGTCTCTGCCAAGGAGAAATACCCAGTGCCTTATCAGCGTGCTGGGCTGCGGTCAACATGGTCCATCCAGCTGTTCCGATGTGGCCAGTCTTGGTGTTCTTGTCTGTTTCAGGAACCGGGGTAAGGTTTCACAGTACGTTAGCGCCGCAACGACGGGGTTACTATATTTAGCTCGGCGCCTAAGATAAACATCAGATAACCATGACCAGTCCACATTCTTGATGAGGAAAACTGACAACATCGGCGCGTATAAGTTTTTGGAACGTCCAATAGACGAAGAGGGTTGTAAGTGATGATTTACTCTTACGCAGCATGGTTCCCAGGACTATAGAAACGGGTGCCAGACTCCACGTTCTAATTCCTAACTGTCCGTTTACATTCATCTATTACTATCTTTCTACTACTGCGAAATCCCAATATACCAACAAAGCACCTAATAATATACCACCAACAAACAACTTAATCATTTAATTATCATCAACCGCCAAAATGACCACCTTCTACATCCCAGTCGAGCTCCTGTCATACTACTATATCACCATCGATGTGGACACCCCCATATTGCACCCATTGCCCTGTGGTATACCATATGACGAAACGACAAGTTACTGTCAGATCTCCAACACCACCGACATCGAACAGGGTAT
This sequence comes from Aspergillus tubingensis, assembly GCF_013340325.1. Taxonomy (NCBI): domain Eukaryota; kingdom Fungi; phylum Ascomycota; class Eurotiomycetes; order Eurotiales; family Aspergillaceae; genus Aspergillus; species Aspergillus tubingensis. The sequence continues at coordinate 432,600 of NW_023336279.1, read as the reverse complement.
ACCATATGACACAACGACAGATGACTGTCCCATCACCGAAACCACCCACATCGAACGCAGAGACAGCGGCATCTTTATCCCCTCAAACCCCCCATCCCCCGAACCAAGCACCATCACCATCAACCCAAAACCATCAACAACAACATACACTGCACCCCCCCGTTGGACAACCTTAACCACCCAAGCCGAGCAAACCAAAACTCTTGACTTCCTTACCAACAACTGCCACACGATCCAAACCCTCCAAGCAGCAAACTACACAATCACCCCGGATACAACAAAGAACAACATCCGCTTCCAGCAAACCCCAGACACATACAACCCTTCCGCCCGCCTCGCAGTCTCACTCGACTGCGAAATGGTAACCGACATCACGGGCCGCACCCAGCTCTGCCAAGTTAGCTTGGTAGACGTCCTCACGGGGGAACTCCTCCTCGATCAGCCTGTGCTGCCTACCGAGCCTGTCTCCGACTGGAAGACGAAATGGAGCGGGATGACAGCCGAGCTCATGGACCAGCACGTCGCCGCTGGAAGAACAGTGAACGGGTACGAAGGGGCACGGGCCCGTGTGTGGGATTTCGTCGACCAGAATACGATTCTGGTCGGCCAGAGTCTGAACTTCGACCTCGATGTGTTGGGCATCGTACATGACAGGGTCGTGGATACGTACCTTCTTATGAAAGGGGAGAGGAGAGGGCGGAGTTGTCGCCTGCGAGATATCGTAAGGGACTGCTGTGGGGTCGAGATTCAGAAAGGGGAGGAGGTCCAAGAGGGACATGATTGTGCGGAGGATTGCTATGCTGCCAGAGAGGTGGCACTGTGGGCTGTGGAGAATCTGGAGAAGGATGAAGGTGGAGGTGGGGGTAGTACCCAAGGATCATTCTGTGTCGAGAGTTTCATGTAATGGGTACTATCTCCCCGTGAAGGGTTGTGCTTCCTCGTGTGGAGCCGGGTTATACTTTCGAGAGTCTGGAAAGATGGGGGTAGTACCCGAGGTTTACATTGTGTTGAGAGCTTCATGTAATGGGTACTATTTCCCGATGGAGAGTTACGCTTCCTCGTGTGGGGCAATTTTATACTTCTCTACTTCTTGATAGACTCTACATCAAGAAGCGTGAGTGAAATCTATGATGACTTTCAACTGTCTTTTTCAATCTTTCCTGCCACATGCTACTGTGTCTTACGTCTAGATATGCCTCGTGATAATGAGTGGACTCTTCTGCGCCTGGACGAGGAGAATCGACTTGTACTATAACGCTCGCGTTGTCCGATCATGGGATACTGATGATCGGCCAATATTGAATGGTCGACAATTACTATAACACTGTTGTCTTGTCAGGTTTGCCGGAAGCATCATTGGGCTGTTATGGGGGTATGGGGTGAATTCCATGACTCCTTTCTCATTTAAGAAGGCTCAGATGGTGCAATATGTGGCTTACAGATGGACGATCAGATGCGGGTGGTGCAGAGCACTATGCCTTTTCTATATATTGATGATTTGACTACGATGAGATACCCATATTATGCTATGAATTCACTAAAACTATCCACTATCACTTCGCTGCTTTATTCATATTGTGACCGTAGCTGTAAAGGTGTATTGAGGTAGTGACTCATAGTACTATGTAGGGGTAATCATGACGAGATATTTGATCGAATAGAAAACGATGGAAAGTAACATGCATCGACATGACATGTACGTCGAAAGAAAGTGTCTTCTGCATACAAAGACATTCTTTCTCGTCAATACTCATGCTCGACAAAGGGTGTTCCCGCCATACATTGATGATTTGATATGCACACAAAGAGCATAAAGCTGACAAACCTTAAATACGAGCAGCATCAACAACGGCTACAACATACTTCGTTTTATTGAAATTGTACATGATAAATCTTACTCACAAGGGCTTCTTCCATACCTTGCATGCTGTGTCACAATTATATATACCCCATCCTTGCACGCCATCCAAACAGCATCAACGATTCCACACTGCTAAAAAAGCACAAACTACGTTACACAAACCCAACCCTAAAGCAAGTCACCAACCACATCTACCACAATGACTACAACAGAATCGACCACAACCACCATGGCTACCCAAGAACCAACCACATCCACAAAGCTCATAGCATCATCCACCCCCACCCCAATGATGGACACCGTCTTCAGCATCGTCGAACTAGTCGAGTGCATCCTCCTCCGCTTCGACCCATTCGACCTGATGCGCGCCCAACTCGTCTGCCGCCAATGGCGCACGCTAATCACCACGCGCGGGCCACTCCGAGCAGTCTTATTCTACGAATTCGTCCACCCGTACCCCACCAAACCAACCTTCAACCCATTGATGCGATACCTGTTCCCAGTGCTATTTCCCACCCCGGACTTCACCAAGCCCACCTCCCCAATCTTCATGCCGGAAGACATACAGCATATGCGCCTCGGTGACGACACAGCCTACCACCAGGCCGTCTTCCGCCCCGAAGCCTCCTGGCGACGCATGAGACCTATGAATATCCCGTGCCGGGTGCGCAAAGTAGTCCGGAAGACGGTCAGGGATGATCAAAACCCACCGAAGAATCTGCTGGTGCATGATAAAGAGGCTGGACAGGATCCGGTGCTGGGAGCGACGATGGAGCTCGTTTGGGATGTGTTGTTGCATGAGATAGGGTTTTGGCCGACGAATGGGATGGCGGTAGAGTGGAGGACTGTGAGGGAGGGGAGCGGGGAGTGGGATAATAACTGGAAGGAGGGGGTTAGTGATGAGGAGAAGAGAAGGCTGAGGGCGCCGTATGAGTGCTCGTTTGTGTGTGCGAGTCCGGAGAGGATGCATGGGTGGTGTGATCGGCATCAGTTTACGTTTGTGAGGGTGAAGCCGCCAATTAGGATGAAGTCAACGGCGGGGGAGTATTTGGGGATTAGGAATCAGTATGAAATGGATAAGTTTGACTCGGGGTATTATGGCCCGGATAAGCCTCCGAAGTTTGCGCATAGGGGGGAGTGGGAGTGGGTTAATGATGATGGGACTAGAACTTTCGACTCCAACAATAACGAGGATAAAATAAGGCCTGTTGAGGATGAGGATGATAGTGGTACGGAGTGGTCTTGGGATGAGGCGAGGGAGTACTTTGAGAGGCCGGATTGCTATTGGGTGCCTACTCATACGCCGCTTTGAGATGATTGGGTTGGGGTATATATAGTCTTGGTTAGATTACTGTCTTCCACCGGTGGTGCTAGGTATGCTGGTGTTGATGGGTAGTTGGTAGTGGTAAAAGTACACTCTAGGACTGTGCAATGAGAATTTGTCATATACTGGAAGTGAAATGCTTGAGTTCTCTCATGGAAGAGTCATAATTGCTGTGGCTACTGAAGCAATGCTATAAATAGATAAATTCCTTGCACATGCGGAAAGATAGGATTGATTTGCTTTGCGCAAGAAGGGATAAGCCTCCAGCCAATAGAAAATTGGACGAGCAGAAGGCCACAGCGACATGCCTCTGCTCCACTGACATGGCGCAGGAAATAACCAATTGACGAGGACATGTTTCGTTCCGGATCGCTCCACCCCCGTGTTAAGAAATGATCATCTGCTAAGCTTCAGCAAATCCTTTGGCAGCGCCACCACTTTCAATCCAGCCTATCAAGAGATGACAGCAGTTTGTGTAACATCGTAAAATGAAGAATCCAGTCAAAAATATCCAACATCCGCTGTCATCATGTTGAAGGTATCTGATTATGTGTATGACATAAGTAAGGGTATTGCAAAGGTCGGAACCAGGCCATAATGCACTGATGGGATGATGGAAAGTCGCATTCGGATTACGTCGACATTCGGACAATGCTTCCGAGCAAAGCGTCGATGTGACAACAAGCTGATAGTATTGTGAGACAGTATAAGTACGCTCGTCTCCCCTACATCTCTGCAGAACTGTCATGCTCTAGATTCTCCTAGAGTGTCTCATAGCATCAGAACATACCACGCATAACTCAAATGGACGTCCTCGACGAACAGAAAAGTCCATCATGCGTGGCATGGGACGATGCTTCCTCAGACCCCGACTGCCCGACGGAAAGCCCAACAACCCCGGGAGACGATAACGCCGACAAAGGACACACGGCTGCGCAAGCGGCACTCGCAATTCCGGAGCTTGTAGAGATGATACTTAACAGACTCGGCTTTGCGGACTTGCTGAGGATGGAGCAGGTCTGTCGATCCTGGCAGTTGATAATGAGGGGGTCTATTATCATCCGACGGGCTCTGTTCTTCGAGCAGTCTTCGGCCTCTTATAAAGAAGAGCCGGCGCTTAATCCTTTCTTCCAGAAGTGGTTCTGTCCTGGTTACTACTGTAAAAACATTGGGGGTTACTTCGTTCAACGCGGGCCAAGCGGGAAGTTCGCATGGTTTGAGGATGCCAAGCTGAAAGAAATCGTTTTATACGAGAAGGCATCATGGCGACGGATGTGGCCATCGACTGTCCCTGTTGTCCTCGAAGCTGTTAGCCTGCACACGAAGAGGCAGGACCCAGGGCCGGGGATTAGTGATCATGTCGACTTGAACAGGGAGCACAGTCTTCTGAGAAGTGATACCAACGGCATGAATCTCAGCGGATTTCTGGAGGCGATGATATCGCTAATGAACCATTCCAAGTCGCCGGAATTCACCGTGTTCTGGAAGAAGACGGCAGATAATAGTGGTAGACCACGTTGGCAACTGATTGCTATCTTGAACCCAAGCCAGCTGATGTCACCGCGTACTGACACTAAACCGATTTATCCTGGGATTTCGAAGATGGATTTTGCTGAACTCCTTAACGATGATGAGCTGAGCAGATTCCTCTCCTGGACCGATGTGGTCGACGATTACTATAACACTCATGTTGACTGGTGATAGACTACTGATGGATGCTCAGCAGGGCGATATCAGTATATGGCGGTTCCTATGTACGGGGGGAGTCAGATGTTTGCTGAACATGTTGCTTTTTAGATAGATATGTGCACAATAAAATCTAGGATCGATGCACAAATCAACGTTACACTTTGCTGAAGTCATACTGTCACAGTCAGAAAGAACAAAAGGCTACCGTATTTGGATATTGGCATACAGTCTCGCTTTCAGTACATTGGAATGCGTCACCATGTCCATGGTATAATTAATCGTAACCTGCTCTGAATACGCATGTTTTATTCCATCACAGCTAGGTTAGGAATGGTCAGCTCGGAAGAGACCAGCCATCTGGCGATTTCTTCTGCGGCTTACTGCTATGAGAAATGTTCACGTGATCAATGGTCGAAAAGGTCAACAAGAGGGTGAATGATTCAATTCCTTTGTAGGAGGTACCTCATGAGCCATTATTAAGACCACTGATGGTTGGAAATGAGAGCGTGCGGCTCGTTCCACTAGGTATTGTTGACGGGATGTGACTGCTTCCGGATTTCTTGTGCACAAAATAGACAAGTGGATATCGATTCTTTCACTGGTCAAAAGGAATAGTAAATTGCATTGTGGAACACACCAACGTTTATAATCCTATGAATGTTGGTTTTAAACGTGCGGAAATGTCCTACGTAGAGTTAATCGTCTCGAGATGCCGAGAAATATAAATGAGCGACTTCTTCACGTTCCATAGGTAGTCGCGGTGATGGGTCCAGCAACATAAACGCGACAACTAAGGTGCTGCACCTACCCCAATTGCTAGAGAAAGTCTTGCTCTATCAATTATGGCGCCTCAAAACCGGTATACCATCCTTGGAAAATGTCGAAGCACTAACCGCTAGACCAAAAACAACATATCGCGTCTAGTCAGCCAGGCGACGGAGAGACATTTGTCCCAACAGAAAACCTTTATCGCAATTCAGTTGTACCGTCTAGTATTTGTCAATGAGCCCGGATCTGACTTTGTAATGGGATATAGGCGGACTGGCGGGTCACCCTCATCTTGACCCCGGTCTACACGCCAGATTTTATTGGGTCTCGTTGCGTATCTGTGCAGGGATTGCTGATTCAATTTTGTGCCACGTGACACTAGCGGCGGAGCCTTACTCCTTTTCCATGTCAGCCATGGGCGATACGCGCCCTTCCTCGGATTAATCTCGAAGAAGGCGTCTCGCCATTTGTGCTGGTCATCATCCCCAATGCCCCAGACAAGTCGAGCCCAGTGTTAGCTGACACCAAGGCAAGATGGCCCGTCGCCTCAGTCACCACGACTATACGGCCGGGTGGGTGTGCGCCTTGCCGGACGAGCTCACTGCCGCACAGGAGATGCTTGACGAAGAACATCAAAACCTCCCTCCGAATCACACCGATTCGAATATATACACGCTAGGATCTATAGGGGCCCACAACGTCGTTCTGGCGTGTCTGCCTGCAGGCCAGACGGGTAACAATTCTGCTGCGGCAGTCGCCATGCAGATGAAGAGCACGTTTCCGGACGTTCGATTTGGGCTGATGGTGGGAATAGGGGGCGGCGCCCCAAGTAAAGAAGCGGATATTCGGCTTGGTGATGTTGTGGTCAGCCAGCCGGGAAACGGTCATGGCGGGGTGGTGCAATACGACTTTGGAAAGTCACTACCAGGCGGGTTCAAGCGGACGGGGTTCCTTAACACTCCACCTATGATTCTACTCGCTGCCGTTACGAAGCTTCGATCCAACCTCGACCGACGAAGAAGTAGTCTGTCGCCGCACCTGTCAAAGCTTAGTAACCTTCCCAAGTTTAGCCGCGATCAAGCTGGAAGTGATGTGCTGTTTGAAGCAGAATACAATCATGCTGGAGAGGATGACTGTGTATCATGCACAACCACGAGAACGATACAAAGGAAGGTGCGGGCGGATAATACACCCATGATTCACTACGGTACAATCGCATCGGGGAACCAGGTGATGAAGGACGGTGTAGAACGGGACAAGATCAGCTTCGAATTCGGAGGAGTTCTCTGCTTCGAGATGGAGGCAGCTGGCCTGATGAATACCTTCCCGTGCCTTGTGATCCGCGGAATCTGCGACTATGCTGACTCGCACAAAAACAAGATATGGCAGCCGTACGCGGCGGGAACAGCAGCGGCATACGCGAAGGAGCTGCTAGGAATAATACCGGCGCCGGATGTTGTGAAGATAAAAACAGTCAGTGAAGCACTTAATTCACAAAAGAGGCAAGCAAACGGCAATGACGACGATTTAGACCGAACTCCATCAAAGCGCCGTCGCATAGCCTGGGAAGACGACTGCCAGGAAAATGATGACCCTGACGAAACTGAGTATGAGGGAAGCAGTGCTTTCGATGAACTTGACTACACCGAGCCAGACACCACGCAGCAATCCCTTCAAGACTTTTGGGGCTCAGATAACTCAGAAAATGAGAGCCAAGAGGAAGCAGAGGACAGTAGTAACGAGCACACTCGAGTTTCTGAAGATTTGGAGACATATATCGAAGACCGATCTGACGAATTGCCACCAATATCACAAAGCAGTGCCTTCGATAAACTTGACTATACCGAGCCAGACACCACGCAGCAATCCCTTCAAGACTTTTGGGGCTCGGATAACTCAGAAAATGAGAGCCAGGAGGAAGCATAGGAGAGTAGTAACGAGCACACTCGAGTTTCTGAAGATTTGGAGGCATATATCGAAGACCTTTGTGACGAATTGCCACCAAGTTCACAAAGCATTGTTTTTTCGAAGGAAGCTAGTGAATACGAGACGGAGGGGTGAGTTATCATAAAACATGTAATCTGTCAGGTCGTAAGAGTTCAGTCCTGCTGTTATCACAGCGTCAAATTCATAGATAATCGTCACACGCCATAGAGGCGGAGCGTACATTCTGCCTCCCTTGGAAACTTTCCCTCCCACGATTACACTATATTGAGACCTGGCGGGACTACCTACAGCATGTTGCACACACACAGAAGGATGGGCATTAAGAGAACCTGTTGTCTTGCTACAACATATTGTCGAGATACAAGCGGAGGAGCTTGCAGAAGATCATCCTGATTGATTAGCATCGGAGAGGACTCTTGCTGCTCTCTACGAGCAGGAACCGAAGTCAAGCTACACGTCGAAGAGAAGGCTTTTCGTGAGGCAGCTAAAGAGAAATCATGGGGAAGGCAATAAGCAGTACTTGACTCTGTCCTGTAAACAGTGGATTATAGACTGCCAATTCCTGATCGACAGGGTCATTGGCAAAGATATGAGAGAGGAAAATTATCAGGAGTAAGAGAATTCTCATCTCATAGGTATCTTGGATCGGTTGGTATCATTAGGTCGTATATACATAACTTTTTATTTACTCAGTGTTCATATCGGGATCAGCGCGGCAGGTGATCAGGGTTTGGAAAAGTAAACTCTACGTCAACATGGAAAGCATTAACGATCGGCACAGTATACATACTAAGCTGAAGTATGAATATACAAGCTAATAATCAGGAAAACATTATGTTATATACACGGACTAGCTACTTACCAGATCTGTTCTATAACTAGCTTAGCATAGTTTAAAGCCAGGGCTTCAGAAACGATCAAAGAGTAAGTAGCAATACCAGTTACCGGAAAGACTATTAGATAAATTCACTATATTATAGATACTACGACTTTTGTATTATCAGATCTGCATGCCTGAAATACCCTCAAGTACTCTGTTTTCTAGTACTGATTTTATCTATATACTATTCAAGAAAGGAAGCAAAACCCTGGTCACAATTATCTTTATATATCTACAAATATTATTAGATAAAATCTTTTAGCTCGGTAAAGAACTCTTTAATAAAATTTAAATCTGGGAAATATAATAATAAATATATCAATTTAATATCTATTTTCGAGTACATATCTTGTATCCGTCCAGATTAATAAATAAAGATATTATTTATGATAATAATTAACTTAACAGCCGGATATAGTTAGCAATCCTAGAGAAATTTCTTAATGAAATTCTCAAATCACAAGCTATCAGTGGAGCCCTGGAACATACAAGAAAGAAGAATATTATCTTAAATATATACTAAAAATATCTAGACTAGAGTTATACTAAAAAAGCAACCAGCCTGTTCTCCGAAAGCCTGCTGCCTATCTATTTGTTACATCCAGATTCATTAATAAATATAAACTGATACAATCAGACTTCTGTAATATTATAGAAATATTTATTATATAAATCAGTATTTCATTCTTTTTATTTTTTATTATATTATCTTTTTCGACTATCCTTTACAATAAATTATATTGCTAATAGTAGAAATTTAGATATGCAGACTGAATTTATCTAGTAAAAAAACCTGCATTTCATGAAGATATAGACCAAACTTTTTTAGTAAATAGTTATAAAGAGTATCTATCATTATTATTATAAAACACCATGGACATTTATCTTTGACTGGTAGTACTCTGACACTTCCAAGTATATAAAAATTAGAGTAAATAATAATAATTATAAACTTACTACAGCTAGTATTTATAACTATCTGAGACAAAGAAAGCTCTCCATTAATAATCATATTATAAATAAAATCAAGCGTAGATTAGGATAAGTTAGATACTATTAATTATAATCATAAAACAGGCGGTTCTTGCGAGATGATAGCAAAGACATCAAAACCAGGAAAGGAAATTACAAGGATGGTACCTGGATAAAAATCTAACAGCATAATAAACAGAACCCAGAGGCTTGGCTAAAATAAAACAATACATTCTAATATCTTGGACCAAGATATTCCGGATCTGTTCCGGGAATAGCTTAGCGTATCTTGGCATTAGGACTTAGGAATCAACAGAGAAGTCTAGATAGTAAAGGCAAATTCTGGATTGTCTGTAACTCATCATGACTAGCAATTTGGAATAGGAGCGAGTAAGCTCATGAAAGTACACAATAGGAAACAACTTTAAAGGACACAAAAAGCACAAATAACACAAGTTAGAATAGAGAAGGTACAGGAAAATCCCTACAAGCTCCAGTGCGGCCACGGGGGCCTTCGATAAGATGGAAGACTAATGTGGACATTGACTTATCCTAAGATCAATGAATCAACCAATCAATCAATAAATTGGAATTGGACATGCTTTGGTTGGTGGTCCTGAACAAATGATATCTAAATCTTTGAGGATGTGAGTTTATTATGTGCCTCATATCGCAGTCATCTCAAACGGAATTCTCCTGCAGCAAAACTGGCCCTATATTCAAATCCCTTCCAACATCGGAAACGCAAAGACCTACTATTTCACCATCTGGAATCTGCGAAGGTAGTGTATGAAGCGTTTTCCATCCATCGTCGAAGTTGTAGTGTCTCTGGTCAATATCAATAACGTACCGAGAAATCTCGCCATCGTTTACTAGATCCTCAAAGTTCTTATAATTATCGAAGGATCGTGTAGTGACTTGACCAGTTATCGAGCTTTTGAAGGAGAACTACAAGGTTCCGACATCAATATCACGGGAGGAAATCGCCGGAAAATAAATGAACGTTCGTTCAAGACTTACATATATGCCGACGAAATCTTCGTTGCCTTTACGGATAACAGCCTTGCAAAGGCGGTCTTCCTTTTCAAACGTGATTCCGGGTAACGTAGGATCACTGGTGGTGGCAGTGCCGGCATCAATAATTCGCCCAGACTCGTAAGTGAACCTCAATCCTGAGATTCCTTTCCACATCGAGTGGGTTTGAAATGGGGTAATTGAAATTAACCGGTCGGTGCCGTTTCCGAGTGTCCATAGTACCTTGTGAGGTTCCTCCCATGGGTATTTTGTTTCTCTGAACAAGCCGCCGCTCCAACACGTCAAATGACGGGCTCGCGATAAAGGGGCCATAATGGGAAAGATTAAATCCCAGGTATCAATCATTACCCACATAAGCAAGGACTGGAAATTTGTTATCGAGAGTGTACATTATGGCGTGTAGGCTCTCGGGTGGCAGGGCAATCTTACCAACTTCTCCAAGTAACTGCTCTGGAAGGTCAAGCAGACTATTCCACCCTCGTCAGAGGGCCGAGTCGGTGGCCACACGAAAGATTGAGTATGAGTCGATATTCCAATTTGCATCACACGACCAACGGGCCGTGAGTAATTGAAAAATCTTGTAGCTCCCCTAAGCCAAAGTCGAATTTCCGTTATCGGCTCATTTTCCGGCAAAGTAATTGTACCAACCTCAGTGATCCACTGCCCCAGAATAACGGGACGAGCGGCACTATATTCTAGCCATAAGCCAGAGATCTCATCTGACCGTCTGGGACGACCGTCTTGTCCACAGGAAAATCGTAATCTGACGATGCCATCTAGGGAGGCAGTAGTGTAGTCACAACATCGGCGTTCGACATAATCACTTATGTCGTCTATTCTCTTCCCCTCAAGCTTTGGCATCTGATGCTTGTCGGTCCCCAAAAGTTGTGGCTGATGCAATTCTACGGCATTCGCCGTTTCACATTGTAATCCGAATGTCTGGAACGAATCACCGGCGTCCTATGGATAATTATGAGCGACATCTGTTTGCGGGGGGATATACGACGTACTTCAAGAACAGAAGTGAAGCCAACAATAACTTCTCCTCTAGGTGCCCTTATTACATTACTCATATGGTCAAGCTTGTCTTGCCAGTCCGGATCGTCTGGATGGGGGCAGTCCGCACTGTACGGACCGATGAGTCGATTAGCTACGAATGTTATGTCGCCTCCAAAGTTAGTGAGCATCTAGGAAGTATATATTAGCGCATCCGGTACGATCGCTGGCTTGTGGTTATAGAATTAGCATACCCTAAGTGCGACGACAACGTCCGATCTTCGGTCGTATGCAACGCCCTGTATTCTCTCTCCTTTGGGTCCATCGATGAGGAATGACATTTCTATCATTCCTTGACGGCCGAAGTGCAATGGTTCCAGTCCAACAAAGTAGAAGCTTAAACCTAGTATAGGACATTGGGGCTTGGAGATGTGCGCTACGACTCGGCTTAGGTGCGCTAGCCTTTCCCCGCGCTCACCGCCAAATTCAATGTTCAGGAAACGATTAAAAACTTGGGAAGAAAGAGCCTGAAGCCCAGGCAATAAGCGCGGTCCAGCTCGTGGGGGACATGGTGTCCATATTGTCTCGAGCTGCGGTGGCTGGCTAGGTGGAGAACAGGATGGGCTGTCGTCGATTCCCATTCCGACCATTTTGAATGCCTGTTGCAGTTTTAGCTGACGCACTTGACTCCATAACTATTGTAAAATACATACGTCAAAGGCTGCTAGAACATGAAGTTCTTCGACAGGCCTCTCCGGAACCAAATGTGCGTATGAAATATGCGCCTCCTTGGATTCTGTGTTCCCAATCCATCTTGTCCAGCAAGTGAGCGTGCCGCGCCTCAAGAGTAATCTCAAGCCGACAATGCCTCCTGCACATATTGCCACGCCAAAACCTACAACGTCTTGCGATGAAGGAAACATGACAAAAGGCTGCTTCTTCTGACCGGTATAACCAAGAAGGCGCGTTTGCTCCTGACCAGTATAAGTGTCTGTGAGTGTGAAACGCAGGCCGGCTATGTATTCTCGGGAACCAAAGGTTACCAGAAAAACCTCTGCTCGGTCGATCTGTCCGTTCCCAGTGGGTAACGCTAATTCCATCTCACGTATGGTTCTGCCTCCAGATACTAGAAGGTTATAAGTATATTGATCAGTCTTCTCTTCCGTTGTAATGAATTTTGTTGAATGCCGCTGCACACGCGGTAGAGTATTTGAATCGCCAGGATAGAAGGCACCACGGACAAGAATTCCACTTTCAACAGTGTGATGCTGGAGCAAACCTGCATGTTTGGAGATAAGATTCCATATCCGACGACGATTTTTGAGGCCCCAATTTTCCGGAAGATGCAGTGCCGCTTTGATTGCGAAGTAAGCTCGACGCCAATTTGACACTGGTCCAGTCAGTATTGGCAACGCAAAGTTCATCTCAAAACCGGGGCAAAAGCGGCTCCACCAAAAGCCTTGTGGCAGGGACATGACACAAGTTTTGGCAGCTACCCAAGGAGAGGCCAATCTCAGGTCTCCCACTGATTTTGAGGATAGGTAGCTGGCAATATGATGTATCATTTCAGTTGGGAGAGTGGAAAACCTATCACTGTCGGCACCAATGGTGCTGGGGACACTGATAGTACAAGGGAACCTATCATGTTCGCGCCCTGGAAGGAACAAGCTTTCCACACTAAGTAAGTGAGAGGGGTTAACCAAGAGATAAGCATGTTGACTGCGGATAATATCCGCCACGGGGCTGTCAAATTGTCGCTGAAAGTGGGCTGCGCCCTCAGAGCCATGCTCCGAGTCTTCAATCCAAGTACCTTTCCACACGGAACAGTAGAGTATAGCGTGTAAGGTAGTACAAATTCTTGTAACGTTCGATTCCTTTCGCGGTGTGCTTTGGAGAATGATATCCCAGCAGCCGGCATGAAGGATGAAAGACCAGTGTCCATCAATGTCAAGGAATTTGACATATTCTTCACGTTGGGCATGTCGGTCTGTGATAGAAGCTTCTGGTTCAGGCGTGGCGATAACTCTATCATTGGGGTCGAGGTAACCTATACCACTGATTGTAGCCGGGGCCCAAAATGCGTGACGTCTGACTGTTTGCCACACGGCAATAATCAGCTCGGGCGAACAATGAAACCAACGGAGGTTAGAGGTCATAAGATGAAGGAATAACGAACCCACACGAAGCATCTGGTACCATTCCAGCGCCGTTACCTCGTCTAGTGCATCAACTGTAACTGGCTCGATAACAACCCCGCAAATGGGGCAGAAGAAGTTCCTGCGCACCAGCGTGATCAATTGTCGATCCACGTATTAGGCGACTGTTGGGAGGTGTTCAGACAACTTCCCAGGGGGTCAGGTCACAATTGAATGGAATAGCCTAATCAACCCGAAGGGTCGGAGTGAGCCTGGCTTACTTGACGGGCCAAATGAGGATGGAGCAACACAGTGACTTTTATGAGAAATAGCGATGGCGAAGCTTGGGACGGAGAGGGGCAGATGAAACTTGTTTGCACGCATTGTATCAGGTGACACAGGTTACACGGTGTGAACTCTCAGTGACAGTAAACACTGGTCAGTAAACATGACGAGTAAACAAATATGATAGATGCACATTCGTGTACATCACCGCGTGCAGAGCCGCAGCCGCAGCCGCAGCCTGGCAGGTGGGGCTTTAGCGCCGGACCTTAACTCTTACCCTCTTCGCACCATAGAACTCCTAACATTGATTGAATGATCCTCAAGATTTGAATAGATTACCCTGCGACATCAAAACCTACATTCGACAATATGGCATCTCAGCCCATATCCGTCTTCTTCCGTCACGTCACTCTATTCAGTGCGCTCACCGCTATCAAACCGGACTCGACCGTATCGCCTGTCAGCATACTCTGGACGAACGCATGCATCGCCTTCTTTCCACTGTTCTCGAGATTCAAGGTTGCCGGCAATGAGGTAGTCTGGGGAGATGGCAAACTGCCCGATTGCGTCGTGCTACAAATCGCCATGCTTGACCCTTCCCCTGAGCCTCGGGGCAACAATACCGTTCCATCCGAGAAACTAGTATTCGTTATGCAGTGCCGAAGTCCTCAAAAGGACACTCCGTCTGAGTGGAAATTAGCAGAGGGTCAACTACTGGATTACTGCCTGGGGAACATCCGTGAAACGACGCGAACCTTTGCAGCCACGGCAATCGGAACCAGAGCCAGATTCTGGAAATACGATAAACCAGCACTCACGCCTTTACTTGCCGATGATAAGACCTATGATCTGCTTGATGATTCTGCTAGCTGCGAAGTAGAACAATGTCTGAACTATATTCGAGATAATGGATGGACCTGGGCGCAGAATGGTACCACGCGGCCATTACAGCTCTAGGACAGCTTCCGCCTTCGAAACGTTCGCTCGATAAAGCAGACCTTGTAGGGACTTATGAGACCGCGGTTTTGCGTTTCTTTCAATTTCCTCCGTACCGGCCCAAATGTTACTTTTTTTCTTTCCTTCTTTCTTTGATTCTTATTTTATGTTTCCCATATTCCAACTTATTTCATTTTTATTTCTTGTTATTTTGTCAAGGGATGTGGAAATACTTCAAAGTAAACGTTACTCTATGACATCCATTTGCTTATATGATACTTGGCTATTGTGGTGTATAATGAATATAGTACGACAAATGCTCATGGGGTCTAACGGCTTCGGTTATCTTTATCGGTGCATATGTCACCCCCGGCGAAATCTTAACTTCTGGGGCGGCAAGTCTTAGACAAGCACGGCCCTAGTTGATTCAGGATAGCTTGACTGAGGTTCTGGGAATGTCAAAAATGTAGTATTTGGCTCATTAGTGGCCTTACATATCTGCGTAAATGCTACTCGGGTTGTCACCCTCTAGCCCGCTAATCATGGATGCTAACCGATTCTCTGGGAAAAAGGAACGAAATGAAGTCCACCTCAGTCAGCTACTTCAGTATACTCATTAAACAATGCACGACAACAACTTGCATCCTGAAATACTCATTTTCATCATCCCCCGATGAACAAACTCACCGCAACATACCAGACTATTCCCCATTCAGCCCGATAAGATAACGTTATTATTAATAGATCCCACGAGATCCGTAATCCACTGGTCCATTTCTGCCCGGATACGAGATCCCCACAACACAACCCGTAAGCTTACCTCCTTGCTCCTTGTTCTGGCTTTATAAACCCCATCATCCCCGATCCTTGCAATTCAATGTTTGTGTGCCTCACGACCTTATCAAACTAACCAACCATGTCCCTCCCAACCGTTCTCATCACCGGCTGCAGCGCAGGCGGTATCGGCTCCGCCCTAGCCGAGGCCTTCCACGAGCGGAACCACCACGTCATTGCGACTGCCCGTTCCGTGGATAAAATGTCCCATCTATCAAAGTATCCCAACATGACGCTTCTCAAATTAGATGTGACTTCTGCCGATGATATTGCCGCCGCTGTGGAAGCTGTGAAATCGCTTACCGGCGGGAGGCTCGATTATCTTGTGAATAACTCAGGTCTCCCGCTTACGTTTCCGGCACTGGAGACGGATATCGAGAAAGCCAGAGAGGTCTTTGATGTCAACTTCTGGGGTGTTGTGAGAATGGTGAATGCGTTCTCCGAGATGGTTATTGCAGCCAAGGGAGTTATCGCGAATCATTGCTCCATGGGTGGGGTCATGACGGTTCCGTGGAATGGTCAGTGCTTAAATTCCGCTACGGGGTGACCAGGAGTTGATGGAGATGATCTGGCTAACTGGGGATATAGCATTTTATACATCTTCAAAAGCGGCATTAAAATCATATAGCGAGGGTCTACGTCATGAGCTCGCACCATTTAATGTCAAAGTCGTGACGATCATGACTGGTGTCGTGGGGTCGAATCTTTGGACTCGCGCACCGGAGTTGAATCTGGAGGGATCAAGGTATGCGCCTGCGACAAAGGAGATAATGGATATTGCGACGGGAGCCAACACAGGCGGCACGATGCCTTGCTCCGAATATGCCCGTCGTGTGGTTGATGATTTGGTGGGTGGGAAGACTGGGCTTATTTGGAGGGGGAAGATGGCCTCCATTGGGTGGTTTTTGACGTCGTTTATGCCGACGTGGGTTTTGGTATGTATCTCCTCTGCTGCCAATGGGTGAGTGTTTGCTAAATCGGTATAGGATATGATGACGAATCATATGAGCGGACTGGATAAGTTGAGTTGATGTGAGGAAGAGGTAGCAAAGCTTATAAAGGCTACGGTGTTCTTGGTGTTGTAGGGGAGTTATCTATTTTTCTATCAGTGACTTGGAACCAAGACTTATTGCAGATGCATATATACTGTATGATAAATCAACATGGGATATCGGAAATGGGCGTCACGTTTAGACATATCTCCTTTCAAGAAAAATTTATATCATTTCTATCAGTCTACTTCTAAGAACTTTGTCTTATCCCACAACCAAATACCAATGTTGCTGTATCTACAGCCGAGAATTCAAATCTTCTCCACGACCCGACTGCTCAACCGCCGCGCGCCTAGCATCTTCGGCTTCGTAAGTCTCCCTCCACGCCTCCTCGACCTATGACTAAAGTCAGCATATCCAATCAGTATCTCCAATGGTAACATACATTATAGCGATACAACCATCCATGATCATCATCCCACTTTTTGGAAACAATCATCGATACTGCTTCGTCGAAATCGTCCGTCTTCTTCACTGACACATCCGACTTCCCATGACCATCCAAAATGTCATACTGCAAGATCATAAGTAAATGTACACTCAGATACTGTCCTGAGGGTGCTTACCATGGCAGCATAATGTGGAGCTCGAACTCTATCGAACAGTTCCAGTCCATCTTGTATTGGCAGTCCGCGCTCATGGGCCCACTTCACGGCGCGCGTAAGTACATAGACGTCCTCGAGTGCGAAGCCGGCGCCGGCGCCTAAACAAGTTAGTGAGTTCTCTCGCTAGTTTAGATGCACCCCTTACCGAATGCACCGGAAAGAGCTGTATATGGTTAGCATTTGGGAAACTCAGAGAATGATGAGAACATACGGTGCGATGCGTCCCCGACAAGTGCGATCGATCCATGAGAAATAACACTAGATAACCGTGGTCCAGAGAAAAGGGCAAATTTCTTGACAACCTTGATCTTCTCAAGTACGCCCTGAAGAGCAGGCGAAAAGTCCTACTCGATATGATCAGCAGTGAGTAAACGGATTTGCATGAAAGGAATATACTTTGTATCTCCAGCTGAACTCCTCTACACTCGCATCCTGTCCCCAACTCACTGGAACAGTCTCTGCAGTCTGAGGAACTCGCGCGGCAATCTCATAAACATTGTTATTCAAGTTGCAGGTGTACAGACGATCGGCTGGTCCATGCCAGAAGGTCACGGAGTCCGGGATACCAGGTATGCTTAAGATATCGCGGGCGTCTGCGAGTGCGCGATATGCCGTGGTTCCGATGTACTTAAGACGGTGTTCGGGGTGGGCGAATTGTCGGACAACCTAAAATGTGAGTGACGGGTCAAATGTTGAACAGGGGTTGGTGACTGACTGATCGGACACCATCAGCTCCAACAAGAAGATCCGCCTCGTCGGTGTGGCCGTCTTCAAAGCGTAGGAAGAATGCTTCTGAGGGAAGCTGAGACACTTCTACTAGTCGACTTGAGAGTCGTAGCTTTGATTTGTCAACACCTTTCAGTAGAGCTTGTTGAAGTACAGATCGAAGCGTGCGAGCATGAAGATAGCGAGAAGGTGTGCCTGATACGGTCAGATGCCAGGCAATCCAAGTTTTGGGGGTCCATACCTTCCTGTCCCTTTGACAACAATAGCTCCCCAGTCTTCCCGTTTCTACATGTCTATTGCTCAGTCATGTCCTTTTATAAGAGGCAGAATACCCACCGATGCTGAACTGCATGTCCATCTGCGGGACGAAACAAATCTTTTGAGTCGACATCGCCATACACTCCGAATAGATCGAGCATGCGCCACGTATTCTGTTGAATGCTGATCCCTGCACCGACTTCCCGAAGCTCCCGGGCCTGCTCGTAGACACGCAATTCAACAAATGGTAGTTTGGCAAATTCAATAGCTGCTCCAAGTCCTGCTGGGCCGGCCCCAATTATAGCAACTCGCAGCTTAGCTGGAGATCCCGAGTCTGTAGTCATCTTGTGTGGCCGAATGCAACAATTTTGGTACTCGGAGCGAAATGCACGTCCGGGTCTTGTTCGACAATCTTACGGATAACACCCACACTTAAGTAGTCTGCCACGTTTATGCATTGGGCTAGATTCGTGACGTTTGGAGACAATGATAGGTTCGATAAGGTGGCAGACAGGGAATTGTCATTATCAATCATACTATGGAATTGCGTGATTGGCGTTGGTTGTGGCGTGGAGAGGCGGGGTTGTGGTCCGGGTTTCAGGAACCGCGATGGACTGCTTTAGTGGTGATGTTAAGGTGTTGCAAGATAATTCGCGATCGTAATAAACACAGATTTAATGTACCAATTTAAACGATCTGCCCGGGATTAAGGAGACTGCAGGTATTGGCCTGGTGCGATCGCAATCACTCAATCATGAGTCGCTTACTCACATATTTTACCAAAAATGCTCATTCTGATCATAACATTGGGAAAGACGGCATATGCACGCATGTATACCGCGAGTCACAAAACATTTCAAGTTAAACGATCTGACATTAGTAGTAGCAACTTCATGCCGTGACAAGACTAGCAGTAGCCCGTCGAGTTGGAATGTACACTCATAGGACTCCCTGAGAAACATAATTTATCAGAATAATGCCTATTTCAAAATTTTGGGAAGATCTAAATAGTAGGAGAATGGGTCCAGCAAACCGAGGTTATTCAGACCGGATGTTGCCCTGGAATGTCACTGATCGATGCTGATTGGTCAACGGAGCATTCACGCTGTGTTTGGCGATCTTGGCCCACCGAACCAGAAGAAGCCCGTAGTTGAAGTATGAACAAGCGGCTGGAACTCTTCCTCATTAACAATCTATCCGTACAGTTCACTGAGTAAACAGCTACAATTGACCCATGATGTCTACAGATACTCTTCCTTGGCACGCAGCCTATCCCGCACCTCGGAGCACGGCAATCGGTATCCGTCGCGAGGAGGTACTAGGATGGTTTCGCTCAGGTAGACAGCCCGGACGTGATTTCCTATTAATAGACCTACGTCGGACGGATTTCGAGGTGAGTTAGTAGATCAGGATAAAAGGTGAATGTAATTGACATGCGTTTTCAGGGAGGTACCATCCGAGGATCCATTAACCTCCCAGCCCAGACTCTGTACCCTGCAATCCCAACACTCTATTCTCTTCTCAGCCAAAGCCAGGCTACGAAGGTTATCTGGTACTGTGGTATGTTACATATTATTGCTTCCTCTCATTTAAGAGTGGTGGAATGTGCTCACTAGACTCAGGTTCATCGAAGGGCCGTGGAGTGCGAGCCGCGAGTTGGTTTGCCGACTACATTGAGCAGCAACAAGACACCCGGATGAGAAGTCTTGTGCTAGAAGGGGGTATTAAAGGATGGGTGGCAGCAGGGAAGGAATACACGGATTTCATGGATGAATACGACGCATCTGCATGGACTGCTTAAATTTACTACTTTGATTCGTTCTACCGGTTGAGGGCAGCAATGACAGTCAAGGGGCTGTTCTAGACAATCTATGTTTCTTCAAACAACTAAGAGCCTGAATAGTTATTTACAAATCAGGAGCTTTTAGGTCACACTTTATGCTTGTTTGGCGCCTTCCTTCATCTCCTTGATCCGCTTCTCTTCCCGCTCGCTGAACCGATCACCAAAAAGGTCCAGGTGAGGTCGCATGAGGATGGTATATTTCACGAACTCCTCCATACAATCAACTAACCGGTCCCGGTTACCACTAGGGAGAAGTCTCTGGTCCCCCGGTTGACCTTCATCTGGGAAATGGGTATATGCCTTCGGGATAGATGACTGATTGGGGATTGTAAACATGCGCATCCACCGGCCGAGTATCCGCAGGGAATTGACAGCATTGAACGATTGCGACCCGCCACATACTTGCGCGATAGCAAGCGTCCGGCCCTGTGTGGGACGCACGCTGCCTGTGGTTAACGGGATCCAATCGATCTGATTTTTGAATACGGCGGTCTTGGGGTGGATTAGTAATTGAAGTAGTAAGACGTGAGGGAAGGGATGCCAACCAGGTTGCCATGCTGTTCAGGCGATATCCAAACATGCCCATCGCTCCATTTACTGAGGTCTCGGAGTTCCTGCACCTTAGGATGGTCGTGATCGGTATCATTTTTGACTGGTAAACCGTCGGGATTGAACACGCGGACATCGCACCCTAGGCGGAACAGAATCCTGCTAGCTTCCAATGCCACGAGACGCGAATAAGACCTTTGGCGGAGACTGCCGTACAACACTAGCACTTTCAATCTGTTGTTTGATTGTCGCAGCTCCTGCGCTGCCATCTCCATGGCGATTGTTAACTCTAACTTGTTGACCCAGTCGTCAGATGCGCCATCGTCGAGAAGAAAGGGGCGATATTTATGGCGAATATTGGCGTCATCCTCGCTCTCAGATATTGCGAGAGATGGGAATTTGTTAATGAATGAGGGGATACTAGGCCCAGGTTGAGCAGTAACGGAATACGCCATTTTGCCGTATCTCCTGGGAACCGATAGTATTACTGAGTGAATGAATGGAGTGAGCCCGTGCAACGAGGGGGCTTGTAGACGGCCAAGCATTGGGTATTTAGTATAACACTTTCTGGGCTCGGATCAAGATATACTTCTAGTGAAGTGTGATGATTTATGTTCGTAGACCCAAACATGTAAACTCCCAGGGCAGCCGGCGGCAAGTATGTCACTGGTGTACGCTGATTGGATGTCGCTCCCTTTCTGCGAAGGTGCACTAGTACCAACAAAAGTGGATCCAGGTCCCGGGCTAGAGTGGAGTCACACCTGACGAGTTCGGATATTAGTGCATCTGGCTTGGGGGAATTTGTCACAGGATGCAGTTTTATTCCCATCGCTCTCATACTCATACTACATATAAATTCCATTCGATTAATAGTGACTAATTCAAGGCAAGGCTACAGGATTATCTGGGTGGTAGGCACCAAGGAACTCCAGCTCTTCTACAGGTGATTCCTTCAACCAAGCCATCTTGGGCTTCACGGCATATATTTGGAAAGAGCCTTGACAAAGTGTCAGTGACCTATAACCCAGGATGGTAGAGGTGCTAACTGACCAACCCACTCGTTGAAGTCCAACTCTGCTATCGCATTCGGAGACTCAATACCGCATCCGCCGCTGCAGCACGAGCTCTGGGGTAAATACGACGACTGTTTATAGAGGTTGAGGTCCGATTTGGTATCCACAATAAACACGCCTGTCATTATATTAGAACGGGGGCCTCTTATTATGGTGGTATATGTACCTTCAAATCCGGCCTGCCTGAGATACTCGTCGTACAATCCAATCTGACTAGCCCCAGCAACACACCCAACATAAAGGGCCATGTTTTTGGTAATGGTAGCCGGGAGCGGTTTCCTAGCCAGGATATCACTGATTGCTACTCTTCCACCAGGCTTGAGGAGTCGAGCAATCTCTCCAAAAACGGTCTCTTTGTCTGTCGCCGGCACCAGGTTGATAACACAGTTGCTGATAATGCAGTCAATGCTGGAGTCAGGCAGCGGTATGCAGTTGACATTGGCTTCGACGACCTTTGCATTGGACAGGCCTGCCTTTTGGATGTTCTTCTTGGCGAGTTGGTTCATATTCTAAGTTTAGAATCAGCCATGACTCTTTAGGGGGAAGGTCTTGGAGCACTTACTTCTGTCATGTCAATGCCGATGGCCTGTCCATTGCGGCCAACTTTACGAGCCGCCAGAAGGACATCAATACCGCTGCCACTGCCAAGATCCAGAACCGTTTCGCCCTAAGAAGGTTAGAACCTATTTGTTGGCGCTCGTGGCACCAGGTAGCAAAGCCAAACCTCTTTCAAGTTCGCGAAACCAACGGGATTTCCACAGCTTGACCCGAGGTTTGCCTTCTCTGGCAGCGCACTAAGATCCCCCGCAGTGTAGCCGAATGCCCTGGCGATATTCTCTTCTACTTCGCTCGACTGGGTGTTATCACTGTATTTAGCAATAGACCCGTAGCGCGTTTGAACGAGATTGTAGGTATCTCCAGACATATCGTGGAAGAATAATAGATCTGTGAGATCAATTGTTAAAGGGGGCTTTTGTGGAGTGGGATTAGCAGGACATCTGGGGTGCGGACGGGAGGTATTCCAAGTGTCTTTATATCCAGGGGCGAGGGCAACAATCAATAGCCCTTGCTCCTATTTTTGGACAATCATGGCTCGTGACAAGTTCGCTTCTGTATATTATTGGTGTCATTTTCATACGTGGTATGTCATCAGTTGGGGCAAGGGAAAGTGGTATGTCACCATTTTCGGAGTGGAGTTCCCCGCACGCCGAGAGCCTTTGACCAATAGAAGCGCATGATTTGAAGCCATTTCCACTCTTTCTTCCCCCTTCGGACCAGGAGCATCGTTGTTAATTCCAACGCAGCTGCTACAAGACCCGACGAAAGGTCGTTAGCGATGTTTGATGGCTGATAGTAGAATTTGTGGATACTGGAACGCAGAAGCATCGGAGATATAGATTCTGTGCTACGTTCTAACATGCCTCGCATAAAGCAGAAGACCAAAGCATAGTGATCCCGTTTCTGCATCAAATTGCGATGCGATATCTAACTTCAGCTAGGCAGAGGATCTGGCCCGCGTGCGCAACAACCAGCGCCGCTGCAGACAGCGAAAACGCGATCATGTAGCTGAGCTAGAACATGAACTTGCATCTATCATGGAGGCTACTTCCCGTGAGATCCTGGGACTACGGTCTCTTATGGACAGCCTTCGTCGGGAGAACGAAAGTTTAACGGCTCTACTCAATCTCCGCGGTATCGACGACAAAATGCCTAGGGTCAGCAGGCAAGCAGAGTACGATAATAACGTCATAGGCAATATATGCAGGGATCCGGCTCTGTTGATGGACGAGACTAGCTTGGGTGCGTGAGCTAAATCCCCTGCTATTTACCTACGAGCACATGGCCTACTTTATCAAACACCTTCTGGGTAATATATCTGATACTTCTGGATTTTCAGTGGGACCAACAAAAGACACACCAATGGGACAGGTTTCCCAGCTCTGCTATTGTCCATCGAAGGGTTCTTCTTCTGTTTCGTTTGAAGACCTCAAAGATTCCAACTGCCTCCCGATTCCACCACAGGTGGCGCCAATTTCTGCGTCTTTTTATGACCCAGGTACCGATGTACTGGAATCCATCCTGAGAAATGAGGTGTCGGAAGACAAGTACGAAGACACGACAGTGTGTGCCGTAGCTTTGGAGCTGGTCATGAGTTGCAACACAAAGAACCTAAGTATATTGGACCTTGATATGCGTCTTCGGTCAGGGTATAGGAGCGCGCGCTTCCAATGGGAGGGCTGCAGAGTTGATAACCAGGTCCTGTTTGCTGTTCTTGCTGAAATAACGTGAAGACGGCGTGGACTAGCAGAATAGGACGGACTAGGTTGAAGGATGCTATTTGGGGTTCTGCTTCCTAAGCTGGAATACTATTCTCGGCACACGCGCATTTGGGAATACAAAATCCAAGTCAACAATTGACCGCCATGTCCCCTTGTTTTGACCACATATATGTTTCGTATCACATCGGATAACTGATGGGCTTTACAAGCCAAGACATAGTTGAAGCCTCTAGTATTGATCATGCAATGGAATGACCTCATAGAAGTTAGGCTTTGCGTCTACACGCAAATCTTTGTCCTTGATGTTAAGAGCCGGGACAAACTATTAATATCTTTGGCTGTCATGCTTAGAAACGGCGTACCCTTTCCCGTCGAGGCACCTATTTCGACGGATTTTAAAGTAATGGTCTTTATCTCAAAACGTGAAATGTCATTGGCTCCAGAGCTTTGATAAACTAGACCGACTCATAAGTTGCTTTAAATACATTCTAGTGACATCAACTCTGCCACAATAAAGATACATCCATTCGCTCTCACATCCTCAACTCTTCTGCTGAGTAATGGGATCTGGAATCTCCCCGCGAATAATCTTGACGGGAATGTCGACATTCACCACCCCGTTCGGGCCCACGTACTCCGGGCGTGAAAACAGTTCAATCATCACGAAGTCACCATCGTCCACACCGTTGAACAGGTGATGAGCTCCTGATATAGGCAAGCGCCATCTCCACCAGATGTCACCCTCTGATACATCTGCATCATGTGGGATATTGAATGGCAGCCCGGCATCTTCCAGACTCTGGGCCCAGAGGGAGAGCTCTTCGTTGTAATGCAAAACAATTGTTGAGTCATGTCCAGACTGTTCATCCATTACAACAATCCAGTAGGATTGCAGCATGTCTTCGCTTCCGTGTTCCCTGAGCTCTGAGATCTTGTTTCGGGCCCAGAGGCGAAGCTCGGTGTCTGTCGCGTCTTTAAAGCCAGTGGAAAAGTCACTGATTGGTAGTTCGGTGCCATAACTGTCGAATTCAGTTTGTTCCGGTGTTCGGACAACGCAGAAGAAGTTGGGACAGTCTGGGCTATGGTACCGGGCGAATTGGTCCATGAAGCTATTCAATATCGAGATAAGGCACAATAAGCATGTTCATACTACCACAAGAGATAAAATAGATGATCTTACACTGGCCGTTACGTCTGCAGTGCAGAAAAGGAAGAATACGGACATTGCGTGATACGGTGACTATGAAGAAGCAATCTGCGATGGGGATATGGAGTGGAGAGTGAATAGGAATACTGGTAAGGAAAAGAGGGCCAGGTAGCGGACGCGCTGATGCCCGACAGGTGACAAAGAACAGCTTGTTGGTTAAGTGACAAGGATTACACGGGACAGGCCAGCGCCGCTCCGACATGTTTATGTCAATGCAATCCTGCTGTATAGGATTCCACTAGGATACACCCCCTGTTGTAGCCTACCACGCTAGCCAACATCTGTATGTATGGGAGTATGAGCCGGTCGCCATCCTGCAGTGTTGCCGAGACGCTTAGCACTTCAGCTAAGTCCCAACAGGATAGATTAGGCTCGGGTATAATATAGAGACAGATATCTTGAATCTCTGGAACCCTCGTGTTGGTATTACTGACCTCGACACCCTTTGCTATCGAACCCAGCCGGCCTATTTCGGTTTGCATTCGTGACCTCCTGGACGTCAAAGGCCCACAGAAGTACATGTTGCCACTTGTTACTAGGATCTATCATTTCCTTTGTGTCTTGATCAAGACAGGCAGAGCGCCGGTAGCTACATTTATTGAAGCTGTCCTGGATGAAACTGTGGGCTTACCCGATCCATAACAAGATTATCAGCACCCCGTAACTTCATATGAAACGGTCGATCGTAACCCGAATTCCCCAATGTACAAAAGAAGGATGCAAGAATGCCGACAAAGACGGACTCACATGTTATGACTTTATTGTCCTCCCAACTACTACGCTGATCAGTCGTTGAGCTCTGTCAGTTATTCCTACAGCCTAACAACTAAAGCTTTAATCTACATAAACCTAAGTGAGTATTTGTCCAGCACATATGACCATAGGGTGTGGAAAACAGGGCTTCCCGTCTGCTCAGCTGTACTTAAGCCAACATGATTAAACGTGGCAGACCAGAAGATAAGCCTTTATTAGGTTGCTGCTTTATGGGTAAGCAACACTAAGTTATAGAGTGAGTGCGGGTGAGTTGGCTGATATTGTCAAGGATATAGATAAGCAAGATGAGCAAGTAGGTGAGCAGGGTGAGCAAGTGGGTAAGCAAGCAGGTGAGTAAATAAGCCCCTGAAAAACCTTGATAGATATTCTGTGAAGTTAAAATAGGACACTTCAGCTGTTGTCTATCTATCTTTTCTTTCATCTATTGAAAATATCTATTATCACTAAATCTCTTGAAACATGATTCTATAATAAAGACCAGCCATGTTATATAATAAATATTTAGTCCTATATAAGAAGCAGAAACAAAGAAAGATTACTAAGCTCTGTAAGCAAGCTGAATTATACAGTTTTACTACAGAATACCAGAAGAATATAGAAAATAAAGAAAATGAGATATACTACAAAAAGCAAGCTCCAGCTACTATAATAAAATATAATATAATTATTAAATATTAGAAAATATAAATGACTATACTGTACTAAACATATATAAAAAGCGGTGCTGATTCTTAATAGATAGATAAGAATACAAAATAAACCTGAAAACAAATTCCTTTCAAAACTGGAGCCTGATTCTTCTGTCCAGACCTGGAAACTCTTTCCTGAAATATACATCTATATATAGACAAAGAAAAAGCCTTCTCAGGATACTATACTGAACTATACATTTATTATAATAGCTGAATAGAAGAGGATAACCTCAAGAAACATTTCTAACACTGTTAAAGCTGACATTTTCAATATAAGTCATAAATCAATTACTCCTTTTCAGACATCTATATACTTACTCTGGAAAAAGCATATACATAATATCTTAATACTAAGACATAAACTTCCTACAGAATACAGAAAAAAATTCCAAGTTATAGCAAAAGATATTAATCTTCTTCTAAGACACTTATTTCAGGATAATGACCATGACTATATTCACGAACAGGCTTAATTCCAGAATAGATTTACCTTGTCACTGTTCTTGGATTCTGGATCTCAAGCCAGATCTATTATTAAATCAAGTGATTATAGAGATACCAATAAAGCTCTCTTTTATAAGGTAAGTAGAAGACCTTACTACATAAACAAAGTATAAAAAACTAAACCTTTATAAAAAACACCTTATCTTCAATATACAATTCAAAGATAATGAAATTAAATAATGGGTTATTATTAGATCAGAATTTCTCAAAGCCCTCCGGTATGACGATAAAGCAAATATATAAATATTTAAGTTGAAATATTATTATTATACAAGCTAATATCTTTAGTCTAAAGAACTGGATCCCGGAACAAAAGATACTTGGACAAAATTTTATTTTCTATATTATAATTGTAGGTATAGCCGACCAAGCTTTCAAAGGCATTCGGACTGTTAATAAATTACTGTTAAAAAGACTACCAAAGAGAAGAGAATCCTGGATACTTGAATAAGAGATCCATGCAAGGCACCAGCCAGTTCTTTATATAATAAGTATAAATAGACCACATCTTATTAGAGCTCTAACATTCACCTCACTCCAGCATAACTTCATCTCTCTTACGCGATGAGAATATTTCAAAGATATACTGAGGATACATGGAATAAGAGGCCAGGTAACAACCTCTATTAACAGTAAATTCAGTTTTATAATTTATACTTTATTATACTAACTATAGTACAGCAAAAGCTTCTTAAGCTATATATAAACAGGCAATAGACTATTTGAATGCAGATACATATATTAAATACCAGTTACAGATCAAACAGACTAATATCCAGGCCTATTTCTGGAGTATAGATCCTTTATATGAGTTACTTAATACAGAAGAAAGTATAGTCTATTACCGGGATCTCAATACTTTAATTAAGCTCGATACAGCAGCAGAAGCAGAATTTAAGAATAATAAAAAGGTCAAAGATTTGTATGCAGAGATTAAGCTCTTAATAAAGAGAATCAATAGCAAGCCAGATAAATACCCAGATCTTATACAGGAACAAGTAATATTATATAATAAAGTATCTAAAAGACACCGCAGCAAGACCCAACAATTTATTGAAGATTAGTGAAAAACCTTATATAATGAATATCTTGCAGGAAAAGACTTTGCTGAGCATAATCTAACATATTTATTTTCAATCTATTGTAAATATATGTCAGAACGAGACAGGCTACACAACTACTTATTTACTGAAGTGATAATTAACAGTGAAACTGGAAGACAGTGCTTGCTAGATATAATAATCATTTATATATTTACAGAGAGAGTAGTATATTATCCTAGTAAATCACCAATCAATAGAAAATGCCCAATATGCTCGAAGTCTATATCAAGATTCATTATAGAATTTCTATTACACAAAAACTTGTCTTACTAATATTCACAGTATTGATATTCAATATCATTCAAGACATATTCTCCAATGCCGAAGAAAGTCTCTTAATACTGCACCATATCAACAATATTATAAAAACAGCAAGAGAGCCCATCGCCGCACTAACCAGTCATTTCTAGAATGGTACTATTTATATATAAAATAGTTCCATACTAAATCTGACTAGCAGGAGCACTGCTGTGTTCATCTCAAAAACATGCAACCACATTATAGACTCTTGACCTTCTGTCATATATTAGTCTAGCCTGGATTCTGTCCATTTTATTTAGACAACCAGAACATGCAGCCTGAATATCAGTTCAAGCAATAGTATAAGAAAGCTACTCTAATCAATCATATTAATAGCAAATATTTAGCAAAGATAAATGAGGAATCATCCATTTCATGTCCTCATTCTTATTATAAGGGCAAGGAATACCTCTCTACTCTAGACTTGAAACATCACTTTCATAACTTTTACTCAATTAAAGAACCACACCGTAACTGCATTACCAGGAAGCGAAAATAGGTTTCCAAGGATAATAATTAGAAAGAGCATTTAAAAATAACATAATATTACCTGATATAACAGCTCTCTTAGACAGTTTAAGTGTTCAAGCGGCTGGTTTAGTTATTTCTATATTATTAGAAATATTTGCTAGATATAAAATCCCAGTTTCTTTAATCTTGAACCAACATAGTTTCTTGGGCTACAACATAATAATAATAGATATTATTACTATTTATTATCTCACTTCTCTCTCAATCCAGGAAACCAAAATAAACAGTTCTCTAGCATAGTTTAAACAGGAACCTACATTTCTTTTTATTCAGTATTATTAATGGCCACAAGTTTCACAACCGTTATAGTCCCTCCCTAATAGCACTAATCTACATAATTTTCACTCATGGTAACATCTATTCCTAAGACCAGCTATAACAATGCCTATTATAGTAAGAGAGATAGACTATTAGGTTAGCAAGTTAGACTAAATATAATTATACTATGGAAAATAACCAGCAATGTCAATTCCATTAGCTGGATATATTTAAGCTTACATAAAATTAGTTATCTGAAGATTCTTAAGTTACCTTTAGTAATACTATCAACCATGCTCCTTTTCCTCTAATAATCAGATATCTTTATGTTATAAGAGAACATTTAAATCATTCATAATTCCTCTTCCAATTCAGGTCTCTTCTCTTCCGACTCAGGCTTTTTCTTTTCTGACTTGAATTGTAAAGAGTGTCGCTGACGCTTCCCTGTTATAACTTAAAAAAAGTAGACATACTCTTTTAAATTAGTCTATTTGGGAGCATATTTAAATAGTAGGATTAGTCCAGTTTTACACATGTGATCATAAATATTGTTAACATTGATCATGCCAACTTCTTCAAGCTCAGAGAAGTACCAGTCATTCTCAAAATCTTCCAGAATATCATCAAGATAATCACAGAACTTCAGATAATTAAGCTGGAACTTACAATACTTTCTCTTCTCAAAAAAATATAATACTGCAAGGAATTTATCATATTATTATATCCATTCATCCAGGACTTGTCTGTTATTATAACCATTCCTTATGGTTTTCTATATCTCTAATAGTTCAGCAGTCATGTCACTTTCAAACCCAGCTGCAAGTAGTATTCCTCTGTATCTTAGTAATTAAGCCTATTAAACTAGAGTATCCAGCAGACATTCCATCTACTTACTTATACTAATCTCTGGATGATATACAGAAGTCTCTAGCTAATTAACCTTGTATTATTTCTCCCCTGTACCTGTCATAACTACATCTTCAACAAATTCTTTAGCAGGTCTCAGGGCCTGATTATATTCAGATATCTTTCACTCACTAGGATAGAGTGGGATCCCAGGAGAATGATCTTCAAGATAAACAAGTAAACTTACCCAAGTCTCTGGATCCTCATCATTCTGGATAAAGGACTCAACCAGTTATAGAACTTCACTTATATATTATACTTCAGTTAATTATTGGGCTTCAGATGGTTGTTAGACTTCAGATGGTTATTGGACTTCAGATGATTATTAGGCTTCAGATGGTTGTTGGGCTTCAGATGATTGTTAGGCTTCAGATGGTTGTTGGGCTTCAGATGGTTATTAGACTTCAGATAATCATTAGGCTTCAGATGATTATGCTCCATTACCCCACCATAACATCTGGAAGTTTACGGGAAATAGACTCTGACTAAAAATGCAGAAGACAAAATCTTGCAAGATTATAAATATTATTATATACTCTCCTGACAGCCTATCCTGCCTGTAAATATACAGCAAGAAAAGATAGCACTTATCCTTTTCATATAACTCCCATAAGGGCAGACCACAACACTTCATGACTGCTAGTGATTAACTTATATTATTCACAGCAAGTAATAGCATCACAAGATTTACAGCAGGCTTTTCTTTGATTCTCTCCAAAAATTTAATAATCTGTCCTGATGCATTGTCCATGTAGCCTGGATAATAATCATAATAAGATAATAAGCACCAGCCTGCCAAATATACTTGTACATTAGCTTTTACTAAAATTAGTATTAGCTCACCAAGGAACCGAATCTGAGTAGACTTAAATCCTAATTTTATCACCAAGACTGCCAGTCGGCGGGTTGACTCCTCAGGTATTACACGAAACATGTATATTTCAGTTCTGTATTTAGCATAAGAACCCGCGAGATATATACTGGTAAGACATTCAATATAACAAATAGTAAATAACCAAAGTTACAGATATACAGCTATTACCATTTCCAATTGAAGCACATCGGGTGAAATATTCAGATTATGATTAAAAAACTCCATTATTTTCTCTGTAATCTGAATCTGCAAGACTCCACTGTACCCATTATAGTTCCGCATGAGAGTATCCCGTAGATCTCCGGATATGGAGGGAACAAGCTATTTTAATACATCTGCACAGGCTTGTAATAGAAGCGAGTCCTGTACTAGAGAGTAGAGACTTAAAATTCTTCCTTTAATATTTAAAAGACTAGTTCAGAGTCTTTGGCGCTCTGCATTATCTATTATAGCAGGGAACAGTGTGCCTTCATCTATTAGATATATTATACACTCATTATCTGCGCGGGCTTCGGGCATCAAGTTTTCCACTAGGCAGACAGAGTTTGTATTGATATAACAATAGTTTATCTAGAATAGGACTGACCATATATCATAGATTACTTTTAAATAATTATATATTTCCTTCCCAAGGTAAGCTGCGGTTCATGCAATCTATGAGAAGATATTTACAGCAGGGCAACTGCATTCTACTAGACATCTCAGAAATCAGAAAAAGATGTCAGGCCACAATCCCAGAAATAAAATTAATTTGTCAAGTGACTAGACAATAAAAGAATATCTCCATTCTAATCTCTTCAAATCCTACTGTCCACGGGTAGATGCCTTAGACTCCTAATACTTTATCTCCTTAACCTCCTCGGGTTTTTCCAGCTTAATATACCTTAGATTTCAGAAGATGTCTCCTGCGTCAATTGTATCATCACTAATTACTCAGAGTTAATATCTTAAATCTTCCAGCAGACCTACATGGACATGTCAGCATTATGCCTGCTTAGTCAGGGCAGAAACTTACTATCATCATAAAAAGATACTATCCACCAGCTATCACCGGAATATAAAAGCGGGCTTACTACCTTGATACAGTGCTTCCTGTAAAGATATTTTAACATACAGCTATTTGGAAGTGGTAAAAAGAGTGGATCATAAGCTGGACTTTACAGTCTCTGGACTCAATTAAGGGCTTGCTTTAAAAACTCTCTACTAATTACAGCAAATATAGAATTTCTTTTCTCTAGCCGTGCCAGTTGATTCTGAGAGAAATACTTCTCTAACTTAATAATATTCTGAGGGTCAAAAACCTTGGACCCGAACAGTGAAAACGAGAAGTTCAAATAACTGAACTGAACTTTGAAATAGCCATAAAAGAACGGAGACACCTCCCTTAAGACAAATTCCTGATAATAACTGCTCATATTTGCATAAGAATTATAGGAATTCTTGAGCCAAAGCTGTTGGATGATTTTAAAGACTACAGATCCAGCCCGTGGTCATGAGTAGACTATGGGTATTAAAATACTGCGGGTAATCAGAGACCGTAGTCATGAGTAGACTGAGGGCATTGAAAGACTGAGAGTATTAAAAGACTGAGGGTATTGAAAGACTGAGGGTATTAAAAAACTGAGAGTATTGAAAGACTGAAGGTATTAAAAGACTGTGGATATTAAAAGACTATGGGTGATCAGAGACCGTGGTCATGAGTAGACTGTAGATATTGAAAGACTGCGGGTATTAAAAGACTGTAGGTAATCAGAGACCACGGTTATAAGTAAACTACGGGTATTGCAAGACTATAGATATTAAAAGACTGTGGATAATCAGAGACCACGGTCATAAGTAAACTGCAGGTAATCAGAGACCACAGTCATAAGTAGACTGCGGGTATTGAAAGACTGCGGGTAATTAAAGACCACGGTCATAAGTAAACTGCGAGTAACCAGAGACCGCAGTTATAAGTAGACTGCGGGTATTAAAAGACTGTGGATATTAAAAGACTACAGATAATCAGAGACTACGGGTAACTAGAGACCACAGTCATAAGTAAACTGCGGGTATTGCAAGACTGTAAATATTAAAAGACTGTGGATAACCAGAGACCGCGGTCACAAGAAGAACTTGACACTAAAAGATATATAATATTATATAACTTTTCAAAATCACCTGTCATTCCCTGTTGCTAAAATTCTAAGAGGAATAATATCTAGAAGAAAGAAAAGAGAGTAGATAAAAAAATAAATATATGGACAGGCTGTACTATTAAATAATTCAAGAATGTTTAATTATCTACTGCCTCATAGTTCTATGAAATTAACAACCCAAAAGAAATGGACTTTAAAAATAGACTTCACGATCTCTTCTAAGTTCTAGAACTGAAACTGATATGTCTGTCCAAGTGGCCTATAATTCTAATACATCAACTCTACTATATATCACGGTGCTCAGCAGTTCAATCATGCATCTTCAGCAGTAAACTTCACTGCCAGTATCATTGCCAAATATATGAATATTCTGAGCTGACCTACCCCAGGAGATTTCAGCAAGAAATTGTGCTAGATCAGATTGGATTATTAGCAGATATACAGATATATATATGTATCTCAATAATTGTTACCTTAGTCAATTTCTTAACAGAACAGGAAACAGTTTATTTAATAAAATCCTTGCAAAGTTTGCTTACATCATACTGGTTTTTGAACTCCAAACCTGCCGGGTTATAACAAAAAGTCCCCGGCTCTTTAAGACAAAGAAGTAAGCTACCAATACTATATATATCATCAGCATAAGTTAGTTTCTGTGGCTTAAGGACGGATTCCGCAATATTTACTATGTAAAATGTCAGTTATATAAGTTAGTCATGTATGGATTTAGATTACCGAGCTTCACTTCACAATTGTAATAAAAAAAAAGGACTTTCTTCAAACAGAGCTGGCCGTATTGGATATACAGCTCTCTGTAAATATAATAGATGCTATGCAGTAACTAGAGCAGTATTAATACACAGTATATATCTTTGGTATTATTGATAGTATATCTCTTTCCTGATAATAGCTAGATCTATCTCTGTGATCTCTCGGAGACAGGCAGCTTATATATAATACAGAGATATCTCCATAATCTTATAAACAAGATCTATTGCAAGCTCACTTGAGAATACCTCAATCAGACAAATTATATTCTGCAGCTTTTCCTCTATAACTCTCCAAAGAAGACAACATTGCTTGCTGCTTGCATAGATCTTAAAGCTCTTAATTATAACAATGCTATATTTGGCAGTATTATCATGAACTATAATACCAGCCCCTGCTTCATCTGCTTTCCAGAATTAATGGTATTTTTTCCATACATCGCCTGATGAGGATTGGCTAAACCTTCGAGGCATGTCAAGAGATGCCGATGTTCTTGAACTCTTAGGAATATTATAAGATGTTTTATAAAGTTTTTTCTGTTTTGGAGTCACAGAAGCAGCATACTCTGACTTTTTAATATCCTCTTCAACAATTACATCGTGAGCGTCCAAGGACTGTCTTTGTATTGCCCAAGCAGCCTGCAGTTCCTGAAAACTCTGAGAAAGCTTGGTATTACGATTTTCTGGTTTCAGCTTCATTTTAGCAGTTAAAAATAGTAAAGTACCTATACAATCTGACAGGAGAACTAATCCAGGCAAAACTAATCATAGAACTCAGACCAAGAACATTTTGTCAATAACATAAAAAGATTTTGAGTTATTGATTAATGCCCTATATATGTTTATTCCATAGTCTTTTCTGATTTACTTTATATAACTGCACTCAGCTAAACAATTAATGTACTACATAATTTATAATATTACAGTGATAATTCTTAGTCAAAAAATACTTTTACCAATCCCAGCACTGAAGTATGTTGGGTCAATTTTACTAGTAGTAATATCTATAAATAAGTTTAAAAACCACTGATCCAGTGTAACTGTGTAACTTTAGATAATCTCATTATATAAAAATACATAGGATCACCGGTATTATATTTATTCACCTGCTTCTTCTCAAAGATAGTAGGTCTTTAACTCCATGCCACTTACTATGCTTAACTACATCATCACAGTATGAGTTCTGCTGCAATCATCACCGAGCCGAGCAGTTCCAATAAGAATGATAAAGTCCCAGTTATTTAACAGCAAGAAACAACACTCATTATTAATATACTATATAAGCACATGCTTCGGGAGCTTGATAATATCCTATAGAAGTATAATTTCTTTTCCAGCTTTGCAGGGTGGAGCTTACTAGCCGGCTATCTTATTATTCCCAGGACTTTTATAAGCCTTCAGGGATCTGATCAAATCCAGCAGGGATTAATTAAAAATAAGACAGAGAGAGCTATCCTTAATATTATTCAGAATCCGCCATTAGTTGGTATAGCATACTCTCTACTTACAGTAGGAACAGGCACCATGGCATTTCTTTTCTTTCAATGGAAATATAACTATCTGTGGCTTATCAATTGCCTTTTCATATAGAAACCACTAAAATAACTCAGTTATAATTAACTAATTCTGGAACAGACCAACCGCGCTTAATACAGCCACTGGGCTTCTTACAACAATAATTAATATATATACGGCTAAGAATAATAAATGGTCCATCATGTCTCTCCTCACTGTGATTATTACTACTTTGTCAATAATTATCTCTTTATCTCTCATGATATTCTATAAATTTTGGAAAATTAAGAAGATTAAGCAGGAGCATGAGATGGAGCAGAAAGCTGGTATTTATATGATTACTCACTGATAGAAACCTCAAATATTCTGGACGGGCATATACTTGAATAATAAAAATAATCTTCCTTATTTCTTATCTACAGCCATGCATAGTTCTGCTACTGGTCAGTGACTGCTCTAGTAAATCCCTGTTTTACTTATATATTTTATCATTATGGGATCTTACACATGTGACAAAATTTACTTGATACCTGTACAAAATTCATTATATTCTAAATATATTATTGTATGTAATTTAGAAGTTATAAATTTCCTATAAAAATAATGAACGCTCGTACAATAATCTATAAAGAAGAGGCTTTTCCCTGCAACAGTTAGTGGGATATGTAAATCCAGCTTTTTCTATATATATGCTTACCAGCCCCCGCACCAATTATTCTCAATGAAGCTGTTCAAAGCCCTGCATGATATTTGGTCCGGTATCAAGGAATTTCTGAGTCCTGTGATTACTGAGAATTTCTTGGATCCTGGATCTATTCTCTGGCAGATGATCTTTAAAAATACTATATAAATAAATTATACTATGGAAACTTATCAATGCTCTCTAGTACTTATTAGTCATAGCTTGAGCTCCTATCATCCTCAGAAATCATCAGCCGGACTCTATCTTGCCCTTATTGTTAATAATTGTTCTGGCAAACTCAGATATAAAATAATAACATTCTTTGCAACCCTTCAAGACGGATGGAAATATAATGAAGATAAATATAAAGTCTACCTTCCATCTGGGGTCACCTTGAACGTGTACAATATAATCAACAGATATGAGAAAGTAGAACTACCTTTAGAAAAGATTTTCAACAACTCAACCAAGGGAATCTATACAGAGTACTGCTACTATAGAAATCCAGCTATAAGAGAAACACAGCCATCTAATATTATAAGATAAGATCTTAATTATAGGACACATCCACATGTATGTCTTAGTTGGTGGAATAGATTTACCTGTAATAGCAGGGACCTAATAATAAATTATCAACTTGCGCTTTTTAATCAGGATATAAGAACCATGTATGTCATACTTCCAAAACATAGCAAAGATAAACTATAAGCAAAGACTGCAGGAAGAGATATAGAGCTGTTATATATATTCCAACCAGACATTAACATATATCAGGACCACTAGTCCAGGGATTATGTGAAGATATTCTTACACTGATCATAATTATAAGTTACCACATTCTAGTAAGCTTATGGGGCCAGTTGTAATTACCAAGATAGTAGGGCTGATAATTAACACTACCACCACTACATATCCTTTTATACACAGCGAAAAATTATTTACAAGTTATTATTAGTTAGAGAGAGCTATAGGAATCACTCATTATTATTATATAAGATTTTTGAGTTTACAGATAGCTGTACAGTCTTCTAAATTATAATATAATAGAATAGCCCCTCTAGCCCCTCGATACTACAGCAAATCTCAGTAACTATCATAATAATGTATTATTTAAGAATAAATCATATCATACACTTCACTACAGCCCCTCTGAGCCCTGCGCTTCTCACACCTACCCTCATACCCATGCCTTTGCTGGGCTCTTATAATATACATACCCACAGACCAAGCCACTCCCATTAAAAGTATTAGGACTATACCAGATAATAATCACCAGTCAATAATAGTAAATGCCTGTCAAAACTATGTAATCTTCTCCTGCCATCACAGGCTATCCAGATAGCTAAGAAGCTGGGTACAAAAAGAGTCATGGAGCCTATATCCTAGTAAGATCTCGGATGTATTAGCAAGAATCCGGAGACTAGAGATATTATGCTGTATTATATAGATAGTTCTAGAATTTATATCATCTATCAGTTATACTTCTATGCTTCGACGAATATTCAGAGAACCAAGGCCACATACAACACATAATAATCCCCAGTACTAAGCATAGCTGTAAAATAGGGCATGAACAACCATCTGTGATTAAAGATAGGCAAGTATCTCACTAAATCCCTTACATAGAGATTATATAGTGATGCCAGCATCATACTACTCAAAATACTGAAAGGACTGGCTGTAGAAGCAACAAAACTATATTAGCATAGTAGTTCAAGTGAGTATCTATATATAAGTCTATTATCGAGAAGCACACTACCATAGATATACAGAATCATATATCACAAGGCATTGACACGCTGTTCCGGGTACAGATAATTATCCCAGGTCAATAGAAAATACGGATAATAATTCTATACAAAATATCTGGCACTACTACTGTCCCAGATAAATATCGTCCAATCTGGATTCTATATAAGGCATGCATTGCGGGCATCCTGCCATTCAGATTATAATACATCTGTATTATCCAGATAGATATAGTAAAGCTTTGCGGGAATGGATGCATTCAGTCCAGCATCAGCAGCATAATGCGTGTTATCAAGCATCGAAGAGGTCGCATCTGATGTCTGAAGCTTTTGGGAGAGAATTCCCTTCTCGAAAATAGCTTTCCACAGAAAAAACAATCAAAGTAGTAGGTAGAGATTCTATATAAAGAGAGAAAGCAGGCCAGTCAAGATAAAAATCACAATGACAGCCAGAAAGATATGAGTATAGATATTCTTCATGATAAATAATAGACAAAGCCTAAATAATCCTCAAGCAGCGGACAGACTAGAATTATTACTTATACTCCTTGGTCATGTACCTAATATTGCTATAAATCATACTAAACCTCTTTTAGATAGTGCTACACAACATATTATTACCAGGTAATATAACCCAATACCAGCTTAAGGAAGCCTGAGGCTATCAAGACAAACAATACCTCATATTAGATAACAGCAGTGATAAGGTAAGATAAAATGTTCTTTGTCATTTTCCTTATCATTACTTACGACAGAAGGGTTTGTTACAGTCCACACAACCCTGCCAGCATCTATCATGGTAGTGTTTTGGCACAGGAACACCAGTATGATGTCTTCTCTCTAGCTCTTCTGTAGTACATCTTCTGCCATCTTTATATATGAACTCATAACTACCTGATACAAGGGCAGATACTATTTTCTATCCTTTCCTCAGTATCCAATCAGGATTGAACACCGCTCGGTCATAATTAATTTAATCTGTTAGCTCTCCTATCTTAGAAAGAAAGATTAGCTTCAAGCGCCGCACTGATTTGGAACCCATGCTATATACAAATTAGACATAAACAGATCTTATTGAATAATCTGTATTTTATAGAACTAGATAATGCTCAGATAAAGCGCGCTCAATCTATATAAGGGAAAAGGACGCATGCACGGGGGTTTATAATATTTATATTATCTTAAGGGAGGGATTTTAGACTCTAATATTACACCTAGAGCTACCAGAACTGGAGTAAAAGCTTTAGTCCTATTAGCTTAATTTAATTCTAGCAGATCGCGTTTCCTTTCAGAAAGAGAAAATGGACTGTATAAATAGCTGTGTTAAAATACCACAGATACTATAAATATATTAGAGGTAATTTACCAGCATGAAATCTTGCCATAAGATACCAGTAATTTAGGGTCTTGTTTCTATTCTCCAAATCTCTTATACTAAATAGATAGTAAGTGGGTACATTTACTTATGAGACCTAGAATATAGACTTCATATACTATAAAGCAGGCTGAACCTTTCTCTAAATATTTTCGGCAGAATTTACATTAATAAATATAAGCTCTATATAGATATCAAACATTACTGCAAACAGGTTCTCACACCTCTAGTCTTTATCCTCAGTCACAGATCTCCTGTATATATTCTCTTTAATATAAGGAGATTTCTACATATCCTGATGCATAAGTATACTTATAAAGCATCAATTACTATCTGACATATATAACCTGGGAAAACTAGACTAGAGATCTGCCTGATGCTGAACACCCTGCCTCCCGCCAATCAGATAAAATCAATATCTCTTGGCCTGTCATGTAACTCTGCTAAGTCTTCTTATAAGACATGGTACCAACTGCATCACTGTAACAGTATATGCTGCATGACATGAAGAAGGCCGTGGAGCTCTCTAAATATGGCTACAAGTTTATTATATTGTCTTCCGGCCTACGCACCCCACATCTTTTGGAGAGCCCGGAGCCACTGAGCGTCCTTATAATAGTATATAAGAACAATAAAATTATCAATCCTTTTGCAGACAATTCCCCCGTGAAAAATGTCGTTATACCTCCTGGAATATCAGTTCGCGACTATATTTACATGTCAATTAACATACAAACAAGATCCGAGCACTGGAGTGTTAATAATAATACTAAGAACATATATACTCTGTTCTATTACCATAGAAACCCCTTGATCTACCCGGGGGCCCATCCCAAGCATACCATGCATTTCGATATTACAGACTCGTACAAATACAGTATCTTGCCGGTGGAGGATGACGAAAGATTATATATAGCAAAGCTTGACCAAAATACGCCTGGATGCACGCGTTCTGGTATCATATTCACAAACAGTGATACAGACAGAGATAATAACAGTAATATAGATAGAGATAGTAACAGTAGTATGGACAAAGATAGTGACAATAATATAAACAGAGATATAGATAGAGACAGTGATCTCATAATAAAAGACAAGCATGGTCTAGTATAACACACCATATGGGGCTCGTAAGATTACATGGCCTGTAGCATATTCTAGTCTGCGATATTACAGTCATATTCTTTAAGCCTGGAAGACACGGAAGCTGGACTTGGATGTTAATTGAACTAGATATTAAGACTAGTTAATATAAATTACTGAGAACATGAAACAAGAATACTTTCCCGGAATCAGCATATTTATACTACAAAATGATAATGAACGCGGGTTTTATAGTACACAGATTACTTTTATCAAGAGAAAATAAATAATATAATCATCTAAAGCTGGGATAGATATGCTTGATTAAGAAGTACATATCATATCTATTTAAGCAGTCAACGGAGCGTATATCTTACTATATTAGTGGAAGAGTATCTACTTATACAAATTTTATAGAAGCTAGAAGTTCGGATTATTAATTATAATTTATTATCTTAGCTATAATATAGATGGCTCAGTATCAATATAATTTATTTCAATCAATATGTCACTGTGCTTCAATTATGGCGGATGAAGACCTATACTATATATATTATATACCTATCAACACATCAGATAGTGCTATTATGAGAAAATAGCTGCACGCATAACTAACTAATTATCAAATCTTTGATAAATTTCCCATTATCCACTATCGCGGCGATTTATTTTGAGTTCTTGCAAGATACCCAGATCACATATAGAATATATATTATCCAAGATTGTCTCAGTATTCGCAGTTGAAATATAAATACTGCAGTCATTATATCTTTCTTACAATAGCCAGATATCCTCTAGATAAAGAGCCTTGAGACTTTTTGCATAAATACAAACAAATCTTTCTAAGCCTGGGATGAATATCCAGTAACTACCCAGCTCCAGTTATTAAAGGCACGGAAGTAGATTCTGCATGAAGAACTCAAGAGCAACAAGGCTTTCATAAAGTTGAAGCTTGTGAATATCAGTAAAAGCATCATTCAACAGGTCTGTCAGGTGTGATTTATCTGATAGCTTATCAGGATAAAATCCTCTAATTTCAACTATACAGATGCATAAGCCGTCCTCCTTGGCCATGATAAGTGCTGTTGCCACCTTCTCTAAGTAATTCAGAAAGCAAAATCAGCCATCCAGTAACACCCGGTCCGCCAAGACATAGAACAGTGATTCAATTACATCTTTAAACCAGATTTACAATGTATCAAGATAAGAAAAGTATAGAAAACAGATACAAAGAATTCTGAGGTCCCACAAGGACTGATTTATAGCTTGCTGCTCATATAACATTCATCTGAAGTACAAGAATATATCAGAGTATAAGATATCATGATCATTTAAAGTCCACCAGTAATCTCTTTGATTCCAGGCATACTCCACTGGTATATACACGCAGGCACAGAAGGAGTTCCAATTTTAAGTAACTGTAAAATCAGTATCCCAGTAGACTTATAAACAGTATTATAATATACTTACAGGGATCAACTAGCTCTAAGGCTTCATAACAAATCATTTTCACATAAGGGCAGATGGATGACTGGAATACCTGGGATAGACAGTCAAGCCCTGCCATGAAGAACATGACCCGAAGTATCTGGAATAAAACTAGGGCACACAGTCAGCGAAAAAATTTGTTAACTTCAGATAGCAGCAACAAAAATCCATCCACTTGAACAAATCCAATAATCATCTCTAAGAGTTCTTCCGGTAGAAGAGACCAGCTTAGTACCGTCTCTTCTAAAGTCAGCATTCTGCTCCTAAGGAGATTTAGTCAATTTCTTAATCAACATAATAAGATATATAGGAAGCCTATAGTGACCAAAGACTACAACCTAGTTTTCTTTAAAGCCACATACCTATTAGCTTTTTTGATAATATAGGTTAGGTAACACATACATCGTTTTAAGGTAATGCAGCTGAACAGCAAGCAAATATAATTATACTACATAGATATATATATTACCATTTGCTGAATATATAAAACACACTACTACAATATCATGGCGGGCTATAGTATTGATCATCAAATATAATATATATAAGAAAAATGGAGACTTCCCATAGGCTAAGATCTTGCAGAGACTTCCCGAACTAGTTTAGTCTGATACATACTATAGTACACAGCTACTAATAATTATAATACACTATAAGCTGTAAGTTATGAAGTATATATCATATCTCTACCCATAATTACTCCCACCCCATCTAGACGGCCGCTTTTTGGATAACATAATACTACTATACACTCTTGCCTATATTAGATTAGGGTAATAAAACCAGAAAGACAATATAATACTATTATAAATCAAGTCATCTTTACACACATGGCCAAAAGACTTTATGACTTCCAATCTAGATTAGTGAAACTATACTATGACCACCACTAAGATCCTCTACCCAAAGGCTCTCCAAGGAACCCTAAGAACTCCCCGAACATAACTCCAGTCACAACCAGAACTACCACTTGGGCCATTTCCTCGAGAGGGCTTTACTAAGACTACCAACTCCAGCTCTACTAGACCTATACATAGGGCAAAGTCTATCTGCTGACACATACAGCTTAGATAGCCCTTGCCCATCTAAACAAAATCAGTAAGATATAGATTTCCTTCAGTATAGCCTCTAATAGAAGCCACACAAATAGGCTTATATATAACCAACTTCAAAGTCAATATTAATTGAATAGTGATAACATGATTTTCTAATCCTCATGAACTGATCTATCCATTCAAACTACTCACATGTTAGCATTCCACAATAATATATAGCTCCACCAATAGAAATACATACATGTACAAAAGCACCCACCAGTTGATACACTTAATATCTTCAAGTTCCACAGCAGTTCCAGCTTGGGTTAAGGCCTCAATTCTGCTACCTTCACACATATCAACAACAGCAAGACATGTACTATCTGCCATGAGTTTGCTTGGTACAATGTATACTAGAGCAGATAATGATAATAAACATCTAATATCATAATAAACCATTAACTCTTCAATAGAGTAACAGTAGTTATTAAAAAAGAAACCAATCCATATTACCCTTTCTTGATAATAATAATATGTTTCCTGGATAATATTAGAAACAACTTCTAATGTGACTAGCAGACCCACCCTGTTGTATTCA
The DNA here is from genome assembly GCF_013340325.1 of Aspergillus tubingensis. Classification (NCBI taxonomy): domain Eukaryota; kingdom Fungi; phylum Ascomycota; class Eurotiomycetes; order Eurotiales; family Aspergillaceae; genus Aspergillus; species Aspergillus tubingensis. The sequence goes on along the minus strand of NW_023336279.1, from coordinate 388,973 downwards.
GTATAATGATATCCCTGAAATAATAAATAAACCAAAACAGACACAAGACAGCCTATACTATTCTCGCCATAGGACACAATCTGCAATAATTATCTACTAATACTCTGGGAACAGGTACCTGCCAGAGAAAACCACTCTTCAAAGAGAGATATATAAAGAGACTCCATATTAATACAGCAGTTATTCTCCTACAATACTTTGTGAAACTCAGTGACATCTCAAACAAACAAAGTGAGAGCTCAGTTAAATAAAGATTATCTTCTTAATAGTAGCTTTAATAAACACCTTAGTGAAGAACAAGTTTATAATAATTAATAAGTATTATATAAACTAAACTCATTTATAAGCTGGTGATAGAATGGATACACTGTTTATAGTAAAATAAGAAGATTACAAGATTTATTATATTTAATTAACTGCAAACACATTATAAGATAGGGGTTTTTGACTCCATAGCCTCATAGCCTTGATAAGATACCAATCAATTTATACCTAGAGCATACATGTCTTATCATTTTATATTAAAGTGGGGTATCCCTGATTTGTACATTATCCTCTTTTACCTTATAATTTATCTGTCACGTCCACAGTAGGCCTATAAATTATAGAAGATCCCAGCTGAAATTAATATTTGATCCCTCTGCCGCATTCTGTTGGTAATATTATATATTTACCTAAAATCGCTCCGTTACCGTACTCGTCAGCACTGGCTACTTACGGCTGAAGGCTTTACAGCATGCTAACAGATTTTTCAAGTTCTATAATTATTCCCAAAAAGGAAATTTGAAGTCTTGTGAGATAGAAGCTATAGGTGGTCTAGAGGCATAAAATAATATTATAACAGTACTTTCTCATCTGCTGTGTAAATCGGCCATTATCTAGATATTTCTTAACTTAAAGCTCCTTCGACCTGTTCAGTATACTGATATAAAAAGATACTACTATTTCTAAACACAGCTCTACTACACATTCACACATTATCGCCAGACCCTGTTACTAAATTATGGTTACTCCAAGATTACAGAGATTAGCCGTCTATAATCAGTATAATTAAATAACTCGGACTAGAATTTCTCGGCACAACAGTTTGAGGAAGATAAGAAGAATATATAATAAAGACATATCCTTATTCACACAAATAGTGCAAATAGTATTAACCCCATCTACTAACACTATCCCAACGATCCATAACTGTTTCAACAGGATTTGTTGACAGGTAACTTTGCCAAGTGAATGATAGAAGCAATGTTCAGATTAGCTTTTTAATTTAAGGATAATATTCAACACAAAATTCCTGCTGTAAATCAGAATTCATTAATTAATTGCAACTTTCCATAGACTATATATTCCACCAGAAAGGAGACGGTGATCATATATCAAAATATATCTAGACAATAGGTAGAATTTTATAGTTGAGACGCATCCCTTACCCCTAATATCCCGCAGCATTCATATTGAAAGAATAGGAAAATTAAATATACAGCTAGAGCAAAATATTACCAGTATCATATCCTTTGCACGTATCCTCCAGATATTGAGACCAATAGTATATCCCATATCAGCTGAGAACTATCTTATCTTCTTTTCTTAAGCTTTAACTTCTTCAGCTCCTTTTCCAACTGCCTAATTTCCCTATCAACATCTGTGCTTTTTTCCTCCCGATATTTCTTATACTTCTTGCTCAATCGGCTTGATCGTCTTAAATACGGCTCATCAAAAGAATATAGATTATTTGTACTCTCCTCATAAGTAGCTCTATTCTCTACCTTCTTATATTTTCTCTATTTCTCATTCTTGCCTGATTGAGCTGCTTGCCCTGTATAAGACTCATCAGAAGTATATAAATCATCTGTAATAAAATCCGAGTTAGATTCCTCAATTTCAGGGTCCTGGCCCCAATATGCTGTTTCCATCTCCCGAGCTTTAGTATAGATAAACATATCACCCTTCTTGGGGCCACCGATAACCATCTATTGTACAAATTGCCGCGTCTCTATAATTTCTTCTTTATCCTTCCATCTTACTATAACCACTGTATCACGATAGTATTCACGTTCAACCTTTAGGTACAATTCATAATAACAATCTCTGTAGCCCTCTTCCTCGTCCCCAATACTCCAGTCTATCCCAAGGATGTCCTTAACATCCTTCCACCCCCATTACTATTACTGTCTCTCAAGGCCGTTGACCACCCGGGTTACTTTAAGTTATCCCCGTGTACTGTCAGGAAAGATTTGTACCACTCTTTATAGATTCCAGGTTTGCAAACTGCCAGCCCGTACTCAATAAATATCATGCTTTGCCTTTCCTTCCCTCTTCCTGTACCATACCAAGATTTACATCCCGAATGACCCAGTTGCCCACCAGCATACCACCCTTCCACGGTAAAGCGCGCTGAAGTATTCCATCATTCTATTTTCTAATTAACCCAAGCCATCTTCCTCAAAATCAGAATCAGAGTCAGAGTCAGTTTCAGTGTCATCCTCGATATCAACCCCTGGTTCTTTATACATTTCATCTGGTTCATCCATATCCACAGATCTTTCTCCAAATATTCTCTTCGCAATCTCACGAGAGAAATTCCACTCTTGTAGAAGCTCATTTTGTGTATTAAACTGAACAACAATAAATCATATCTTATCAAAGGCCGTCCACTTTGCTCTTGCGTCAGATCGAAAACTTATACTAGCTTTAAACCCTGCCCACTGTGGTCTGTGAAATAACACTTGAATAGTTGCCCGATCTAGCTTCTCATAGTGATCTTAATTTTCCTTTCTAAGGCTCCTATTAAAGACGTTGATCGCATTCTCTATAATATCAAAATTTGGTTCTTCCTCTTGAAATTATTCTTTGAATATAGCATCATTCTTGTTAATAAAGTTCTGCTTCAACTCCCGGCCCCAATCACAGACTTTAGACTTTTTATATAATATCAAGGACACTTCCTCCTCATCCACTTCCATTAGTTCACCGCGGGTATCATCCTCGTCCTCTTCACCCTTTTCGTCTCCATCATTCTGGCTATTCTGACCATGTTCGCCATTTCCATCTCCATTATTCTGGCTGTTCTGACCATGTTTGCTATTTCTATCTCCATCATCCTGGCTATTCTGACCATCTTTGCCATATCCATCTCCATTATTCTATCTGCCCTTGCCTTTATCATTTGTATTACCAAGACCCTTCTTACTCTTCTCATCATTCTTACTCTGACCATCTCAACGGTTTTCAACTCTCTTACTCTGACTCTGGTCATTACCAGAACGATCCTTTTCTTCATCATCCTCTGCTTGAGAATTCTTTTTATTTCTCTTTATCCCACTCGACATGATATCGAAGCATGTATGGATGGAGCGTAGATATAGATAGTATTTATATTAACTAATTATTCAAAACTTCAATTTAATAGAGATTTATCTTGATCTTTATATCAAAACAAGATGAACCATAGTGGGGCCATTGTGGAAAATTTACGGCTAGTAAGAATCATATAAAATAAAATATCAAAGGTGACCCACTGATCGGAACAAGGATATTTTTAGCTTAGTGTAATTTAACAGCTGATGAAGAGATACAAGTAAACCTTATTTCAGAAAGGGAAATCGGAGATAAAAAGACTGGGCCTAGAGAGTGTAAAAAAAAGAAACAGGCTGCTTCTGTTACCAGTAAGAAGCTAATTCTTGGCTGTTACAGTGCCCATGACTACCTACTAGTTAACTACGCTAGTTAACTATAGATTAATGATGACTCATCAATTACTACCTCTCCAAGATAACTATCATTATTATCAGTTTTCCACACTGAACTACTAATAATATTATCCCAGAGGGATCTATGTCTCTTGCAGCTTCCACGCAAGCAGAAAACTATATCAGGATTACTCAAACAACACTCCCAGAATCTGGGGGTCCTGCATTCCCTACATTAGAAGTGACTTTTGAAGAAATGAGTCCAGTGGTATCGGATCAAGTTATAAATAAATATCCTGTCTCTTCTTCCAGTGATATCATGACAGCGGGTATTTTCTATAATGAGCTAATAACCTCAATCCTGGTGTTCACATCCACCTCTAAAAAGACAGTACCAGGTCACTTCACCTTCTCTGGCACGGCTACCGCACCTACAGTATCACTTCCTTTACCGACAATGTCTGAGCTAGAAGATGAGGAAAATAAATTACATATTTCTTAGACATTAGAGATTATATCTATATTAGTTTATATAGTACTACCATTTCTCTGAAAGAATTACAAAATTGGAGCTTAATGATAATGTGAGATAATGTCTGCGAGTATAGTCATGATTAGATACAATATACAGAAGTTGATGATGACCTGGCAGAAGGAGAGTATAACTCTGACTCCAAATTCACCCCATGCAATGCAGGGATCATATTATATTAAAGCCCTGCTAGAATAGATATAACTTAACCAAGTGCATCCGCGCACTGTGAAAGGCACTATTCATAGTACTAAAATACAGAACTCCAGCTCTAGACCCCTTATTCATAATTATAAATCCGAAGAGTTACTATATCTAATTCCTCCCACAAAACAGTTATTTCATTCTTGAGCATTTCCTTATACTAATTTATCTCTGCTCCATACTCCTGTAACTTCTCAAGGTCCTCCAAGAGAATTACATTTATAGTTCGCTGGAACTCGAGCTGCGCCTAGAGAGAGGGTTCTGAAACTAGAATTACCTAGAAATAGTCAACAATACACACAGTAGATAGCCTGGCTTTATACCTCTGTCAGTGCCTCTTCAGCCCAGAAGGATTGTTCTACTCCATCATACAACTGTATGTAGGCTCCGGTGGAATACTTACTCAGTTACTTCTAGAAAAGATATTCTATATTTGAGTCTGCAATATGCCAGATGTGTGGAGGCTTCCCTTTATATTTCAAACAAACTTCTGCTGGCTTTACAATAATTCCAAGTCTCTTGTCTACAGTCATCATATAAGCTTCCTTGTTATAATACAATGCAGGGACTTGTCATACAAATATATTCAGACAAACAATTGCAACATTTCCTTCGCCAATCAGCTCGAAGATCATTCTTAGCCTTGATCCTGGTGACATTTGTCTCCATCTTGTGCTTTGAGATGATCACCCCTGAATAAAATACACAATGATTATCGGGTCCCCCTCTTGTGGTTCTGATATAAATATATATTTCTAACTATAGCATGGCTACTTGGATCTGCTGAAGCGTGCTAGTCCATGGCGTAATAAACAGGCAAAGAGCCGACAGTAAATTACGCCTAAAAACTTACTGGACGTAAGAACTGAGCTAGGCTAATATTAACAACTATATATTTCAATCTATGGCCTAATACAAAACTAAGAAACAAGTATTACACTAGCCGCTGTACAGGTGAATAACTATATATAAAACATTGGCTTATTCCCAAAGTTAGCTTTCCATGACTTTTCATTAGGTATAATTTGGGTCATGTCTTCTGTCAATAGTAAAGTGGTGCAGGCCAAGCTCTTTAGCCCTTTCTTTAATAATATTGAAGAATATCTTTCTATCATGAAATAGACAGACACTGTCGCGTCAGGCAGCACAATACTATATGCACTCGAAGATACTTCTTTCTAGAAGCCCGGTGACCTTGATCTCTACATGCGGAGGACTAGAACAACTCCTGAGACCTATATATTATGGTCTAACTACTTAAGATCAGAGGGATATACTTTTATTCCAAAAGCCGGAGACATGGCTTACACCCAGCTGGTAGAGATTCTGCTGTCATTTACTGTACAGAAAATGACTGACATTTACTCAGGCAGTGCAGTATATAAACATATCAAAAAGAAAAATCATTCAACTCATAGACTGTCGGCGAGTGTGTGAGTATATCTTATCTACATTCTGGTCAACATACTTAATGAATTTTACAACACATGAGTCGATTTATTCACTCTTCCCGCGATTAACTCTGGGAAAGAAGATGATCCTTCTTGGCTGACTAGAGAAATATCAGTTAATTATATATAAGAAGTACATTGACCGTGGTTACAGATGGCTGAATTAAAATAAAGCTGCACAGAAGGACGAGATTTCATCCCAACACAACATCAGTAATATACTTACTCGCAGGATCCCTTTCAAGGCCAATGAGTGTCAAATATCTTTGTTTGTCCAGAGAAGTTTCCATATCACACCTGAAGATGTTAGGTGGTGAGGACTTTTTCCCTATACTCAATACTCAAGATTCTTATAAATACTGCCAAAATCTTATGTCTTTCTGTAGCATGATTTAAAATTTAATAAATAGCTTTTATATCTTTATATACTTGGTATTCTACTCAAGGTGATAATTAAATAAAGAGTAATAGAACTATTCTTCCGTCCTTTATAAAGAGACAGCTAGATCAGGATTATATCAATAGCGACAGTGAAACAGCTTTGCTACATAACCTATAACAGGATGACTTTGTTTACAAACATACATTTAAAATAGCAGAGACTAAGCATATGTACAGATAGAAATATGCACTTATATACAATATAAAGACCAGGCTGGTTCACCTGGTTACAATAATAGTACAAAAGTCTATACCCTCTTCTTCTTTACAAAAGAAGCTGCTAGTCCAGAGCAGGTTAGTAGCTTAATATCTGGCTTGAATTTGATTAGTAAAATCAGAAAACACTGACTATTTAGAGGATAACAAGCCCATTCATAAGAGCATAGAAGTAGCACTTTTGCGCCATTTCTGCAAACAACTGTGGCACCAAGAAACAAACAGAAATTATGAATAATATCTGGGAACTAAGAACTTATTCACTAATCAAACTCCCCTCCAACTTAATTACTCACCGAGAAATTCAACAAGAGTCCTTAATAACTGGTTATTAAGACATGGAATGTCTTCCAGCAATCCCTTAAAATCCTCATTATTGATAAGAAATTTGATATGCCGAGTGATATAATGAATCATAAGCTCCTGAATATGATCATATATCATATCTTTTTCTTGAAAGACAAATCACAGCAGTACTAAGAGATCGCCAACTCGTCTTAAATAAAGTGGAAACTTATAGAACAGATATAAGAGCTTAAACAACAATAAATCATACAGCTTGCTTAAACCATATTTCGCAGCAAATAAATAAAGCCGAGCATGGACGAGTAAGATATCATCATAATCCCAACAGGGATAGAACTGATGGCAGTGTCCTGTACTTACCAGGAATAGGCTCATTTCTCCAATAAGATAATTTAATATAAGTTAGATGGAATCTCAGTTCTGGAATATATTCCCCCCAAGCTGTAGAACATGATTCCAGCCTAGAGCATAGCATCTCTCGGAACCAGCGTAACATGGAGGAGTGTTGTCGGGTAGAGAGATATTATAGTCTGCCATATATAGATACTAGCAAAAATACACAAAGATATCCTCAACTACATCTGGAACCTTCACTGAAATAGGGCCTTGCGTCTAGGAAATAGCCTTCAGTACATTAGACCATGACACTACAGATAATAAAGCAGAGTGAACAGTAACTCTACAGCAAGTCAGGCCAACTATAAAATCAATCAAATTTAACTGGAAAACACTGTCCATCAGTTAGCCAGGATATTGAATAAGAAAGACACTGCTTACTCTAATTCCAGCTGCATCATTACAAAGATATTAGAAACTTCAGAGATAAACAGATAATTAGGATTTATGGTGCAAAAATCTACCTGCAGATCTCTGGCTAGGATATTTCTTATTTAAAAATATTTCTCTTTTTATCATTTTGACATTGATACAGGCGCACTCAGAAGCAATACCAGAGAAAAGTCGGGGTATGCTGGTCCTGGTCAGCCAAGATATCTAAATCACTTGTCTTACATTTCAATGGAACATGGACAGGGGGTCTATAATACCAAAAATTACAAGTTATCTTACAGATGGGGCTGGTAAGTACCCCGTATTCATACACTAGCCATGGCCCCCGCTAATTCTTACTTTATAGAATAATTTACGTGCTAATCTTATTTTATCTGAAAGGCACGGAGCCCTAGTAGTATTTTACAGCAATTGCTCTGTATTGGCGCCTGCTATTAAGACTCCACATATTATCAAACAGTTTTTATAACTAAGCTATTTTAGGATGTTAACAACTATACCAAAATTAGTAATTTGTACCGTGTACAAAGTTATTTTCTTACTAAAATATATCTTATCAAAGCTACTGCCAATCCAGTATCCTTGCTAAGAATTAGAAGTCTTAATAAAGGCCCCGGAAGGTCATAGTCCTGGAAGCCCTGCTTCTCTAGAAGATCTAAATCAAATCATAGAGTATCGCCTGGACTTGCAAGGATGAACTGAGGTAAGAAATTATAAAGCCTAATTAACATGGAGTCTAAAAGAGACCGCCTTCAGAATTAGATAGACCTACATTATCCGCTAGTCCTGATGAGGAAATGACCAATTCTGTTCTCATGTTATGGTAATTTCATTGGAGGATTTGAAGGCTCTATAATTCTTAGATGTGGCTAGAAAGACTTGGCAGGGAGCTCTGGGGGATGCTTATTAAATTCTTTAAAAGAAAGAGAGCTTCTACCTGGATAATAAGAATTTCATGGTTTATCTCAATAAAGGATCTTTTCTTCACATGTTTAGTTGTCAATCAACAATCAACCAGGATAAGTCCACGGTCTCTAGCTATTAGATTTTGTGTGACACATCAGCCAATCCAACTTCTTCCTCTGCATCTTATCTATGTTGGATCAATTGTCTAGATAAGAATTGATTTAAATACTCTAATAAAGAATACTACAACCAATATAGAAATTATCCAATACGTGCACTATATCACGGGGTAAAAAAGAAGAACCAGTCATGTCCTTCACTCCAAGACTAAAACTCCAGCTCAAAGAGCTCAACATCAAACTGCACATTATGTCTCACCAGACGCCGCACGGTATTATAAATACAGCGACAAGCAGAAACTTTCAACAGTTAATCCAAATTCAGAGCTGCACAAGCATGTAAAAATTTTTTTTTTTTTTTTTTTCGAAAAATTAAAAAGAAAAAAACTATACCTGTTACTAAGAGCTTGCCTTTCTGCTCTTCCATCTCATTTGCAAGTACTCTGTTCCAGTCCACGTGCCCACCATAGAAATATATGAGTTCATGTTCACCGACCCGGCGAGGCCCCTTAATACTGTTTGAAGGGTCGTATACAGCAACATTAAGAATCTAGCTTCTGTTAGAGGACTGATAACCAGACTAATATATACTATAGACAGAGATTTAATACATAATTAGTGTCTTGCTTGATTAGCTGTTGGAGCCACTCAAAAGTACTTTCCCAATCTCCAGTCTGATCCACCTGCCAGACTAAAATGATCTTCTTTGTCCCTGCTCCGTGATCCTGAAGTAAAATTTCATTGATATATGGCAGCTGTGCGGTAATTCTAATACCAGTAATCACCATTAGTATATGTCCGTAGTCACTTACCTCAGTAAACGGGTGATAGTGATGAACTGAGGATGGCCCGAATAGTCCATTAATCCAAGCTAAGTATTCACAATCCGCTTCCAAGTAATCGAGAACCTTCCTAGTGAATCCAGTGTGGGCACGGAATAGTAAATGGATGGTCACAGCTTTACCATCAGCATTGTCCTCCCACCATGTGATAGAGAATGGATGGGATTGGAATAGGTAGAATAGTCCAAGATACAGAATACCTAGACTAATCCTTTCTCCGGCACGGATCTTCCATGGTCGTGGAAGATATAGACTCACTTGAACATTATTCTCAGCATAGGGTTTCATTATTAAATGGACAAAGCTCTTGCCGAGAGTGATATTATAGTAAAAAATTTGGAGTAGTCGGAGTGCTTCTGTGACCGTGAAGGATATTATACAGAGCAAGAGATATCACCGTGATAAGATATGTGATGGTTCAGTATGCTTCCAAGTATAAAGAAGTCCCAGAATGGACATTGCTAAGTGGGTGACTAGGAATATCTCATATACCCGGCATTTCACTAATGGAAGTAGTAAAAGTGATAAGAATATACAACTAGCCTACTATGATCTTAGTAAAAACCCTAGTATAAACAGACAAGAAGCACCAGGCATACTAACCAGTAAGCCGTAGAGATCCATAGACTTTGACAGGTTTAGTCCTGTTTCTTATAATATTATCCCACTGTGAATTCTGGCCTGGAGCACGGCCATGAAGACTGATGCTCAGTGAATAATCTCATAGGCTTCTAAAGAAATCCCAAGAAGGTGTATACTGACATCCGGACTACCAGAAAGATACAAGGGAAGTAGATTTATCAAGGATAGATGGGCTGCCCGGGATCTTTTATCTGATACTGTCTGTATATTAATGAAGTTACATGTCCCCATGCCAAGAAAATAAAGAAACAGCAACTATATTCTCAATAGTGACAACTCATTAAGACCAAATAACCGCTAGGTTGGTCTTGGATATGAGAAGTAGTAGAGAAACAGATGATATATATTCTTTAAATATAATAAAAACCGATGTCTACTGCCAGATAATGGAATTATCTTTTGTATTCTATATAGAATGAATAGTATAAGAAGAGCACTGAGACAGATGAGGTAAATGTTCTCTATGGAGATCATATTGAAGTATATAACTGATATCTGAGTAACTCCAGTGGGAATAGGATCTTATATGAATCTTGGGCTGGCCTACTATATTCACAGCTATAATATATATTTTATGATATATACGAAGAAACCGTGATAATACTTTAAATACAGCTAAGGTTTGTTGTAAATTACAGGTTATTTGGCCTCTTATAGACTAGTACATATTTGATTTATAATCAAGTACTAGCTTTATCTGTGTTACTCTGAGGGTTAGGATCATCTAGTACATGCACCTGAGATGGCAATCCCCAGTAGTAAGCTAGGTAAAAAAAAAAAAGTAATAACTGGATTAATTTCTTTTACTCTATCTTGGAAAGTTGTGAAATCACTATTTCGTTTCCATGGATTCTTTTTAGAGACGGGTGATGGATGCTCTATATTAATGAGTTAATGAAGGGAGTCTAACTCAGGTCAGGTTATAAGGTATTAAGAATTGATCAGCCGGAGGCCAAAGCTGATCTTTATATGACTTGAAAGTGAATCCGCCGTGTTGATTGTCTATATAAATGTATACTTTGCAGCCATGGAATAATGATAGCTGTAGAGCTTTATCCAGGAGTAATCTCATTGTTTCATGAAAATCGGCGGAGTTCTTGTGGGAAAAGCTGGGGCTTAACATATCAGATGTTATATAGTCAAACTCGAGCAGATAACAAGATAACTGTTAAAGTAGATATATTAGGAAGACTTTAGCCAGGACTAACAAGCAGAAGAGAATTCTGTTTTATATATGTTATGTGAACATGATTAGGCTGCATATATTTAGAATAGGAGTTCGTTTGATTAAGAGCACTACCAAGATTATTAAATAATTAAAAGCGAAAAGGAAAAACAAAAAAGGAAGAAAAAAGGCAAAAGAAAAAATATTTAAAATTAAGAATAAGAAGAAAACCAAAATAACAATTAAAGAATAGAAGGAGGACAAAGATGGAGTATTATATTCAATTAATGATTGGACACAGAATTAGGGAGACAGCGGTAAACCAACACAAAAATATTTGCATACTACCACCTAGTAGCCAGCTAGTCTTCCTCCCTAGTCATGTCTCCTACACAACAAGCCCGTTTCCTTTCAGGTTCATCAACAGAATCCTCCGAAGCACGCTTTCTGCGCCTTTATTGAGTGGGACTGGAGAAGCCATCACATGAATCACAAGGCATGGCAGAGGATTGTCCATGTGTTAATTAGCCAAAAGAATGATCCAATTGCAAAGCCTTAGCGAAATGTGACATGGTAGCCGGGAATCCGCTGATTCACCACTATTGCTGCCGGCTTACCCGTGTGTAGATATTACTTATCTCACTTAGATAATAGACAGAAAAACATATAGATTTTGAATATCATCTGTATACACCACATAGATTTTCTATACCACCAAACATATCTAACAGCTCAGTATCTGTCACAAAGTCTACCTTATCGGGATGTAAGCCCTGGAAGGCGCTAATAATTGGCTTCACTGGCCCTTTGTATTTGATTCTGCCATAGCATAAGTATTTTGTCCCATTATCTATCTTTTTAAGGTGTTCTAGCACAAAGTAGAAGTAAGCAATAAGCATGGCTATTATAGTTGCCCGCGCTAGTCAAGCACTCCCGGGCTGGAGGATTACTAAGTTGCGATAATCATCCATGACTTTTAAATCATTGATAGTGCAAGGGAGATTGTCGAGAGCCACATCCATCCAGATATAGTCGGGTTTGGTTGCATTATCAAGTCGATCGACCAGTTGCAACCACTTCGACTTGGTTCCGAGGCTAGACATAAATACATCAAAACTTCTCCAGAGGAAGCCATCCCGGAACACATGACAGAAATATAGTGACTGATTAGCTGAAGGCATGTCTTCTCCAGTACCCAGTGAGATTACCCGCGCAACACCTAGTCTGGAAGGCCAAATACGGCGACAAATCCTGCCTGCTATCCTAGCAGCAAAGTTGTCTTGGAGGCCACCATCCTGGAAGAAACCAACCCGGAGTTCTACTATAGGGAAAAGACTATACCATATTTAACAAAAGGATTAGCTATGTCCACTCCTTAACAAGGATTATATGACTGGGCAACTGGACTACGAGTTCTAGCTACTAGTCTAAGAGGAAATGAGATAAACTCACAAGGGTGCGGCAGCAGTAGCTCTCACTTTATATATATTTAGTATATTAGAGACTAGAGTTATTATTTATAGCAGGTGCTTACACATCATAAATGCGGGGTTCCATTTCCCTACTACTAGCCCGAAATAGCTCATAGTCTAATTGTGATAGTTAACATAACAAATAGAGAGAAATAGAAAGAAAGACAAGAGTTACTTACTATAACTATTCTCATACCAATCTACTGCATTAAAATTACCAAACACAAAAGATCTTGTATCCTTGGCAATGTTCGCAGTAATAACACCAAATTTCAACTGTGAGTAGAGTACCTGAGAACCGTTGGTTACGGTGTCAGAAATACACCTGCTGCTACTGTATGCTTCCTGCAAGCTGGTATCAAAAAGTCTTGGGTCATAGCAACTATTATGTAAGAATTAAGATAGCTATCTCGGAATATTCCCTAAAATAGAATTCTTTCCTAAGAGAAATCGAAGAAGAGAAGATATGGCGGGCTGTCGATACTCGCGGAAGATATGCTGTATGAAAAGATCAAAAGTCTCAGAGCAAGTTGTAATATCCTACTCCATAGTAATCAATCCCAAGACCAGTAAGCCTCCTGTCTGTGTCAGTGCTCTGTCCGGCCGAGCCATATCAGAAATAAGAAGGGTCATGGCATCGGGATGGGTCAGTCCCGAGCCTCTGGTATACTAATAATGTTTAAGCAAATCTTACCTGTACTAGGCCCTACTGATAGATCAACGAGATCCCGCACCCTACATTCTGTCCCTAGGGCTTCCTGAATTAGTAGGAGATACTCCAACAGTATCCCTGCTCGAACGCCTCCACCATTGATGGCCAACAATGTCAGATTCATGGTGGGAGGCAAAACATCGATAGCCATAGCTACTTGAGAATGGCAAAGAAAGCACACTGGTAATATGAATTGGTACTCAGTGTCAAGTGCAGCTATTCCAAAAAGTTACGGGCAGAGATCGCAAACACTATGGTAACAGGCCTGAGAGTGCTGGGCAGTCTGTACTAAACAGTAGAGACAGATCTGCGGGGACTGTATTAAACCCAGTTCATGGCTCTTTGACAGGAGCTGCCGCCGCCGAAACTCTATAAAAAATAGTTTGTGATCCCGCAGCGTGTGGAACTGCTGTACAAACTCATTCTCCACTTGGGAAACAAGTTCCATTATCAGCTAGGAGGCTTTGTGTCTCACACAGAATGTCCGGAATACCTTAAAGATTGCCGGGCGATACAGAGTGCGGAAGACTGCCCGCGGCTCCAAAGCTAAACCTGAATTAAAAATAGAATAATCTACTAGTGACTAAGTGAAATAGAGACCGCATAAGCCTATTATACCAAGGTTCAGGGGACAGGCCTTGGTGATAACAGTAACAGCTACAAGTATAATGCTGCTATGTAGAAAGTGATAAAGACTTACTTATCATTCCAGGCATATAATAGTCCATCAGAAGGACAGAAACCATGCCTGATAATAGTATATCTGTTGAGCACCTGTCCCGGAGTCCAATGTCCATATAGTGTGAGATATGATCACTAAGCCCAGCGGCTACGGGATTACCTTCTCAGAATACTTGGATAAAATTAAACTTGTGATATTCGCGTACACCTAATTATTTAACTACTAATTCAAAAAAGCCTAGAAGGTGTGGGACATTTAACTATACCCAATTTTTGCGGCGGATACTCTGTACATTGTCTTGCTGGAGCTGAATCCAGCTATACAAGCGATCATACTGTATCATCTCAGAGTAACTGCAGTCCAGGTACACTAGATTAACACAATGAAACAATGGAGACTGATGGTGTGAGCTGAGCTGGTAGAGCTTCTAATAGAACTGTCCAATAGCTGGACCATAGCTGTTAATACAATTTAGATCATCTACTAGCACCACAAGCACCCGTGGCCGGACTGCTGCGGGGAACATCAATTTTATCTATAAGCTAACACAGTTGACTAGGAACTGAGCCACCAACGGAAGATCAGGAAAGTCATTAACAAAGATACAAATAATATCCGCAAAAAGAAATAACAGACATGCATAAACCAACTGCAGAGCATTATCAGTGGACAAAATATCCCATGCTAGAGGATGTTCCTGTGCCCCTGACATAACACTATCCCTGCACAGACCCACATTGCCATCCGCGAATAGAATAGAGATATCTGTATCAGCAGACCTGGAATCCAACCATAGGCCAATCCTCACAACTGGCCGTGTCTGCTGGATGTTATTCTGGGAAAAGATACCTTGAAGGGCGAGATCCTTAGTCTTGCTGTCCAGAAAGACAGACAATAAGAAATATTAATCATCAGCATGAGTTAAGAGAGATAATAATTTTCTTAACCAATTGTAATCATATAACACCACACTTCTGCTCTCACTACGGCCAATATCAAGCCAACTTGCTTCACTTCTAGAATGCATCATGATAATTTCTGCCGCCTGCTAACACCAGATATATTAATGACTGGCTACCTTATATATACCTTCCTCTAGGTACGATTGCTCTTTTATAACCTTGCTTTTTTATATCTTTATTTTATAATTCTTACCTCCTTTTTCATTTCACTGCGCCAGTGGCCGCAGTGACGCTAGTATTAAATACAGTATCAATGCTGTATAATATATTCTCCATTTTTGAGATAGAAGACCAATCAATGGCAGGAACCTGGGCCAGCTATATTAAGTATAAAACTCAGATCTCACCCCGGGTGTACCCCGCTTGGAATGTTCAAACACATACAACATCAACTAAATCACCTTAGATTAAGCTACTATGTTAATACTGTATACTTCAGGTAGCTCTTATATAAGAGTCCTGGCTCCATCCCTTTAGCGCTATACAAGTGCTTATGGCCCGCGGCATGATTAGATAAATCAAAACTATTTCTAATCTTTTTTTCACAGGATGAGGCAGCTTTCATTTTCCCTAATCATATAGTCTATCAAGAACCCCTGAATATCAGCACAGAAGGTCCAGGTATTCCTAATCCCGCATAACTCATAATATATTCATTTAACACCTTCCCTCTCGGTCTCAGTGAGCAAGAAATGAATGACCTGTCCAACAACTATTACTAACCAAATAAAACCGGGCTACCAATACAGGACAACTCGGTTTTTTCAGCTGCCTTACAGGGAATTTCTCAGTTAGAACATGATGAAACCCGCATTCACTCAGAATCTGCCTATCAGGCACCTGGGTCAGCGACAATATAAGATTATCAAACAGCATTTTATAATAATATCTGACCAGCACGGCAGCCTAGAAGCAATCACCATACAATCTCACAGTACACCAAGATAAGGCACCCACTGCTGTAAATTTCAGTAGTACTGACAGGGTAACAGCAATGACCTGGTCTTACAGAAGTTATCTGAGATAGAGTCTGCAGTAACCAAACTAAACAAAAAGGTCACTAGAAGGGCTGATGAGGGAGACAAAGGCCCGAACCCTTCAGATAAAAAAAGAGTTAAAAAGCTGGAGAACACAGCTAACGAGACAATTAAGAAGCAGGTTAACAGACTGAGTCAGAGAATCAATAATTTAACATTAAAATTCGATGGCTTTGCTGTTATGGTGGATTATGTTTCCCGGCTTTCAACCCAAGTTAATTTTATCAACAGATATCTGAATAAATACTTAACCCTGCTGCAGAAAAAGACAGAAAGAACAACTGCCATGATTTCTAGATTAGATAACATCTGTCAGAGATTTCATCATCTACTTTCTAATATATCAAGGCCACTTGACCCGGGGGAACTAATGGATTTCTACAAAGACTAGCACATAGTATTAAGTCTATATTAGAAGGGCATAGTCTAGTGTTACTTACTTTAACAAAAGTATTGAACAGATTTTAAAAGATATATACTAAATTTAATACATTTATTCAACCAAAATCCCTTCTAAATACTACCAAGGTAACCCCAAGAACACCCCTAAAGCCCCTAATCTCGCCCACCCCGATAGCTCTCCCAGGAGACCTTTCGGGCCAACCACCAGCAACCATCTCCGGGGCTGTTAACCCTCAGCTCCAATCCAGTTATTATTCCCAGAGTACCTGGAGGTACTAGTGAATAACTCCTTGGACTAAGCTCTAGTCATGATATTATAGATCTAAAATGACTTGGTCCAAATAGCATTTATATGTTCAATACTTTGATAGTCATAACTGCCTGATACCTACTGTAATACTTCCCATTTTATTTTCAAGGCGGTATTATTTCACCTGTTTTCTTTTAATTTAATATTATTTTATTTATCTTTTTTTTTCTTTGTGTGTGTGTGTGTGTGTTGGAGATAATTATTCAAGTTACTATACTAGTATAAATTACTGTACATAATATAATTATAGGCACGGACTCATGACAAATAGCCTGTATAAATAACCAAAGCAAGTAAATAGATATCTGATATAATATTACAGCACGTGGAAGCCTTACTTGAACAGGATTAGCTCAGGGATTTGCCCATATTTACAGGAAAATCAATGAATAGCATGATAAGCTGATCAGACTAATTTATATCATGATAAGCAGTTCTTCTTAGTACTTGGAAGTAGTTTCAGATACAGCAGTCTATACATTTTATTTCTTTCTTCAGGAGTCAGTATTCTGCATAGATCTAGATTCACCTCAGACAAGAATACCAACATGGATGGTTTACCTTCGCCGAGAGAGGCTCTCCTAGTAAGTATCATTAATGCCAATATATTCAGGCTTTCTATCTGACAGAATAAAAGGACCCCAATGAGCAGCACCAACCTGCTATTAATATACCAAGTCTAATACAAAACTTTCTGGATCATGAAGAGATCTCAAGATGCTATCAAGCTCAATTAGAACTTCGAGTCAGTGATGATTCTGTCTGTCTCCAGCAAGAGCGTTACCGCTGTGGAGAACTTGAGAGAAGGATAACAGATGTACAATAGGCAAAAGAGCAAGTAGAAACTCAGCTTACCCAAATATCTGACATTGGAGATATACTCCAGCAACAGATAGCCATGGAAAGATCAAGATACCAGGACCTGGAATCCTGCATTACAACACTGTCTACCCTAAACAATACTTTAGTGAAAGCACTGGCTGATTATGAGCCTGTAGCAAAAGACTCTCAGCAAAAGCCACTCAATACTTTTCACATCTACCTTGAGAACCTGGGACACCAGGAAACAATTAGAGAACTTCAATCAAGAATCACCCTACATGAACAAACCATCAGGAGTCTACACTTGATTATCAAAGTTACCATGCGGACCTACCCATGGTGTTCTGATTATGATGAAAGTAATATATCTACAATTATTCCACAAGTGCAGGTGCATGAAACTTTTCTACCCCCAGAGCTATCACCAGATAGAGCCGAGTCATGTGTACCTAAGGAAATGGAGCAGAACTTAACTGAGTAGATAAAATATTATATCTCTTGTTTAATTTATTACCATATCATTTCTCATATCAAATTTATACCTGATAGCTTTGGTTCCATTTTGGCCGATAATGACATAGGACTTCTTATTTTAATTGTCGAATAAGGGTCGAGGATAATAGGTAGCAAAGCCAATTAATTATGTATATTTATGTATATGTGTATGTGATGGTGGTGGTAGTTGTAGTAGTAGTAGTAGTAATAGTAGTAGTAGTAGTAGTAGTAGTAGTAGTAGTAGTAGTAGTAGTAGTAGTAGTAGTAGTAGTAGTAGTAGTAGTAGTAGTAGTAATAATAGTAGTAGTAGTAGTAGTAGTAGTAGTAGTAGTAGTAGTAGTAGTAGTAGTAGTAGTAGTAGTAGTAGTAGTAATAATAGTAGTAATAGTTGTTGTTATTATTATTGTTCTAGACAGCCTGGGACGGACTCTACATCCTCCAATCTAGGATTAGCACTGTGTACCTAGCCTCACCTCCTCCTCCTTCCCAATATTAAATACCAAGAGTGCTACAGTAATCTACGAAATAAGCCTGCCCCCCAAAATACTCTCCTAGTATTTTATAGATAAATACCAAGCATAACTAGTACATATAGAGTTAATTTAGCCTTGGCATTTTACTCATAGCGTTACATATATTAAAATGAGTGATATTATGACAAATCAATTCAGTAATTTACCTGTTAACTATATTATGGACCTCAATACATTTAACCTTTCTTTCTACTCACAACATCAATATCACGGGCTGTAAGAGTCTTACTACAGTACAAAGAATAGCACCACCCCTATCACCTGCAAAAAAGCAGCTTATCTGGGACATGACAAAGAACGGCGTCACTTACAAGCTCAGAAAGATCACACCAGACCGCAATTTAACAAGATGGACTCAATAGTTAATCCGGGGTAAAGGGTTCGCGGCGCGACCAAGAAGGATAGTCATAGAGTCAACCAATCAAGGCAATTTCGAAGAATGACTGCATTCCCAAGATTTGAATGATTACCAATCCTCTTCCAATAATTATACACTCAATTTCTGGGCTATATCAAATACTAACTCTTCTAAATTCAGACAGCAGCAGCCTTATAAAGATCGATACCCTGCGTCTCATATACAGTACCTGTCATAACAGTTTGACTTGAGCTGAGAATGCTTGCTCTAGGATTATTTATTATACTCAGCCTCGAAGCTGGCTTAGCAACCGCCTCAAGTGTACATTCAAATCTGACCTCTTGTATTGACAAACTGAATTATAAACTATCTAGAGTCTCTATAAATCATTAGAACTCTTTGCCTGGGACGAACCAAACTGCCAAGGAACCATCTCCTGGACTATTTTTGACAAAACCAGCTTTACACGAAACATCTCAAATTTCTTCGTTGCCCACAGTTTCCGCCTTAACCGGATGTTGGAATGCCAGGAACAGCTAGATATTTCTGTGACCAGCAACTTTGCAACATGGTATTCTGATAAAGACCAATTATCATACAATAGCTCGTCATGCACTACCTTCTGGCAGAGTTATTATATAATCAATAAAAGTATTGCGTGTCATAATACACCACTGTTTACTTGCCATAGATTATAGAACAATCCAGGATTACCCACCTCTTAGTAGATATGTCAGGACCTCTGATCCATTGAATGGGCTTATTAAATAAAGTTTACATAATATAGCCCTGCAATTGGATATACAGGAATTTGTAATCAGCTTCTATGTTCATATATAAAAGCTATCTCAAATTCACATACCACCAAGACTGCAGTGAATTTGCCTCAGTGGTAAACAGCTTATTCTACTAGGCCTTTGAGGTAAATAGAAAGTGGTGTAGGAAGAGAATAGTAATAATAATGATTTCATCTACTCTGTCCCCTGCTCCAACAGTTGGATCCCAGATTACGTGATATATAAATATAAAAATAGCAGTCTTTGAGGCAGGTGGTATAATATAAATCAAGTACACTGTCAATTTGCAGTTATGACAGGATAAACTTTGAAAAACAACATTGAATTATAGATGGCCAATGGCAGAGATAATATATATAATAAGTGTCTAACTATAGCCATGCATTTAAACCATTATTGTGGCGAGCATCCCATCTCAAATATCAATTCAGTTACCGAATAATTTCTTCTAATTGAACCTGTTGATTTTAAAACACCCTGTGATGTTTAACTTTTTCTACCTTTTCTTTGAGAGTTTCCTTCCAGAACTTGCTTGGTTTTATAACAACATTATACTCTATAATCTTATACACGGATCAGCCATTAAAAATTACTTTCCACTCAATCAAGTAATAAATACAGATTAATAATTATTTAATATATTTCTTTATCTTATCCCAAGTAGCTAGAGAAATAAACTGTAATTAGTCTTTTTATACTGGTTATACAATATTTTCATCAAATATTCAGCCCAAGGGGGGGCTACAAAATAATAGCATAAGTAAATAATCCCAGTTACCAAGAATAAAAACATATTCAAAGATTCTGTTCCATGGTTCAGTTTGCTGAAATTATAAATTATTATCTATATAAAAAGAACTATATATCATTGTCTCAGGATAATAAATAGTACTAATCAACCTAATATTAATACTATATTCATATCAGCTCTATACACCCAACAAATACATCATATTTTAGAAAAGCTGCAGCTAACAGAATAAGTAAAATAATCAAAGACAACATAAATCCACACTACAGTACTGCCTGTTATACTCAGATCTTAAGATTTCCCTCAAGACGCCAGAAACATGACAGATATAAATAAAAAAGCAAAAGTACTAGTATATTAACAGATAGCTAAATCTATTACCTACAGTATCTGTTTGTCCGGTTTACATAGAAGATTCTAAAAAATCTTATATATTATTTATAAACAGGATATATATTTCTAGTAAAGTATATTAAAAGTATAATATATCATAGATTAAGATTAGATACAGTCTAACTATATAAGTACTAGCGTATCTTGGCACACATTCTAAAACACCAGGAGAGTATCTTGGGGGGCAGGCTCATTTCACAGATTACTGTAACCCACAGCTCTGCTAAGGCTATTCCCAAGGCTAGCTCCAGCAGGGAGATACCACACCTGGCCAAACCCACTCTACAGCTAAGCCATGTTAGGAATGCACCCTGACTGCTATACCAAATTTAGAATTCTATAATACTTCCACATTTGATTAAGATACATCTTACTTAAGCTACCACCAAAGTCGAAACGGTCATTACCATTATTACTAATTATTAACTATACTCAATTTTGTCCATGTATGGTAAAATATAGAGTTTTGTATCCCTCGGTGTTGCCTTGTCACATTAAGAACTTAGATTATCATAATACTATGTAATGATTAAAGTATATACTAATAGACAACCTATTCCCAGCATTCTCTCTCATTTCCTCTTTGTGATCCAAGTTCGTAGATCTCCTGCCAATTACTGGATAGACTCATTCTTCTAGAGCTTTGTTGACATTAATATTAGATTAATTTTCATACTTCCAGTCTGAGCAACCTCTTATCCTCTAAACCCCTAACACCCGTTTTTATCATAAATAATAGATGGATACCAGCCTCATTCCTTATACTCTATTGAGGAGGAAGTTACACCCCAGGATCATCAGCTCTTTTGCTATGGTGCCACATTATCTAAGATTAAATAACTTCCTTCTCGGCTACAGTAATCTAAGACCCTGTCATAAAATATAAAAAAGCAGGTTGAGGACCTGGCATATAAAATCAGCTACCTGAAGGCTGAGTTATCATGGTATAGTGAGACAAAAGATGCTCTACTGCAATTTCAAGAGCAGATATTTGAGTTATTTCACAGGATAGAAAATACTTTAATTGAGGTTAATACATGCCTACGAGAAGCTGAGCACCGGTATCTAAGTCTCTGGAGACTCAACTCTTGTATAAACAAACAAGAGAGCATGATTTGATAGGATATTTTTTCCTATTTAAAAAACATATTTGCGCTGTTTCTAGACACATGTCAGTAGGACACCACTCTTCTACCACTTTAATTCTTATTACAAGTTAAAATACTAACATAGTCTGGATTAGGGACTCGGGATAAATAGACATAAGAGAACAGACTATTATCATCTTTTTATTCAAATATACTATAGAAGGCTAGAACTTTAATAAATGTATATAGATTCTCTGAGTAAAATCTAGAAGAGAATATAAAGCAACCATGATTTGAGATCTTCTAATCTTTCCTTATATAATTTGAAGTTGATTGCCAAGGGTAGCAGTTTTGAGCCGACTAGATATTTTAGCAACATATATATCTAACCAGACAAACAGATAGACTCACAGATAATTGATGTGAGACGTCCCAGCACGATATAAACATAAAAATATCGGTTGGACGTCGATCATAGCATGAGATAGTTATTTTAACTATTATAGGCTTTGATTCATGCCGCGATATTCTTCGGTAGAGTTTCGGGCAAAGTGCTCGCATAATGGTCAATATTATTATCATACAATGATTTTTAGTGTTATGAAAATGGGTTTTGTGAATCTTGAATAATGGGTAGTCAGCTAGAGTTATCAGGAATTAATCAACAAATGTAGTATATACTAGAAGAGCTACTTATCTAAGACAGGCCTGGCTGTATTTTATGATATCAAAGATATGAAGCAAGCCATGTATTATATTCTGTTCAAAACATAGCGTAAATTACCGCCCGTAATCTCTATTTTACCATGTGTTCTCAGCCCTGTTCCAGTCACAGTCACGGGAAAGGAGCCTACACAGGCTACTCAGTCTTTTAAAACGGCCCTATAAGTGGACACATAGCTGCTTTAGACCTAGAGTTTGTCAGGTATCTAACTCTCAAAAAGAACAGATTCCAAGATATCTCCAAAAATTCTCTATATTTTTATCTCGTTTCTGCTCCACATTACTATGATCAAGTCATTGTTGCAGATGTGATAGCTCAAGTCTCACTATACCAGTCATCTTCTAATAAACAAGTACAGGTTAAAAGACTTCAGGTAGTCAATACTGATCATAGACTATCCGGGGGGAGTCTGGGATATTCTTATAATTTCAGTAGTAGGGACTTGTCACTTATACATAAGAAACATCTTCACTACCTCCACACCCACCGCTCCTCCACCTATGCTCCATCTAACTTGGTAGATAAGAGCTGTTCCCCATAAGAAAAGGCTTGTTTACATTACAGAGACCCTACCCACTTCCCTCTCTCCTACTGTAGATGTGTAGTTGCCTGAGACATCAATTGCTGTCAAAAGTTACCGGCTGCCTCAGGCCGAACATCAATGAGAATAACAGGCGGTAAAGTCTCTGCACTGCAAACAAGCCTTTCCTTATGGAGAACAGCTCTTACCTACCAAGGTAGGCGGAGCATAGGTGAAGGAGCGGAAGATGTGGAGGCAGCCTGACTGATTTAACCATACACTAAGCATTCCAGAAACACATCCCCAGTTACATGCCATTACCACAACTGTGTACTTCTGCAGTGAGCAGAAGAGGATATTAATCCAGATACATCCATGGTATTACCTGCGAGCAGCGCCCGGCTCCCTGATATGCCCTTACTATAAGACTAGTGCATTGCAGGGAAGCCCAATCAGTGGCTTTGTATAATAGTATGGAACGACAGTACATAGAAACCCAGATGACAGGAGTATTACAGAGATTATTACCATGAACAGGGGATCCAATGTTCAGGGTAGAAATCAGAAATTACTTCCAGGATTAAAAGACTAATACTTGATTAGTACTCAGGAAATTTTCGTACAAGGCTATTATTAGAAATGATTGTCTTCATACATTCAGCATCCCTCTGAATACACAACCCGGGAGCCTGTACACTGTTTATGGAATATAGAATATAACCGGGTCTCTGCTAGTTAGCTAATACCCATTTTAAATACAGAATACTACTAATATATCCAGGTACACACTTCATGCTTCAATATCGAAATCATTAGATCAGTAAGTGATAGTCCTGGATTATTAGGACCAAGCCAGGGACCAACAACCGACATAACAGCCCCTGATCAGAAGGGCCTGTCAAGCTCTCTAGCAGTTAGTCAGCAAGCAACAACCTTCTTGTCGGGTCAGTAATCGCAATTAAACAGTTATATCAATACCCAGAGAGCAAGTGCATACACAGAAAGTTCATCTCAGTCCAGGACTACACAGATCAACTTGATAACAACGGAAAGTGCCTTATCAGGAATTAATATATACCGGAATATTATACTTTCATTGACAGTAACAGCAGCTGTTAGCAAAAAGGGCTCAGGCTCAGCTACTATATTCCCATCATTATCTACATTACTATGGACCAGCATGTCTAGTAGCTTTCTGTCAAGCGAAGTCACAATTATTCCACATCTTAGCAGTATAGAATCCAAGAACCCTGCAGAATCTGCAACGGCAGGCTCAATATATATGACCATTATGGGGGGTTCACCAAGTGCCTCAGCTAGCACATCTAGCACAACATCTATATGCACAGGTGGTTTTGATAAATCCAGAATTTCTGGATCAGCTACTTCATACTACAGCATGTCCAAGGCAATAGCTATATCAGCCACAATATCAACAAGACAGACAAGCATAACAAGTTTCATGAATACCAGCTCCTTTACAAGCTCGGCTACTGGTACAGCTTCAATCGAAACGGGTACTACAAGTAGCGGTAATATAGGCTGGGATGACATTATCAAGTCTAGCTACAGCACAGAGACTTATTGTCTATCCACAGACTTTTGTTCATGTTCTACATTGATCAATTCCTCAGTAAGATCAGCATGTGTGGAGCTCATCACCAATAGGTATGCATAGACCCCCCTATCAATATTCAGTTACTAATACTAGAAACTCCCTAGTTGCACTGATGCTGTTATTAGAAGTGATATTTTCTTTGGATTACTTAAATTCACAGCCAATCAACAACTGGATTCCTGTAAGGACTCGGCACCTTTAACAGTAGAAGGCTGTGAGATTGGCTTGATATATACAGCAAATTATATCAACAGTCATTTAGAAGAGAAGGGTACCCTACCATGCACGGGCACGGTTAAACTAGTAAATAAGAATAGTAAGGTCACCGGGACAGTTAAGTTAAGTGGGACATGCATACCCGAATATACAGACTAAGATCTACTAGGGCAGATTTGGAAGAGGTAATAGCGAGTTTCAAGTAAAATATACATCAAATTCATGTCAGCTATAACAATTCAAGGGGGTAGCTGGACCATTAGTAGATTTTATAAGATATATAGAATATTAACATTCAGCATAATCCGCCTGCCTAATCAACTTAGCTTTTATATAATATTCAATATCGGCGGTGCAGATACCGCAGCTAAAACAGTCAATATATAATGGGAAGTGCCTAGGCATCGCAGAACTGCATTCCTACCAGCCTGGATAAGCTTAGGCAAAGAAAATCATCCCCACAGATACAGCGGTTAGTAGCAGTCATCGGGAAAATGCATTATCTTCCTCTTTCTTCCTCCCTCTGTAACCTTTAAGTCCCTGCCTTACGGAACAGCTTCCACCGCTGTCAGGATCACAAAGCCGTCAGAATCATGGAGGTATTTGACTACTATTACTGCTAGTCATGGTTACGGTTACAGTGATAGTATATACTTGAGGATATATAAAGCTACCTGCCAGGTTGTCTCTAATCCTCCGCCTACCTTGGTAGGTAATGTCTATTCTTATAAGAAAACACAATAACAGCGCCTGCTATTCCTAATTTATGTCTACTAGAGACAGCACTTTCATGTCTCAGGTAGTAGGTTTATACCTTAGACTTACCAGTGAGCTAACTAATCAGTGTGGGTGGAGACTGTGGCAGAAGCAAAGACTGGTATGACAGTAACACCTCTCGTTTTTTTAAAGATACATATTTGCTTCTTTTGGCATCATCTAGCTATATACCACCCCTCTTGCAACTGTGTAACTCTCCATATTGCGCACAGTAAACTCATAAATCTCAGAAAGCTATTTTATCTGTTGATGTCTTCTTAATATTCAGACAGGTAATATGGTCTGTTGACAGCCAAGACTTGGAGATTTAGAAGGATATCAAGGCAAGATCCCTGGATTTAATCATACTGGGCTGATCTATTTCATAAAAACACACAGATTGTTGTGGGACAGTCAATAATCAACAAAGATCTGTCCTATTCAGGACTTCTTAAGGTAAAACTGAATTTGCTTGTTTCAAATCTCCTCAGACTATCCAGGCAAGAGCTAAGTCGACCCTTGGTAGCTACTCTGGCTATATGACCGATTGAAGGGACAGAGCCTAAAGTAGATGGCCAGAGACAGTAAGAAGACAATCAAAACCGTTAAATAGAAATGCCACCATGGGCCACCATAAAATATAATCCAGAAGAATAACGTAAAGAAAAGCAAGGTAATAGAAAGTGCTTTTGGCACTGAAAGAGGTTTATCTTGTTTTGGGGGTCTGAGCATGTAAAAAGCCAGGCATGTAGAGAGAAATAGGAAGAACCAAAAAACAAAAACAGCTATACAGATTTTCTCTAATACTGGAAGTAGAGCCATAGCTTAATAAGTTAGGAGAAAATAAGACCAACAAGTTTACATACAAGAAATGGGTTGCTTATATACTTGTTCCCAAGCAAATTTCCTGTGTAACAGTCTCATATTCCTGTGTATTGCTTTTCCACAAAGCCATAATATGACCTAAAGTGGGACCTAGTGGGACCGTCCTGCAGGTAAGGCATGCTAAGCAGAGGCAAGACTTTATTGGCTCTGTGAAATATCTGTTGGCATATGATGGCACACACTTAAACCCTCTTCTTTGACAAGTAAAAGGCCATCTTTTGCATCCATCTGGACAATATCCCAATGTCTGTCTTGTACCAGCCTTCGTGCCTTGTGGAGCTTGAGCTGGAAAATGTCTCAATCCAGTGAACTCAGATTTGGAGCATGAATTGATAATAGACATAAAACCATATGCTGGCCCGGAGGTCCTTGTTCGAAATAAACATAGAATCGGAAGTATGGACCGGTGTCTCTTATCACAATTCCGCCATAATAATTAAACTCATTGATCCTAAACTCTGTCTCCGCTTCAACAATATCATACTCCTTTTGCGGAGATAACAGGCCCATTAGAGGAAGATTCTCGTGGTCTGAAGAAAATGTTGCTGGAGGCTCGGGTATTCATGCAGTCTTCGGAAGTAGTAGAGAGAAGGGGGCTTTCAGGAATACAGGCAAGACCATGACTTAAAATAGAAGATTGATTTATATGAATCAATAAGTATGTAGATCTATAGAGAACATTTCTTTGTTCTATTGGTCACTGCTGTAGTTTATGATAATCTATTTTTCATTTAAGCTACACTCCTCACTTTGTGCCTTTTAAATGTTTTTATTACAACCATGAAGAATCCAACAATATGGTGTTAGTCCCTATGGTATATTCAAATGATGGCACAGCACAGTAATGCTTGGCACGGAGTTCTTAAAATCAGACTATACTACATAAAATAATTATTTTGGCAACAAGAGAAAGTCTAATAAAGGCAACTAGAAATGTTCTGGCCAGAAGAAAAGCTGAGTTCGGATTTTAAACTATACTACATAAAGTAATTATCTTGGTAGCAAAAAGCAATATAAGCAAAGACTGAAGCTAAGGTACTCCCTCTGTTGCGTCTCTTTATGTGTAATGTATTGTCAAGTCAAGATATGATTTAAAGTAGGGCTTAATGGGGCGGGCTAAGATAGTTGGGCTCCAATAAGAACTATTTAATATCGCCGGCTATCGCCGCCCAACACATGTACAGTTTGAGCAAAAGCTTCCGGGGGTCAGATTCCTGGAGCTTAGAACAGCATTGCCACCTTTTCTGGCTTATCATCCATAGTGATCAAAGTGAACTATTTCTCTTTCCCTGCCAGTGCTTTGGGTGGTCTGACAATACTATAATGTCTGCTTAGATTCAATCAAAGTTAGCTTGGCTCCAATATACATGACTGAATACTTCCGCAGAGGTAGATACTGATCAGTTTGCAGGGCCTTGGGAAACACAAGACAAACCGATAGAATACCTACAGTCCAATGATTCAGAGGCTGATACTTTCAAAGTTCTTCTAAGAAAAGTTTCACCTGGCCGGTTCTGTTATGATGCTATGATTATTTCTCCCATCAACACTCTGCGCCGGTACAGGATGAGCCTCGATACCCGCACTGATAAGGATATCATGGATGCCGATATATATCACAGAATTGAAGGAGCAAAGCTTCAGCCATACCAAGGAAGTCCCATTGCAGTTCCCGGGGGCCTTGTTCTAGATCCTCTGGGAACAATTGTAATCAAATAGCACTTCAATGGAGGGAAGAGGTTATATAAAACAACATTCCTTGTTGTCAACGAAGCGAAATTTGACATGCTCCTGGGAAATACCTCAATAGATCAAGTGAAGGAAGAGGCCCTGAGGTTAGAAGGAGAATTCATTCATCCGAGAAAGATCTATACACATAGCAGGAGAAGGGGGTTGAATTATATCAACCTTTAGAATACAACACAATACTAGAAATCAGAATCTAAGCACTTCTGTCTTAAGCCAGTGAAAGCCTGAAACGTTCTCTGATGGCATGAATCATACGGAATAATTATGTCTCATCAAGCAGAAACATGGGTAACATCCAAAAGGATTTAGTAGGAGAGCTCCAATAAAGGCCCTTCTTGCCTAAAGTACTATTTATTTCCACTCCTCCCCTCCCTTTTCTCCCCCTACATCTCTCCAGTACTTTTGCCCTACTATTTCACATAGCTGTTCTTTGTTTCTCAGCAATGGTTCCTGTACGTGAGATGTCCAGTACATTATCGCCTGAAGCTATACTGGAGAGAATTTTACCAGGATCTGGCTTTCTTGCTTGTTTTCTCAACTTTTATCTTCGTCTGTAGCTGCAAGTCGCTCGTTGATAGGCTACCCAAATTGAGGATATTGACTTTGTATTTTTCGACTTCTAAGTTATGTCATGGCTCACTTTAAGGGAGCTGGTGACCAAATATCTCTTCTAGCCAATCATCAGGATTCGCCTCCTCTAAGATAGGTTCCTTGTCTACCAAGATAGGATCCGCCTCGACTGATATAGAATTCTCCCGTCCCAAGATCAAATTGATAGATTCCATCTGGTCCCACAAGATAAGATCAAAATTCTCTGATGCAGGGTTCTCCCGGTCCAGAATGAAATTAGCAGGTTCCACCTGATCCGAAATAGGATTCACCTCTTCCAATACAGGGCTCTCTTGTACCATGATAGAGCTTGCTTATTCTAAGATAAAAGACTCTTTAGAAGATCAATCTAGAAACAAAAGAGATAATACCTACTAGTTCCTGTACCCCTTCTATGATTCTCAATTATGAAAACAGTCTTGAAACATTCATGACCGTGTAGTACCGAGAGAGGAACTGTCAACCCAATAATCCTCTCATAATGAAACTTGAACAGTGTGATATCAGCTTATTTCTGCACAAGGCCTTTATATATGTCATCCTTCTCCCCCCGGAAATGAGCGTACAAGGAATGAGCACGGGAGTAGCTTTTGAAGCAATAGGGACAGGTAACATTTAATAAATTCTTAGTTAAGATCTTTTTAGCAATTTCTGCCTGACTTCGAAAGTCACCCATTTTGTGCCTGGATATAAGAAATTGTGAATAACAATGTTTGAGCGACACAACCGGGTTTGGCTCATGGGTTTAAATAATACTTCATAATGAAAGAATACATTCCCAATACCTTATATCCGTGTATTGACAACTCATGCATGCCAAACTCTTATACATACATTAATCACATACATGCAATCCCTGTGTGACTGATTACTCGAACCAACCACTTTCCTAACAGCCTAGGTCATCTAACATCGTGTCACACCTCTTTCTCACTGACTCACAGACCTCCTCAATCTCTTTTAATTCAAAGTGTCCTTGTTTTATTCTATTTAAAATTGTCGCCAGGTCTTGATAGCGCCAGCCACCCCTGGTAAGTACAAAACTTGCAGGCAATCCAATTGCTGCAAACCGTGTCCAGGACCATTTTAAAATTCTCTAGTCATGATAAAAGATCACAGTGAGATCGTCGGACCCGCCTTCAACATCAATTACAACATCGGGTCTGATCGTAGGCTAAGCCATCGTTAATTAGACACCTATCTAATGTGTCAATTATCTCTTACCATACTCCAGCTCATTGGCAGCCACATTCTCATCGATTCCCAAGGTAGGACAATGTTGGGAAGACAACCCATGATTGTTCAAGGATACTGAGAGAGCAGAATAGAGAATTCCAGTGCTATGTTCATTACAGAAGATATGAGTCAGAGACTTTTTATAAGAATATCTCGGATACACTGCTGCATTGCCGACTGTGTCTCCTCACTATCATCATCTCTACCACTTAGGCCGCAGTGAGCAAGTGAAAGTACTATAGCCAACATTCCCCGCACAGTGATGCACCTCATAATTCCTAATAAAGAAGATAAAGACCGAATAGTCTTATGATTAGACTCAATATTCCATGCTCCTATTTTCCCAGGTTTGTGATGTTACTAGTGCTGTATACAAATATTGGACTGATAGATGTGGAGCCTAGCTGCCCGCCCAATTAAAATTTTATGTAGTATCTTTGTTGAACAAATTAAATACTTTTTATGGTATAAGCTCAAACGCCCGGCTATTCTTCCAAAATATTTCTTATCACCAAATTAATTACTTTATACAGTATAATCTGAACTCTAAACTTCTCAGCTGTCCTTCCAGTACCTCTTTGTTACCAAAGTAATTACTCTATATAGTATAGGCTAAAACGCCTGTTCCTCCAGAATACCTTTGTTTACCTTATTCCAAGATTTCTCTTTGCTGCCAAAGCAATTACCGCATATAGTATAGCCTAAACTTTGAACTCAGCTCTTCCAGCCACAATTATCCCAGCGATAATGTTTACATTATCAAACATGTACTGGAAGTAACCTAGTAGATCAAGTAGACTTTGCGGATTTTTCTTTACTCCAGATAAAGCACTGAGTCATAAGTAACTCAGCACACTGATAAGAAGAGATACAACAACTAGTGAGCTAATCTTCCATATTAAATCTCATTACTCTCACATGAGACTAGTAGCAACTGCTCTTTTTGGTTCGTAAGTCTGACATTATCAACACATCAAGATATCCATATCAAGTCCTTCCAAAGATTGCAGAAAGCCATCTCAAAGAGAATAGTAGCTTGCCATGGTATGAGTTTTCACTGCATAAAGATTTTGGATAATTGACACAAGCCGCCAGGAATGTATCAAGTGTGGCATTTCATGCGAGAACATGAACACTCAAGTTGCCCATGATAAATCAAATCCTGCTCCCAATGCCTGCGGAAAACTTAACAGCCTCATTAGCCTTCCCGTCAAGCTCTACAATATACTGAAAGAGCGCGGCATGATGAACTTCACAATATAGGCCCATAAATTGCCTCTATAAATATTCCAAATTACCTTCGAATTACCCAACCAGAGCTGACTTGAGGTTTCGATTTTATAATATAGCCCAATCTGATTGTTTGGTCCAGATCTCGCTAATTACCCTATCCGTATCTCTCTTGGCCATAATACAGAACAAGAAGAGTACAATACAAATAGCATACTGCCGTAGGATTGCTATCAAGAAGCTATTGATAGATTATAACACACTTTCCTCAGAAAATGTTGATAAGCTGCTTGCGGCCACAATCCTATTATTATAGGCGGATAGCGACCTGCAAGTAAAGTGATCTTCAGTCTCTAGTACGATAGAAACTAATGGACTTAGATCAAATTGGAACTTCCTACGGGGCTGCCTGACATTCATTTTGACTTCAATACCACCAGCTTTGAGGCAACAATCCGAGCTGGCAGGGTTCCTTGAAAGCAGCGAATACTTTGAGTCCCCAAACTTTTCATACTTCATAAGCTACCGCTTTCGTAATGAAAATTTATCTGAACTTGTCACTACAATTACAGAGCTAAAAATCAATCAATGGCAAGTAAAACATCATGATTCACATCATAATCAGCTAAAGAAACTCACATTTTTCCTTGAACAATTTTACAAAGATATTATTTCATGTTCACTAGACGAGGCTGCTAAGAAAATTCATTATCTGCGACAGCGGCTCTTTTGGCTTCCTCCAAGTATGCTTCCAGAAAGCATGGGTGACACCCTCAGCCTGGCAATTCTGGCACAGTTTTATAGTGCTGGTCTAGTTATGTACTGCTTATTTCCAGAGCTATACCACAATCTTGGATCGGCCACTGAACACATTAATCAGATTAATGATATTATCTGTACACGCAACATGGAGAACCCTGGTGACACTAACATTCATCCCGCATATCTCATCATGACATTCCCGCGACATATCGCCTCCAGGTACCAATATCGCCTTCAAACACGCTACAAAGCTCAATGAGATGTGCTCTAGACCACATCTTTTACACCAACTCTCATAGCGAGGAAGCCAAACGCGTTGCATGAATTGGATATAAGGCTATGCTTGTAGAAGACTGGACCTGTATTATATTTTATATTTCTATCTTTGTATTTTAGCACCTCAATCCATCGTGACTCCCACTTCATCTTAAATTCCACTCCACCCGGCTGTGTTACGGCTGCTACCACAATAAATTCAACATGTACTGGCATCTTTATACTGGAAGATACTACCACCACACCAGCCAGGCCTCCTCCACACCACACTCCGGACCTACCTTCCGCCTACCTGAGTAGGCAAGGTTTGTTCCTTAAAAAGTCAGGTTTACTTTTAGTACAGACAGGATCACTACCACCTGCCTTTTTATATCTAGCCTGAGGCAGTAGTATCATACCTCATACCGTATACTTTAGCCTCAGGCAGAAATGGTCAGCGCTGATACATTAATAGCAATAACGAATCCCACTAGACCTCGTAGTATAAACGTCAGATTTAGTTACTTCTCTGACAGTGATTATTTTTTTGGCAGTAAAAGAGTTCTTGGATGTCAGTCGGATAGAGAATAGCCATTTGAAGAAATTGATTAGCAACAAAGCATTCCGGCGGAACAGTTGAGTAGAGAGTTTAGACTATACTATATAGAGTAATTATGTTGGCAACAAAAAGTTGAGAAACGGTGGCAGATGAACGGCTGAATAGAGTTTAGACTATACTTTATAAAGTAATTACGATGGCAACAAAAAGTTGAGAAACGGTGGCAGATGAACGGCTGAATAGAGTTTAGACTATACTTTATAAAGTAATTACGTTGGCAACACAAAGGGTTGCTGCTGATCATCTACTCCAATTAGTAATCCTGTTAGCAACAATAGATCATAAGGAGAATAATATGACCGAGCTGCCGTCACCCAGCAGGGACAGGTACAGACTACTATCCCGTTTATAGCAGTTCTGTTATAGCAATTAAAGTGTCTCCTTCATACAAGCCGCCTGTTCTGTGGGGTCCCAATTTGAGTGGTAATGGTCCAGACCTTTGATCTGGTATCTCTACTAGTACAATACACAAGTATCTGGGTATATGGTACGGTAAGAAATATGCCTTATAGACGAGCAGCCAATATCATATAATAAATAGCAGTAGATTATAGAGTCATTCCATATCGATTGTCAAAAGACGATTCAATTTTTCGGTCTAAGTGTGCCCTACCAATTTTGCCATAATCATGGCCTACAAGTTAAGAGCTTCAAGATGCCTCGAGTTGCTAGAAGGCTTTACTAACTAACCTAGGAATGATATCCTAGGCAGTCTACCAGAAGACGTCGCTGAAAGGTGGAAGCCAACTATAGAATCTATCACAGACAACCGACGCAAATGTTTTTCAACATTGATTTATGACTTGTCCATCGCCCACCTTTATGCAGTTGACTTCCTTGACAACGGCGAGCCTTCCAGATTTGTCATAGGAATTGCGGTTCGACTCTGGTATTCATAGTAGCAGCAGAAGCAGTCACAAAGCTACAACACAACATCTGATTCCATTAGATCCTACAACACTTCTATTGGATCCTATAATACGGCAGCTCTGTTACATCAGATTATCCGCGGGCATCTGACTCAAGATGATAAGGAGTATAATATCCTGTACTATCTCAGATCTATGATCATTCGCTGTCAACCAGACACTGTTTCACCAGCCGCGCTAAAGATGTTACGAGTATGTGTTAATCAAACCAGCATGGAACATGCTTGTACAATGGATACCACCATTCTCAACAACTATATAAGAGGCTGGTATTTGCATAACAGTCACACTATGATATTTGCAAAGATTCTTCCCCCGGAAGCTTCCATCTTAGTCTTCTTTCATGATATCTTACGTGAATTGCAAAGTCTCGATCATTTTCTCGACAAGGTATCAGAGCTCGACGAAACCCTGCAGACACTTTTACCTCACACGTCGCTTTTACTCTCTACAATGGAGACTGTTGTAGAGGCTCTTGCACCCCTTGCATTAGAACTACTGCATTTTATACTGAAAAAGATAATATTTCAAGGTTCATTTGGTCTTTACTCTCATATTAATAGCATTGTGTCTTTGAAACATCAGCTTTCCCAGTATCCAGCTCCTCTGGGATTATTTAGAAGAGTCTTCAGGGAATTTTTATATCTTTTCGAGCAGACTATTGTTACCCTGCAGTACCCAGTATTTATGGTAATGGAGGCAGAGATTTGAGATCAGAGAGGCATTTCCGAGCAGGTAGCATCCACATTTCACCACAACTATCAATGTCTTCTGAGGACAAGGAACCAACTTTTAAGTTTGTACTACTGTTAGAAGTCACACAAAAGTTATTTGGTTGTATTTACTAAGATCTGTCATGTTTTAACTCGCACCTATAATGAAAATGCTTAAGTTAGAACAAGAGCTAGACTTATTATATATAGACTACCAGTCTCTGTCCTGCAGTTCTTCCTGTAGAAAAGTGCTACTGCCATATTACCCCACCCCTCCGTCTACCCTTTGCCTACCTTTAATAGGCAATGACTTAAAATAGATATTCTCCTGCCTGAGACACTCCCATACTGCATGAGGTGTGTAGATACTGCCTCAGGTAAGAAATAGATTTAGAAAATAGACAGTAAAGTTTCCATCTGTTCTTTAGATAAGCTTTATCTTATTATAAGTAAATCTTATGTTCTAGAAACAAGCTTACCTTCTAGGAACAATCTTACCTTCTAAAGTAGGCAGCAAGGTATGGCATGAGCGGAGGCTGGTAAGAAGAAAGCCTGGCCAGTAGTAGGTCTCTCCTGTTAAATTAAAAGATAATACGCTATGCTTTTTAGAGTAGATTGACATTTAAATATTGATCAGAGATATCAGCATTCTTTCAGTACTAATCATCATCACAGCATACACTGTTCAGACATGGTAGCTGGTATATACACAATAACACCATTATCTGAAGATAGCGGACATCACAGTGCACAGAAGAAAAAGAGTGTACACAACTAATGGATCTGGTCCTTGCTGGACATTACCCAGCTTACTTTCCTCCTATCTTTCCTGTGCCCTTGTAGTAATCACAAGCATACTTGACAGTGCCATCTCCTTCACACCAGGCACACTTGTGTGAACCGAGTCTCGGGTCATCAATTATTCTATTGCCGTTGCATCCATTGCAGGTTTTGTATGATCCTCCTGTACCACAGCACCTCAAACACTCGCCCTTAGACAGCATTCTCAAAAGAACCGGGGCCCTAGAGAGAAACTAGCAACTGTTAGTATAGAGTTCTTCCAACTCTTATCTTAAGCAGGTACATACAAACTCGAGGTTGATGGTTCAGTATCCAATCCTTTGCAATAAGCTTCGATAAAATGTTTTGTACTTAAACAAACTGTTAATATCTCAAAGCCTGGAATAAAGATGGATAGAGGGGGCATATCCAGGCTCTTTATATACTTTTACTGTCACCACATATTTTATTAAAGGCTCCCACTTCTTTCCAATTGCCCCAAGTTTATGCATATAGTTCAAGGCTGTGGTAGAGCAGTAGACAGGCAATAGGCCCGCCTCATGTCCCACTTTTGAGCGTAATATGACTTTACAAAACAATACATCTATACTAGCCTGATGTTTCTTACTCTAGAATAAGGATATCATCTCCTATCTGCTCATAGATTCTTCAGTCCATACCTGGGTAAGTCTTGATCTAGTTTAGCTTGGTAACCGGGATATCAGCAACTACAGCCAGGCTATAGGCCCGCCTCATGTCCCACTTTCAGTCATAATTTGACTTTACAAGACAATACACTGTCAATACAATGGAGAATCAGGTTGCAGGGATAGGCTTGTATTATAAATAGAATCTACTAGTATCTGAATTGATAAGCACTGAGGGGGAAAAAACCACGAGATAAGGATACTATGGGTAGTACTAGGCCATGAAGGCACGCGTGGAGCACGTCCTAACATGATCTTACCAGACTTTGCTCGGCCAGCTATGTATCTACTCTTACTAATATAATTTGATGGAAATCCGATGAAATCAGAAAACAGCCAATCATATTCAAGACAAACTCAGTTGAACCCGGGGATGCCACGTGCCCCCTTGCCCCCCAAACAACCCAAAAAGAGCTAAGATAGGAATGGTCGGTCGCTTAGGAATCAATTAAGTATGCAGGTGGTCTATGCGCACCGCTGTAAATTAGCTCTGCCACTTGAAACATGACGAAAACTGGGATTAACTAATCAGAACAGCGTTGGTGCAATACAATGAATATAGGAATACCCTCTTGGTTTCATAAATTGGTACCCTTAAATATAATTCAGGGGGGCAATAGCACGGAATTTTCTGCTTACTGGGATTGTACGGAGTACACATCTCGATTTCCCGGAATTTGTGAAAGCGGAAATTTATTTGGCTGAATGTTTTAGTCAGCTGACATGTTACTGCGACCTCGCCACATGCCTGCAGCAAAGAGAACAGGAAAAGAGAGCGGGGAAGACATACTAAACTTAATAACTATCTTTGCAGGGCTTGTTTAATACTGCTATAACTATCTTGCTCTTATTCAATAGCATTTATTTACGTCCTATCTAGATCCTCAAGATAGCATTGAGGACACGTCACGTAGGCAGCAGAGGTAGCGAAAGATAGTACCTGGCTACAGTGAATACCTCAGCAGTTAATGGTAGATTTAGTATGAAGACTGACAGCTTCAGTTATATAAGCAAAGGAAGAGACTGGTTGTATTATA
Organism: Aspergillus tubingensis; assembly: GCF_013340325.1. Classification (NCBI taxonomy): domain Eukaryota; kingdom Fungi; phylum Ascomycota; class Eurotiomycetes; order Eurotiales; family Aspergillaceae; genus Aspergillus; species Aspergillus tubingensis. Next base: position 351,512 of record NW_023336279.1, on the reverse strand, counting down.
TCATAGCAGTCTCAAGCTAAATGTGGCCTCCGCAGCCATTACATTAGATCAAGTGCCAATACTCGAGGTTATAGAGGATCGGTTGCTTGTCTCGCTGGCCAATACTCTACTTATCAATACTCTGCTGATCAATACTCTGCTCTTCTAGTGTTTTAAAGTATAGAGATACCGTCACTTTCTGGGGCAGAAGACCGAGAGTTTGCCGCCTAAGCTGGCCGGTTTCCTAAGATCCGTATATGGAATATTGTTCACAGCATAGCTGCTCTTCTTCCAGACCAGCAGCAGCCCGCAACCTGAATGTGATGCTGCATAAAAACCAGCCACTTCACGCACCGGCAATTACTAGGGCATCATATAAGTTGGATCCTATAGCGAGTTTAATGTACAGCATGTCGGGTACATAGAGTGAGGAGAAAATCTCGTAGGTAATAACACAGCTGTATAGAACTGACAATCCATATTAGTGAAATAGAGAAACAACCAGTAAGAATTATAAGCCACTCAATGGTTCGAACCTTGGACTTAACCTATCAGTAATAGATAGAAAATATTGAAAACTTTGATGGATTGGGCTTGAATGGTCAATACTGGCATTGCGGGCAACTGAGAATTACTGTCACATGAGCTGTTAATCACGTGCTATACTGCCCCACCACACCATGCCCCTCCTGGCCACATGCCGGGCATCAGTTTTCCTCAATGCCCGAATACTCTTCTTGTATCATATATATTGGTGCATTTGTTCCCCTTCTTCTTGCTTTAGAGCTGGATCTCTACTACAATCCACTATATAGAAGTGACTTGCTTCTACATATTTCTTCTCATACTTCTATGGTTCATCATCCACCGGCTCTCTATCATCAATATGGAGCACCACGAACTTCTTCCCGACACCGAAGTCATTCGCAAACAGATCAGGCAAATTATATTTGAGGCGAATGCGGAGTCAAGCCAGCACAACAAAGGAAATCAGTTAACAATCTCGCAAGATGACAATGGAAATAAGACCTATATGGGAGCATTGCTGACCGACAAGATCTCCCAGTTGACAAAGATAATGAAGATTGGGGGACCTGTCTGTACCTTTCTGCAAAAAACTGACGGTTGGATCTATAACTAACAAAAAAGCCAGGACTGGGGATGGCGCTTGCTGTATTTTCATAATCCCACAAAACTTTCAAACCCTCGAAAGCAGGGATACTTGATACCACTATCTGAAGATATTACGACGACACCTGGGGGATTATTGCGGGTAGGATTCTATACTATCACAGTTGATCTTATAGTCAGTGCTGAAGCAACCACTATATTCATCCTTCCTCTATAACGTGTGCAAATAATGGTTGCGGCTTTTGAAGGCTAAATACAAATAAGGCAAATCAAGGTAGATCAAGTATAATTCTGACTTTCAATACATTATTATGGTTATGTAGACAATATATTACCATATAGATATAAAGGAGGTCCAACCTGTTCATGCAGGTTGGATGGATTCTGTGTCGCTACGGCGAGCCTTTCCGTGGAAGTATATGAAGATTACAGCAGCTGTAAATTCTCGTTCAATTCAAAGATATCGTGTGGATGTTGCAGCGGCTGTAAATACTCATTTAAATTAAAGATAGTGTATGGAGGTTGAAGCCGCTATAAATTCTCATATAAGTTAAGGACATTCTTGCAAGCCATCTGCTCAATATCCTGGGAAGATATGGAAAATGACAGTTGCAGTGGTTCAGCACGCTCATATAGATCAAGCAACCTCATTAAACTTGCCGCAGCTCCGTCTTGTGGAAACATATACACATATTACAGTTGTTGTGTGGCATTCAGAGAATATACTAGTGGCATATTTGCGTCATGGCGTGAGCCGCCTGGACCTGGGTAAATTCTAGATAAAGAACTATTACCAGATGCATCGGTATGCTTATGTTGAGAGTTCAATGATGCAGTACAACCCTTTGAAATGTTAACATGTTGGATATAAGGTGCTCTGTCCACTATAGTATCTATTAGTAAATTCTCAAAAAAGAAGAGCAGGCACACTGGATTAAGAAAAGAAACCCCAAGCGCTCCCTTCCCCGCCACAAGAGAAGAAAATAAGATTTTTATTGGAAAAAGGGGGTGAGAGAGAAAAAGAAAGAAAATTCATAAACAGTAAATAAAGAATGACAAATTATAGGAATGGCTATTTACAGACCTGGTTCTCTAGATATAGACTTGATAATTGCATCCCATAATATAGAGAAGAGATTTCGTGCGAATACATTCCAATGACTTCTCATTTAAATCTTCATGCCATCTCAAGGTCCCAGAAGCTCAATCACTTCTTCTCGGTCAGATCCCGAATATGATAGCAATCTTATGCTGCAATCAATCAGTTTAGTAAGAAAGTACTAGATTTAAGATACTTACTGTTCATCAGTGAGCTCCTTGGGTAAACAAAATAGAATGCCAAGATTCATATTGATACCATCATTTCCGAGATCTTAACATAGACAATCAATCCTTTTCCCCTCTAAACCCCATTAGTTAATCTGTCTTATGATTTCATCAAGGTCCCCGCCCACTGAGTTTGAAGAAAGGACATTTTTGGCCAATAGTCTCAGGGATTCTGCATGAGTCTTTGTCAGAGTTGTTTTCAGACAGTAAAATATCACCTTAAGAAAACGGGCGCGAATAAGATCTTTCTCCCTTGAAAATTCTTTTGAGAGTTTGTATATATAAGCAAGAGGTGCCGATTCAAAGACAGAATCATTATTATCAAAGAATCAAAGTGGATAGTCTTTCCAGCAGGAGTTGAACATTAAATCTGGATATGTTACGCGGTCTTTAATGACCTTAGTAATCCGACTCTTAGCAGTGTGTCTTCTATCCGTATCTATATCTTAGCTTATTGATCTCCGCCTTGTAGCAATGCATCCTCTATCTGTATCTGTATCTATATATTAGCTTATTATCTTCCTGATATCTCCGGGGAGGCGAGACCAAGTTAACTGTAGTAATTTAACAAACTAGAAGTAGTCAGTTGTGTTACCAATACAGTGAAAGGAGATGCCATCATACAACCATGTTTTGTAAAATATAATCTACAATATAATCTCTTCCAGTGCGTTCAGCTTGAGAACAGGCCCCAGAAAGAGTTTCAGCAATTATTTTGCTCTCAGAAACGCCCATAATTAATCACAAATAATGCTCTGGTAATCATGTTTAGAAAGAGAGGTTGGCTCCCGGACAGGCCGGTGGACACTGCTCCACGGTACTACTTTATTACATAAAGCCCACATGATGTTTGTGGCCCAAACCTCAGCCGGACCGCAGCTCATCATGGTCTGAAAAAAGATGAATATAGTCTTATATTCTGCCAGTCACCTCACCGCCCTGTTCAGATCACGCCGAGCCTGTTCTTGGCAAAAGCTCATCATAGTCAAGAATCTTAGTTTTAAACCACGATGAGCCTATAATAAGCTATATATCAGATTTTTTAGGGTATTTACGGATTTTAGGGTACTTAGGGTGTTTGTTAAGATGTTTTTTGAGAGAATCTTTTTTTATAATATTCTTAAGCTTAGTTTTAATATATGCATATTTTTAGTATGCTGAAAATATATAATTTTTATGAAAAACAAAGTCCTCATCGCGGTTAAGATAGAAAAGGGTTATTCCGTATTTAGTATTAGACCACGCGGAGTTTATTTCAGACCACGCCGAGCTGTAAGCCCACCTCGGAGTAACCACTGGCCCACAGGCGCTGTACTCCGCGCAGTGCTCCCTTTAACAGATTCTTATTCAATTTCACAAATTGCCTTAGATATTCCTATACATAGGAGGAATAGTTGTCATACTAAACTAGATATTTAGCTGGCAGCTGCTCCGTGCAACACCATCAAGTAAATAATTAGATAGAATGAACCAGGCAGAAAGCTCAAGGAGTTGGAAGACAGCAAGTATAGGCCGTGCGACTATTAATTTTGCCTTTTCTGATTAGTCTTTTAGTCTTGCCGCTTGCGGGTAAGTAGATTTAGCCGTCCTACCTCCGATGGCGGTATATCTATTGCAGGCAAAGAATGAAAGTTGGTCGCATGGTTTTTACAGTAGTAATTATAGACCACTTGCGCAATCCATCACCTCCAAAGTAATCTCTTGACAGTAAGATTCCCTAGCTTAACCAAGTAGAAGACAAGTTTAAGGCTGAACTGGAGTATATTGGTTTCAATAGTATTATACTCATAATAAGGCTTAAAGTAATCAAGCTATTAACAAAGAAAAACCATTAGCAGGATGTCTTAGAAGCCTTCTTATCACCGAGGCTTTTCAATCACGTGATATTTTGATGACATGTAATACTTTCAAGTTCATCACATCACTTTATCTTTATACCTCGAGCCTCCCCCACTTCCCCACTCCCTCTTAAGGCCTGTACCATTTTCTGCATGGACCTCATTTCAGGCAATAGCTACTCAATCTAGATATTCCACCCGAAAGACAGGCTAAAAAGAAAGACAAATTAGCTCCTTAGAGCTTTCTCAGCGTGCTAAAACATCACAAAATCAGAAAACTACACATCCAAAAGACTCAGTTATTTCAAAGATTACCAAAGATAGAGAGCGTGAATCTGGTGATAAAACAGCAATCTGTGTGACTGTGCACTGTCAAAATCACAATAAACAAAAGAAAGACAAAGATCATACAGTCATACTCTGAACAGATGGCATCAAAGGAAAAACTCTAGAAATATCTACGGCCTCATCCCCTAACAGAATCTACAACTTTGATCGGGTTTTCTCATCAACTGCCAACCAGCACATGGTCTATAAAGATACAGTTTATCCAATGATTAATAAAGTAAGATTTTAAGATCACCTCCCCTCTAGCAATATGTACTGATGAAAGATACAGCTGTTATTAGACTATAATTACACAATTTTCACCTATAGACAAACTGGAACAGGCAAAACATACACAATATTTAGAGACATGGCAGAAGACTTCGGACTAATACCGGATAATACCAGAATTATCCCACGCACTCTCCATACACTATTCGATAAGATCAAGAGAACAGATAGTACTGTTAAGTATTCTTTCATTAAGCTCTATAACAAGAGTTTACATAATCTTCTTTCAGATAAGGATAATACAAAGCTTCAACTATTTGAAAATAAAAAGAATACCACAAACAGAAGTTTATCAGTGAAAAAAATACAAGAATCATATATCAATTTTACATCAGCTGGCATTGAGCTACTTCAACTAGCTAATCAAAAACAGCAGGTAGCAGCAACAAAGTACAATGATTTCAGTTCTCAAAGTCATACCATCTTCACAATTAATATACTTATAAGATCTGGTGAAAAGTCCATCACATCTGGAAAGCTAAATCTAATAGACCTGGCCGGCAGTGAAAATATCCAGCGCAGTGGCACTGAGAATAAGCAAGCTATTAAAGCCAGTCAAATCAACAAAAGCCTGCTTATACTTAGACAAGTTATCAATGTATTAGTTGACAAGTCCTCACATATTCCATACAGGTACTGTATACACTGATTCATCCATCCACTAAAGAAAATGAAATTAACATTAAATAGAGAATCAAAATTAACAAGATTACTACAAGATTCATTAGATGGACACACCAGGACTTACATTATTACCACCATATCTCCCTGTCAGTCAAGTCAGGATAAAACTGCCTCTACATTAGACTACACCTTTTATACTAAAAATATCCATAACAGACCACAGATAAACACTCCTATACCCAAAAATACATTACTTTCAGAGCTTGGTTCAGAAATTAAGGTCCTTAAACACAATCTGAGAGTGACAAGAAATCGAAATAGCATATATTTGACTTCTGAGACATACAAAGAAATAACCAAAGAAATCAAATCATAGCAGATCATTAACGAGGAACAAAGACAAAGGATCAAAGCCCTGGAATCTGGCTTTCAACACAAGGCAGAAAAGCTATTCGCGGTAACGCATCAGCTCCGAAGCCTAGAGTCTGATAATAAAAAAACTCATTCACAGCTTTCTCAAATGAACAATGCTCTCCACACAGCCTAATATATGTGGAACAGATCTATGGCAGAAGTGTCAGACATCACTAAGAAAGTAGTGATTCAAATAAAGAATTTTCAAGCTCAACAAACAAGACTTTTGCAGGACTTCTTAAACAACCTTAGCCAATTCTTTGATAATAATACAAGGGAAATGCAGAGAAATCAGACTTTACTTTATGATGCTCTTTATATTGTTGAAAATGCTGGGGAGCATTCCAAAACACAACTTTTGAAGAGCAAGACTGAAGAAGCTTTCCATGAACTCAAGGAAATCAGTAAATCTGTCAGGATGGCAGTCTCTCGAGTCTTCATTAAATTATCTCAAGCCATCACCCGAATGTCTGAAGATCTTCAGGGTGAATTAGTAAAGTAGAATAGCCAGATATGATTTCTACTTGGTATAGATAAAGCCCCAGCTAATCAGTTTATAAGTTCAATATGGCATACAGCAAATTCGATTCCGATCTGCTATACATTTTTCAGATAATAGTGAAACATATTAAAGAACAAAATATCAAAGTTGGCAAGCTACAGCATCAGCTTCGAGATACTAATTCTCAATTAGCAGAGATAAACCAAAAGACCTCACATAATATTGCTCAACTTTTAGAAGAGAAGCGTACAAATGCTGAAGCAGACCACCAACAGTTTCTTATGCAAATCAGTGCAATCTATGATTCCACATCCCAATATCATTGGGACAGACTTCAAGGAAACTATAGTACTATTTACAATGATATATCCACCTCCGGAAAAGCTATTAAGAGCCTTACATTACACAGCCATATCAATGAATTCCTCAGAAAACAGAAGCAACTTGCTAAAGAACTCACTAACTTAAGAACTAGCCTCAGAGCCCATATAGTGCAAGATAAGGAGGTACAGTACATAAATTATTATATCTTTACTTACCAGCTAACAAGAAGCAGGCTCTTGAGAAACAGCATTTCATTATACAAGAAACAGCCGAATCCTCGCAGAAGGCCTTACAGCAAAGCTTTAACAATCACAAAGTCAGCCTTAACCAGCATCTAAAGCACTGGGCTCACAATTTAGAAAAAACCCAATCACAGAATAATCAGCTTAGTGATGCCTACCTTGGTCATTTAGAAACATTAGAGACTACTATACAACAATCAGTTTCAGAAGTGAAAGACCGGCTTCGAACAGAGCTTGAAAGCTCTAGACAATATCATCGAGATATGACCCTGCACTCTAGTACAATTGAGAAACCTGTCACCACACTAAAAAAAGATTTTTATAAACCTTTATTACATCTGCGAGCAAGCATACAGAATTCTCTATTACCAATAAGTACCTCCGTTGAACAAGTATCTAACTACACTACTGCCTCGCCTCACTCTGATAACAGGGCCTCTTTTACCTCTTTAATACACAAATCCAAGGAACCAGATACCTCTGGTAGACCAGAGACGACTCCAAGAAGCCAGAGAAACCATCAAGTTAAGCAGCCATATTTGGAAGCTATACCTAATAACAGTAACCAACCCCCGCTCAAAAGGCGCCGCTTATAAGATATAATAACAAACAATACTTTCTGTCATATCTGCTTCTTCACTAATCAACTTTTCACTTCTTGTCTGAATTATACATGTACATATATTCCCAGTAATATATCAGCACTTAGGTTTAAACAGACTTCAAAGAAACCTCTAGATTCACTCACCAATAAGTAAGTATGCAGCGCAGTACTAGCTACAAATGCCTAACTCGTCTCTTTACACCATTTTCCATATCTTGGCTGCTACCATGCAGAGGGAAATTTTAGAGCAAGAATCCAGATATATCAGACAAGAAAATAATTAATTTTTCATATAGTGCTTCGCCATTTAAGACAGTCCAATAGATAATTATTAAAGTTACATAACATACTGTTGCTGCGCATGGAAACCGGTGTTATGTCTAAAACTGATACTGTACTGAAAATCAATACTATACATAAGAAACCGGTACTGGACACAGCAGACACTCTTACTAAAGTCTTAATAAAGCTTCAACTCTAGTTGAGAGGGTTCATTCACAAGCAGAGTATTGTAGAATACACTACTACCTCTACAAGCAAGTTTGAAGTGAAGATTAATAACTTGTCAGAAAGAATTACCACCTTAATCACAACCGTGGAGGAAATTGTCAAGCGCGAGTATATTATGATAGAAAAGTTTGGCAATTTTACAGAACAAATCAACCAGCCCATGGCTGCCTGTAACAGCCAGACTGGTTTTAATTTAACCTAACAGAGTTCTAGCTAAGTTTGATGTACTTATACCTAAAACATATTTGCTTGAGTCAGGTTCTGTTTCACCAAAGGCCAGCAAATATACATAATTTTATTATTCTTGAAATGGGTTTAAACTTCTATTAAACATGAATTCAAAGACTTCGGTATCTAGTTACAGAAATTTAGACATCAACTAACCTCCCAGTATAGAGACGTTGATATCCAATACCCTACTTTACCATCTCAGCGCATAAGAACCATATTAACTAATATATTTAGTTCAATCTTAAAGTTTAACAGACCGTCCCGAGAACCAGGTATCAGATGAAATAATAAAACAATAGCCTACTTAATGGCTCCATTTCATCAAGACTCATGAGAGAAATCTGAACCTGCTAGACAGTCAAGCTTAGTCAATTATAATAAAAAATAAATACAGTATCTTTCTAATAGATAGCTATAATTATATTAAGACTCTAAATCCCTGATACCCCGAAATAAAGTCTCCTTGATTTCATGAGAGATTCTCTCATCCTCATCTCTTTATGACTTGAGTGTTCCTCCCCCACCGGATAGAGCTCTGTGGAATTATAGACCCACTCTTAATTAAGCTTTTTGATTAATCAATAACTAAATAAGTCACCGTTCGCATCAGACAAGGAACCGAGGTTTTTCAGATCTTCACAATCCGACAGGGGTCATCCTAGGTCCAGATTTCCCCTGCCACTCCAAATTAGGGGGAAAATGACAGCCGTCCTAAAATAACACACCAGTTTATGTGGAGCTTACCTGACCTAGCTTTTCGGACATCTTCCAAACCCGAATACCTCACTATCATAGCCTCACATTATTCCCACTCGTATCTTTGAAAGGAATTCGACCGGCCGAGATTAATTCTCGAAAGCTATGGAGACAAATTATCATACTTCCGAGATTAAATATGCTTTCGTGACCGGCGGTACAAGTAAGTTAGAAAAGGTCTAGAATCATAGACCAGTTGTTCCTTAATAAAAAAAAGTAGATCACCGGTACGTGACCTGTTGGCAATGGCAATATTTATAAGCGACAGTTTGTCTGCGACAGACTTTCAATTTACAAGAATATTTTGTCAAGATCTCTCTATAACTACACTACTTTTTCCTAAAATCCCATGGCTGTGTAAGGATTCTAATACTCATAATCATTCTGCATGAGCATTACTAAATATCCAAATAATACAACAATTCCCTCCGCGGAGACTCGACCCGATCTCCGAAGAGATCATCTTCATAGACCACAAAGTCTTCAGCTATGGCGGCACCACCTCCAGCATTAAACAACTCCCATCTCGTTTACAGCACTCCAAAAGAGCATCAACAGACCTACGTCAGCAGCTTGAGGACCTCACCTACAAAACTAGCTATTTAAGGGCAGAGTTACAATAGCAAAGAGAATCCAGACAGGCTCTATTACATTTTCAGGATCAGATTTTTCAAATATTCCATAAAATGGAGGAAGCATTAATACAAATTACTACAGCACTCTATGATTACAAGCATCAGTATTTTAGACTTTTGGGGGTGGAACACAAGGATAGCTCAGAAGAAGACATGATCTAGCACAGTTAAGATATAATACCTGTAGCTCAATAGATATATTCACTCTGCCTAGCCCGACCACCTGTTATGTTTGTCGTGCCACTATATATAGAAATATTGGTTTTCTGTTTACCTCAAGTCATCCGCACAACCAAGCACACACCGACAATGCCGCTTACCAACTAAACTAACTTGAGTTAATTATCACATAACATATTAGTCATCGCACCCCTCATTCATTGAAGACACGATATTAAAGAGTAACACAGACAATATGACTAATGTAGCATTTTAAACTGCTTATAAATCCCTGGAAATACAACTCTTTCCTCACAGCAATCAGTTTAGCATTGGCATAAGGTCCAGAGGGCTTACGCCATTAGCAGCAGTTATAGAACTTTATATATTATATCCTAAAACAGTAGACTCACTCTTGAGCAAGCCTTTTACATTTAATCCTCTGATATACACAGTTAAAGATGTTCTGCCTGATTATCAAAGTTGCTGAATAACATAAAATATTATAAATATCCATATCCAGCTGAGGCCATCCAACCAGATAAATATATTGGTACTCTTTAAAATCATAGGATAAATTCATAAGTACCATAGCCGCGGCCATTCCAATGACCCCACTACGTCTAGAGAGTAGATGTTTAAAGCATTTTCAATGAGTACAATCACTGCAAGTAAATAATCTTGCTGAAAACTTGTTGTCTTTAACCAGAAAAGAGTCCAGTATCTGGTGGCATGCAATATAAAATAAATAGATGTCCATCTTGATCAGCCTGGATTTGGCATCTACTCATAAGTAAAACAGCAGCGGCTGTCCAAAGCGGTTGGCACAATGTAAGTATAACTTCTTAGCTATAGATATTCAAGAAGTGTACTTATATATCTAGTCCAGCGTATGATACACCGCGGACTGAATGTAGATTGCACAACTAAAAGACCTCGCACCACTAGCCTTTCTCAGGCTAAACTTATCTCTGCCTCCTCTTACCTGTATACATATTACTATCAGTATCAGACACACCAGAATTAATGATTTTGGTTGCACTACCAAAGGGGCTCGCAGATTTACCGCTAGTAATAAGCCTTTTGAACCTATTTAGCGTGGACTCTTGCAGAGTTCACCTTCCTTGAAACAGAAAATATATTTATATACTAAGTAATAAATCCCAGGGATTTTCCTGACGCATACCATGTCATTCAATGGAGACTCTTATATCCATATTCCTTTCCCAATTTTTCCTGGCCACTTCCGCGCTTCTAACAGTATATTACACCATTTATGGCCCTCTTTTAGGATGATAATTTAACTAAAAGACCTCAGATTGGGGAGCTTAATATACTGGGCGTCAGGCCTGAAGCTCTACTAAGACATAAATATATACATAACCATAGTAAGTGATTACTCGTATTCGCAAGTCTTAGAAAGCTTACACCAAGCAAGGCCAGTCTGTTGCAATTATAAATGATGTTATTGATTTTCCAACATCAAATAAAGTTTATCCTGACTACAAGGGAGTGCCAGATGCAAAGAGAGATCTTAAAATAACAGCATCGCCTGGCATGCCTATCAAGATATAATACCTTAAGAAACAGCTTCCAAAGTTCAAGAATGCTGAAAGAGGTATTATCACATAGTATAGATTATCAGGAGCTCTTTCTCCTAATTTTACAACCTTTGATACTATTAAAGGCTTCCAGAGAGGTAAAGAAGAAGAGAGTAAAACAACAGTACAATAATTTATTACACTACTAATCAGAATTATAGTCCTTGCCAGCTCAAACCACAACAATTCTTACTTTTGTCTGCCTTCATATTTAACACCTGGTGACTTGTACACACTTTACTGGGTATAGAACACAACCTACCCCTTAAACAGCAGATTTCTGGTTAGTGCTCATTAGATACCAAGGATCCCTCAGATCTAAATTATTCTCAGGTATTCACTTCTTACATCTCAGTTTATATAATCAACAACACTACATTAACAGGTCCATTCAATGATTTCCGCCTTAAACCTCGTGGTAAAAACATGACATCGAGCTTTACCAATCCGGAGAGGCTCGCGATATCCCATGAGAAGCAGCAAACCAACTATCCAAGTCCTAATAGACCCATCACACTCTATGCTTGGCCGAAGCCCAATTACAAAGGCGAGCGGGCGCAGACCCAGTTTAATTTCATGACCTTCACCAAAAATAACTCAAATTTCTATCTATCTCGGAGCTTTAAACTTTCTCATCTGCTGGAAGGTCAAGAACAACTTGACCTTTCTCTTGCAATCAACCTTACTTCTTAGAACTCTACAAAGAGCCTAGCATTAAAGAGCCCTAACCCAGCTTGTGATTCCTTCGAACAGACCTATTTCGCCTGGAACAGAAGCGCAGATTGCCATAATACCCCGGCATTTACTTATCATCAGTTATAAATAAACCCCGGCCTGCCCTTGTGATTTATAAGACAGTCACTCAACCGAGCTTTACTCATGATTTTACCGAAAGAATCTTTAACCATCAGCGATTTATTGATGACCTAACTGCGGCTATATAAATTAATTATAGAAAGAAATAGTCAAGGAGGGAAAAGGGTTAGTCACGTAGTAAGCCTCAAGGATGCTTAGAGTCAAAAAACTATGGCTGAGTAATCCTGGTTAGCGACCCTGTACCTCCTCCCTCCAGATCAGGACCTGAAAAGCCTGAGATACTCCTACACAAGACGAGCCCGTCCTAGCCCGGATTGTAGCTCTGAAACAGTGAGGCTGCGCCTTGGATAACTAAGTTCTGTTATCAAGCTTAGATCACCCTTTATCAGATACACCTCAAGTTTTATAGTTTGTCTGCCAATTATATTCCAGTATCCTTAGCCACTCATATACTGGGAATTGACCAGGTTGGCCGCCAACCAACAATTCATGTTAGTTAACATTGGCTTATCACTGCAATGACACCACTAGCTGGGTGTAGAGGCTGATTTCAAAGACCTGTTAACAGAGGTCATCCCAGTTCAGAAAGAGTTTTCTACACAAAAGAAAGCTCAACTGAACTAGAACAGCTATAATACAGGAGATATTCAAAACTACAAGTCCTCACTAATATCTCCACAGCCATCAGCGGCCCGCAGTCTTGTAGGACTCCTTAGTCAACTTCATTCACAGCATCCAGCCTCCTTCTCCCCAAAGTAACTGAGAAAGCTGTCATTGGACAATAAGAAACAGATTCATAGCAAGAGAACAAAATTAAGCAGCCTGCCTCACAAGCCTCACACATATTGGCTCACTAGAAAAATAGACACTGTCAAAAATACCCTGATTAGCATTCACCAAACCATCACCATTTCCGCCCAAATCAATGGCATCATCATAATCCTTGTTACTGTCATTGTCATCATTTCAATCATTCACCTTAATTATATGGAAATCAAGGAAGATTAACAGCGCATAACAATACTCTTCCCGCAGTTAAAACCACGGACATCAACGAACAAACATGCCATCTAAATAGTAGATGTGGTACAAATCATCTGCATAACTGAAGCAAAGTCAATAAAAAGACTGGAAGAGAAGGACCAGGTGCCAATACCAAAAAAATAAAGCTTATCACTAGTCAAAAACACTCAACAACACCGGCGATATTACAATACCAAAGTATCAGTATTCTCATTGTTATCATTATTATCTGTTGGACCAACGGGGGCATTAACCACTGTGATAGGAAGGAATTCATAGTTATTAACTACTCATTATCCTCAGTAATAGTAGAAGCTTGCCTCTCACCACCAAATTTTGGTTGTTTCAACAACCGAGAAGTTAAATCATTATCACTTTTCTGTTCACAGAGACCGGCCAATATAAAATAATTAGAAGTCTAATAAAGGACAGAATAAAGAAAACAGGAGATAATTATGGTACAGAAGAGGCAACATCTAGCAAAAAAAAAATGGGGCAGGACCAAGGAGGTAGATAGCTACAAAACACCAATAGTCAGCTCCTTTATTCCAGCCGAACAATTACACAAATGGAAGGATCTCACCTGGCATTACATTAACATGCTATCAGAAACAACCCAATATTAGAAAGCCCTACCTAGCACCTGCTAAAGAAATTAGACCACACGCCCGTACCACCCCAAAGAAAGGTTCCCATGTACCTCCAGGCCTCGACCCAGACCTCCCAGTTCCCATACTGGAGCAGTATATTCATCCTCCACCATGCCTGTGCTTCCCATGGAGTCCTGCCACTCACTAGCCTGGTCTCTGCATCTCTTATTTCAGGCTGGAAGCCCCATATAAGGAAGTCCGCAGCCTGATAATCATCTTATTAAGATATAGGTAGAGTCAGGAGATATTTTGTCAGGAGCAGATACAGCTCTATCTTCAATGTCACGACTGCTGTTATCCTGAAAGCTCTGCTTATAATTATAGCCGCGCTTTTCTAGACTGCTGTGAATGCCTTTACCATATATCTAACCCTTCCCCCTGGTCTCTCCGGGTCATATCACACTGCCACCCCGTGCAGTAGGTATGGTAGCACTATAGTCCTGTAAAGCAGGCGTAGCTCCATCGCCCTTATATTCCATGTTGAGCCCGTTATTCTCTGAAGCACATCTAGTGTTCCTCCGCCTCAGCCAGATCCTTGTGCCTGTGTATAACCATATCTAATCTAGAGTCAAGTTTAACTTTTAGATACATTCCATGCTTCCTGGAGAGGATCCGGGTGTTTTCTAGCTTGAGCTCTGGCTGGGATCCCCTGTCCCCTGCCTCTTTTAATAAAACGGTAATAGTAGTTATTGTAGGACCTCTGGCCAGCAGACATACGTCATCAGCCCATCCCTGGACTGCCACCCCCTCCTGTATTAACACCCGCTCCAAGAGCCCCGAGTTATAGAACAGATAAAGAATTAGTGAGAGCAGAGACCCTTGTGGAATCCCATCATATATAAGGGCCATCTCCGCCATATCTCTAGCAGGTGGGTCCGGGTAGTACAGTTATTCAGAAAGTTCCTCACCCAGAGAAAGAGCCCCCCAGGCGGCACTTCTGCAGATTAAGTAACAGCCTCTCCTTGGAGATATTATCATAGGCGCCCAAGACATCTAATAATAGCAGGCTAGCCACCTGTCCCTTAACCCAGGCCCGGCATATCTCCTCCACCAGAGCCAGGAGCGCGTGATTAATCAACACCCCCTTTCTCCCCCCGAAATGTTTTTTTGGGAGCAGGTCGTACACATATACTAGATACCCTATCATCTTAGCCACCACCAACTTCAGCGCCTTCACCAAGGTGTTTAAGAGAGCAATTAAGCGGTAAGACATCAGGACTGAGTAGTCATCCTTACCTGGCTTGTGCAGGAACCGCAGTAACCAAGTGCTAGAAGTAAAATAATATATTCCTGAGCTAGAAACAAGCATCAAACAGACCTCTAGTAAGAGTATGGATTCCGGGTACTCGCAGCCCATCAGGTCCACAAGGTCCACCACCGGAGGAACAGGGAAGAGCGTCTCCTGAAAAGGACCGCCTTCCCTTCTAGATCCTCAACCCACTCATCACTCCTCCTAAGGCGCGGCATGACCTTGAAGTCCTCCTCCCCTCTATATTTTATCCAGCTGGCCATATTCTGTAGGCCTTTAATATCCTTTATTACCTCCTCCACCCAGTCCTGGTAGCCCTCTCGTAGCGCTTTCTTAATCAGATATCCTTTCCCATTCCGCATCCTCTTATACTCCGCTCATCTCTCCTCTACCAGATGTCCCGGGGCCTTCTGATACACTTTCCTCGCCCGGCAGGCCTCTTTATCACCAGTTTATTACTCTGTTGGGTTAACCCATGGGGTTGTCCATGCCATATAGTTCCTGCTAAAACACCTCATAGTCCACCTCGACACATCAATCCTTTGGTATACGAACATACAGCCCCTGGCCACCCCCATTGCCTCTGGGTGCTTACCCTAGACATGTTCGAGTCTTGGGTCGGGATGGTAGGCCTCTATACCTCTTCCCCAGCAGACATTAATACCCTCTTGGATTTTCTCCTTCCCCACTTTCTCCAGTATTCCTCCTGGGCCTCCTCCTGTTCCCCCGCTTCCCCGGAAGTGGGCTCTGTCACTCCCGGATCTACCTCAGAGCCCAAGTCTCTCCAGGTATCCCTGTTACTGCCAGTGGGATCTTCCTACTCCCCAGAATGGATAACTGCTGTCTCAAGGAGAAGTTCACTATTAGCAATCAAGCAGTATTCCTGGTAGATTTGTGACATGTCCACCTGGCGGCCTCAACCCACTAATACTAATATTTATTCTCCGAGCAGGAACAGCTCCATGCCGTGTACTTCCCCTTACACAGCATACATTTAGGATCACCGTCCCTAGTCACACATACCTTTGACTTGTACGCGCCCGCGCAGTAACCACAGGATATTTCATTCAAGCACTGTGTACCTGCTGTAGCAGAAGATACAAGACATACTCACAGAAATAGCCTTGCCGGCCAGCAACATAAAGTTCTAGAAGCAACCTGTATTCCTTTACTAAGTAGCTGACTCGGGCTGCAATAACAGCTTCACGCGCCTTGTCAGTGGTACTTAGCAAGGTTATCAGACAGTAACTCTTAGAATCTAATAATCACTCTTTCCTGGCTTCCTTAGTATCACTGCCATCGACGAGCGGAAGTGTTGGAAAGTAAAAATAAAAGGTTTCCAGGCAGCCTTCTTCTATCTTTCAGGCATCATCCAGCACAGAACATGTACAGGGCGGATTCCATGTTAAAGATTATGGTTAACTTGAGCCTTCTTATACATTCCAGAAGACAAGCAGCCAGTGGAAGTACTGCATGACAAACTTACTCGAGTGCTGAGCCACGGACTGCAGCTCGCAGTTTGCTGTGTTAACACGGAGGTACATGCCCATGTACTGCTTAACATTATCCAGAAAGTCTCTGCCAGGATCTTCTCCAGGGCACACTAGACTAGTATCTGCATCACACTGAAGATTAGCTCCTCCATCTACTAGAGGGCATAGCGGATTCTAGATCAGCCCGTGGGATCCAGAGAATAGTCAACTTTAAACTTACAGTTCAAGGCATACCTCCCAGGGGCCATATTCACTGTGATCCTCACCCTTCAGGTACTCGCCCCGGGGCATCTAGCTCGCGTAGGCAGGGCTGCCTGTGCTAGAAAGTCTGCTAGATAATACTAGTAGAATAAATACCGCGGAGGCTCTTTTAAAAAAAAGATTACTGAGGGAGCTGGTGCATACGGGGGATATTCAGGGTAGGTTTCATAACAGGACCGCTGATGACGGGAAGAATAAGAAGAGATCACAAGAGATTAATTCTGGCTAGGGAACAAGACATGGTAGGCATAGTAAGCATTATTAATCCTGAGGAGCAGCATGTATGTTATCTACTCTGGAACATGTATCAGCTCGGTAAATCATGTCTCCGGGGATGGTTGGACATTAGCTATTTATTAAAAAAAGACTCTAACCCTCATGTAAATTAAGGAAGAGTAAGTGGAAAATAATTAAAGACAAAGTAAAGCTACTCAATCCCTCTTAAATAACTAAATCTATTTATCAAGAGTCACCCTTTATCAGATGCACCTCAAGCTCGGTGGCTGCCCGCCGAATATATTAAAGTACCCGAAGCCATAATATATAGTCTTTAATATTGATCAAGACATTTTCCTTAACAGTTCTCCCTCATTTCCTACTACCACTTTTACCATCTTTCTTCACAGTTCTTGCTCGCTTCCTGCTGTCATCCTCGCAACCTTCAACAGGACTTTCATCTTCAAAGCAGGTAGCAGAATTATCAGCATTATCCCTGGACAAAACCTCCACCTTAATATTAAAAGAGTCTGTAATATCCCAGTGTGGTTCACTTACTACCAACCATACCAGGTCTACATTCAAGAAAGATCCCTGGCACTGCTCAAGGACCAGCACAATATATAAATAATCCTGCAAAGATAACTTCTCATTATAGAATATGCTCCCGTAGCAAGCTTATAGAACAGTAGTAGTAATTATTATGTCAAGATGCAGACTGGTATAAAAGTTACCTCCAGTGGTCAGTAAGTCTTCAGAGGTAAACACGGCATGTGGACAGCCCGGTAGCATAATACTTCTTAAATTAGCCTAACACTATATATAAGCCTAACAATAGGATACAACTCACAGAAAGTCACTAGACTCAATAATAATACGCATCCATCCTCCTTCATAGTACTCTGGAAATTGACTTCCTCCTATTACAAGTCAGTGGGCAGCCAAGTTGAGATCACTAAATATATACCAGACTTTGCAGCTGCAAATACCGATAATCCAAGTTAATTAGCCCGCAGTATCAACGTGGATCGGGGAGACCAAGTTTCAGCCAAATAAAAGAAGAAACTCTTGCCCTGGGGGCATTACTGTATTATTTAGCATGGACTTAGACACCGATCCTTACTTACATAAATATACTGTTCCTAGCAGATCTGCTTGGCGCACAGGCACGGGGACACAAGAAAAAAAAACATTCTTCATATCAAGAAAGTTCAACACCGAGCAAGTTGTTAGAGATAAGTTAAAATACTAAGCTATCTCAGCAATTTATTTTTCTTTAGGCTTTGCTGCATCCTCAAAATAGTCAATTACCTCTAATTTTTAGACATTAATATATGCGAGAAAAGCAAGAAAATCAGGTATTAAGATAGGCATATCACCAGGAAGAGAGTATTGACTGGTAAATAATTACCAAAATACAGGTTTCAAGAATAAGTCTTTCAGGTTTTTACATAATTCTTCTTCTGATACTATACAGATTAGGCCACTTACTAAGTCTAAACACTCCCGCTTTATAGACAAGAGAAAGTCTTGGATACCTTTCACGCTTTCACTATCACCTGGATTAATGTTGATTGATATCGGAGCTGAGGATTTATTAGCTTATAACCTTACCTTGACATCTTAGGGCCTACCTTGCTGCTGACCATTATTAAAACCTGGCATCCTGATATTTTCCTTTTCTATAAAGAATACTGATAATATTAGTAGTGGAAGTTGAAGAAAAAAAGCCTGGTCACATACAGTTCAAATCTGATTTAGTTCTTCAAGAAACCTTATTCCTTGTATTTTCCCCATCTAGATAATATTAGCCACATTTAAAGCCTTACTATTATGCCTTACTCTTGATTATTTCAACCTTCTTATCATCCAAGGCTTCAAATAGATCACGGGCCCGTTCTTCCTCTTCTTCAAGAATAGGATAGATCTTCATCCAGGTCATGACTGCCGAAATGTATTCATTAAATTTTCGAAGGTCTGCAATATCGGTAGAGATAAAACTTCTGGCCACGAGAATCCAGACATATTCACTTAATTCCCGGATCTTTTGAAGGCGACGTCTAATTTTCCTTTTATCAGACATGAGAGACTCATTGTAGGTGTAGAAATATATTTAATAAAAAAATTTTGTATCTTCCAGTGATACGCCACGGCAATAACTAGTTCACTGTCAACCTAAGCCATCACAAAAGTAATATAATATGAGTAGCATCGGGGCAAGGCTATGTCTTGGTGGATGGGAAGTCAATGGAAAGTTGATGGGAAGTTGATGGGAAGTCAATGGGAAGTCAATGGGAAGTCGATGGGAAGTCGATGGGAAGTTGATGGGAAATCAATGGAAAGTCAATGGGAAGTCAATAGAAAGTCAATGGGAAGTCGATGAGAAGTCGATGGGAAGTCGATAGGAAGTCAATAGAAAGTCAATGAAAAGTCAATGGAAATTCAAATTTGCCCAGCAGCACAGGCGCAGGCACGACCGGGTAAGAAGATCTATTATCAAGAACAGCAGCGTAAGCACTAAAGAACCTTGACTCCCTTTTCTTGCAGGAGGGTCCAGCGAGGTAGCAGACAAATAAAATCATAAAAAACCACTGTTTATAATACCAATATCATTTACTAAATATCAGCTCTCCTTTACTTCGCTCTTGAACACTGCCCACCGAAGCCCTGATTATCTGGAATATCAGGATCAACCCGAATGTTATAAAGGATCAGATCAACAAAAGAAATCTCCTGTATACAACTTGCACTAGTACCATTCCCCCCCGCTCTTGATATACCTCTTCTTTATGTGCAGGCTCTCGCCTCGAGCAAGAGTATGCAGTCTCACGGTTCACATACACCTGTCAAGATAGGCTCAATTAAATTTGATATCAAGACTCTGTTGGAAACTTTAGATAATAACAAGATAACTTACATAGACTGGAAAATTCTGCTAGGCGGCGCAGAACTCTAATCACAATTTTAGGCCTGTTCCATCCAGAATTTCTTCTCCTCCTGGGATTTTTTAAGTTCCCACTCCAGATCTGCAATGCGGCGGCCCATCCTTTCCACTCAAGAAATCATTCTAACACGCGATTTGCGTGCTGCCAGTATATTTCTAGCCAGTTTAGCAGCAACAGGATCATCTTTATCCCATTCTAGTGAAGAAAAAGTCTTCATCAGCCGAGGCAATACTTCTGTCATGTCTCAGCTTCTGCCCGTAAAATCAGCATTATTAAAAGAGCCAGATACTGCAGGTTATATATAACAAAAACTCTCTTATTTAGATTAGAACCTAGAATCATCATACATCTCTACTAGATTATAAACTAAGAGATCCTGATTCTGTTAAATCACATGGTAAGATAGAACAGGGCCCTCTTACATTAAAACACCCTTATCCCAACACTGACTAATAATACAGAATATACCGGAATTAATAGTAACAGGGCTGATTCTATTTACATATCCATGCAACTAGACAGCACTCTCGCTAGCAAAAGTACATAGGATATTTTCGACCATATAAGATCTAACATGATATAAATATTAGCTTGCTTTTATATACACTGGATAAAACAGCACTCAATAGCGTGTTTCCATGTAAGCAACTGAGATTCAAGCATAGAGACCCACATTAAGTTCATTTCCTCGTATTATCAGGTAGCTATGATCTCCTGTAGTAGTTACAAATCTTTTTCAGACCAGGCCAAGGATGTCACAGGCTGAAGATGCTGAGTCCTCACTCCAAACTTATGAAGATCACAAAGGATATATTTTAGAATATATCTCATATCTAGAAATATCATTTAGCAAAACAAATTAGAAAATAAATATTAGTAGCAAGCTCAAACCTTCTGTTGTCTGGACCAGAAATCCCAGGATCAGCAGCCACCACAAGAATTAATGATTCGGTTCCCATTCTGGGTCAATCCTTGATATAGACACTTTCACTATCTGTAGTAAAGCCTCCTTACTCAACAATCCTATCTTACTCTCATAGTACAACACATATTCCTTTAGATCCTTCAATTCAGAAGAATAAACATAATCCGCTTAATTAACAAGTAGCACATGAAGTAGCATTATTAAAATAAAGATATTCAGTCCTGCATTAAGTCAGATCCAATAAATAAATAAATCCAATCACCACCTTACCAAAACATCCATTCTGATGCCCGATATCAATTTCAAGGACATAGAGAAGATTCTGCAACAGATCCTTATCCCACCTCCAAGTACTTTCCATTTCCTCAATAACACACATAAATATTGAGTATATTTCGTCGAAATCAACTAAGCAAATAATATCAGAAAAACTATCATATATTTCTACTTTAATTAGCTTATTTTGAATTATATAAAAACAAGAATCAATCACCTTTAGGTGTCTGGTTTGCGACCTTGAAATATAAAAATAGTCTTCTGCATGCAGAATCCCATAACTTCCTCAACACCTCCTGGTATATTCTCCCTAGATAATTCTTATCTCTGGCAGACAGTTTTAGAAATAAATCATTTTTAATACAATCATACTGGTGTTTACAGGATGCGGCATTCCTTGAAGGGCAGCCTGGAATAAGATAATACATAGAAATCTAACCAAAGGTCAAGCCACATCATTATAAATCAACCAGCACCTCCATCTCATCCCTGGTCCATCTAGCATAGACTATCACCAGTAATAGTAAAATCACACAAGATAATAAGACAAAAAAAGAAGAGAATAACAAAGACAGACTCTGAAGAAATATTCTTTATCTTAAATAATAAATTTAAAAACACTTAACATGACTTAACTAACAATTTTTCCAACCACCAGACAACGCCAACCCATTCACATCATATAGCGGAACCCAGACTGCTGGCCTATTAAAACATACTATCTAAACAATCTTCAATCCTACAAAATCTCTAAGAATCTACCTAAAGGGAAACCGCACGACGCCACTACAGCTTTAAAAAAGATTTAGACTATAATAACAAAATTAAAAGAATAAGAAAAAGAGAAATAACTCTACTAGCAGGCCATACATCTATCTTAAACAGTAATCATAATCCTGATCTCCTCTGATACTTTACACGGAGATTTTTCCTCCTCCGTGCACAGTAAGTCATCTGTCAATAACCACATACTACCCGTTCTTCATGCTAGCAAAATAAATTAATAATACCAACATGCCCACAATACAAAGCAATATTAAACACAAATCAACCATCTAAGCCAACAGAATTAACATTAATACAGAAATCCACAAGCAGAACCCGGACCATCTCCATACTTCCTTCATCCATAGCACACCGAAGTACATTCCAGCCGTTATAGTCAGCAGAGTTCACGTCAACCATATTATCCTTGAGGATCTCCTTCACTACAGCAAGTAAGCCTTTACAGATAACTAGTAACAGGGCATTCTCCCCGCAGGGTGTCCAAACATTATCCAATCCTCCTTGACACAAGACAAACAGTGTGATCAAATCTCAACCTGCCTGTATTGCAGCTAGAAAAGATAAGTTACAACCCCAGTAACAGACAATATCGAATCTTAGATCCTGAAGCAGCCTTCAGATCATGCCAATATAAACACTTTCAATTACTAGTTATAAAAGCAGCCATTAAGTAGATAATATTATATTCACATAAACACCCTCCTTTTCAAGAAGCAACCCTACTATTCCAGTAGCTCCGCTCATAACAGCACACGTGAGTGGGGTATAACCACAACAATTCACTATATTTAGATTGATATGTTGCTGGGATAGGAGCAGTTCTACCACTTCTTAGTACCCGTTGCTGGCGGCTAAATAGAGAGGAGTATACATATATAGATCTCTCACATTAAAATCAAATTCATTCTCGAGTAACTGCAAGCTGTTAGCGAAGATACCTTTCAAAACTAAGTTAACTAGAAGATTAGAGATTACAAGTAAGCAATCACAAACTACACATACCACATCACTAAACATACATTAACTTATCTCCCAGTCCCCGTCATGCAAGGCAGCATGCACTAGATAAAGTACACTGGACTTACTACCACCATAAATAATACAGATAGACTCAGAATAGTCTGTCCATCCCCAACAACAAACAAATACATCCAACTCAACAATGCATTCAGATCACCACCCTTACTCAACCATCTCCCGCAGATCTCGCACAAGAGATCCGCAAATGCCATAATCTGACAAAGAAGCCTTTCAACATTAATATCACCCTGCTCCCTACTCTTATCCCCCCGGACTATAACACCTACATGCAGACTATCATCCAGAAAGACGTGAAGATTATCAAGACTGCCAGCAACAACCCGGGGCCAGTAATCAAACAGCTTAAGCAGACTGATATCATCATGATTCATAAATACACTACCCTTCGCCACGCACACTCCGCCGTTAAACTCAGGGTAGATTTCCTCTCCATTAACAGCTTCAAATGTGGTGGTCACATCAGAGAGCACAATATCACTAGTCTCATCCTACTGGAACAAGCAAGACAGAAGCTTAGTATCCCTTTCATCACTTCAGAAGAATTTATCAATGGATACGGACTTACAGCGGCTATAGCACTAGGCACCAAGAATATTAATATAGACACCCAGTTAATATACACCGTAGAGTCGTCCATCCATTCAAAAATCAAGAAAACAATTATAACAGCCCAAGAAACAAACACAGCACTGGTTATAAGACAGTAGTCTAACACAACTAGACTATTTACAAATCAAGTTGCAAAAGCTGCGCTGAGTATAGAGAAGAAAAATACAGCTAGTCAATTTAAAGAGATCACACCACTCATAAGTAGGAAAAGAAAACAACAGATTTTTTTAGAAAAAGACTTAGAAACCAGCATAAGATATTCCTTTCTAACATTACCAGTGAACTGTGTAACACTAACTTCTATTTCCTAGATTTAAACTGCTGGTCAGGCTGTTAAACTAATTAAAAATATTCCAACCTGTAACAATTTAATAAAACAGATAGAGATAAAGGCGCTCAGCACAATAAATAGAATCAAATCTAGTTAAGTAAAAGAACCAAATAGAAACAGAATCTAGTATATAATCAGGAAACAGATCCGACCTTTTTATAGACAGAATTTCAGAAAGTGTAATTTAAAAATATTGAACTTAGGACTTGTTTAACTAACACACATACAGGGACCTATGCCCACGGGTAAAAAAATTAGAAATCAGATCAAACATATGCTCCAATACCATTCTTCTTTCCACATAGAGACAATATAACAGTATACATCTTTCAGTTTATATTCTAGACAAATAATCTCTTTACAACATTAGAAAATACAAGTACATGCCCACATAACAAACATCTATCAGTCGGATTTTGCACATCAGGCAGGGAAGATTAAGATCACACTCATACACAGAAACTTAGACCAAAAAAATTTAGATATCAACCTGCTGAGATAAAACTAACAGATAACTGGACAGAACAACAAATATATAGAGTCAATCAATGAGTCTGAAGCAGCCATACAAGCAGCTGAGACAGCTAGGGCACGCACACTAGACTAGATAAGTAAATACTTGACAAGCCTCCATTAACCTCACACACCTGGTAGGATCTAACTATTATACAATTTACTAATCCAATCTGTATTCATACCTCTCTCTCTCTATTAATCATAAAATATTAATCAATAACAGTCCTCAGTACACAGACCAATACATGGAGCCATTACAGTAACAACTTTCCTCTCTTCTCAAACAAACAATTAAAATTCATCAAGGGTTCAGCCGACTTGTAAGCCTAACCTTACTATAATAAATTACACAGACAATATCTTTCTCTTTATCCTTACTTTTCTAACCATACCGCCAAGCTACAATTTCTCAATCAATCACTACAGAACGCTCTACGCAACCGGCAAAAAGTTTACTCCCGCTCAGAAATTAAACTAGTTTACCAACAATGAGATTTACAAGTCTGCTAAAAAAACAGGGAGCCCTGATAGAACAGCAGGATAAAAATAGACATCCACACACAGATTTAAAACAATTTTTTTTTCCTTTCATCCCACCCCAATTATTACAGTGGACCAGGCTCGGCTAACATAGAACTCTTTCACAACTACCTAGTACCCTGGGGATTTAAGCACCTGCTCATCCACTACTGAAAGCAGTACACTCAACAGAACAACATACCAATATTTATATACAAGAACAGATACGCAGTCAAGAACGAGTCAAGCATATCACTAGAAAATATAATAAACAATATCCACCACCAGAAGTACCATAATCTATACATCAAGACACTGTGCAATACCGTCATTAATAAC
This sequence comes from Aspergillus tubingensis, assembly GCF_013340325.1. NCBI lineage: Eukaryota > Fungi > Ascomycota > Eurotiomycetes > Eurotiales > Aspergillaceae > Aspergillus > Aspergillus tubingensis. The sequence goes on along the minus strand of NW_023336279.1, from coordinate 326,023 downwards.
AGAATTCATATTAAAGAATACCACACATGGAGCTTACTCAAGTACATACTCCTATCTCATCTGCCTCTCTCTCCGCTGTCGCTCTGGAAGTCATCTATTTCTTAAAGAAATAGATTTAAGAATAACACACTCAATCCATCACCCAAGACGCTAATCAGTACCAAAATATACAGTAACCTGGAATAGAACTGGGATTTCAGCCCCCGGTTTAAAGTTACATTTATAGACCATAAGAACCAATTCAAACACATCCCTAAAAAATCCAGAACAATTATAAAAGCTATCTGGAAGCATATTATAAACAATTAAATAAACAAAAAACTAAGACCTTTTAATATCATGAAATATACACATATAAAAATTTGAACATAACTTTTAGACCATAAATACACCAATTAAGCACTTACAGCTCTATCATACTACATTTATCTATCATCCTGGATACCTAGGAAGTACACATAATAATAGACACATCTATTTAACTTTAATTTTATTAGCAGGGTTAACTCTATATATAATTATAGCTCTATTAATAGAAACAAAGTTAATAGCTTTTAGTACTTGATTACTATTCAGAACAGAAGTAATAACTAACATCACAAACTTAGTTAAACAAATTAAAACATCTCTTAGAATAACATAGTTACAGAGACATACAATAGCTACACCACCCGCGTTAATATAGTTACATCAAACCACAAGGAGCATCCTATACTTTCTCTATAAAAGCCAGATTATAATTGCAATACATTATCAAACACATCCAAAATATCCTCCCACGTCGCCGCATCCCGCGATAACCAGTCAACAATAGATCAAGCACCACCCTCAACCTGCTCACAAGACTCATCTCCGGATGCCCCATTTCCCTGAGTATCCTGGTGATCAGTCCCTGCAACATGAGCAATAATATCATTCAGATTAAACTGTCTCTCATCACCCATCTCAATCTCAAGCAGTACATTAATAAACAAAACACCCCATTTAACAATACAGCTTCAGGATTAGTTCTCCTGCAGAAAAATCAAGACTTTCACAGCAAGGTCTCAGATCTCAATTTCCTGCCCATCAACCATATTGGGGGCACCGGTATCACAAAAGAAGATTAATTCAAAGAAAAACCAGACAGCTGTTATTAAAACATACATATTTATCATCCACATATTTCAGACAACAGAAGTATACAGATCATAAAACAAGAGAAAGAGAACTATTACAAAACTACAGCACATTATTAAGAAGCAAGAAAACTGTTAAAAAATCAATAAGTCAGCCCGTTAACAGTAGAAATATTAGTAAGACATACCTTTATATATACAAACCAGGGGTCTTTGAAGCTAGGTATCTGGAAATAACAGTGTATTAAATAAAACTACCAAATACTAGTAAGTAACCCTGTGTCCGAAGATTATTTAAAATACATGGCTTACTTTATACACTAGTGCCAGAAATAACACCTGGCTCTAATACTAGACCTACACCGGGTGCCCGGTCAGAGAGTCTGGCATATTACAGTAAAAACTTAACATCTTATCTATTAGTTCTCTTAGCTTACAGTCAGCTTAGAGAACCTCTATATATAACTTACATAAGCCATCCTTAACACTATTAGAATAGCCTTACTAACACATTTTATCTTACATCTTCTAGATCAGGACTATAACTATTAAAAGAAATATAGACTTAGCTGCTAAGCTCTGTAGTAGGTATAGAACTAACTTACCATAATTAAAAACTATAATATAACTGCCTTGAGTGTAGTGCTCCTACTCATAATTAATAATTATATCTATAAAAAATATAAGCAGAATCTTCTTATTACAATTTAATACCATTGGTGTGTTAAACTAGGTTAAATAAATAGTATATATATTATTAAAGAGAATTTATAGCCAGTCTTAACAGACCAGGAACCACCATACACACTTTAAGACCTCACAGTCAATAAGACGCTGTTGCATGGCCTCCACTTTATCATTAATATATCTATTTCAAGAATAGTCTTAGCCAAGCCAATAAAAACAGAGACACTGCACTATTTAGACTGCGCATACTAGCAGCATAAATATTCAATTAGACTAACTAATATTATGGCCTATATATATTAATAGACAGATTACTTGCAAGCTAAAAAGACTATAGTTGCTTATATAGTCAGTATTATTAAAACTATCAATACTATTTTAATAGCATAATTCGGCAAGACTATCTAGATACATATTAGCACACAATAAAAGACTGAAAGATCTTACTTACAAGACACATGAATATTAATCTCGCGCAAAATTAATAAACTCATATAATATAAAGTAACCTACATTAATAAGCCAACTCTCCTCTTCTAAATAAACCATCAAGCCTACTGCAAGTATTACATAATAAAGACCTAACCAAAGCCCCTGACACTTAGAGAAATTAGCAAACAATTTCTCACACTGCTCACAAAAAATAGACATATAGACAATATTATAAATCCAGGCAATAGACTTCTAGCAATAATACATTATAAAACACACTTAACTAGGCGTAAACAGCAACCCAGATACATTACCTATATTATCCAGTATAATACCAAGCAGCGAATAATACTTAATTTATATAACCTGGAATATCCGCTGGTAACCTAAAGCTAAAAACTCAAGCATAACTGCAACATCCTTAATAATATTATTAACAATCTTATGCCATGATCGTGCGGGTTTATTAAAAAAAAGAATATTTAATATCACTAGCATAAATGCAGGCACTCCAGGCTGATCTTCAAATATAACCTGTGGTTTACTCTCCCGTGGAATTTCTAATGCTAGTATAACATAGTAAGATTTATTAGAAATAATATTTTACCATGTTAGGATAGGAGTCGCGGGCACCGGTGAAGATTTACAAACAGCCACTAAAGCAATACCAGGACATCAGCAACATAGCTAAGCTATTCCCCGCTCCACACATACTAAGCAGAAGATATATTTCAAGCAGCATAATTTCCTCCAAGTACACTTAACACAGAAGTAGAATAGACAGAGACACTTCCTGCAACAACTGGATTATAGGTCCATGGCAATCTTTTCTTAGCCAGAAACAGAAGACAGCAAGAGATTCTCTCCAGTTTAAAGATACCAGCACAACAATAAGGAAATAATAAGACGGAACAAGTTAATTAACTGAGATATAAAGATCTCAGCCGCGGGTGAAAGAATTGGACTTTCCCCACATTCACACCTTATACTCCCCAGCAGCCTCGTGCACAATCTCAATATTACTACTACTACTCTCAATAAAAACCAAATCAATCAACTTAGCTGGAGACCAAAAAGCGCAAAGAGCCCAATACACGAAGAAAGCCCCAAAAATATTTACAAACCAATTCAGTTAATATAAACGCAGCAGCCCGCCAGGTATGGAGATTATCAAGATAATACTATTAACTACGCCTGGAAGAGTAATACCAACAAAAATAAACTCAGTCACAAAGGCTCTCCAGTTAATACCAGCCTTATATCTATAGCAACCATACAGATAATAAAGATCAACCACATTGAGCCTTCGCCTTCAGACAATGAAATAATCCGCAATCATAATACTGCAGATCAGGGAAAAAAAGACTCCGTAAGCAGACATAAAGATAAGAAACTTAGAAACACTATTCACAATCAGCCACAGTACCATGGCCCATGCCCCAAGAAATAGACAGAAGATAACCCCACACCAAACATCAATCCAGCCTGGGATAATGGCCATGATGTCATGACCGAAAGAAACAACATTAGCCAAGAAATCACATAATATTTATACCAGCATCCAAAGCATAGCACAACAGAAGGATAGGAATCAGCCACCCCTGGTAATACTCCAATACAGCAACATTATTACTGGATTAGACAAGTCTTCATCATACAACACACAACCGGCACCGACAACAGCGAGACCGAGGACCGCATAGACTATCTTAACAATCAGGATAGTTAATAACTAAGCCCACTAGCCGCGGGCGCTCTTACTAAAACAAGAAAAATCTACCATGTTGACAGTAACTATAAGCCATAAGTTAGTCATAAAACAGAATATAACAAGCCAGAGCCATTTATAAATACTACCAGTTACTATTACAGGCTAGTTAAAAATTCCCTTTACATCACCAGCTTTGGCACAGATCCAGATAATCATAACAATAAAGACCTACTAATATCAGGTTTATATAGATAAAGAAGAAGCAAGGTACACACCAGAATAATAATAATAATCTTCCAGAAGAAAAGGCACTTCAATCAGTAAACAGGAATCAACATAAAAAGAATATGCATAATGATAAACAAAAAAAATAAGATCATTTGCAGTGTTGTGATTCCAGCTGATTCTGGCAACTAGTTAGAAATGTCACAATAACTCAGCCAGATAGCAGCAATTACCTATAATTATCAGCAGAATATCAATACAATCCTCAACAAAAGCCAACCTCTGTCATTCCGAACAGTCCGTAATAACAATTAACCCCAAACCAAACAGCAGACAGCACAGCTCGAGAAACAACAGCGAAATACCCAAAATAATACCCAAAGCTAGAACAGATCCCAACCAGAAACACAACATGGTGGTCGCTGCCAATGTACCCATTCAGCACAGTAAGAATAGCATTACAAATACCTGAGAGCATCACAATCACAATAACATCAACAGTGGAGAGCCCTACCAGCAGCAGTATAATACCAATTGACCAGCTGGTAATATTGACCAAGTCCAAGACCCAGTAATTAGCAAAGTCAAGAGCCGTCCATAACCTCAACTCCAACAGTATCAGATCCAAGTCTACCAAGTCATTAGCACACGCCTGACAATCTCTTTAGAAATATCCTATACCTTTATTACTTCTGGCACCTGGAGACACAAGACTACTTAACTCTTTCACAAGTTTCCATGCTTCTAATAATATAAGCCTAGCACGGATCTTATTCATATTAAACTCCGCTGTGCTCCCTGTAGCAGTTCTCCGACCTTAACACAGAGACAGAATCCCATCAAATACAGCAGTCTTATCATCATAAGGAGTTTAGCCAGACGGATACCACTGAAAAGCCCAGAAATTCTACAAAAGATAAATCTGCCTTATCAGCAGAAGATATGAAGCTTATCAAGAAAAGAAACATAGAGATACCACTCTACTCCTTTCAACCGCGGGTAGAAAAGACCACAGATAACATCAAACTAGCTCTAATCATTTAAGCACTCACTGTCTTCCTGTATTCTTCCCCGCTTTTCAACCTGCCAAAAAAATAGATTTTCCTATCATCAACATCAGCAGGTTTAATTCCAACTTCATCTGCGTTTCGAAGACCATTTTCAAGGCCAGCCAAGAATAGGGCTTCTTTATTATTACAGACCATGGGATTAAGGATGCTAGTAGGATATTTAAACTAGTAAATACAAACACCCTTTCCATGGCACAGTGACGGACCATTAACAATTACTAGTCACACAACTTCTTTAACCTACCGATAGAAACCAAGTGCGAGAAAGTCATCAATAAGAACCCAGTCAGATACAACAGACACAGAACAACAACATACACACACATAGGCATCCCATCTTTCAGCACAAACCAGCTAACCAATACACGTACCTAGCTTCGCCACCTCAGAAGAAATATCCTTTGGTCTCCCAGGTAACCAGCTCACCAAAAACACCAACATTCACTCCTGGTAGGACACAGCAAAGATCAAGAAAATCAAATCCTTCAAGTCTCAATACAATTCCCTAACACTGAAGATTCTATCCTGCTTTGCCACGCACATAGACTTACCAGAAAGCTTTTTCAACACATCACACAGACAAGTCCTCCCAGGGAACACATTAAAATTCATAAAATACCCAAAGATAACCACGAAGCCAGACATTATCCCTCAACTCTCCAAGCATACAGACTGGGGAAGCCTCACTCTCCTCTTTACTAAATCACCAGGACTCAAAATCCATGATCCAAATAACCAGTGGCACAATGTTCCCGTGATACCGAGTAATATTATTATTAACATCAGCAATACACTTTCATTATAGACGGGCAAGCAGCTCAAGTCAACTATACACCAGATCTCATAGAAGAAGATCCCCATGCACCAAGACCAGTACAGTATGCCATACTTCATACATCCTAACTTTAGTATATACCATGTTCCCTGTCTAGGAACCAGATATCTTCTAACCTTTATAGCTGCAAACCTCCAATCACTCAGTACACCATATAACAGTGACACGACCCAGCTGACATACAAGGACTATTTCAACATCCATCTTCAATTGACATATGGAAGTCTAAAGAGACTTTCATATAATAACCCATACCTAATAATTCACGCGCTCGGCAGGAATCAGCACACACACCAACTTCAACACAATAACCATCCTCCTGCAGGACACCACAGGCAGCCTACAAGTCTAGAACAACCTGACCTCAACATAAATCAACATAACACCCATCCCGGGCGCATACATCATGAATCTTAGAAACATAATAATACAGTAGACTAATAATCAATACCTATCAAATCTGCACCAGATTATCAACAAGAGCAGCAAGAAAAGATTCAGCATCCCGTTCTTCTTCTCAGGAAATCTAGACTATACCATTTATTATCTACCCAATTATCAAGTAAAACAGGGGACAAAGTATCCACCAATTACAGTAAAAGATTAGATAACAGGGCAGTATGCAGATACATATAGAAAAAGAAAGAGCAGGATTGGGAAATTAAAAGAGAAACCCGGGATAAACAGCGGCGGGGTATAGAAAATTCAAACAAGACTTAATTCTTATATACTCCCTTTAACAATATATTAATTACTTAGTAGCCAAAATTACTATACTTCCACCATAGACCCGCTGATACTTCAACTCACTGCCCGCCTGGTAGATATCAGCATGGTATTAATACCATTAAATATAAAACATAACACCCACCTCGGAGATTTCATCTATATCCCCCTGGATACATACAAATACACAAACTTACAGGCGCAACATGCTGCAGTACTCTTGGTAAGAGGCTAAAAGACAGCACTGGACAACAAATATAGAATCAGCAGACACAAGTTACATGTTCCAAAAAAAATAAACCACATTTCCATATTCCATCCAACCCTTCCTTTCAGTGTTCTCTCCTTGAACCCCCAACACACCCGTGATAAGCAACCCAACCACAACTCAAACCCCCCATGTCCTCTTCTCATCATCAATAACACGACCTCAGCAGCGCCCGACAAACACCCAAACACCTGCAGCTGCCTGGACCCCAGCAAACACAGCTCCAGATCCACCACCATATCCTCGGTGGCGTTGCAGTACGCTTCACAGTTATACAGGCCAATATTCGCGTCGGGGTCCGAGTAGCAGCCGCGCAACCTGTCAATAAATTCCTGGATTATATTAAACAACTGCCGTAAAAGAATATAGCAGTAGTACTCATTAAATATGCTAGGAGCAACAAGCCGTGTAGTTTAGACAGTTATCAAGACCAACCACATCCATTTTAGTTATTTTAATTTAATATGATTATATTTGATTGCGTGCAACTAAAGACAAGAAAAAAGTATATAAGATAGATATATAGATCTTCTCGATGGCAATATATATATATATATCGCACATGGACATCAATAGACTCATAGAACTTATAACACAGGGTCGAAATCAAGCCCAATACAGATATTACAACCAGATACTTCTCCATATCTCTCAAGTAAATCACTGGAATTTATTCTCGGAGAATCCACTTACAGCCTAAGAAAGAAGTGGTAGTAGCAGTCACACAGCCTTTATATTAAATTTAAACCTTCTTCAACACAGGCCACCCACTCCCACACATACATGGCATAAATGTGGAGAATAACAAAATACACAAATAACATAATCCTTAGCATTATCCCCCACATTCGCCTTTCCAACCAATCAGAAGCCATCGCCGATCGTCTTCCCCCTTACAATATCAATAACCTCCATCTAGAGCGACAAAGCTGCCAAACCATCAATATAAAAGCAACCATCCACCTCACCCGTAGAATCGAGGAAATGCACTCCATCTACAAAAACATCCTCAAAATGCTCACTGTCTTCCTTAGCCTACTATTCACCAGCAGCTCACTGGCCGCCGTCAACAGCTTCTACCCGCCCCTCAACCACACCACCTACATCACAAATGCCTCGCTGGGGATCTATAACAGGACCATCAACACCCCCTCCAATAAGACTAGCGACCCACCCACAGAGCTCATCTATAATTACTGCTCTATACCACATCCCCGAAAACCATCTATAAGCACATTAAGCACAATCCTCCATAGTTATTACAATATTCTTCCCTAGAATGGTTTTTACCCACAGCACCTCCATAGAAAACTATATCATATTAGCTCTGAAAGAAGGGGTGTAAAGATCCAGTCCACTGCTTACCAGAACCACACAGCCAAAAAGACACTATAGAAAACCGTAAGATCTTCTTACAGCGGAACTATATAATAAAAGCAGAGGCCATTACAATTTACATAATCCACCACCGTGACAGCAACAAGCTAGAGCTGGCTGGAGAGAGACTAGATAGATCTACAGGCTTTAAATTATCAAACACAAGATCTCCAACTAATATTACATGTTAGTGCCTGAGACCCAAAAGGACTTTACAGACTGGCACACACATAACAGGGCATGGCAGCAATACTGAATCTGATAATATAAGCAACTTCATTCACTTAGCAGATATCATTAAAACCCAGACAAAAACCTCAAATCTAACACCAGTGCTGGTATACCTCCAAGAAACAAGAAAATTTAAGTCTAATACCACAAACTAAATATGTTAAGTCTCATTACAATAATCTACATCGAACCATTCAACTAAGGGTTGTATATTAAAAAGTTCCCACAAAAACTCATCATCCCAAACAGAGCCCTCTTTAGCCGCAAGAGCAGTATTAACAGCAGGAGCTTACACTGAAGATTAAACTTATTCATCTGTTAAAATATTGCCTGGCGTGATTTTAATATAATATAATAGATTACAAGAAATACCACACTCACAAGTAATTATCTCTGAGACACCAGATCTTCAAGGGGAATTCAATAAAGATTAGACCATAATATTTATATCAATAATCTGATAATTATCAGAAACAGGCAGGACCAGCCTTACCTGCACTTCATACAAATTAAAACATAAGCTAATCAGCTGGGAGAGCAAGTACTGGAGGTTAATACTGAATATACACTAATCTAGTATATTAGCTATAGTTACAGTGACTTCATTAAGAAGATCAAGATCAAAGATATTAGATAAGACAACCACATTACAGAAAAGAACAAAGAAGAGCATGAGCAGATAAAATAAAACAATCCTATCAATTAGTTAATACCCTTAGTAGATACAACCCTACTACAACTGAGACACCACATACCAGATAAACAAATCAGCAGATAATCTAGATATCATAGAAATATACTTTTAACATGCCTGTATTAAGCAAAGAGCACTCCTTACATACAACACACACTCCTCCCGCTTTCAATAATCATGAAGAAATAAAGAGTTTAGGCACAAGACAGTTATCACAACCAAATAGAATATGAAATCAACTGCATCCCACTCCAACTCCCAGATAAGATTACTGACATAATCAGAGCGGTACTTAGACAGGATATTAAATAAGATTAAAAAACTCATACAAAGAACAGGAAGCTCTGACATACCTTCACAATACTGACACTGATAAAAGTTAACTCAAAATAAAACAAATCAACCAGCTGTAGAAGATTCGTCTCATCCAAGTACAGATTTTTAAAAAATATATGAAGATAACAATCTTAGACCTGAGATAATCACAGTAAAATCTTGACTTTACATAACAAAGAATTCACTGTATCTTGGTAGACTAATAACAAAGACTGGTATAGTAAGTTCAGTAATAAAAAGAGCCGCACAAAAAACATACTCAAAGTTTTATCCATATAATAGCACCAATAGATACATTAACAGACCTCAAAGCCTTCATCACTTTCAAGAAATTTTAGTGATAATTAGTAGTAACCAAGGGCGACAAGCACTTTAAACACAACAGCAGTCAAGAACCACGAACAACTTGTTTCACCTAGAAACTGTACTAACAATACCTTCCAGAATCAGCAGAAAGCCCACAGGCTGCTCTTCTAGACAAAAATTACTTACTCCTAACAGAAGCACTTGTAGCATAGAAAGTAAAGAAAACCAGATAAAATCAATCTCTTATAAATATCGCAAACAAGTAGCAATATAAACATTTCTTAATTTCTCTAGACTATCAAGCATCCCGTCGGGCGCTCCGAAGCATAGCCAACAACTAACATAAACCATAGCTTTCATAAGAACACAGAGACTATACCTAAGCACCAGTTAACCATTAGCCGCCCGGCTACCCAAGACAGCACACATTCACTCAAAGATTTTGAATAAAATATGGTCTGGCCAGTATAGCAAAGCTCCTTCTGCACTCTCACCTTAAACTATAACAGTTAAAAAAAGATTGAAATAGTCAGAAGGGCCAAGTGATACCGTATAATAATATATAGAAAAATTCCAAAGGAATTTCATCAAGTATAAAAGTGTCCTGGACAGAGCCCTAATCATTATTATATATCTTATCTGCGCTCTGCGAGGCGGATACAAATTTACCCATAAGATCAAGAACAGATTAGAGCACCCAGACTCGATCTGATAACAAATACACATAAGAAGTGAGTTCCTCGCGGATCAAATTGCTCGTAGTATCTATGCTAATAGCTAAGACGGGTATTATATGGCCCGGTACAGTAATTAAAAAAGTTGGAAGAGAGATATATACTGAATTACAGCCCAGATATCCTTAATTATTCACATTCCCAAGAAGCAGTGTCGGCACAGTAGAGAGACTACTTTTAGAGACACTATTCTGCTTGCTTATAACTGTAAACCTGGCTGGTACATACAAACATTCAGAAAAATCTAGAGCTGGATGTAGTCTAGATCAGCTAAGTATCATTAAAATAGGATTAATTAGCTGTCAAAAGTAACAGACCTTGACTGGATACCCAAGCGTCGGGGGCGTCGTTAGTATAAGTATCTATAGAAAACATTAACCTCCAGGCAGCTCCGACACTCCCGTTATCAATCACATTTTATCTAAAAGATGCATGAAATGAGCATATTTAAATAAGATTTCCATAAAAGAGAGATGTACATACTTTCCTGGTATAATAAAAATTATACTAAGTTAGCTTGGTTAATACCTTTACTTAAATAAGAAAGAATTAATATCAACAACCTACCACTGGTAGCCTCCTATATTCAGTAAAGTCACACCTAGAAAATAAAGTATCTGGCATTGTTTGTGCTGTTCTTTCTTCTTATTAATCAAGCAGAAAGAAAAAAAGAAAAACAAAGTCAGAAAGTCAGAAGATCATCCAGCTCCATCTCCCTCCCCGGATTTTCAGATTCTCGGATTCTCGGAAACTGCCGAAACAGGACTAGTGTAACCAGCTATAAGATCCTTTAAGATTCAAGATCATCCTTCAACTATCAACAATCACCATTACTCAAAGTTCAGCTTTAAATATAGATCCCATACCATCCTTAGACTGGATCCGGGTGCACTCAGCAAATTTCTCTATATAATTTTCTCAAACATTTATCACTATAAAACCTGCCTGAGATTCATACCGAAAAATTAATTCAATAGCAACACACTTACTTCTCATCTTTCTACATTCCCCCTCTTTTCAAACAAAATACTTTGACTTGTATCTTTTCCTTTAACTTTTATCTCTCTAACCCTTATTTTTTTGGAACACTGGCTTTGCCATGGATACAGAAGAGTCATCCACTCCTATATTTACCAGCTCCCTTACCAACATGGAGGATGAAAAGAGAGACAAATAACCACTTTCCATTAAAATAAAAAGATTTAATTCCCAAGACCTCGCCTCGGGATTTAAGCATCGAGAGCTTAGAATAACATGGAAGAATCTCACAGTAAAAACCATCAGCACCAAAGCTACAATCAATAAAGATATCATATCCCAGTTCAACCTCATCCATCACATCACTCGCTTTCAACAAAAGGCTCCGTTGCAGACAGTCCTCGACTCCAGCCACAGGTGTGTTAAACCCGGTAAAATACTTCTCATTCTAGGACAGCCTGGCTCGGGCTACACAACACTTTTAAGAATACTGGCCAACCAACATCGCAGCTATCAGAAAATCAGTAAAAAGGTTTCCTACGGCTCCATATCCAACAAGAAGACAGAGAAATATCATGATCAGATTATCATAAACTCAGAGAAAAAAATATTCTTCCCAACATTAACTGTTAACCAAACCATAACTTTCACTACACAATCCAAGGTCCCAGCCCAGTTACCAATCAACATCTTATCACCCCAGAAGTATCACACAGAATTAAAAGAATTTCTTCTTCATACATTAGGAATATCCCACACAGCCAACACAAAAGTGGGAAACAAATATATACATAATATCTCTAGAGAAAAAAGAAAGCAAGTCTCTATTATTAAATACCTTACTTCTCAAGAATCAGTATACTATTAGAACAACAACACCAGAAATCTTGATACAAGCAGTACATTAAACTGGACAAGAGCAATACATACAATAACAGACATCTACAGGCTGTCAACAATTATCACCCTTTATCAGACTGGAAACCAGATTTATGACCTTTTCAACAAAATTCTTATCTTAGATAAAAAAAAGCAAATTTATTATAAACCTCTTACTCATACCCGTCCCTTTATAGAACAACTTAGATTTATCTGTGGAGATGGCGCGAACATTACAGACTTTCTCACTGGAATTACCATACCTACCAAACATAAAGTTCAACCTGATTTTAAAACCAATTTCCCGCGAGACACAGAATCAATCAGGAGCTACTATCATGCATCCCAGACATACAAAAAAATAAATATCAAATTCTCGTACACGACATCTGAGCTTACTCATACTCAAACATCAGACTTCCGCGAGAGCATCACCTCAGAAAAAGCCAGCACCATCAGTCAATACACTGTTCCCTTCTATTCGCAAGTATAGGCCTGCATTGTTCGGCAGTACCAAATCATAAGAGATAATATAGTGACTTTCTCAATAAAACAGACATCTAATCTCATTCAGACATTAATCACTGGGTCACTTTATTATCAAGCATCTAACAATTCTTCTAGAATCTTCATTAAGAGCAGAGTCCTTTTCTGGTCTGTACTCTACAACAATATAACTACAATATCCAAGATTATTGATTCTTTTACCGGACATCCTGTTATCCTTAAACACAAGATTTTCACCTATATTCATCCAGCAACCATATACATTACCCAGGTAACTTCCAATCTTCCTATCATTCTACTTCAAGTCACTATCTGGTCGCTTGTTATCTATTTCATGGCCAGGCTTACAATATCTGCATCAAGGTTTTTTACCTACTAGATTATTCTTTTTGTTACAAACAGATATTCATATACTTTATTCCAAGCAATAGACACTGTATTTGGCTCCTTCAATATAGCCACTCAGATCTCTAAATACATTATTACAATCATAACCATGTACACCAGTTATCAGATTCCAGTGACACTCATGCACCCTTAATTCAGTTGACTTTTTTAATTAAACCCATTATCATATAGCTTCGAAGCATTACTCGGAAATAAGTTTCATCTGAAAGTAATAAAATATGTGGGGAACAACCTGATTCCCAGTAACAATAGTTACAATACAGCTAGTCTACACGCATCTTATACTAGAGTTGGCGGCACCAAGCAAGAATACACATCTATCACTAGCAATAATTATCTCACTTCTTTGAATTACAGCTACTCACATATTTAGCAAAATTTTAGAATTCTCTACACCTGGTGGGTGTTCTTCATTGGTATTACAATTATCAGCATCATCAATTAGCGTAACAGCACTGACTCTGGCTCTTCACTATTAATTCCTCACAACAAGCTTAAATCACAGTCAAAGAAATCTGTTGTCAACAAGAAATCACAGACACCCAAGAAAGCCATACCACAAGACCAGCCAGCACCAGCGATAGCGCACCAAGACAGTACAACAACAAGTCAACTAGCCCAAAATACAGCTATATTCACTTAGGACAACCTAACATATACCATGAAAACCCCCTCTGGAACCAGGGTCTTGCTCAATCATGTTTATGGCTGGATCAAGCCTGGAACTCTCACAGCCCTCATAGACTCATCTAGCACAGGAAAAACCACATTGCTCGATATACTCACTCAGCAAAAAACTAAAAAAACTATTCAAGATTCAGTTCTAGTAGATAGCCATGCCCTCCCTATCTCCTTTCAACACTCCGCAGGCTATACTGAGCAGCTTGATATCCACAAACCATACACAACAATTCAAGAAACTCTCCAGTTCTCTGCTCTCCTTCGCCAATCACATAATACAGCTATTACCGATAAACTCAAGTACATGAAGATTATTATCGATCTTCTTAAGCTACATGATATCACAAATTCTTTAATTAGAATACCAGGTACAGGGCATAGCCTAAATATTAAACAACAAAAACATCTTATAATTAGCATCAAATTAGTTTCAAAACCCAAAATCCTAATTTTCTTGGATAAGCCAACATCAGGCTTAGATAGACAATCCGCTTTTAACACTATCAGATTCTTAAAGAAGCTCACAGATACCGGACAATCAGTCCTTATCACAATTCACCAGCCATCTGCACAGCTTTTTTCCCAATTTAATCAATTACTTCTACTGAAATCCGGCAAGAAGATAGTTTACTTTGATAACATTAAAAAGAATTATCAGACTATCAAAAACTATTTCAGCCAATACAGACTACCCTGTCCCAGTTCCGCCAATCCAGCGGAACATATAATAAACATCATTTCAGGCCGCTTTTCTGACCATAACTGGCACCAAGTATAGCTTAACTCTACTGAATACACGGAAACACATAAACAGCTCAAAACAATTATTAAAGAGTCCTCCGCTAAGAGACCACTAAAGGATAACAGACATAAATATACTACCCCTTTTTTCTTCCAGACAAGAGTAGTACTGCATCAAATAAACCTAATACTTTTTTACAATACTAGCTATATCAACAACAAACTCGCCCTCAACATTAGACTTGGATTATTTAACAGCTTCAGCTACTAGCAGATTAGCGGGACAATAACAGATCTACAGCTTAAACTCTTTACAATTTTTATCTGGATATTTATAGCAACGGATATCATTAATCAACTACAGCTATTATTTATAGAAAGACAAGATCTGTACAATACATGAGAAAAAAAGGCTTAAATATACTCCTGGAAGACATTTATCACCACACTTATCTTATCCGAGGTACTATATCTTTATATTAGTACTGTCCTTTACTTCATTACCTAATACTATATAGTGGGCCTCTCTCCTGAATCCAGCCGAGCAGGTACAACATTCTTTATGATCTTTATCTACAGATTCCTCTATACATTAATTAGCCAATTTATCACGGTATATGCTCCCAATACAGTATTTACTGCCCTTGCCAATCCTCTTCTTATTAGAGTCCTTATATCCTTCTGCAGAATTCTCATCCCCTACTCCCAGATTATCATATTCTGGAGATACTGGATGTACTGGTTCAACCCAACAACCTACCTAGTTAACGGCATGCTCACATTCACGATTTTCAGCACCAACATGGAGTGCACAGATAATAAATTATCCTATTTTAATTCCCCCGAGAACTCAACATACGGCGAATACCTGAGTGACTTCCTTAAAACCTCAAGAATAAATTTACTAAATCTTAATAATTCAGCTGGCTGTCGCGTCTGTCCCTACAGTACAGGAAGTAACTATTTAAAGACCATTAATATCAATAATTACTACTACAAATAGAAAGACGCGGCCATTACTATCATCTTTATTCTTAGCTCCTACACCCTCATATATCTCTTTATAGCCCTGAGAACAAAAAGCTCCAAGAAGACCAAGTAAATAATATCAGTAAGCCCTTTCCAGGGAATTAGTTCTACTTCATTTTCTATTCCTGTCCCTTTTATTTCCTTTTATTCCTTTCTGTCTGCTCTATATACATAAAGATAATTTACCCCTCTATTACTTTTCACATACTGTTTATCTCTCCTTTTCCATTTTTTATTTCCTATATTGATATATTTCGCATTAGTACTGTATAATAGAAGATATAAGATAAAGATAAAGATTTATATCTATAATTTACTAACTAATTATAAGAAACATCTCTCAATAAACAAGATCATAGTAAACTAAAATACAAAGCATGGAAAACTAATAGAGGTTCCACAAAAAAAAACCAACTATATAAAAAAAATTATCATATAGCAACCAAAACCCATTTTACCATCTCTTATACATTCAAATTTAACTAGTACTTATCCTCAATCTAATTACAGCAGTCTTAACTATAATTCTCATTAGCACTGCTGTTACACTACACAGTTCCATCAATCCTAGACTAGCATTACACTCATTATAATAATAAAGCTGGGACAGAGATTATCTAATATTATCTAGAACTGAACTCTATTCAAAACCTCACTGAGAACAATCTTACAAGTCCATGACTTCACAAAAGAAACCCCAAACAAGGAACAACCTGCTGCACTCCGGAAGCGGGAACCGGCACTAAATTAACCAAGATATAAAGAAATAAGATTCCTGAATACAACAATCAGATACAGTATAAATGAACCAAACACAGTACTCAGAAACATAGATCTTCACATTCAGCCTAGCCAGAAAGTCCACAAAAAATAAGTCTCCCGACCAATACAGAACACAGTCAATCAAAGCAAGACTAACCAACATATTATAATTTTAATAGCAAAGCACCTTAGCGCTATCCATACTTCATCCTAACAAGCTCATCTCAGATCAAATACTGATTGATAAAAAAGATCTAGATAACCTATCTCACTCATCAACCCAACAACACATTAGTTACCTCAGGCAGGAAACCTTCTCTCTTCCCGAAAACTAATCAACAAAATATAATTCACAGAACATATTTCCCAGTGCAGAAATAACAGATATTTTACACAGTATTAGCCTATAAAATATTCTCACTACAGGCCACACTAAAAATACAGAAACAGTACTCAATACAAAACTGAACAATACCATATTATCCCAGAAACAGAAACAACTATTCATACAGATACCTTCCACCTTAAACATGCAAATAATACATATCACACCATTCACCTTGGGGCCAGGAACTCCAATACCAGCATCATTATAATAAAGCCCGGCATCAGGATCGGCTAGCTAGCAACATAAAAAACAAGTTTGATCCAGTCCTCACCAAAAATACTGTAAAGAGATATCCATCATTATAAATCCCGTCATCATTAAAAGCCTCATTAACAATGTCCAGGCGTAGCACTTTCCCTTATAATAACTAAAAACCACAGTAATATAATCCATAATAATCTATATAAAAAATTCCTTTATCCAAGGAAAAGAGTAGGCCCAAGTAGGGAAAAAGCCCCAGTACACCAAAATATAACAACAAAAAAATTTTCCCTGCTTCTCTACAACATCAATAAGCCAATCACCCTAGGTAAAGTTCAAGAATATCTTTAGTTTTCTTTATATCTGCCCACTATAACACAAGAATATGAGTACGGGCTTGATTCAAGAACAAATAAATAATTAATCTTCTAGCTATTAGTCAGCGTGATTAAGATCAAAATAAGTAACTTATAACTAGAAGAAAAAAAGACTTTCCTATATAACATTCCAAAAATCTAATACACAGGAAGCAAACTAAGATATTCAGATACCTTACTTACCAGATCACTTAAACTCTACCCAGATCAAATAATACAATTAAGAATATAATAACTCTCAGCCAGATACCCACAGATTAGATATACAGAACTAGACTTCTGCTATTAGTTAATAATTTAATAACCACAAGCTATAAAATCTCTCACATGAATATTTAAAGAGTTTCTCACAAACATCTTAGTCTGATCAAGCAGAACAAAAAGCATCCCCAGACAGCAGCATTCTCACACTAATTTTATGGCTATACCTTCCAACTAAGTTAGCTGTTGCTCCAAGCAATAAATCCAGTAGCCAATATAAAAAAAATATTAGAAAATAATAGAAATTAGAGTTTAGCTAAATAATTAATTAAACAAGTCTCACAACGCCGGCGAGCACAGAGTGAGAAGCTCACCCCTGTCTATTACATACTCACCCAGCTCACCCGCATCTCACCCAAGTCACGCGACCGTAAAGCGGCCTCACCCTAATCTCACCCGGGCGGCACCCACCCGACTTCTAGCCACGCTTAAGCCACACGCCGGGAAGTTAGTAGTTGGGTGAGTGACCACCAGCGAATCCCTTCTGTTGTATGTTTTTCTCTTTGTTTTTGGCGTTCACTCTATCTTATGCTTTGGAAGCTAATTACATCCCAAGAATTCCATGACTCAGATTTCGTTCGGTCTGTGATAATTTCCGCAGCCAAGCAATTGGCTTTGGATCGCACCCGTCGGATAGCACGACGGCTAGTGTTTGATACCGCCGAGCCGGGATATTAATCAACAACAGGCTGTGGCACAGGACCAGACCAATTACAGGAAATGCTGTGGTGTATCCTCATATTTACTCTACTATAGAGGAGTTGCCCGTATGTATGCAGCCCGGGGTTCCGTATTGCAACTGCTTGCTGCTTCACTAATTTGAACCGGTATGCTTATGACATATCTTGATGGAGAACTACAAAACCTCAACGAGCCTCAAGTGAGCATGGGTAGCTAATACTGAGTCATCACAATCGGTTTACTGTAGGGATAAGTTATCATGCGACATACATAAGGCATCGAAACCAACATCGACGACATAAGTGGATAGGCTGAGTGTTGGCTGCGCACAGTGGGGACAATACGATCAACCAGGAACGCAAAGAACGCCTCTAGGATCAAGTTTCAGAAGCCACATGGACAAACGGTCAGACCACCGTGCTCCAATGATTCCGACTCGTAACTTAGATCCTGGCTGAAACAGACTTCGTGATGCGCCGCCATCCCAACTCATGTCTCGGATATGCTTACTATTGATTACTACACCACCTTTGACACCAGATTATCCCACGACATGTCAAACTCCAAAGTAATCAATTGTCAGCAACCTGATACTGTGCTTACGGGCCCCTTATAAGGAAGTGCCCTGGCCGATCCATATGCAGGGGCACTCTACTCCCACGTGGGAAATGCATGGCATTTGAAAAGGCCCAGTTCTGAAACTGAAAATCGCCAGTTTCACAATCTTCTATCACTCGTTACATCTCGAAGGCTTCTGCATCGGACAGAAAGAACACCATGTCGATTCAAAACATCCTACTTGCAGCCGCGGGCGGCGCAACACTCTTGGTACGAGCACGATCACCCTCTTGGCGGACTTTACCATCCTCTCTCAATGTGCATGACTAACGTCCCAGCAGGTCCTTGGAAGAATAATCTACCTCCTTTTCCTTCACCCTCTTGCAAAATTTCCTGGTCCAATTTGGGCTCGTCTTACAGATGGCTACGGCGCCTACCACTCCTGGCTAGGCGACGCCCACCTCGACATGTGGCGACTGCACGAGAAACACGGCGACTTCGTGCGCTACATGCCCAATTCGGTCTTCATTCGCAACGCAGATGCGCTGCACGCCATTTACTCGACCAAAGCGTATGCATCGGTGGTGAAGAGCCCTCACTACCAAGTTCTCCAAGCCGGCAGCGTGGGCAGCACATTCAGCCTGCGCGGCGGACATGATCACCTCCGGCGACGACGGATCGTCTCGACTGCGCTATCCGAGAAGGCCCAGCGCGGCATGGACCCGCGCATTGCAGTGCACGTACGCAAGTTCTGCGAGGCCGTGCTCCCGGCGCGTTCTGGCGAGCTGGGCGAGCCGATGAACATGGCCGAATGGTGCGGCTACCTCACTTTTGATCTGATGTCAGACCTGGTCTTCAGCGCAAGCTACAACTTGCTTGGCCGCGAAAAGTTCCGCTACATGCCCGAGGTCATCGACAAATCGAACGTGCGTATGTCCGTGCTCGCGTATATGCCTATCATTGCCGCATGGCGCGCCGTCGACGCCATTTTCTTCCGCGATGCCCTCATCGCCCGCAACCGCTTCCTCCGGTTCGTCGTGCGCGCTGTTCGCGAACGCGCTAATCGCGCCCTGGGCAAGTGGGCGCCCGACGCCTTGGACCCATGCAAGCCCCGCGATGATATCTACAGCTCACTGGCGAAGGCCCGGGACCCGGACACGGGTGAGGGATTCACAGCATCGGAGATGGTCAGCGAAAGCACGACGCTGGTAGTTGCCGGGTCCGACACTACCTCGACGGCGATCGCGGCGACGTTGTTCTACCTGGCGGATAACCGCTGTGCGTATGAGAAAGCCGCGAAGGAGGTGCGTGAGGTTTTCGCGGGCAAGACACTGGGTCCCGAAGAAGTGCTCTCGGGCCCGGAGCTCTCATCGTGTAGCTACCTGCGGGCCTGTATTGATGAAGCCCTGCGCATGAGTCCCCCTAACGGTGCGGCGCTAACGAGAGAAGTTTTGCCGGGTGGATTGACTGTCGGCGACGTTCACATTCCTGGAGGTGTGACTGTCGCGGTGCCACTGTATGCCATTCATCACGATGAGCGCTACTATGTGGATCCCTTCACCTACCGACCGGAGCGGTGGCTCGAGGATGATGGAACTGGCAGCGTCAAGCGGGCGAGACTCGTCTTCAACCCCTTTTCGCTGGGTATGCGCGGCTGTCTCGGTCGCAGCTTGGCCTATCACGAGCTTATGACCACGGTTGCCACTGTGTTGTACCTAGGGGATTTCAAATTCGCTGAAGGACCCATGAGCAAGGTCGGTCGCGGAGTACCTGGGGCGGAGCACGGGCGACACCGTGAGAACGAGTACCAGTTGCACGAGCACATCACCGGTCAGAAGCATGGGCCGTGGCTGCGGTTTTCCAGACGCGACATCTCTGCTTAATTTTTTTCCTTTCCATTTATTTCTTCTACCTTGTTCTTCTTGTTGCATAATACGGTTGGGATTAGGGTCTATAAATCTAGTGCAAAGTGAGGCAAGTGGTCTTGGCGTAACCCAAGCCGCAGGGAGTGGTTTTTGTGCGTTTGGAGATTCGCGGAGTTCTTTGATATATCCTTCATTTTGGCTTTCTATACCTTCATTATATACTACTATCCCTTAAATAGATCTTTCTTTGTTTCTTCATATCTTCATTCATAGACCGAACATGGTAGCAAGTATGAATACTTTGTGTAGCTAGGATTGTGGTCACGGTCCGATTTCATAATATATATCCGAGTACGCGCTCTACCTACTACAATGGCACCAAAGTTTGCAGTTCTCGTTAGAAAAAAAGTGTATAACATGTAAGTACATTCGACCTAACCTATCTACTACCACACAGTACAGTACAGCATCTACAATGAGACAGGTAATTCTCCCAAACCTACACTGCAAATCAAACACAGAATATTCCAGAATTTCCGTGTCATCAACCTGAAACAAGTGCCTATGCTATCCGAGTAAGACCCTAGCGACAAGTCATAGATCAGAATGACATTTTCAGACCTTGAGTAAGCAATAGTAATCTGATTCTTAAGGTTGAACCCATCTCGCGTGGCATCCACGTGGACCGGTTCCTGAACCTGAAGATCGACAGGAGGTGGGATAAGCAGCGATCTTCACCCATTTCATTACTAGTATATGGATTGAGGTGGATTTATTACGAGCTTACGATAATCATTAGTGTGATAATTGCAACGGTGATGATTACTTCCTAGCTGTTCCCCTATTCTTCGTTTATGACGCAATATTCGGCCCCCATGTCAAGAGGAGGCTGTGCTGCTGGTAGAGGCCTCCGACAAGGCTGTTTTGGGGCGACGGACTTCGATACGTCGCAATCGAAAGGTCTTTCACAATTTGGCGAGGGTAGGCTGTCTAGTCGATTTTATTCTCAACCATGGGCATCTGGTAAGATGAAGGGAAGATTGATTCCACAAATCAGGGAGGGACAGATTCCTCTCAAACTGAGATTTGCATCACAATAAAAGGTGAAAGACTATTTCTTCTAACTAGTGCATACTGTAGAGGAAGCCTTATGTATTCTTTATACGTTGTCTGGGCACATAAGTGAAGCCTACAATATATTATGGAAGCCTGGATTTGTATGTAGCCATTAATGAAACTGCATGCGCTGTGAAAATGCACTACTCTAGATTAAATTACAATAACCATAACCACGCTCTAATCAGTTGAAAACACCAATACAACAATCAAATCCAAGTATTCAACTGCTCATCCACAACCACCGTCCTCGTCTGACTCTCCGCCGAAGATGTTGTCTCCATGGCAGAGCTGTAGTCGCCATCCTCATCCACCTCGTTATGATCATAGTGATCTTCGTAGGCGGGACAAGCCTCGTCCTCATCCACCTCACCATGCATATCTCGATACAACCTCCGGAACAGTGTGTCTCCGGTCACCAACTGCTTGGGCGTACCCCACTCGGCCAACCGGCCTGCATCAATCACAGCGATACGATCAAAATCCATGATTGTGTCCAGTCGATGAGCCACAGTGATGATAGTATGGCTGGCGAAGCGCGATCGGATGATCCGCTGCATCATGGCATCCGTCTCGACGTCCACGGCGGCGGTAGGCTCATCGAGGACGAGGATTGTCGAGCGACGGAGGGCAGCACGGCCGAGACAGATGAGCTGGCGTTGACCGTGGGAGATGGCGGTTGTGGGCATGGGTGCGTTAAGAACATCGCTGTTTTTGATAGGAGGTGGAGGGGGAGTATCGCCAGGAGCGGCAATCTTCTCCTGGACCTCATCCTTCTTCTCCTCCGCCTCAACAAGCTCCAAAAGCACCTCCCAGAGTCCGACTTCACGTAGAACATCCATGATCTCCTCATCCGTCCTTTCCTCCCTAGGATCCAGATTGAATCTCACCGATCCAGGCAAGAGACATGCATCTTGAGGGATAGCAATAATTCTCTCGCGCACGAGATCGCGACTGACCGAAGCTAAATCCACACCATCGACGATAATCCTCCCCGAATCCATCTCCAACATTCGAAACAGCGTTGCAACGAGACTGCTCTTTCCACTGCCACTCCGTCCACAAACTCCAATTCGCTGGCCCGGTTCAATTCGCAACGAAATGCCCTTCAATACCGGCACCACTTCTTCCTCTTCATCCCCATCCTCGCCATCACCAGAAGAAGAATAAGAAGCAACCACTGCATCAAAAACCAGCTCTCCCCTTTCGGGCCAACTTGGTCCCACACTCCCCTCTCCCGCTTCACCATCCTTATGCTCACTACCTACCCGGCCAACGAATGACCTCACGCGACTTACCGCACCGACACTCGTCTCCAACTGCGCCCAGAACACAATGAGCTTCTTAATGGCGCTACCAAACCCGACAATATTGATCAAAGCCAGACCGATCAACCCGGAATCTGTCGACCCCTTTGTCTTGACCGCGATTGTAGCAAGCACCACGGCTATGCCCGCTGCCACCAGGTCCAGCATCAGCCCGAGCCATTGCTGCACCGATAGTAACGCATAAAATGGTTTCTGGGACTCATTGATCTTATGCAGATTCCGTCGCGTATACGCCTCCTGCCAGCCGTAGGCTCGAATGGTGACGAGTCCGGACAGGGTTTCTAGGAAGTGGGAGAACAGCGGCGCCTTGGCCTCCACGTCGAGGAGACGGAGTATGCGTGAGGTGCGGAGGTAGAAAACCTGCAGGCCGGCCACAGTGGCCAGGATGAAGGGCAACGCCGCGCCCAGATATTTGGAAGTGACGGCCATAAGTATAGTTTGGGCGAGGATGATGCACAGGATCATGGTGGTTTGCACTACCGAGACGGGGAGCTCAAGGTCGATAAGTTCGAGGTCTTGGCTGAACCGGTTGGTCAAGGAGCCCTTATCCGTCGTGTAGAAGAGGGACATCGGGGCTTGGAGGACGGTCTGAAGGAGTCGTGTGTGGATAGTCCGTGCCACGCGCGGAGCCAGGGCCATGACGAAGAAGGTACACCCGGTGACCAGGGATAGGGTGGCCATCAGACCGAGTACAAAATATATGCCCCAGTAGTATCCCGCCTTGTCGTTGGGGTACTTGGTATTGTGGTTTCCCCACCACTCAGCCCATACTTGCGAGAAGACTATGACGAACCCGAATACCGCACTGATGAAAATGAAGAAAGCCAGTCGCGGCCAGCCGAAGCACTCCACGTAGTAGGCATACACTGACCAATCGCGGGCGGGGATTTCGTTCATATCCATACTTGGGAGCACAGCTTGGGATTCGTTGTCGGGGATCGTTTCGAGTGTGGCGCTGCTTTCTTGGGGCTTGTGGTGGGCTGCTTGACGCTCGCGGACTTCCAGTCCCCGGATATACCCGCCATGAGACCGCCGGGCCAGGTCGGTGAAGGTTCCTTGCTCGACGATGGTGCCTTTGGGGCCCAAGGCGAGAATGTAATCGGCTTCGGGGAGGAAGTGAACAGCGTGGCTGGCAAGGATGACAGTCACGCCGTGGCGAGCGAGGAGGCCATGGCGGCCGAAGAGGGAGGAGAAAATGTACTTCTCTGTTGTTGCGTCGAGACCACTCAGGATGTCGTCAAGCACAATCGTACGCTTACGCGAATAGATGGCGCGAGCGAGGGAGATGCGCACTTGCTGGCCACCACTGAGGCCGATGCCCGAACTCCCCACGATCGTCTGGTCTCCTTGAGGGAGCTGCGCCAAGTCGAGACTCAACGCGCACGCTTGCACCACAGTGGCATACCACCGCGGATCCAACGCGAAGTCGCCCGTGATGTTCTGCTGGACCGTGGTATTGATTACCCACGGCGACTGAGAACAAAACGCCGCTTCGTCCAGAGACCCGATGATCGAGCCCGCAGAAACCTTGGTCTCACGCAAGAGTGTATACAACAGCGTCGATTTACCAGAGCCCACGGACCCAACGACCATCGTTAGTTGACCCCGGGGCACTTTGAACGACATGTCCCGGAGCACGACCATCCCATCCTTCCACCCGGCTGAGACCTTCTTAAACTCAATTACCGGCTCGGGGATGATGCGTCGCGTGCGTCGGCGACTCCGTGCGGATCTCATGGAACCAACACCTGAGACGACACGGCCCGCATTGCCCGGCCCATTACCTCCACCAATTCCTCCTCTTTCTTCTCCCAAGAACCTGGACGCTCGCCCCTGTTCCCCAGAATAATCGGCTAAAAGCCAACTAAACCGAAACTCGGCGACCTCAATAGTCGGCAAGACCAAGCTAGGAATCGTCCGCCGTCTCTCCCGACGTGCAAGACTCTCCACCTCACTACTACTACTCGATCCGCCTGTAGCAGCGCGAGCTTTCTCCCCGTCGACCTTGGTCTCCTGTCCCAGATAGTCCTGAATGCGGCGAAAGCAACCCAGTGCTCCCACAAACCCGGCAAGACTGTCAATGAGCATTGCCAGCGGCACGAGCAACAACTGCAGGAGCACCAAGGAAGTCAACACCAGCGATGTACTCATAACCGCATAGCCTTGGAACCGCTGTAAGAGGATATACAAACCAAACGCGGCGACCGGGTTCATGGCTTCGGAGACATTGGACAGAGTGACGAGCTTCACCAAGATCAACCGGAACGTAGACGACGCTTTGACTTCCTCCTCGCGCAGCTGCCGGATCTTGTCGCCCAGCGGCTGCGTCAGCCCCGTCATCTTGACTGCCTTCATCACACCAAGCATACTGGCTGTCGCGGCGACGCGCGACTGGATCTGGTCCAGCCAGGCCTTCTGGGCGATACCTGCACCAGTGGCGACCCAGATGGCCAAGCCAGTGGAGACAACGGCAACGGCGGAGGCACCGAGGACGGCGAGATCGAGCATGCCGGCCAGAAGCCAGATGGCAATGCCCATCTGGATGAGGTTGGCCCAGAGCTCCGGAAACGTGCGAAGGCCGCTGGTGATGCGCTCCACGTCGGTACTCATTAGCGTCACTGCATCGGCGCCATCGAGTGCCGTGGGAATCATCTCCAGCGTGTGTCGGTAGATCAAGTCGACTAGCCCCGCGCGCATTCGTGTGATCATGCGGAAGGTCCAGTGCTGCGCTAGGGCAGTCGTCACCGCGATGCCAATGTAGACGATCACATAGACCACAATAAGCCCTGTGCCGACCGATGAGCGGTTCTCGTACCCGTCGTTTTCAATGTAACTTAGCGTGCGTTGTAGGATAAACGGTTGCGCTACGGTGAAGGCAATCTGGGCGAGACGTGGGAGGATGGTCTTCAACAGTGGCACTCGGGCATGCACGAGACAAATCAGCAGTAGGGGAGGATTGCGGAGTTTGGATTTCCCTAGAAAGTGGTCAGATTTGTTCCAGTGTGTGGATGGATGAACAAAGGCAAAACTCACAATACTTCCACATTTCCGCCAAAGTATCCCCATCTTCTTTGTCATTTGCCTTCAAGCTAGGATCGACATCAAACAAAGTGTCCATCGACAACTGCTTCTTGAATCCCCGGAAGAAGATTGGATTCAACCACCACGAGAACCACAGATTCAACTCGCCGGCGGTGGCTTCAAAAGGCAGAAACTTGAACTTCTCTAGCAAGATGCCGCGCTTTTCGGCCGCCTCCAGGCCGAACAGGACGGCTTTGACACCGACGGCGATGCTCAGCACAATGGCCACCTTTTCGCCCGACTGTACCCCCCAGAGAGTACGACAGCGCGCGGCGTCGAATATTAACGTCAGAGCCAGGTACTGTACCAGCAGTCCTGATGGACGCACGCTGCGAACATGTTGCCAGTGCGAGAGAAAGGTGAGTCCGATTTCAAGGAGCAGGACAACAACATTAGCTGCGATTGATGTCCGTGTCGTTGGGCCATTGCTGGCGGTTAGGGCTAGCAGCACAAGCGTAACTGTCGATATGGCAAACCAGCCAGCCTGAATCCATTTTGTATAAGGTTAGTCCTGTTGCCTTGCGTTATCGTCAAGGGGGCAGATCTCATACCAGTTTAGCCACATGATGCCACGATTCCACCACCTTTCTCTCTTCATTCTTCAATCCCAACAGAAATAAAGGTAACAGGAATAATGTGATGCCCGCAGGCACAAGAGTGAGTATAGACTCTTCGAACAGCAAAGTGAAGTCGAAACCATCATAGCAGTCGGCGGCGGGGCCAAACCCCGTCTCGACGTCGACCGGACATTTGGATTCTTGAGCGCCCATGGTGTTGAGCTACCCCTGTAGAAAATTCTATGTGCATAAAGTGGAGAGAGATAGGTCTTTTCCTACATGATCTAGCTATGTTTGATCGGCAATTTGCTTGCTTGTCACAGAGGCTGTGGGTGGATGCCTACGTACTGGATCCATCGCGTGACGTTCTGGAAGGGTTCAACTTACTATGCAGTGAATTTAGTGCGTAGTAAGCAACATTTACCGGGGGATAAACCATGTCAAAAACGTGGTGATGGTTGAATAGTAAGAAATAAGCGTAAGATAGATGGGCGGCGGTGACACTAACCGTCTACGGTAATGCCCTAGAATCATGTGCTGACTGTTCTGGAACACTGCAACTTGAAACACAACGCTAATAATAACAGTTTGATGAGATTAATCCTCCAAACCAGTTACTAGAAGTGCTAGCTCTTAGTCAGTTTATTGTGTGGTTACTAC
Organism: Aspergillus tubingensis; assembly: GCF_013340325.1. Classification (NCBI taxonomy): domain Eukaryota; kingdom Fungi; phylum Ascomycota; class Eurotiomycetes; order Eurotiales; family Aspergillaceae; genus Aspergillus; species Aspergillus tubingensis. The sequence goes on along the minus strand of NW_023336279.1, from coordinate 298,215 downwards.
CCAAAGGTCATGGGGGCAGTGTTATGATTAAATCGTTTGCTTAGAAGGATCGCGGAGGTTTATCCACTAATTCCAGAACACGAGGTGACATTTCTGCAACCAGACTAATATTAGCTTACTAGACTCATCACATTCACCTAAACAGCCTCGACGAAGGATCTCAATGCCGTGCCCACAACCACGGCAGCTTTACTAGTTTTTTGCTTACTACGCACGGCAATGAGCATCGACCCAGTAAATTCCCCAGACTTGATGACTTGGACCCGACTAAGACGTCCTCAAAAGATCTTAGATATAAAAGGAAATAAAAGGATGGAAGCAGGATCAAATATCGTCATCGTTCATCCAGATTAACTTCATCAATCTCACCCCCCTTCCCGAATACCACACCCAACCAAACACCATGGGATCACTTTCGCCATACCCTCCCGCGCCCAAAGCGGGCCTTGGTGAGCACTAAGAATCCCCCACAGTCCCCTCCTCCAACCACAGCCACCCTGTACGCAATTGATTCCCCGGACTAATAACAAACTCAGACTGGGCAAAGCTGGACATGACCAAACATCTTCCCGTCAACGGCCACGTCGAGCTCCGCTTCCATCAATCCACCCAATCCTGGACCTCCCCGTCTCTCGTGACAGGAAACCAGATCTCCATCTCTGGTCTCTGCCCGGGCCTTAACTACGGCCAACAATGTTACGAGGGGTTGAAGGCAATGCGCCGCCGCCGCCACCGTCAAGGCTCCCAGGAAGCAGAAGAAACCATTGCCGTCTTTCGACCCACCTTCCACGCCGCGCGCATGGCCCGCTCTGCTGACGCCGTCTGTCTGCCTCCGGTCCCAGAGCATCTCTTCCTCGAGTGCATCCGCCTCGCGGTGGCTGCCAACGCGGAGTATGTACCCCCACTCGACGCCGAGGGATTCCTGTACATCCGACCAGTCCTGTTCGGGGCGTCGGATGGCTTACCCTTAGGTCCATGTGAGGAGACCATCTTTGCGGTGTACTGCCACCCGGCGCGGGCATACCACGGAATGCAGGGGATCAAGGGCTTGGTATGCGAGGAATTTGATCGGGCGGCGCCACGAGGAATGGGTCGGTTTAAGGTCGGAGGGAATTACGCCCCCGTATGGCGCCACGCGGGGAAGGCGCAGAAGATGGGTTATCATATCACGCTGCATCTCGACAGTGAGACCCATTCCCTCGTGGAGGAATTTGCCACGAGTGGGTTCTTGGGCCATAAGATCGTGGACGGCCAGGATGTGCTGGTCGTGCCGGAGTCGGAGAATGCGATCGAGAGCGTCACCGGCTCAAGTCTTCAGGTCCTTGCCAAGAACAAGGGCTGGAAGGTGGATAAAGCACCTGTAAGTGTTATCCTCGTGTTTGTCTCCAGTTTGGTTTATTCCTGGCGATCGGGCGGGCTGACAGATCTCACTTCAGCTCCCGTTCTCCTCGCTAGGGGAGTTAGATGAAGTCATTGCCGTTGGAACTGCCGCCGCCGCGGTGCCCATTGCTTCCATCGATCGGTTGTCATCGGGCGAAAAGTATGTTTTCCAAGCGACTGGAGATGGGAAGTTGCTTGATCTCGCTCGCAGCATGCGAGCGATACAGAAGGGACAGGCACCAGACAATGATGATTGGTGTTTTGAGGTCACGGGGTTTTGAGTGTACCGGATACTTGAGAGTTTGACATAGACACAGTTAGTAAGGAATACGTAAATTTAATCACGAACACTACAATGTTGCTTAAACAAGGCTTGGGTACAGAGATCGACAGTAAAAATGTTTAGGATTTACCGAACGGGTAGACGATGAAACACCAACATCGACCCAAAACGTCTCCACGTGGGATCGACATGATCAGAGAATGCCAACCACATGGTTTTCTCTCCGAAAGAGCGAGTGTTGGGTTGTGTTGGTCGTTTACTGTTTCATTTTCTATCACTACCCGCAAATTATGAACCAAAATTAGCATCCTTAATCTCAGACCACTTCCTACTTCTTAATTCTTACTCCTCCGCATCCAGTAAACACCCGAATTGGCCCCAAGAAAGCCTACCACGCAGCTGACTACCACCAGCGTAGTAATCACTCAAGTAATTAACCTCTTAGCATTAACACATTATAACTAGTCCAAACTACATAATCATCCTTCCAAACTCAGTCTCTCATCCATTCAACAGACCACATCATTTTACCTCATATCATCCCGTCCGATTGCAACCCCATCAACACGAGCATCCATACGCAATCACAATGCTTCTCCTCCTATTCTCAATCCTCATCCTGATCCTCTTCTTCAATGCTAAATCCCTCCCACTCGTCTACTCCTTCCAACTACTCCCCTCCCTTTACCGAATCCTGCAACCCCGCAACGCTCAACGCCCCAAAGAGCTCGTATCCCCGCACCCAATCAACACTCCAAATCTCTTCTATCCAGCCCTACCCAGCCTCTTCCGCCCCCACACAAGCCAAACCCACTGCCCCCTGCCGGAAATCGACCTGAACCTACACAAAAGCAACAGCACTTTCTTCACAGATGCGGATCTCAGCCGCGCCCGCCTCCTCAGTCGCCTCCTTGGGCCGGCCTTGGCGTCGCTCGGCGGCATGCCCATGCTAGCTGCAGTGCAGGCGCGGTTCCTGCGTGAAATTCGCCCCTTTCAACGCTATTGCGTGACTACTCGGATCCTGGCGTGGGATCAGCGGTCGTTGTGGACGGTTACGTATTTTTTGAGGAGGGAAGTGTATAGGGGAATGAGGGAGGTGGACCTTGATGGAGGACCCACGGCCGTGTTGACGGATTGGAATATCCGCAAGGGGGTGTTGGCTGTGCTGGTTAGTAGGTATGTGGTCAAGGCTGGGAAGGTTACTGTGCCTCCTGTGGAGGTCTTTAAGCGGGCGGGATTGTTGGTTGACGATGATGATAATTGCATTACTCAAAATGATGGGGATAGGTCTGTTAGTAGTGTTGAGGAGAAAGAGGGGGATTCGCTGGTGGGAGAGGGGGGTAAGAACTGCAGGAGCATCGACGCTAGAATCCAGCCGAAGGATGAAGAGGTCTGGCCTGCAGACCGTGTGAAGGAGATGATTGGGTCTGCGATGGAGTTCATCGGAGAATGCATGTTGTAACCACATGGCACCCGTGGCTATGGGTTACGTGGAAAAGGAGCACATTCTGCTTGTTTGGGAACACGGAGAAATTTAGATGCGGGGTGCAGCAGTTCGAGACATCATGGTGCTATTGCTTTTGCTACTTGTTTCATAGATAGTTTGCAGGAAAATATGCGAGTGAAGCTAAGCTTCGGTTCGGTGTTACAACGGATATTCTATTCGCCTCCCGTGATACTGGTAGTCGCAATTGAAACCAAGTTGTCATTGTAGAGCTCTAGAGATGAATATGTCGGTACAGCAAGTCAACCATCACGCATCCTTCGCGGTCTGATCCCCAGCTGAAGCACCAACCACCACAACTGCCCATCAATCGTCTCCATGGCCCCCAAATTGCTCTGCCATCCAACTTTACGTACAGACAGTCCTTTCCAGCTGAAGCAAATTCATCAAAGACGTAATACGACCCCCGTATTCCACAGCCACGTTGTCTGATCCAGACAAGCTTGCGACGAGAGGAACCACGTGGGTGGGAGATCTGACATGATATGCAAAGAAGGTTCTTCACCAACAAGAACAATAATAGCTGAAGCAGCAGGAGCTATAGTAATAGTAATACTAACAACAGACGAGAAATGAAACCCATCATCATAGGGTGTCTGTATGATGCATGAGCAAAAGCCCTCATGTGAGTAGTAATCCTAGTAGTAAAATCTGCCATGGCCCCAAAATGTCACTGACATGTTCCATCCCACCCAAAGGTTAACCAGGTTCTTGGGGCGAAAACCTATCCTGAAACAACCCAGATCATGGCTTAGATCGCATCAATCCTATATTAGTGTTGCAAACTTTGTACTAAGACTTGTTTCGAAGTGCCATGGTGCATGGCTGACGAAGATCCCAAGTTGCTTTGGTCCTTCTACCGCAATCCATACTTTTCTTCGTGTCAGATTTATGGTCGTATTACGGGGTCCGTGCAATGGGTTGTGAGTAGAAGAAAGCCGGGGAACGGTCGGTACCGTAATGAAAGATGGTAAAATTAGGGAGGGGGCTGTGACACGACAGTTGGTCTCGCACCCAAGCGTGTGAGAGTGAGATCAATGTAGGGCTCATTTCATAGCGGGTCTCTTCAAGTTTGAAGCCCCCAACCACAAGCCAGCCTTGCCATGATGACTTGAGGCGTGCCATGCCGCCGCCCGTCTTGGCCAGTTTCGAAAATCGCCATGTGGTCTGAGATCCGGGGCAGAGCAAAGTTTAAAAGTGGACCGGGTACCTCCTATTTGTATCTCTTCATCATGTATATCTACATCCAATTCTTTCGTCTATATCAGGTCTGGATAGATAACTAGGGAGGGAAAAAAATGAATCAAATACAGCAACAACAGCAGAACCCTCTGGTAGGGTCAAACGGAACTACTTTGCCCGTGGTCGTTGACACTCGACGACCATCTGGACGTCCCAAGCATAATTCATACACCGACTTGATGAAACCAGGCGAAAGCTGGGAGGATCTCCCTGATGCCGCTGAGCGGAGGAGGATTCAGAACCGTCTAGCACAACGGGCATACCGTGAGTACATCCCCTACTCGCTGCTCACGAAGAGCATAGCTAACGCTGTCTACCAGGCCGAAACATGCGCGACCGTACAAAAGAGGTCGAGCTCCTCAAAAGCCAAGTCAAAAACCTTCAAGAAGCCATGAACAGCAACAGCAGCACCCCCAACGATAGCAATAGCGGCAGCATCAGCGCGAGCGCCAGTACCAGCGACGGGGACGACCGTCCCACGCGAGCCTCGTCTCAAGTCAGTACTAGCAGCGTCTCTCCTGGTCCCCGCGATCCCCCGAGTACATATTTCCCGTCCCCAGACCAGGAGATGCTGGGCGATGGACTGAGCTGGCCGACGGACCTGGACCACGACTTCACCAACTGCTTCGATAAAACCAAAGACATTACAGCGACTGTCACAAGCATGCCGACCTCTGCATCGCCTTCGACAATGGCCTCGACAGCGAGCGCCCAGAACGCGATGCGATGGCTGGAGTCCGATGTCTACTATCCTTTCCCGCCCCCATCGCCGCCCAACGTCGACCCTATGCTCCGCTCAATGCCAAGCAACATGTCCGACACGCAACGGCGAATCGCCTCGGGCTGTTCCCTGTCCAGCCGTGATCCAGAGGCCGACGAGCCCTTAATTCATATTGCCATCTCACGCGGCACAATTGACACTCTCCAATTGTTGCTAATGACATATCCCATATCGGTGAATGTCCGAGATCGGGCGGGCTACACACCACTCCAACGAGCTGTTATTACGGGGCGCACAGACATGATGAAACTGCTCATTGAACACGGTGCGGACGCGGGATTGTGACATATCCACGTGGCCGCATCGGACAAAATCCGAACGAAACGCACAAAACCCGAAGCACTTATTGCAGAGGGGCTTGGTTAGTTACACCAAGAAGGGGCGGAATTTCTGGTTTGTGACAGGAACCGACCGCCAAGATACCCACTGATCGCTGTCATGCGATGTGTTAATATTTCCTTTTTCCTTTCTGTTTTTTTAGAGTTCTTTGTCCATATGGCTTGTCTTGGTATCATGGTGGGGTCCATTGGCGAAGGCGTCCTCCCGGTTTGATTTCTAGCGGCAGATCTGATTGATTAGACTACAAATACCCAACTACGGCTGGCCTGGTTTCCAACAATGAAGTTTTTTCTGATTGGCGGTTACTTGTCACTTCCAAGATAGACTAATAATAGTACACGACTGATAAGTTACACCGCCTAGCGACTGCAAGTGCACGGACCTTGAGATTATCTCACTCTTCCCACAGCAAAGTCGGTTTGCTTAACCAATAGTCATAATAAAAACTAGCAAGCTCTTTAGACTCGTAAGATTGTCCTTTTCGAGTCTAGAATTAAGCCGAAGCTTCGTGTTGTCGTTGTGCTGGGTACTAATAATGTTAAAGCAATCTGTGATGACTTAGTGATTCAACTTGATTCATGATGATATATATTTTCCGACGAGCCCTAACAACCACCTCATCACACCCCCCGAAAAGCAGCACTACTAGTTAACTTCGAAGAAGTCAATTCATCTAAGCAAATAACATGATTCTTGACATTCGAAAGAACAATAATAATTATCCGCATCTCAATTACAAAACAAAATGCGTTGACCACGTTACTCCGTACATTGATCAACATTCCCCAAAACCAAGCCAACGAGTCAGGTTCACTCCGGGCGGAACAAAGGAGTGCCTCAGCCTCAGAGTCAATCAATACCCGACGGTCAGCCTTACCACCCCCAAAATTTTACGGGCCAACGGCATCACCCGCACATACGTTAGCATCCGTTTAATATGGAAATCACCCGTTCCACGCGGGGATTTGCTGGTTGTAACATGGGGGCCGTCTTAGCATTCGTATTCCCAATTTCCCCCACAGCACGGAAGACAATCAAATTTAGGTGTTCGCTTGGAGGGCGAAGGTGTCGTGGCGTAGCATGTTGGGAACATTTGTTGGAAAAGAGCCTCAGCGACAGCTCGAGCCTCCGCTAGGGGAATGATGCCTTGGAATTTAGATCAACTGGCAACCAACAACTGGATCCATACTTCGTATACGTGCGATGATCGACGTCCTCTATGCCCGGAGTAGCTTGGACCGTGCATTAGTGGGTGTCAGATTGCTGACAGGAGATTCCGTTCCCCGACTCCTCTTAGGTAAGACTTTGATTCCACGGAATTTTCTACTGATCGTCACTTATTTCCCCCGAGAAGCTCGGTTCAAGACATGTTAATCATGTTGGAAGATTTTTGTTCCATTTAGCTGATTATTAGAACATGTATCAAACGCATTTTCCATGGTAAGCCCGGTCTAATAGTGAATACAACAAAATAAAAAAGGTATCTCTTCCGATGAGCGGGTCTAGCCCTTACATGACACTCGGTTCTGAGCTGTCATTCACTCATCCCCTTCCCACAAACAACCTGCAAGGCTGATAAACAAAACCAAAATGATTAACCCAAACCCAAGCCAAGCCCAGCCAAGCCTAAGCCTAATACCCGTAAGCAAGAACGCAAGGAAGCAAACAAACTCTTCCACGTAACCACCTCATCACATCACGCCCGGTCACATCCCCCACCCAATCCCCAGCCTTCAGCCGCATCCAAAGAAAATAATCTAATCTAAGCCCCCTTACCGCCGCGACTCCACTTAGCCAACGCCCACTCCCTAGCCCCCAAAATCAATCCGGGATGGAAGAATGTCAACAACCCGCAAGCGAGCACCATCATCGCTCCCTCCAGCACCATGAATGTGATCTCCTCATTGGCCAACTCGCCGCCAAATCCACCCTGTAGCTCAGCACACCGGAACACACTCCGCACAAAGATGAACAGGACGGCCAGAGACAGGGAGACAATGAACCAGGGCTCGAAGGACCGCTGGGCGCGGAGAGAGTCAAACGCCGGGTTGAGCGGGACTCCTTTGCGGCTAGCACGGTTCACACGTAGATAGAAATCCAGAGCCAGGCACGAGAAGATGAACAGAGACACCACCTGCCACGCAAGGCCACCGACCATGACGTGCACGCCCTGATCCTGCATGGACGAGTAGGCGTCGGCGATGGAGGCGACGGCACCACCCACGGCTTGCAGCAGCAGGGCGATGATGTCGAACGTGATGAAGATGTAGGTGTAGACCTGCGGGCGGAAGCGGGCGTGCTCAGCACCGTAGATTGTGATGATCCGCGACAGAGTCAAATAAATAGCGGCGGAGATAAAAGCCGGGGCGATGGTGAGGGGAACGAGGTACCTGCCATAATTATTAGACTTCGTGTCTAGAGTTGTTAATTCTGGAGGAAAACTCACATCAAGAACCACGAGAATTCGAACATCGAGTAGCGGAGAAGAATGCGTCCGACATAGCCCAAGACTTCAAGAATCAATCCAAGGGTCATGCCGATCATGTATCCACGCGTCTTGCGCTGAATGCCAAAGAAAAGCTGCAGCACGAGGAACAGGCCGAAGAGAGCTGCGTAGAGGACGTTGCCCGCCAGATTCGGGTAGTATCGCACCCATGACAGCTGCTCGCCGTCCAGGACGAGAGGGCAGGTGCACTTCGTACACAATGAGGTATCATTGAGTAGAGTCTGGTTGAAAGTAGCGAGCGTGACGTTGCTCCAATCGGTGGTGCAGTTAGTCATGGTGAGTGATGGGGTATGTGGATATGAGAAGGGAAAAGAAAATTCGTTGTGGAGATTGGGGAAAAAGACACCAGGAAGGAAGAAAAGCGAGCTAAAAGACAACCAGATAAGCTTAAGAGAAGTAAGAAGTAAGAATTGAGAGTAAGAAACAGTGGACAGAGGATGCTGAGAACAGTGTGAGAGGTTGATCTGATGTTGGGGCCGAAACTGCTTACTATATAGGCTGAAACTGTATAGTAAGCAAATCCTGCGACAGGGATATGTTACCACAGCCACTCTTGGGCGTCTAAACCCCAACAAAGAAAACAGGCATCGAATTTCTAAAATAGGCATCAAAATTCATAACAAATAGTAAACCACAGCCTCATGCCCTTCACTGCAGGGGCCGTAGGCTAACCTGATTAAACAATCATAATAAGCCTTACTGCTAAGCCCCACGTGGTGTGAATACCGCCGTAGTCGAGTATACAGCCCTAGGCTACGATATAACCCAGAGGCGGAGTAGCTTCAGGTATCCTAACTTTAGAATTCTACATTCACCTTTCCGTAAAACGCTGCCAAACTGTTGCTGCCTGAATCCTACTATCGTTAATCGACCGACCGCTTTTTGCCCTAACGCTTTAGACCTCCACTTTCTATCACGATGTATACTCACGCCACTTCTACTATCCTTGTCGAGAACGTCGGCGTCTCCCATCGCGAGAACCCCGATACTGAAATTGCTGCTCTGATCAATGCTGCCTGGAGCATCGTGATAGGGCAGTATACGGGGCAGGAAGACACTCGCTTCATCACTGCCACTACGTCGGGAGAGGCCGACGACCTTGAATCCACCTACCAAATCTGCAACGCACAGCTCGACGGCGCAACCACAATTTCCGACTTCATCCAACAAACACACCAAGCGACAAAGGAGCTGGCCTCCGACGAGGTCCCTTTGGTTCCTTCACGAAATGAAACCGCTACCTCGCCATTCCTACAATCCATCACGACCCTCACCTCCAACAAGACCTACCTCAACTCCTCCTCTCCCAGCCATCTTGACGCTACGGGCGCGCTAATTGAGCTCGTGGCTATCCCCCTGCCATTCGGCAAGCTCGAATTCGTGGTGCGTTTTGCACCAACTGCAATCGACCAAGAACGAGCCGATCACCTCGCGGCTGCTTTTGCACACGTTCTTAATTTGATCAACAACCCCGACCGGCGTCACGACCGCCTAGACGCCATCGACTTAGTCAGTGACTGCGACAAGGCAAAGCTTTGGACCTGGAATAGCGTCCAGCTGCCGGAGACGGTCGAATCATGCGTCCATCTCCTCTTCCGTCAGCGTGCGCAGGAGGAGCCGGACATGCTCGCCGTGGACGCCTGGGACGGCCGCTTCACGTATGGCGAGCTGGACGCTATTTCCGATCGCATCGCAGTCTGGCTAGCCCAGGAAGAGGGAATCCGACCGGAATCTATTGTCCCCCTGTGCTTTGAGAAGAGCCGCTGGGCCATTGCGGCCCTCTTGGGTGTAATCAAAGCAGGGGGTGCTATTGTGTTTATTGACCCAGCTAACCCAGTCAGCCGCAGGCAAGATATCATGGAACAAATCGAAGGTAAGTGGGTGCTGAGCTCCAAGAGCCAGGCCGAGACGTGGGAAAAGGAAATGGGCGTGCGAGCTATCGTCATTGACGAACAATTCGCTGCCTCCCTGCCCGTCGAGGACCAGATCCTCGAGTCCGGCGTTACCCCTAACAATCTCCTCTACCTCATCTTTACTTCAGGAAGCACAGGAAAGCCGAAAGGCTGTCTCATCCCGCACAAGGCATTCATCTCGGGTGCCCTCGTACACGCCTCTCTATCCAACCTCTCTCGCGGGAGTCGAGTCTTGCAGCTCGCCTCGTACAGTTTCGATGTGAGCATGCTGGAGATCATGACTTCGCTTATGTCGGGTGCATGTGTATGCACCCCAGACATGGCCAGCATGGCCCAGGGTCTCCAGCCCATCTTCGACAAATTTGACATCACGTGGTCCTTCCTTACGCCGTCGCTGGTCAAGCTACTGCGACCCGGGATGGTCCCCAAGCTAAAAACCCTCGCCCTTGGTGGTGAGCCACTCAGCAAAGTCGACATCGAGACATGGGCACCACACCTGCAACTTATTAACGGGTACGGTCCGTCCGAATGTTCCGTTGCCGCTGCGGGCGATCCACATTTAAAACCAAACAGCGACCCATCAAATATTGGCCGCGCCGTTGGAGGTCTTTGCTGGATTGTGGATGCCGAGAACCACGACCGGCTCGTTCCACTAGGCGCCGTCGGCGAACTCTTGATCTCCGGTCCCATTCTCGCTCGTGGATACTTGAATGATGCGGAAAAGACGGCCGCCTCTTTCATTGAGAACCCGACCTGGACCGAAGGCTGGTCGCTGACACCATCGAATGCGACCGTGTCGAGTGAAAGCGCATCCATGCGCTTTTACAAGACTGGCGACTTGGCCCGATTTAACCTTGACGGCACCATCCAGATCCTGGGTCGCAAAGATACTCAAGTTAAACTACGTGGTCTACGCGTGGAGTTGGGTGAAATTGAGCACAACATCGCTCTCCACCCTCACATCAAACATGCTGCGGCCTTCCTCCCCAAGGCTGGGCGCTGCAAGGAGAAAATTGTCGCCGTTGTATGCTTGAAAGACTTCGCTCAGGACTCCAAATCTGGCACCTCCAATGCGTCCATCGATGTGCTATTCGAAGATGAGAGAGCAGATGTCAAGGACCAGACCGATGCAGTCCGGAACCACCTGCGCGGCTGTGTGCCGGAATACATGGTTCCCGCCGTATGGATCGTGGTTGAGGCATGGCCGCTGTTGGTGTCCGCCAAGCTTGATCGCAAGCGGGTCTTCAACTGGTTGTTGGATATGGATGAGAGCCTGTACAATCGCCTTCTAGGATTCCTCAGTGCTGATTCGTCAGAAAATCGCTCCTTGGATGAGGAGGCCGACTTGGACCTGTCAGAGGTCGAGCGAGCCCTTCGCGACATTTTCGCTGGTGCCCTGAACACTCCCGCTCACAGTCTGCCGCTGGACAAGGGTTTCATCGCGCTTGGTGGCGACAGTCTCGCTGCCATGCGTGTGATTTCGCAATGCAAGCGTGCCGGCTTTAATGTTACAGTCCAGGACATGATGAAGAGCAAAGGCATCAGAGACCTGGCTGACCGTCTGGAGAAGTCCTCTGGTTTGAAACCAAAGTCAAACGGTTTGGATGCCTCGTTTCCACTTTCCCAGGCTCAGCAATTCTGTCTGGGTGACGGGAGGGCGGCAAACCACCTCACCCAGAGCATTCTCTTGAAATTGGATGGTAGTGTTTCGGCTGCTCGCGTCAAGGCTGCCCTGGGTGCTATTGTCACCCGCCACCCCATGTTGCGCGCGCGCTTTGCTGAGATTGTGGAGGACGGCGCTGTGTCCCTCAAACAAACTATCGCCTCTGAGATAGAGGGTTCCTACCGCTTCCAGCATCACCGCATAGAACGCCCTGAAGATATCACCACCATCGCAGCCTCAGCCGATGCAGTGTCACTCTCGGGACCCATATTCTCCGCTGGTCTGGTTTCAGGAAAAGAAAAGCAACTGTTGGTCCTGAGAGCCCACAGTGCTGTGATCGACGCTGTCTCCTGGAACATCATCATCCGACAGCTTCAGACCTGCTTAAGTCTCCCAGATGGGCCCATGTTGGACGAGGAAGCCGAGGAGCCAGTCTCTTTCCAGAACTGGGTCAATCTTGAGAGAGAGTCATCGGGCGTCGAGATGGCAGTCGCGCCACGAATTTTGGCAGCCACAGAAGTTGACATGGACTACAAGGCAGTGGAGCTTGACCATGAAACAGCCACAATGCTCTTGAGCGACGAAGTACACAGACCACTGCGGACTGACGTTGTCGACTTGATGATGGCAAGTCTGATGCTCTCGTTCAGCCAAACCTTTGGCGACCGCGAGACCCTGCCTACGCTTGCTTTGTGGGAGGATGAGCGCGGACTTGCGTTTGAAGATTTCGGCATTGACCTCTCTCAAACCGTTGGTCGATTCGAGACTCTCCGTTCAATGGTTCTCGACACCGCCGATATGAGAACCACCGACGAGCAAGTGCGCATGCTGAAGGGAATCAAGGACGCCCGGAAAACGAGAATGAAGTCAAGCAGTACCGAAAGCCCAGAGATCTCGTTTCGCTACCGCAATTTGTCGAACGTGATTGACGGTCCTCGCAGCCTGGTGCAGATTAAGCCGCGCCCGGTCTTCCTTCCTGCTCCCGGAGCCGCTCCTTTGGTCAGCAACATCTCCGTTGTGGCGGAAGTCATCGATGACAATATTCAGCTCGCCTTCTCTTTCAACAAGAAGGTTGTGCAAGAGAACCACGTCAGAGTGTGGATTGCGACCGCGCAGGAAACACTTGCTTCCCTCGTGGTCAAATTAATCAGTGCCCCAGTCGAATACACTCCATCAGACTTTCCGTTACTGGGCACAATCAGCTACAGCACCCTGGATAACATCATCAACGAACAACTGCCTCAGATCGGCCTCATTCCGGGGCCGGAGACTGCGTTAATCGAAGATATTTATCCATGCTCACCCATGCAGCAGGACCTGTTGCTTAGCCAGCACCGGTCTAAGGATGACACTTATGATGTCTACCATATTGCGGAACTCAGGCCGCGGGATCCCAAGGAGTCGGTGTCCATCGAGCGACTTGCGCGGTCGTGGGGCGAGGTTGTGCAGCGACACACGTCTCTACGGACCATCTTCGTTGAAAGTGCCGACGTCGAGGCTCAGTTCAACCAGGTTGTCTTATCGCGCACCCAGCCCAATGTCGCAATCGTGGACTGCTGCCCTGCTGATGACTTCGCTTTGGTCCTTGCCAACCAAGACCCGGTTTCAATCAAAGGACCCGAACCTGCACATAGACTGTCCATCTGCCGCATTGCTGGAGCCAACCACGTTGTGATGAAGCTAGAGATCAACCACGCAATTGTGGATGGCGTATCTGCGGCTGTGATTGTTCGTGACCTACTGCAGGCGTATGATGGCCATGCCGCCAAATGGGAGCCAGCAATGCCGTTCCGCAACTATATCTCCCACATCCGACAGACACCTCTGGCCTCATCGATCGACTTTTGGGCAGAATACCTGAGGGGTCAAAGTGCGACCATGGTTCCTAGGTTGGCTAGCCTGGAAACAGACAACCAAGGGGAGAGGCAGTTGAACGTGGTGTCTGTTCCACTGAAGGAGGAAGGGGTCTCCAATGAGGCACTCCTCGACTTCTGCCGGAAGGCCTCAGTCACCCCTGCCAACGTGTTCCAAGCAGCTTGGGCCCTGGTACTCCGCGCCTATGCTGAGTCGCCCGAGCAAGTCTGCTTCGGTTACCTCTCGGCGGGACGCGACGCTCCCCTGCAGGGCATCCAAGAAGGAGTGGGTGCTTTCCTCACTATGCTGGTCAGCCGTCTGTCATTTGCGACTGAGAACGCAGGTGATGATGTTGCCACTGTTAATACCTTGCTGGACGCCGTGCAAGCTGTTGCTGATGACTACGTCAACGCTCTACCCCACCAGCACGTTGGTCTCTCCAATATCCAGCATGCACTCAAGACAGGAGGAAGCCCACTTTTCAACACTATCGTTACGGTAAACCGCGATGTTGACAGCCCGGCCGATTCGTCACTCATCTTCAAGAACATTGGGGATCACGAACCCGACGAGTATGCCATCGTCCTAGACGTGCAGCTCAATGGCTCCAACATGGCGCGAGCTTCCCTCCGTCACTGGACCGATCACTTGACAGCTAAACAAGCAAGCAATATTGCCAGTGCGCTTGGAAGTGCTGTCAAAGCTATTTTGACCCGATCGGATACCTCTATCATTGAGATGGACCTTGTGGGCGTTGCCCATAAACATGAACTAATGTCCTTCAACACCCACCCGCTTCCACGGGCAAAGCGTTTGATCTTCTCGGATTTCGAGAAACTCGCTCGCGTGCAGCCTGATGCCCAGGCTGTGTGCGCTTGGGATGGCGAATGGACGTACTCGCAGCTCGATGAGGTATCTAACCGCCTCGCTCACTACCTTCGTGCTTTGGGGGTTGGTCCCGAGGCCGTAGTGCCACACTGTTTCCCTAAGTCGGGATGGACTATCGTGACGTGCCTTGCAATCCTGAAAGCGGGTGGTGCATTCGTAGGTCTGGATCCGACACACCCAAGAAAGAGACTGGAAGGCTTGGTCCAAGAAGCGGGGGCTACAGTGGTGTGCGTGGCACCGCAGAATCGGCACTTGTTCGAGGCATGCGACAGCTTGAGCATCGTGGCGATCACTCCCGAATTTGTTGCCAATCTCCCTTCGAAGTCAGGACCGGCATGTGGTTCCATCCAGCCAAACAATGCGGCTTGCGTCGTTTTCACGTCTGGTACAACAGGCCGCCCCAAGGCTGTAGTGGTGGAACATGCCTCGATGGCGACCTTGTCAGATCTCATGGGTCCGGCAGTTCGCATCGGCCCAGAGGCTCGCGTCTTCCAGTTCGCCAGCTACACCTTCGATACATCGAACCAGGACATCTTCACGACTCTACAACGCGGTGGCTGCATTTGCGTCCCCTCGGATGAGGACCGTGTCAACGACATCCCTGGCGCTTTGAACCGTCTCCGCGCTAATCATGCCCATTTGACCAGCACAGTTATTAGTCTCATGCGCCCGGAGCAGGTTCCTCAGCTCCGATGGCTCTTCAGTGCTGGAGAGCCCCTTACTAGGGAGAACGTTGAGATCTGGGCGCCGGCGGTCGAGCTCTACAACAGTTATGGCCCGGCCGAGTCATCTGTTGCCGTCACTTGTACCCCCACCCGCCTGAGCGCTAATGGTAGCCCAGCAAACATCGGCCAGGCCTTTGGTTGCCACGCATGGATTGTCGATCCCAGCGATCACCACAAGCTGATGCCTCTGGGTGCCGTGGGCGAGCTCCTGCTTGAAGGTCCGCTGCTTGCACGTCATTATCTGAACAATCCAGAGCAGACAGCAGCAGCCTTTGTCCAAAATCCCAAATGGGCGAAGAGTATGACTCCGGACCGTAACCGACGCTTTTATAGAACCGGTGATCTGTGCCGTTTCAACCGGGACGGTAGTCTAACCATTATCGGTCGCCGGGATAGTCAGATCAAGATTCACGGCCAGCGCGTTGAGCTTGACCACATCAAGTACGAAGTTCAGACACAGCTTGCCCAGCTTGACCAGGCGAGTCTAGTGTCTGTTGATGCCGTGATGCTTCCAAACAGCCAAACCCAGGACCGAACCCTGGTAGCATTCGTTCAGTTCCTCGATGACTCGTCCTCAAAGCCGCTGGACACCTCGCCAACTCCCATGACCGAGGGACTCGCCCGCGTGTTCTCAGACCTCAAGGCAGCCCTCAAAACCAGTCTGCCCCAGTACATGGTCCCCGCCATGTTCGTTCCAATCACGCAGATTCCGCGAACTGCAAACGGCAAGTTGGCAAGAAATGTCCTGCGCGAAATAATCGCCTCTCTCTCAGAGTCCGACATTTCCCGCTACATGCTACAGGGTGATACTACGAAGAGGGCACCGACGACACCCCGTGAACAGAAGCTGCAGGCTGCCTGGAGTAAAGTGCTTAATCTGCCTGTGGAGAAGGTGGGCGCTTCTGATGACTTCTTCCAACTTGGAGGCGACTCGGTCGTGGCCATGCGGCTCGCAGGTGCTGCACGAGTGGCAGGCATGTCTTTGACTTTCGCGGATATCTTCGCGCATCCCGTCTTGTCCGATATGGCTCAAGTCGTGCGGATGGGCGATGAATCTGGGGAACCTGAAACAGACGACGCAGCGTTCGACCTTGTCCCACTGTCATCTACCTCACCACTGCAAACAATTCGCGCAGAAGCAGCGGCACAGTGTGGTGTCAGGCCCGAGACCATCGTCGATCTGTACCCATCTACCCCACTACAGGAGGGTCTCATCGCTCTTTCCATGCGACAAACCGGAGCGTACAAGGATCAACGCATCTTGCGCCTCACGGACCCGAAATATGACGTGTCCAGATTCCGCCGTGCGTTTGATGCCGTTGCGTCCGCCGAACCCATTTTCCGCACGCGCTTTGTGAGCGTCAGTGGCGCTGGACTGCTCCAGGCGGTGCTGAATGTACCGGTTCACTGGATCAAGAGCGACAATCTTGCCGCGTATCTCGAGGAGGATTTGAACTCTCCAGTGACCTATGGAAGCGCGCTTATCCGCCTTGCCCTGGTAGAAGAGCAGAACGGAGAACGCTACATCGTGTGGTCAGGACACCATGTACTGTGCGACGGCTTCAGCATGGACATCACATTCGAACAAATTGCCCATGCCATGGAGCACGATGGCTCCGTCGTGCCCAAGCCGGTCCCTTTCAAGGGATTCATCCGCTTCTTGCAGGATCAGGAGCGAGACAGCTCTGCCAGGGAGTACTGGCAGAAGCAGTTCCCTGCTGATGGCGAGGCACCACCCCAGTTCCCACCCAGACCACAAGACCATCAGGTTGTCCCTCATCGCGCCTGTCGCTTGCAATTCCACCTGAATCGCCCGACCGGGACCAAGATCTCGGTGACGAACTATCTGCGCGCCGCATGGGGTCTAGTCGTGGCTCGACACATGGACAGCTCGGACGTCCTGTTCGGCGTGACCCTTTCTGGCCGAAACGCCCCGGTTGCGGGTATCTCTACCATGAACGGGCCCACGATGACAACCGCCCCGTTCCGCATGACAGTTCCATTGGACGGCGAGACAACCGTCGCACAGTACTTGGACTCCCTTCACCAGCAGGGTATGACAATGATGCCGTTCGAGCACACCGGCCTGCAGAATATTCGTCGACTCAATGAGCAAGCCCGTGTGGCTATCGACAACATGGGACACCGCTTCGCGGTAGAGCCGAGCATCGCAGACGTCAGTGACGCCCTGGAAGGAATGGAAATCGTAACAGCCGATCTGCCAGAGGGCTTCTATACGGATGCGTTGGTCATTCGCAACTACGACCACAGTGATGGAGCAATTGTCGTTGAAGCCCGATATGATCATACTTTGATCTCTGATCGGGATATGCAGAGACTGCTCAGCCAGTACAACCATGTCGTCCAGCAACTGACCAGTCGACCGGAGACTTACATTCGCGATATCCAAGTTCTGAGTCCAGAAGACATCAACGAGATCACCACATGGAATGGTAATCTGCCTGAGACAGTGCAAGGGTGTATACATCAACTGGTCGCGGAGCGAACCGAGGAGCGTCCGGACGCTGAGGCCGTGTGTGCCTGGGACGGAAGCTTCACTTTCGGGGAACTGGATGCGGTGACTGAACGCCTCGCAGCCCATCTCCAAAGCCTCGGTGTCGGCCCAGAAGTGACTGTTGCTCTTTGCTTTGACAAGTCCAAGTGGAATGTCGTCTCCATGTTATCCGTCCTCAAGGCTGGCGGTTGCTACACGGCCTTGAGCCCTGCGTATCCCGCCGCTCGGATGCAGGATATCCTCCAGGACGTCCAAGCACCCCTGGTACTATGTTCACCCCACCACACGGATAAGTTCGCTGGCATGTCACCAAAGGTTCTGCCGATTGATGATGCCAGTTTCGAATATATACCCAAGCAAACAACAGCCGACCGCGTCACCTCTGCAGTGCAACCATCCAACGCGGCTCTGATCGTTTTCACATCCGGCAGTACCGGTAAGCCCAAGGGCGCAATCATCGAGCATCGCGGGTTGTGCTCCATGCAGCACTATGAAGGGCCTCATGTACAAATGGGACCGGATACTCGCACCCTTCAATTTGCCTCACATGTCTTTGACGTGTCCAATTCGGAGGTCTTCACAACCCTGATGCGGGGTGGTTGTGTTTGTGTGCCGTCTGAGACTGAGCGACTTAGCGACCTCGCTGGCGCTGTTAACAAATATAGAGTGAACTGGTCCTTCCACGTTCCAACAACTGCAGAGACACTCGATCCGGAGCAGATGCCAGGCTTGAAGCATCTGGCTTTGGGCGGTGAGGCCATCAGTCAAGGGCTGTGTGACCGATGGGCATCTCGTGTGACACTACTCAATGTACGTTCTCTCAACTGCTCCCTTTTATGTCTTTTCTGTAGCCACATTGCTAACCTATAACAGTCATATGGACCCTCGGAGTGCAGTATCTGGACTAGTGTCTCGCATCTGCAGCCGGGAACCTCGTCTCCGAACAACATCGGCCGAGGACTTGGATGCCGCACATGGATCACCGAAGCAAATGACCACAATCGTCTGGTGGCGATAGGTTGCGTCGGCGAGCTCTGTGTCGAAGGCCCTATCGTCACTCGAGGATATAAAGCCAATCCGGAACAGACCGCTGCTGCCTATATCGAGAACCCGACATTTGCGCGGGAGCTGGGCATCCAAACCATGCGCATGTACAAGACAGGTGACTTGGTGAAGTATGATGCAGACGGCACTATCCTCTACGTTGGTCGCAAGGATAGCCAAGTCAAGGTCCGTGGGCAGCGCATTGAGCTGAGCGAGGTGGAACAAAACATCGTGGCTCATGGCATTGATGCGGATGCTGTCGTTGTTGAAAAGATTTTCCTGGATGGCAACAAAGACCGCGTGGCCCTAGCGGCTTTCCTTAGAATCAGTGCAGCGTCTGAGTCAACTGATGCATCTGAGGATGTCGAAAACATTGAAGTCGTCCGCGACCAGCTTGTCGCCCTGAAGAACCACCTGCTGGAGACGATCCCTCCACACATGATTCCTTCTTTCTTTATTCCTATGCGATCCATGCCGGTGACACAAACAGGGAAGAAGAACCGCAAGGCGCTCCGAACACTTGCGGCGTCTTTCTCATCCGAGCAAAGACAACAATACGCTCTGGACGATGAAGCCGATTCCTCCACCTCCAACGGAGGTCGTGCGTGCACCAGCGAAGCTGAAAAGCGGCTTCGGGGATTGTGGTCGGAAGTTCTCGGGATCTTCCCAGAGGAGTCAATCTCGGCCAACGACAATTTCTTCCACAGAGGAGGCGATTCAATTCAAGCCATGCGACTGGCAGCAGCGGCTCGTCGCGCTGGCAAGGCGCTGGCAGTGAGCGACTTGTTCCGCATGCCGCGCTTGTATCAAATGGCTGAGCTCTGGGAGAGCAGTGTGCAAAGCCAAGACGCAAACATTGCGCCTTTCTCTCTGCTCCAGCCAGAGATCGTTGATGACGCTATTCAGGAGGCTGTTCGCCAATGCAACGTTGAGACGAGCGATATTGAAGACATTTATCTGTGCTCAGCGCTGCAAGAAGGTCTCATGGCAGTCTCTACGCGGAAGCAGGGCTCCTACATCTCAACAAGAATCTTCGACTTGCCAGCCGATCTCGACATTGACCGCTTCAAAGCAGCATGGCAAAAGGCAGCTGATGTTTTCCCGATCCTGCGGACACGCATTGTTCTCGGTCGCACGTCCGAGTCTCTCCAGGTGGTGGTCAAGGAGAAGTTGACCTGGCAGACAATCACCGATGAGACATCCTTTAGCCTTCCTATGATTGAGTACGGAGGCCGCCTGTGCTCCTTTGCGATTGATATTGAGGCACGCAAGTTTGTCTTGGCTCTCCACCACGCTCTTTATGATGGTTGGAGTGCGACCGTGCTACTTGGAGCTGTGGAGAAGTTCTACGCGGGTGAGCAATACCAGGTGGGACCAGGATATAATGTCTTCATTCGCCATCTCTCTCAGGTTGATCAATCCGAGTCGGACAGCTTCTGGAAAGATCAACTCAGCGGTACACCCGCACATTTCCCCAAGTTGCCCTCTAAGACATATGAGGCCAAGAACAGTGCCAACGTGTCTCACACCATTCGTCTACCGGCGCCCGAGCAGCAACCGACTGGAATCCTCAAGTCAACGCTGCTGCGAGCGGCATGGGCCATTTTGAGCTCCAGACATGCCGGGTCGAACGATATCACCTTTGGTGCGGCACAATCAGGTCGTGACTGCGCTGTCCCTGGCATCGTTGAAGTTGTCGGGCCGACTGTGACTACAGTGCCGGTTCGTATCCAGCTCAACGACGATGAGGACATCGTCAACTTTCTCCAGCGCGTCCAAGAACAATCTGTCAGCATGATCCCACACCAGCATGCTGGTGTGCAGACGCTTCGGCAGTTGGGCAAAGATGTCCAAGCCGCCCTCGATTTCACCACCCTGTTCGAGTTCGGAGAGGACTCCACCCAGAAAGGCTTCATCACAGAGATAGAGATGCCCGAGCTGTTGGATGGATTCTGGTCATATCCTATTGTCTTTGAGTGCCATCTGGCTGAAAACGGGGAGACTCTCAATGTTTTGGCACGACATGACCCGACCGTTATTCCCACACACCAGATGGAATGGATCTGCAAGCAATTCGAGCACGTTGTTGGCCAGCTCTATAGCATGGCGTCCGACGGGGTGCAAGCTAACAAGATTCGTGACCTCGACATCTTCGGTCCAAGTGACTTTACCCAGATCGAGGCCTGGAACGCTAGATGGCCTGCTGGTTCCATCGACGGTAAGACAGTTCACGAAGCCATCGCAGAGCAAAGTCGACTTAGTCCTCACAACCTCGCCCTCTCAGGCTGGGATGGTGAGATGACCTATGCCCAACTAGAGCACTACGCGACCAAGCTAGCCAAGACACTCGTGCTAAAGGGCGTCGGACTCGAAGTCATGGTGCCTCTATGCTTTGACAAGTCCACATGGGCGATCGTGTCCACCATAGCTATCATCAAAGCCGGAGGTGTCGTTGTGCATCTCGGACCTACTCACCCGGCCAACCGCAGAAAGGAAATCCTGAAGACAATCGGAGCCGAGTTTGTATTGGTCTCGCCACAACACAGTGGCATTTTTAGTGATGCCGCTGTTACAACCATCCCAATCAATCAAGCGTATTTGGATCGCCTGCCCGACGTTGACTACGTTGATCTACCCAAGGCCAAGCCTTCGAACGCCGTCTATGTCTGCTTTACTTCGGGAAGCACCGGTCGGCCCAAGGGAATTGTGGTCGAGCATGGCAATCTGCGCATGAGCGCACAAGCACATGGTGCACAATTCAAGGTCAATCCTGGCACCAGGGTGTTCCAGTTCTCGGCTTATACTTTCGATATCGGTCTCGGCGATATTTTCATCTCGCTCCAACGCGGAGCCACCATCTGCACGCCATCTGAGTGGGAGAGATTGAACGAGCTTCCTGGCGCCATCACCAAATATAAGGCGAACTTCATGTCGGTCACTCCATCTGTTGCCAAGCTCCTCCGCCCAGAAGCCGTTCCAACACTGCGCACCCTCGTTCTCGGTGGTGAGGCACCCACTCAGGACAATGTCCAAACCTGGTCGGATAAACTGAACCTGATCATTATTTGGGGTCCAGCCGAGACCACCATCTATGCATCTGCGACGCCCCCGACAACCCGGGAAACTAGTGCACAAGGCCTCGGAAACCCTATGGGTAGTGTGATGTGGCTCTGCGATCCAGACAATCACGACAGACTAGTACCCCTTGGTTGCGTTGGTGAGATTGTTGTCGAGGGTCCCCTCGTCTCGCGTGGATATCTCAAGGACGACGTAAAGACGGCAGCCGCGTACATCGAGGATCCAGCCTGGGCGAAGAGGTTGGACAAGAGTGCCTCGCCTCGCAGGATGTACAAAACCGGAGACTTGGCACGCTACGACGCCAATGGCTACATGTTATTCTCCGGTCGGAAAGATAACCAAGTGAAGCTCCACGGTCAAAGAATGGAGCTGGACGAAGTGGAACACGGCATGTTGAGACACGAAAGGGTGCGTCAGGCTGTTGCCCGCATTCCTCGCCACGGGCCGCTCAAGGACAAACTTGTGGCCATGCTGAGTCTCCATGATGTCTCGTCGGCCAGCTCGCCCGTTGCCAATAAAATCATCGTGCTGGATGAAGCCTCTCATGGTGTTAAGGTTGGAACGGAACTTGCTTCCGTGCGTGCGTTGCTGCAACAAAACGTCCCAAGCTACATGGTGCCAACGATCTGGATTGGTGTCGAGGCCGTTCCATTGAGTGCCAACTCGAAGGTGGATCGGAAGTCCGTGGACGCGTGGTTGGAAGAGATGGATCAAGAAACCTATGCCTCCTTGCTACGCGAGGGAGGTAGTGACAAGAAGGAAGAAGAGATCCGCCGCCCATCCACCCCGGTGGAGCAGATCCTGTGCAACCTCATCAGCAAGATCCTCGGCTTGAACGCGGAGACACTCAACCTCAACTCCTCGTTCCTGGCCCTTGGTGGCGACTCCGTCGCCGCCATGCAGCTGCGTAGCAAGTCTCGCGCCGATGGAGTCACAGTCTCCATGCTGGACATTATCAGGTGCAAGAGCCTGGTGGAGCTTGCAGCGAAAGCGGAATATACTGAGCCAGCCGTAAAGAAGGTCCAAGACGGCTTTTTCGAACTCTCACCAATCCAGCAAATGTACTTTGATTTAGTGGGATCTGCCGCGGATGCAAACATTGGTCATTTCGACCAAAGCATTCTTCTGGAAGTCAACAACTCCGTGCCTCCTCAAGCATTGCGACAGGCGCTGGTGCAGGTCGTTCGGCGGCACTCGATGCTCCGCGCCCGGTATTCTCGAAATGATGCCGGCCAATGGTATCAGTACCTTGCTGAAGACTCAGCAAATTCATTCCATTTTAGCGTCGAAGACGTGGAAGATGGTTATCAAGTTTCCAACATACTCAGAAACATGGGCGGTGTGTTTAACATCGAAAAGGGCCCAGTCTTCGCTGCCCGCGTATACAATCTTCGTGCAGAGCGCAAGCAGTTGATGTTCGTCCATGCTCACCATTTGGTGGTGGATGTGGTTTCATGGCACGTTCTGCTGGGCGACCTGGAGCTAGCCATTGCCACTGGCAGCTTGGCCGGCCCAGCTCCGCTCTCTTTCCAGAGTTGGTTACGTTCTCAGAAGGAGATGGCACAGTCTCTCGAGCCGAGAGATTTGCTACCGTTCGCAAACACCAGCATGCCAGTGGCCAACTTTGAGTACTGGGGAATGGGTGGCAAGAAGTCTAACAGATACTGCGACGCCGTCGTGACTGATTTCTGGCTCGACGAGACCCTAACAAACCAGTTAATGAGTGTCAGCAAGGGGGCTTCAGGCGCTGCCCCTGTCGACATTATTCTGGCTTCTCTTCTCCACTCCTTCGCGGCTGTCTTCCCAGACCGCGCCGCACCACCAGTCTTCTCCGAGGGCCACGGTCGCGAATCATGGAACAGCCAAATCGATCCTTCCGGCACAGTGGGCTGGTTCACGACTATGAGCCCACTGCATGTGTCTGATCTCCAGTCGGATATCATCACTACTGCGCAGTCCGTCAAGGATCTGCGCCGCCGCCTATCCGCCAACGGAATGTCCTATTTCAGCTCCAGATACCTGTCTGACAAGGGACGCAAAGCCTTTGGGTCGCATTTCGACATGGAAATCATGTTTAACTACCTTGGCCGCTCCTCTGAAGTTGGGTCGGAGAACGCCCTTCTCTCACATGCTGAGCTTCCAGACGGCGCGACTTTCGACCAGTTGGTCCAAGATGAAAAGCTTCCTCGCTGGTCTCTTTTCGACATCGTGGCTCTTGTTGTGGGTGGTAAAACTCACGTCACCATGGCCTATAACAAGCAGATGCAACACCAAGACAGAATTGTTGAGTGGGCAGCCAAGACACAGTCAACGCTTAGCCTTGCCATTGAGGTTCTCAGTGGTGTGAGAAGCCTGCCTCCCACTCCCACTCCCACACGCACCCCCCCTACCCCTACGCCTACCCCTACCCCCAAACCCTCACCCGTGCAGCACCATCCTCAGGATCAATGCATCACCCTCGACAACATTGAAGGAATTTACCCCTGTGCCCCAGTGCAGCGACACATGCTCGCAGAGCGCGAAAAGTATCCCAACCGCCGCCTATACGAGATGGACTTCACCTACCACACCCATACAATCAACGGTGTCGTCGACGTGGACAGAGTCCGCGACGCATGGCACCAGGTTGTGCAACGTCATCCCGCACTTCGCACGGTATTCCTGCCCAGCATGTCTTCACCGGGCTCATACGACCAAATTGTGATCCGAAATTGGTACCCTGAGGTCCCCGTGATCGAGTGCGCCAGCGAAGATGAGATGACGGCTCGAATGGACGCCTATCGATCAGTCAACTACAGCCTGTCGAACAGAAAGCCACACCATCAGCTCACCTTGTTCCGTACAACCACAAAGGACGGGGTGAAAAAGGTCGCCTTCAAAACCGAAACAGACCACACCCTTACGGACGGCGTTTCTGTCGCTCTGATCCTCCGTGACCTGATGCAGGCATACGAGGGCAAGCTTCCCACCACCACAGCCCCGTCTTTCGGCAACTACTCGGTCTGGCTGCGCAGCATGAGCCAGGGCGAAACACTAGTCAAGGACATGGAATACTGGCTAGAGTTCTCAAAGAGCGCGGGAGCATCGCTTATCCCTCATACCGATGCCTCATGCCTTGTGCCCTCGCAGCCCCGGGTCCACAAGACAAAGACCATCAACCTCGATTCGGAGACCACCAGCCGACTACCCGCCTTCTGCGTGCAGCATGGTGTCACGATGGCAGCCTTCCTTCAAACCGCCTGGGGAATGGTGCTACAGCACCTCACCGGATCGAATAAGACCCTGTTCTCCTTCATGACAGCCAACAGAGACGCACCTTTCACCGGCGCAGCAGAGACAGTTGGTCCGCTCATTCAAATGCTTTTGTGTCGGATCGATCTCAGCAACAAAGCCATCGGTGATGTGTTGAGGCAGGCACGCGACGATTTCCTGGAGTCGCTTGAGCATCAGTACGGGCTGGCACAGATGGAAGACGTCTGGCAGACCCCGGCGTGGAATTCCCTCATGAGTTTACAGTACATGGACTCGAGGGTGGGTCAGAAGGCAACCGAGCGGACTGAACTCGAGGTTGAGCTTCGTTCGGCAGAGGATCCTACTGCGTGGGACGTGTCGATCGGGTTGCAGATCCATAGCCGGGGAGACGGTGTTACAGAGGTGGATGCGGAGCTTGGTTACTGGTCTGATGTTCTCACGGATGAGCGGGCGGGATATGTGAAGGATTTGTTTGAAGCTTCTGTGAAGAAGATGCTTGATGCATATTGATCGATTTGGGGTTTTTAAATTGTTCACTCGCTGATGTCAACAGGCGGGACCTGTTATTTCCCTTTTGTGTGAAATTTTGAAGCTGTACAAGGCTGGACCTTGATATGCAACACCTGTCAGAGTGACTAGTGCGTCACATTTCCTTATGTCTATATTTATCTGTCCCTTTATTTGTGTCAACAATTTTTCTTATTCTGTTTCTTGTGAAATTGGAGTTGCATATACCAGAATTTGTCCTACATCGAAGATCCTGCCTGCTTGCCTCTATTCGTAGAAGTGGTCTATACGATTTCCGATCATACGTTTACCTTCAACCATGACATAATGCTTGGTTTCCGTTCCTAAAATCATATTTATCTTCTCGGAGCTTAATTGTAACCGGTACCAGATATATCAGTAGAGCTAAAACATAATATGATACCCGGCGATGGATATCTTGTCGACACAAGTATTATATATCCATTGATTAATACCAGCCACTGCAGTTCACAGCATAATCTAACATCCAATGAGACAGATTATATGAAGCTTATACACTATGTGCAATTGCATACTCCATCAGACTGGAAAAGGTGCCATCGGGGCCATGAAAGAATGCATTGCTGGACACCGACAAAGCTCCGATCATGGGACAGCATGTTCATATTCGCAGAATTTGCTACCCCATTATTTACCCAGATAGTCTTTAAGGGTATCTCTGACGGCCGTATCCAGGTTTCTGAATCCTGTGCCCCATATTTCTTGCAATAATTCCTCCGCTCGTTTAGCTGGCTGGATCTCAGATTCATTGTTCAGCAGCCCAGGAGCCTTAGGTGCCAGCTCCCGCTTCGGAAATAGCTTTTGCAGAATAGCTAGGATGTCATTGCGATTGAACGGTCCGGCGAAGGCGAACAACCTTTCGTTTACCACTTCGGGCCGAATCAATGCGGCAACGTGAAGCCGCGCAACGTCTTCTACATGGACAAAAAAGTCTCTGAATGTCAGCTAATGGCGCGATAATGCTCGCGAGGAATATAACTCACAGGGAGGGAAATGATTAATGAAAGCGGCCATTGCAGCTGTATCATTCTCCAACATAGTAACAGGGATCGCAGACGTGGACGGGTAGCCTTGATCCTTCGTGCTCAAAGGTTTTCCGAGTACCACCGGCGGAATAACTTATATGAATCAGCAGTGCGCCTTCATATCGCATCGGGGATTTCATGGGATTGTACCAGAATTTGCTACAAAATGTGGCTTTTCGCGAGCAACCCAGGACCACATCTCCTTTTCACCCAAAACTTTGCTCGCAGCGTACACATCCGTGCTCCGACTCTCCAAATAGGGAGGTGGAGCCCAAGCCCGCTCGACGGCCCTGTCGTTCCACATGTCAACGGTGACAGTCTCTTTCAGTAAGGTTGGTTCCAAGACGGCAATAGCTGATGACGTGAGAACAAAACGTCTCATGCTCTCCTCTCGGGCAGCAGACTGGAGTATTCCCCTGATTCCAGCTAGGACCGGAGGAATAGCCAGGTTTGGGTCTGGCCCTGCCTGTAATATGGCTGCGACATGCACGATCCCACTGGCGCCTGCAAGGGTCAGAGTGAAATCAGCGAAATTGATCTAGTCACTCACCTTTCACGGCCTGATCATAGGCGCCGTCTCTAGCCATATCCTCGACCATAGCCAGTTCGAACTTCCCTTTTCCGTACTTTTCTTCAAACAGCTTCAAAAGCCATTGACATCTTGTTATGTTTCGCACAGTACCCCGAACCATATATCCCTGCTGCAGCAGTTTCTCGGCCACATGGGATCCCACGTATCCATTTACACCGGTGACGACAACCAGACACCCGGCTGGAAGGACTGGACTGAACATGATGTGCTTAATATCGCTTATTGTGATAAACTTGCTTTTGCACTTTGCTCGAATGTAATCCAAAAGAGAGAGAGAGAGACGCAGTGTTTGTCCAAAGAGTGATTCGACTGAAATATTCAGGGTTGACGATATTTATACTTCGATTCCAGGCGCTTCGGAACCGGCATCGAGTTCCCCTGAGGACCGCTGAAATGGGAGTGGTCCCACAGAGTTACCAGACTCCTGTATCCACTACACTGGTTGTTACAAAAAACGCTAACTCCCAGACAATACACTACAGAGATTAGGGTAGTTAACTAACAAGATGTAGTTAGCCTATAACGTGAAGTGTACATACTATTTCCCTGCAGTTAGATACTGGACTGAATAGATTGAATGAAGCGCACGTAAATTATATAGTTGGCCAACCAGACACGTGTGTATCACACCTCTACCGGTATCATGTCCATCAGTATAATATCTTACAGTGGTTAGAGACTTGACCACTATAGTCAACAAGTCGATTTTCGATGGTGATTTATGTAACGGGGAATGTGGATTTCAGCAGGCAGGGTAAGGGGCGGTTTCGATGGAGTAGTAGTCCCGAGTGTGACACTTGCTATACAAATCAGAGTACTGAATACTAAAATTTGAGTAGCGCTAGCGCAGCCGTTCACTTCTTTTAGCTATTGTTGGACAAATGCTGCTTCATGTGAACCCTAGAAAATGAGACACATAGTAATACATGTTGAAATATACATTAGCCTGAAATTTTTGTACGATGTTTCCTTTACTCGGAACGGGAACAGCTACGTTCCGAAAGTACACTAACTGCAAGAAACTAGAAGGATGGTATCACAATCCGGGAAACTTCTCCACTGGAGGATAATTCCAGCAAGCGCAATCTCACGAGGAGGGAGCTGATGCTGTAAAGTGGAGCCTTCCAGCAAAGGTAAAGTACATCTACTAAACCTAACTCAGTCAACGATTGCGCTAGCGCCGACGGGATTCGCAGAGCGGTGGAGCATAACTACTAACTAGTTAGTAATCAGAGAATTATGTAAGTACCTACCTTCAGAAAGGCGGTATACAGGGGGGCCATTTAGACACCTGCAGCTTCACCGTCTCGAAATTCTCGTAACGCTCATCATTTCCCCGCTTCCACAAGACCGATGCAAAGTTCCCGAAGCTGGCTTGCTAGAGCACCCACAGAAATTCGTAGCTACTAGCGGAATGGACCGCCTGCCTGGTTCATCCTGAGTCATGTACGGCCCTACTCCGCCTCGACCTAAGAAAACCAACATCACCCGAAGCCGGAATGGCTGCATTCCCTGCAGGAGGAAAAAGCGAAAGGTGAATCTCCTGTGCGTGTAGTTTGAACTCTCATTGGCGTTGCTAAGCTTCCCTACAGTGTGACGAAGGCAACCCAAGCTGCGGGCTCTGTTCGCGGCTGAAAATTCCTTGTTCTTACCCAAGATTCTTGATTCGATTCCAAGAAACGCCAAATGACTCGGAACGAACGAGAAAGGTCGCTGACAATGGTGACCTTTTGATGGAGGTCACCCGCATGGGAAGCCCTCTGCGTACACACCATAATCCAACGTTCAGCAATAGAGGCATTCAGCCTGAGTATGTGATGAGTGGGTCAGATCAACTTTATCTTAATCAGTACTTCGCACATACCGTCGACTTACTGCCAGCCAGCGTGCGTCCTATTGTTTGGAGGATGTCAACTCTACCGGCTCTATATAATGCAACTCTAGCATTCTCTGCTGCTCGATTTGCGTATTCATTAGGTACTCCTTACCTCACACAAACGAAGACACTCATCCGGCCAAATCGACACTTCTTCATCCAGTCACTGAATTACTTCAGTCGGGCAATTCAACTGTTACAGCAGAATTCCAGCCAACTAGATGATATCTTTGCTACCATCGTCTTTCTCATCCTCTTTGAAAATGTGGTTGGGACCGTCCACAGTTATTACAGTCACCTCCAGGGACTTCAAACTCTTACTCTTTGCTACCATCAAGCGTTATCGGCAACGCCTTATGGCCAACGGCTGCTGCGAGCGAGCCTTTTTACCATTGCAAAAGGTGCTCTTTTTCTCGGCCCGCTGCATTCTCCACGCAGGGGAGATATTGTTCCCCACGACATCGACATACTGGCAGAGCGGATTTGTTCACACCAAGAAATTTTGTTCTTCAAGGTCGTGGACGCTGTCAACATCTCGTTCAGTTTGCTCCTTGGAGAGTTCTTATGGTGTTCCTCTGGTAAGCTACAGCGGGTGCTACAGAGAATTTCTGGAAACGACAACCCTCATCTCCCGGTAAGCTCGGCGTCGGAGGCTTATGAGAAGCTCACGAGTCTGCGGAGGGGTATCGACGTCCTTTTCGCTCAATCGACCCCTCTTTACAATGCTTTCGCTGAGTGCACGAAACACCCAGTTTTCCATGAGATGGAGTTTAGTTATACACATGACAACATCCCGCCGATTACTCTCTCAGGTCATGAGGAAGCAATGGCCTGCTCAATGTACGCGCTAACTCAGGTCTACTGTGACAGGCAGCTGCTTCAATCATTACTCGACGGAGCGACCGGACAAGTCAATCCAACATTAAACGGATGGGCCAAGATCATTCTGGGAATCGCAAAGGGATGTGATCCACCGCGCTACCTATACGAGGAGATGTATAATATGAACATGTGCTGGATTCTCGTGCTATTGTGCCTGCGCTGGCCTAACCCTGATATCTTGGCCTACATCGCACATACCGTTTTACCATGTTTGAAAAAAACCACTCCCGCAAAAGAAGATACTGCAGGGGCTTTGCTGCTCTTTGAAGTGGTCATAGAAATGCTATGTTCCGAGAATGCGCGAGGTCGTAAGGTCTTCGCTGTACATGTTGTCCACGAAGATCCATCTGATTCTACTGCATTCCTCCTGGTCAATCGCTCCTTACGTCTTGCGATTCATGGATACAGTATTGATGGGAACTTTTTCAGCGACTACATTCCTGCTCTACATTAGGACAACGGGACAGGTGCGAATCTACCGTGGTTTCTACTATATATTAGCCGCGTCGCTGAGGGAGATAATGAAGTGGATAAAGTGTTAAGGATTTCCACGATCGAACGTTACGTATCCTCTACACAAGATAAAGATGCTGTGAAAATTCATATGTTCTGTGCACCCAACCTGGAGGATGGCAAACACTGAGCGAAAACATTCATTCATTGCATACTTTATACTAAGCCACCGTAATATTGTGCGACTGAGAGCAGCCTCATCCGATTACTTGCATGGGTGGTATCCACCAGGCTATAATCAAGCCACGTCCTAGCAGATTCTCTGGAAATTTAGTGGGTGAACACTAGTGAATCCCTGCTGTTTTATGTTTTTCATTTTTGTTTTGTTGAATGAATTATGCATTATTTGATAGTGCGCGGAGTGAAAGAAGAAATGAAGGGTGCTAAAAAAAACGCATCGCTGGAGGAAGGGAATCAACAATAATGAGCGGAAATATATATCACATCATGAAAACACACCCTGTTCTCACGTCCCCGGTATAAAGCTCCTCGTATGCCCATTCCTGAGCATCTTTGCCATACCAAGGGCCTGCTGGATCCCCGTCGTATTCCCAATGTGCTCCAAAGTCTGGATTATCCATTCCTTCGTGGCGGGATCTGAACTCGCGCAGTCGCCCGCCACAAACAAAGGCCATAGCAGGCGAACCACGGCTGTGAATGTCACCTCCCCAGATACAAAGTGGTATGGAACACTAGCGCAGATATCGTCCGTCATTTGCTTAATAGTGTCTATCGAGTCGAACACCATCTGTTGGCATTCTGATGTCCCTTGTAGACCCCAGAGACGGAGGGCCATTGATCTGATCATCTCGTGTAATATGATTCGGGTTTGGCGATAGTGATTCCACATTGAGACTACCCCGACGGCCTTGTATACGTGGTAAGTGTCGCTGTGAAGAGGGATTTGCGGGCGAGATTTAGGGTTACTGTGTATGTCAACAACGGAGTATTGCCAATGCGGACCGAGTGACATGGCCCAGGACCGCAGGTCAGTGTCAAGGTGGAGGGCGTTGCTAATTAGCACGCTCAGAGTGTCGATGGAATCGTCAGCCAATGCTGTGTTATCCACTTCGATAGAGAGGTCGTGTAGCTGAATCAGTATGTCGCAGAATGTCTCCATTGGCTGTGGATTCTTGTCCTTATTGGCTCCTGCTACGTTCGTGAGGGCTGCTATCTTCGGTGAATTGTACCTCTGGGATCTCCTGAAAATGCTGCTAATTGCCTGATATAGGTGAGAGGCAGCACGCATACAATAATTGTGATGAGACTTACATTCTGCAAGCGCACCAGTCTGAACAACTCAAGTCCCGTTGATGAGTTCAACTGCTCCATCCCACGTAGTTCAACAAGCTTTGTGGCTCCGCGAACATGCTGCGACCAGCCCCGCATTGGACTCGGGAATGTGTTCAACTAGCACCTGCATTAGAAAGCTGAGCCGCGAACCAGTGGAGCTGATCTAATCTTACCTCATACATGCCGAGTAATATAACAGCCCCGAGAGTGGAGTCGGATTTGGCCGATGATGGGTCTCGTAGTGCGTTGTTAGTGGCAATCAGGGCTTTCCCATACTGTTCCCCTGCTGCACGCTTTAGTTCGGGAAGTCGATTGATTCTCGCCATGCTCTCTAGCCCTGCAGCTTTGATCGTGGCTTGGAGTGCAGGGGACGGGTCGGTGCTTAGCAGGTGGGGCAGGTAGGAGAGGAGACCCTGGACTCGCGTTGTACCGACGTAGTAAGTGAAGATATGCGACATGACCTGGTCGTCGATCGTGGTTGGCGCAGGGAGTATAGAGGCTGGGGAAGGAGACTTTGACGAAGAAGGCGACTTGCGTTGCTTTCGGGCGATCGTCCCTCGACCTTCTACTTTCACTGTAATCTCGTCGGTTTGGTCGCAGATTCTTAGAACGTTGGGATCGCGATACCCTGAGCACTCCTGGTTGACCCTCAGGCATTGTGTACACGACGGGCGTCGTCGATCGCACTGTTTTGTCAGTACTCCATGATCATCAAGAGCCTCGAGGCGCACCACGTACGATTAGTCGCCGTGTCCTGCATAAGGCACACCCCAGACCTGGCTTCCCCCGGTACACCATGATAATAGGGCTATGTGTGGATAGTCACTTCCCAGAAAGGTAACCAGTTCGGATGCCAGAGTTTGAAGACGCTTGGCTTCTAGCAAGTGGGACTTGGCTGCCTTTAAAGCCGACCAAGCACGTCGGGCATACGCTAGAAGTAAGCACTAGTTGCCGTGGATGTGGGGGGCCAGGATGCCATTGGGTCGAGTTTCCGAAACTTTATATTCTCCCACTTGCTCAGCCCGAAACCCAGCCACGGGTTGCAGAATATAGAACAATTCTGCGGTGATACCTGTAGCTGCAGATGATCGCGAGGCTGAATACTGCATCCTCCCGATCAATATGCCATTATAGGTTAAGTCAGTCGTTTGTATAGCCTCAGTTCGAAGCGTATATAAATTCCTGTCTTCTCCGTCAAAATGCTGCATGGAAGCATACATCAAGCGACCCTTCTATTACTCTTTTCTTTCCATCTAGGATTATATCTTATATTGTGACATTTACCATTCACAAAATGAACGGAATATTTGCAGCTGACCTTGCGGCCTATCTGATCCTCTCGCCGATCGTTGTTTACAATTTCATAACTCACCGATGGACCGGGTTTTTAGCCTGGTACTCCCTGACCATGTTCTGTTCCGCTCGAGTCATTGGAGGTGCTCTAGGAGTTCGCGACACCAGCAGCATGACAGCAAACATAATCCAGAGTGTGGGAGTCACGCCTCTAATTCTATGCGTTGACGGATTGGTTCATGAAGCGTACGTATATGGCTCGAGATATGCTAGATCTCGTACTAAATAACGACAGTCGAACGTATCGCTATCCCTACGCTAGTCGCCGCCTCAACTGGTCCGTTGTGATCGGGACATCAGTCACTATGGTGGTAGCTATAAGTCTCTCCATCAAGGCCTGTCTGGATATTTTCGAGAACAAAGCACAATCCGACGATTATTCATTATGGAAGGCTGGGTCAGCCCTAGTTGTTGTAGTTTGGATCTTCCAGATTGGGTGGTCGATTTATTCCCTGCAATTCCATGATAAAGGTATTCAAGGTCCGGGATATCAAGGTGGCACTGGGGTAAGAATTTCATATTTGCTAGCAGGAAATGGGCTGACTGACATGTCGTTGTGTAGCTCCTTCAGGGTGCGCTGGTTGCACTGGCATTTATCGGTGTCCGTGTCATCTACGCACTTGTTGCTGTTTGCACCGAGAGCAAAGATCTTAGTCCGGTCTATGGGCTAAAGTCTGTACGCGTTATTCTCATGTTTCTTCCGGAGTTATTTGCGACCGTAACCATAATAGTCGTTGGTGTCCGCACCCGGCGTCTCCGCGAACTGAAAGATGAAACGGACTATGGAAAGCTTGATGTCGTCCAGCCAACTTCGATTGGCATTGCGGCTTAGCAGCGGATGCCTTTCCCCGATTTTTTTTGTGAATAGATCTTGATTTCTTTTTCTACGGCGTCGCATACATCTCTTTTCCTCTGTTTCTCTTTCACTTCTCGATAGAATATGTTAGCATTCGGAATTCAGATACCATTTTGCAGCTTTTACTCTTCTCAAATCCAACAACGTCAAGTCAATATCCCCTCCCAAAGTGATCAATCATAGGTCAGTTCGCGTAGCTCTCACTCAGCCTCTGACGCTGCGGCGTATCCGGTGTCTGCATCTGAATGGTGGAGCGCTGATGAATTTAACCAAATGCAGACCGCTGTAGACTGTCCTTACGGGTCATGACCCACACTAAAGCAGAGTTAAACCACCCCACTCGTTATGCTCATATGGTAACGTCTATTGTTGGATGAAGCTGGATCTTTGATTGGTGCGGCAGCAAATTGGGCGGCACAGCGATCAGGGATGAGAAACGTAGCTCTACCCTCGTGGGCAGCAGCATTACTGCAAGTGGTGGCTGCGTTGACTTGAGAGTGTTCAACGATGGGGAAGAAAGGGAGGAAACGTGGCCCGCGCCGATCGTTGACCACCGCTCAGCCTCCGAGCTGGTTGCCTGATTAGGTTTAGTGTGGAGACCGACAATTTGGCCCCTTCATCATGTTGAAAAATGGATATGTCAGAATGTAGCATTCAATCAAGCTCATCTTCACCGATCTTGTTACTTATTAGGGTTAGCGTGCATGAGTCAGGGCATCCAAGTGCTCGGCTGTCGTCCTCTAAGGTCTAAATCTCGGCTGGTGTGGGACACTTCGCCCCCAAATCCACTTTTGAGTCTTGAGGCTTTTAGGCCTGGGGTTATTGTTATCCCCACCATGGGTTATATTGCCATTCCTAAATGGGTGTACCAGATCGGTGGGATGGGGCTCAGCTTTACAGTCAGTTCAGCCTTGGGTAGCTGTGATTTTGAGTGCACCTGGGAAGCTTAAATATCGATCATTCCCAAGAACATTCAGACCTGTTCTCCATCCTCGATTACACACTATCTATTCATCTACGAAGGTCTCATTTGATTCTTACAAAGTAATCATGAAGACCTCCGCACTACTCGGCTCGGTTGCCTTGGCCTTCCTGCCTTGTAAGTCCTTTGCGCATTCCTCTCGCTTTATTGACATCACGATGAAACTCGATTCAAATGACTAATTAACATTGCGTCCTATAGCCACATCAGCTGCTCCATCCCAAATAAATAGTCGCCGAGCTCGAGCGGACATCAGCATTGAGCGGCGGGCCTCGTCAAATGCCACAAACCCTTATGCTCCGGTCCATGTTTCCTGTCCGGCAACTCGGCCTAGCATTCGTGGCGCTGCAACACTCTCTCCCGAGGAAGTTTCCTGGCTAGATACCCGACGTGAAAAGTCTCTATCAGGGCTGAAAGAATTCTTCGGTCATGTTGAGATAGATTGCTTCGACGCTTTGGACTACCTCGACACAAGCGACTCATCCAGCTTACCCAATGTTGCAATTGCTATATCCGGTGGTGGTATGCGCGCAATGTTGAATGGTGCGGGCGCCCTCAAAGCATTCGACAGTCGGACTGAGGGAACGGCTGCTCAGGGCCAGTTGGGCGGTCTACTTCAATCGGCAACCTATGTTTCTGCTCTCAGTGGAGGCTCCTGGTTGCTGTCTTCAGTGTTCATGAACAACTTCACAACCATCTCCGCCCTTCAGGATACTTTCTGGGACTTTAGTTCCGCATCCATCCTTGAAGGGCCTGCAACCATGGAACCTACAGATTTTTGGGGGAACGTCACAGCTCAAGTGAAGGCCAAAAGGGCTGCCGGTTTTACCACTACTGACGCGGATATTTGGTAAGCCATATACTCATATAACATTCAACCCAAGATAACAGCTACGGGTAAATGCTAACTAATGCAGGGGTCGTGCCGAAGGCTACTACTTCCTCAACTCTAGCCATGGCGGCGTTGACATCCATTGGTCCTCGATTACGGAGACACAGGCCTTCCAGCACGGAGACATGCCACTACCACTGGTGGTTGTTGACGGCCAGTCCTTCGCGGACGCCAATGACGAGCCCGGTGAAGACAAACCCATCTATGAAGTCTCGCCCTGGGAATTTGGAACTTACGACAACAATATGTATGGATTCGCACCACTTGAGTACTTGGGAACCCGATTCGTGAACGGCCAGGTGCCCGAAAATGAGACCTGTGTGCGCGGCTTCGACAGCGCTGGATTTATCACCGGAACGTCCAGCGACATTTGGAATGAAAACGGCGCAGACATTGCCGCCACCCTACGTGCTGCGATAGGGGATGTTTCAACTAACACTACCGAGGGCGCTTTGGAGGTAGAACTGCTCTCGTACATCCTCGAGGAAGTTATGGGCGCTGTCAGCTCCAACAACACCGCCACCAGTGGCCCAGCTGCCTACGAGCCCAATCCTTTTTATGGATACAACGCGAACACCTCGCCTTTTGCAAACACTACAAGACTGACAGTGGTTGACGGCGGTGAAGATGAAGAGAATATTCCCCTCAACCCACTCATCCAGAGAAAGCGTGACGTGGATGTTATCTTCGCCATCGATTCCAACAACAATGATGCCGGCTACAAATGGCCCACTGGAGAGTCACTTATCGCTACTTATGAGCGTACTCTTGCTGGTTACGCCAATGATACTTCGTTTCCTTCCATCCCGGACGGTAACACCTTTGTCAATTTGGGACTTATTAGCCATCCCACTTTCTTCGGCTGCAATAGCTCGAACATGACTACACCTGCTCCGTTGATTGTCTACCTGCCTAACCACCCCGTCACTTATATGTCCAACACAACGACTACAGATACGACTTTCAATACTACAGCCCGTGATGCCATGATAACCAACGGATTTAATGTTGCAACTCAGGCTAATGGCACTCTGGATAATGAGTGGACTACCTGTGTGGGTTGTGCTGTGCTTAGTCGTTCGTTTGACCGGACGAACACACCAGTGCCTGCTGCTTGTGAGCAGTGCTTTCAGCGCTATTGCTGGAATGGTACGCTTGATACCAGTAATCCAGCGGTCTATGATCCGTCGATAATTTTTCCGTCTGGCTTGTAGGTCAGAGATCAGATGGCGAGGGTTCAGAGGTGGTGGATGATGTCCTAATGGGAATATGTATTTATAGCTGGCGAGTGAGGGCAACATGGCTGCAATAGAAACCTTCATGTTATTATTTTATATATAGACTTACCGTTAATCAATGGTGTGTCGTCTTTCATTAATAGTGGATAAAGTAACATTAGTATACGTTTCTCATCCAGTTTAAGGTAGTGTGAATTACAATGAGCCAAACGATGCGTTCTCCCCATCCAATCTTTTCACAAAATGCTGCCAAGGATTATCCGGAGATTTTTCCCATTATTAGCTTGGTTCTCGTGCTATCATGTAGTTGCGCTAACCAATAT
Organism: Aspergillus tubingensis; assembly: GCF_013340325.1. Taxonomy (NCBI): domain Eukaryota; kingdom Fungi; phylum Ascomycota; class Eurotiomycetes; order Eurotiales; family Aspergillaceae; genus Aspergillus; species Aspergillus tubingensis. The sequence goes on along the minus strand of NW_023336279.1, from coordinate 260,874 downwards.
CCAATAGTAGACGACGTCGAGAGACTGACTAATGTGGCTCGAGCCTCTGGACGTCGGAGGTTCGGTGTTAGGCGGGAATCGGGCAACTACTCATGGACCACACCCTTCCATATGAGAAGACCAGGCTATACAGCCTATACCAGCTAATTAATGGTCCAACCTCAGACTTCTAAGCCAATACCACCCACCCCAGAAGATAAGAACGTGGTAAACTGGCAATCATGTACAGTCTACCCCTCTACCCAGTAAGATTTGGTTCCTCATTCATTTCACTCGCAGCCTGCAGAGCCTAACGAGAAACGACAACATCGACTTGTGCCAGCCGATTTAACCGACAGGCTTCGAAGTGATTGGAACCTCAAAGACACCAGATGCCCACCTGAGAACTATTTGCTTGCTGATAGACGAGGCTAGACACCAGCGAGGCTGCTTACAGGATGGCCCCTAGGCATGGGGTGTCCCTGCCCAGGAAAAAGCAAACATTGCTCTTTGATTCGTTACTAGGCACACCCAGACTTTGGAGTTCATTTCTCGTGATTACGGGACGGTCGCCATAGGACGCCATCATTTCCCCTTGAGCTTAGCGTCTCTAGGGGCTCGAATCACGTCCACTGCTTTCCATGCAGGTCTGCATTAGTGGCATTAGTGGTATGCACAGCACGGTAGCAGGTTTCGAATGGTCTATCGTGCGCAAGGCTGAAGGCCAGAGTATTTAGGGGGCCGCTTAAAGCGTCCCCGGGTGTAAAAGCCCTTCATAATCCCTGGGTGGATATGGAAACACAACGCATCTGTACTTGAACCAAGGGGTAGCCTGGGACCAAAGGTGAGTGGGTCTTCGTCCAGATTACATTCAGCTTTTGGTTGACCATCATTAATTTCCAAATAGTTACAAGCTTGCCATAGAATCGCTCTTCGATTCCCAGTCTTGTGTAATACACTTCTTCGACCAGTCGGCTATTCCTCTCCTTGTGCAGTCTTCGCTACAGCCTTGACTATGTCTTCCAAAAATCACCCTTTCGCGACAGACTCAGTTTCATCTCTGAGAAAGGCCCCGCCTTCGTGCGACTTCACAGTGGGATGGATATGTGCCATCTTCATCGAGTACCTTGCTGCGCTGGAAGTACTGGATGAGAAGTTCGAGGCCCACCCCGGAGATGTGCAGGCTGGAGGAGATTACAATGAATACACGCGGGGTCGCATTGGAAATCACTATGTGGTGGTTGTCTGTCTACCCGCGGAGTCCTATGGACTGGCGTCAGCTGCGACTGTCGTAACAAACATGCGAAGCACCTTTCCAACTCTCCGATTTGCGTTGATGGTTGGCATTGCTGGGGGCTCTCCACGAGCTGGTAATGACGTGCGCCTGGGTGACGTGGTTGTCGGCACAATGGTCAAACCAACCAGGTTTGGCAAGGATACGACTGAAGGCTTTGAGCACACTGGCCATGTTTCTCGCCCTCCCAACATCCTGCTTTGTCGTGTAAATCATCTGAAGATGCGCACACTCATGGATATAGACATGGAAAAAATTGTTGACGACAAAGTTCGTGCTCTGCGCATCACTCTCAGAGACAGGTTTCAGCCCCGGAGCACGATGGTGGACCGCCTCTATGCATCCGACTATATCCATAGTGATGTTTGCGATTGCAAGAGGAACGAGCCTGGTCTTCCTGACCGCATTGTCGCCCGGGAAGAGCGCCTTCCGGGTAACCGTCTTGTGGTGCATTCTGGGCCAATAGCTTCGGGTGACCAAGTCATCAAGAATGCAAAGATTCGCGACCGTGATGCGAGTAAGCTTGGTACGATCTGTTTTGACATGGAGTCGGCGGCATTGACGAGCATCGATGCCATTGTCATCCGCGGCATCTGTGATTATGCAGATTCACATAAAAACGACGAATGGCATGGCTATGCTGCTATGGCTGCTGCACTTACCGCCGTCGAGTTTTTGAAGCTGGTTCCTGTCGCCGATGTTCAGAAGACTCGGATCGGTATCACCGAGGAGGAAGTCCGTCGGTTTGTGGAAGCGTCAATCGATGAGCTGAAGGTTGTAGTAGATGATACCTTGTGCAGTCAGCAAGAGAATATTTCGAGGGTGCAGGCTACACTTGAAGGGGTCGATCAGCGCTTTTCGCTCCTCAACCGCTTGAAAGAGCCAGTGACACGCAACGAGGACGAAGTGGGCCGGACAGTCGTACAGCTTCGCAGCCTCGAAGAGTCTCACAACAAACTCGCGACTGCACTCCAAGACCTTTCGGAAACAATCTTACAGCAAGAGAAAAGAAGCTCAACCGCTGAGACTAAGCGAGAATGGGCGACTTTGCGTGCTACTGTCACTAGCAAGTCTGCGGAGTGCCGAAAAGCTGCCGGTTTCATCGGTGAGACTTTGGATGTGGCGGGAGACGTTCTAGAGGGTGTTGGAGAATTCACCAATAAAGATGAAATAAAATTTGCTTCCCAAATGACTCGGTTCGGAGGCAGATTTGGTAGTATCATCAGCAAACGCGGCGACAAGCAAGCCGATTCTCCTGTCAATGAAACAGCAACGATCGAGGATACCAAGGAAACTAATGACAGCTTCTGGCAGCGACCCAAGTTTGAAAAGCCCAACTTCATCAGCCAAACCCAAGACAAATTTTCGAGCTTGGTGGGTAAGATGTCGCTTCGCAAGGGTACCAATGTTGAACCAGAACAGAGCTATGGGGACGGTACGGATGCAAGCTTTGAGTCGACTGCTTCTAACAGGACAAATGGCCACCATACATCAACGCCTATGCCGGACAACAGGCTTGCCGAACCGGTTGTTGAATCACCTACGAGTAGCACCACCTTCTCCAGCACCACTGCGTCAGCACCTTCAGGGAAAAGCAACAGCATCCCAGGAGGATCCCACAAGACTGTCCCTCCGGGTCCGTTGCGACCAAAGCCCGACAGACTCCGGCACAGATACGGTGACGGCAGTGGGGGATCGGTACAGCCCCTTCGTGGGCAGGTCTCTCACGAACAGGGATTCCGAAATGTCCAGGAACCTGCACAGAGGGTTTACAGAAGCCCACCGTCTTCTCATAACACAAATGTTCTAAATTTTGCAAGGGACATCGAGAAGAACGGTTCCACTAATTGTGTGATCCGGCCCATTCACCAACGCTGAGTTCTCAGGTTGGAAGGGTGCTCTGTCGTTCACTTCTTCGCTGCCTAAATAGACATCCTCACAGGGCATGTCGCGGACCAGGAGTGGTTCAATTCGCGCAGGTGAAGAAGTTACTATGATAATATACTGATATTCCACTGGTTTGTTTCGCTGTGCTTTTCGTTTGTATCCTTATTCATCTCCTGCTAGTTTGTGTGTCCGTTATGTCCAAAGCAATGTTCAACTCAAATATTACAAATACAATATGACACTGTACTTTGGGAGATGAAGATTCTGCGGTTTCCTGTGTGCCGCACACGGCTGCCGTTCATGTCGGACATCCGTTGCTCTTCTACTGGTAAAGGCAGAAACCAATAACCCAGATCGACTATGCAGAGACGAAATCAATCAACCCTCAACTTATCCGCCCCAACCATCTCCGCCTCCCTATTCAACGCCTTAATCTCCGCCTCCGTAAACGGAATACCCTCCTTCAATCTCATCTCCCTGGTAATCTGCTCAATCTCCCCAGGATAATAAATCCTCTCCACCCCAGCCATCTTATCACTCTCCACAACCTTTTGATACAAATAATCCATCCTCTCCTTAAACTCCTCTAAATCCATAAATAAATCCGGCTTGATGGCCACCAAGAAATGACCCACATCCGCCGGCTTGGACGGATCATACGGCCCCGTCACACCCCCGGCAAACGCAGACCCGGACAACACTCCCGAAAACACATCCATCATAATCGCCAGCGCAGACCCCTTAGGCCCTCCCATGGGAAGCATCACACCTTGAAGCGCCTTGGCCGGATCATCCGTCATATTCCCCTCGCCATCAAGCGCCCAATCAGTGGGGATTTTCTCCCCACGGCGAAGCGCCTTGTAGATCTTGCCCCGGGCGGCGATTGACGGCGCCATGTCCAGAATGAACGGCGGAGTCGATCCAGCCGGAGCACCGCACGCGATCGGAGACACGCCCATGAGCTTGGATCTACCGCCCCAGACGGGCAGGGCGGGCGAGGAATTCGTGAATACGAGGGACATCATTCCTGCGTCCAGGGCCTGCTGGACTATCCATGCGGACATGCCGAAGTGGTTCGAGTGCTTGATGGATACGAGACCGATGCCGTATACTTTGGCCATCTCGATGGCGCGTTGCATGCCCATATGTGCGGAGACGAACCCGAAAGCGTTATGGCCGTCTACTTGTGCGACAACGGGGGTTTTCTCAGTGAGAGTGGGGGTGGCGCTGGGCGAGAGGACATTTTCGCGGATCCGTTGCATGTATGAGGGGATGCGGTTGGAGCCGTGCGTGTCTACGCCGCGGAGATCGGCTTGCACGAGGCATGATGATACGATCTTGGCGTGGTCGGTGGAGACGCCGTTTTTCGTCAGGATAGACTGGATGAATGTTTCCAGGTGGGTGGGGTTGATGTGGCGGATTTGGTGTTGGGGGTCAGACATTTTGGTGACTGTGAGTTTTATTTAATTAAGAATGATTAGGGAGGTTCTGTTGTTATTGGGTTTGAGGTTGATGTTGAGGATGAGGATGCGATGCTTTTATGAGGGGAGCTTGTTTCGGAGTTTATCGGGGTTGGCCGTCGCCCCACACGGGGCACTTCCGAAGCGTGACGGATGGTCCCCGATTGGATGTATGACTCAATTAAGGGTTCGAGAATGCACCTCATAATTGATGGGTCTGTTTTCCCTGACTTTAGGTCACAGGAAATATTCTCCGGAACGTTTTCGTTGGGATGTTGTAAGCCCCTGATGAGTAGGCTTCTTACCGCATGCCTGAAAATGCTTCTGCATCTTTTGCTTTCTTCACTGTGGTGAGCTGTTGAAGACCTCCCACATCAGCCCATCAATGTCGGGCATTCCGCTCCAGCCTTGAAAGTCGCCCTGCAGGAGATCATCAAACAGATTGAAGTGGTAGGAAGTATCTTCCGGGGGGTATTCCTGAGGAAGAGCTAATGCTCCGGGGATTTGATCAGAGTTGCCGTACCCCTCGGGAATGCCATTATATTCTGCCAATTGATGGTTGTGCGCAGATGATGAGCTCTGCATGCCTCCAGATCGTGACTGCGTTCTATCGGCTTCAGTGTGCAATCCGATAGTCGATTGGGTTCTCAGAAGCCGTTCTATTGTCACACGGGATAGATCGTCAATGCAATCCCGCGCCCGAGTAGCCTCGCTCCAGTGCTCCCCGATGCTACTAAGTATGTTCTGTGCCATGGTGAGACTCGACATGAGTTCATCGACGCGCACCTTCGTCGTAGTTCTCGGTAGTTTCCAGATACAGTAGAGTAATACAAGCGCCCCAAGGAATACAGAGTGAACAAGGAGTCGGCTGTACAGCAGGCTTCCTGTTCTGTATATATCGCCAAACGTTTGCAGAAGATCGACAGCCTGGTGGAAGCAAAGATCGAGCATCTCCTCCGACGGGTTCGGAATTGCCGGGCTTGGTCGCAGGAGTAATACCATTGTTTCGTGATATCTGGTCTTACAAAGCTTGATCATCACATCTCCTCCACTAGTTGATTCTTGCGGGATTGTCGATCTCCAATCTTTGAGTGATTTTATCATATCACGCTGCCACATGAAGATATCCCGCACCGGGGGATAGGCATAGCTCGGTACGTCACGTTGAATGCTGTGCATGACATATTTTATCTCTGAGTTCATCTTGGCTAATTTGAAGAGATGAATCGAATGCGACATGTGTGACGGTGACTCCTGTGGTTCGTTGCGGTTGGGGTCAGGATTGACAAGGCCCGTGTCTGGTATGTCCAGCGGAAACTATGACCTGATTAATATCTCCTCATGCGCTGTAAAAAATTGATCTTACCCTCATCTCACAAGCCTCATCTCTGATACCTATTGGACGCCCCATCATGGTACAAATAGCTCTATCGAGCGTATATACCACCCAAAAGATACGGGTCCGTATCTCCTGATCAAGCAATGATATTCCTAGAGAAGGAGATGTGCGGACGTCGCGTTGTAACCCTAGATCTATCACACTAGCAAGACACTGATAGTTGAGGTTCCATATGTTGACATTAGTAGAGGGGTTATGCAACGCATAAACCATAAGAAGTAGCATGCATTGCAGAGCAGTTACCGAGCCATATGAGCAGACCTGCTCGACATACTTCATGGCTGACGCATAGTATCCCTCCACGGGAAGATGCACCTTACATTCACGAGATAAATACAGGGCTGAGATGGATAGCACCATGTAAACCTGAAACAAGTCCAGGGGGTTCTCGGTGTGGGATGCATATACCCGCTCAATCACAGACATGTGGGTTGGCTCATGCAGGAACGGGTAGATAAGATGTACCGTTCGGAAGTATTTCCGTGACAGTTCCATGGCGCTTTCTTTTCGAGTAGGCAGCAGGGTAAGGTTACTCAGTAGTTCAGTTGAAAGACTAGTTGACTCTGCCGTGGCCTTTTTCACGCCTCTGGCTTTAGGTCGCCGCCCAGCGCTGGAGAATATACGGTTCGCAAAGAAGTACCCGCTGGATGGCCCAATGTATCGAGGACCTTCACCAGAGGACAATGACACCAGTCCAATCTCATGCGCCGGTTGATGCCCAGAATTGTTTCCCTGCACATGAGGTTGTGGATGCTGGTTGGACAGTGAATCGAAAGTATTCTCTTCATTGCGTGCAACGGCTGGAGCCTCTCTTCGAAACTCCCGAGAGGATTGGTGCACATTAGTGGTCGGATCATCTTCATGCTGTATATCGACAGAGAGTATCGTGCTATCATGATCTACTGCGTTCTCTGGGTCGTTATTGCGAGGTTCAAGTCCTAAATCCACATTGGCGCAGTTTTCCTTGACAATCGACTCGAGCCATCGGATCCGATTCTCCATGTTCGAGATGTATCTCCGCGTGACCTCCTGTTTTCCATCATTCACACATGATACCCCTGCCTTCAGGCAGGAACTACATGATGGCTCATTCCCATCACACTGCGAAGCGTAACACCGTGAGCGCGAATCAACAAGCGAATGATCTGGCTACTCACGCGGATCTTTCTTCGTTGGCATCGCCTACATGCCGCTCTATTCCGGTTTCGACGCGGCGAGTCCATGTTGGCATATAAACATCCGAGTGGGGACAAAAGGTCTGATCTGGGATAACAGATGCTCTATCACTGGATGACTGGACTGGGGTGTTGTTGCCGGGTCTTTCTCACTTTGCCACGTGATCCTCCTTCCTGGCAGTCTGTAAATCTGGGGTACAGCTAGTTCAACAGGTGATATGTAATTGCTATATTGTGATTGACCTGATTGGTGAACCGATGCAAGCTGATGGGTGAAGAAGTTGCTCCATCTCTTGCTTTCTCAACGCTACCGGCAAACGGCAATGTGGGTGGCGCGGGGAGTTCCCGACCGTCAAACGGATTGCCTCCGTCACTATGTCATGTGACTATATTGAGTGCCTTATATATCAGGCGACAATATGTCTCCCTGATCGATCAGTAGACTCGGCTTCTGAAAATGAGAATTTACACTCCTTAAAGTAAGCTTTTTCTAAAAGACATTATTGCGAGCGTTATATCAGAGATGTCTTCTTTTGTAGGCGTTGACAACTAATGGCTCTAGTATTATCATCCAAGTTGTGTCTCCATAACTTACACCCATGCTCTGTCAAGATATATAACTAACTCCTCTATTAAATTGCAAAAACATTCATCCTTAGCCCGACGCAGGAAAATCACACATATACTCATCCTCCTCGTCAACCTCAAAGTCAAATCTCACCAGGTCCTCCTTGTACGGAAACATATATGTCGATGTCACGCTGCCATAATCAAAGTTAGCCCCGGCAATCTTGACCAGAGGGCGATATTATCCATTCACTTACTCATGATGCTCCTTACTAGCCTGGTATTCTGCTAGTGCAGCCAGGTTCTCATGATAGCTTACTAGAGCGATTTGAAATCCCTTGCTGCGGTCTATGGGGTCGGTCACACTGGGACCGCCCACAAGGAGGCGTCCGGATTTCACACAGGGTAGGTTCTTGAGCTTTTTTAATTCTGTCACGAAGCGTTGCTTGTGCTCCTCGGTGACTTCGGGACGGAATTTAAAGAGGACTGGTTGGTAGTGGTTTAGTTGAAGATCATAGACTCTGTAATAGTTGTGTGGACATACCGATGTGGACGAGAGTCATTGTGGAAAGAGTCTATGGTAGAGACTGAATGTGAAAATAATACATACAGAGATAAGTTCTTACAAGAATATTTGAAGTTATAAAGAGAACAACGAAGGTATTTAGCTATGGATGCTCGTGCTCGTGTAAATTAGATTAGGTGAACCTGACCCGCGGCTATTCAACCATCAGCGGATGTCTTCCGTAGCTTGCGGGGACATGCCGCTTTGTATTCAGTTTGACTACAGCGTACAACAGACGGGACTGGGCAGGTCCAATGGGGAAATCATTACATCTAGAGTGTAAATCTTATGTTTGATCAAGTATACTATGTATAGGGATATATGTTTTTCTAAAACGACACGAGATAGTAACCCGTACAGATACAGCATGCAGCGTGGGCTGTAGTAGCCTGCCACATCAAAAACATAGAGAACATGGAGGATAATATCTATTTACACTCTCCCTGTAGAAGAAGTAATACCACCATCCACCACCAACTCCTGCCCAGTGATATACCGTGCCTCATCCGAAGCCAGAAATACCGTAGCATTAGCCACATCCCAAGCATCCCCCATGCGCCCCATTGGCACCTGCTCATCGCGCGTCTTCATATATGCCGCCTCATCACCGCCCGGCGCATACCGCTTCGCAAGCTCCCGAGTATACGGCGTATAAATCAGCCCCGGAACAACTGTATTCAACCTCACTCCCTTCCCTGCATATATCACCGCAGTGGCCTTTGTAAACTGCATAATAGCTGCTTTCGTAGCCGAATATGCAACCTGCGGCTTCCCGATATACCGCAGCCCGGCAATACTTGACACATTGATTACTGTGCCGCCCGTCTCCTGCTTCTCCATGATAGGAAGCACGTAATGACTCGTGAGATAAACGCTTTTCAGATTCAGGTCGACTTGATGATCCCATGTTTCTTCGCTCATTTCGGCGGGACCACCTGGTTCGGATTTCCCCACGTTGTTGATTAGAATGTCGATGCGCCCGTGGCGTTGCATGCAGCTATCCACGAGGGCCTTGACGGAGGTGGAATCAGTAACGTTTGTTTCTTGGACTTCGCATTTTCCGCCCTCTTTCTCAATTCGAGCCTTGGTTCGCTCGGCACTGGATAATGAGCGGTTGCCGCCGAAGATGATCGCGCCTTGTTGGGAGAGCTTCATGGCGATGGCGGCGCCGATGCCCCAGCCCTCGTCGGTGGTCTGGCCGAGGCCGGTGATAAGCGCGACTTTGCCGTCTAGTCGAAGCATTTTGAAGAAACAATTGAAGAAGTGAGTAGGTAAATATGAACAGGCAATGGTAATAGAGACTGAGTTATAGCTTTCTTTATCGCAACTTGTATGGAGATATCAGCGGGTGTCTGCTAGTCTTAGACTAGCTGTCAGTCTTACCCCTCATTATGGGGAACGGACCATCTCCGAGGCTCTATCGGCCCCGCGCGGCGCCCTTCCGTCGAGCCTCTTGCTGGTAAGGTTATCAATTGCAGTAATGATGGCTATTTTTGAATTACCACTTTAACGAGCAGAAAATGCCAGCTGGTCTAGGGCAATATATCGGAGCTTAGTAATGTTAGCGGTGTAAGTACCTACTTTACTTCTAGGCAACCATCTATGCTAGGTAATGCACTTTGACTGGTGAGCGTTAATACTAAGCGGGATAGAATTTTGGGGCTGTGTTTGTATCCTCCTACCGTAAGATGAGAATGCCATGTGCCAGGTTACTATAGTCTGTGGACACATCTTTTTTGATCTGAGTACTTTGATTGCTATGCCAACTAATATGCAAGATGCATGAATCAATACTAAACTGTAATGTGTCCATGCCGTGCCAAGAAACAAGGACATGCTGAAGAATTGTGCTCATGCCCCCACATCCCGCGAATTGGCCTCCTACGTGCCTTTAGCCTTACCCATTATGTCCATTAGAGGAACCGATCGACCATATTTACGGATGGCTGAAGTGAGAAAGGTGGTACCAATTTCGAGATCCGTGATGCAAACCGGGTGAAGAAAAGTTACATTGGTGTATGGATATCCAATGGGTTTCTGCAATACACGCAAAGATGTACGGAGTAGTGATTGTTATCTCAAATATAATTCGAGAAATTCCAGATCCTTCCATACATGGAAAACACGCCTCGTATTCTACTGTCGATCATCAAGTCTTGGAGGGTCGGCTAACGGCATATGATCCCGGAAACGCTACCACTGGACTGGTGCAATTGGGTTTATTACCTGACTTCCAAGGAAATTGGAGCAACTTGTACTAGATTCAAGCTATTGCGAAAAGGGCGTTTTCACGAGGCCTGCAAGTCCATTCCCCAAAGCAGAAGCGTGGTCAAGTGTTTAATTGCATCATCCTCAAAGTCAAACTGACACACTCTAAAGCTTAGATTGGAACTCCTGAGCACCTGGGAAGCTCATCTCTCCATTTCCTGTAAACTCCGGGACCGCCTTGATGATTCCCATCCATCGGTCAGCGGACAGGATTGGAGCCGTGATGTAGGGCTCAATCTGCAAGTTATCCAGATGCTCGTCCAGACGGCGATAAACCGCATCCACTGCGTCACACTCCTTCTGGAACTGGGCATCCCTACTAATCCCGAGATGCTCTGAGAACCAGGCAGGATCTGATTTCATAGCTCCCGCCTCGTATAGAGCCAGCAAATCAGGGTCAACGGATGCGTCAACTGCAGCCTCATACGCCATGCGTTGTCCGATCGCTATGACCATAGGCCGAAGATGGGGAAGTACTTGCTTGCTGTATTCGTCACCGCGATGGTTGCCGATCTTCTTCAGCTTTTTCTTCAGGTCGGAAACAATGCCCTTCTCATGCTGTGCAAGTATAGAGTTCGGCTTTGTGGGGCCGGGGATGGCATATCGACCAAGAAGAAGCTCAGTGGCGAGGCCTATCAGATGTCAGGGAGATGTTTCAATTGCTGCGAATTAAGAATTAGGAATACGCACGGATTGAGAGAACCAAAACCTCTCCTTCTGCGATACCGGTAGCCCGGGTCAAAACCTACATCGTGAGTAATCATTCAGACTTGATGTGTAGTAATCATTCAACTCACCTCAAACGTGGCCATCTGGTTATGCGGGTACACTCCCTGTGCACCACTTCTCTCAATAAGGTTTGCTAGACTCCATTGCCCATTCTGTAAGAATACCGCCTTGATGATGACCCCAAGTCCATGTTTTGCTCCAGGGTGAAGTGAGTTGTCTGTGCTGTACAGGTGTGTAAGCCAGTCGCTAAACGGTTCCATGACTGCGATCTGTGCAAGGGAGTGCAAGATTGGGAGCTGCTGTGTTCTGAACGAAATAATAGGGACGCGTTCCCCGTGCACACCTGCTTGGACAGTCCGGCGTTGGCTGTATTTGCCGACGCAATATGCGGCACATTTCAGAAAGGGAATGATCCACAAGCTTAGAGCAAGGGCCCCGGTGCCCAGACGGTGTATGGCTGATAGATACTGGGCGCGCATGTCGGCAGGCATCGCGAGTTCACCCAACATTGCATTTGCTGGAAGATGGACATTGTCAAAAGAGGTCAAGCTATGGTCGAGCACCCTTCCTCCATTGATTGGTGGGAGAAGCCTGGGTCGGGTTCTTTAAGTCATAGTGTGTTACATGAGATAATACCAATACTTACCATGAATGAACACCCTTGTTCATCTCCGTTCCATTGTTTATCGGGACGACAAAGGTCCGAATACCACGGTCCTCTTCATCCACTATCAACCGTGCACACACAATGGCTACTCGCCGAATGCCCTTTATTGGCATTGATGGTGGCATGAACCTGTATATTATTAGCATTTTGTAAGGTTGGGTATGGATTTTGTGTCACTAGTACTTTACTGCCTCAGGTGTAGGCGTATTGAGGATGAAGCTGCCATCACGCTGCAGTGTTGCCGTGGTCTCCAGATTCCGGGAATCGCAGCCATGGCCGACTTCATTTAGCATGAATGGTGCACTATTCAGTGTCAATGGTTTTGCAAAATTTTCTCATGAGAGAGTACTTACGAGATATCAAAGTTCAATATCTCTTTCATCAGCGGATGGAGATCGGGTCTCTTGAGGGCAAAAGGTGCCACTGTACCGGCCACCAGATTAAGTTGAATCGTTATCAATATGTGGGCAACGGCATCTCGAACAATAATTCCATCTTTGTGGACGGCCCAGAACTTGGGGGTCATATGAAGGCAATCCTCGAGGGTCACGCCTGGTGTTGTTAGATCTACTGTTACGGCCATGCAATATACTGACCATGTAGTTGACCGATTGCTCTGGCTCGGTGATATGATCGTTCTAGCTCTTCGATACGAGGACCATCCTCATAATGATGCTCGAAGAGGTTTGAGGAGAGGAGGCTAAGCGTAGACGAGTTGGATGTAAGGTGGGACTGCATTGTGCCAATTGAATTTGTGCAAAACAACCGCTAACGGGATAATCCTTATTGTGCTACATGGCACCAGGCAAGGGCATCAATAGAAGCTCTTTATATACCTTCTACCCCTACCGCCTGCCCAATACTAATACACGTATAGCACCTAATGAAATAACAAGAAAACAGATATTTGTGTGATTTCCGTCTTCGTCAGTTTCTGCATATCTTAGTAAAAGTTAGATTGGCGGATTAACTTCGTAAAGACAAGTTCTAGACGATAGTTAGCCATCTACGCGAAGGCTCATATGCAGATGGTGGTCTTTCATGTGGGAAAAGATCCTTATCTTTATCAGTGGAGCCCTGAATGCCGACAGCCTATTGAACTTGTAGATTGTTCCTGTTTGTTGACAGTTGCTGAAATGAATCTTCACATCATTACCCTAAAAAAGTAGTAGTAGTGCCCGTGATGATGTAACAACTGGAGAACAAACCAAGTATCATCAATGAACGTTCAGGGTAGCCATCTGCAGCTTTGATCAGTGAATGATGCAGCCTTTTCCCGTTTGGGGTAAATCATTGTGCGCATGACCTTCAGGTCTCCACATCAAATATGTGCACTCAGGCAAAATACCGATCGCTACTCTCATTGGGCACTATATTATGCTGGCATTCCTGATATGCAGTCCAATCGGCAATTTCTTCCTGACCAATAGCGAGAGCTGCCGAGGGCCACATTTCTCGATTAAACAGTATGTATGCATCTACTGCCCGATTGCGAGGCATATACTGTACACCATTCGTCTTCAGACACAAGATCAGCGTGGGGCATGATGGACAATTCTTCTAGTAGTATATAGAAGGCCTCTCACTTTCTTTACGCTGATCATTTTAGGGAAGGTTTCTTAGCTTCATTGACACTTGCCCTGCACGCAGTTCGTATACTTCAGGAGAATACACTCTCTGCTATTCCCTATCTAGCCAAGTAGAGGACTACTATGACAAAGGCGTAAGATCTCATTTCATTATCTCGATCTATAAAATACATCAAAAATGAGCCCAATGAGCGCGATCAACAGGCCCACAGGTAAAATCTCTCATTCCTTGCCAAGCGCATAGCCCCCATGGATCCAGCAGAAGTACAGAATGTCTTCGACCTTCTTCCAGCCGTAAGCCCCGAATTTATCTTTGGCAAATGGGAGGCCCATTTGTTGGCAACTGGCCATCCTTCGGATTCAAAGGCAGCAGCATTGCTACCCATCTGCAAAGCTTTTCGTTCCCGTACATCTGTGGATAAGTACTCGTTAGTGGGTGGGAAAAAGAAGCATCTCCCTGGATGGGGAAACATGTTTGTAGGTCTTTCGTATAGAATCGTGTTCGCTTCTCGGCATCATAATGTTGGAGCTACTAATGTATGACTGAAGTTGGCCGAAATAACCTACCGAGGTATTAGCTCTGCTGCCATGATCTATGGTGACTGCCCCGTGGTCGATTGTCTTCGGTAGAAGACAACACTATTGCTGGTGCTCGGTGGTCTCTAAACCAAGATGATGCCAGCGTGTTGTATTTCAATTTCACCACGAAATGAAAAATGAGAGTCTGGAGGATAGCTTCTCTACCGACCAGTAGGGGTGGAAGTTCGCATGGCACTAATTTAATCATCGCTTTTCTACCAGAATTATCTAACCCTGTTTTTGGCTTTTCGCGGCGCCTTCTAAAAGAAATGTCCTTGGACTAGTCCAAGGTCTCTGTTTTTTAAGGACCATTTAGGCGCGGGGGGGGCGGCAATTTCCTCTCAAGACATGCCCTCGTCATAGATTTGCTGTATTAGGGCGGACACTTTGGATCTGCAAATATTGGTCCACCTGAAAAGTAGCACTTCCCGAATCAATCGAGTGCAGGCTTTGATCGATGCAAGGCTTGGCGCTCCTGGCGTCTAGTACCATGCTGGCTCGATGCATGAGGCCTATTTGGTAAGCATCCGTATTGCATCATTTAGGCCGCCCTTTGAGAATGACTTTTTGGAAATAGCTAGCGACAGTAGAGGAGAACAGAATAATATGTGCCGAAGTTAGTCGCGTCAACGGTCAGATTGGCCAAGTGATGTATATATTTACTAAACCAACTGAGTCTTCGCTAGATGATTTCCGGTTTCGTAATATTGTGCTGGTAGCACGGGTTAGGATTTGCTAGCTTCCCGAAAATGCCACCAATTTGGACGTACGTCCTCTCGTTCCACATCCGAATGGACAATACTTTATGCCTTGCAAGTCCCACAGATATACTAGTAGGTTCTTGAAAGGCATTAGTGCTCTAGCCTTTCAGAAGGACTGAGGCCAGCTAGCTACCCTTGGTCTTCCCAACTACACTGCTTTGAAGACTCGAGTGCATCCTTCGATTTGGCCGCTCGCGCTTGGGATCAAAAGACTGCACTTGAAGATTATCTTTACCTTTGCCGAACTGAGCCAGAATTCCTAGTCCATGTGGTAAATATCTGGTTTTTCAGTCATCTCGAGCTTGTACCTGACGATCGTGGACGGATGCTGCCTCTGACGACTGATAAGTACATCTTCATCTGCGTTGTTGAAGCAGTCTACAATGTAGTGGCTGGGGCTGCTAATTTGGGGTTCATCTACCATCTTCTACAGAGCCTCATGGAAAGGCCAACCGATCGAGCGTACAAAATCCTCCTACTGTAGGAACTAGCCAATGTGATGTCCTTCGAATACAAAGGCAGTGGACTGGGTCAAGAAGCTTCATGGCCTCCAAAGAACCGAACCGGTCGAAATGGAAAAGACAACCGAGCTTGAGTATGATGCTTTCAGTGATCTGGCGGTAACTGCTGCCTTTGCTCAGTCTGTTTCTGCTTCTTTGGCACTGCCGCCCGCGATAACCAAAAAGGGGCAAATGTACCTGTCAAAATTTGGAAATCTGGACGCTGAGCTCGAACCTTTGAGAAGGGAGATTGACCTGTCCGGCTATGCAATCCCAATTGACAACCTACGCCAACCAGGAATGGCCCAAGGCGCTCTCGCTAATTTAGGCCAACTCGTCATTGATAAGACTGGGGCGGACATAGGCTTCCTGTATCAGGATCTCAACGAAAGCTGTCTGTTTGAAATCCATAACCAATATGAACAACAAAGAGATAAAGAGCAATCCGCTGCTGCCGTTGCGCCTGGTCTGTCTATTCCCGAATCCTCAAGTTCCGAGCTACAGATTGCAGAGCGACGTCAAAAAGTCAAGACCCGACCGGCACATTCCTCTATCTATAACATTACCCCGACTACCGAGGCTCCGGAGAAGGACGATGCCCCTGAAGCCCCGATCTTGAAGGTCGTGCCTAGCACCTTTGAAGTTTTCTCGACCATTTTCTCCAGATCCGATTCCAGAGGGTCGATTCCCTGGTCAGATTTCAAAGCTGCTATGGTTGACCTCGGATTCTCCGTGATCCCAAGATTCGGTTCCGTCTACACTTTCTCCCCGCCTCAGGAATATGCTGCCCAGAAAGCGATCACTTTGCACCGGCCCCATAAGTCTCATATTGAGGGATATCGTCTTCTCATCATCGGGAGACGCCCGGGGCGGCGGTATGGCTGGAACCAGAATTCTTTTGAGGTAGCCTAAAGTGCATAGGCTATCTATTTATCTTGGTTCTCTTCGTTTTGATGTAAGGGATCTGAAAAGGATAGTGTTTACTTATCTCATATGACTGCGAACAGATTCTGATCTGACAATTGTTTGTCCAAGTGTGCACAGCGCTCGACACATGTGCTCTAGGATGTTATTCGAGGAAAGTATATCGTTTAAAATGCGAGCTCTGCCGCTAAATTGTATTTCATGCCCGCTTAATACTTTGATGTGTCTCTTTGTATTTTTCCACGGACCATTGTATTATACTCTTTAGTAAACAATTTTGCGCCACCTCTATGTAAATTTTAGACATCTATAAATCCCCACATCTCTTCACCTCCGTCACCGGCCCATCATATTGATGTCTTCCCTGAACCACATACATAACAAGACTCACCAAAAACACCGCCACGAAGATCACCACACTCCAATTAAACGTCTCGGTCGTGACAGGTGTCGACTCAGGCCAAAACGACCAGAATAGCGCAAAAAGTACATATAACCAGCCGATAATGTTAACCGTCAGTCCATATCGTCCCAGCCCCCAACGCGCAGGGGGCAGCGTATGCGGGTGGAAAAGCTTTCTCCATATCAGACAACTCATTGAGATAGAGTAGGAGAACATGAGAGCCGCTACGTTGAGGGAGACGATGGCGTTGAAGGCAGTCTCGGAGCCGATATTACTCAGGGCCAGTAGGGCGCTGATGATGCAGCTGAGGATGATGGAGTTAACTGGTAGTTTGCGCTTTTCATCGACTTTGGCGATCCAGTTGGAGAATGGGAGTCCACGGTCGCGAGCGAAGGAGAAGGTCTGTCGTGCCGTCGAGGCGTTGAAGAGGATGTTGCTTATGATCACGGGAATGAGAATGATGGCTGTTAGGCCATTGACGCCTGCTGTGTTGGTGGCTTGTTTGAAGACGTAAATGAAGGGGAAGCCGGTGTCGTCGTTGAGTGAGTCTTCCACGGATGGCGTTGCAAAGAGCATCGTGATAAGGACAACTAGTGCTAGAATGGCGTTCGCGAAGTAAGACCAGGTTATGGCGATGGGCACGTATCGGCCTGCATCTTTGATCTCCTCCGACATGTGGGCCGTTGCGTCGCAGCCTGTACCAGTCAGTTCTAATCTTTGAACTAGTTGCGAGAATACCTACTTAGACAGCCATAAATCGCGGCAAGCTGGCCAACCATCACAGTAAGACCCATAGATGACCATCCACCGAAGTTCTCGAACTTTGTGAACACTGCTTCGGCGGGCTGTAGTGGAGCCAGAACCCAAAGTGTCACCACCACGACCAACCAGCAAAAAACGTGAGTTGCCAAAAGCACATTTTGCATACGGGCCATGAATGCCGCACCATATATGTTGAAAAACAACGCAATGAGGATCATCGCAAACACAAACAATGTGCCTTGCCATCCAGTGGGGTCGTAGTCGGGGTCACGAACGCTAATCAGGCCCTGGATGATGGTTCCAGTCAGGAATGAGCCCGATGCGGTTCCTGCCTGCCATGCCAGGACAGACATCCAGCCGGTTAAGTAGCTGAGGAATTTCTGGTAGCGTGGGGATGCAAACTCGGAGACCCAGTGGTACTGGCCTCCAGACGTAGGCGCCCTAAACAATGAGCTACTTAAATGGTATGTATAGACGGGGCAACTTACATCGAGGCCATCTCAGATATAGAGACAATGATGAAGCCAAATCCGATGGCACTCCAGACGTAGGTCCACAACATCCCTGCCAACCCGCCATCTTGTAACCCTTCATAGTCCGACCTGCTAACACTTAAATTCTAAGCGGAGTGAGAGATTACCGGTCGCCTTACAGCATAATGTACTCCCACGTAGACTGCAATACGGCCGAAAAACTGAGGGCTGCAAAAGACTGGATGTTGCGCTGCGATCCTATACATTAGTCGGGTGCGATTACCTGGGCGCCGAATATTTACCTTGAATTGCTGGGTCTTACCCATCCGATCCATTTCTGTCACGTCGTAGCGTGTGCCTTTGATGTCATCCTCCTGACTGGATGCATCGGCTTCTAGGGTGTGCGAGCCAGCAACGACGGGATCTTTGGTAGCATCCTGCCGCGTGTTGTGTGCGAAGACCATCCTGACCCTTAGGGGAGCCTGGAGCCAGGCAAAATACAGATGGGAGCACTAAGAAGGAAAAATAACAGCGAGATCGGAAGAAAAATGATCAAAAAATACGGCGCAGGAAAATTAAGGTGGCCGAGTTCCCCTCACCTTATCAACATCCTGGGAGTGAACTTAGCTTCACATTAGTGGGTGCTCTAGCAAGAAACGGCCCGCCACCCAGCGCTGCACCAAGCATATTGGCTGCAGGTGTACGCGGCACACAGAAACAAAGCACAATTTCTGATTTTTGCAGGTGCATTAGTTTACGGTCGCTCCGATGGCTGAACTGAGGAGTTGTCTCGCAGCTGGAAGGCATCTTACCAGCCCATGTCCGACCAGAATTGCCCTTAGGCACTTCCGTTGGTCTGTGCCCTTGTTCCGCAAGTCTCCACCTTTATTGACCCGATCAAGTGTCCGAGCGCATTTTTTACCTTTCCTCTAGCGAATTTTTTATCGGCTATGCAGGTTGCAGACAGTCAGGGGTCGGTGGGCGCTGAATATTAGTATGCACGTCGCAATAAAAATAAGATGACCAATGGTCTAGTCTAGACATTTCTTCTCAACAGCAGCGGTAAAGCTAAGGAAACGCTTGCGCAATGAACTGCCCTTGGCTTTCTTGGCGGGCTATTTCAATTTAATGCTTATCTTCCATCTTATTGCTTGGCAAGGCATCATTAATTCGCCAATAGAAGAAGATGAGTATAGGATTACTAATCAGTCTTGAATATCACCCTCTGTAAATCAGAATGACAACGTACATATTAGAGGTGATATGCGCCAATGCTGAATTCTGTAGGCCCTTAATTTCGCACATTCTTCATGCGGTTGTCGTACCAAACAAGTTTATTCTGATCGGGGGGTTCTAAGTATAGTATTCTTCTGAAAATTTAGGTTAACGGTCAAGCCAGCATTGGTTCCGCGATATTGGCATTATATGTAGCGGCCCGTCCTTTTACAATGGCCCGAAGATGGTGTTATTACCCAGAAGTTTGTATGTAATAGTATATTCTACAGCTTTGCAAGCCTATCTGTCTTCAAAATAGATTCCGTCTCATTCCTAGTCCTCCGAACTATCTCCCCCGCCGGTAAAATATCTTTCACCAAGCCAACCGCAGTGCCTGCAAACGTAGCTAGTCGCCCATTAGGTCCATAACCTGGGTTTCCCTTCTTCAAAGCCTTTTGGTACAGGTCGTAGTTTTGCTGCTCAGTCACCTTACCTGCCACAAAGTCTGTGTGTGTTTGATTCACAATCCCCCGAGGTGAATATTTGGATGGCCAATACAGGAACCCACGTACCCGGTCATAGACAGCGGAGCGAACTGTATGGATCCCTCCATCACTAGCTTCGATGATAGCTTGCTGGTATCCTTTCGGTATGGGAACTTCAAGAGAGGCCAGGAACCGAGTCCCCATCACTACCGCCTCAGCACCTAAGGTAAGAGCGGCTGCCACTCCTCGACCATCTACCAGACCACCTGCTGCAACAATCCTTGGTTTCAATGAACCATTCGCATTGACGGGAGGCTTGTCATCCAGATGATCAATGATTTCTGGAACCAAAGACACGATACTAGCAGAGTGCTGCAATCCGTGACCCCCGCCATCACTGCCCTGCACGACGAGCACGTCAGGCTGCAGCTTGGCCACAGCGTCAATTGCATCCTCCACGCTTCCCACCTGTACCCAAATAGTCACACTGCCGCCAGTTTGGGTTCGGATCCCTTCCACCCAAGGGACCTGATCTGCAGCACTGTTGGGTGGCGCAAACAGCCATACAGCACATGGACGATATCGGACAATAAGTGGCAATGCCATCTTGAGATCGGCTCCCCAGCTCAGGAACCCGACACCGACTGGTAAGTTTGGGCCGTCATATAGCTGGAGACGGTTCTGGTCGGGAGAGCCTTCCGCTGCCTTATACTCTTTCACGAGCTGTTCGGCTTTCTGGAATTTGCTGTCCAGGTTCGACACATCATTTCCACCAGCAATGAATCCTATCCCCCCAGCTGCGGATACGGCGGTAGCTAGCTCTGGGCCGGCGATGTTGAGCATGGGAGCTTGTGCTATCACTGGTGCTTTTGTCCATGGGTAGGTTGATTGAAATGTTGGCCTTCGATCCATAATGCCGGTGATGGGTGAACGCGCATTCAATACTTTAAGCTGGCTTCCAGAAGACATTAATCCAAGTTGAAGGATTATGTGTATAAATAATTCCCCGATGAAGGTGGTATGTGGCTGCTTGTAAAGGAATGCTGCTCCACGGTCCAACGGATGATCGACGTCTTCCCCGCTTTCTTTCCTTTCCTCCCCACCAGCCAAAATGCGAGAGACACCCGATAAACAAGGCACCTGCTAATCGGGTCCCTCCCGCCATACCCGCAGTATCCGCACTGCTGTGCCATTTTGACGTCATAATTCTTGACACATAATTCAAGAACGCATCGCATCTATTAATGAGTGAACCGGTCTTTTTTTGAATTTAACTGACAATTATCTGATCAAACGGAACATGAATTCGAAGACTTGAGTATGCCGGCATCCATCACTCGAGTTCTCGGAATCCGTGGTGAAATTGAGGTAAGTTACGCTCGACCCCTTGAAGATATAGATACTAATCGGACATAAGACCATCAATTTTGCCATCGATGGAGATTATCTTAAAAAGGCGCGAGGGGTCCTAGAGGCAGCAGGGCTGTCACGTCAATGTAAAGACGAAGATGCCTGCTGTTATTCGTAGCCCAGCTTCCGGTTCAGGGTCCCCAAGCCAAATGACCTATACCACATTGAGAGATCCCAGGATGGGAATAAACACCCTGCAATCGGACATATCAGTCTATACAAAAGGGAAAAGTGGCTGTCTAGGCTTTCTAGCATACCTGTTAGCCCCCCTGAGCCCGATGATCTAGACTATCTCTTGGCAAGTGATGAACGGCTGCCCTTCGCGTGCGAGGAGCATCGTCGGGCGTGTCGCGATAATGACAAGGTCAATGCTACTGAGTGTATCTGTGACAAGGAAGGTGAAAAATACACCTGTGGAAGATACCCCAAGTCACTTCCTGGGGCTATGATCCTCCATCCTGCCCGTCTTGTCGAGACATGGGTGTCAGCTGAAGTCAACGAATGGCTTCTAGAGTACCACCGGGACATCGAACTCTGTGGAGACCAAGGGCGGTTCTGGGACGCCTTGTACTCTTTTCCAGAATATAGCCTCTGGAAGTTTGGCGAATTTAAGACTGAATTCCAGCTTTGGTGGGTGATGGTGCGTCTTACTGTTGGATACGTTCGGGGTCTATCTGTGCCACAATTGGACCCGGAAGGCTGCCGCGACAGGGACATCCCAGGAGAGGCCCCTAGAGGATTTTTCCCGGAAGAGGACATGCGGAGAGTGTTTTTTTTTAGAAGAGGCCGTCCCCCCAGGCTTCTTCCCGGAAGAAAGTTCTTAATTTAGAAAACTTTGAGGATGAGGATTCCACGGAGGAGGACTCCCTAGATAAGACCTCTTGTGAAATGAACCCCCGGAAAAAGGCTACTGCTGCAGACATTTCGTTCAGAAGACGAGAGCAATTGCGCATCATTTGGCTAAAGATGCTTTATAAGCTCGCTCAAGGACGTATGATGCATCCTATCAAGGTTGTCAGTCCTGTCTAGTATAACTAGGAACGAGTCTCTCTATCCCTTTGCTTTTCTTTCGTTATGCAGCTTGAGACTGTGCCAAATTTGATTGAATCGGTTTCCATCATACTGGAACTCCACCAGTCGGGTGCTTGACAAAGCCTAGGATACAAATAAAATGACCCCTCTATTGCTTTCTCGATATATAAATTTTAGGACAGTAGAGACCAAGCACAGGAGCGTAGAAATCAACCATTGTAGGGTGCCAAATATGAATATAACCAAGCCTGTCTTGTGTAATGCTGAGTCATCTATGTCAATGCACAACTTGCCCCGTCTCAAATCCAATCTTCCTCTTGACTCTTCCATTGTTTCTGTCTTCCCCGACGCTATTTCTCTTTTCCTATGTCGCATCCAACTCAACCTTTGTTTCCGACCAGACGCATGTGGCGGTGCGCTCAACGCGTACCTCCCAGTCTTGTCGGACCGCCATCTATTATCAGAGAAGCTAGGAGCCCGCGACCCCAATCGGTGTGGTTCCAGAGTCACATCCCGTCCCAAAATGTCTACACTGTTGTTCGGGCAACACGAAGACGACCTACACCCTACCATCATATGTACCAACTTCTACACTCAAGTAGCTGTCCTCAATTACGTACCCTTTTTACCGAATCTATACCACCAATCCTGATTCCTCCCGTCATCTTCACGGGACTGCTTCTTTCTCTATGGACTTGGAAATGCTTCTGGATTGTAGTCATGCAAGAGAAGCTTCTCTATCTCACCTGGCTGCCACCATTTGCACGATCTGAAACGGTCTCCGACTACGAGGGACAATGTAAGCCAGTGCGCTGGCAAACACACCATATCCGGAGTCGCGATGGTACCAAACTAGCAATATGCGAAGGCCGCATTCCCGTCAAGGCCACCTCGCCTGGAAGCATTCAGGAGTCGAGAAATCACTGTAAGAAGAAATTAGTGGTGATTTGCTACTTCCAAGGCAACGGCGGCTCGACCCCCATGAGATTGCCCCTTCTATCGCAGTTCCTGCGCGCAATTCACGCCTCTCCAAAATCTTCTGCTTCAGCATCTGAGGAGAAAGACTACATGGTGGTTGCTCTCTCATATCGTGGTTTCTGGATATCATCTGGCCGTCCTACTCAGCAAGGTATTGAGCTCGACACTCAGGCCTTTCTTGATTGGGTTACGGAGACATATGCTGCCCCGGACACAGATCTGCAGGTCATTCTGTGGGGCCATAGTTTGGGAACAGCGATCGCAACTACCGGTCTCGCTACTTATCTTCCTCGGTCGCACACTGCAGATTCTCAAGCGCCAGCTTCTATTGCTGGTGTTATCCTCGAGGCACCTTCATCCAGTGTCAAGGATATGTTGATCAGCCTCTATCCTCAGAAATGGTTGCCGTATCGATATTTGTGGCCGTTTTTGCGGAGCCATTGGGATAGTATCCTGGCTATGGAGCGGATGGCGCGGTGGAGAGACGATCTCAAGAACATAGATGATCAATGTACGGATAGCGATGGTGACAAAGCTGTATTGCCACCAGTCCTAATATTGTCTGCCGAGAAAGACGAGGTAATCCCGCCACATGCGGCAGATGACCTTGAACAAGAAGGAAAACGCTTTGGCCTGGATATTTCTCGGAAGCATGTTCTCGGAGCTCTGCATACAGAGATTCCGGTCAAGCCGAGTGGCAGAGAAGCTATGGTGGAATTTGTTGCACGATGTACATCTAGGCCTGCCGGGGTTAGGCGCAATGTTACTTAGTACCTTAGGAAATTGGCTGGCCAATTGTCCCTAATATATTCCAAATACTTTAATATCAAGCTAGTAGCTGTAGCCTTAGTTTTGCATGCCTCCGAGTCTATATAAAGCGTTGCACTAGCTGGTAGGGGCAGACAAAAGGATCCAGATGAAGGTAGGAGGTTATACTAATCCCCAAATCTTGAGTTTTACTGTGAAGCGAGAATGTGAGCCACCGTATACCCCCGGCGAAATCAGCCACAAAGATCGCAAGAAGTGACAAGGTGAGACGTTATATACAGAAACTGGATACAAATACTCGGTTCCACCCTTCTAAGCCGCTCAATACACAACTCGCACTCCCAGTACAAATGTTCAAAAATCCTCCATTCGAAAAACACTATACGACGGCTGCTCGTATGGATGAGCCCTACTCAACCAGTCAATATCAATGTCGATAACTTTCACTTCCACATCAGCCAACTTTAGCATACCTCTTTAACGCCTCCACAGCCTGCCGTGCAACATCTTCTCCCACACAGATCGTCTCAACCCGGACCTCTGGGGTCTCCTCCAAGGCCCCCACAGTCCCGATATGTGGGTTAGCGGCATCACTAGGGCGGAACTGGCCAGTTCCAGGAGTGGTCCAGCAGCACTCGGTATACTTCCCGCCGGGGTAGCGGCCAGCGCCGGCAGCAAATATGGCGGCTTTGCAGGCCGCAAGGCCGGTGGGGGGGACGTTGAATATCAGGCGGAATTGAGTGGGAGACATGTTTGGGTTGAAGTATTTTTGGGGTAGAAGCAGTGGGATTTGCTACAGATATTATCAAGGGCAAGATATTGAGGGTGGCTCTAAGAGTGGAGGAGAGTCGTGATCGTGAGGCTGTGTCTGTGTTTGACCCCTCACGCTTGCCTAATGTGGAATGGTGGCGTTGGTCTACCGATCTATTCAATGACCACTACTGAGTATAGGCACTTTCAATGGAACAAATTCAAGATGCTTTCTTGATTTCCCCCACGTTCATACACTCGATCTCGGTTTCTACATCCTGCTACCCTACCCTGTAGATCCTGGTCTATCTCCCGTGGTACGTTGTAGATCCAACCTGCCGAGTGGCCCGAAGCTCTGGACTGACATCCCTTCTGCTATTATAATATCATGCAAAAGAGATCGCTACTTAAACCATCTCAGTCCCCATCCGTCGCAATCTAGGTCCATACCGACCCAACAGAAACGGGATCGGAACAGCCACCAAACAAATGAACGCCAACAGCGTCGATCCCCTATATGAGAAACTATTAGCAAACCCAGATCACCCAGGTCATAAAGCAAGACACATACCACCCATACCCCAACCTCCGATACAGCTGAAACCCAACCACCGAAAATACCGCCGCAACAATAAACCTCGCCACCACAGCAGCAGCAAGCGCACTAGCCGCGTACTCCTCAAACGCATCGACCAAATACGACTGCACACAGATATACGCCGTGACCATGCCCAATCCCAGAATAGCAGCGCCCACGAGCGTCACGATCCAGTGGACATGATATTCTGCAGTCCATCCAAAAATCAGTAGACCGATGGGCACGATCAGCATGCCAACTTGCATAAACGGTAGACGGAATTCGGGCATGCGCGTCGCCTTTCCGGTTTTCTGCTCGTAGCGGGCAGCGAAGTATCGATATGATGGGTTGGAGTATTTCATACAGAAAGCGACACCGGCGAATGCGCCGATGCCGGCGCCGAGGAAGGCGAGGCCTGTGGTTCCGTGTGTCCAGTTGTAGCTGTAGAGGTTGTATTTGGGTTGAGAGGCGAAGAGGAGGGTAATGGTTACCATGTGGAGGTAGAGGAGGCCGAATACTCTGATCCATTAGTTAGTGCTTGCCGGTCGATTGGTGGGGATTTCCAGTCACATACAATGCTAGGTAGAGACTCATGAACGTGCATATGGGTGAAAAGAAGAGAAGTCGAAGAGGACGCAGAATAGACTGTCGGAAGACCTGTGATGCGTGTGAGCCCATCTCGACCCGGTACGTGACCCCCGGGTTGGCCTTTTCCAGGGCTCTCTTCCGACGTTGCAGCAAGACCGGCGCATACGTTTCCTTCTGGAAGAGAACAGCGATGCTGGTAACGACACCAGCGGCTATAGCGACCACCCACATCATCCATCGCCAGCCATGCGTGCCGTACGCAATAAACCCACCAATAACACCTCCGAGAACCGGGCCACATATAGGTCCCAAGCCATACACCGCTTGAGCTTTGCCTCGTTCCTCGTGAGAAAACAGATCCCCGATGCTGCTGCCGCCTAGGCTAGGCCCTGCGGAGCCAGCCACGCCCGCTAGAAAGCGTAGAACAACCAGTCCGGCCATGTTATGTACCAATGCACAGCCGATATTGAGGAGAGTGAAGATGGCAAAGCAGATGGTATAGACGGGACGCCGGCCAAATATTTCCGAACATGGTGCAACGCCTAGGGGTCCTAGTGCGAGACCCACGAGGTAGAAGGCAATGGGGAGGGCTGGGGTATATGGGCTCGTTAGACGGAATTCGTTTGCGATGTTGAATACACCTAGAGTTAAAATTGTTGACGCGATCGGGGATAGAGTCCCTTGAAGAGATATCAGAAGCACGTTGAGCCATTTCCGGCTCTTTGGCCAGTTTCGAGGACATTCTGGGTCGTTTGGTCCATTCCAGTCCTGTCAGGAGTTTGGTTAGAAATTGCTTGAATGATTATTTTAGCGCAGAAAATGTACTACTCACAACAAGGATGGAATTGATGGTAGAACTTCCATCGTCCGGGCGTCTCTCCATGGTCTCGAGAGGACTACTGCTACCGGAAGCAGATTGCTCTTTTTCATCTCTCTGGGTCATTGTATCGTACATGAGACTCCAATCTGAAGAGTCACGCAAGTTCAAGGGAGGGTTTATTTCTACAAGTACTTTGAACGGCCTCACTTAAAACGTATGCAGAAATGGAGAAATACTGCAAAGCAGCCACTAAGCATCCACCCCGCTTTTTCTGCAATAATCATCATTTGTATAGAATAGTGCGCTATATGCTCGAAGCCTAAGCCGCTGGATTATTATGCACGTTTCCCAGCCAAATCGCTCCCTCTTGGGCATCGTCCCATGTAACGGGGCATATATTAGCCACGAGTACGACCTGACCTATCATATATAAGGCCGGATGCATATCAGTGTATGTTTAATCCCAACAAGACGGCCAGTAAAGCTTAGCCAGCATCACTGACAAAGCTTAGTCGAGAGATTTCCTACGCCTAAAACCTTAAGCTCGATCAGGATTCAAGCTATCTCAGAAACAAGTCATGAGGGATTTCTGGAGAGGAGATTGCCTCTCGAGACTGCCATGTACCGCATCAGGGGTAGACCCCCGGTGAGGTTCTCTAACGGCTGCCAGAAGAATAAAACTTATCATTCGTTCCCGGACTGCACGCATGGATTGTTGCTGCGAGTAGCCGCTGGGTCGGCTTCTAGTCATGTTGTACAATGCCGGAGGATCATGGTGCGGGCTGGATATATCCACCCAGCTATTGCACGATCAGCAAGGTTCTGCTAGCGTTGGGTGTGGCGCACGGATAGTGAGGCCCTCATCGGTACATTGGACGACTAAGGAGATTGCTCGCTTGGGAACACACTGCAACACAACATGATCGAATCATCCGATGGATTCGAAATGATTGCCACAGCTGCCGGGTGGGTACATGGCAGCAGGGATGAAGAACAAAGGGGTACCTAGGCAGTTGAATGCTACTGATGCAGTGAACTAACGATCAGATCACCTGACCATCCCTACCCGTAAACGATCGACCCGTCAGCGAGCATAACATTATATGATTGAATAAATTAGAATTAGAATTAAGCATTCCACTAAACTTGCAAAGTTTCATAGTTCATCATCCATTTCACATTCCATCGATTAAGGCTCCCGCACAAAAGTGCCCACCCACTCCCCCCAAGCCAACACACTCTCCTTCTCCTTCTCCAGCCACTGCAACAACTCCTCCTTCCCCCAAGGCTTCTCCTCCAGCGCCTTTCCCAACGCCAACACCTGAAAGAAATACCGATGTGAGCCGTGTCCCAATACCGGGCGCGGCCCACTCCACACATTCTGGTGCCAGTTCACCCCGTACTGAAATCCCCCCTGTAATGCCCTCTTACTCGCGTCCGCCACAGCAACATCATCTGAAGAGATACTGGTTTTGTCCTTCGCTAGTCCGTAGTAGAGCCCATGCACGATTGGATTCGGCAGCGGTGCATCGGCATCTTCGACAATGAGCACATAGCTGTGGATTTTCTCCGCAGGCACCGAGTCGTTGGGTACCGTCCAGGAAAGAGGCGGGAAGCGATTCGCGCCAACCTGAGTGTATTCTGCGGGTAGTGGAGACTGCGATGGGCCCACGGACGAGGTTACGGCGACGGTGGGTTGAAGCGCTTGAAGAACTGGACTGGTGCGCGTGAGTAGTTTTGCGTCGCGGCCTCGTTTGTTGCGCAAGAGACGCCCCAGGAAGGCCTCGATGCGGGGAGGGAGTTTGTCCATGGTTAGATTGGTTGGGTTTGGCCGGGGATTGTTGGAGTGTGGAATTCATTAGTTAAATTTTGAGTTGGGATGGCTGTTATTTAACTACTGTCAACGAAAGATGGTAACGCCCCTATTGTATGCCCGAGCCCGATAGCGGGCCGCACTTGGAAGGATTAGGAAAACAATGTATCCTAAAGCCTATTTCCGGGCAGCCGTGAAAGGCAAAGCTCAGGACCCACTATGGATGTATGTACTATGTACTGACTACTGACGGATCTTCACGAGCGGTTAGCCAGTATGGCTATCGGATAGTGCAGAGAGTTATTCCGACGGGATATTGGTTGATTGGGGCTGCCATTCTCACTTTGCTGTGGTCATCTGATGACGTGCCAG
The DNA here is from genome assembly GCF_013340325.1 of Aspergillus tubingensis. Classification (NCBI taxonomy): domain Eukaryota; kingdom Fungi; phylum Ascomycota; class Eurotiomycetes; order Eurotiales; family Aspergillaceae; genus Aspergillus; species Aspergillus tubingensis. The sequence goes on along the minus strand of NW_023336279.1, from coordinate 232,085 downwards.
CCAAGGACGGTGGCATCGGTAAACCATGGGCTTCGTATCGGGACTTTCGGAGTTTCCCAATGTAGAAATAAGATACCATCTCTCCTTCAAGTAGAAAGTTGGAGTGGTTAAAGCACATACCTGTATTAGACCCGCTGGTTAGGGGCTATGTAGGCTTAATCAATCTTATCGCCGGTTATGCACCTTCGTTGGGGACGGAAAAAGGAGAAAGGATGGCGCGGATTGATCCATTGACTTCCTGCCTCTGTCTGCTATTGCGATATTATGCTATATTGGTGAGCGTTCTTCAACAAGTCGTCTCGATGGTGTAGTTGGTTATCACGTGGGTCTCATACTACAGTATGACGTGGAAGCATAACTTCCATGCGATCCCAAGGCCGGGAGTTCGAACCTCCCTCGGGACAGATCTTTTTCCTTTCCTTACTTTTTTGCTCCCGCTTCGAATCAATCTCTCATCTCTTCAGAATCAAACTCATTCTTATTTTTTGCTCCTTTTTTTTATGTAGTTAATTTTCCGAACACATCACAGGTATCCCTCATATATACTGATAGTACTAGTAAGCCTTTTTGAGTTGCCTTCAGATCCTCAATGTCGACTTCAGGTTGATTGAAGCCGCTCTACCGCATAATATATTTTCAGACACGTAAGTTAGTATGGCCGGTGGTTGGAGTCATTGTTCAACAAGATCTACCACTTTCTCAGGCTCCTCATAACCCTTTCCAGCCCCGTCGTCATTTGCCAAACGACCTTTTTTAATCCTCTCAGTACTGATTGAAGCAGCGTACAGAAAACCCTCCTCCCACATGGCTATACAAAGTGCCCAGGTGAAGTCGACTTTGCGCTGCCAATCATCGTCACACATCAATCTGAGTGCCGCCGGGTTGTATACGTGGAAATCTGGCTGATCCGCCCCAGTTAGATATTTAACCAAAAACATCTCGAGAACCTCTTGCTCTTCGGGTCTTGTAGCTAGCTCCACAGCCCCGGAGACAGCATGGCCACCCGAGACCACCTTTCCGGACCAAGGAATCGTAATTTCAAATCACTCGGGCGTATGCTGTGTGAACCTTGAGTCGTCCACGAGGTCGCTATACCCAGGGAGGGTCCCCTTGAACCTCCACCCTACTTTGAACCCCAGGTTTTCGGGGACAGCAACAGCATTTTCCATAACACGATGACGAGCGTTTGACATCTGCCATATGAAGGTCGCCAGAATTAACAAAATTCCGGTTCGTACTTGCGGTTCTCCATCGACTAAGTCGAAAGGGCCCCGAGCCGAGCATAAGCCCTCCTCCTTTGCACAAAGAAGGCACTATATTGCCTATTTCTCCAGATGCCATGTCATACCCAAGGTCAATGAAGTCATGCACCGCCACCAGCGCTCCCAGAATGAGAACTGAAGTGACGTCGCCTCGACTGTCGTAAAGCCCACTCGCGAAAACGCCGTCGGTGCAACGGAACGCGCACATGGCTTTGAGGTCGTCCCATACAACATACCCCGGTGCCTTCTTCCCAGCGCTGCGAGCAGCTTCTTCGGTTTTCATCTTAAACTTGATTTGCACATAGTTGGCAAACTTCAGAGTCACCCCGTCGCCCACATATTTGTGAACAGCACCGCTCGCCACTTTCACACAACGGTTTCTGATCGCCTGCAGCTCTGCATCGCAGTCAGGCCGACTTCCGATCGCGTAGTCGTACAGAAACTGAGTGTCTTGCATTGACCATACCCCGCCGTATGCTCCGCCATAGACGAAAAAGTCAATAGCGCAACTCAGACTGTACACACAAGTATTTCGCATAATTCCTCTGGCCTCGAAAGCCTGGAATATCTTTGCCATTTCGGCACTTTGGACCTGACCAACACCGTCTCCTTTGGAGAACACATTTCCCTCGATCACCGGATGGCCAACCTGACTTGGGAGCGCCGGAACAAACGTAATATACCTGTTGGAGACTGGTACACCCTTCACGCTTGCAGCGGCTCTCGCATCCAAGCTCAAGTCGACTGAAACTATTGCCGAGACGATAAGATTCCCAATGTCCCCAACGGCAACATTCCGAGCAAACAGTGGCCTGATTACAGCGTCAACGGCGACACATAATCTGCAACTACAACCCTCGGTCAACCGACCCAGGCTAGTGGCCGTATGAACATAATCGAAATCTGCTACAAGCGCACTGTCGACAACAGAGCCAGGGAGCGAAAATACCATGTCGCGCAGGTAATATGGGTCGATTGCAGCTTTATCCGAACTCCTACCAACTCTCAGTGCTGGGTCTGCCCCACTCTTATCCCAAGAGGCATTGAAAACGTCCTGCATACGAGGCCTGTGGATCGCTGGCTCCAGTCGCCAGAAGCTCGTCAAGGATCCTTCAGACCTCTTCGAGTGCTTCTGAAGCTCACGCATGGACGATTCTACCCATAAGAGATCTCGAGCAGGTGACTTCCTCTCGAGCCATAAGTTACCACATGCCATCCCGTCAAGGTAAGGGCAACGACTTCCGCCCAGACCTGCTCCCGTGAGTCCGGGTGTCATGCCGCTGCTGGTCAGGCTGGCAGCCTCAGACCCTTGGCTTTTCAGCAACACTCGGTACGTATTTTATTTTCCATTGAAGATTTTTTTCTTCGGTCTCAGGGGCACAGCTTGGCTCTGTGCATCCTGACTTTGGGAGCTCATCAACATGATCAGGAGAGCTTAGGTTTCACAATCTGAAAGGAGCCTTCAACGGCATATTTAGCTTCGCGGGTACCGTCGAATTCCTGCGAAACGAGGTCTTCCAGCTTCTCGAATGAAACATGTTGGATGGCTCCTCGAGAAGCCACTCGAGAAGATCTTGACCACAAACTGTCGACATGGTCTATACCCACTTGAAATTAGTCTTACTCTATTTTGGGGGGTCCTCAGACTAACCGTCGCTTGTCGATATCAGCGGGAACTGAGTAGTGGTGGAGTTAAAGTGAATGTTTATAGATCAGCAATGTGGCATGACTACATGTGATGAATAGATATGATATTGAAGGATAATCCAGCAGAAGCCGGGGTGCCCTATAGACCATTTATAGATCACAGGCATAGAATTGAACGTCATATGGCGTTCTCTTCTCCTCCACCTGCCACTGTAGGTTATAGTCCCAATTCGTCCACTTACCTTGAATCAAAGTTTCTATGTATATCTGGTATCCCAGTAAATGTTACACAAGCCAGAGTGACTCTCGTTTTCAAGTTGTACAACGTAAGCGCTTATATTTACTCTAACTATCAGTTTGTTCATGAACCTTCCTCCAACCTTAACCCGAACACATTTCCTCTCGAGACTTGTTCTGTTTTAGTGCAAGGGATAAAGGGAGGTTATCAAATAGGAAATCTTTTATAACGCCTTGCTTTGTGTAACGGATGTTTTCTCTTTGTGGACCTAATGTACGTAATGTGCTGTCATTCACCAGCATTAACTATAGAAAGCAAACTTTCGGCTACTCGAATGACAAGTGCGCATATCAAGTCCTTGCAACCGCAACGCATGACTCTCATGCTGCCAGAGCCTGATGCATACCCCACAAAGGGAAACATTTCCCGATGATGCAGAATACATTGGGAAGTGCTTTTGCTGTCAACACAACTAGATGCATTATGGGCATGCTACATTCCTGAACAATGTAATAACAGGTAACAGTGAAGCTCGTTGGGCAATTATTCCGATCGGCTCAAAGCAGGTATCCCGAACCCGCCGAGTAATCTAGCATGCGTCTCGTCTAAAGCTGCTGTCCTGACTCGAAGGAGAAGGTGAGGGCTGGAATTCCACATGGAGTTTCCATAATCATCTTCATAGGATAAAGTAAAAGACAATCTAGTACATACGACCATAGGGTGTGGAAAACAGGGCTTCCCGTCCGCTCAGCCGTACTTAAGCCACACGCCGGGAGGTTAGTAGTTGGGTGGGTGACCACCAGCGAATCCCTTCTGTTGTATGTTTTTATCTTCCATTTTTTTTGTTTCCTGTTTCTCTTGTCTTTGATGTTCAATTTTATTAGCTTCCGTTGGAAATAATCGTGGTGACGCTCAAACGCGTGGCCAAATTCTCATCAAGGGATGCGGTGCGCGAGCTTGCAATTTAGATCTAAATCCCCTGCTACGCGAAGGTATTCTTGGTTTAGGCCGTTCAGGCGATGGCGTGCGGGGAAGCTGAGCTGATATCCCTGAGAAGATTTTAATCTAGCACAGAAGCTCACCAGTGACATAGCTCAGGGTGTAAGTAAGCCACACTCAAGGAGTCGACGGTCTTAGCGACCCAAGCACTGAACGGATGCAACCATCATGGGTAGGCAATCTCTAGGAGAGCGTTGCCCTTGAGATACAGGAGATATTCGGGCCTGGCATTTACCAGGCGTGTAATTGCATTAGGGGTGCGAAGAAGATTGTCTTAACAAAATACTTTGTGATGTTGTCATAGACCTAGGACCTATTTCCGGCATCATCGGCCCACTTCTGAAGAGCAACGAAGATATATCAATGATAGCTAAAGTACCAGAAGGCAGGGCTACCGCCGATCTGGAACACAGATCCAAGACTTTTTCAGCGAAAGGCCGCAGCCCGCCACGGAGGTTACAGTTAGTCTTACCATCTTTTCACCGGTAAAGTTCACGACTGGGTAAATAGATTGCTGACCCCAGTGTTAGTGATGCAAAGCTGGCTGGCCCTGACTTAGCACTACTGGCCACCGGAGTTCCAGCAACCTTCCAAGGATACTATACGTCGTCACAAGGCGAGGTGTGGCTGTCATCGAACAGTTCGGTGTATCCCGGCACCTCATTCAGGTTGCCCATCAGGTGCCTCCTATTGGGTGATGGAGTATATTTCCAACAACGTTTTCGGAAGGCTGGCTACCAGCACCTGGGGGCCAGGGCCCAGACTTCTTCACATTTCGAGTCTGCAACCGACTGCAGGTTATGGCGTCTGCAAAGAGGCCTGGGTAGCAGCGACTTTCCACGTTCGGCCTACAGGAATGGAGTGGGGCTACAGTCTGGGATCGGAGGCCCCAAAATAAACCTAGTCTTGTCCGGCTGCGGCTGTTCGACGCTGATCCTCAAGGCATTTCGAATGGGTATGGCCGCGGAGGTACTTCAGATCACCATGACACGTTGCATATGGTACTACGGCCAGCCGCATCTCAACCCACCTTTTTCCTAGAGCCAACCAGAGATAGACATGATATGGAACCCATGGAATGAAACATCGAGAGTATGCAACCGGGTGAGACAATGGCATCCGCTATTCCGCGGCCGCTATCCTAATTTTTGCACGACTTGTGCAGTTTCCAGGAATCCTTCCTACAACACAAGCCGAAAGAATTCGAAAGAATTCTATGAGGTGTGAACCTGCTATAGTAAGATTATTAACTATACGAGGCCGTTAACCTTCAGTCGTGACTCTTTAGGACTTATCGCAAGCCGAAGTTTTATGAGGCACCAAAATTAGCACCAGAACTTAATATATCTGCACTATAATGCAAGAAAAATAACATTCATGATACTTCGTTGATGGTCAAAACTACAGAGTGCCAACCTTCATTTGGCTAGCTTTTACCAGATCCATTAACCAGAAATGAGTCCGTAAGAGTGAAAAGGGTGCTTCTGATCTCGAATACCGCGGTGCATAATGTTGCGTGTAGTATCTAACAACAAAAAGGCATGCTAATGCACTCAAGTGCGTCACTATAGATTTGTATACCACCCTAAGACTAAGTGGCATTGAGGTTCGAGCAGGCTGGACAGCACGCCGTGAAGATAGTGCCTTTCCCCCAGTAGGAGTAATTGGTGCAACACGCCGTCATCAGCTGGAGCCAACCATGGTAGATCAATATCATGTATGTTTTCGGCACACATCCGCGGTGTACAGTTGTATCTGCGTGCAGTTGACTGTAGCAATAGATTGTGATTCATACATGTCAGTATTCCAGCTAAGTCGCCGCGCAGTTCAGCTTGACCCCCACACCGGGGGGGGGCTGGGGTTGCATGCAGGTCCCACAGATACCTATATATTTCGAGGAAAGACCCTCCATGAGAATCGTTTATCCTTCATTGACAACTGAATCATCTCTTACAGACTCATTCCACACTAAACACCGAAAAAATGCCCGGAGACGAGACTGAAGAACACTGGTTCAGAGTGATAAACAACAGTGGTGCAGCACAGAAGTATATCTTCTTTGCTCCACCTCCCAGCTCCGACTTTTTGACTCCTGCCTGGATTGCAAGCGACAACATTAACAATGAGACGGTCTGGGATATCCACACCACTGCGTACCTCTATGCCGGTATGTCACTTCATTATGTGTTCTCTCTTTCTTGAAGATCCAGAACCGACCCACAACCCGTTCAGAGACCAGGCTGATGCGAAATACAGGAGTTGGAACACTCGAAGGGAACCATGTCAATATTGACGAAAGTCATTGGTGGGATTCAGGGATTAGACTCGGAGGCCCAGGTAGTTGTATCTATCAAGCGCTCGATGCTACTTCCCTGATAAATACTGACACAATGTCCAGAAATATTCAACCTTGTCTTCGAAGAAGGGGGTCCCAAGCTACAGGAGACAGGAGGAAACGCCCAGTCTCCGAATACCTTTACTGTCGTCACCAAGGACATCCCAAACGATGACAAGACCTACGTGGTTGCCTTTGGAAAACGTCAACAACCAGACGATCCCGAAGACCTCGGACCTGTTCACGCGTGCGCAGCGGTATGTCCGTAATTCCTGCGAGTTATTCCCATTTGCCCGCTTTGTTTCTGTTAATGACGCCACCTGTCTTTCTAGATTCCCGTCAAGCAAAACAACAGTCACCATGTGACCCCTATTATCCAGCTTCATGTCTCCAACATCCCCACGACCCCGGGCGACCTGGTCGATTATGGTGACTTCAAAGAGAAGTCTGCACACATCAACTTTGCAGGCCATACTGAGGACGCAGCTCTCTGTACCGTTCTCCACAAAACAGGCGAGGACACTAATGCTGTATGGGACACTGCTTACGATAACACACTCCCTGAATTTTAGACCTGTTCGTGCTCAAGTGGATGCAGGGTGGATTTTCTATTGCTCTGAAAGCTGAGGGATAGCCCTCATCGTTATTGACAAGTGTCGGGTGATAGATCTTCGATTGATTAGCTAGCCTGTATCAGATCAATGTTAATTCTCTGCATTTTCATAACGACAATAGAACGTACAGATGCAAATAAACAGAGTATATAAACCAATGTTCATATAAAGCATCCAGCCATACTACCCAAATTTCGGGTTAGTATAGTATGCTCCCGGGGTTTCCCTTAGTATGCTGACAGTATTTCTGAATGCCTTTGACCGAATAATGTTCTTATCAATCCACCGTTGGATTTAATAAGATGGCAAGTAACCAGCATTCTCACAATTAATTTTCCACCGCACTCAGATATTGCATCTCATGATCCCAAAGGGCCTTGAAGTGTCATGGTCAGCGTAATAGGTGCAATGGAGCAGTACACCTTACCCAGTCAAACATTTCCAACGCAGAATCCCCCGTCAGTATGTCATGCATCATACTTGGGGACTGTAAGAACGCCTCTGTGCTTGCTCTACGACTATGCTGCTCTTCTTGAGCCCCATACGAGGCAAGCAAGGGACCCACCCCACCATATCCTAATAGATCTAGCATTGTACCAATTATACCTGCAGCTTTGAGGGTCTCCGATGATGGTCTTGGTGAGCTCCTCCGGGATATTTGGGAGGCCTTCAATAGCTCAATGAGATCACCCTGGGGTGTAATTCCCACAGTTCTGCCATATTTCGATTGTGTTATGACTTCCAATGATATTACCATAGCAGCTGTCAAGCAATCGGAATTTGAGCGAGATGCCCCAAACCACGCTAGCTGCTGATTATGTGTTTTGGCCAGAACTTGGAATAGTTCAGAATACAGAGTTAGAACCTGCCGGGCTGCATCCACGCACACGGACCTTAGTCCCCTATGAGGCTCTGGATAAAGGGCCGTCAAGTAATGGCGATGTAATATGCATCGCGCGCGCTGGTACGTTATTTCCAAACAGTATTGTTTGATCACAGTCTCGTCATCTGATGCCCGTATCTCTGGAGACTGCAACTGAAGTATTCTAGGCAAGCGACTTTTGGTATTTTCCAGTTTCATATTTAATTCAAGAGTCCTTTCGGGGAGTAGGGAAGGATGTGAAGCCTTGTCGCCGACTTGGTTGGCAACAGACAACATCTGCTCCATTGCCGACATGTATACAATGTTGCTGGCCACCTCATCTGCGGGGCGCGAAGGCGGAAGGACAGTAGTTTCCGGGCCAAAGTCGCTATCCAGAAGGTTTCTGGGGCGCCTCACATCGCCTAGACTCTGGCTAATAACCCGGGGTAGACCTGTATGCCATGCGAGTACGGAGTCGATTGTGATCAATACAAGCCATGCTCTGCGCCGCATTTCTGCTTCAAAACTCGATATCTGGAGATGGTAGAGCTGAGGATCTCGATGATATCCCATCATTATTGCTAGTCGCGACACAATGCTGAGTAACATTGGGAGTCCTGTTTTGTGATCGTTACTTTGGAGATACTCGATGCCGAGGTATAAGATGGATGCTTCAACTTTATAAAGGCCCGGAGTAGCGAAATTTGACTTCGCCAACGCAACTGCACCATTATTACGGTACACATAGAATGCTCGAGGCAAGTCTAGTGAGGACACTTTCGGATCTGCCGTATGCTGGATGTATATCCCACAAGAGAGGATTGAATACAATAATGCGATCCAAGCGACCGGTGCTCCGGCGGGGTTATCCCAGAATCTCAGGTACTGTTGAAAGCCTGCGTTAGATCATTATACTATAGCTCAGTTATTGATGGCATGTACTTCGCTTTTGAACGTCGGAGCGTGAATGATGACTGCAGGACTTGTTAGATCCTTCTCAAGGTTGTTCAAGGATGTATGTAAGATAGTAGGGATTTGAGTACGTACTTAGCGATGGTTCCCTGGAGTTCAGACAGCGATCGACGAGCAGATCTGCAGTTTCGCGAGGCGGTAGTGCATTTAAAAGCTCCGCCATGTCCATCATCTGTGAAATTCCCAGTAGCAGGACTGGGCCTTCCGGCCGGGAGATCCTATCAGTGTCTTGGCCATCATTATCGTTCCAATATTTTCGATTGAGCTTCTGGGCCTGACATATACGTTAAGACATGTCATGATGAAAAACCCCTCCTAGGGGCAGAACCAAACATCTCTGGTGTGACTCACCGCATCATTCATAATTGCCTGCCAGTGACTTGGATTAACGAACCGAGTTCCACTTTCCCCAGCTAGGAAGCAAACGGTTAAGGAACTTCTTCCTGTGGGAACTTGTGATCCCGTCGAAGCCCCCTCACTTTCACTAGAATTTCCGCTGGGACTTTCGCCAACATGAAGCCGATCATCCCGAGACGTGGAAGAAGAGTTGCAATCCCGCGTGACTTGCCCTTCTAAGAAGAGCAATCTTTTCTTTAAGATTTGCAAGTCATTGTGGACGTCAATAGGTTCTGGCTTCCCCGATGTCCAGGGGTTCGAACGCTCGGTATTGTATTGACAGGCTGCATCCTGGCCTCGTTTCCGACAGTTTGTGCAGGGGCGTTCCCGGCTGCATCTCAGCCTTTGAAGATGTTATGCATTGCTAAGCAGAAGCAAAGAGATCAATCGTCATTTGGTTATACTGTCAATACATACTTTTTCTCCCTGCACGACGTGCATGACAACAGAACGCGGGGCTTCTGTTCGCGACGTTTCCGATCTCTCGTTGTGGAGATTGGGGTATGCGAGGCCGTCATGATGGAAACCATAACAAACAATCGAAAACAACAGCCTCCTGGAGAAAAAGGAGTATAGGTGGACTTGGGACCATCGGGTTTCTTGTAAGTTGCGTTTTCGGATTTCTCGGGTTTCTCGGCTCGAGGATAGGACCCACTGCGTTTCATGAAGGAACGGTCCTAAATGCTCCTTTACCTTCTAACTACATTGAGCTTTGATCGACCTTTTCCATGGTTTTAGTTTAATCGTAGTCATGACACTTTGCGTAACCGAAGTGGAGCGTGCTAACACTCATGCTGGATTTCTCTCTTATGCTAAATTGCACTGACTACTTTAAATGGGTCCACCCGAGGAGACACACATAAAGACCATGGCACCTCCAGTCGTCATAGTCGTGTCGGTCCCTCACACACTGCCTGTTATTCACACTAGGGCGACATCTTTGGATACTCTGAAATTATAGAGTATATCATGGCAGATTCCGAATCCAGGTTCCGCGTTGTGATTGTGGGCGGTTCAATCGCCGGGCTTACACTCGCTCACTGTCTGCTTCGAAACAACATAGACTTTATTGTGCTAGAGTCCCATGCGGATATTGCACCCCAGGTTGGTGCATCTATTGGTATTCTTCCGAATGGTGCCCGCATCCTAGACCAACTAGGCCTTTACGATGACGTTCTCAGTGAAGTTGAGCCTCTCACTAGAAACTTCACATGGACCGATGACGCCAAGCCCATCACCGACACAGTTGCTCCCCTGATTATATATGAAAGGTAAGCCAATATATCCGGTCGTCCTCAGATTTCATACACTGGCGGCGATTCTGATTCAATAGACACGGTTATCCGGTTGCGTTCCTTGATCGCCAAATTTTGCTCAGCATTCTGTACGAGGGCCTCGGAGACAAAAGACATCGTGTTCTGGTGAACAAGAAGGTGACTGAGATAGAGCATACCACTGAAAAGGTTATGGTCCGTTGTGCGGATCAATCCGTCTATGAGGGTGATCTTGTTGTTGGAGCCGATGGGGTACGGAGCACAGTGAGACGACAGATGTGGCAGTATATGGAGTCTCGAGGAATGGAGCATGAAGCCCTGAAGGAGAAGAACTGTACGATCCCACCATACATAAAGCAAAAGCTTCATATGACCCTTACTAATTCATATGCAATATAGTGATGACATCCGAATACAACTGTGTATTCGGTATATCTTCAGCCACCCCTGGACTGAGACCGGGACACGGACATAGAACCTTCGCGGGGGGCTATTCCATACTCACGATTATCGGCAAAGAAGGGCGCGTTTACTGGTTTTTCTTCACTAAAATGGACCAAACTTACCCCGCATCTCAAATTCCAAGATTCAGTCAAGATGAGATCGATAGCCATCTCGCCCCTTATTTACAGAAGCCGATCACCCCCGACGTACCGCTTTCTGAGATCAATAAAAGAGCAATTGTCAGGACTTTTGTATCCCTTGAAGAGGCTGTCTATAATCATTGGTGTGTCGACCGATATGTTTGCATTGGTGACTCAGCCCATAAGGTGCGCCTAATCTCTCGAGTATTACCAGAAACTCATCTAAGATATTGACTATAGATGACACCAAACCTAGGCCAGGGAGGCAACAGTGCAATTGAGAGCGCTGCGTCGCTTGCAAACAGCCTCTCTACTTTAGTTAACGGCCCTACCAAACCAACGACAGATGTTCGGGATATCCATGAGTGTCTGCAAGTATGGCAGAACATCCGCCAGAAACGGCTTGACCATATTTCGCAGTCAGCTTATCACTTAACCAGAATAGAGGCTCTAGCTGGTCTCAAGGAAAAGATCATCGGGCTTTATCTTCTTCCATATCTTAGTCAATACTTGGTCGACCAAACGTCCGCTACAATTGTTGGAGCAGCAAAGATTGACAGAATACCTCTGCCACCAAAGTCACTAGCATGCACCATGCCGTACCTGGATGATGAAAGCAGTGTCTTCAAACAGGGTAATGAGGTATTGAAGCGTGCTATTTCAACCGTCCCTTTTGCTTGCTGTTATGCTGCTGCGCAAAAGACGATGGGGACGTTGATAACTCAAACTGTGCCCTTCATGGTGTCTTTGTTTGCAGAGGGCGTATGGTCTGCAACTAATGGGGAGGTCCTCAACCTAAGCAAACCACTCTATCATATGTCATTCCTGGACAAGCTCTTTCTGCCTGCGATTACGTGTTTCTTGCCTTCTATCAGTGGATCTGATCCGCAATCCCGCACTCAAATGCTATCATTCATGGCCGACATTGGCCCCATCTACGGAATATGGCTGTTGGAAAGTTATCGCAAAGCACATTCCTGGTATGAGCTCATACTGTAAGTTCACCTACCTGAAAATTTTTTCCTATGACAGAAGACATGGCTAAATAAACATCGAATAGCCCGATAGGCGCGGGAATCGCGTCCCAATTGAAGGGCATTGGAAAGTTTGCTCCAATCTACTACGCATTGGAGCATATTCGCTCACCTCTTTCAAGCCTCCTATCGGGGGCAAAGCATCAGATAACGCAGGAGGCCTCGAGCTCTTTGCTGATCGCCATGCTAACGGGATACTATCTCCCCACATTCGCAAACTTCGTAACTCCAACGGTTGAATCGCGCCGCAACTACAATGCCATTTGGCAATTGTTTCCTGTCGTCGTACCTCTGCTACAGGCTCCCTTGCATCGTCTGGTCAAGAGAGCTTTCGGGAGTAAGAAGAAGCCACAACAGAAAGAAGATCGTAAGGAGAATATGCGTTACGTCCGGTACGCATATGGCTCGTTCGCCTTGATCTCTGGACTTACGTTTCTCCACGCTCGATGCACTGCACCGGCTCATACTTCGTTCACTAGTGCCTTTCTTCCTGGGTTGAGAGGCCACCTGGCGCCCGTCACCTCATTCGCTGATGGCATTGCGAGGTTCCTCCAGTATGATGAAGTGATATCCATGGCTAGTGGGTTTATGTGGCTAGCGTTGAAGTTCAAAGAATTGAAAGATGCTGGTGCCTCGTTCTCTTGGTTGAAGGCTGTTGGGGGGCTGGTGGGGACTACAGTTACTCTTGGGCCTGGGGCCACCTTTGCGCTGGGTTGGGGCTGGAGAGAAGAGATGATGCATAGACTGGTTCGTGATAAACAGTGATAAGTGTGAATTATGAATGTATGCTGCATGCTCTGACGGCTGTGTATGCAGCTTTCACGGCTAGTTTGTTGCGTAAGGATACGAATGCGAAAAACCAATAGCTTGCCTACAAGGCTTGAACATGACCAAAAAGATGGTCTTGAATGGAATTAAGGTTAGTATATAGGTATTTCGTATTATCAGATCGTAAACTGGGTCATGTGTGAAGACGATGGTCTCCTGTCTCCTGCAAGCCTGAGCTAAGGATGCCTTTGCAAAGAAACTGACATTGCACTTTGACGCGTAACAGGAAGTATATCAAATGAGCCCGTTAGGCTCTTACTATGAGTGTAATAATTGTATTTGTATAATTGTTGAATGTAATTATGTACATGAGAAGAGATGTAGCCTCACCACTGCACCACGTCCATATCAGTCGATCGAGAAGGGAAGTGCTCCATGAGCCTTTACAGGTGGATCAAGTCTATAGATAAATTGTTGAGGTTAGATGCCTCACTGGGGTCTTCAATAGTCATATGGTGTATAGGACGCTGCAACAACCTGCACTTCGTCCTTGAGTGTTTCCCTATCCAGTGGCAGAACCGCGTTATTATTGGACTTGTTCTTCTTCGACAGATGATCTATGAGCAACTGCATGTCCTTTTCGTCTTCCTCTTTATTCCAGGCTGTGGGAGCATCAATCCTCCAAGCTTGGGCCCACCACCAGGGTGGATGGCCAAAGCAATCTGGAATGCTGGCATCTATTATCGGGCAATCCAGCAGCAACGGAACTGCACGATGCGGGGATGTTCTGTCTGCCAGGTACTGCCATTTCCTGCTGAACATTGACGGAAAGTCTTGTCCAGAAGGCCGTGGAGACATACCACATGGGTAAACAGCCCAAGATAAGGGTGTTCTCCCGAAAATATCCTGAGAATTGACATCCACACGACCTGACTGCAGGAGCTTACATAGCATGGCTTCATGTCCACACATTGCGGCTACCGTAAGTGGTGTTTTTCCCGTCACACTTCTACAGTCAACCTCAGTTTCTGAGGCCTCAAGAAGAATGTCCACTGCCACTGGTTTATTTCTCTGAACGGCCCATAATAAGGGCGTCCATTGATGTTTGTCTCTGGAGTTCACATCAACTCTTCCCGTGCTGAGTAGCACATACATGACTTCCTTTTGCAATTGATCCGAACATATGTTTGGGTCAGGCGAACAATAGCCCAATTTTTTGTGTGGTCCTGCGACCCATGATAAAGCCGTCCTTCCCTGACTGTCTTTCCCATCTATATCGACAACCCCGCTCTCAATTAGGATTTTCATCATCTCAATTTTGCCTTGTTCGGCGGCATGTGACAAAGCATCTCGACCATCTCTATCGCGTAGCGTTACGTCGCAACCAAGCTCAAGGAGATGTCTCATTGTAGACCCGTTGTTTCCAATTACTGCCCACTGGATGGCAACTCCCCCGTAGGAGTCCAACCAACGAAGACTGTATGGGGAGGAAAGTAGGGCACTGCAAATATCCCTTTTACCTCGAATGATCGCAATACGCAAAGCGTTTGTGGGGCTGGCAATAGTGACTCTATCACAGCTGAGCAAAAATTCCACGATTTCTGCCTTGGAACACTTAATCGCACAGATAAGCGGTAGCGAACGACAGTTGAGCTTATGGTTCAGATCGATTTTGCCCGTGAGGTAGAGGAGCTTTAATATGGCTACATGACCACGTTTAATAGCGTACTCCACCAGATACAAAGCCATAGAACCTCTTTCATCTTGATTCGCTTGCTGTTGACCACATATTGTTTCATACGATCAATAACCCCAGCCTCAAGCAAGGAGTTGTCGACAGAGGCAACTGAACTCGTATTGCAACCAAGTAAGGCCCTGATTGCAAGTGTATTACCCAAGTAGACAGCCGCACCCATTGGGCTGTGATACCTTCCCATTTGCTTCCACATCTGTGGCGTACGTAGAAGTTCCAGGCGGATGAGGTGGTCCAAGTTCAATTCTGCTAGAACGTATAGAGCCGTCACCTCGGGTCCATAATGACGAATGAGACATTGCTCAAGGGCATTGCGGATGTCCTTGAAGTCCTGGAATGACAAAGAGAACTTTTGCAGGAAGGCAGCTTGCGAAATGCCTCCAGCCTCAGCCGCATTGCTGTGAGGCAGGAGGCTATGGATAGCATAATTGAGGAAAGGGTGTTCTGAATTCAGATACCAGCTCTTGGCTGAGCGTAGCCATTCATAGCGTCTTGGAACGCCATTTGCGGCCAGGAGCTTGTATTCACAGATGTATCGAAAGCAGATTTTTGCAAGCTCGTTATGGGCGTTCCCGATTGTGTTCGCGCTCGACCCAGCCTGGAGTCTGCTAAAACCGTCCCCGTCGTAGTAGAAAATCTCGCACTGACTCGTGAATGAAATGTACTATGCGAGCTTTGGTGCGGGTAATTTCCACGAGGCCTTTGGAGACGTTGAGGATGAAGTTCTCAATGTGCGGATCAATGTGCCATTCGCCTTCTCTTTTGATCAAGCCGTTTTTGGTAAACATCACCCCGAAGTAGAACTCATCCTTGGACAATGGACGTTGTGCAAACAAGATGAGTCGAAGACAAAAGATAAGGTCATCAATTTCCTCGGTGTCTCTGGTCAGCATATCGGTGAAAAGCTCATCAAGCCCGTCTGGGATTTCATCCAGCCGTTGACGTACGGCGTGGATTTTGCCCTTGGCGAACGCATCATTTAGCGATCGAACTACAAGTATAACCCAGAGAAATACACCGGATGCTCGGGCGCACACTTCTTTTCTAATCTCTTGGAGCATTTTTGACTTGCCCCCTTTCAATTTCGTCTCAACGTACTTCCGCATGTCGCCTTGATGCTCCTGCTGGTACTCCAAGACCCACTCAATGCCACGTTCAATATTGAGTTGTGGATAGTGTCGGCTTGCCAGACAGATTCTCAAATGAACATCGCATGCATTCAAAGAGTGCCCCAAGTGCTCGAGGAACGGTATCATGTCCTCCATCTCGGCTTGGTCGCATTCGTCCAGAGCATCAATAAAGAAGAACACGTAGCGGTTGTTCAGCAATCGGATGAGTGATAACAGCTGATGTTTCAAGTCTCGGATTGTCCAATTTATGCCGTCATCTTGACTTAGCATCTTCGCTGCGAAGCTAAAGTAGGGCTGTTTGGCACTCGATGGAACGGCAGTAGACGAGAGAAGCTGATGCAAGAGTGAGCGATACATACCCACAGTGGACCTCTCCAAGTCCACCCCTTGGGCATGGAAAAAGAAAGAGGAGATGATTGTGTCTTTTCCAGTTTGCTTTGCCTTTGAAAGAAGGTGTTTCATGAGCGTCGACTTCCCGGCTCCGGGCTTCCCTTTGATCCAGAAAAATCCTCCGTGACTTTTTAAATCCTCCCCGCTCATCCATGTTTCATATTCTGGTCGTTCTAATACCCAAGTGCATGTCGTATTGAGGGGATCCATAATCTCGTCCACTCGATACTCGGCTTGGGGGAAAGTTAACAGATCAAGGCACGCCTTTTCCCGTTCGTTACTGGAGTCTTCAGAAGTCTCTGCGGGTCTTTTTCGCGGATTTAACTGGGAGGCAATTATATCTGCAGGGTAATCAATTGACGCTCAGTGAAGTACACAGCTAAAAGAACCTAATGGAAGCTATGAACACAATAGTTGCTTACATACCCTGGGCCAGGCCCGCTGATGATGTCACATTCGAAATGGGATTCTGATCCAGGAGAGCACGCATGCAAGCCGCTGCACTCGCAGCTGCGTAGTATTGCCAAGTATCATTCTTATGGCTATCAGCGTAGTCGCTTACTCCTTTGATCAGGATGCAAGGGATATTGTCCCATACGCCAGCCCCTTCCATCTCAAAACCAAGAACTTCCTCGCGCTTGGAAATCTTGTCTCGATCCTTGGCAGAGCACAGCACAGTATCTCCAGAGGCAAGCCGGCCAATATGGATATACGGAGTCCCATCAGAGTCCACACGACGGCGGTCCACGACACTTGGGTCCCCGCTGGCATCACTCATACACAGACAGCGTACGCGATGCTTGTATTCAGCTTTAAATAGGATATCGCTTTTAATACCAGGATATGGCACATCCTTGCTACCTTGTATAGTCTGAAGATGCCCCTGTTGGTCTTTGGAGAGGTCGCCATGACGCGACTCTAAGCGGGTCATGAATGATCGGATCTGCAGACTCGCTCGCCCTAGATTGGACTCTAACGTATTCTTGCGCACAAATCGGTGCGAAAGTCTTTTCCCCAAATCATATTGAATAATCGCGCTGCTAATTATCACATCGCCGAGGAAAACATCTCTCCTGCGTTGTGTTGGACCCACGTCCGTCCTGTAAGGCACTCCTCCACAGATCCCTATTAGAAGGGTCAGTTCGATGCCCGGATAGCTTTGTTTGATATTACTGGCCACGCTGGATGATTCGGCTTTCCCACAACCACCCATGTGGGCCAGAACCACATTGTAACAGCCAATGCGGCCCAGCGTATAGTGATTGGGATCATTTCGTACAGGCCCGTATTTTTCATAGACAGTTCTATCGTAGACCGTGTCAAACAGCGGTATCGCCACTTCTGCCTCCAGGGGAAGCGGGCATATAATTGCGATTGTAAAATGAGCACGACTGAGGTGGTGGAAAGCTTCTGCTGGCATTCTGTGGATATAGTATGGGCAGTACAGGTGATGAAAGAAAAAAACAAGGTGCTATTCCGGAGCCAGTCGGTAGTGGCAGGTTCGGTTGTTTTATATACGCCAGCGCATGCAACTATGCCCTATATGGAGAAGGCGCAGCAGCGAGTTAGTCTATTAGCGCGGCTCTGGATTGCGCCTTGCCCCCAGGCTAATCTTATCGTCGGAATTTGACTGGCTGCTTCTGATTACAGAAGCTGGGGTGTCTTCCTGCCTTGCGACCACGATGAATGACAACCTGCACATTTGTGCCTGACAGAGGCCCTCGGAGTACGATGTTGCATGAACAGAATCATATTGTTGGAGAATGTTACTTATTATCAGCCGTATTCAACTGTTGCTATGGATCAAACAAGTACATACGACCACAGGGTGTGGAAAACAGGGCTTCCCGTCCGCTCAGCCGTACTTAAGCCACACGCCGGGAGGTTAGTAGTTGGGTGGGTGACCACCAGCGAATCCCTTCTGTTGTATGTTTTTGTTTCCATTTTTTGGTTCAATGTTTGAATGGACGACGGACTGTAGGTGAAATCACGTTGTTTCTATTGATGTGGTCGGCAGAAGAAGCAATAAGGGGTATCACACAGGGGCCGCCTCAATGCACCTGGGACGGCCATATCGGTCTAAAGTACATCCCAAATCTTATATATAACATTTACAACTCCTCAAGTATTCTATGCGCCGAAAACCTTGGAGCAGCTCGCTTACATACAGGAAAAAAAAAAAAAAAAAAAAAAAAAAAAAAAAAAAAAAAAAAAAAAAAAAAAGAAGAAGAAAAGAAAAGAAAGGTTAAATAGACCCATCCAAGAAATGCAACCCCCTAGGATTCTCCTATCTTATCCACCCACCTCGAATCTGCCGAGGCCCCAAGTAGAAACTTGAAAAAGTTCAAATATGCGAGTCCCGTATATGTGACCGGAATATAATAAGCTCCCCGTCGAATCCACGACATTGTGCACCGCGCAGCCCAGTCAGCCGACACAATCGCCTTTCCCATGCGGGAATCGAACGCTGCAGGGACAATATGTCGATATATTACCTTGTCTGACTTGTACAGGGCACGAGCGTAGGGTAAGAATGCTCTCTTTGACGCAGTGTATCGTACCATCTCAGGCCCACCCCAGGCAGGATGAAGCTCTGCTTCGCTGCCAACGTACCAGATTTCAGGTAGAACCTTGGTTCTCTGAGAGTGTGCGGACTTTTGTTGCATGAACAGCTCAATCAAACGGACTGATGAAATGCAATTTGAGTCCATGGCCTCTGGACCCTTGGTTCCATGGGCGAGAATGATGATGTCTGCCTCTTGAAGGATGGTACCGACACGCGAGATGTCGCCGTTGGTCCAGTCTTTGCCGAATTGCAACTTTTGTATGCTTTTGACCCCATCGGCGAGTAATTGCTTCTCCATCGCTTGTCCAAACGCCCCCGATCCACCCGTCATGACCACCGTCTTGTTCTTCAGCGAGTATGCAGTACCCGCAACCCAGTCGAATAGCTTCACCATAGACCCCATATACCGATCTGGGTAGATATGGTGCAAGGAGTGGTACTCCGGTCCCACAAATGCCCAGCTATGATCTTTCGGTACTTTGTCAAGTGCGATATGATTGGAGTCCTGGCCGTTACTAATGATAACAAAAAGAGAGCGAACGGTTTGTACGACGAGGACTATTGAAAGGGCCTTCGAATCGAGACGTTTGATATAACAATTCAGGATGGTAGCAAGGATCCAGCCGATGATGCTTCCGAGCAACTGACATATAAGCTCGAGAGGAAGAGCAATCAAGGCATTTGGTTTGGCGTATCGCTGATTGAATTGAAGAGATCGGGGGTAGTATAGGTGATGGTACTGATGACAGCGAGAAAGAAAGCGCAGGATTCGCCAGCGAGATCTCGACCATTTGTGTAGGAGAAAGTGAACGATGTCAAAGAATATAGTACCAAATATATAGAGGTAAGAAGCAGAAAAGATCAGATTAAGCATCGCCATTATGTGCTTGCAGGTGTGACGATGTTTGTAGTTGTCAAGATTCTTGAAAAGAGCACTGTGGAGCAAGAAAATCTACGTCCAGTCCTCCTGGAGCATGTCTGTCTCTTTAATGACACAGCACAGCAGTCGCCCCTATTTCTTTTTTTCTCTTCCAATTTAGGGCTCTGCATATACTTTCCGCCGTTTATGTTGTTCTCCTGGATATTCTTTGTTTCAGGGTGCACCAAAGTAACATCCTGCCGAGGTCAAATACGAATACGGAAGATAGGGCTCTCTCTCAGCTGAGCACTAGCCACTTAGGACCCGTAAATGATAGCCTGGAGCAGGGACCACATTGCCAAAGTGGATATACACAGCCATCTTTGACTAATATTGTGGCTGCCTGAGCAGCATCGTATGGGTTTGCTTGTGCCCCCGTACCTGAATTGCGTCTTTAAGATGCTAGTGCCTCGCTTCATGGTCCTTGCGCTTTTTTTGGACCCTGACAGATGGTGCCATGCTAAGGTTCTGACACCGGTTTTTATTGCTTAAACAAGGTGCCGGATGCTTTGAGGTGCTCCAGCTCAGAAAAATAAACTCCAACCCCATGTTTCATTTTCGTCTTCATGGCCGTGTTATTTCCTCCATACCTGCAGTTGTGAGGTGGGCCATCCAACCCATCACCGATTGCCAACTCACACCGATTAGCTTATAATAGATTAAGAAGGCCAAGGCCTTTAGTGTGTGCATCATAAACGGGCTTCATTCTCGGTAAATCCAAGGAGAAAAGGAAATCCGTCAAAAGGTGTGAGACAAGTGATACTCTAATATTCATAGAATCTGTTTGATTGGATTGCAGAAATACTTCTACCTTCAACTGCCCAAAGCAGTAAAGAAGACGGCGAGGCTGATTTCGTGACCCACTTGTAGTTCATCAAACCCTGACAAGGTTGCTGCCGCTGTCTTAGATCCAGCTAAGGCCCATGGATGACATATTTTACTCTATGTAAGTGGGTAGAAGTGAAGTGTTACATGTCCATGGAACGCATATTTGGCACTTCTGGTATAATTACAGGTGCGTTGGTCTACAATAATGAATTGTAAGAATGAATTGTGACCGTGCCACATTACAATCCCAGTCCTAGGCCAGGTGTTAACTTCCGAGCAATCATTGCTCAAGGTTACAAAAATAGAGTAGCATGCCGACGCCTCAAAAGGGTAAAGCCGCCAAGAATGGATGCCCTCCAAATGCTTGGTACGTTTGAGAACGACCACGAATGAAGTGTGCTGGGCACCCGCCCGCGACAGGTTCAGGAGTTAGCGGGGCAGATTTAGACTGGAACAACAAAACTTATCTAGATAGGTTTAGAAACACCGTGACTCAGAATTAACTCAACCATGTGATACTCTAAAGCAAATGCTAGTCAAGCAAAAATAAATGTATGAATCAACTCCAACCTCTACAGGGGATACGAAATGGTACTATCGAGGAAAAAGTGACAAACAGTAAATAAATTAATAAAATAAAATAATAAGAAATCTAATCCTCTTCATTCTGGAGCTTTTCTTAATACCTCGGAGATGCCTGAAAAATATTTTAAAATATGATAAGCAGAATTAGGAAACAATTCCTAATATAAGTAAGTGATTCGAAGTCATGGCGGATCTTCTAATCCGAATTATCTGATTACACGATAAAGCTTCCTCTTGAATTTGCCATACTAAACTCCGAACCTACTGTATTCAAGATCTTAAAGCTGTTTTCTGCTTTGCTGTTCCATCCCGATTTTCTAAACGCGAGTAGACGCATCTTTCGAACTCGGTTAGCACTTCAATAGCACTTTGATCTCCGGTCGGTAAGAGCTGGGAAAGATATATCCCAGCAACCCCTTTCTTAATGTCGATCCACTATGGTATGTTAGTCAAGTACGACAGGTTACTTATAGGTCTCAGATAACCAACCCAGTAGCAATTTGGTTTCCCCGACCATGAGAGCGAATTTACTTCTCGACGCTGCGGGATCCTTGCTTTATTCAGCAGACCACCGATCCCAAAATCCACCGGTATGTCATGTGGGATAGCATTCCATATGGCATTGCGCGGCGCCAACGAATAATCTTCCGGTTGTTCAAGGCCAGAAGCACTCTCTGGATGAGGTTGGAACATCTCTTCAATGGTCTCAGGACGCAGAAATTGTGCCGTAAGTAAACCTTGACAAATCTTAAGCATTTCGTTCACGGTTGTGTATAAACTACCCCCTTCTACATCTTCCACAATGGGGTCGAGGAAGGTCGGATTCTTCTCTTCTCTCTGCTCTAGGTAGAATGTCGCATCCTTGAAGTCATTTTGGAGAATCAACGGTGCCAATGACAAAATCGATCTGCAATCCAGGATATACTGGCGACGAACGATTTCTTGATTTACATGAAAGAGGTATAAGTATCGCACCAGACTTAGCATCAGGACAATCCATCAGGCCGGCATTTATAGCATATGCCAGTTTGGAGGCAATGAGAACCGCCGAACCAGTTGAAGTAATCCTCGACTCCGAAGAAGATCACAAAGTGGCAGGGTTCGCGATCTGACCCAAGTAGGAAACCTGCTTTCCCTGAATGGATTAGATTGCCATAACCCCATGTATCACTTCCCGGTTAGCCTCGTACTCCACAAAATGCCACATGTTTCAATGTTGCTTTTCCGTTATTAGATACTCATTGATAAAGTGAGACAAACGGGTAACGCCGTTGCCTTGGGGTACTCCACCCATCTCGAAATTTTTGCCTATTTCGGTCCGTTCGCGATGATCGTGGTTCTAGCGAAAGGGTGATTCGGCGGTTTGGCGGAGAATTTTCGGCCGCCCCACCCGCTTTCAGAGACATTGCATACACACATATACAGACTGGCAGAATCGAGGCTTTTAGGACTTAGGATATCCATATATCAAAGTTCTGAAAATATCAAGGTTCCAAACTATATTTAGTCCCATTAGCATCCTTCAACCACTTTTGTACCCCTCCTGTATCTGCACTCTGCAGAGACCAGAGCTTACGATTTATCATAGATCACCCTCCAGTGCTATAGTAGCCAGATGATGATTGTTTGCTTCGCGCTCCTACAATGGTGGCGTGGGTGGAGCCATATAGGTGAGCAGTATTGCTTAATACCCCTGATGACAGTATGAAGCGCACTTTCATGACTGGTTCTTCACAGTCACTCACCTTGTCCTCCCTTCTTGTTCGAATTCTGTCCGGTCACATACACTCAGATCAAAATGGAGATTATTCTAATTTCACCGGAGTTAGAATCATGGAGCCCGCTTTCCCATTAGTAACGGGGTGATCTATTCTCTGCAGCTCTTCTTAGCAAGTATGTTTAATCTAAAAACTGTACTTCTTTTAACTAGGGTATCATTAATATAGATGTTACTGATAATGGGATGGGAAGCGATAGCCTACTATTATAGAGGACTTACTGGCTGGCAATATGCTTATCGTCCGACATGACGGACGGCATCGGAAAACAACTGAAGATTTGGTCTTGTCGAATAGAAGTCGTGCAGCTTTGGAGACTCCGTTGAATTTCGTGTATGTGATAGGTAGTCTTGGACTGGATACATTGGGCGATGTCTACTATATACTATGAAATTTCACACGGTGTAATCAGTTCATGCAACCCAAGCATTCGAACGGGTGATAAGGTAAGCCAAATTTGATTATTGCTGTTGCAGTCTAAGTCTAATAGTGTATAGCTCTATCTGTACAACTGTTGAAGAAAGAGAAAGTATACAGCGGAACAGAATCGAAATCAACAAAAAAGGGGTGTCCAGTGAGTGTCCAAGAAGTACATCTCAGGACAGTCAGCTGGGAAACGAGCGACACGAAGAGAAAAGTAATATAGACAATCTTCTCAAGACCGTACAATGAACAATGAACAGTGAAATGGTAAGAAATTGTAATTGGAAATATATGATGTTGAAGGGTAGAAGGAGTCCCGAGCTGCCATCACGCAGCTGGGATGACACGACGTACACAGATCACTTAGCCACCATCTTGCCCTTTGGCACACGAGCCAACCAATAGATACCCACCGCCGCAACAATGTTGAAGAAGATGTACACCCACATCAAGCCAAAGTTGCGCCAGGCATCCGAGAAGTAACTAACCACTGAAGCAAGGAAGGTATCCGTGCTGCTCATAGTGCAGAATTGGCAGTCTGATGTGGCTGATGGGTTCAACAGGTAACCCCCATTAGCGCTGATATACGATGACATGTAATCCTGACACGTCTCGTTTCCAGGGGTGTTGAATGACAAATACTCGACAGCTTCGCATGTCACGGTAGTCCCGGAAAGGCCTGTTGAGAGCATGGCAGATACCAAATATGTGAATGGGGACACCCGGTACATGAAGATCCAAAATCCAGGCATGTTGGATGGAGTCGCAAGAACACCACAGAAGATCAAGCAAAGGGAGAATAGCAACGTCGCGATATTACCTCCTGTCTCTGCTAGCTCGATTCCAGCAATCACCATGTGGGCGAAGGTCGACGTAAAGAGAAGGAAGACCCAAATAAGCAGGAACATGAGACCAGCCCGTTCATTAACGGCATCAGTGGGCTTCGCGTTGTTGTATAAACCGATCGGGTAGTACCAACAGACGAACATAAGAACGGCCATCAGGGTATTCCACGGGAGTTCCACGAAAATGTTGGCCGTCATGAATGCCTGCCAGGAATAGGTCTTGGATGGGCGTTCTCGGACTTCGTAGAGTGATCTTTGAGTGACAAAGTGTGGCATGATCTGTTGGCACAGATTACCGAAGATAGTCATCAACATGAACACACTGAACATCTGGTTCTGCATGCCCTGAATGGAATTAGGAGCGTGGAAGAACGAAAATCCAATGTAGAGGGCGGACAGAACACAGAGAATTGTCTTCGACCAGATGTAACTTGGCGTGCGGTAATATTGGGCAAAGACACGGAGCAAGCATTCATAAAGCTGGACACCAAATCCTGCTGCGTATTCCTTGAAAGCTTCGGGGTCAGAGTTGTCCTCGGGTTTGGTAGATAGTGTCGATTTCAGTTCTGCAAGGTGCTCCTTGACTTTCGTATGCTCAGGACTTTCTTTCCATACTTTTGGCCAGTCTATATCTGTATGTGAACCTGGTGCTGCTCCAATAACATCAAGCATCCACTCTGCCGGGTTTTCTCCCTCGGACAATGGATGGGCGCCGTTGCGTTCAAAGTAGCTGGACAGTGTGTTGGAATTTTCGCCAATTTCACCAAAATAAATCGTCTTACCGCCACGCGCCAAAAAGAGCAATCGGTCAAAGCGCTGGAACAACATGGCAGAAGGCTGGTGGATGGTGCAAAGAATGGCTTGTCCATGTTTAGTAAGTGTATCAATAAGGTCGAGGATTGACCATGAAGTTTGACTGTCAAGACCAGAAGTAGGTTCATCCAAGAAAAGCAACAACTGCGGCTTGGCAGCAAGTTCGACACCAATCGTCAATCGCTTGCGTTGCTCCACGTTCAATCCCTCTCCGGGCACACCAACGATCGCATCCGCGTAAGGCTCCATGCCCAGGAGTTTGATCACCTCCTCAACGTAGTCCAGTTTCTCCTGTCGGCTAACATGGGCCGGCTGACGCAGCAGAGCACTGAATCGGAGAGCCTCGCGAACGGTAGAAGTAGGTAGATGCAGATCTTGTTGTTGTACATATCCGGTTTTGCGTTGGAAGGACTGGTCGCGTGGCCGTCCATCGACAAGCATCTCTCCCGTAACAACACCCATTGTGACACGCGTGGCCAGGACATCAAGCAATGTTGTCTTACCGGCTCCCGACACACCCATCAGGGCGGTGCAAGTCCCGGGCTTCACCCAGCCGTCGACATGATCCAAGATGCGTCTAGGTTCACCCTTGATCTTGATGTCGTAACACACATCTTGCCAATGGAAGATAGCCGTTTGCTTCTGAATGCGAACTTCCGAGTCCTGGGCGGGAGCGTCGCCTTTGACAGCTCCGCCAGGGGTAGCTGAAGATTCCATGTCGGCTTCGCCAAGCTTTGGCTGGTGGCCGCGGCGGAACAAGAGGACTTCACCCTTGGACTTTGCCTCGGAGATATATTCGGTGCTAGCAAGGTAGACAAAACAGAAGAATACCATGAAGGCGATCAAGATTCCGAAGTTGCGCCATTCATGTCCTTTAGTGTATTCGAAACTTTGTTTCAGGTAGGAAGTTCCATCCACGATCGCCGATCCGGCCGTGGAACCGACTGTGGAGCAAATCCTGTAGTCCAAGGATATGGAGTCATATCCATCGCCAGAAGGAACAATGCTGGAGCATGTAAAATGGCGACCAGAAAACTCATTGACCATGAAACTTTCAAAGGAGTAGGCGATCGGGTTGATATAGTTCATCCAACGGGACCAGCCAAGCATATTGCGAGTGGGAATCACAAAACCTGTGTAAATGACCATTCCCAGGATTAAAAGAGCCGCAGGCACAAGTGCTTGCGAGAGAGATCGTGAGGTGGCGGCCATAGTTCTGAAAATCATGGACATGGTATATGTAGTGGCAACTGAAAAGATCCAAAATGTCCACCAGGCACCAGCAGTGCGACGCAAGTTTGTCATAAAGTACAAGGGAAGGTTGAACGTGATTGAGTTGAGGAGCTTATAAGGTGTATCGCACAGCATGGAAGCCACGGCTTCCGTAAAAGGATGATAAAATGCATATCTTGCCTGCTTTTCGACAATCGGACGTTGAGCATAGAGTGTCAAAATTTCGAGGGCACTGGAGAAGGCATTCAAGAGAACTGCATAGAACAACAGAGCTCCACGGGAGTAAAAGCTGGCCGTTGTATCCGGGAGGTTGTAGAAAACCGACGCCACAATCAAGGCAATAATAAAGTTACCAACCAAGGCACTGACAGTTAAACTGGAGTCTCCCTTGAGACGTTGGAATCCACGAACAGTGCACAGGGAGATCTGCTCCCACACTGAGATAGTGTAGGGAGATTTGACGCGTTGATTCTTCGACTGCATGGCCTTCCGGGCGTCCACGAAAGCATCATAGGAAGAGCCGTGGATCGGGTACTGCTGCTCAAACTCTTCAATTTCCCTGAGAAGTGCAGCTCTGGCACTGCTTTGTTTCCAAGCTGCTGCGAATTCATCTGGAGTACGAGGGACACGGTTCTCAAAGCCAGGGCGGACCAAGCGCTCCGATGGGCTGGTGAGAGATGTTAAAAAGTCGGCAGTGGTTTGACGCTCAGGGCACTCGAATCCCATATCCACAAAGAACTGCTTCGCCTCCGTGGTTCGTCCGAAATAGATTTGCCGTCCTTCGTAGAGTACAGTCACCTTGTCGAACACATCGTATGCACTCTGAGACGCCTGATAGATAGCGACACAAGCAGTGGTTCCGGAGTACTTGCTCATGAGATTAAGGTTCTTGCAGAATTCAAGGGCATTGGCGCTATCAAGACCTCTAGTGCTGTTATCCCAGCACTGGAGTGGTGCCTGACTGAGGGTTGCCTCTGCGATACTGACACGCTTCCTCTCACCACCACTGACTCCGCGAATGAAGTCATTTCCTACCCGAGTATTGATCGTATGGGAAAGTCCAAGCATGGCCATGACCACGTCTCTCATATGCTCCGCATATTGGTGCCGGTTGACGCCCTCAAGGCGATTCCTAGGGGCCCTTGCGAGGGCCGCAAACTTCAGTGTATCACCAACGGAAAGTTGAGGGAAGTGGACATCGGTCTCGGCGTTGTAGATAGCTTCACCCCGGAAAGACTTTTGCATCTCTTTTGCGGGTATACCTGAACGTTGACAACCAATGTTAGCAGACATGCGGTCAAGGAATAACGGTGATCGAGATACATACCCTGGTAGTTGAGCACAGAGTCTTCAGACATTTCAATACCGTTCATCTCTCCGGCAATTGTCTTGAGGAACGTGGAACAACCACTACCAGGTCTTCCAAGCACAACAACCATCTCCCCACTTTTCACCAAACCGTCGAATTCACGAAGAATCTGGATCTTTTGCATCTTCATTCCGACTAGTCGGCGAGCCAGTGTGCCCAGTTCGAGGAGTGAATTCAGGACGTCTTTCTGGTAGTCGGTCGGCGACCCGAATCCATGAACATTCAAATTCCTGAAAGCAACACCAGCTGTACGGTCAGGATATCGCTCGGGGTCACGAGATCTGATGGCGAGAAGCATCTTCATCCAGTCCTTGGGCTTGAAATTGGGGCTGTGAGGGTTGAGCGTCGATTCCGGATCGTCGACTGCAAAGGGATTATCGAGGGTGCCTTTGGTAGAAAACCGAGTTGATTGGCGCGTGAGCTGTCGAGCAAGGTCGCCCACCCGAGCTTCTATCTTCTCCTCCTTCCCTTGCAAAGTTTCGTCATCTTCGCTTCTCTGCTCCGACTTCTCGGTGTATGCGCTCCCGGGGGGTCCATGGACTGCATTGTCCAAGTCTGGGCTGCCCTGCATTTGTGGCAGGTTATGGCTGACCACCGCCTGTGCCCGGGAGGAGTTGGGATTTGTCGTGGCGACGAACGACGACATGGTGGCTTGATTTCGGATTTACGCTGCTTTCGTCATGCACAAAAAGCAAGCACCGACCGTTGAGCCCTGCGGTGCTCTAGGGATGAACCAGGCAGTAGGTGTTGATAAAGAATTCGAAACTGCGCCAGTCCACCAAGTCGAGTGATTTAGAAATAATCTTTCAATTTTCAGCGAGATGGAGACGGACTAAGGGGCCAGCAGATAGTGGAGGTTATATAACAACTATAAGTAACTCCTGGGCTGTGTGTAAGACGGGGGTCCACAATGCTGGAACTGGAAGCAATAGGCCTAGTCTTTCGGTAAACGAAAGTTCCAGGGACCCGCTCGCGGAGTTCCCGATCTCCATTGTTGCAATGACAGACAGAAGATTCGCCATGGTTTTTAGCCATATGATCTGCCTAGCGTGCACAGGGAACCTCCGGGGACCCGAATCAGATTGTTAGGCGGCTTATGCGACCCCCTATCATATCCGCTGGGCTGGAGGTAACGGTTTCCACCCGAGAGTTAGAAGGCTAATTCTGATTAATAATTTCTCCTCTCTATCCTCTTTTGGGTATTGCAGTTGTGCTGAAACTCCGGATTCCGAACCAACCAGCATGACTGCGGACCCAGCTTTCGGGGAACGGGAGTGTCCCTAGTTGGGGCGCGCCTGGCGGTCGGGCGAATTCACAACTGCTGGGCTTTCCATGGATGGCCCAAGGGCGATCTTCGCTTATCGCTGAATACACGTGGAATGATCCGGATCACGGTTGTAGTTGCACCCGTGAGAGGACTTCGGATAAGGAGTACTAAGCTGTTGCTGGTGTCTTGTCTCTAGGGTGGAGATCAGCCAGCCATAAGACCGCGACTCGACGCTGTTTGCATCTGCACCATTCTTCCTGTCAGCTGAAGTGTTCATCTTCACATTTTCCGATTGCACCATCATGATGTAAATAGATAGATCAGACGCGATTGTCACGTTCCCTGCATGCTCTTCATGCTCGGTTGAGTGCACGGTGTGTGTCTGGCCACCGAGAGAATACTAAGGAGAAGATGGATGGAGAGGATCGGCAGCGTGAGAAGACGCAATCGCTTTTGGTATTGTTACCCATTCATTACCGTTATTTGTGACAGTTTGCAACGAACTTCCGGCATCCGGGGACGCCAAGATGGCTTCTTTTGGTTTAGCCGCTGTTTATCTTCGATACCCATTGGCCAACCGCATATCATTGAAAAATGTGCATTGTTATCTAATCAACATCTGTACAAGCACAAACAATCCGTGACACCAAGTGGACATCCTCTGATCGATTGTCCGCCACACGATTCACCATCACTGCTCGGATAGGGCGAATGGGCCCCTTCCCATGCTCCTAAACTCGGGTCCAAGACTTCCCGAGCAGAACGTTGTGTGTGCGTGTATCAGATCGGTTTGAAGGCGATCTCTAGTCTGTTTCCCAAACAATCGTCTTGTCCACAAGAAAAATGCGTTGTCCTTGTCCATCCTACAGTGGAGGCAAAATGAAACCCTCATCAACCTAACACCCCCCTCATCCAGGGTCTAGACTAAGAAGCATCCGCTTAAACAAAGGGAGTGATCTTCGTCGGTTACTTGAAGATCTGAAGAATAATTCCTAAAAGGGGCTCTCACTCAACATAATTTCCCCTCTACGTCCCTTATCAACCCGATTTCCCAGGCCAAGCTAAATCCCCCCTTGCTCCACTATCCCTGGTGGATTTCTATCATGTCCAAGTCCGACAATGAATGGACCATCCAATACCAGCAGAGGCATGGACTCTTCTATCCCTAGTAACCCCATGTCTAGCCAACAAGATTCGTTTCCTTTAGATCCAGGTAAGGAAGATGGCAGAAAGAGCACACGAAGAAAGGTGCGGGTCCACCACCATATACCAAAACTGTCATCACGCTAATTAAAAAGTAATTAGGCTTGTGATACCTGTCAGCGCAGAAAGATTAAATGCGATCTCTCCACCAAACCCAAGTGCTCGCAATGCGAGAAGATGGGAATCGCTTGCACTCGGAATCTGCAGAGATACCAGGCAAACTTAAGAAGGTCCGGCTAGTCACCACTTTACAACGAATTGATCGCAACGAATATGGGCTGACTAGCTCGGTAAAGGCAGGCGATGATCAATCATCTGGAAGGAAGTCTTGAGCGCATGGAGTCTCGTCTGCAGGGTCTTGGTTTTACCGTAGGCGAAAATGATACCATAATCGGTCCTTCATCATCAGAGGGAGTTGGTGATATCTCACCGTTGAGGTTGTCATTAAGTCCCACGGATCGTAGTCCTCGGGTTGAGGACGTCGATGATACAGATTGGGGCAACATCTACACAAGCCCGCCTCCAGGGTCGATCCGTTCATCAGCGAGCAGATCCCCAAGCCCTCATATGCCAAACCTATTTGGGCAATCAAGTCAACCACAAGCGGCAGTACCATGCTTTAACGTTCCGAGATATCTCGGAGGTATATTGAACTCTGGCTGTAAGTTAAACCAAGGGCCACCTATCACCTCCTCCTGGTCTAATCTCAATCAGGCTTCTCCATGATTTCACAAGAGGGCTTAGAATGGATAGCGCAGAAGACTGGTGGCGAATCAATGGACCATTTAACACGCCTCGTCCTAACGGAGGAGCGTGACGGTTTCATAGCCGACTATCCACTCCACTGCATATCACCCAGGAGATTATTCTGTCCTCTCCCACCTCAGGAGCATATCATACGTCTTGTCGAACGGTATTTGGAGGACTTCAATGTCACATTTCCCTTGTTCAGACGGTCGGACCTTTTACTCCTCTTTGAAAGAGCGCATCTTGATATGCGCTATCAAAGTCCAGGCCAGTGGGCTATCATGAATGCTGTTTTGGCAGTTGCCTACATGCTTCCTGACAATGGGGTTTCTAAGCAGCCGGATCATCAGAAAAGCTGGCTTCTTCTGAAGAATGCTCTGGAGGCTGTCAACGAGCTTTATTTGGGTCCGCCCGATCTTCGGGGTCTTCAGGGTCTTTTAGTAATGGTATGCTCCTAGTATTTGATATTCTTGGAAAATTGACGTTGATGGTCATATAGGTTGTTCTCTTTATGGCGGCATCGGCTGCACGGCCTTGCAGTTTTCTAATATCCGTCGCTATCCATATTAGCGACCAACTGGGTTTGGGTACGACCGAAGACATCTCGATCTTTACCGAAGAGGAGAAACAGGAGCGGCAGACGGTTTTTTGGCTTGCTTACTGCCTCGATAGGGAGTATGCACCTATGTCTTTCCACAATCACCCCATACATGTCAGCTGACTCAGACAGAATCTCCTTCCGATTCGGTGAACCACCAGTACAAAATGACGAAGCCATCAGCGCAGCTCTACCATTGAATGCACCAAATTGTCTCGTCTACTCCATGCCAACAAACGACCGGGCAGGGACCTTCAGCGCCTTCGCATCAGCCTGCAAACTTGCACAGATCAGAGGCGAGATCTACCAACGCCTCTACTCCGCTTCGGCTACGGATAGGCCGTTCCATCAGATCCTCGCCTCAGTCGGAGATTTGGATAGGAAACTACAAGCATGGAAGGATAGTCTCCCGTCTGAGTTTCAGCCCGAATCACCTACACTCTTCCATTCCCCTCCAGTATCCTTGATACTACTACACATGCACCACACATACCACAACTGCATGATCGCCATTCATTCTCTAATTGCCGCCCGAGGCATCAATTCTGCCCAAGATCTCTCAGACCATCCTGGGTATACCATCAACCCGGATTCTCTATCGAATCCCCGGGTTCTACTTTCAGCATCCCTGACCTCCAAAGCTGCCCGTGCTTCGATTGGCTTGATGAAGTATCTCCCGAAGGATGACATCTCCCTTGGGTAAGTTGGGCTTCGCTACCCCAACAACAGTTTACTGACATTAGCAAAGGTTAACGAT
This sequence comes from Aspergillus tubingensis, assembly GCF_013340325.1. NCBI lineage: Eukaryota > Fungi > Ascomycota > Eurotiomycetes > Eurotiales > Aspergillaceae > Aspergillus > Aspergillus tubingensis. Next base: position 199,896 of record NW_023336279.1, on the reverse strand, counting down.
GTATTTTCCCACCGTTGCACTAAGAACACTGGCCTCGAGTATTGTTCGCAATCCCCGCGATACAGGCCAGATCTATAATATGAGGATTCTCGATCAGGCAGAAGCATTTCTATCGTCGACGTGTTCGGACACTACTAGCGAAGGGATGAAGCGATTGGTGAAGAATTGCGCCGAGTTTCGCTCGCTCGCTGAGAGGGCAATGAAGGAATGCTATTAAAGGCGGTTACTTTGCCAATTGCCCGCGGTCGCATATAGCTATCAGTATACTGTTAATGATACCCGGTTGAGATCACAGATAGAAGGGATTATTAGCATAGGAACAGAGAAGCTTTCCCGAACCCTACAAGCAGCCGGGGTTACAGGAGCACATAAAGAGTAAATGCAAATTAGAAAAAGGAGGGGAGAAATCAGACATGAAAAAAAAAAAAAAGAAAGAAAGAAAGAAAGAAAGAAGAGGAGGAGGAAGAGAGAAAAAATGAAGCATAAGAAGCAAAAGAAAAGAAAGGATTAATTAATTCATCAATTCAATTAGTTTCCAACACGGAGAATATTGTGCAGGAAGAAAAAAGAAATGACAAGAGTGGGATTCGAACCCACGCCATCTTACGATGATCAGGAAGCTGTGAAGCTGGGTATTAAGGTGGACCTTAACCTGACGCCTTGGACCAACTCGGCCATCTTGCCTTGGGATGTTGAATGGGTGAGATTTAGAGCATTATCAAGGAAGAATTAGTGTAATCTCCGCGTTGTTGTTTTCCGTGGATGCGGAAGCAGTATGTCTCTAGGGGTAGGACAACAACATCCATAATTCTATTTATGGTTGCAGTAAACAAGAAAGTAGTCTAATCTCACTTGTAATTCGTTTTATAGTCAGTGATTCATCATATTCACCACAGCGGGATCCAACATTTCATCATTCTGGTTGCAAGTCGAATCGGGCATGATATCCTTGAGCATAGGTATATATATAACTAACCCATGAGTACTAGTAAACTGAAGTCCTACTAGATGCACTCATTCGGCATCATCCATCCTCATAACGTGATCAGAGAATAAAATAAACCAAATGAGATAGTTCATCATGGTTCTTGTAATTCTTTATGATATTGAACTTCGTAGTATTTCTGCTACTACCCTGATGCACGTGTCAAGCACTGAATGATATTATGGTATTGGTAGTACCATACGAGACCAAATCTGCCCAATAATGGTATACTGAATCGACCAAAAAAAGCTAGCGCAATACTACATACAGCACAGAACAACGATACAGTAGGAATGCACTGCACTGACAACGCGATAATATAGATATCCTCCATATCTCAGAATTCCGATGATACAGCAACCAAGAGGAGTAAGGTTTGACAAGATCTCTCTGTATCTGATCTACTTCTTTTCTATCCGCAGCAATTCCACGTCTGCACGATCGCAACAACGCCATTACCAAACCTAACTACAACTACACTGTAACAAACCCCGATTGTTTACTTTTACTGCCCGTCCTCCACCCCCAAAGGCCCCCTCCCCACCTCCTCAACATTCCTCCTCTTCTGCTCCACCGGCTGACTCGGATACGAATTAATCTGCGCATCCGCGGGAGTCTGTTCCTCGCCCTCATGCGCCTCGCTAGTGGATCCCCGCTGGGCGGAAATAGGCGACTGCACGGATCGGGTATCGGCAGAAGGACTGGCTGGGTATGCTTGTCTGTGGGATGTAGGTAGTATCGTGGCCTTGAACGCGTTCACAAGAGGGTTGTGAACCTCCTGAGTGATTATCATTGGTTGAATAGGAGTAATAATCAAACAAAGAGTATTGATTTCGCTATGCCACTAATCCGAGGTATAGTCCTTCACGATACGACCATTTTCCATCTCAATAACTCGATCTGCCCCCGTCACACTATCAGGCCGGTGCGATACATGGAGAACCGTATATCGACCGAACACATCAGCGATAACCTTCTGCATCAGCGCATCAGTGACAGCGTCCGTGCCACTCGTTGCTTCATCTAGAATCAATATGCCGCCACTATCGTGAGCATCACTGTCGCGACTCCATTTCCGCACCAGCGCGACTGCCAGCGCAAACAGTCTTTGCTCGCCCTGCGACAGGGATGTCGATGTCAATTCCGCATCTAGCCCCCCACGCGATGTCACAAGAGAAAGTAGGTTAGCCTTCTCTAATGCTGAAAGCAAAATCGAGTCTGTAGATCGAGAAGTCGGATCCAGGTTGAAGCGGATAGATCCAGGGAGTAGAAAAGGGTCCTGGGGAATGGCGATAATGCGGGATCGGAGTACATCTAGTGGAACGGTGGAGATGTCTATCCAGTCAATTGTAATCGTGCCGCTCTGGGTATCGATGAGTCGAAGAAGGGCCGAGACCAGTGTGCTCTTCCCGCTTGGATCAATGTCAGTGTAAGGTACAGGTCATGTGTTTGCAGTACTTACCTGCCAGTCCGGCCACGTATAACCACCTTTTCCCCAGGATTTATAATCAGATTGATATTGTCCAATGCACGTGTGACACCACTGTTGGTTCGTTAGTGAATACTTCTAACGCTGGCCGGAGGGTACGCACTCATAGGAGGCAGAAAGAGACCTGATTTCAATATTCCCATCAACAGGCCAAGTCGTTGAAGGGACCACTGGTTTCTGGGGTTGATGCTCAGTGGGTGTTTTCATCTCAAAAGATCTTGTCCGTGCAATTGCACCAAGGGATGTTTCCAGGCCCGTCCAACTGGTCACAACTTCCTGCAGGGTCTGGCTGAACGCCATGATTGCAGTCAAAGAAACTCCCAGTTTTCCCGGATCGGTCGAGCTTCGGAACGAGATTGCCAGTGCAATTAGTATCACAGCCAAGCAAGCAACAAGAAGATCAAGAACAACGTTGAGCCATCGCTGGATGCAATAGAGAAGGTAGTAAGGCTTTTGCGAATCGTCAAGCCGGCGTAAGCACTCTGCTACAAATGACCGTTGCCATCCAAGGCCGCGAATTGTAGAGATACCGTCAAGAGTTTCCACGAACATTGTATACAATGGGCTTTTGGCTTCCAGATCGAGAAACCGGAGCTGTCTGGACGTCCGCAGATAGACTTTCTGGGCGCAGTACAATACTAGTAAGCACGGAATAATTGTCAGCGCCATGTAGCTGGAGCCCAGCGAGATTAAGGCAACCTGGGCGAAGCATTGTGCGATACCTGGGAAATATTAGTGTTGGGTTGCATCTAAATTAACCGAACCTACTCAGAACCGTGCCAAACGCCATCGTGGGCAGTACAGCGTCGACAAGTGTCATGTCCTGGCTGAACCTGTTGAGGATGACTCCGGAATCAACCTCGGCGAAGAAATGCATCGGCGCATTTATTACGGTTTGGACAAGAATCTTGTGTAGTCCCAGCCCTGACGTGATGACAATCTTGATCATGATTTGCCTGTGGTTGGTTAGCGTAGCGTACAGGCAAAGTATGTTAAGAGCCGACCATATCATTAGTCCCTGCGAGCCTGAGGCGGCCACAGCAAGTAGGATGTAAACACCAATAAACTGGGCAGCCTTCTTTCCATTGTCATCCGTAAACAACTCCAACCATATTTCTACAAACCCATTAGCCGAATCAAACCCACGGTCAGGAATGCACTTACGAGGGAACACAGAGGAGAATGTGTGTACAATAATAATTGTGCAGGCAACCAACGTGTGACGCCATCCTATCGCCTTCAGGTAGTAGGTGTAGACTGCAGTATCACCCATACGGCGGGATATATCAGCTATGTCGTCGACAGTCAGTGTTTCAACTTTCTTTGTAGACGTCTCCTCTCCGTTTTCAGTGAGGGCAGTCGGCGTCTCTGGAGCAGCATCCGTCGTGTCCGGATTTACATGCGAGGCGAAGCCTAAGCTCCTCCTGGAACCTTGCTTTTCGATCCGTCCACTAGAATTTAGTACGACAACATTATCTGCGAAGCGCAGATGCTGGTCTAAACAATAATTTAGTTCTAACTGCACACATTATCGCAGAACAAATACTGACCTGAATGGGTTGCCATCATTACACCAACACCTATTCGCCTGCATATTCCATTATCGACAAATAGAGCCTCTGCGACATACTGTGCGGTTTTGTTGTCAACGGCACTTAGTGCATCGTCTAGCACAAGAAGATTCTTCCTCGAGTAGATAGCCCGAGCCAGTGCCTATAGTTTTGTTAGTGACGTGACAGTAATATGTCTGGGGTGATGTACCAGACGCTGCTTCTGTCCTCCACTCAGCTTGAGAGCCCCGCTACCAACCATAGACTGATCACGCTCTGGCATTCGAGATATGTCCTCTTCTAAAGCACATGCCCTTAGTACCTCACCATACCAAGTATGGTCTATCTCAGCATAACCACAGATGTTATTGCGAATAGAGGTGTTTTGGAGCCAGGGAACTTGACTGCAATAGGCAGCATCCGGCCGCGTTCGTGTAACCGTTCCTTGGCTACATGATAGCTCCCCTACGGCCGCCTTTAACAGGGTCGACTTCCCAGACCCAACCGGACCAGTAATCATTGTTACTGTACCCGTCTTGATGGCTAGATTGATACCCTCAAGGGAGAACGCGGACCCAGTAACTGGACGGATATAAGCGTCCGTCATGGTAAGAACAACATGGTCGGAAACCTTTGGTGCCAAGACCTTCAGTTCGACCGCCGATCCATTTCTGGTAGAAAGGTCTGACTCTGTCTCCAGGCCTCTCTCAGCCGGTGAGTGGTCTGTGGGAGAAGTGAGGAATTTGTGAATTCGGTCAAAGGCACCCAACGCGGCAGTTATTGCTGGGATTGATGCCAGTAACTGTAGTGCCGGGCTTGTGATAAGGCTAATGATTGCAAGGGACGTGAATGCTTGTACTGTCGACAGTGTCTCTGAATGATCGATTTTCGCGCGTATGACGAAAGCTGCAAATGTGACGAGAGAGGCACACATCTGAGGCAAACTTGCTTCATGTTGTCAGCCAACTTGGTTCAACGCCGGCCTAGTGTGAGTTACTTACCAACCACGTTCAGCCACACGATCAACCATCGGAAGTCCTTAGATAAATCTAGTTCACGCTCTCGTTGCGCCTGAAGGGTATTGGCGAGCACTTCAGATAAACCAAGCATCTTGACGCTCTTCATTGATTTCAGCGCCGAGGAGATTATGCTAACTCGCCGTTGTATTGCACCAACCCAGACTTTCTGCCTGGCAGGCATGAATGTGGCCATATACATTTGAACCGATGTGCATACTATGGTGATTTAGTGAAAGAAATAGGTCGGGTGAAGAAGACCTACCCAGGATTACGAGGATCGGGGCCACACAAACAGCAGCGAGCTGCCGCTCTAGTAGCCAAATACCGATCGCGATCTCCACCACGCGGGCCCACAGCTCGCTAGCTTGCTCTAGAGACCGCGCGATCATGTCAATGTCAGTACTCATTAGCGTAACCGCAGCCGATTCATCGCGAGTTCCATCTGGTAGGACCATCGTGTGATCGTAGATCAAGGCAATTGCTGCGCCACGGAACATCGTGATCATTCGAAATAATTGGTGCTTGTAATGCACCGTTGATATCTAACTCCGTCAGTTCTGTCTGAGAAGTTAAGTAGGTAATGTGATTGCATACTGCGATCCCACCATAAATGAGCGCCGCTGCCCCAATCAATCCGTAGCCTTCATTACGGGTTAGCTGCGTATCTGGTCTGTGTAGCTGCTCCATTGCACGCTGAATGAAGAACGTCTGAGCATAGCTGAATCCAATGAGGCAGAGCCTGGGGAAAATAGTACGGAGAACTGCCCAACGCAGACTGATAAAGGTCGCAAAAATCAGACTACGTGTTTGGCTGGACTGGTACTTTTCCCAGGCTTTTCCAATCTTTCGCCTCAGACCTTCCGACTTTAGGTCGCTGTCCGTCGGGAACAAATCCTCGAGCGTCAGGAGCTTCCGAAAACCTATAACGAATAGACGGTTGAGCCACCAGAAAACGGTGCGAGCAAATAATCCACTGGTAGACTCGGGCGGAATTGCGAGAAGCGGTTCTTTGAGATAGCTGCGTTTGTTTTGGGCTTCTAGGGCCAGCAGAAGAAGCTTCAGAGCAGCAGTTGCTGCAGAGAGAGCTCCAAGGGAGGACGGGTAATGTCGGATAAATAATGTGCGCACTTGCACAGCATCGAAGAGGGATGAAAAGAGGAGGTAGATGCCCAATAGCGACGATGGGCGCACTGAGCGATTGTGCTCGATGGTTGATAGAATAGCTATCGATAGAGCGTCCACCAGCGACACGGCGACAGCAGGAATGGCAGTCCGGACTAAGTCATAGCGTGCCCATTCAACCACCGAGGCAATCTGCAGAGCAAGGAGACAAGCTGCGACGGTCTTCATTTGGTCAGGTACGGCTTCTGGCAGAAGTCCGCTGTTTCTATAGGGGGGCAACTGACCAGTTTTCGCCAATGGGCGTTGTTTGCAACAGTTTTGACATTCTCTGGATAGAGCGACCAGATACGCCATGGAACCAGGAGGAGAAAGATGGCGGATGGGCCAATGGAGAGGATACTCTGCTCGAAGAGCAGAGTGAAGTCAAATGTTGCTGGACACGCGACGACCGGTCCGAACGAGTCATCTGCAGCGGGGGAGCAGCTACCCGCCATGGTGATGTGAGGAGGGAAGCATACAGATATGGTAGATGAAGCAGATGGAAGTATGTTAAAAACGCAACCTTGGCGACAGCGAGAGAGAGAAATAATGCACAGTGATGAGGATTTGAGGAGAAGAAATTGGAGGGCAAGGGGCGCGATAAGATTGAGGTTGTAATGGCTCGTGACTGACCAGGGTCCCTGGTTTGGTGCGTCAGCGCATGGCAGCCTGGAGGCGGCCTGAAGCGCTCGCTCCCTTTGTCCCCTATTATGCTTACGCTTTGTTGTTAACAATCGCCCACTAGATGAGCTTGAATGTAAGAAGCTTTCAGTTCCTGTCACATGAATAATTGCATCCGAGTTCTACTTTGGTTGAGATATGCGACCGGAATTTGCCTACATGACAAAAACCTTCCAGAGTTATCTCGGGATTCCCAACTTGGGTGAAGCCGAGAGGTCAGCGCGCCCTAATCGCGAAGATGTCGTTCATAGTGTGTCTACTCCGCAATCTATCAAATGGAAGCCCAGAGCTTGAGATGTGCGACTTCTAGCCACCCGTTTATTTCATTACAGCACGTCATTTACTATGCCCAACGATTATCTACCAAATCCTTAACCACTGTCTCATTCAACCCGGTATGGCTCCGGCATCGAACAAGCACCTTGGCACGTAGCTTCTTCCTTTAGAGGAAACTCACTATGGCCGACAGTATCTTTCACTTCGGAAATATGAATGGGACTACTTCCAGTATCTCGAACAGCCCTCCATAACGGCTCCGGGTCCCTGCACTGATGGGCATGTCCAATTCCGTCGATAACGAGGATTCGTTTCCCATCTTTATTTATCGCTGGATGAGGTGGCTCAATAGTACCATCTGCTGCACATATTATGGACTTATCATCGTTAGTATTCTCGAACTCTACCGCGCCCAGAAGGATCACTCAACTTACCTGGGCAATATAATCAAAACAATGAGCCCAGTGCACTGCGTCTTCATGCTCATCACCTGAGTGTGATGGCGAGGTCGAAGCACCATGGTGCTGAGAGGTTTCAGGGAAAATCAGCCCCCGAAGAACAGTTAGGCAATGAAGCTGATGGAACATGGAGATCCCGTAGTCGGTAATGGTGTTGTGATCAGTCCGGACCTTCAGAATACCGCCGTTTTCGGGGAGAAGAAGAGATTCCCATGAGCGATTTGTATCATGAGGTAGAGAGCCATCGGATTTAGCACCCAGTAACGGAGTCAATGATTGGAATTTCCGGATGATTGGAGGTGTAGATCGAGGCTCGCTTGGGCAAACATGTATGTGAAACTTCTGTGAGAGGCTGGCTAAGCTGCCGGTTGATGTGTATATGATACCAAGAGTTGTGAAAAGGAGGAAGATAAGTGTTGCTAGTATGCTATAGAGAAAGCGTGCTTGTGTGGGCATGTTGGGGTTTTTTTCTTTTTTTTGGATCTCCAGTTGTTAGGGAGGGCAAGGGGGAGACCTTCCAACTACAAAAATTGCTCAAGTCAGACATACCAAGTAAGATGCAGTGGGTGAGGATCCCCCAGAAATCAAACCTCACCCGTGTGTCGTGATGGCATCGGGTGAAACGCACAGGTTGACTCGTGCATGGTGCGGTTACATCGCAGAATCCCTATTCTGGGAGCGCACATTGTGTCCCCCTAGAAGGACCAATTGATCATGACATGTCAGCTACAAAACTGGGATGCATACAAGGGGGCATGCATCGCCATTATATTTCCGGGGGGTAATTGACCAATCAATAACTATACAGTGTCTTATCAAATGCTTGGTGGCGCCTGCAGGGATGGAAGATCCAGCATGCTTAGGCTAACGCTTGACAACTCACACGCCATTTACAGCCTAACCCCACTCTCATCCTTCCGCGGATAAGCAGCCGATCATGAACATGATACTACCATCCAAGTACTCGACCACGCTAGCTATGATCATCCAATGACCCCACTGTCCGAGCCATCATCCGGATTGGACTTGTACCAACCAAACAACTCCTTGAATCGATGCGACATGACCCGGGCCTCTGCTTCGGGGGGTTTTCTAATGGCTGCAAACTCATCCACATCCACCGAGTTCTCCTCCTGCCAGCGCAAGATGGCGTCAAAATCACGGCATTTGTGATTCACGTTAAAGTCAGGGAAGGCGTTCAGCTGCGCATCCGCCCAGTAATGGGTGTAGATGTCGACATTAGCGTTGCACATCAAGTTCTGGAGCAGCAGGTAGGTGCAGTGGGAGATATGCGTCCGATGCATGTCAGAGGGCGGAGTCCCCGGCGGCCACTTCTTTCCATAGTAGTGGTCAAAGTACGCTTCACGCCGCAGCCAATCCAGACAATGGATCTGGTGGAAGACATCCAGTCGCCCAATGTACGCCTCGGACCCAAAGCCAAAGCTCTCGGGCCATTTGGCTGCCTGCTCAGGATCCCTTCCCAGCTTGGCCACGTCATCACGACTGATGGCGATGGGGTTAATGTTCGCCAGTCGGTTCCAGGCTGCGTCTACCTCGGGGCTAGGGGGTTGGCGGTAGATGGGAAGGGGGTCTGGCTCCAGCAGCGTCGCATTCATTTTCTTGCTGATGAGGGGTATCTCAAGGCGATCGAACACAGGAGCTGCAACTGGTCAGCAATCTGAGATGACGGTCATAGTCGAGTTACACTCACAGTACTCGGAGGTCTTTCGTAAGAGATGGTTTGGGTCGCCCGTGCCCCGAACGATGCTGACAGTCATGGCAAAGAGAAATAGTGACAGTGCAAAAACAGTAGCATTCAGCCAGAGGAGCAACTGAAGGCGTCTATTGGAGTGTTGAGGCCGTTGGGGTGCTTGTTTCAAGAGAGATACATCGTCCTCGCTTTGCGTATCCCCAGAGACGCTGTAGACCACATCGTCGTTGTCTCTGGTCCCCAGCGGCTCGTATGATGGAGATGCAGCAGGCTTCATTTTCACCGTCGTCTGTCAGATTTGAGGGAGAGAAATTGGCAAAAGATTAGAGTTGTTTTTCGGTGCAAGGAAGGTCAAATATCCTTCCTCCTTTAATGTGGTCAGCTGAACTGCGCAACACCCCCGTGGTATTATCAGGATGCATCAATGGTCCGTCAAGTATGCATTAGTGCTTTTGAACTGCCGCCACCGCACATGCCAACCAACTACCTTCGTTGAGGGAATTGCTACGTTCTTTCCTGATTAAAACAGGCGCAGATACTTGCTGCTGTCACAGTCACACTGGTGTAAGCGGATACTACACCTTGGCTGTGTAGCTGTTTCACCCCGCTTGATCACGGGCGACGACCGGGGAGATGCAAGCAGCACGACCGATGACCGAAGTCCACATAAATAGGCCCCTTCTTCCTGCCATTCCGATTGTTGAGGCATCTTTTGTTCTACCTTCAAGTCCCCAACAGATTTCCGGAAACCCACCTAGTCCACAATGAAGTATTCGCTCCTCCTCTCAGCTATCTACGGGCTGTTGTTGAGCCCCATGGCCACGTCTGCCCCAACAGCGAAGGGTATGCAACCCCAGGGAACTCGAAACTGATAGAGGATATTATGCAACTGACACACGTCAGCAGCAGTGACCCTTCGCGTCAGGTCGGAGGACTTCCATGCTCTTCGGGAGAGAGCAGGCAACGAAGCCACCGCGTTGTATGCTTATATTGTCGCCGACACCGAGATCGACGGCAAAGAGAAGCGCGATGACGAGGCCACTGCGCTATATGCGTACATTGCTGCCGACTCGGAGCTGGACAGAAAACGTGATGACGAAGCCACTGCGCTATATGCGTATATTGCGGCCGACTCGGAACTTGACAGAAAGCGTGATGACGAGGCTACTGCATTGTATGCATACATTGCAGCTGACAGCGAGTAAGGCGGACAAACTAAGCTTCGGGACAGCTGCTGCGCTAGAGCACATGGTACTGGTCTATTAATCAAGCGCTGCATTGCTTCTTGCGTAACGCTGAGATGATGTGTCATATAATGGTCGTCTATGTTCCCTCTCACTGGGTGCGGTACATGTGTCAGTCAATTGATATAATTTCTTGGGATTATTTGACCTACCTATAAGAACCTGCTTCATCCCAAGATCTATTATCCCCACAGAATGTTCCATCTCGCCCACTTGCTCCTCTGAATGGGTACATTATCAGGGTCATTGCGACACTCAAGCAGAGCCTGCTCCAGCGGTATCTCGTAACTCGATACCGTTTCTGTCTTCTTCCAGAACTTATAGCCCAGATAGAAAGCCAGTACGAGCGGAATATCCCTACCCCTAGTTAGTACAACGACATCCATTGACACAGGATGCAACTCACAAGTACGACGAAACAAAACTCGAAGCATCCCAATTGCCATGAGTAAACACCGTGAATCCACCCGTGAACAAAACAATCACACACATCACCAGAGCAAACCAGGATGTATACACTGCTTTCATCAGCCACAATCCCTCCCGGAAAAAGTATTGAACTACTCACCAGACCACCAATGATGCCACGGCATCTCCGCCGTATCCAATCCCTGCGCCTTAAACCCCCTCATCAACCTGATATGATTCAGCGCAATCGTGCCCCACGAAATCAACACCCCCGCCGCCGTCAAATCCAACAACCAATTAAACACGGTATAAGCCTCGTTCTGGCACGTAAGGTACGCTAACGCGGACACAGCAATCTGCGCCACAGCACAAGCATACGGTACACCATGCCTTGTCGTGCGCAGGAACACCGCCGGGGCGTGGCCCTTTAGCGCGAGACCGTACAACGTGCGCGTGCCAGCCAAAATACTCTGATTAGATGCCGACCACGCAGACGTTAACACAACGGCATTAATAATCGACGGTACTACTTTGATCCCTGCATCGGATGCAGCAATCACGAATGGACTCTGCGCTGCCGTACCGGATTCACTGCCCAATCGGGGATCGTTACTAGGAACTATCATCCCCACGATCAGCACAGCGAGAAAGTAGAAGATAGTAACGCGCGCGAAGACGCGTTTACATGCGCGGGGAATGTTCTGTCGCGGGTTCGCCATCTCCGCTGCTGCGATGGTTAGACTTTCCACCCCAGAGAAAGAGTATACGGCATTTGTTGTGACGGCCCAGAAACCGAGGAATCGGCCCCACGGTCCCGAGGCGATATATTCGACAAACGGGCCGGGGTCTTTCCAGTAATGAAACCCGAGACGCGGAGTACCCGAGACGCCGCCGAGGTCGATCACCAAGCCCATGAGGATGATGCCGATGATGAGGAGGATCTTCAGGATGGCGAAGACAAACTCTACTTCTCCGTAGACTCGGATGAAGAGCAGCGAGACGATTGCCGAGATGACGATCAGGATCGTCACCCAGATAGCGGGGTTGAGGGTGTCATTCCAGTACTGGATTAGGACGACAGCCGCGGAGATCTCGCTGGGCACGGACATGAAGCAACCGTAGACGACGTTCCAACCTATCGCGAAACCGAGAGCCGGATCGACGAGCAGCTCGACGTGCCGGACAAAAGAGCCGGTCACGGGCATCAGGGCTGACACTTCACCTAGGGCGATTTGCACAGCGCAGACCACCAGGCCGATCAGTAGATAGCCGAGTAGGGCGCCGAGCGGGCCACCAGTCTGGATGGAGCTGCCTAAACCAAGGAAGAGGCCGGTTCCCTGGTGGATTATTCAGTACGTAGTACGAATATTGACATTTCAAATTGTTGCAAAGAAAGGGGGATGGCCTACAATGGCACCCGCGATGGCTATCATCTGGGTATGGCGTTCTTGCAACCCCTTGCGTAGATTCTGAGCCTCTTCATCGTGGACGATACGCGGTGTGCGGTCACCGACTTTGGGGAGGGCAGGCCCTGGTTCGAGGGTGGGCGAGATATAGACATCTGGGTCCTTTTGGGTGTTATGGATATTATCCATGGTGGGTTCTCAAAATTGAGGCCGATGTGATGAGAAAAAGCAAACATTCCACGATAAGCTGAGTGGTGGGGGAAATGGCGATCACTTTATGCTGGCGATACCGCAGCAGGTTGAATTGGTGTGATTGGGTCGATAAAGCACACCAGGCGATGGCGACATTTCGGCGCCGCATGGGATCTTTCCTATCACTCACCGATTGTTGATAATAATTAGTTCTGTGGTCTTTGGTCTGCCGCTATGGTGTTTTTGGCATTATGTGGATCTGATACTAGCCACTATGACTAACAAGCAATAAATGTTATCGGGAATCCCGTCGCCCCATCACCCTATATCGTCAGTCTTGGCAGCATGCAACGTTTTCTTTTTCCGACCAGCAGATCCTGCACGCCGTCAGAAACTTCAGGAAGCTGCGTAATCGGAGAAGCAATTGCTAATTGCAACCCAGGATGAGCCATTGCATCTGATTGCGGTCGCGCGAATGGGGTTTCCAACTCTAGATAAGGATTGTCAAAGCCAAGCCCCTCCAATGCGATAGGGCTCCTATGAAATGCCACTGATTCTAATCTCACGGAAAGCCGGAGTTTGTATTCCGGAGCAGTGCAACAAGAAGGCGTCCGTGTAACTTGTTGCAGATTCTGTCACGGTCATCAGGATGAGCACGAATTGCCAAGCCATGCAGGCTAAAAATAACTTGACGATGAAATGACAGCAGAAACTAGCATCATGGAAGTGATCCTCACGAGCAATGAATTTTATTCCAAATAACCAAATAACAGACAAGCTCGGTCTTTTGTTTAGCATCAAATCTAAGCCATTATACATCATACGCCATAAATCAATGAACATCAAATACCCTTCCGACCGCCCGAACAACCGTTACTCCAGAGGGGTTTGTCACGTCCCGGACATTTCAAGATCGATAGTAGTCTTCTAATTATTCCCCATGCTTTCTTTTCCTCACTCGAGGGCGAGCCCAAGATCTCCGTCATCCCCCGCTAGATCTTCCACGGCCATCTCGGCCTCAGCGGCATCAGCGGCCTGTTTCATGGCGATCTGCTGCTCCTGCTCCTCTGGTGATAGGGCCGCGAAAGCCGCTGTGTTGGCATCCCAATCCGCCACACATTGCTTATTCCAGTTGCACTGTTCAACTTCGCCGTAGAGAGGGTGTTTGAAGCGAGGATGGGTGTTGGGCCACCCCGACGCGTGGTAGTGGTGCTTGACCAGCGCCGATCGCGCATTGTGGTTACCCGAGTCCGAGTGACCCTGGCCTGCAGCAAAGGCCTCCACTGTGAGCACTAGGATACCACCCACTAATTTTGACTCGGGGATGTCGTGGAACGTCTTCCAAGTCACTTCCTGGCCAGTGCGGGCGCTCATCTCGGCCAGTACAGCTTCCGTAAAGGCGGACGGACCGGTTCCACTGATGATGTCGTCGAAGTCAAGCTCAAGGTCGGAGATGGGCTTGCCCTGCTTGACAGAGTGATCGTGTAACCAGTCGAGGATACGATTCACCAGTCGCATCATGACTGGTTGGCGTGGTTTGCTGATAAAGGTCCATTGACAGAAGGATTGTGACTTGGGACCCAGGATAGCATGATCGTTAAAGTCGGGTTCGTCAATCTCGACACCAATCACCAGGTCCATGTCCGCTTCGTTGAAGCGTTCGGGTATGAAGCGATCTAATGGCCGCAGGGCTTCGACGTCGATATCAGCGTATACTCCACCGTCCACGTACATTACGAGGTAGCGAAGTAGATCGGCCTTGATAATCTTCGCGGTCAGGGAGCGGTAGGTCTCGACAATGTCCGGCCGATTGAGGCCGTCAGGCCCAAAATTTGTCTCAACATAATGTAGGTCATTTTGATCGGTCAGCACCTCATAGCGGTATCCTGGGTTAATGGAGGTCCAGGTACGGGCCACGTTCAGGTCACGCTCTTCAAACTCGAAGGGATTGACCTTCCATGACTGCCATATCTTGCGGGGGAAGAGCCTGCACTTGCTCTGACGCGCGAGGCCCCCGTGAAACTCGGCGAAGGTGCCTGTAAGCGAGAGATAGAAAACTAGACAGAAGACTGCCAGGAAGAGCGGCACCACCCGGCGAACCTGTCGTGGAAGACAGACACCGGACATGGCGGGCATGGCAGGCATGGCAGGTATGGGAGTCTTCAACTGCATTGTGACGGACTGGCCCAACTGACCCATGAGGGGGATGAGAGACGAGGGGTTCGGCGGACGAGCGAAAAAAACACACGCTGCTGAGGGCAAGAATGTTTATGAGCCAGAGCGAGCCGGTCTGACCAGATCAGCTCTCCCCGCAACGCGCGGCCAAAAACCAGCGCCATTCGGACCTGGCCAGGGCAATTCAGGGCATTGCACCTCGAAGCTATATTACGGGCTCCACCCACCTGCGTGACGCTAATGCTCTTAGCTTCACGAGGGCCCGGCTGAGAGGAGCCCGCTCGGTGTGCCTGTCGAGCGATTGGGTCGAGACATATCGCACCCATGTCGATCGCATTTGCCAGAGCCCGGGGTTGCTCAATGCTACCTCGGGTCTTGGTCTGCTAGCTCTGTCCGGATGGGAAATGAGTCCGACGCATGTGCTTCTGGCCAAGACACGATAAGCTGACTACTGCTCTGCAATCTGTCGATCCGACAGCCTAGCTCGGGATTTTGGGCATTCTGAATGTCACCAGTCTTTCCCTCAAATATCGCCCCTCATCTTCAGCCAGCGAGACTCCGTCTTGACGACGCGTTTTGCCCGACTTGTTTTTCACTATGCCCGTCCGCACCCTCTCGCCAGATCGTGAAAAGTCCATTCTGCCCCTCTCGGTGGATCTCCGGAGCAAAGCCCGCTGGCTCAGTGTGCTCCTACCGTCTTTCCTGTCCTGGGGTGGGAGCAGCACTTCGTCAACGGGGAAAGCCCGGCGGACAGCCTACTTAGACGGGCTGCGCGGGTTTGCAGCCTTCCTGGTGTACTGGGGACATCATGAATTATGGGCACACGATGGCATGGGCGCTGAGCGGATCTTTGAAAATGCGTATGGTTATGAGAAGCAACACTTCCTGGTCGCGTTTCCCGGAATTCGCACCTTCTTTTCCGGTGGGCACTTTGCGGTCAGTGTTTTTTTCGTGCTATCGGGCTATGTGCTATCCGCCAAACCGCTGGCGCTGATCCAGGCGGGTGAATACCTTCAGCTGGGCGACAATCTGTCCTCCGCGCTGTTCCGGCGATGGCTGCGTCTTCACCTTCCTGTTATCGCCACCACGTTCATCTATCTCACCTTCCTTCACCTCTTCCATGTCCGCGCAACTCCAGAGTTAAAAGGCACCTACGGTGAAGAAGTGTGGAACTGGTATATCGAGTTCAAGAACTTCAGCTTCATTTTCCGCGGTGGTGGTGAGCCATGGTTCACCTACAACTTCCACTCGTGGTCCATTCCCGTCGAATTCCGCGGATCCATCATTGTCTATACGGCTTTGCTGGCCTTTTCCCGCCTTCGCCGGAACATGCGTCTGGCTGGTGAGGCCGGACTGATCTTCTATTTTCTCTACATTGCCGATGGCTGGTTCGGAGCGCTGTTTATCTCCGGCATGCTGCTTTGCGACCTGGACCTGCTTGCGGCACGCGACAACCTTCCGGACATTTTCTTGATGCTTGGGCCGTTCCAGGAGGGGATCATCTACTTCCTTTTTGCAGTCAGCATCTACCTGGGCGGCGTGCCATCTCGCACGTGGGACCTGCAGGCGCTGCGGGAATCCCCGGGGTGGTACTACCTGTCCTTCTTGAAGCCCCAGGCGGTGTTTGACTACAAGTGGTTTTATTTGTTTTGGGCGTCCACCTTCATCGTGACGGCAATTGGGCGGATCGGTTGGCTGAAGAGATTTTTCGAGCTACGCTTCAACCAGTATCTGGGGCGGATATCCTTCGCCTTCTATCTAGTGCATGGACCGGTGTTGTGGGTGCTTGGGGATCGGCTGTATGCTGCGGTGGGTTGGGTGCGCGATTCGCATGCCACCAATTGTCCCGGGTGGATCGATCGCTTCCCGCTCCCCCGCACGGGGCCTCTGGGGTTGGAGGTCAGTTTTCTGGCTACTCATTTGATTCTGCTGCCGGTGACTTTTTGGTTGGCGGAGATCGTAACCAAATTGATTGATGAGCCGAGTGTGCGATTGGCCCAGTGGCTGTATCGCCGAGTGACGCGTAGTTGATGCTGCAGTTGCCAGGCATCTCCGAAATGAATGTCTCAGTTTTGCTTCTTCTGTTGGGTGATTTGGTGTAGTCGCCTTTTCTCACTAGTGTGCCGTAAGCTCATCTTAGACCCATCTGCCATTTGCCTTCCTGGTGGATTCGTTGGTCCCTGAGAGGCCCAAGCGACAGGGAGATACCGGTGGGGTTGCCGCTTCGGGACGAGAGACACAGTCCGGCTCGCCACTAAAAAGCAATAGTTCCAGCCCGAGCCCTGGCCGGCATCCAGTGGCTTCTAGACGGCTGCAACTAGCGCATCCTGAACTGACCGTGTTATTGTGTACCTTCTTATCACATGTTGCATCCCGAGTGAAAACAGCAATACGTCCGGATCGGCACGCCACTCACAGGCGGGGGATGCCGTCTTTCCTGTCTCTCTCTATGCTGTAAGCTGAAAGCCTAGCTCGGATGCAACCCTAATTAATCGCGATATCGCAGTCTCCCATCATGCAGACATTAACGGCGGGCGCGATGGTCCCTCGACCAACACCCCTCCCCTCCCCTCCGCTTCACAACCATGCTCTCCCGAATACTGCGCTTCGTGCCTTTAGTGGCGCTCCTCATCCTCCTCCTCAGTACATTTTACTATCTCTATCGGGCCATTCACGTCGACACCCATCCTGATCTCGACCTAGGCCTTGAGACCGCCACCACCACCGACCTCAAAACCCTTCCCGACAGCACCGTTAGCCAACTCGTTGCCGACTCTCACCATGAGATAACATCCAACTCGACCCCGGAAGGCCGATACTTCCGCATCGACTTCCGCTCCCGACGCGGTATCAACCCCAGCATCATCCCGCACCCCTCCAAGCCCAACACCTGGATCATCACCGCGCAGCTTCATGAACCCGGTCGTCGCGACAAAGACAGCGCCTGGTTCGTCGAACTTGTCTGTGATGCCGTCTTCCAAGACAAAGGCCGCACTCTCCGCTGTATCGACTATCCGTTTATCCTCCCCATTGCTGCAACCGAGGGCAACAACGCCCTCTGCTCCGGAAGCCTCGCCTTCTTCGCCCTTAGCATCGGTCCACATGATGCCCGCGTCTTCTACGGCCCAGACGCCCCGTACACCATCTACGGTTCCAACTCCGCCGTGACCTGCTTTGGCCAGTGGATTCTCGACTTCCGACTCCTAGTCGACTGGCCTGCCTCCGACACCATCACCGACTATGGCTTCCGTCGCGCCACGGAGCTCCAGCGCCCTACAACGGCCCCGTACTTCGCCGTCGAGAAGAACTGGTTCCTCTTCTGGGACCGAGCCGGCAACGCCTACGTTCACTACGATGTGGCACCCACAAGAGCATTCGCTGCCTTGACTCTAGACGGATCCGTCGGCTCTGATCTCGCTCCAGCAGCAGCGAATGCAGACGTAGCCTGCCTTCAGAAATACCTACCGCATATGCAAGACCCCGACCACGAATCTATCCACCAAGCTACCAACTCCCTAGCTGTGACCCTGTGTATGCGTGGAGACCCGAGCTGCCAACCGGATGACTCGAACACAGTCATTTTGACGATCTTCCAGCATAAGCGATTCGTGGGGTTCCATAGTAGCTACGAACCGTACGTCATGCTGTTCTGGCAAAGGGCGCCGTTTGAGATCTACGGGATTTCGGATAAGCCTTTGTGGATTCACGGACGGGGGATGATGGACGAGGGGAATCAGACGGAGATGTTGTATGTGACGTCAATCGGGTGGAAAACTGCTGGGCAGAAGTATCATGGGTATCTTGATGATGTGATGTTCTTGGCGTTTGGAATAGAAGATGCGGATACAGCGGGGGTGGATGTGGTTGCGGGGGATTTGGTGGCTGGAGTGGGGAGATGTTGATCTCTTATCTTACTCAGATTACATTATAGAATGGGGGTAGATTGCGATGTGATGTCCTATGATGGCATTTCTTATGATTACTATGTTGAATGTGATGTTGTACGATAACAACTCCCCCCCTTCCATTTCCATCTTCCCTCGGTAACACAATTTATCGTGTGATCAGACCCCCAATGCAACCACAGCTTAAATTAACTTGGCAACCTCCGAACCCAAACAGTCCGACCAATATGTCGGGATACATATTAGGCACACATTAGCGTGTCGCTCAGGCCGCTTATCTACCTGTCTCGGTCAGCACTAAGCTGGTTCTGGGCCGTGGAGCTCGTGCAGGTCAGGTGGTCATTGGTAATTTTAGCTAATGCAGTGGTCTGATTGCTTAATTAAATTGGAAATGAAGCTTTCACATGCTATGTGAGGCTTACTTTGTTGTTCTTTTCCCGAGGAAAATGGAGTTGTTTGTTCCTTGCCCCAGGGTCTTTTGTTGGAGGTGGCTTATAACCCCGCTTTTAGGTTTTATTAATCTGGTTCTAAGTTTAGCCGTGGGGAGACGGTTGAGATTGTTGCTTGGCACGATAATTGAGACATTGATCTGGAACGGACTTTGCGCGCTGATTTGATTGCATATTATGTGATTGGGTTCGGATTGCGCAATAAGATTTGATGTGGGACAGTGACCGTTGGCGTTTAACTTGGACAATGTCTGAGTGAGTCAATTCTATGTTGAGACATTTCCCTCCGTCTATCCTCGGGAGAAACACAACTTGTCATTTTTGGTTCATCATTTGGCTTGTGGACATTTTGTCGGGTTGGTGATTTGGAACGCAGTACTGGCGCTATGGAAGTGGAAAATAACCAATGGCCTCCATTGGTCGATATGGAGGGTATGTCTAGTGTCTGGGATGGGTTGGATACTCCCTGCTATGTCTACATTTTCCCCGAAACTCCTTAAGTAAACACTTATATCATTTCTATCTCGGCGGACCATAGCTCTTTAGTGATCTTCGTTCCTACTGCTACTACCAGTACCGTTGTTCCCGGTATTTGACCGAGCTACAAACTACACAGCCCAGATCTCTTGATTTATGGCCAGACTTATTATACTCTCAATATTGTGCTCAAATGACATGTACCGGTAATACTTATATTACTACGGGGTACATGTTCACTGGCGTTGCGAACCATCATTTAGTGATACGTAATATGCATCTCCCTGGGCGCCGATTCAACACAACTTCAAGGCCACGTCGCTGTTGTATCTTTCAAGAGCAGGCTGTTTTGTGCGCATGCTAGATGTACGCAGACCAAAAGCCTTGAGGCACTGATGCAGATACTCTATATTCTGTCTGGGTAGCTCGACCAGTAGCCTAGTATGAGTAATTGGCATATAGTCTGCATCTTGGTATGCTTCTGGCTCTTAGTGAGTGATGGAAGTAACAAATTTGGTTACTACAACATGATGCACGCGTGTTCTTCTTGATGACGTTTAGAGTCCATAGAATGTACAGTCGACTATACATCGACCCTACTTCCAATATTCCATCTTGTGACATGCACGTAATTTTCTGGAACACCCATATTAATGGCTCCCAAGTTGTTATATATATTGCTTGACGTGCCAACCGCTGAACCAAAAAGAATATAACGCGTCCACCTGATCAGCCTGCAGAGGGACCTGATCCACCCATGCTTTCAGACTTAACGTCCTCTTGTAGTTCCGCTTCAAGCACTGTCATCATCTCACCGTCATACTCACATTCGATATTGAGATCAAATTTGAGTCTGCCTTCTGGAATATTTTCTGGCAAGAGACAATCGTCAGGGTAGTAGCCCCGGATCTCCACCTTCCTGGGCTGAATGGGACATTTGGTGGGGAAGTTCCCATACTTGGACAAATCAGCGATAACAGCTGAGTATTTGTCCATGAACTCGCAAAGTGGTTGTTGTGTCTGGTTCAGGATTGGCTGCCAGTCTCCATTTCTGTTTCTGTTGTATCCTTGCAACGGAGCAGTACATGTGTCATTGAGGGGTTTGTCAATGGTAATTTGACAATTTATCTTCATAAGATCGTCCTCATCGTCGACGCTATGCATGGTTATTATTCGGATCGAAACAGGACATCCAGAATGAAACTTACTCCAGGTCGCAGAATGATGGCCCAAAATACGGAGGATTTGCTGTGAGCTCAACATCTAGAAGATCTATGACATTTCTCGAGTCGTCGTTGGAACAGGTTTGCGCCAATGAGGTTGTAATAAACAAAGCAATTATAAAGATCTCGGAAGGAATAGATAGCAAGTAAGGGCTAGGAAACATTTTGAGGATGGGTAGTGGAGTACTGACCGAATGATGTAGCGAGTCCTATATATACGTGTCTGGTAAAAGTTCTATGATATCATGCTAGTCATCACACGAGCGGTATACGAATCCACGAGTGTGCTTTTGCTTTTCTGTATTGGCTTGGCCATGATCATCGCCATCAGATGACTACTCAATATTAGCAATGTTGCAAACAAACATAGTAAACAGGACGTGTTTATTGGTTTCGTCATACCGATCATGGCATATCAACGATGCAGCACCAGCATTTAGCTATGTGAACCTAATAATATTTTCTATAATTCTATATATTAGTCTAAGATACTTCGGGTTTCTAAATACAGAATCCGTGAATGTTGCAGAAAAGGAGGCACAGAAGAAGCAATGCGGGCACGAAAGACTATTGAACATTAAATATAGGAGTGTGCATGTACATCCCTCATTTTCATCAATCTGAACTTCCAATTGTTAGAAGATTCCTGTAAAGCTGACCAGAGCAACTCAATGTCCCCCTAAGAGGATTGCTATTGATCAGGTGAAGTGGATAATATACTTTCCCCTACACCCTTACGCCCTCGGCTAGCAGATCGAACAAGGAGATCGACAGATGATCAGCTGAATCGAGCAGCATTCACTCAGCTACCCATTTGGTACATGAGCCTGAATGACAACAATACTAGTCAGTAACCTGATCTGAAGCTCTCCAAAAGTCATCTCGCTGCTTTCGCGATACTCATCATAATCGCCTGGCAACGGCTTCAATAATTACCCCAAGGATGTGGAATTTTCAGAGTAACCCAATGATTAAGGGCCAACTTAAATAGACTTTGTTTCTGCACATATTAGTAGAGTGCTCGTTGGCCCCATAGAGGGCGATGCTCACAACAAGGGGTCGAACCGAGAAGACTCTATCGGAGTACCCGCGCTTTACGATGTATTGGATGTGTTTCGAATAAAGGGCTCGCTGAGCCTTGGATTACCCCAAGAAACTTGATGCGAGACAATGAGATTTGTCAATTAATGTGCATTGAATCATCTGACTGAGTTATTATTCGGAAGTAGCATTGGGGCTAACGTGACCACGGTATTAGGCCTAGTGGGAATGGTGCCGTTCAATGGCCTTTATTGTAATCTCTCAATTGCATCCGACTAGTTGTCGGGTGAATAAACATCAATGTCAGGAATATCTATTGATTGGCCCATGGTGGACTTCATATGCTTGACGCTCCTAGCTCTACTAGTACCAGTACATCTCTTCGATGCCAAAGTCATTTACAAGGCAACGTAACGAGAATTCTTGAATAACCGGACGAATATATTCTACCACTGAATGAATGATAAGATGCAGTTTACAAGCTTTCACTTTCTTATTATAGTGTACATGCTTGCAAGCAGCACCGGCATTTTCACGGATCAAGATCTGAAGTGCAGCAATGATTATGCTTTCCGAGCCATGAGGAGAATGCTGCGCGTTTCTAATTCCAGCTTAATGTCCCGCCAGTTCTCCCCGGACTTGGTAATACTCCGCCAGTTCTCTTCACCCTCAATCATGTCTTGCATTAGCTTATCAACGATGTCACCAGCACCGCCCTCTCTTACTGAAGCAGCATGAGGATGTGCCCTTCGCCATTCATGAACAGAACTCCATGTCCGCAACAATGCCTCCAGACCACCAAGTGTATCTGAAATCTGCATCCGAATACTTTCAACGGTCCTCAATGCATGAGGTGTCCCAGAGGGATCACTCTCTAATCTCGTGTGATCAGTCCAGTTAGAGAAGTCGCAGCATTCAACGGGACGCATACGATCATCCCAGATCCCCTTCCCTGGTTGCGGCCAGTAGGACGCCAGATCCTGAGAAGAGAACTTTCTTAATACGTGGCTAGCATGTGCGTGTCCGACCACAGCATAATTCCCCCAGTTCCAAAAAGCAACTGTTCCTCCAGGGCGAACAATTCGCGCCATTTCTTTCCATACCAGGTCAGGGTCAAACCAATGCGCTGCCTGGCAGGCTATTACCAGGTCAACGGTACCTGCCTGAACGAAGGGGAGAGATTCTGCCCAGAACTGGCGGTATTGGACATTCCTGCATCTCGTCTGTGCTCTGGCCTCCTTCAACATGCTCTCGGAGGGATCAACACCAATTATCATCCCGAAGTGGCTGGCTAGACCGCGGGATGCAGCACCATTACCACAGCCCAGGTCAATACACAAGTCTCGTGGAGCTTGATGATAGGCCATAATAGTGTCAAAAATATGTTTTGGGGGTGGTGGGCGACATGCCGCATATGCAGAGCAGTCGTAGTTGTCATCCCTGGGTTAGGCAAACTGTGAGTATATTGAACGTCTTAATATGAGTCTACTTACGAGAAGCTGGCCATTGGTCTGATGCAGGTAGTCTATGGATTTTCGCACCAGGGTTGAGGTTGAAATGCTGCTTCCATACAGTATCGGCCACTTCTTGAAATGTTCGAAAGATATGTTGTGTTCTGAGATTCGGGTTTCTCAGTCTATCGACATGCCACGGATGCGCGATCGTTTTCAGTGCAGTATTTCCTCACTCCCAACGTTGTCAACTGCCCTTCACAGAGTTGGAATATAGTTTAGCTAATGACATATTTGGCTCCGAAGTCCGGGTGTTTCTTGTCATATTACCACCCATAACTCATGTAGAGAGCGTCCTATGGAATCATCACCTCCGTCACCGATCATACCGTGGTGTTCCACCTACTCACCTTATATTCGAATACTACCGTAACGAATTCACAATTAGCTTTCAATTATAGCATTGAGCTTGGAAATACCGCGGTCATCCACTTTCAGGTGGAGGGTTTCATCCAATTCCGAGAAATGTTACATTCCAGCGTCGTCGCCAGGAACATTAATGGGAACATCCGTAGGGTTCATTCATGGTTTCGGCAGTCATTAACCACGTATTCGATATGAAACCATTGAAATAATACAAGTCGCTATTTCAAATTCCATATTTTGTACCGCTTAATAGTCTGCATCGCATCCAGCCCAGGGAGGCTGTTTCTGTTGCCAAGGCAGTTGCTGAGATTGAGCAAAATGCCAGCTTACCGGGGAGAATTTTCTCCAACGATGCAAACGACCGAGTGGAGAGACCGTATCACACGCAACTCGACTGAATACAAAGTTACAACGCACATCACCGAGACAGCAGACCGTGTAATCGATACATCGCTCTATCGGCGACAGGCTCTCTTTGAGACTACTAGGCGAGTTCTGGCAAGTGCAGTGAACGAGGGCCTGGCCAGCGCAACTATAGTGAGGTCTATACATCCAAACTTGGTGTTGTGTCTACGTGACCCAGCTGGAATTGGAGAGTCTTGGATCAAATGTGGTCTCCGAAATTCCGCATTTGTTGAGAACAACGATCGGAAGGTTACTGGATTTCTACGTGCGGATGATCTACTTCCTCCAGTGCTCACTCAAGCAGTCGAAGGGGAAGTATCAGAAGAATTAGACCCAGGTGCCATTTGCCGCATTGTCTGCCTTTGGCAACATGAACAATTTCCAAGTGCCGCCGTAGATACACTTGTGACGGAGGTCCGAAATTCTGCCGACAATCAAGGTGAGCCTCTAAGGCATATTTTGAAGGCCCAATGCTAATATGAGATAGAAAAATGGCTGGAGATAGCCAGTGCTCAGCCGAAGCTACATCTCAAGTCTCCTTTGTGTGATTGGGAGCAATCCGTCGTGCTTGGACATCCAACGCATCCGGTGAGCTTTCCCACTACCTTTATCGATCCTGATTGCCTTAGTGTTAACGCTAGGAAGCTACACCGGGCATGTCTTGCCCAGCCGCCTTTGAAGCCCATAACACCTGACGAAATTCCCGAGCTGCTGGAACCAGAGATATCATTTCTGTCTTTGCGACGATCAGAAATGAGAGCCTTCGGGCCATACACGAGTTTACTGAAACCTCTCCTGCAGCAATTAGGGATTCCTAGCCCAGAGTCACCAGAAAGAGTCGTAGTACCGTGTTTCACCCGTCAGCTTCCGAGCATCCTGCCGCTCTTTCCTGATGCACGCCACATTGGCGCTGTTAGGAGATGCTGTCGTGCGCAGATTTCAATGCGCACTATATCATTTCTCCCTGAAGTGGGGTCCCCTTTGCATCTTAAGCTTTCGCTAAATTGTCAGATCACATCGGGCCCGAGGACTATTACACCATGGACTGCTGCTCTGAGTCCAGCACTTAGCACGGCGCTGAGGGCCTTACTGCCACAAGACTTATGGATCTTTGAAGATGCCGCTTCTATCACAGGCGGCCAGGATGATTTTGACAAAGCACGCCATTTAACATGCATTATACGCAAAAGTCCGGAAATGCAAGCGGAAGAGCTTGGAGAGATCATTATCCCAGTTGCTGGATTATTTCAGAAGCCATATAAGGATAATCGAACATACATGGAGATCATGTTCGGTCTCGACGATCTCCAGAAAAAGCAAACATGGCTTAGAAAGTACTGTCCTCACCCGCCTCGAGCCTGGTTTAGCTCGCTTCTTTATCTAACAGAAATCTTTTTTAAATAGATATCTTGCGAAGTTATTCTCTTTGCTTCTGCCGCCCTTGGTCCGTCATGGAATCGGCCTCGAAGCGCATGCTCAGAACATTTGCGTCCGCATTAATACTACATCAAAAGAAGTTACTGGATTTGCTGTGCGAGACTTTGGAGGAGCAAGAATACATCGACCTACATTCTCCCGAAATTGTATTGAACTCGGTACAATTCCTCCTGGCGCTAGCACTTTTGTGGATGATATGCAAAAGGTGTGGCACAAGGTATACCATGCTCTAATCCAGATGCATGTTGGCCATCTTTTATATATGCTAGGCTTGGAATCCCATGGAGGGTGGCCCATTGTTCGAGAGGAGCTCGGAAGAGCCCTGGTCTCTTTGGGCGATCCAGATGCCAAGGCAGTGCATGACCATTTTATGAATAAGACCATGGCTTTCAAGTGTTTCATGGAAATGCGACTCAGAAATATCTATCGTGATGTAAGTCTATTTCGTGATACTTCAGAGGCATATGCGTCGAGTTTGGTTCCGGCTAATCGCGTATAGTACTATGAAAGAGAGCTGCCGAATGTTCTCCTTCGGGATGTGCAGTCAGAAGATGACCCTACTAGCAAAGCAGAAGTTTAAAACGCCTACTGAACCGGCAAGTGGCCTTTCGGACCTCCGCTTTGCCGCATTCAACCCGTATAAATGACTTTAGGAACATGGGACACAATATTGTGCATGCACATTGTTCTTCGCTCATAAATGAAAGTAGCTCACTGTTTTTATTTTACTACAAAGCCGAGCAGTGTAGCTTTATGCGCCCCATAGTAATTGAATTCCTAAGAGCAGGAGCTTAGCCTTTATCTACGTTATATAACAGCAAAGAGCGCGCTGGTCTCATGAAAAGCCAGTGCCCAACAGGAGATCGAATCAGATTTGTAGAGGACCTATCGAAGCACCCAACGCTTTATAATGCATTGTGTGTGTTTTAAAATATAGTACTGGCTGTGTATAGTTATGATTAATTTATTTCCGATCTTGGAAGCTAGCCATGCACCGTCACGAGGACCACCCCGCCGGGGTCCTGCGCCGCGAAACGCAGGAACATTCTGGGACAACCAGATCTCGCAGAATGAGTCCCGATGTCATAAAGACTTCCTCAAATGAAGCTTTTCCGCAAATTCCGAGCGAGCCTTCTGTGATGCGATTGGAAGTATGAGGTAGATCGCGAGGCAAACGTATAGAGCGATCGTGCTGTCGATCTCGGAACAGTGAACTGTGGATCTGAATGATGAGATAAACCTGAAGAAATAGGTTCATCCTGTGCTATAACATATTAACCTATATGTTACCGCAGGTAATAACTATACTGGTTTTTCTCCTTCATGTCTCAGCTTACGTCCATGTCCATGCGCATTGCTAGCAATCATACGAACGCGATAGCTGGATGTTCAGCTGCCAACATGTTAGGTTCCACGCGAGTCTGCCAGATTGCCGACAACTGAATAGCCTATATGAGCTTAATACTCCAACTGACTCCAATTCACGAAAGAGAAGCCCACGGAGACTCTCCGGAGCCGTCCTGTTTCACGTATCCGCTGCCAAGCATCCCCTCTCCATCGGCATCGCTGGCCGCTTCAGCATGTATCCGTGGTGTCCCATGGGGTCTTCTGGGCATTTCATCATACTTGCAGTAATTGCTGCCTGTCATCTAGCACCCCTATCTCATTATTTCTCACTGACTCAGGTCAAATTCAGGTAGCGTCGAAATAGACTTAATGAACTCTGATATAGCCTCACAGTGGAGCACCGGTTTGGCAGGCCGCCGGGCGGTGAAGAGCCGAGACCCTGGCATCGATCAAGATGAAACCCCAGTTCCATTAACCAGGGGAAATGCCCCATCAGGGTCTCACTCTCATCGAGAACAATGGCACCAGAAAGGCTTAGGTCACGCCCTTAATTCCCACAATAGCGCTCCTGTCGGAACCAGTAGTCCGTCTCACCAGCCCTATATATCCCAGCAAGTCCCCCGATATTTGCATCAGCAGCAACACATACATTGCAGACAGCTTACCAACTATCGCCCGTCATGCGTGGCTTTTTCGCTCTTTCTCTGCTCTCTGCGGCGCTGGGCGCCTCTGCTGCTCTCACTGAGTCTAGCCTCAAGACCCACGTCGACGTGCTGGCACTCGACAGCTCCTTCAACCCCATCGAGGCGGCCTACTGGACTGACTACGTTCACCATCGTCGCACTCCCTTCGCTGTCTCCCCGGATGGAAAGACTGCCTATCTCGCCTACCTGGATGCCAGCGGGTCTGACGTCCACGTTACCGAGCTGGACCCGACTACCTTTGAGGCTACGGGAACCACCGTCACTGTCAGCGGTGGACAGGAAGGTAGGCCACATACAACCCTATCTCAGCTGTAACTCCACTAACAACTTCAGCCGGTGGCCTCGTCGCCCACAACGACGGCTTTGCCCTGTTGACCAACGAGGCCATGCCCTCCGGCACCACCAACGCTCCTCCCAGCGACACCCCTGTCCCCGTCCTCCACCGCTACACCAACGGCAAGCAAACATGGAAGACCTGGCTCGGTGGTCCCGGCGTCCACTCCTCCGACGGTCTCTCTGCCTCCCCCGACCTGAACGGTGACCTGGTCTACTCCGAGTCTGCCGGCCTCTACGGCGCCTACTTCGTCGTGACCGACTACTCTGGAGACGCCTCCGGCCACTACGGCGACAGCATCGAATACGTTGCCGACAACGGCACCCTCGTGATTATCTCCGGCGCCTCCAGCTCATGGGGCTGCAGTCACAACACCGGTATCGCCTTCGAGGCCGCTGACGAGCCTCCCTACGCCAGTATCTGCGCCGAAGACCAGGGCGCCATCTGGCTAAACACCAAGACCCAGGGCATGACCAACGACGGTGTCAAAATCTCCAACGAGAACACCACCAACGGCGCCTCCGGTGAAGCCATGGGCGGTATGGGCGGCAGCTACAGCGGCCTCGCTCGTTTCGCTGATAGCACTCGCTATATCTTCACCTGGGTCTCGCGCGGCGCTGTCGACGTGACCGAGAACACCTGGATGGGCGACGGTTACACCCACGTCAGTAACCGTACCAACCCCCGCAATGTCGCCCTCGCCCTGTTCACCGACAAGTACACCAAGGTCGGCAAGCAGGCTACCTCCACCGTCGGTGCCGAGGACGGCGATAGCCAGGTCACCTGGGTGACCTCGGGGTCGAACGACTGCTCCAACGCCCACGTCGCCACCTTCGGTAACTCCTCGGCCCTCATCACTTGGGAGGAGATTTCCGATCCCCTCTGTGAATACATCGCCATGGGCTGCCGTGGACAGTTCGCCGGAACTTACTTCCAGCAGGTTGATTCCGATGGTAACAAGGTCGGCGATGCCTTCAAGAGCACCGATGTCTATGTGTCGGGAGATATGGTCACCATGTCGGATGGCCGTATCTGCTGGCCGTATGTCAACATGGACTGGGATCTTTCCGAGGTCGTCTGGTCTGCTGATAGCTCCAAGTACACTAAGAAGATGAGCTTCGCTTGCATTGGAGGTAGCGATAGCTCCAACTCTACTACCACTGCCTCTGCTACTGCCAAGGCTAGCACCTCTGCTTCTGTCGCTATCGTGAGCAGCGCTTCTGCGGCTGTGACACACGTTGCTGCTGGCGCGGCTAGTGCGTCGGTTGAGACTGTTTCGGAGACTCCTGTTGCCCCCAGCAGCGTCGCCGCTGTGGCTGCGGAAGCTACCTCGGCTGTTGTCTCTGCCCAGGTGCCCAGCTGGACTGTGGGTGGAGAGTCCCGTCCTTCTACCTTCCAGACTCAGGTGCAGGTGCCTACCCAGGCTGCTCAGGCTGGATCTAACTGGGGAATCAACAAGGGATTTGGCCAGGGATTCGGTCAGGAATCTGGCCAGGGTGAGGAGGAGCACGAGGGACACTGCCAGTTTTAAGTCATGGGCAGGTTGAGTGCGTGTGATGAGTGGTGACGGATGATCTTTCATAGTACTAGACATCATCAATAGTGTAATCACACAGCTCTTCCCTTGTTCATCATGGTCGTAAATTGTCAAACAGCGTATCATCATAGACAATGAAGAAATCAGATGGTGTTGACCTCAACAGCTAGACTACTGACCCCCAATGAAAGCGAATCGCTCCAACACCTGCTCCCTCACCTCCCTCACAATACTCTCCGCGTCCTTAACCTCATGAACCAACCCAATCGACGCCCCCGCATACGTCGCCAACCTACCCTCCGGTCCCCATGCCTGATCCCCCTGCTTCGCCGCCTCATCATGTAGCACCTTCAACTCCTCAAATCCCTTCCCAGCCAGATGCTCCACCCACGACCGATTAATAACCGTTCTGGGCATATACTCCTCGGGCCACCCAAACGTCCCGCGGAGGTGATTATACAACAACGTCTTCGTAGTCCCCACCGCTCCATCCTCCGCTCTCACAACCTCCTGCTGATACCCACGCGCGATCCTCGTCTCACTCGCAGCCAGGAACCTCGTCCCCATGACCACCCCAGACGCACCAAGACACAGCGCCGCCGCCGCGCCCCGCCCATCAGCTATCCCGCCTGCGGCAAACAGAGGGATCTGACTCCCCGCCATCGCATCAGCCACCTCCGGTAAGAGCGAAATCAAACCTATTGCATCTTTAGCTCTGCCGTGCCCACCTGCTTCCGCTCCCTGAACGACAACCACATCGGGCTTCTCTGCCGATTTCAAGATACTCCTCGCCTCGGACAACGTCCCGATCTGGATCCAGATCTGAGTTCCCGGTGACGCGGCACGAATCGCTCGGGACCAGGTATCTAGATCTGCTTGGCCGTTAGGTGGGGCGTAGAGCCATACCGCGCAGGGCTTGTATTTCTGGATGGTTTCGACGGCAGTGTCGAGGTCGTCGGCCCAGAGGAGGAAGCCCACGCCGATGGGCAGATGGGAGGATGGTGTTGTTTTGAGGGCAGATGACGATATTAAAGATGATGCTTGCTCTAGATCTGCGGCTACGTTTTGGATGGCATTGTTGACGAAGCCAAGGCCCCCGGCCCGCGATACTGCCACGGCTAGGGCGGGGCCGGACATGACGCGCATGGGAGCGCTCACGATTAGGGGGCTGGTGGTCCATGGGTAGAGGCGGGAGAGGGTGGGTGCGAGGTTTTGGAGTCGGGGC
This sequence comes from Aspergillus tubingensis, assembly GCF_013340325.1. Taxonomy (NCBI): domain Eukaryota; kingdom Fungi; phylum Ascomycota; class Eurotiomycetes; order Eurotiales; family Aspergillaceae; genus Aspergillus; species Aspergillus tubingensis. The sequence goes on along the minus strand of NW_023336279.1, from coordinate 169,180 downwards.
ATTTTGTGTATGGTTGTGATTATGATTTTGGTTGTTTTTGGGGTATAGATGGATATAGATGCATTAAATGATTGATGAGGATGGAGAAGAAGATGATGAAAAAAGTAGTGGAGGGGATGAGATGACGTGAGATGGGATGGGATTATGGGGTTTAGAGGGTGGGGCTAATCCGGGTTCCGTTGATTGCCGAGCGCGTATTGCGGGTGTTGCGGAGGTACGGCGGTTAATAACAGCCATGGGGCAAATACATTTTTTTCTTTTTTCTTTTTTTTTTTTTTTTTTTTAGTCTTTACTACTGGCAGAATTAATATGAAGTTGATTTAATTAAATTTTATTTATTTAATATAGTTATTTAAAAAACCTGATGGCCGCTATCAACAGCTGTAGCGGAGGGAAGCAGTCCGCAGTGCAGATTACTCTACCGTCCTTATAGGACAATGATGGATATGGCCTATCTTTTGCTAAAATGTGGTAAATATTGGTCCATATGGATGGAATCCCATCCAATATACAGTTTCCCTAGCTCGCTAACAAACACTCAGTCAGAAAAACGCCCTTTCCACTCATAACCATGCTCCCCAGTTCATTCCACCAACAACACCAGTCTCAACCCAAATGATATCCCTCTACTCCCTCCCCTCTCCTCTGCTTTTATACTCCTCCTCACTAACAGCCTCATGCCACACCGTCTTCCCCAGTCCAACAACAAAATGCGTCATCACACTCTCCTCATCCGCACCATGCCAATGCGTCGTCCCCGCCGGTGCCCACACAACATCTCCCGTGTTCAAACGCCGAGGGACCCCTCCCTTATCGCAGATCCATCCATTGCCCGCAACCACTTTGATCATCTGTCCGTTCTCGTGGGTGTGCCAGTATGTGCGTGCGCAGGGAGTAAAAGTGACATTGGCGATGGAGGCGTCGCTGGCGAAGTGGATCGGGTCAAGGTAGACGTCTCCTGTGAAGGTGGCGGTGGGTTTGGCGCTTTTGGCGTCTGGCTTGTGGGCGGAGGGGATGATCATTGATTCAGGCATAGTTTTGTGTATGATTTCTTGAAGCTTTATGGGGGGTTTGTAGGTGTTAGGTGTTGTGTAACTAGCAGAGTTGGGATGTGATAGGCTTCAGGACGTAGGGTTGAAATGGATGTAGTGAAATGATATTATTGCTGGTGAAAAAAGACGAGCATATTTGTTGTCTTTTATTGAATTTTTATACTCGACTACCCTAATGTGTATATACTGAAGTCTGGGTGAACATGTCAGCTGGTTCCCGTGGGGCTGCAGGCTGACGGTAGATCCACATTTATCTCCGGGCCCTTCATAGGAGGGAGTGTCAGCAAGTCCGTTTTATCAATGAATCGTCGGCTGCCTTCCAGATCCCGCTCAGCCTGCATTATAGTGGGGAAATGGTGGTTCTCCGCAAATATCATTGCAAGTGGGTGCTCAGGTCATCCCTTTAGCATCTCCAGTTATCTCCGAGAGGATGGCTGTCATCCAGTCAGTGGCATGACGAGTTTAGCTATCGTGCTATTTCTTGCTTCTAATATGGCATCCGGTGTGTCAGGAGCACGTTTCTATGGAGATATCTCCGACTTTTACTGGCTTCCTGAAGCCTTATATCAGATGCACAGGCGATCTGCTCCAGGGGCTGGCAATCAACCAGACTTGTTCCCCCAAGCAGAAGTATCCGGAGACATTCGAAGCATGTCCGGCTGCAAAAATTGACTAAAGTCAAGTCCCTGCAAGGTTGGCACATCAGCCACCAGCCCCTCCAGCCAGGATACTTCGTCAGAGGTTGCCATTTGTTGAAGCGACGACTCTGTGGCTGGTGACTGCTGATATTCTTGGAGTACTGTACTCAGCAACCTAGTGTCCGCACGTCTACGCCGTTCATACAGAAGAATGAGTAAACATGCTGTGTTATACGCTTCCCTCATGGTTTCCGTATCGTAGGTAGAGGCCACCACCCTCAACGTTTGCATAGCTTCAGGCAGTAACTCGAGTGCCGGGCTGGTGTCCATCTCGAGGATGATACTGATCATTTGGAACGGCACATTAGGTACATGGTGCCATGGAGAGCAGTCGGCAACCATTTCACGTGCTGCACATAGACTGCGTTTGAGTAGGTCAAGGACTTTAGTCATTGTGGTTGGCGATGCGGTGAGGTTAGTTAACCGGAGACGTCGGAGTAGACAAAGAACCAGATTGCATTGGCATAGAAGAGAGGGTGGTTTGGTGTGAGTGCGGTTCAACGTCTGATGCAATAGCTCTTCTATTTCCTGGTCTGGACGTTGGGTCTCCGGTCCCAGGCTGGCGGTTACAGGTAGAAGACCGAGAAGCTCTGTCGTGAAATCACCAGGTCGCGATGATGGCAGTCCCAGCGCGTCACTGCCCAGTGGAACTCGGGAAAGGCCCAGATCGTAGGAGATCCAGAGATTCAGATGCTGAGCGACGCCAATGAGCCTTCGCCGGGTATCAAGATCACGATCGTCATCTGCCGTTAATTGATTGAGTCTGGAAGCTTCGATCAAATGCATCAAGGTCGAGCTTGCCACCCATGCCGGATATGGAGGGGCAGTCATGCGCAGATAAATCACGCGCAGGGTCCATACAGTCACCAGGTGCAGTGAGGGACGAACACTGCCGACATGAGTCTCGGAGATTGAGCGAGCCAATTCGACCAAGTGAGACTCGGTGATGTTGATGTTGGTCCCAGAGAAAAGGCATCCGAGAGCGGCAACCCCAGCCAGGACGCCATCATATGTACTTTCCACCGCGTTGGGCTGCCAGCGGTTGTCCATGCGGCGGAAGAATTCACTAGAATCGATAAAACCATAGCAGGGATCCACCTTGGAGAAATAGACATTCGCCAGAGTCCTCATCTGCATCAACGAGAGGATCTCGACAATGGGAAAGGCTGCGACGGGGGCGAGTCCGGCGGGGGACTTGCGCCTGCCCACATTCCAGCCAAAGAGATTCAATTTGGGTGCATTTGCTGGGTCAACTTTGAGGCCGATCTTTCTCACAAAGGCTGCTCCCGAATTGACCTCAAGGGTCTCAGTGAAGCGGCCCATCTGCCGGGGACTCGATTCGACAATGGGTTCATTCTGGTCGCGGATGTTGGTTCCCCGGTCGGCGGGTTTGCTTCTCACGCGTCGCGGAGCCTGATAGTGACACTCATAGCCCCAACTCGTGCACGTCGAGCAGGGGGATTCACCATTACATTTCCTTTTGCGCTCGCGACAAGGTTCACAGGCGAGTCGCGCCCGTTTGCGCTTCGAGGCAGTCGTATCGCTCATTATGGATAGGTATATCGATCGCAGACGAGGAATAATGATTTGGAAGGTGGGAAGCGAAGACGAGCCAAGGGCCATCGGTCGGGCGGCACTCGGTTTTCCGTCTGCTCCCGACCGGCAATGACACAATAAGCAACACCCAAACGTCAATGTTCTGATGGAAGAAGTATATTCTTTGAGGCAATTCTTATTATCGAGGCACAATATATACAGTAATCTAGCTTAACATGTATGTAAATAGTGGATAAGGTTAAACATCCGGGCCAAAGGTCTGTAGGATCGCAAAGACAGGACAGCTGCAGCAGATCCAACTCTCCCCATTCGCCCGCTAGAGAATCTTCGTTGATCCCTAAAGTGATTGTGCTTACCACCATATCCCCACTCTCGACCCAGGTAATGCTTCAGGCCTTATTTCTCGGTGGTAGCCATCCAGCGCACTCGCCTGGAGTCACTAACGGCATGCCCAGCTTGAACTCGGCCACGAAACTATCAACTCTAGGGCTTGTCATGCCCAATGTCAAGTGTCACAGTGGTGATAAGTATATAACCCTGTTTCTCTTACCCCGCAAACCCTCAGAGTCCGCTGCAGCACTCACCGGCTGGTCTTCTTGCCTTCCCCTCTCAACCTGGGTCCATATGCTCGAAATAGGAACGGAATAGGGATCATAACTGCCGACAGACATCCCAGCAGTGTTCCCGCCCACTGCACCCCGAGGTTCGCGAACATCTGCTTCGAAAAAAGTGGGAACCCTGCCGCAACGCTGGATCGAAGAATGATGTTTGCAGCCACAGTCGAAGCAGCCCTACACAGAGTCAGTATCACGTCCACTGTCGCCATGTTTCAGGCCACACCTACACGGGAAGAAATGAATCAACTAAATAGTTGAAGCATGGTAGAAATATGGAGAGAATTCCAAACCCGATAAGCACTCCTGCTGCAGTTGGAGCCATCCAGTGAACGCTGGCAGTAAAGCCAGTCCAACTGAACCTGTGGCACTATTCAGTACCGAATCAAGTGGATAAAGTGACCTGACTCACCAGAAGATACCAATCGTGAACACTGGAGCACCAACTACAACAGAGTTCAAGCGCCATTCTGGGATGGGAACGTTGTTGTTGGCAGCTAACTTCTTCACGTAGGCAGAGTGCTGTGAGAGAACGAATCCGCAGGCAGCCATCTGCCCAATAATGAGGCCAATAAATGGAAGACCATTAACCCCAGGGCCCATGCCATGGACGGACTCAAAAACATAAGGGTAAGCTTCAAGCAGGGCATACACAATGCCGTAAATGAAGGACATATAAAGGGAAATAACCAAAACAATAGGCTCAGTTACGAGCATCCGCAGTGGACGGGTAAAGTACTTCTGAATTAGCTGCTGTATGTCCACCTCGACTTCCTCCTGCTTTGCATGAATGCCCCAATTACCAGTTTGCTGCCGAAGGTTGGCCGCTTTCGACACAAGAAGGCAAGACGCGTAAGTCTCCTTCAGAAATAATATGCAGATACCACCCCAAGCAAAGCCCACTATAGCCGGAATGTACAGGGTCCAACGCCATCCGAGCGAACTCGAAGCAATGAAGCCTCCAATGAAAGGGGCACTCAACGGACCCAAGAAAACGAGGATTGCATACAGCGAAATGGCAGCTCCGCGGTGCGAATTGTTCCAAATGTCCGACAGCACAGCGGGAACCACCGCGAGTGGACTGGCCCCGAACATTCCCGCAAAGAAGCGACATATTATCAGCGTTTGGATGTCTTTCGCGACGGCAGATGCAATGGTGAATACAGCACCCCCGAATATGCCTAGTGTCAATGGCCATCGTCTTCCAAACAGCTCCGAAGCGGGGGCCCAGATGACAGGACCAGCTGCGAAACCTAACACGAAGAGCGATGTACCCAGTATCCCAACTTCGGATCCTACATTGAAAGACTTGGCTGCAGCAGCAGAGCCAGGTGCAAAGACTCCACTGGCGAAAGATGGGATAAATGTGCCAAAGCATGCGATCGTCGATATGAGTATTCTAAGAGAGAAGGCGTAAGTGTGAGTCCGGAAACTGGAGGAATGGCGTACTTGGTAAAGAGAGGCCAATTCAAGGGGTGCTGAGGATCGTCCGGGCCATCGAAATCGACGACATAGTCTTCCCTATTCGGCAGGGGAGGAGGAAAGTCTTTGCCCTGTCCCATGGACAGAAGTTGTCCAGGGTATTTTTCCACATCAGCCTAGTAGGTATCAACCGTCAGTTACAATTGATACAAAAAGGCATCAAGCAGTTTGTGGTAAGCTTCACCTTCAATGCTTGGGAAAATTGGCTGCTGGTTTCACTATCTTGTGGGTTACTCATAGTGATAATGGCCACCGAAGAGACTGACCCGGTGACATGGAATGGCCTTCACAGCGATTAGAATTAGCTCAGTTGTTTTAATTCAAAGAAAATTCTTCATTTCTATATTAGTTGTGACTGTTTCTTAAACAGACACTCCATAGGACTACAGTCTCTTCCGCCAATGGGAAGTAATCCGCGGAGTTAGCGGGTATTGCGGGAAGATAGTGACCCAGCAGTAACCGTCCACAACTGACTCTCGCGAAATAATTCACTAAGTTGAACATTCATTGCTACTGTCATCGGGGATAATGGTGGCATATTGTCTCACAATGTTGGCATAGAGCCACCAGATCCTCACTACACCCAACCACATTGGTACTTCAAGGCGGGTTCGGCACTGCTACATGGTGGGTGCTTTCCGTGTTGCTCACCAGTTGTTAACTTACAAAATCCACAGCGAAAGCCTCATATACCTCAGGCAATATGATATATACATTTGTGTCTATGTTTACAGCGTGATCTGCCTTGTCGAATCTGATGCCCAGCAAGCATCCCCGGACTGACCCGCCGAAGTGACCCGTCGGCTAGACCCGAGGTTCTCAGCAACCAATCTAATCCACGCAGCAGCCCTCCGAAAGACGTCAGATCTTCATCCTGCAGCTTTGTTCAGATGACTCACTTTCGCTCCGTTGAGATGAAATAGACCACCGATTCGATATCAGTGAAACTTTGAGGTCCAAGTTAGTGTGTCTCTCTTCAGGAACTCACAAGTTCCGTACATTACCATCTCCAATGCCTGCCTCAATAACCGCCCGCAGCACTGTGTCCGAAGATGTGATCAGCCTAGCCAGCACCATGCCTCGCTTGACAGCCATGTCCATAGTCTCGAGTCCAGCTGAGAACCATGCAGCACGGAATTCGACTTGGTAAGCTTCCAATGCCCCCTGAAGTACTCTCGAAACCTAGATGTTTACTAGCATTTTTCAGGAAATCCACCGTCATCGTGGCCGCCTCCTTTGTCATCATCTTCACCTGCTGTGGTCTCAATTTCGCATGGGGTGTTTATCAAGCCCTGTATGAGAGCCTGGCACGGAGGCCCGGAACACCTTTTACCGGAGCATCGCCGGCAGAGATCGACCTGATTGGTACCATCTCGGTGTCCCTGATGACCATCGGAGGGCCTTTTGCGGTCGCTTGGGCAAAGCGCTTCTCGCCTCGTGTGGTCTCCTTTGCGGGCGGCTTTGTCTTCGGGCTTTCTCTCATTCTGGCCAGCTTCGGCACGAAGTTGTGGCATTTCGAGCTGACGCAAGGGCTGCTGAACGGCATTGGTACCTGCCTGTGCTACATGATACCAGTCACCATTGCCCCCACGTGGTTTACCCATCACCGAGGCCTAGCTATGGGCATCATCTTATCAGGCACTGGTGTGGGTGGTCTGGTGTGGGCGCCCGCGTTGACTGCGTGCGTTAACGCCCTCGGATTTCGCAACACTCTGCGCTTGACTGGTGGTCTGTCGTTCGCGCTGGTCGCGGTCGCTAGCGGTGCAATGGCCTGGGAGCCAGCCAGCCAGCGTCGTATCGCAATCGAAAATGCCTCGAGAACCAGTCGTGTGGATGGTATTCTCAATGTGCCACTGGTGGACTGGCGTGTTGCCCGGACGCGTCGCTTCATGGCACAGGCACTAGGCGCGATATTCCAGGCGGCTGCATATTACACCCCGGTCTTCTTCTATGCCTCATACGCCCAATCCCTTGGATACAGTACCACAGCCAGCTCCAACTTTATTGCCCTTAGTAATGCTTGTAACGCAGTGGGCAAGATCATCATCGGCCATGTCGCGGATCGCCTTGGTCGGTTAAATGCTCTTCTGCTCACCACTTGTCTCAGTGCCATCGCTACCGTTGCCTTCTGGTTACCATCCACTTTGACCGGTCAGACGACGCAGTCGCAGGGTCTATTTATCACGTTCACCATTCTCTATGGCACCTTCGCCAGTGCGTATGTATCACTCTTCCCGACCAGTCTTGTCGAGCTGTTCGGGGTACAGAATTTTGCCTCCGTCAACGGTGTTTTGTACATGGTTCGTGGCATGGCCACCATGGTCGGTACCCCGGTTGGTGGTGTCTTGGTCAGAAGTGCGGCCAATGCCCTCACCCCGAAGGCGTACGAGAACATGTCGGTACTGGTCAGTGGCCTGCTGTTTGCTGCCACAGCTGCAATAGTCTGGGTGCGCTTGGAGGCAATGATTGGGCCCGATGGACATCTGCTCTGGAAATGGCGACAGTAGCAGCTGTAGTCTGTGCGTATCTTTTGGGTTCCTAGAAACCATAAGGCCACCCCGGAGTTGCGACAGCGCTCGGGGGTAATCCAAACTGTATGTATTGGAACCCATGATGTATTATCTTAACCACCATCTCCACTCCAATGAACTTGATGTTTTCTGAAAATTCGTTCCATTTGTGGATGGCCTCGTCGTGGTTATTCAGTATGACTTGGGCGCACGGTATCTATGGCCGCTTATTGAAGGGAGGCACTATTGCCACACCGGCCAGGCTGCCTTCACACCAGCTTTCGCTCATGCCACATCATCCGCCTACCTCCGCAGGCAAAGTGTGTTCCCTAAAGAGTAAGGCTCGCCTGTTAGTACAGGCAGAACCCTCCCGATGATCTTGATATAGAGATGTTGAACTGCTGCCTCGGGCGCAGATAACTTAAAGTGGCAGGCGAGAAGGATTCTACTTGCACTAGAATAAGGCTGTTACCTCATTAAGAGCGTGCTTTACGTTCTAAGGTAGGCGGCAGGTTGTAGCATGAGTAAAGGCTGGTGTGGAGGCAGCTTGGCCGGTGTGGCAGTAGGGCCTCCCTTATTTGATAGCCAATGTAGCATCGCTTGAACTTCAGCACTAAGTACCGAGATAGGCTTCCACGTGGGTAGAACAATTGCTGCAGGAACTGTTATTCTGGAAGGTCCAAACGACTCCAACTACTCCACCTTGGCAGGAATGCCCGATATCGCTCGGCAAGTTCGGCTTATCACCCGATGACCTGATAACGATAAGATTTGGAGATGCAATTGATTCGAGTTGATGCAACATCGAATTACTGGAAAGATCAATAATCACAAGTCAAGCCAATAATCGGAGCTTGCCGCCTGTTTCCGATGACACCGATTAGCTCCAACAGTCTGGGCAGGGACGGTATATATGCAGCCGATGGGCAGCCCTCAGCCCCTGTTCGTCACAAACCTTTGAGCAGACTCGTCTTCTGATCATGGTACGCTCTTTACAACTCGGAGTGGCGGCCCTTGGGCTGCTTGGTGCAGTGTCCGCTCAATTAGTGTCAACTGGCTTGTCCGTCACGCTCGACCATATCGATTACTTTGTCTCTCCTTACTCAGCGGGGAATGTGACGGTGTCGGCGGCCTTCCTGAAGGACGTCCCCAGTGTCAATGGCTTCTACCCTGTGACTGTTGTCCAAGAGGAGACAGCTGAGGTATCATCGTTGCCCTCTCTTTTCTCTACATGGACGGATGTGGATGATGTGTTTACACCCGCTTTCCTGGGTGCAGTCTTAATCCGTGGCTACAAACCCGACAATGTCACTACAACCTTCAATACTTCCCGCTCCAGTGTCCTCGTGCCTTTGGAGTCCAGGGTTGTCCCATCAGGCCCGTACTTCCTCGAACAGGCTACTGGGAAGCTTTATCCAGTCTACCGTTTATATAGCGACTTTGCAGGAGCCTTTACGCAACCACTGCTCCAGAAGCCAGACGGTACATTCCAGCCTTTGTCGGCCCAAGTGGCCGGTCTGGTCTCATCCACAGTGGGTGTACCCTCTCGCATCTACTATACTCCCAGCTCTGAGAAACCGTTGGCCGGGGCCCGCGTCGGCGTAAAGGATATTTACAGCCTCGCTGGCGTGCGCCAGAGCAACGGCAATCGGGCATGGTACAACTTGTACGGAGAGAACAACGTCACTGGCACCGCTGTTTCGCGTCTGATCGACGCAGGCGCCATTATTGTCGGACTACAGAAGCCCTCGCAGTTTGCAAATGGCGAAACGGCTACAGCTGACTGGGTCGACCTTCACTCACCCTTCAACCCACGTGGAGATGGATACCAGGATCCTTCTTCCTCCTCGTCAGGCGCTGGTGCTTCCATCGGCTCTTACGAATGGTTAGATCTGGCTCTTGGTAGTGATACCGGTGGTTCTATCCGCAATCCAGCCGAGGTCCAGGGAGTCTACGGTTCCCGCCCATCTCATGGTCTCGTCGAACTCGACCATGTCATGTCCATGTCTCCGGTGCTCGATACTGCGGGAGTCCTGACAAGGGACCCTTACCTCTGGGACCGAGCCAACCAAGCCCTCTACAGCACTAACTACACCTCGTTTAATGGCAAATCAGTCCGCTATCCCAGCAAGCTGTACACTATCGATTTCCCGACGACCAATGACTCTGCGGCAGACGCATTGCTGGCTGGATTCCAAAAGCGCCTGGCCGCATTCTTGAATACGACAGCCACCCCGCTGGACCTACCTGCCGACTGGTCGTCACAGCCGCCGTCCGGCGCACCCGCCAATGTCTCGCTTGAGACATTGCTTAATCTGACCTACCCAATGCTCATCACCAAGCAGCAGATCCCTCTGGTTAGGGATCCTTTCTATGCCGACTATGCAGGTACGTATGGCCCAAGCCTCTCACTCACAACATTGACTAATACACAAACAGCAAAGCACGACGGCCGAGTCCCCTTCGTCGACCCCGTCCCTCTTTCCCGGTGGAACTGGTCTATGGCATATCCTGACTCCGCACTGGATGAAGCCATCCACAACAAGACGCTCTTCATGGACTGGATCGCTGAGAACTATCTCACTCCGATCTCCGACCCCGAGCAGTGCTCTTCGTCGCTTATTGTCTATGTGGGCACCGATGGCTCCCAGACAGCGCGTAATGTCTACCGCTCGCTGCCTGGCGCACCATCAGGCTATAGCAAGTTCCTCATCTCCAATATGGCCAGTGTGCCGGACTTTGTCATTCCCGTTGGAGAGATTGCGGCCTACAGCACCATTACACAGCACCAGGAGAAATTTCCCGTCGCCATTGACGTTCTGGCTGCGAAGGGGTGTGATGGGCTACTTGTTAGGCTGGCTCAGGATTTGTTGGAGGCTGGAATTATTAGTGCCCCGTTATCCGGGGGGACGTTGACTGGTGGACCGGTCTTGTTTTGACGCTTAGTGCTTATCTTCGAAGGGATAACGACGAGGACGGCTACAAAGCTTATGCCACAGACGATATGATGTTTGATGATATTTGTCAGGTTATAGATGAGAATTTGGATATTGTATATAGTGTCAAAAACATAGACAAAACTACTGCATATCGATTTATCCTCAGAACAGGTGAATTGATTATGCTCTTCATGCTGCTCCAACGGCAAACGACTGCATCGGGCCGATGCGGGTCCAGGATCATCCTTATCAACTCCAGTCAGCACTAGCAATTGACATGTCTCTCCAGATCGGCTAGAACCGCCTTTTGGCAAAACACGCGTGCTATCGTGATTGTAGCGCAATTGCTGCCTAGCTGTTGCTAAAATCTGAACCCCAGAATCTCCCTCTCCTGCTTTCTCTTTTTCTCTCTTCGAAACGATACTCCACACCCCACGCCCAGATGCGTTTTCTCAGCAGTGCAGCCCTATTCGGCCTGGCATATGCCTCCACCCAGGCCGTACTCCAGCCAGAGGAGCCGTCCGACTTCCGCACATTCCACAGCCCATATTCCCCGCACCACTCAATCCGCATCCGCCAGCAGAATGAATCGCTCTGCGCTGCCCATTCCGCCCAATACACCGGCTGGCTCGACATTGGCCATAAGCATCTCTTCTTCTGGTACTTCGAAAGCCAAAATGACCCTGCTAATGATCCCCTCACTCTGTGGATGACCGGAGGACCAGGCGGTTCCAGCATGATCGGTCTTTTCGAAGAGGTTGGACCATGTTTGATCAATGAGTATGGCAATGGCACTTATTACAACCCTTGGGGATGGTCCCGAAACTCGTCTCTACTATTTGTTGATCAGCCAGTCGATGTGGGGTTTTCGTACGTTGATGAAGGCGAAGAACTGCCAGGTGACTCGCATCAAGCTGCAATTGACATGCATCGGTTCTTGCAGTTGTTTGTTTCCGAGGTGTTTCCGCATTTGCAGTCCCTTCCCTTTCATCTTTCGGGGGAGTCGTATGCCGTGAGTGTCTTCTCCAGGTTATCTTAGCAAAGACTAATAGTATATATAGGGTCACTATGTCCCTTACCTCGGCAGCCAAATCGTTCAACAGAATAAGCTCTATCCCAATGAGCCCCAGGTCCTTTTGCACTCATGTCTCGTAGGCAACGGCTACTACTCGCCTCGCGACACTGCCTACGGCTACTGGGAAACACTCTGCACCACTAACCCTGGCGTACCCGAACCGGTCTTCAACAAGACCAGATGCGACATCATGGCTGCCAACATGCCGCGATGCATGGAGGTCTTCGACATATGCAACCGGAACCCTGATCCAGCCATTTGCCATGCTGCGTCGGAAGTATGCTACGAGGGCATAATCGGATGGTATGATGACGAGTCTGGGGAGGGTGGTCGGAATCGATTTGACAGTGAGCATTCACCCATCCCAGTCATATCCTATCAGCGGAGCTATGGTATTTTACTTATACGCAACAGTAACTGCACCCTGCGCCATTGACGGCGTCTGCTACATCGAAGCGGCTCGTATCGAGCGATACCTGAACACGCCCGCAGTTTGGGCTGCTTTATCACCACCTAAGGAAATCAAAGAATACAAGGTCACCTCCGAAAATGTGCCGCGCGCATTCGATCGCACTTCGGACGAGATGACGCCTGCGTCGGAGCAAATTGCTTATCTGCTTGCGAATCAGGTACATTTCCTCGCGTATCAGGGAAATCTCGATTTGGCGTGTAATACGGCGGGTAATCTGCGCTGGGCGCATTCTCTGCCGTGGAGGGGTCAGGTCGAATTTACCTCCAAGCCACTGCAGTCATGGAGTTGGGTGGATGTGATATCCGGAAAGAGCGGAGTGGCTGGAACGACGAAGGAGGTGAGGGTGAAGGTTAGTGAGAGTACGGATAAGGAGTCGAGGTTTGCGCTGGTTACAGTTGATGGGGCAGGACATTTTGTGAGTACTCTCTTCGCTTTGTGGGATGCAGGTATGCGGCTTGCTAATGATGGTATTTTAATAAATACAGCTTCCCCAAGACAGACCCGATGTGGCGTTGGATATGATGGTGCGGTGGATCTATGGCGCATCGTTCACTGAGTGATGCAACATTCGGCTTTGAGGCCTAGAATATAGCAAAGCGCCAGATTTCTTTCCTGTCCACCGGAGTACTACGTAAATAAAACAAACCGCACAAGCTTAAAGTCGCTCCCTAACCAGCTCCCTCCGCGTAATTTAAAACCACAATCTATACGCTAGTCTCAGACTATTATAGCCATAGCAGAACCCGAACATATTTGTCATATCACTCTAATGATTTCTATGATGTAAGCAAGTCCCTACGATTACTAACTACCTGAGAAGTACCAAAATTAACACCCATTTTCGGCCCCTCCTGACTCAACATTTCTTTTTCTTCATTGTCCAGTCAGAGCTTGCCACGCACCCTGCCTCATTATGGATTCTGCAAGTGCTGACCCAGCCCGGTGGCAGTGTTTTCTGCAGGGCAAGATCATCTCATTGGTTGCGTATAATCGATGAGTCCACGAGTCCGTTGATCTCCCACTACTTGAATTAGAGACTGATGTCACATATGACCAGTCGAATACCTGGTTTCAGTGGTAGTCGGCATATGATATGTTCTCTCGCAGCTGTAATATCACAAGCTCAATTGCCGAATGGCTGATTCCACAATATATCCAAAACAGAAAGCGTAGGAAAGATATTCGAGTGACTTTGATCACTGGGGCTGAAGACAATGGCTGTCCTTGCTTACGATATAAGCAACGCACACATAATAACTAGTCTTCGATTTCGGAATAGCCTTTGCCATCAAGTTAAAATAGTGAGTCTTGGGCATGTAACTGAGCCAATTATGTCGAGTTAATTAGGAATAGGGACGCGCATCTCGTATTACAAAGCGTAGGTGAATTAGCCGCTGAAGAAAGACAGAGAGGCCTAGCCGGGATTTGCAGCATGCGTCCCCGTTAGCATCGATCGTGGCCGCGATCACCATAGTAATATTCCGCTAAGATCATGCATCACCTGCCCAGGTCATCGATGGGGAATACTCTCCACCTGAGCATCGGTCATAACCGATCGCTAACCTTCATAAGTTACTGGACAAACTAGATTTTGAACGGCATAATAGATACGGCATGAGCCTGTCGTATAAGCTGTAATATCTACAAAATAGCTCGGGCAAAGTGTGTTGATATATAGGCAACCCCAACTAAATTGTGAGACCGGTAGGGTAAGGCTGAGCTAGCACTGCGAGATCCCTACTCATGCTACCCTTACCGATCGCTGATGCAGGTGACGCTTGTGGCGATTCGTCAGGGGCTGCTGTGTAACATGAAAACAAAGCAACCCAGATATATTACTGTAACCTACTACATATGACCTGGAGGCCGTACCTGGGTTAGATAAACTGTTTAACCCCTCCGACGCGATCTTACTATGTCTTTGTTTCTCATTAAACATAGCCCTCATTCACGATGTTAAATTACTTCAAGATAGCCGCGAACATTGTGTTCCGGTTTCTCAAAGCAATCTTCGATCTTGTCTTGTTCATTGTCTACATTGTTCAACTCTCCATTCGTGACTTGATATCAACTGTGCGTTATAAATGGCCATCCTCATTACTAGACATCTGAACTTATTTGCAGATAAATAGGTCACGAATCCTTTCCTTCCCAATCGTCCAGTCGGGAATGTTATACCCTGTGGATACCCAGGCCATGGAGGGGTTTGGCCAGAGTACACGGCCCCTAAGCGGGGAGAAGATTCCCGCTCGCCTTGTCCAGGGTAATCGTTAATCCCCCATATCTTTCACATATACTCGCTGACCCTTATTTTTGCATAGACTTAACGCTTTAGCTAATCACGGTATGTCAGCCTTCTTTACTGATTTAAACAGTCTTTACTGAGTAACATAACAAAGGGATCCTGCCGAACAATGGAAAACGTATTACCTACGCACAATTATCGCATGCGATCCAACATGCATACAACCTTGCACCAACTCTAGCAAGTCAGCTTACCTCTGCAGCTAAGCAGCTGGATCAAGGTCGAGGCTGGATTGATCTCCCCGATCTCAACGTCTTGAACGTACGTATACATGGGAATCTCGCTTTTCCTGCCTTGCTTTTCTCTCACTGTCAAATATATCTCTTTTCGGCGAGCTTCTTCTAACGCAAGAACTAATATATTGGATTTCAGGTTGTCCAACATGACGCCTCATTTACTCGTCCCGATATCGCATTTTGCCCGGACCAAAGCATCCCGCACACCGACCTGATTAATAGATTACTCGACCACGCGTCAGATGGGAAACACCTGTCACTGACAGACTTTTCCTACTACTCTGGTCTTCGCCGTGCGGAGTGCAGGCGGAGTAATGGCCAGTATACACTATCGGGGAGTTTTATCCACAAGATGATCGGTAATAAGTCTGCTCTCCATTGTACATACGGCTATACTAATTTAATCTTGCAGGATCTGGAACCAGTGCCCTCATGTATTCAATCTTCGGTGGGGATATTGAAGCACTACGGGCGTGGCTTGTGGACGAGCGTTTCCCAGATGGTTGGGAGCCGAAGAATAGGGAGGCTCTCGGTCATACAATTGCCGTAGGTTCATTCTTGCTTTACTGTTCTTTTTTCGCCCGGTAATTCTGACATGGCTTATAGCAAGCATTGACTACTTCTCTTGCCGTTGAATTCAGTATCGATGAGAAGCAAGCGTTGCGGGAAGGAGATGCCTTTTACCTCGAGTGAAACATGTGTACAGCTGGCTAACAGATTACTTCCTCTCTTGTCTGCTTATTATTTTCTTCTTTTTTGTTCCTGAGTATCGATCAGGGAAGAATGTATAACCATTTGCAAATGAGCGAGTTCTCAATATATCAAACTATACACTTAAGTGATTGTGGTGTTGGATGACACTTAGAATAGGACTAGTATGCCGCCCACCAAATAGGGTGGTAGTTCAACTCCAACGCAGTTGCCAATACATCCTTTAGATAAACAGCACCATGCACTGATGTGCATACTACAGGCAAATTCGAAGTACTTGACTATACCCTACATGGACAATATTCCTCACGACAGCTTCGCACTAGGCCCGCCCTTACCACGACGAGCATTTACCGGCTTCAAAACTTTATACCAGTTATCCTCAACCACCAGATGACTTTTCCCCTTCTGCGCCTCCTCCCACTCTCGCTCCACGCGACGGAATCGCTCCATTTCCTCGCGCAACCAAGCCGCACACGGTTCCACCACAGCCTTGACCTCCTGAAACGGCATCAGATGGCCTAAGCCAGGTAATGTAACCTCTTTGACCCTCCCCTCAGGCAACCCCCCACTCCCACCTACCCCAGTTCCACACCGCTTGATCGCAAGGCGCATCTCATCGAGATTTAAATAGGTCGATCCGCCAACGACCCAGAGGCAGGAGGGGCGAAGAGTGGGGAGACGGAAGAAGGTACTGCGAGGTTCGGGACGGTAGAGGGGGATGAAGGCAGCCACGGGATCTAAATCGGCATGGGAGTCGCGAGAGATCTCAATCACCCCAGTGGTCGGGTTGCGGGCGCTGAAATTCTGTCGAATTTGGCCAAGGAGGTCATGATGCTTGGTGGTGGTTAGAGTGACAGGAGTAGTATTGTTGTTGTCAGTGGTGGATGTGCCAAACTTCGCCTTCACCGCCTCCACGTCCGGGTACAGCCGCGTCGGTAAATCCCGGAAGCCGTACTCCGCCATCCGTTCCACACATCGGGGATCCCATCCGTGCATAAACTTGCGGTTGGCTTGCACGGCTGCCTCGCGGCTGGGCCATACGTCTGAGCGGCGGAGAGTGTAGTTCGCTGCCCCCGGAGGGTCGCTGCCGAACCCCATAGCTGGTGGGCTCAGCTGAATGACAGGGTCCACGAGGAGGATGGTTGTGAATAAGCGCGGGTGGAGAAAGGCCAGGTTCGTGCTGAAAGGGATGGTCAGTGCTCGCTGCTGCTGGTATATCTGGCGGTCGAAGAGTCTATTCTGGCACGTACATGATGTTGCCGCCCATGCTGTGGCCGATTCCTACGAGTGGACGGGGCATCTGCTCGCGGAAGTGGTTGATCATCAGGAACAGGTCCCGCGCATGATCCATCCAGGAGCCTGCGTGTGGAGAAGAGATGATTTGTCTTAGAATTGGCATCATTTGGAGACAAGATAGCTGCTTTTGAGGGGTGGGTTACATACAGTCCATGCTGAGTTTATCCTCATTCAAGACCCCACTGGTGTTCATACTGGCGCAGTCGGCCACCCAGATGTTGCGAATATGGAAACCGGTGGCTTGGTTAAGCAGCTCATCCCAGAGTGGCTCATACAATTCCTGAATTTTCCAATTCGTATAATTAGACCTGTGTGCACCTGACAAATAGGTGCCAGTAAGACCGTGTTACCTTGGGAAGTGCAGCTCCGTGAGCAGCGATGATAGTGATGGCATCGGCGGGAACGGGTTCGGGCTGGTTCTTGGGAGTATACTGCTTGACATGGAGTTTCAGTATGTCTTCCTGGTGAACAGTACTCCCGGGATATTCTCGGATATGGCAGCCGGGAACGGCATGCTCCGTGACGTTGAACTTTTCGCTCGACATTATTAGGTGTGGCTTGTGGGGAAGGGGAGAAATGGAGTTTGCTAGGTCTGAGAGCAGCAAACTACATACGACTGACCTATATACCCTGTCAGGAACAAACGACCAGCTGTCAGCACTTGTCCTGAAAGGGCAATCCCCGTGGGGCTGAATGCAGGCATTCCCCAGTTAGCCTATGAGCTAACTGGATAGATTGTACGCTACTTCTGTCGGATATAATGATCTGGACACGGGTAAGCCTACCGACTACTGCCTTTCGTCCTGGAGCCCACGCCCAGTGCTTGGAGACATACCTATGCATCATGCCCTTCGCTGAATTGTACACCCACAATTTGTGCCCGACTGGATATCCAGCTGAACCTGGAATGGTTGATGCAGCTGATCTAAGTCGTGCATATACGCGATATGGATGGTAAGACTCGATGAAAGGAGCTATCGATGGTAAAATGGCTGCGTTGACTTTGACTAGTGCTCGAGACAGAGACAAGAAATTAAATACTGGAGAAAAAGGTAGCATACGATCTAAGAACCGGGCGTATTACATGTGCAGCGATTTACGATACGAAAATTGTGCGAATAAGATATTCTTGTTCAAGTTTGTTTGAAAGGTTACATACTAGACCACCATTGAATGTAGCTATGAAGTTCCCTTCCGAGTGTCAAGCTACCCACCCGCCTTATAAGGCCCGCCCCCTCCCTGAACTGCTAATGCTAGTCCATGAGCTCAAAATTCTGATCTGGCATTCTGGTAAAGCAATCATCCACAGATGAAGACACCAATTAGAAGTAAATGAGCCGGAAATAACCGAAGGGAATACTGAAGACCTCGTGATGAATGTTGACAGTTTCAACTCCAAGCCGCGAATCAAGAGCTGTTGGAGTCATCTTCACATCCTCCCTCCCTTGGGTAAACAAGTGAGATAACATTAAAACGGGGATGAAAAAAATTAAAAGTAAAAACATAAGAGAAATAAAAAATAAAAAGACTCAACAGACCACTGCCACAGGACTGGTTTAAAAGGCAGCATGTCCCAGTGGCTGAGCAAACGCTAATCTACATCCTCAACATAGACAACCGCTTTATGAAGGATACCCTTATAAAAGGGATCCTTAAGATCTCCGCAACAATACATGGCGGGAAACTCCAAGAAGAGAATTTGGCGGTCATCAAAACAATGTTCCTTCTCAGCCCCTCCATAATCCTCGGCCAATTCTATCTCCGCCGAAGGATGATGAAAGGCATGGCCCAAAGTATTGAGAGTCTTAAACTCCAGACGCTCAAGGTTGCATGAAATTTTCACCGAAAGTTCAGCGGCTGACCTGAAGACCTTCTGCATGTCAAGGAAGGCTCTATCCAGATCACATTTGACCGTACTTCTGAGGAGCGATTTCACTAGCTCTTGGCCCAAGACTTCCTCGCATATTTTGTCAGCCACGGAGTCTCGATGAGCGATCATGTCATATCCGAGCTTATGATCTGGGTGGGAGAAACGAGTAGTCCATAAGCGCCAAAGCTGGGCGGCCGCTGGTTCAGCTACCGGGAAGTTCAGCTATCGTGGCAGAGCAAAGGATGTCAAATGGGGAACCTGAATTCTTACATTCACGCATTTTCTCAAAAAGCTCCAATATCTGTGCTCCAAAATCGGATGCGTTTGCTGCCAAATTCCCTTTATCATCCCCATCATTCACAGGCCTAGGGTTCGGAACAAGGTACCAGAAGGGATTCGTGAAGAACCTGGAAATGCATTCTTTGACAAGCAAAAGATGAACTAAGTGTGTTAGACAATCATTTTGCGATTCTCGGGGAAGTCTAGATACAATAGTATCGAAGTCATTCTGAATGCAGTAGCCATAAAGGCTAGAGATGAGGTCTCTTTTCTGCTCCACAGAAAGTTTGGTATGCTTGCGTTCGGCATGCTTACGTGCCCAGTCAAGAGCCAATCCAAAGGGTCGCTGAATCTCTGTTGGCCACTCTTTCGGATACGCATGCTGGTAGTCAATGGCTAGAGGTTTGTGTACATTGTGCCAATTGAAGCTCTTTTCCCCGCATTCGTTCTTGACATCCTCAACATTGACCTGCGGGTTTGGCCCTTTTTCCGGCAGGGTCATTGCTTCTTCTTCTTCTTCTTCTTCTTCTTCTTCTTCTTCTTCTTCTTCTTCTTCTTCTTCTTCTTCTTCTTCTTCTTCTTCTTCTTCTTCTTCTTCTTCTTCTTCTTCTTCTTCTTCTAGGTTCTGAGGTTTATCCGCGATCTCTGATACCGGGTCAACGCCTGTCAACGTTGTAGTTGACTCCGTCTTCGTTCTTCGAACTGGGCTGCTGCTTCGGCTCCTTATACGGGGCTCTCTGGTTTCTTTCCGTCCGGAGGTAGACTGACAGGTACCTGGAGCATCGTCCTAGATACCGAAATATTAGCCCAACGTGTTACGATGGTCAAGGGACAGCTAGATGGAGATTCAAACATTTGCTGCTGTTCCCTTTTTGGAAGATGTTGACTTTTTGTTCGGCATGGTTAGAGGAGGGTAAACGAGCTGCTGCCACGGGGGGAAAGTGGCAAGGGATTTGAACAGAAAAAATAACAGAAGTGGTCAGTCAGAGAGGGTAAGAGGAGGCTACATATAAGTCAGGTCTTTTGGGGTACGTTGAAAGGATTCTTTGTCCGTCTTCTTTATTGTAGAGCGAGGTTCAGCTTACCAGCATCCTCTGCGGGAGTCAATTACTGTTAGGCGTGACAAAGCTACCGTGCCATCCGTTTTACACACATCATTGTACAACGTACACCCTCGGAGCCCTGAAAAAGTACCATGCAGAAATTGCTAGTAATTACCACAAAGCAAAGCTAGCCCAGTACACATTTGAAACCGACGGGATCTTTGGTCGAAAATGAAGAATGAAAATAAAAACCAAATCATAGTTTTCGGTATTGGTTTCTTCTCATGTTTTCTTCCAAGGCTTAATAGGCTTCATCACTCTCTACCTGAATTTAGACAGTGTTTTCGCTTGCATTCGGGTTGGTACGAACGGTGGCCACCGGAGAGCTGCGGCCGTAATAGGAAAAAGGAGACGAGGGAAAAACGAAGGTAATAATGGGAAAGCAGAGCCACCACCGCTTCAAACCTTGTCACTGTTCCGGTGAAACATGCAGTCGAGCCAGGAAGGCTATTAGGGTCCTGGAAAGTAAATCATCGCTAGTACAGTGCTACCCCTGCCTCTGGTGAATAATTCTTCGCTCCAGAGAATTTAAGGCAGAAGTAATTCCTAGACCAAGTGTGATATTAATATCCTATACCTTAAAGTGACATTATTGACATCTCTCAATTCAATCACCTTCCCCCAGTTCACCATGCAAGCCCCCAAAGCTGTTATTTCCGTGGACTATGGTACCACCGGTTCAGGGATGTATCTTCTAATGGAGTTCATTCACACGGCCAAGTGACTAATGGTGGTTATATAGCCGTCGGATACCGATTCGTCAATTTCCATGAGCCGGAGATTCCCCAAAACACACAGACAGTGAGCAATTGGCCAGGTCACTGCAACTCGACTGAGAGGAGCGGGAAAGTACCATCAAAGTTTGCCTACGGGGCTGAAAACAATGTGGACCGTGATAGTTGGGGTTTTGAGGTGTCGGAAGACATGACATCCTGCTCATGGACTAAACTTGTCTTAGAGGCCGACGCAAATGGACTTGAACTTGGTCAGGGTGACCTTGGAGATGATGTCTTTCACGTTCCTGGAGGGAAGCAGGCAGACTCCGTCGTCCGCGACTATCTACGACGGCTTCATGACCATATTTGGTCTCAGGAGCCTTTCAAGTCTATTGGGAATTTAGAGGTTGAGTATATCTTCACTGTTCCAGCCTCGTTCTCGAGAGGGGCCCAGCTCGCGATGGTTGCTGCTGCGAAGGATGCTGGGTTTAGTGAGGGTAATATCAACCTTCTCACGGAGTCTGAAGCCGTGGCGGGATACGTGTTTGAGCGAGGCCTCCTCAAGGACATAAAGGTGAGTGCCACTGGCACCCAAACGTTTAAGATATGTCCAATATGACTAATAAGTGGTGGGACAAATAGGCAGGTGAAAAGGTCATGATAGTTGATCTTGGAGGCGGAACCTCCGTAAGAGTGCCCCTCCACCTCCCCCTCCCCCCCAATTTTTCCAATAGCTAACAATTCCGTCTCAAAGGATGTGAGCTCATATGTGGCACTCCGAGCTCAGAATGGCTTGCAACTACAACAGTTGTCGGCCCCCCAAAGTATTGTCTGGTTCTCCTAACTTACCGCCACGTGTACTAATGCGTACTAGGTCGCAATATCGGGGGGATCAACATCGATAGAAACTTCTCTTCTCTTCTAACCGATCGATTTGATCCGGAATTCGGCACCCTTCCTTCTAATCGAACTGGGCCGTCCAGTCGGCTGATGAGAGAGTTCGCACGCCACAAGAGAGACATTACTGACGGCGACAGAAATGGAGAACAATTTCGAATTCGACTGCCCATGGGTATCGTCGACCCTAATCCGCTACATTATGACGTTGACTACAGCGAAATCATCATCTCAATGGACGACTGGAGGGCCGTTTTCAACCCCGTCCTGAAAGAGATACTAGAATTTATCCGGGACATGTACAACGCTGCCGGCGGTGTCCAGGTGAGTAGGAAGTCGGCTCTGGAAAGAGGATAACTGACTGACATATATTCGTCCCAGTACATGGTATTCGCAGGGGGAGTGGTGAATCTTCCTTGGGTCCAGGAATACTTTCGGAAACTCCTTGTTGCAGAACACATTTCTGTGATTTTTAGTCCAAACCCGTGTGTTCACCTAGAGACCTTTTATTTGTGACATGGATGGTTAAACTGACTCCTGGAAGAGAAATGGCCGTCGCAAGAGGAGGCGTCTGGTATGCCACCCAGAACACCCCTCTTTTGGTCGAGTGCCCTCGACACTATGGCGTCGCTAAACCGGGTGACAACACAATCAACTGGGTGCTACACAAAGTACTATTTATCTTCCTTACATCTCTACGGTTGGTTCGAATACATTACACTAACAGTCAATCGACTCTAGGGGCAGCGATACGCGACTGGTCACACCACCCAAGTGCAATTACGCCATGTATACAAGGCAACAGATCCCAAATCTGTCCTGATTGCCGTGTGTGGGTACAACGGACCTTGCAGCCCAATTTCTACTTCCGATGGTAAGTTGATCTGGCTTAACGAAAAGCTGACCCCTTGTTGATTGATAGCCTAGATGTGGAAAACCTTGGCATGTTCCTGCTTGATCTCTCAAAGTTGAATTTGGCTCAGTTCTGGCATCGGGAAGATGACCATGGGAGGATCGAGTATTCCATCAAGTTCACGTTGGAGATCGAATGCGATGTTAGCAGGGGTGTGCTTTATATCAGGGCGCTCAGGCCAGATGGTTGTCTGATCGGAGAGGAGATGGAGCTGCCGGCCAAGCTCACGTCCTACTGATTGGCCTTTCTATCACGTTTCTCTCTATTTTTACTCTATTTTCCTACGTCTGAATGGCTTATGTGCCTGTTAATGATTGCCTTTCGGTCATATTTTCATCTCCATTCTCAAACGCAGACTGTCTGTTCTTTTTCTTTCGTTTTCTTACCGCTGCCGTTCTTTTTCTAAAGGGGTTTTGCTAGATCCAATGATAAACTAGTCAGTGCATTCTACAGTTTCAATACATATCCCTTGGCTGTGATGAAGCCATCCGCAACGATGCGATACTGTATCTATGACGGTATGCTACGTATTAGTAGGTTTGAAGCAGCACAAAGTAAAAACCTCCACCACACGGAAATAGGGCTCATGCAAAAAAGGAAAAAGGAGAAGCAAAAGAAAGAAAAAGCCAGCAAAGAGGGTCTAGGCTCTCCGTATGAAGGCAGCCAAGTGTCGGTATCTTACAACGCAATACTAAACGCAATACTAAACGGAGAGAAATTGTGACGGCAAGGCAATGGGTCGAGAGAAGGGATACCAATATGTTGCTTCACAACGCAGAGGTATTGAGTGAAAAACCAATTTGGTGTAGTTAATTGGCTACTGTCCTTTGACTTATGGAGGGCATGTTCCCGAACGTTTTAGTTCCCTCAGTCATCGGGCCATCTATTACCAAAGTTCCTGATGAGAAGAAGTTGACATATCATCTTACCCCGCCAGATGGGGATCCGTAAGAGGTTTGTTTTCATTACATACCTACTGGTTGGCTTCTTGTGCGACGTCGCGTAACTTGAGACACGGGAAGATAGTCAATCCGCATAGCCACATCCTCCATCAAGATTTGGTGAAGTTTCAGCTCTCGTGTCGGTAAAATATAACTTAATTCGCGCAAACCTCGTGGGAAGACACTTCATCGCCTCTGAAAACTGATGAGCCATGCTATGGAGAACAGTCGGCGGGTATGTGAAGGACTAGGGCTATCTCTTTTCCTGGAGGTTGAAGTTGACGGTCTATTACTCCTTATACTACCGAATTTCAAGATGTGGAAACTAGAGAAGAGTCATCTGTGCCGTGATATTTCGCTCTACTGATCGGCTGCAAACGCCGGGGAATAAGCCCGGGTGAAGGGTGGAAGGCCTAGCTACTTCGCACATAGTGAACCGTTTAAACTCGGAAACTAAAAGTATTACCGGGACGGATGAGTACGAGAGTAGAATACACAAGTTGTTTGCTTCTGCTCTTCGGAGTTTCGTAGAAAAGAAGGTTTAGAATTAGCACCATCGGTCGCCAAAGGCCAAAGCTGAAAGCCGGTGGGCCTGGGGAGTGATACCGGGGCCTACTCGTAAGGTTCCTGTCTGTGCTCATCGCTCATAGTCCGAAACCATGCACTGAGGTTGATGGTAAAGCCCGGGCCTGGCTCGTGGTCCATTTAGCTGGTCATCAAACCGGGGAGGTCTTGATCGACCCGCGAAAAATGCAGTACTTTCTTTTCACCATTAAAATTGCAGATCTACCGGATGTGGCTTTTCGCGGGTTGTACAAGAATATTAACATCTGATGCTTTGTTTGCTAACATTAGGCAACAAACCCTATTAACCGGTGCGCGGGATATTGGTGCCCAAGCAGCGTGCAATGAAGCTTAGGAGTAGTGCATCTCTGCGGAAAGAATGGGTGCTCGTGGGTTTCTTAGTCCAGGCCTTTTAGTTAGGTTTTTTCATGAGTTTCCGCTAACTCTGGTCAACAAGAAAAGGCACCCCACTCTTGGTATCATGCGGGATTGTCCTCTGAGGTTATGCTCCCAACTCCGAACTTCTTACCGTACGGCATCTGTGTCCCCAACCTTATGGCGTACTTGACAATTTGCTCTTGAGGCAGCGTTCAAGTTTTGTTGGTGAGGTATAGTGACAAGGCGCGCAGCAGTCAGATTTGCCATACACCCCCTAAATCGCCAGAACGACCCGTCGAATCTTAGCATCGAAGCCATTGGGTCATACCAGCTATATCCTACCGCAGTATGATGGATTTTTGGTGGACACTTTGAAACGTAAATCTATACCGCATACCATCGAGCACATCACGGCATGTACTCCCGTAGCTTCCCGGTCGGAGATACTGTGTAGCTTGACCTCAGTGTGGCACTATTATTCCTCCCATTTCCAAGCAGCGCGAGCCATGGATTGTACCATGTTCAACACAGTACCTGCTATACAAAATTATCAAGATGGCTCGACTGACTCTTCGAAAAAGCCTCCAATCCGTGCCTTACGAGATGCCAAACCCCCACCTATCAAAGTGGGGGTATCCATTCCTGGATAGAAAGATTCACATAAAAGGCCAGATACTCGGTCAGTCAAGTAGCTGAATATCAGTGGGTGGACTAACTATTGTCAGAAGACACATTTCTGAAGTCACTCAGCTCTCAGTCCCTTCTTTCATACTCCAGGAATCAGCAAGCCATCAGTAGGTGTTCCCACGATGGATACGGGTCCTTTCTATGGCAAGATCTAACCCGATTGCAGTGCCTCCCCCCGATACCAACGAGATTTCTGCCCTTCTCCACGCTTACGGCAACGCTCTGAAAAGCCGAAATGTGGACGAAGCAGTCGCTCTTTACACGGAAGACGGGGTCATCATGCCGCCGCACTTCTCGGCCAGTACAGGCACTGAGGCTCTACGCGATTCATACACACGCATTTTTGCAACCATTCAGCTCGTTATCACCTTTCAAATTGAAGAGATCGTTGTTATGTCTCCGGAGTGGGCTTTTGCCAGGACGACGGCTGAAGGAACGAAAACGATACTTGCCACCCAGGAGTCTGAGCCACATGCGAATCAGGAATTGTTCATCTTGAGGAGGGAGCATGGGAAGTGGCTGATCGCTAGATATGCCTTTTCTAGCATGAAGCCGTTGGTGCAGAATGGAATTCGACGGAGTTAGATTTTTGGGTTGGCTGTTGATGTGTCGGATATGGATGATGATACTTTTGATGGGCTTGTAAATTATAGCTTTGCAACGACAAAAAAGTGAAGGAAAGTAAACACGCGTTTACATAAGAGAGCCGTTTCTTGTGATTGTCGGTCAATACTTCTATGTTCGGGGCAGCAATGAGAATCTGGGCTTTATTCTTTTAGCCGGCCTGGGGTCTTTTGAGGACGAGCCATCTTTCCTTTACCTCCATTCCAAGTAAAAGTAGAACAGTGTCTCTACCTGGCCCGCTTGTGTCTAGTTGAAGGCTTCCGAGTACTAAGCAGTTGTATGGATGTTCTAAAATATTATTACTAATACCAGGTGACATATTTCATAGCGTAGTCAGTCACATCATGGTGCTGCTTTAGTAACATCGCCCCTTTGATCCGACCGCGATCGACTATATATATAGCAGTAGCTAAGGAAGGGTCAGCAGGACCTCAACGCGACAACCTATATTGCATTACCTACTTGAAACCGACAGCAGAAATTGAAAATATTGAACCTGCATCTTGAATGACTCATGGGTTATTCAGCTTTGTGGTTATAACAGGCGAGGCAGGTGAACGACACGACTAGATACTGCGAATTTGCTATAGGTTGAGCAGTTGGAATATAAAATCAAAACAGGGAGGTTCTCCCATCGCAACCCCCGATGGTCTAGTTGGTTATGGCGTTCGGCTGTAATGGGTATTATTGTAACCGAAAAATCACCAGTTCGATTCTGGTTCGGGGGATTCCATTTTTTTTCATTCAATTTTTCTTTGTCGCGCAGCAGTCCTTATTAGTTAAGCTATTTTTACCCGCATCTGCCCTCAACTGACTACTTCAAAAATGACAATGACTCCAAGCATTGCCTCATAACCATCGGTAACTCCAAGATCAGACTCTGCCATGCTTGTCTCTTCTTCCCCCCCAACACAATAGCAGTCACCAACACTCCCACCGAAGTGGCACAACATGCAAAATTAAACAGTCCCCGTTTAACTCTCGGCTGCACTACACTTTGGATCTGCTTCCGAAAAGCTGCTGGGTTATTGGTGTTCGGGAAGGGCTCATCGGGGGTATCTTTACCCAGAAACTATAGCCCACAACATTAACTGACACACCCTTCCAAATCTCTGAAATATCACGCCAAGCTTGACGTACCTCACACAAAGGACCCCACCCATCTTCAACTTCCCACATCAAGAGCCTCTCCTTCGGCACAAGCCCTCGAATCATCAACCCATGTTCCTGATACACCCTTTTCCCATGTTTCATCAGCCCCTCCTTGGTCGTCCGCCCCCGAAACATGGCGGGATATCCAATCGTGTAGTATAACCTCCAAAGCCAGTACGCATCCGCCGTGAAAATGCGCAAAAACCAGGCCATCCACTGGCTCTCACCCTCTGCGACCAAGGTGTTCATGGCGCTGCGATGCCAGGCATCCACGTCCCGCCGCGTATTCAAAATCACCTTAGCCTCTGGAAACGCCTGGATCATTTCCACGCCGAACATGGCGGCTGCTGTGTCCACCACTGCATCGCAATGCCCCAGCAGGCAATCGAACTCATCGCGAGTGATCGGGGCGTCGCCTGCCCCTTGCACGCCGGAATATTTTCGCTCTGCTAGCTGCGCCCAGCCCTGGGCATATGGTGGGTCGTCGAAGACAATGTCCCAGCCGTGGTAGGTTTTGAAGCCGAGTTGGGTGAGCGCCCGACTGAGACTCTCTGTTCCTGATCGTGGTAGGCCTACGCAGATTACTTGCAGTGGTTTGGTGCGGATGCGTGGTTGGGGCACGGGGAAGCCATAAATAGCGCCGCGCAATGATTCCATGGTCGGTAGATTCGGGAATAGTAACAAGATATAACTGACACCAAGAAGATAGAGTGTAAGGATTTACGGGAGGTGCGAACCGAGTTTCTTTATACTTCTCCCTGCCACCATCCTCCTAGTGTATCTGGCTACAGACTGTGGGGAACCTCAAACCACCCATTGGCCACTTATCCTTGTTCTGGCTGCCTAAAGATAATGAGGGCTTACGACACAGTGTGTATTTGGTTGGTGAGTATTCACAGCCCGAGGGAATAAAGGGGCGCATGGGCCTTCTTTGTCGGGTTGAGCAAATGAAGCTTGAAATGCGGCTGAACGAGAGGCTAGACGGATCAACCAATGATTTTTTGGCGTGATACAAAGTGCCCACTTGTAGTCCCCACGGACTCATGATTCCTTTGTCCGTATCGCAGCCCCTAAGCATAACGCTTCGATTGGGATCTCCATGCTACCGTCGCGTTTTTAGCTACCAATTCCACCACCGAGCACCAGATTTATTACAGAGCCACAATCCACGCGACTGGATCTTAAAGTGAGAATAGCCTGATGATACTGGGGCTGTGGCTAGGACTTCCAGTCTTACTCGGATCATGGAAGGATCTTAGTACTTTCTGTCTCGGTAGAGTTGCCTGTCACAGTAAAACAACCAACTAAATGAGGCTAGCGTATGTACACATCACCTGAGCCTGTAATCAACTGTATTGAGTGGTATCTAGTCAAAGACAATAGCAGCCTTGACAACCGACTTTCGTCTCATCGCATCAAGGCACATCTCCCACTCATCCAATTTGTATGTCTTGTTGACAATCCCAGACACATTGATTCTTCCACGATCTGTGTATGCGGATATTCATTAGCCACTGATTCCCTGTACCACCACTGCACAAAACTCACCAAGATAATCAATGGCAGCTGGAAATTTGTACGTCTGACTGAAAGAACCCAGGACATGGATCTCCTCCTTGAAGATCTTGTTCGGTGACAGCGAGATGCGGCTCTCATCATTGTAAACCCCATAAATTACCAACTTTCCACCTTTGGTGACAAAGTGTAGGGCGTTCTCCAGAACCCTTTCACTACCCGTCGCTTCCACAACAATATCAAAGCCGTACGGATGTTCCCTTCGTAGCTGCTCCAACCTAGCAGTCGCGGCATCTTCGTCCCTTGGCAGCTCGACAAACTCATCTGCAGCATCAAGGGACTTGGCTAGCTCCATCTTCAACCCGCCCGGCGCAGCAATAACAGTTCGGCAGCCACCATTTTGGCGAAGCAGCTGAGCTAGCATTAATCCTGTCGGACCGGCGCCAAACAGAAGAACACTGGATCCCATTTGTGGGGATATCTTATCCAGCCCGTGTGCCGCACAGGCTGCAGGCTCCAATAAAGTGGCATCAGCGTCTGATAGGTTCTTGATCTTGAATACGCGATGCGCAGGGTAGGCGGCGTATTCGGCAAATCCGCCATCGACCATCACGCCATGAGCGATGAAGTTCTCGCAGAAAAGCTCTTTGCCTCGGCGGCAATAGTGACAGTGACCGCATAGTTCCGAGTTGTCGGCTACCACGCGATCACCTACTGTAAAGTCGACGACGTCGCTGCCGAATGCTGCGACGATGCCGACGGTTTCGTGACCAGGTACTAGGGGGAACTTTGCGGATCAGTCCAGTATATAGATTAGTGGTAGGAGTGCCCTTACCTGGGCTCCAAATTCACCCTCGTGGATGTGCAGGTCGGTACCGCATACACCGCAGGCCTTGACTTTGATCTGGATGAATATCAGTCATTGTGTATAATCCATAGAGGTTTTATGACATACGAGGATATCGTGAGCACGTATGCTAGGAAGCTTCTTTTCAACAATGTTAAAATTTCGTGCTTCGCTATACTCTACATTTCCGACCGTCATATCAATCGTTGTGCTTGTTGGCCAGTTAAGAGAATGCAACACGCACCTAGTGCTCTCATGGAGCGAGGTAGCTCGAAGGTGTCCATAGAGGTCATACTAGATAATTGGGTAAATGTGGACCGTAGGTTGAAGATCTAGTCTTGAGGAATAATCATCGGCGCATATGTCTGCATTCGGAGGTGGCTATTATATCTCGCCAGAGAATGTGAGCGTATGAAGGCGAGGGTAGTGAACCGGAGAAACTCATGGGCAAGATAAAGCAGGATGGCATCTTCACAACAAGCCAGAGGCTCTGAACGCTTGGTAATACAATGGTAGTGTAGTGTCATTTGTGTTCAGTGGAGGATGCATGGGCATGGGCCTTTATTCTTGGGTAGCCCCCGAGACGGGGGGTTGTCGATCAGCCTTGCCCCACCCCAGCATAGCAGAACCCTCATAATCCTGCCAATGTCCCGAAGCTATATTAGTAGAAGGATGAATTACTTTACTAATGGAATTATGATTCATGGCTTTGCTATACATCAGGGATAAGTCAGACAAGAAAGTATACGTCGGCTGGATGAGCTACTTGGGGACCGAAACTGATGAGATAACATGGAGAAATCCTCATGTCCATTCACTAGAGTATCCTAACAGACAACGAAAATATTAAAGAATAAGAGTAAGATAAGTACTAGATAAAACAGCTAGATAAATCACGGAGATGAGACCCAAAGTTTGACGTCAGGTGGGTAAACACACTTTCTCATAAGCAGTCGTTCCGTTCCTATGAAGGCCTACTTACGATTAAGCCATCACCGCGGTCGCATTCTCCACATGCTGCGCTGATTCCATCATATCACCTTCCTTAGCCCGAATAACATGCTCATCTCGAGCCTGGTATCTCTCAGGACGTTTGCGGGAAATAGCTTCCCTATCGAAGCAGACGAAAAGTGGTGGATTCCCACGATAGTAGTCATCCATGTCCTCCAACGTACGTCCTGCTGTCTCCGGATAAAAGACGTAAATAACAGGGACCATCGCTGCGTTCAACGCGATCCAAATCGTATAGAATCGCCAACCAAGGTTCTGTATACCAATTGGAGTGATCTCGACGACCATGAAATTGAAAATCCAGTTTGTAGCTGCTCCGAGTGCGGCGCCCTTGGTTCGCATCGTAAGGGAGTTGATCTCTGTGGGATACACTAGGAATATCATCAGTACTCAGTGAGAGCATAAATTTGGAAGAAAAGTGAGACATACACCATGGCACGCCTTGCATGCCAATTCCAAAGAATATGTAATACATGAAGAAGAAAGCAACCGAGGCAGACGCCACTTCATGTTGATGTGGGTATCCAGGCATCTCATTATACCGAATGAGAGCTGTGATGAAGGTGTAGCAGAGACATTGGCCCGTGGCACCAAATATCAATAGTGCTCGACGGCCCCATCGCTCAACATTCGGTATACCGATTATTGAAAAGCATAAATACTGAACGCTATTACATGCTGTTAAGAGTCTTGCTAACGACTCACTCATACCAACTGATTTAGTCAGTACTGTAGGTAGGTAGTAGGAAGTCACATTGATTCCTGAGAACTGTTGCATCGCTTGAGCTCCCATGCCGAGGATAAGTCTGCGGATGGTCTTGGTGCCTGACCGTTCATGGGCGCGTCCGCGCAGTATGTCACTGAAGCTGACGCTGTTTGCTCGTTCATATTCTACACTGTATCGAATCTCGCTGGTTTGAAATTGGACTAAGGGGTCGTTTGTGGCTTTGTTCTCAAGATCCGCGATGATCTGTACAGCTGCTTCTTCTTGGCCGTGGGCAATAAGCCACCTGGGAATGTCAGTGAATTCTGTTGAAAATCACAGTTTACATACCTTGGGGACTCAGGTAACCATGGAACTGTGAGAGCGAGTATGATTATGAAAATGAATTGGAACGACAAGGGAAAGCGCCAGGATGCAGGGCCACTGGCGAACGAGAGCCCGTAGTTGAGCCAATTGGCAAGTGAAAACCCAACAAGGACGAGTACATTCTCGAGGATAACCAATTTCCCCCGCCAATGCACATTTGATGTCTCGACCTGCCAAATGGGTGCAGTGGATGTGTTCAGGCCTGGGTGTTCACATGGTTAGTGTCCATATTCCTGGAACTATGGGAGGAGAAATACCGTTCCCAATTCCCGCAATGACTCGACCTGCCATCATTTGGCCCACACTGTATGAGGAAGCTTGCAAAAGGGCACCAATTGCCATCACAGTAGTCCCAACGAGAACCGTCTTTCGGCGCCCTAACCGCTCACCAAGCCAGTATGCACAGATAGATCCGAGAAAGCAGCCAACATCGTAAATCGCGGTGACAGTGCCAAGAAGACTGGTCTTAGAAGGACCTTCAAGATTGTGTAGTTGCAGAAAATCTTGGGATATCACGACTCCGCTGAAAACACCCTATATCAGGGTCAGCCGTGTACCACAGAAACTGTACTATGGTAACTGACCTGATCATAGCCATACAGGGTCATGTCAGCACCACAGGCTAGAGTGATCCAAAAGGTTAACCAGCCCCCTCGAAGACCGAAATACGGAGTCTTATAATTGAACATAATGCTTATTCTATGGTAATTCTTCATCATATTACATGTGCCGGCTTGAGGGTCACGGCCGTAATATATCCCTTCATCCTCTCCATAGTTTCACCCGGGTATGCGGCAATTCGCGGCAACCATTATGTCAGTAACGCACAGCACTGTTACTACTTATTATCATACGACGCATTTCAAACAACTACTTTAATGCCATATTAGGACTCAGAAATATGCAGCGAAGGTTCTGTCGATCCCATAGGGCGCGGGGTAATGCGGGGGATCACGTGGAATCAGCAAGGAATGAGGATGGAATGGATCGACATTCAGCATGTGTCCCCGTCTCGGGGACACTTTTCTCTGGATGAGCGAAAATGGATCCAGATTATGGCCCCGATAATATTTGCAGCGCATGGCCATATGGTATCCCGACCATGGCTTCTCAATCGCCCTATAGACGGCCACGCATACGCAAGTCTCGCGGCCGCGGGTTGCGGACTAAGAATGGATGGTGAGTGATCCGTGCCGAAGACGCGGTACACGGTTTAATATTATGAATGCAGCATAACATGTCGTAAGCGACATCTGAAGTGCGATGAAGTCAAGCCGATATGTGGTCCTTGCGTCAAAAAGGACAAGACCTGTGAATATCCCGCATCAGGCCGTCGCAGTAATGACAGCCTAGCCTCCGACCGGGCCATTGCCGCTGCTGTTCCGGTGTCAGACCAAGATCCAACAGCATCTCCGAAACAAGCCAGCGCTCATGTATTGCATAACGTCTCCACAGAAATAACATCCTACGAACGACATGAGCCACCAGGTGCGGCCTGGAGCTGTTCAGATGCAGAGACCAATCCCCCTCCGTTGGCGGTCCTGGATCACCTAACGGGAAGTGACTTGCCTACCAGTCAGAGCCCCATCGCCTTTCAACATAACTATCTATCCCCATCAAACGCGTCTTTTGCCGCAGTGAGGTGGTTTGGACTTTTAGCGAGTGATGCTGCAAGGGACAGCCCGCAGCTGCCATCTGTAGATAACTCCGGCACTCACAACCAGCCAGTCGATCACTTGGGAATCGATGGTCTGAGCCAGCCCTATTCGCTGCAATATGCGACACAGGTGCTTGATAGCACCCTTGACTCGAGCGCGAGCAATGGCCCAACAGGTCATCAAGAAGGTAGTGCAGTAGAGGAGGAACTAATTTGGCAGTCACGGGAGGCAATTGAGCTCTTGCCCACAGAACATGCCTTGTTCGAACACTTTATAAATCAAGTGTGCCCATGGGTTAGCATACTTATCTTTCCGTTTCAACAAGATAGCCTAATACCTCTGTAACAGCTCGATCTCTTCGATCCTACTAGCCAGTTTTCCACTTTTGTCGCGCATTTGGCAGTACGTCCACCCATGGCTCTCTGTTAGAATGATATATTAGCAGACTGACAACTAGTCAAGATACATAATGCTGGACTCATGAATGCAATTCTCGCACTCGCATTCCGGCACCTAGCACTGAACCCACGACTAGATCAAGAAAACATGCCGAACAAAGAAGCTGCGGCACTACAATACTACTACCAAACACTACACTACGTCCAACGAGCCATGCGATTCTCCAGCTACAAGACCAGCCTAGAACTCCTTGCAACAGCATTGATCATCTCCGCCTATGAAATGCTCGACAACTCCACCAACGACTGGGAACGGCACCTCGAAGGCGTCTTTCTCATACAAAGGTCCCAGACCATCCACGGCGAGTCCGGCGGCCTACACTCCGCCGTATGGTGGGCCTGGCTCTGCCAGGACATCTGGGCTGCGTTCCGGGAGAAACGCAAAACCTTGACATTTTGGGTTCCTCAGAGACAGTTGTCCGTGCTGTTGCCGCACGAGCTCGCCATGCGCGCTATCTATATTACTGCGAAGGTGATTAGTTACTGCGCAGAGACTACGACTGAGGAGAACAGGCGGCGTCGAATTGAGGACGCTAACCGGCTTCGTGCCATGCTCGAGGATTGGCGACAACACCGAACCGTGGAGTTCTCGCCTCTGCCGCTAGGTGCAAGTGAGTATGCCTCGTACTTTCGACCGATTTGGATTCGTCCTGCTGCGTTTGGTATGTTAAACCCCATCAATACATACGAGTAAACGAGGTGAACTGACTGATTTGTGTTCTAGGACTGGCAGTACAGTTCTTCAGCGCATCATGTATTCTCTTACTGGCGCATGAGCCCAGTATGGGAGGACTTGGCGAGTACCTCGAGCGCCAGAGCGCCATCAAGCACTACGTGGAGGATATTTGTGGGATTGCGATGACTTTAAGGGATCATGCGTCTAGCTTGATGTCATCTCAAGCTGTATTCATAGGTATGTAATAGGGAGACGCTACCAACACATCGGGCAGCTGCTGCCATGCGACAGCCTCCGCCTACTGTGAAGGGAAGGCTCGCTGCGTGTCTTTCACGTGACTGACCCATCGCAGCAGGAATCTTCACTCAGGAGAAGCGTGCTCGGGAAGACATTCTGGAGCTACTCGAATCATGTCGAGCAAGAACTGGATGGCCGGTTAGATCATTGGGAGTGGAGCTACAGGAGCTTTGGGAAAACCAGGACGCCAAAGCCGCTACTGGTGGGAAAGTGTTTATCCGGGCCGGTGCTGCCTCACAACATGGTTGATCTCTACGTACTATCCAGTCTACAGACCAAGTAATGCTCCCTTGACTCCGGCTCCGAGCTGGACCCTCCATAAGCGGTGCTCATTCAGCGCAAAGATCTCCCCGTTTCGGCCAAAGCAGAAGTTAGCTACCCCGCCATCGATGAGGATGCGACCGAGGAGAACTCCCCCGGGAGACCAGACGTGGATACCATCACCGCAACCACTATACACATTTCCATTCAAATCGCACTTGATCCCATCGGGAATGCCATGATCGGCCATGGCGAAGAGTCGACGGTTGGTGAGGAACGGCTGTCCATGTATCGTGGACACGTCGAAGGCATAGCTACACAACACTAATCAGTGGACATCCCAATGACAATACAATAATGAAACTTTTCCACATACATTGAAGATACCCGATGATCAAATACCGTACCATCCCCGTGCAGTCGGTCTGTATCCGTGATATAAACCGTCTTTTCATCCGGGGAGAAACAAATCCCATTCGGCATCCCAAACCCATCAGCCATCGCGCGAGTAGTCCCTTCGCGCGGACACCACCGATACACCTGACACGGTAAACACGGTTCCGGACGATACTCATGCCTGTAGCCGTAGATGGGATCCGTAAACCATATCGAGCCATCAGTATGCACCACCACGTCGTTGACCGAGTTGAACGGCCGGCCGAAGAAGTCCCCCTTGAGCAGTTCCGTTGTGTACGGAGCAGTGATGGACATCTGATATAGCCCACTGGGCTGGGTCATAGACCCCTGCCCGCAAATAAGAATGTGATCTTGGCCGTAGTTGATGCCGCCATTTCCCATAGGTATCTCGGTGGGGATTTCCTCGTAGGTGATGGGGTTGGTGTTCAGGTCAACGCGGGTGATGTAGACTTTCTGCTCGCTTTTACTGCCATTTGGATCGAGGCATCGGTTGCTGGTGATCCAGAGGCTGTTCGTCTCGGCGATGTAGATTCCGGCTTCGTGTGCAAAGGGGTAGTCGCGATGTTCTGCTAATAGTTCGAGGGTGGGGGTCGGGCCGATGATTGCGTCGAAGTCTTTGTGGTGGGATTGGAACCCTGTTATTTCGCTGTCGGTCATGGTGAGATAATTCGTCACGCTGATTAGATTGAGAGGATTGTATGGTATTGCGTTGGTGATCAGAGTAAAAGATATAGTCTGTGCTTAGTGAGTATAAAAAGTGGCGAACAGAAACGTGGAGGGGAAAGATGGGGAGAGAAACTGGGGAATCGGGGTAACTCCGGTCCTCGTCTCGAGGCCATCTCCACCCCACCGATTAGCCATCTCCGAAGAGTATAAGAACGTCGATCAACACTAACATCCATGGTATGACAACCGCACCCGTCTAAACCATTTAATGCTCCTCGCAACGATGTCCTGGAAAGAAGAAAACCGCCACCGGCGCATTCTGCGCAATGCTCACGCCGGCGGATACGGCGTCATCGCTGTCATCGCCTACAACCTCGAACAAATCCTGGGATACATCCGCGCAGCCGAAACAGCGCGCTCGCCTCTCATTATACAATTCTTCCCATGGGCTGTCAAAGCAACGGACGGCTTGATCGTGCGGACTGCTGCGGACGCAGTCAGTCGTGCGACCGTGCCTATCAGCATCCACCTCGACCATGCGCAGTCGGAAGATATCATCAAGCAGGCGGCAGATATGCCATTCGACAGTATTATGGTGGACATGTCGCATCATGAGAAGGAGGTCAATCTGCGAAAGACTCGCGAACTCGTGCGGTACTGCAATGAACGCCAGAAAGTCACCGAGGCTGAACCGGGTCGTATTGAAGGAGGCGAAGACGGGGTCATGGATACGGCAGGGCTGGAGGCCTGTATGACCACGCCAGAAGAGGTGGATGAGTTTATTGACACGGGCGTGGATGTGCTTGCGCCGGCTATTGGCAATGTTCATGGGGAATATGGTCCCCGTGGTCCGCAGTTGGATTTTGAGCGGTGAGTTGGCAATTATCTCGCGATGGTTGGAACAATCAATTTGCTGACTTACTGTGCCAGGTTTGAGAAGATTCGCAGTCAGGTCAATGGGAGAGTATGTTTGGCGATTCATGGTACGAATGGGTTTCCGCCCGAGCTGATACAACGCTGCGTGGCGGCTGGAGTAGCCAAGATCAATGTGAACCGGCTTGTGTTGGATGATTACTATGATCATCTTCGAGATAACGTGGGGAAGATACCACATACCCAGCTGATTGAGGAGGGGATTCAGAAAGTGGCAGATTTGACTGCGAAGTGGATGGAGATTTGCGGGTCTGCGGGTAAGGCGTAATGGACGGATTGATGGAGATATAATATAGTCAGATTTTTAGAGTGCATCCATTCAGTCAAGCGATGATTCACCATCCCTTTTTGCGAGCATTCACAGAGGGTAATGGTTGGTAGCTCACAACTACTACTTTCCAGAGCTGGCTGCTATCATAATCTATACGAGACAGTGATGTAAGCTTATGAGCGAGGAGATGCTACCTGATAACTGCAAGACACTATTTCCCGACCAATCTATTGCAAATTACTAAACATCCCACCATCTGCCAACAACCCCGTGGCATTGACATATCGACTCATCTCCTCGCAAGCCAGGAACACCGCTGGACCAGCCATATCGTCCGGGTTCCCAATCCGCCCCAACGGTATGCGCGCCTCAAGCGCAGCCTTCTTAGTAGGGTTCTTCATATCATGATCAGCCAACTGCGTGGCAATGGTCCCCGGCATCAGAGCATTGCATCTAATCCGGTCCTTGCCAAGTGAGATAGCCATGGACTGCATCATGGAGAGCACAGCAGCCTTAGTGGGCGTGTAGTGGGTCTGAAGGCCTCCGCCAACCAGTGCGCTGACGGAAGAGATACCGATGATGGAGCCACCGTGGCCCTGCTTGACCATCTGCCGGGCAGCTGCTTGGCAGGAGTAGAAGCAGCCTTTGATGTTTACGTCGATGCTGTGATCGAGGAGAGAGGATTCAATTCTGGATGAGTTAGCTGCCAGTCTGCTGTACTTCACTGTTGGAATGATAGCCTTACTGGAGGAATTCAGCTTGCTTGAATACGCCAGCATTGGCAACGAAAATATCTAGCTTGCCCCATTGAGAGACGGCTTCCTTGACGAGGTTTATGCTGGTTTCCGGGGCGGTCACATCACCAGGAATTTCGAGGATATTGCCAGCCGCAATGCCGCTTTGTTGGATGGATTTGACTTCATCGAGCAGACTGTGCCGATG
Organism: Aspergillus tubingensis; assembly: GCF_013340325.1. NCBI lineage: Eukaryota > Fungi > Ascomycota > Eurotiomycetes > Eurotiales > Aspergillaceae > Aspergillus > Aspergillus tubingensis. The sequence goes on along the minus strand of NW_023336279.1, from coordinate 131,064 downwards.
CACTTCATCTTTGGGGAGGCCGAGATGGTTGACCGCGACATTGCAGCCTTGTGTGATGTATGCCAATGCGATCGCGCGGCCAATTCCCGTGGTGCCGCCGGTGATGGCAGCTGTTTTGCCTTTGAGCAGATTGCAAGCTGGTAGAGCCATTGTAGAAACTTGTTCACAAAGTAGCTGTCAGAGAGAGAACACTGGTCTCTGTGCATTGTAGTGAGCGTAGCACCTTTTCAAGTCATGCAATGTAACCGATGTTCCCGTCTCGAGGCAATGCATCCCCGCGCTTCCCCGCCCCTCCGCGTCTCGGGGGACCCCCGACTCGAGTGATCGAGTATCAGCAGATGATCAAAACATGTTATAAAATGACTAGTAAATGCCTTATACAATGTAAAATCATTATCATTTGAAGACATTACCACTATCGTCTTATTCATACTGATATCATCACGATGACCTCCTCAGACTCCAACGAAGCACCCCAGGCCAGCGCTGTTCAGACCCAGGTCAGCCTCGGTGGAAAGGTTATCGCGAGTAAGTACTCAACAGACACGGCTGTGATACATCTCTAATATCTCGCCAGTAACCGGCGCCAATCGTGGAATCGGCCTCGGTATCGCAGAATGTTGTCTCACTAATGGTGCCGCCAAAGTTTACTCGATCGACATCGGCGAGACAGGCGACGACTTCGCCGCCCTGGACAAGCGCTACCCAGGGCAACTCAGGGCCATTAGCGCAAATGTAACAGAGGAAGCCACTATCACCGCAGCTATCGGCAAGATCATCGAAGAGGCTGGAGCGCTGCACGGTATGGTAGTCAACGCCGGTCGCACCCACCACAAGGCCGCTCTGGACTTCACCAAGGAGGAGATTGAGACTCTTTTCAACGTGAACCTCTTCGGTGCGTTCTATAGTGCGCGTGCTGCGGCGCGTGCTTTCATCAAGCTCGGAATCAAGGGGTCGATTGTTTTCACTGCGTCGATGGCTTCGTACCGACCGAATAAGGTTTGTTGTTGTTTATTGTCTGGGATGTACTCATGGCTTACGATGTGCTAGCGTGTCCCATCCACCCCGTATGGCGCTTCCAAGGCCGGCGTCCGAAACATGACTCACACATTGGCCATGGAATGGGCTCAGTATGGCATCCGGGTAAATAGTGTTTCGCCAGGTTTGGTAAAAACTGCTATGACCTATTGGGTACCGCAGCAGCCCGACTGGGAGCAGCAACTCAAGTATTACGGAGGGTTTCCCCGGCTGGCAGAGGTGCAAGAGCTCGGAGGTGCTTATGTGTACTTGCTGAGTGATGCTGCTAGCTACACGACTTCTATCGATATTCCGGTGAATGGGGTGATTGGAAGTAAGTTCTTCTTTGTTGTTTTTAATTGCACGGCTGATACTGACTTGAACAGTTTGTTGAAATGAATATCTTGAATGGCGTGATGTTTTATTTTAGATGTCAGGTTAATGAGTTCGTTAACGTTGAGAAGCACCCATCTAGTGCTTCAACACTTGCTGGCTTTCTCCCCATTTATTGTGTTTTCATAGACTACCGAGTGGATGAAACCGTCGAACGCTCTACCTTGCGCGCGAAACGAGATCGTTTACTGCTGTGTTGCGTGCAACTATCCAGACATATCATAACCATGCGAAGCGCCTTTGTACTAATGTAGACAAAGCGAAGGAATCTTGCAGTTTAAGTCAAATACTCCAAATGTTGTGGGCTATCACTATTTCATTCCATTCAAAAGTCGCAAATCATGTTGGTCAAATCATCAGACATAAGCTTCCATAAGAACGTAGACGCAATAACGTCGCATCAACAGGCCCCTAGTGCGTCCTCCCTTTCACAGTACCGTCAATTCCCTCCAAATCACTATACAATCGCCACTCATAATCGAAGCTGGGGTCATTAAATCGCGCCTTCGCGTCCAGCGTAGCAATTTGAGCCATATCCTCCGCATCGAGCTCGAAGTCAGCAGCCAAGTTCTCCTCAATTTGCCAGTCGATCACAGTCTTGGGGATGACCGAACGGCCACTGTTGATTCCCCACGCAAGCACAACTTGTACAGGGCTCTTGCCATATTTCTGACCAATTGCTTTGAGAATGGGCTGGTCAATCACCCGCATCATGTGTGCGATTTCCTTCGACCATCCTGCCTGGCGGTAGAAGTCGTTCATGTTTCCGAGAGGACTGAACTGAACGACATGGATTCCCTTTTCGCGAAGCCATTCGTTGAAGCCCTTCTGCTGGAGGTAGGGATGGACTTCCATCTGGTGCACGGCGGGGACCTGCAGTTATCAGTTACGCCCAATCATCAAAACAAAAGGAAAAGAAGGTGACTTACAGTAGAAGTCTCCTTTAGCAACGTCTCAATCTCACCCTTACTAAAATTCGACACCCCAATGGCCTTCACCTTTCCCGTCTCGACCACCTTCTCCAAGGCTCTCCACGTATCCACAAACGTAGTCTCCCCATGAATCATTCTCCCCTCCGCATCACGAGGGAACCGATCTTCACCCCGCTTAAAAGTGCACGGGTAATGCATCAACAACAGATCAACATAGGGTGTATCCAAATCTCGCAAAGAATCATCCACCGCGCGCTCGACATCATCGGGGTGAAAATCGTTGCACCAGAGCTTCGTGCCTAGGAAGATCTCCTCGCGCGGGATGCCGCTCTTCTTGATTCCCCTGCCGACTTGCTTCTCTACACCGTAGACACGCGCTGTGTCAATTAGCCGCATGCCATGTTGCAGAACTTGGCAGACGGTGTCTTCCTGAGAGTCGGGGTCTTGGAAAGTGCCAATTCCGAGAGCGGGGATTTTGGCGCCCGTGTTGAGGGTGTATGTTGTGCGGGTGGTGGGCGGGCGAGTGGCGCTTGTTGGTTTGATGGACACGGTTGGGTCCTTGAGTGCTTGGGGGCCGGTGGCGTTGGCTGCTGCGGTGGTTGTAGCCATGTTGGGTGTGTTGTTGGTAGGTGGTACTAGACTGTGTGATGTTGTTGCCAAGAGGCTGTGGTTTGTTCGGTTTTGTGATGGTCGAATTGAGGAGAATCGACTGGGGTAAATATATCCCTCATTGGTATGTGGTATACGGTGAGGGCGAATATATCTGCACTGGTGGTAAGGCTCTACGAGGGCAAAATATTCCAACGTAAGCAGCAAGCTGTAAGCCTGCATGACGCCGTGTCGGTGCTAGTCTGTAGTAAGAATTGGCGGCGGCTAATAGCGGCCGCCGGCTACTGTGATCTCCCATCTGACGAGATAGGTGTAACGGATGAAGTAGATATCAATTATAGAAATTAATGTATGTTGTGATATTAGATATAGAGAAAGTCCAAGTTAAGCTTTCTTTGTCCCTATATGTTGATCTTGGACGACTCCTTATGGAGCGGTCGATTTGGACAGATTGGAAAATACCTTCCAAATCACATTAAATACACTTTTATGCTCATTCAGAAAGCTATGAGTATATGATAAGAACATATAATTGCAAGATCCTGTAGGATGAGAAGCAATTATGCATAAACTTAAATCCCTCCAGAGGACCCCATTGGCAAACCAGTGAACCTACTCTACTGATAATCAAATTACCCGGTACCGCTATTAGCCGCTGCAGTGGGCGCGAGACGGAGCCATGCCAAGAATTTCATCACATCTTGTCACATTCCATTTTGACTCTCAGATCTTTCTTGACTGATATCTTGGTAGTGGTAATTGTGGGGGAGACCTCAAAGAAATGACGACATAAAAATCTACATAGTTACCATGACCAGCAGGGCAAACCTAAAATTACATAAAACAATTCAAACATGACAATATGGATTATGAAGTCAGGTATGTTCAACCTCCGTCAATGGAATCTCATCCGCTACCACAGTAACCTCCACCTTCTTCACAATCCCAGGCACATGTCGATCGAGAAACTCCCGGTCCCCGGCAAATATATGCGTGGAGATATTAGCCAGGATATGTTGCTCCAAATTCTCCCCGGACTCAGTCTGCTGCATATATGGCATGATCCATCGTTTCTTCCAGTCCTGCGTCATTTGACTGACATTAAGCGTCGTGCTCTGCGTACCCTCGCCGTTGTCCATTTTCCTGTGGAGAGTGGGTGCTCTTTTGATGAATTTCTTGATCCAGTGGACAATGAGCGGCCGGAGACAAGGGATTGATGCGGTGATGAGCACGACGCCCGCTTCGACGAACATCCACCGTAGAAGGGTGACGTGGTTGGTGCGTGGGTTGGTAGAAGTCATGATGGTTGGGTATTCGATGGTTTTGACCAGGGAAGCGGCCATGGCTCTGGATGGTTGGGTAATGGTTAGTTGGGGCAAGAGAATGCATGATTAATGTGCCACTCACACTACTCCTAAACTCAGGAGAGAGACGAGGACAAGTTTGACCCTGACGTTCCAATTGAATCGCCAGAAGATATAGATGGGGAAAGCAGCGAGCAGGAGATCACAGGCGGAGTTGAAGGCTGTATGAGTCAATTAGAAATATATGACAATGAAATCACAGTGAAAGAAAGCATACCACCCTGAAAATAAGCATAATCAATTTGAACCTTCAGCGACATGCAATAAGTGGCTTGACTCGGGTTGAACAATTCTTCCACATGTGTCGAACATTGAAAAAACAACAAGAAAACACTGATGACATTGACAACCACCTGCAAGGGCACTAGGGTCCATAAAATTATGCGATGTAGTTTTCGCGCTGCCAGCAGCTCGATGAGATAAATGATAAATGCCAAACGACCGGCAGTGGCAGCCAACGTTACCACGGCCTGACTTATAGTGGAATACTTCAGGGAGCTCATCGCGTGGTGCAGCTCGAGCGAGCTGGCTGTCTTTCCGTACCCATAGTCTACCGCGACACTTGAGAGGGCTGCGGCAATCACAAGCAGGGCCTAGTTATTTCCCTAGAAGTTAGTGACGTCGTAAAAAGGCATGTTCATGCACTGACCAGTGCCAACAAAGTGATTATATCACTGATCTGAAAGTTGCCAAACTTGGCATTGCCGAACGAGCGCATGGCCACGATTACAATGGACAATGCAGTCATTGTCCAAACGGCAGCCAGCAGCTCTGGGCCAAAGTTGACCGCAGAGCTTGGCTTGGGCAGCGGACTGCCAGTGGTACTATTTCCACCGGTTCCATTGTGCGGGGACCCTCCGGCATTCATCTCCGCGGGAAGTCATAGCAGAGGAGAAAAATAGAGTAAAAAACGGCGTATCCACGCAAGGGCAACGGACGATAGAAAAGGATTATTGGGGCTCAGAGGCCACGATCATCGCACAGACCTATAGTGATAGCCAAGCCAGCAAGCGATATATTCGGTGCCAGATAAGGCCCAGGGCGGAAACAAAGTTGAAGTGGGATCGCACTGGGCAGTTGTGATAGGGCCAACGCCCGCGGAGAACCACGCGTCGTTCGGGATGTGCGATCGAGGTGCACTGCTTGGTACTGGCCGGCGCAACGAACACGCTCAGCTGGCTATTGTGTGCTGGTCCATTGGGCCCACTGGATTACTCAAAGTTGCTCAACGGCCGGACGATCGTCGAAATCCACTTTAAGTGAAACGATACCGTTGGGCCCGCGCATCCTCTGGCCCGCACCCACTAACGCAAATTAAGCATATCGGCCGGTTCTTGTTGCTTGCTCTCCACCCCCTTAATATCACCGACCCGTGGTCCTTCGACTTCCCCTCTCAGGGTTTCGGCCGTGGCTGACCGTAATTAAGGGATTATCACTGACTAGCTCTGTGTCAGGCTCACTCGACAGCGAAACATTGGAGCTGAACCCAACTATCGCGCGGAGCTAAAAATACCTCGCGGTGTTTCTTGATCTAATGACAAGCCATCTAACTGCTGTCCCGTCATATGATGCAGGATAACATGGGTGGAGACAGAAATGACTAACGAAAACGCCATCATTAGTGCAAATGAAAAGTATGATGCTGCGAGTTCGCCTTTCAAAACCCGGGGCCTGCCAAGATATTCCAAGCAACTGTGATCTACCTCAATACCCGCCATCATCATCAGGAACCCCTTGTACAAAGGTAGGCCGGTCACTTTAGTACCTCAGCCCTATGTACATATGCTCTGAGAGGTGAAAAGGGTCGATCACCTACTGGGGCTAAGCTGGTCGGAACTGGGTCAAGTATGCGGGCTAAAATCAATATTGAAAATGGTTCAATTTGTACGAAGTCCTCCCCAATGTGCGATTCTGATCTGGAGAAATCTCCACACATTCAAGGTTCTCTAAATTACCACTCAGGAGCAGGGCTCATTGTCATCTCCAGGCGCAGGTCCAGAGCCAGCCTTAGAGCCCGACTGAGCACCAGACTGGGGGTTCGATTGCGATCCACGGGCAGATCCAGAGGGGAACGGCGCAGAGCCATATCCGGAGGCAGCGCCAGACTTGAACCCAGAGCCAGAGCTGGATTGAGTGGGAGCAGCAGCACCAGATCCAGCGACCGAAGGAGCAATGGACGGCACTGAGCTGGCTTCCTGAGTGGCCGAGAGGAGAGCAGCTGCGCCAGTTGCCTCATCGGTAGAAGCAATACCAGCAGCTGAAGGGGTAGGGGTCGCGTGGGTAGCCACAGACGCAGTGGATGAAGCGACGGCAGTCTGAGAGCCCATGGCAGGAATGCTGATGGTGGCGATATTCCAGACCTTGCCGCCTTCGCTGGAGGTTAGACCGGTGTACGTGGCGCCCGCGCCGGTTGCGATGGTGTCACCGAAACTGGTGTCCGCCTCACGCAGGGTAATGGTGGTGTTGAGATACAGCTGGTCTGCTACAGTGCCGGTGCAGTCGCTGTCGCATTCGGTACCGGTGCCATAACTAGCAAGGATAGCAAACACGGTTAGTATACTAATTGGTGCAAGGTCCAATTATTAGTACCGATGGACCTACCCAGTCATGTAGGGACCAGCAGCATAAGAGTAGCTGGACAGAGCAGCGCCCGTCAAAGCATTGGTGACATTCTGGGTCCAGGTCTCTCCATCCGAAGCGAGGTTGTACTCGATACGAACGTGGTCGTTGGCACTGACGGGCGAGCCAGTGCCATCCAGTTGTCCAAACGAGCCGAAGATGCTGGCGCGCACACACCACTGGCCCGTGGTGGCACCGCACCAGGAGTTGCTTGGCCAACTTTCGAGCGTGGTCTGAATGAGGTCGCCAGTTCCGTTGCTCATTCCTGGCCAGAGGAATAGCTCGCCATTCTGGGTGGAGGGAGCGACTCCGGGAATGATTGTGGTGACGGCGTTGATAATGTCGGACTTGGTCGGGCCCAACGAGACACTGCCTCCCCACGAGTCCCGCTTGGCGACCTTGGTGGAACTCTGCAGAGCAGCAGGCAGAACGGCACCGAGAGCGACGGAGGGAAGGATGGCAAGGGTGCTGAGGACGTGCATGGTGAGCGCTTTGTTAAGTTAGTTGGTATTTAAAGAGTGAATGTAGAATTGAATGATGATAATGAATGGAATGCTTGAGGCAACCAGTGCCGTCAGAACAAGAGAATGATAAGATGTGGTACTGAGAAGAGAATGGTAGGCAGGTAGCTTTCCGAATGAGGACATGGGAGAAAGCTTCCTTTATATAAAGTCCAGGCCATGGTCTCGGTTCTCTCGGAAGTGAGGCCTCTAATCAAATGTCGGTTTCAGGCTAAGGCCAGGGCTGAAACGCCCGCCTGGAAGACATCCGGAACCCTAGCCTATAGGAGGCAAACGCCAGTAAGTCTATGCTCTCAACCTTGCCTCGTTTGGACTGTCATTTCTTGTCATTTCCGACAAGGGGAAACTTACTGCTTCATCTAGAATATGGATCGCTTCATAGTACCCAAGGTCGTCGGCAGCTGCACCGCAAAGCTAATCGATGTATGGATTTCCCCTTTCCAACTCAGCAGGAAGGGTCTCCATTCTCTAATAATAAATTGACACACTCCACTGTCAGCGAATATATAAGTCTTTTATACTGCTACATAGGGCTTAGTGTCTAGTTCCACGGGCAGAAATAACAATGTCAACAAGACCCGAAATTCGCAATTGTATTTGTGACTAACTACTAACAGCACTCACAATATGATTCATTCTGGGTTTCTTCCTCTTTTAACTGCTTATTTTGTCCTAATATTTCTTTCTAATTACGTAGACAAATTTACTTATCCAGATAATCCACTAAGACACAAAACACTTTTGCTGCACCACCAATCTTGTGAGGTGACCTTAGACAGCAATAGCCAAGCGCTCGTAGAAGCCGACTCCCTGGTTCTCGATGCCAGTCGAGAGAAGGTCATCACTAGCCTCAGCACGACCGGAACCGAACCGCTTAAGGTTCCATTTGTCGATTCCGTCAACGCCCTTCAAGTCGTTGGAGTAGGTCCGGAACAAGTCACTGTTGAGGCGCTCGTACTCGGAGTACTCCTTCGGCCAGTCACCCAGGCGCTCAACTGCAAGCTTCAGCAGGTGCAGGTGCTTCCGCACATACTTGCCTTCCTCGTCTGCACCGACTCCAGGGCTGGAAGCGGGCGAGGAGAGTCCCGAGAGGACGCCTCCCTCCATCTCCGACGCGGACACCGAGGTCGGATCGATGAAGTAGCGCAGCGCATTCTCGTGCACCGCCGCGGCCTTCTTGTAGTAACGGTAGGCCAACTCGCGACGGTCCTTCTGGTTCTGGTATCCCTGGGCCACGCTGGTGTACATCTGGGAAAGCAGGACTGTCATCTCCACTGTGCTGGAGTGACGCGGTCCCTGAACCCGCGCACAATTGTAGACGATGTCCTCGGCCAAACGGATGGCAGCCGTGTAGTCGCCAATGAGGTAACGAGTAATGACCAGCCAGCGACCAAGAGCCAAAGTGTACTGGAATTGTTGCTGAGAAACCTCCTGGTCGTTCTCGGCATTCCAGATCTCGTGGGTATCCCGGGAATTCCAGAGTGAGGTGAGAATCCAGGCCAAGGTGTGGTAGTCATGCTGCTCATCGAGCACGCCAATCAAGCTCTCCAGGTTCACAAGATCCAGCTGTGCCATATCAATGTTGTGGCTCTGGAAGTAATCCAGCGTGTCGCGCATGATGGTGCCTGACACGTTGAGCATTTCCTTGCGCGTGGAGGCTGGGGGTTCTCCCTTGAGATCGCGACCGGCAATGACCAAGCCAAGCTTGAACACCAGCTTAAGCGTCGATTCCGAGGAGTAGCCTTGGTGGGACCAGATATAGCGGAATGCGGTCAAGGCCAGGTCGCATGCTGCCTGGTAATTGCCTGATGCCAGCAACTGCGTGGTCCGGTTGTAGGACGCGATGGCAACGGAGCGGACAAGATCCCGCGACTTGTGGGTACTGAAATATTCCAAGATTGTCTCGGTGAAAACTCTAGCCTGATGGATGCTCAGCTTCAGGCTGCTACCCTCGGTGTTGAGGAAGTAGTTGGAGAACTGTTCGATAACACGGTTGGCAGCGGACTGACGGTGCCGAGACACCAAGAATCCGTACAAACGGGGGACGGTGGCAGTCAACGTCTGCAGGCTAGTGCTCTTGGAGCTAATTTCGGACTGGAAGCGCTCCATGAACAGATACTCCATGGTAAGCGTAGAGTAAATCTCATTCAGAGTGACAGTGGAATCTTCGCGGACGCGGAGGCTGTACTCGACCTGGGCCAAGAAGGCCAGGTTCTCTCGTTTACTGGAAGTGATGTCGAAGCCGAAGAGAGACACGTTGGAAGAGTCCTTCAGGATCATCTGGCGATAGAGCTCCTGACTCAATTCCTTGGCTCGGTGAATCTCACCCGCCTCAATGTAGCCGGATACAATGCTCTTTGCTGCCGCCGTCAACTGGGTGGCAGAGGTATGTGAAGTCAGGATTTGAGAGGTCGCTTCCTGTAAGATCGAAACAGTCTGGTGCGTTTCCCCACGCTTGGTGTACAAGGAAGTGAGCTCCTCCATCTGAGACAGTGCCTCCTCATGCGCCCATCCCTGTGTGGACCGGATGGAAGACAAGTGGCGGGTGCGGACGGACACCCAGTTCCGCACTTCTGACTCGGTCATGGACGAGAATTCCTTCTGGACTTCGACTTTCTCTGATTCGGTCATAGTGTCCAGTGTGGCACGAATGTCATCATAGTCAATTTCCACCTCAGTGGACCTAGTATCAAGGAGCGTCTTGTAAAGCTGAATTGCCTCATGTTCGTATTGCTTGGATTCCTGGCAGATATGGGCCAGTGTCTTGGTCGCTTGGATGGTAATCGTAGCGGTGGAGCCAAACAGACTGATGCACGACTTACGATACTGGACAGTCACATCATGAATAGAAGCAGTGTCGCTCTGAACCATGCGCAGGCAGTGGACATAGCGTTCATAAATGGTCTGCACAAAGGCTTGGTCCTGGAGCTTCGGGCTGATCTTCGGGTTTTGGAGCGTGTTGAACAACACGCGGCAGGGCTTCAGTGCATCACTGTACCGGCCTTGATTCAAAAGCTCCGTAGCAACCACAAGTAAGGGCTCAAATGCATCTGGGTGGCATGTCTCGGAATCCTTGTTCAGAATAGAAACTATCTGGCGGTAATAGTCAACAGCCACGGGCCGGGGACGGGTGAGCTCCGCCAAGGTCCACAACTCCTTCAGAACGGTAGGGTGACTTCCACCATAACGCTTAGTGTAGTCCTGGAGCTTGTCCTGATGAATAGTGATCACCTTCTCTGTTTGATAGGTACGTTCGTACAGACGCAACAGGCTAGTCGTCACTCTCTCAAGTAGCTTATCACCGGCAGGTCGGTCACGCCGAACAGCGCGATAGAGACGCACACGAATATCTTCTTCCTTAAGCTGATAGCGTCTGGACCGATAGCAGTTGCTCAGGCGCTCCGTTAGCTCGATAGCCCTATCTAGGTTTGTCGAGGGAAGGACGACGTCATCCAAAGAAGGGGCGAACAAGGCCGGCCAAACGCTACGCAGAAGCCGTTTCAAGACCTTGGTCGCATCCTGCCACCGGTGCTGAGACAAGTACAGTTCTAGCAGCTTGTTGGAAGCCTTGACGGTAACTTCATCGGTACTGGAAGATTGGTACACAATCTCCTCGAGGCTGGACTCAGTCTGGAACGACTCGAAGCTAGTGCTCTGCATGATTTCCCGACTAGTGGACCGGATGTATTGCTCGGCTTCTTGGTAAGTGGAGCTTTGCCGAGTGCTGTTCCGAGAGATGTGCTTGAACACATTGAGAGCTACTCGGGACAGCCCAACCGATTTCATGAGGTGCGCGACTTCAAGGAAATGAGACACTACTGCCTCTGAGCTTGAAGTAGTTTGCTCATACTCCTCCCAGAAGCCCTCAAGAATGGAGGCTGCCTCAGATTCTCGCGTCTGAGACTTGAGGAACTTGGAATAGGCTATCACTGCTCTCACATTTCTCAGCTCCCATTCGCTAGAGCGATTGGCCCGGTACTCCTTGCTGGTGTGCTGCCAGAGCTCAACATAGAGGCTTTCTGCCTCCCTCCAATGTCCCGCAGCCACGGCCTTCTCCGCCCGACTGAAAAGGCTTTCGACATCCACAGTCCAAGAGATCAGTTCGTCTGTTTCAATGTTCTCCCAAGTGAGGGTTTTGCCTTGGTCGTTAGTGTCTTCACGACCTCGGATGTGAACCAGCAACGATCCGTCGACCTGCCGAGTTGTACTGTGATTCTGTGTGTGATGCTTTTCTGTCGTGGTTTGGAGCCATTTTTCAATTTCCTTGGCTTTGTATTCTTCCTTGATGGAAATGTAGTGCTGGGATAGCTGGGTCAATGTGGATGTCACTATGGTGCTTGTGGCTCCGTAATGGATCTTGTAACATTCCACAAGCAGCTCGAGCATCTGAACACGCTTAATCATGACGTCCGTCTTAGACTCGACGACCTGGTCTGCAGTGGTTTCCAAGTAGAACTTGGTCATCTGCATTGTGATGAGGTGGCTTTCGGACAGCACATCCTTACTGATCACCGCCGCATCATAGAATATTTGACTAACTTGGGCAGGCAAGCTATCATGAATGCGTCGATAGAAGAGGGCCTGGCACAGGATGGCTTGCAGGGTGGTGGGGTGATTGGTAGTCAGGATCTGGCGGTAGAGACGCGTCTGGGTCTCGTGCAGTGACTTCAGCGCTGGGGTTGACTTGCCCTCCCATACAGTCATCTCCAGCAACGGAACCGTGGGAGATGTCGGAATCACTGATCTTAGTTCATTTCCAGCTGTAGCGATTTCCTTGTCAGTGGTGCAACCATATGCCAGACAGGCGTGGTTCACCCAGTACCGAAGGGCGAAATCCAGAAGTGGGTGCTTGTCCAGATAGGTCTGAGTAACCTTCTCATCCAAGGGACTCAAAGACGGGTCATGGCTCTCATTCACGGCTTGTTTGGTGTAGAGCAGAAGCCTCTGCGTCAAATCGCTGTTTCGGTTCTTGATGGCTGGAAGGAACTTCTCCCTGGCAAAGATGTCCAGGATGGCAGAGCGGATCTGTCCATGTCTGAGGAAGACCATGTTATTCTGGATAAACACCAACGAGGCAACAGGCTTAAGGGTATGCTGGATATCAATCTCTCGCTCGGTATACGAGGCCTTGTTTAATTCAATGGATACCAGAGATGTTAATTCGCTCTTTCTGAGTGGGCGAACAGCAGTTGCGAGCCATGTTAGGATCTTCTTTCCATCATCATTCAATTTCGAATGCAGAGACTGGGAGACCAGATCGGTAACACTGTATCCCGCGTTGGCTATACTTTGGATCGACCTCGTCAGAGAATTTGCGTTTGTTGGATGCTCATCCCGAACACGCTTTGCAGCAAGCTTGGCCCACAGGAAGGAGCCCTGTGATGCCTCTGCAATCCGGGTCACATTGAGCTCTTGGTCATCTTCGGACATATAGTTGAAAGCGTGGCTCTGTTGCAGGATTTTACGTGCCACGGCGGAAATATCATCGAAGACCAGCTCTGGAGTGACGTTCACCGTAGTTTGAGATGGGAATTGACTCGGCTTCTGGGAGCCAAAGACAATCAGTTTCACGTTACCGGCGTTCTGAACAGCCTCTTGAAGCTTCCTTAGCAAAGGTGTTTCGCCACAACTAGCCTCGTCAACGCCATCGACGACCAGAACAAGTTCTTTGGCATTCTTGAGACTGGCATTGAGTGAATTGCCCAAGGCATTCCAGAGAATGTTGTCGTACGCATCTTCGTCGACAGTTCGCTGGCTCCGCTCATAAGCATCGGCTAAGATCTGGTACAACCTCACATTGCCGATGCGTTTGCCAAACAGCTGGGACAGGATCGTCTTCGCAATAGCCCGCGGTGTAGTATTCGCAGCCACCCGGCCATCTGTATGGCATATTAGACACGCTCAATACCATATGATCCATTTATACTCACTAATTGGCGCAAAGATTGGCTTGTAGGTAACACCTCCGACCGGATGCTGTAAATGGTCGTTGATGACCGTTGACAGGATTGATTTACCAGATCCCGGCTTTCCTACGAAGGAAAGGACTTGCTGGTTGCTTTTGAGAAATCTGGTCAAGTACTGAGACACCCAGAGACAGGTTGATTCTTCACGCTCCTGAGCAAAATGAGCAGTGTTCTCGGTGATATTTGTGAGAGCTGGATCCTCTGGCTCAAGCCAGCTTCTGATAGTCTTTATCTCGGTCACTGCGGTGATTATCGTCAGTAATCTAAATCACCACTATTTTGAGAGTTTTCGCAGACCTTTATCACCGTTTAGACCCTCGCGGACAAGTTGGTGTCTCCACATCAGGTCAGAGACGGTCTCGCAGCGACTGTGAAAGCTGCTGAGCGACTCGGAAAATTGATGGTAGATGTCAATTTCCACCGTCTGGGAGTTCTGCAAGGCGCGGTTGAAGTGACTCGCAACGCCAGCAACCAGAGTAACAAGGTCAGCCAATGCCAAAATCAGCTGGTCCTTGATATCCTTGGACACATCGAAGAGCTCTGTTCGGTCCAATAAGTTGCCGAGTCCAGTCGAGCAGCGGTAGAAGAACCCGAAGAGGTCCTGAAGGGCGGACGCATTTTGCCCTCCGAGCTAGAAACCGTTATCAACCATCCATTATATATTTGTGATGATAGAATGTGAAAGGCCTGACACATACCTCCAGTAGATTAGCACAGTACACGTAAGCCAGCTGAGCCGCTGTGTGGCTGTCGCCAGCGAAGTGTCCAATGGCTGAATCGAAGGAATGCAGACGTCCCACGAACAGAACAGCCCAGACCAGGGCCTTGTCGTAGCTGCTTCCCTCGGGAGGTAGCTTCCCCATACGTTCAGCTCGGATCCAGTTCAGCAATGTCTCGTAGTCGGCATCGTTGATTTTAGATGCTATCATTGCATCGCTGCTCCGTCGGGTGAGTGTGTTAACCACATCAGCTAGTGCAGTGTTACCACTGCTGCTGACTCTTCTCGACACATGTCTGGAACTTCCAGATTGAAAGCTACTGTTAGAATAACTCTCTTGCTCCAGAATATTTGAGGCCTGGCGCCTGCCGAAGATAGAGCTCGCAGACAGGGGTGACCCAAAGGTGTAGTGCACGTTAGGTTGGAAGGAGGTGGCCATTTTGGGGATGCTTTGATTGGATTATTAATGAAACGGGGTCAACAGAAATATTAAGTATTAAATGATAAAAAGGCTAACAACAGTATGAGCTGAACGTCATCTGAAGGTTAGGAAGTCTCTTAAGTGATGAACATTCAGACAAATGTCGGTTTAACCTCGGTTGGTTGTCACACAATAGCAATTAGGCTTGTATTTTTCAACGCGATCTTGAATCATGATTCTCAAACAATCAGAGTACATCGTGCTCATTTTTATATCTTCCATAGCCTCATCTTCACGGGGTCTCCGTATTCCTCTCACCCAATGCAAGACGTCAACATGAGGTAGACCAGAACTCAAAGGTAGCTAGCTACCCCAGCTTGGAGTAGCAAAGATCCGACATGACCAGTTAGATGTACGATGGAAACTGAAGCTCCCCACTCCAGGTCCCGATCTACGATGGGCCGGCTGGGGAAGCTCTTCTCCCGCGGACTCATCCGATCGTATATTGGTTCATAGCTGTTGTGTAACGACATGACTGCTGTCAAGCCATGGGTCAATAGCGGCCAAGCCGAAGCTGGGACCGAAATGCAACAATGATTGGTGAGTTGATCAACGAAGGTAAACTTTCAATTGGGGTTTCTCCTAGTAAACAGGCTTTCAAAAAGTGGAACAATGGCGATCCGACCGATCGCTGTGATGGCCGGAAACGATCAGCAGAGTCGGACTTGTCGGAAGTGGGTATCCGAGGAGACCTACCTGGAATGTTATAAGTAAAGGTGCAACGACAGGCCTTTCGGGGTGCCCGACAGGGAGCAATGTAACAGTGTTGGAATCGGCTGGTATGGTTTTGATATGCTACGCTGCTGCTCCTAATCGAACCAGCCGGTCGACCACCGCTCATTTTTGGCAGTTTTCTCATAACCCCCTTCCTTCGGCAGCAACAGCGCCAAAGTCTAGAGATCATGCAAGCCCTTCGCCTCGCACAAGCCACATAAGCAAGAGAATGAGTAAAACTCTTCTTGGCCCATATTCCATTGTCTTCGATACATCATAGGGCATTGTTGTTATTCATCGGACAACGTCACCCCAACAGATCGGAGAATTCCGTCGAATCGGGGCTACGCGGCAGTCCGACCAAGATTACGGTTCAGTGGGGCATCACCGCATGCGGCGCCCTCTCGTCCCACTGGAACCCTCCATGACAATGAGACTTGACACTTGTGGTTCTTGAACTTAAGCTTCCGTTGTGCGCCATAGTAGCCCTTGCATGACCGGCCTAACTTTGATTTTGCTCGGCGTGAATCCTTGACGCGACATTATTGCACACGGCAGCTGGCCACCAGTGAAGATCTGAGTGGGTCGGAGCCTTCGTGCCTAGTGGAATCTATCTAGTATCTAGCTGTAAGTGACCTGGATGACTTACTCTTCAGTTTGTGGTGGGCTAGAGTACCATGTGGGAAAGCTAATCGAAGATTCACGAGGCCGCTGAGCTAGAATCGATCGACCCAGTCACTTGGAGTGGTAGCATTCATGATCGGGCACCCCGTCGGAGTAGAGCCGTGGTGCTTCAGTAAGCTAGATGCCTACCGATACTCTTGTTCGAACGGTTGATTTCCTGTTTCGCGTACCAGACGTCTAGGATGGCCTCAATCAGTGGCGATTGCCTCGTGAGTAGACGTGGGTCTTTTCGAGTCGCTGATATATATTTAGCCCAGAACCGTGTGATGCTCGAAAGTGAGCGCGTAACTCTTGTCAGAATCCTGCTACAACTGAAACGTACCGGACCACGGTAGTAGAGCTTGTCGAAACTAGAGTGAAATTGCTATATATACTACGTTCTATTATACTTGACGATTGATGCTCTCTCTAGAGACAAATAGTACTCATCCTATCCACTGTGATGATCGCTGACTAATCACGTAAATCCCGGCCTAATCGGGTAAAAGTGAATTTTTCGGTCGCAATACAGCACGTAATCATAATATTATTAACGTTCTTTACAATCTACTTTAATTTCCCACCTATTGGTATGCAAAACGAATGCTTTCATTTTCTGTCGGGATATATCAGCAACTGAGATTGTTTTGAACGTCCAGATTATGGCGTAGATGATCAGAATGCTCCAGGAGCTTTGAGTACTACAGCCCAGAAAAGTCTCTTTGATATCAGAATGAAGACCGCAGAAACAATGCGGGATGTTCTGATTAAAGGGATGAAGGTTAATATTGTTCAGCCACCAAATGTATAAATGTCACCAACCTTTGCAATACTACGACTACTAAATAAAAGATTAGAATTGATAGATCTTTTTGGCCTTGGTCAAAAAGTTTACGATATCTTCGTCAGTAGTAAACTATAGTTTGGCGCATTCCATCCGTACTCCCTGTGGCCGATGCCGGTGGGTTGGCGTCAGAGGGAGAGGCATGTTCACGTAGTGGTAGAAGTTGCGGGGGCCGATTGAAGATGGAGATTGACTCCCTATCTGCGGGGTTGCCCTTATCCATTCATTCCTTCCAACTTGACTCCACTGTTTTTCCACTTTCGGCAAAAGATACGCTCATCCTCTCACCAGGATAAGACCACCGTGTCGGGCAGCAGGTCGACTCAAAAACAAGCCCATCCATATTCGTAATCTCATTTCCTTTTGCAGTTCTGCCCGCCGTTGACATCCGCACATCTATCCTGCTACGACAATCGATCAAAATGACCAGAACATGGGTTATTGTGGGTGCATCAAGAGGTATCGGCCTGGAGTTCGTTCGGCAGCTAGCAAGCTCTGGAGAACGGGTAATCGCCGCAGTACGCAGCCTATCAAGTGCTGAGCAGCTCTTCGAATTGCTTTCCCAGTATACTCGGAATGGTGCTCCACTAATCACCGTAGAGGAATGCGACGTTACCAAGCCTGATAGTATCGAGGTGAGTTAAAAGTTAAGACATATCCACTGTTGATAAGGGCGGAAGATGACACATGGAACTAGGACTTTTCTCACAATGTCCAAAAGGCCGTGCGAGATGGGGGGCTACGATTAACGAATGTCATTTTGAATGCTGGTATCAACCAGTATCCGAATCGTGCTACAGAGATGTACGCCTATCGTCCATGAGACACGTATATAACCTTTACTCACATAGGCTGTTATATACTAGCTCTTTCCAGTCCTTTACTCACCACTTGCAAACCAACACAATTGGCCCGATAATTGTCGCCCAAAGGATGCTTTCCATCGACCCGACCACACCGTTAGAGAAAATTATATTCATTTCCTCTGACTCCGGTTCAGCGAGCCAATTCCGAAGCCACGAAGACGGATTTGCCGTATATGCGGCGACTAAAGCAGCCCTCAATCAATCATTGAGGCATATGGCGGCGGAAATTTCGCGGAAGGGTGTCCGGGCGTGCGTGTTGGCGCTGCATCCGGGCGAGGTGGAAACGTGAGTACCCTTGTTATCGGCTATTGATTTTCACCTGCCCTGGTTGTTGGTTGTGTTTGCCTGAAGTGAGATCTGTTGCGCTAATTGGTTGCGGCAGTGATATGGCGAATGTGCAGTTGGATTGGATAGTGGAAGGTGTGATCCAGCCGAGAGAGAGCGTGGAGGGGATGCTGAGGGTTATTAAGGAGAAAGGTGAAGGGGACAATGGGTCGTTTTGGTGTTGGGATGGGAGAGTGAGTATCAACGCAACCATTCGTCTAGAGCAGAGCCTTTCTAACAGTGAACAGAGTCATCCATGGTGATAGCCTAAAGAGGGGATGTGACTTGCGTTGGCGATTTCATCAAAAGAGTTTTGCCGTGGCATTACCAGGAAGTTTAGATATATGTCCCTGCAGTTAGAGTAATTTTAGGTGCCAGGCTGGTAAATTTTTCGTCTGCATAGAGAGGGTAGGAAGTTCTGATACGTGTCGTAGTTGGTGTCTCCTGGTTCTATGTGCTCTGAACTTAATAGCCAATATAAGATTGCTTCCAACGACGTAGCAGTAGGCAACGGTAAGAAGGTAAACATCTGATCAAAAATGAACTGGTAAGCATCCACAACTCTTCCTTCATGAAACATATGCCCTGTTACATTGGCTTTGCTTGGTAGAATAGAGTTCTTAGTGCCAAACTCATATTCAGCTACATATGGGTAGCTTATTAGTAAGGGTTTATGCATGATACGGAACGGATGATAGGGGAATGGTACTATGTGACGGAGAAAGAAGCTTGTTGAAATATACTACGACTTTAACAGCAGACGTAGGTCTAAAGGAGCATTAGGTCCGGGTATGTGTGCCCTTCAACATGTATGATGCATCTTGTGCACTCCCAACACGAAAACTCAGCAACAACCGGGAATGAGGCGGGTTACAGGTTGGCAGATCATTACTTTATGTATCCATTTACCCCCATGTTAAGGGTTCAAACCTACAAGGTATTCGTGTTCCCGGTGATTTACTAAGGTGGCTCTCCGAAATCTGATGGTCCGAGGCTCACCGACTCAGCCCTGTTGGCTTCTAATCTACCCAACCCACTCGCGCACACATACACATACGCATTACAATTCATGCCTACAATGACGGAAACATGCATCAAGAAATCCGCCACCGAGTATCGGAGCTTGGACCCCGTCCCCCCGGCAACAAGCGGCGAGTCGGCGGTCTGGCATGCAACGCCTGCCGCTTGCGCAAGTCTAGGTATGCTAACTCACTACAGAGTAGCTTGGCGTTCGTGGCAGATGCAAGGGATAGCGCCCTTCCTGCTCATCTTGCACGTCACTTGAATTGGGTTGCCTCTACTTTATAAACCTAGATGAATTGGTCACCAACATCATTGTAAGCAAGGGTTACTGGTCTGTTGACCACAAGCTACAGCAGCTCAATGGTGTGCTCAGGGGACACCTCTCGCCATGCCCAGCCAATCACCCATGCCGCCCCATGAGCAGCTCCCCTACGCGGAGAGCAGCGGGGCGTGCTAGCGGTCTGGCTGCTGACAGGTTACAGTTAGGTGAAGAGAATGGAAATAAGATTTCTTTTTTACGGTATTAGTCGAGCAATCGAAGAACCAATAGGAAATCAAGTTCAAGGTTCCAAAGCTGTAAAAGTAAGGGACTCTAATTCTTTGCCTTCTGAAATGCCAGATGATGCTTTGGCCAGCAGCAAATTGGTCAAGGGCGATGACAGATCTACTATTAGGAATGCTGGCTTACTTTTATTTCCCCAGATCTCCTTTCCCACGTTCCACGGATGTATAAGTATCACTTGTACCCTGGAAGAGTGTAGTTTGAAGCCTTTCGAATCACCATTCACATTCCTCACGGATATTTAGTCCGGCCACTTAAGATTTTAGCAAAGCTCTGAATATTCCCCCCAAGCTGTCTAGATATCATCTGTGACTGGCATCCCGTCATGTCGTCCAACCCTGCGCCCACTGTCCTTACTCAGCTTCCGCTCGGAGAGGGCTCCCGTACTCGGTACAGCGATGTCGAGTTGCGTGACTACTTTGAGTGCATTAAGCTCCCGCAGAAGTATCTGGACTCCCCTGTGCTAAAAGACGCCACCCAAGCCAGAACCAAAGAGCATGGGCTGCCCTTGCTGCAGGCCCTGACACGCTACCATATCTGCAATGTGCCTTTCGAGAATCTCGTACTGCATTATTCCACACATAAGACCGTCACACTTGATCTGTCAGAGCTCTACACCAAGATCGTTCGCCGCCGGCTTGGCGGGCGATGTATGGAAAACAACACCTTTTTCGCCACGGTGCTTCGCTCCATCGGCTATGAGGTACGCAACTGCGGAGGTCGCGTGGCGCGGGCAATGAGTCCCTACCCAGAGGTCCGGCGCAATCAGAGCAACACTTATGAGGGGTGGAACCACATGCTCAACCTTGTTCGACTGGATGCGGAGTGGTACGTTGTAGATGTCGGCATGACCAAGGGTCCCAACCTTCCATATCCGCTGCGCGACGGATTCCAGACGACCAGCATCGCCCCACGTTTAATTCGCGTGCAGTTACGCCCTATACCCGAGTCGTATGCGAAACATTCTGCCAATAGCACCGGACCACCGAGGATATGGTGCTTCGATGTCTGCTACAACCCAGCGGATGCGGCCAAGAAAGAGTGGTTGCCAGTCTATTGCTTCACGGAGACAGAATTCTTGCCCCAGGACTACGAAGTCATGTCCTGGTTCACATCAACACACCCGCGATCCTGGTTCACCAGATACGTCACCTGCACAAAAATGCTCATGGACGAGGATAAGGAGGTGATAGTGGGCAATGTCACCTTGTTCCAAGACACGGTGAGAGAAACAATAGGCGCCAATACTAAGGTTATCAAGGAATGCAAGACAGAAGATGAGCGCTTACAAGCGCTGGCTGAAATCTTTGACGTGCATTTGACAGATGAGGAGAAGAAGGGGATTCCAAACGATCGGAGATTAGCATGAAGTCTAGGATGAGCGTACCCAGGCGATACTACTTGTTTTGCTCTCTATTAAAGGCAAAAGGAAATGTATTGTCTTGTTAGATGTCTCGGTTGAAATTGCTTCTTCCCGGGAGCCCTAATATCTATGCATTCGTGGTAAGCGCATACCCACTTGCGCAACATTATATATATATCTTCGTTCCTCTGTTTGATTACTAAGATCCTCATGGACGAGTCCAGGGTTGTCGCTGGCAGGCCTTCCGCCATAGCTGTTTAGTCCTAAGTGTACGTGTCAAGTCTGCCTTCCCTACTTATGGAGAGTGGAATAGTTAGGTAGGCTTCGTGTTCGATATATCACCTTTGATTATAATGTTTCGCACTACATATGTTACTATAAAGAGAAGACCAGTACATACGACCACAGGGTGTGGAAAACAGGGCTTCCCGTCCGCTCAGCCGTACTTAAGCCACACGCCGGGAGGTTAGTAGTTGGGTGGGTGACCACCAGCGAATCCCTTCTGTTGTATGTTTTTCTACTTTATTTTTTTTCTTGAAAAATCTCTGCGGGTCAGATTGCTTCGTTTCCATGCTTTCCTTCTTGCCCAGAAATTCCACAGGTCGCACATCTGAAGTAGGCCCGCCTGCCTTTATTTTCCCCTGGCCCTACATTCTTGCACTCTTCCACTGAATGAACGTCAACATCACACCTACTTCCTGCTGCATTTCACTAATTATCAAGCATGTCGTGGTGATGATGCTTGCACGCTAGCGTTATATTAACATCCACTCTCTCGCTGCCTTTGGGTCTGTCCCGCCAAAGTCCTCCACGTTGTGTAACCCACTGGCCGGCGAAATCCGATGCCCATCGTGATGACACAATTTGTAGCATCCCATGGGCCTGAGGCCTACCGCCCCGAATCAACATGCCATTTCGTGGCATCATGTCGTAATAGTCAATGTCGGCATCTCCGAGTCGTTCCTACGATGCTGTTTAGTCACTCGAAATGATAATTATCATGTCGATATGGTCTACCAGAGCCCTCCACCCTGTTACGGACGCATACATGACACTCGCTACATACTAGAGGCCTTTCATTGGAGAATGCCCATTTCATACTAGCAGGAGCTCTGCAACCCATCACTTATATTCAAGGTGCAAGACATAATCGAAGCAGGAACACCAATTGATCGGGCCTATTTCTGTCACGGATTGCGTGAGCTATTGTTGCAAAAAGACTGGTACTGTAATAGTGGACTGTATTTTCGAGGCCGGATCTGCATCCTACTGAACGTATACAAGAAAGTCTTTCGGAAAGCGTCTAATCATACAGTATGCGTTTTAAATACAAGCCCAAAGACTTATCATATTGTTGTTCCGTAAATCATGCTAATAGGAGCAGCCCTAGTGTTCAAAGGAACGGGATGTTGTCTGCCTAACAGAATTCAAAGCGTATCTAAGTCAAAATTTTGGTTAAGTTATCCGGGAATAATGGACTCGGCTAGCCAGTCAGGCTAAGATTTACTTATTGGATATAATAATCGATTTTCGTAGCCCCTTTATCAGACCACCAACTGATTTCATTAGCCTCGTCGGCTTGGATTCCATGAAGCTATACACGTAGGTAAATCTGAAACATCTTTCAAGAAAACACAACATTTATCCAGAACAAACCAGGGAGCATGGATAGGAAAGCAAAGAGACGAAGTATGAAAATCTGAAATAAATGCCTAAGGTGCCCAATCTCGACAGTTAGACCCTTCAAACTGGGTCACAGCCGAGTGCCCCCCACCCCCCGAGTCGAGGTTAGAGTACGCGTGGCCTGCGTGGGGTAAAGTCCCGGATGTTTACGGAGTTATGATGGAGTTTAGAAGAAGTAGTCAGTGCTGATCTTGATGGTAAATGTCAGCGGCAGGTAGAAACATTCTGACCCATATTGTCGCCCATCTTGTATGGTCCACCCGATTGAAACGACTACCTTTTCATCACCACATTAGTCTTAATTCTTTATACATACGCGAGGAGGGAATGCCGATTTCTATGTAGCTGGAACCACCTTACGCTGATAATTACAATGATTGGGATAATTGGAGCGAGAATGAAGAAGCGAGAAAATGAATGTAAGGAAAGACACTGTCGGGACTTTACCTTTTACTGAACGAGTTTTGATTAGATGTGAAACAAGTAAGAGTTAAGTGAGCGATCCTTGAAATGAAGGAAAAGGAAAGAACAAGACATAAAAACATTATTCTCCTGAAGATAATCCGACCTTCTCTGGATAAGGGGTCGAGTTTCCCCTTTGGGCATCTCAACAAGAACCCACTGTCAATCCTCCCAAGTCCTGTCAATCTCGAGCATTCCACTTGGGCGCCGAGAACTCCCTGAGAAACCGAGATCGGAGGATGATATGATTGATATGATGCCTGATTGATATGATCGTTGACATCGACCCATCGGCTTGGTGTTTGCCGATAAGTTTGCCGTAGCAGAGGCTACGCTGCCGCCGATCGTCAGATCGAATGCAGGAACCATGTACGGGTTGAGTCAGTCACCCTAACAATTGGCTTGACGTTGAGGTGGATTCTATGTGTATTATCTAAGCGGGCGAAAAATCCCCGAGGGACCGGGACTACCCAGTTTCCGGTGCCTTGTCTGGGGAAAGCGCGTCGATTTCGTACCGCATTTGCACAGGGTCCAGTGGGGAATCTAGGGTTACGATCACGACTCGGCCTCAAATGAGAAATGCGAAATCGGCTCCATCCGCTGCGTGCTGATTACAAACACAGGACTAATGACCCTGAAAAGATCCACCAAGGATTTAACTCTCAGGCAACTACATTTATTTGTGACCAAAACCTAGTTTCATGCATAAATATGTTCAAATTGCACACGACAAACAGATTGTTCACAGAGGAATTGGAGGGAGACTAAATGAATGATTGACCTAAAATTCCTTCTTCATGCTATATCCTCGATTGGTAAGCAAAGTTAAGAATTGGGGAGTTCGTGCCAGAAAGTTGAGTAAGGAATCGCGCCGATGGGCTCCATGATCCGCGGCTATTGACCGGCTTACATGTCTTGGCGCTACAAAGAGAAAACCATTTGCATCGTTAGTTGGTCAAACTCGGTTCAGATCGGCGTCGTCTTCGACCAGCTAGATTATATGGCGGGGACTGATCAAATTGTCTAAGCCACTTCCTTGCCAACCGAGTGTCTTCGACTTTCTTTTTTCTGCAAACGCGTCTGGCTAGTTAATAATGACTAGACGGACTGACTGCTCGGTTCCGTGCCACCAGGGGTCGGGAAGCCGAAAAGTGCGCTATTGCACCCAATCTGTAAAGACGCTGTACGATGCAGAACAGACCCATCTTTAGCCTTGGTTGCTCCAATCATGACATGGGAACTATCGGAAAATATAATCTGAGTTCAATGGATCTGTTTCGTCGCTAGAATATCGGAGTAAATGGGCCCAACCCCTAGCCATCGGGTTAGACGGAGGAATTCTTCTTGTTGGGTACAAGATTGACCTGATCCCCTTGGCCGCTGAACAACATCTTCTTTTGTCAAATCTTGTTGGTTGATTTTAATCCAAAATGAGGTTTTTAGCTTCACCTGCAGTGACGATTGCTGCTGCACTTCTGTTGATCAGCGGTGCAGAAGCAACTCAATCTGAACGAAGCCGGGCTGTCGCTCATTTTTCTAAACGTCATCCAACATATCGTGCTGCCACCAGAGCTCAGTCTAGCAACACTTCTGACTACCGCTTCTTCAATAATAGGACTAAACGTATGCGTTAAACCCGCCCTGAACTTTATTCGTGACTGACATATGTTGACCCCTGGATAGCCCACTTGGTGGAAAGCTTACCTGATGTGCACTTCGATCTTGGGGAGATGTACTCAGGGTCGATCCCTATCGATGACAGCAATAATGGGTCTCGATCTTTGTTTTATATCTTCCAACCTAAGATAGGCGAACCATCGGACGATCTTACCGTTTACCTCAACGGAGGGCCAGGCTGTTCCTCCGAACAAGGCTTCTTCCAGGAAAACGGGAGGTTCACTTGGCAGCCTGGTACCTATGCACCCGTCATTAACGAATATTCTTGGGTCAACTTGACGAACATGCTATGGTATGCTACTGCCCAAGGACGCTACTTGGACGCATTCAGCCTGTACACTGTGTGACTAACTTGAGGCGATTAAGGGTTGACCAACCAGTCGGAACCGGATTTTCTGTAGGCAATGTTACAGCCACCAACGAAGTCGAGATTGCCGCCGACTTTCTCAACTTTTTTGCAAAGTTCGAAGACCTATATGGGATAAAGAATTTTCGCATCTTCATAACCGGAGAGAGCTACGCAGGTCGATATGTTCCTTACATCTCGTCGGCAATGCTAGATAGAAACGACACCACGCGTTTCAATTTGAGCGGTACGAGCCCCATCTACCCATAAGCTTAGTGGACTACTCCTGACTCTTCAACCCTCTCTAGGAGCCCTCCTCTACGATGCCTGCATCGGCCAATGGGACTATATCCAAGCCGAGCTCCCTGCCTACCCCTTCGTCAAGCAGCACGCTTCACTCTTCAACTTCAACCAGTCCTACATGAACGAGCTCGAAACCACCTACGAAGAATGCGGCTACAAAGCATACTTCGATGAGTACTTTGCCTTCCCTCCAAGCGGCATTCAACCTCCCAAATACATGAATTATTCCGAGTGCGACATCTATAACATGATCTACTACGAAGCTTACAACCCGAACCCATGCTTCAACCCCTACCGTGTCATCGATGAGTGTCCACTTCTCTGGGACGTTCTTGGCTGGCCGACAGACCTAGCCTATGAACCTGCGCCTTCTACCTACTTCAACCGCGCGGATGTGAAAAAGGCCCTGCACGCCCCCATGGATGTGGAATGGGAGCTCTGCAGCACTGACCTCGTCTTTGCCGGCGGTGATTCCGACCCCGGTCCGGAGCAGCAAGGGGACGACTCACCCAATCCCACCGATGGGGTTCTCCCGCGCGTTATTGAGGCGACCAACCGTGTGCTTATTGCCAACGGCGACTGGGACTATCTGATCATTACGAACGGAACCCTCCTCGCCATCCAGAACATGACCTGGAACGGCCAGCTGGGTTTCCAGTCTGCACCTGCCACACCGATCGATATTAAGATGCCGGATCTCCAGTGGAATGAGATATTTGAGGCTCAGGAGGGATATGGAGGGTTGGACGGGCCGCAGGGAGTTATGGGCGTACAACACTATGAGCGCGGGTTGATGTGGGCGGAGACTTATCAGTCGGGGCATAAGCAGCCTCAGGATCAGGGCCGTGTGTCGTATCGCCATTTACAGTGGTTGCTGGGTCACGTTGAGACTCTTTAGTTTCCCACTTCGGAATAATTGAGTTCAGTTTTATTTGATAATGTCTGAACTTCCCCGGACATGGGTCTCCTCTATATGATGTTACAATAATTTCAAAAGTTGGATGGGCCATCCGCCTGTCATTCATTTCCAGTGTCCTCTCCCTACCCACCGCCTACCTTTAGCAGTTATAAGGCGTGCCTGTCAGTAAAAATATGGCATGGCGCTAGAAGCTAGAGAATTGCGTTTGGTATCTGCATCTAAATACTGGCATTAGGCTTTCGAGCTAATAGTGGTTACTGCCCCGAGTGCGGTAGAGATACTGCCGCAGTCGTTTTGCCGAGGCCGACCAGCATCTCCGCAAGTTGAGTCATCGCAAAGGAATGATCTAAATAGTACCTTGTTAATCACTATCAACCAATCCACACAACACGAAAATGGCTTCTAGTGATGCATCTGTCGTTCCCTTTGGGGAAACGATGCGTGAGCAATTTCTCTTCGACCCTAAGTTCCTAAATCTGAACCACGGTAAGAACGCCCACTATAGAGCTTACCGAGCGTTGTAGTAACAAACATTGACACAACCACGCCGATAAACTCCAGGCTCATTTGGAACGTATCCTGCCGCAGTTCGCACCGCCTTGCGCCAATTTCAGGATCAAGTTGAGGCGCGACCAGATCCATTCATCCGCTACTCCACCCCCAAAGAACTAGATGTCTCTCGGGAGGCGGTCGCAAAGCTCCTGAATGTTCCCCGGAGCGAGTGTGTCTTCGTCAAGAATGCAACTACGGGGGTGAACACCGTCCTCCACAACCTGCCTTTCAAGTCAGATGATGTCATTATCTACTTTGAAACCGTTTACGGCGCTCTCGAAAAGGGTATTGTATCCTTTATCGAATCTAGGGCCGCTCAGATTCGTAAAGTCCGATATGAAATGCCGATTAGTCACGAGGACCTGGTGGAGCGCTTTCTCCAGGTTGTTCGGGAAGCGCGGAGCGAGGGATTGAATGTGAAGCTTGCTCTATTTGATGTGGTGACTAGCTTACCCGCTGTGCGGTTCCCCTTTGAAAGGCTCACTGAAGTTTGTCGCGAAGAAGGCATTCTCAGTTTGATTGATGGTGCACACGGTATTGGACAGCTGCCGTTGGATCTCGGGAAACTGCAGCCAGATTTCTTCACGAGTAATTGTCATAAGTGAGTTTCTGCTCAACTTCATTCCCATTACTTCTTTTGATTGGGCTTATCTGTGAACTCTCGATAGATGGCTTTTCGTCCCCCGGAGTTGCTGCGTGCTTTATGTCCCAAAACGCAACCAACATCTGATTCGAACCACCATTCCCACCTCCTGGGGCTTCATCCCGTCCGAAGACTCTCCTGCGACGGCCCCTTCCGTCATGAAGAGTGATGATGCTTCAAAGAGTGCATTTGAGAGTCTTTTTGAATTCGTCGCTACCAATGATGATACGCCCTACTTCTGTGTTCCTGCTGCGTTGGAATTCCGCGAGACGATCTGTGGTGGTGAAGCCCGTATTTACGGATACCTGGAAAGATTGGCAAATGAGGCTGCCGATATTGTTGCTGCGACGCTTGGAACAGATGTTATGGAGGAAAGGGGCCTACAACCGGGGGAGCAGAGCAATCTCAGGCGATGCGCTATGGCCACCATCCGGTTACCGTTCACTTTCAGGGAGGATTTGGCAGCTTCTGATTCTTCTGCTACGCTTTTGAAAGCGGACGAGGCTGTGGCAGCGGTCAGATGGTTCCAAACCACACTAGTGGAGGAGTATGGGACATTTGTTCCCCTGGTTGAGCACGGGGGCTGGCTGTGGGTGAGACTTTCTGCCCAGGTTTATCTCGAGCGGAAGGACTTTGAGTGGTTGGCTGAAGTCCTCAAAGTGCTCTGCCAGCGATACAGGACTGAAAGGTGTCAGCGAAAGTGGGCCATTCCTCAGTAGCAGCTTGAAATAGATCCTGAAAGCTTTTAACTTCCCAGCCATGTTCCAGAGTATGCGAGGGCTGTGCACCATACAAAGGATTTATCTCATATATACCGATCTACGTAATTATTCCATGTAAGCTGTATAAATAAGGAGTGCAACGGTCATTCTTTCCTAGACTCTCATCGAACTCCGGCCATTCCAATCAAATTACCATATTTCAGCGTATCAATCGTTGCGTTGTACTGTTCCGACGAAGGCGAGGTGGTCAGGATCATCGCCGAAACTCCATCATCGCCGCCCGTGACAAAGTGTTCGCGCAGAACCATGGTCAGCGGCGATGACCGGAACGGAATCCGGGCTTGCTTCCGGGCCATAGCCCGAATGACTTCTTTCAGAGCAAGAAGATCAGTATTGATCTGTCTGCTCTCCTGCTGCTCCTGGGGAGTCTGTTTTGTCCGCATGGTGGACACAGAACCCTTGTCATGACAGTACTCCGAGCCGGCAAGATCCACAAACACCATCTTTCCACCCAGGCAGGCATGGGGACAGGTCTTCTTCACTTCTAAAACATACTCTTCTGCCTTCTGAACACGCGACTCATATTCGGCTTTCTTTGCCTCGGCCTCATCTATCGCTTTCTGATTGAGTTGGTAATCCGGATTCGGAACATACTTGCCATCCGATGTCTGGATAATGGCCTTCATATTCTCCTCGATGTAGATATCGGTCGCTCGTTTCCCGACCGGAACGAGTTCAGATTGGCGCTCAACGACGGCGTCCCGCGCATCCAGTAGTTCTCTCGTGACAATTTCAACCTCAAACACAGCGTGGGTACGCGAACTCTGATCGTGGATCGTCGATGTGCCCGTCGCCCTACTCTGGATGCCTGCCAGTAATTGAGCGTGGAACTCCTCAAAAGTAAAGCATGGCTTGGTGACGATGGGCCGCACGCGGACTTTCCCGTCGACGAGGGTTTCCGTCTCCCCGCGAACGTGGGTCTTCCCGTCAGCGCCTTCGCGGATATGGCACTTGCATCGGTCGTTGAGCAAGTCAAAGGCAATGTTTTTCCGTAGCTCGTACATGCGGAGACCTAAGAGAAGCGTCTCATTCTCCTTGGTATTCTCATTTAGCTGGTATAGATGCTCGTAGAGCGCTTTTGCAGCTGATAAACAGAGTCCGAACTCGTCTGGCCGCTCAAAATCATACCCGATGATGGTGTGGGATTTCCCACTGCCCGAGTGTCCGTAGGCGAAGAAGTTGCAGTTTTGTCCGCCTAAAACCCTGGGGAGAGTTGGTGCAACGACATGTTCGAAGACAGTTCGATTAGAGTCATCTGCGTTGAATATTTGGGTAAAAGCTGAATCGCTTTTCCAGGGGCGAGAGAGTTTCTGGGATGGTGGTGGTGTTAATGCGATCGTGGTGTTTTGCCCGGGATTGGAGGCTTGGGTTCGGGTGATTTCAGGGGCAGCCGCTTCCGATGGCAGCGGAGGACGCCAACGAGTGAAGACTTTTATGGACGGCATTCTCAGATCTCTTCTTTTTCAGTCAGAAGGAATCTTAATGCTGGGTTGAAAGTGCCTTCAAGCCCCGATCGAAGTACTAGTCTAGCCGGTATCCAGCCATATTACTAATCAATCTGCCTCCAAAATGGCCGGCTATACGGGGCTTTGACTGGCTCTCCTAGTCAGCGGGTCAGTGCGTAGGATCCACATCCACACCAGTCTGTTGTGCTCACGACAACGGGTTACAGCTCATTTTCTCTTTTTTCTCAACCATAAATCGATAGTCATATCTCGAGCTGGCAATAGTTATCTGCGACAATATTTGCTTACGCGTTTTAAATTAGAAAAAATAATTTTAGGGTTCATGCACTAGTCCCTCCAGTCACTGAGTTACTGGAGTACATCTAAGATTACGTTTCTTTTGATAGACGTTTGTTTTGCTGCTCGAGCAGCATCAGCTGCTACTGAAGATCTTGCAGTGCATGTTCGTCACGTGTCGGTTCTGGAGCAGTGAGTGACCTGCCAAGCTCATCGTTGATTTTCCTTCTCTTTTGTGAGCCAGAGGCACTCTTTTCATCGCTGATAGTCGAAGAGCACTGATCCTGGCAGTGGCGAGCGATGCATTCGTAGAACTCCAACCATGAGTGGACGGATGTATCGCAAATTAGACAGAAACGAGGATGGGGCTCTTCTTGTCGGGATTAGTCTATTTCTTGTTTGCTTGCCCACCTTCCATGTTTCGTGGTATAATGATACCGAACTTGGTCACGTCTCTTGGCAATGGGGTTGCGTGCAATAGCATCAGGGCAATGAGAGTCAGTGCAATAATAATGAAACTGAACGGCGTGTTTGGCATGTATATGTTGTAGGAGGTCTTCTCTCCATGTATACAAGCGGTTTCTCTCAGGACACAACCGGCAATACCATTTAGAGTGGAGGGAGGGCACAGTCTGAGGCGAGGCGAATTCCGGCGACAGTGGCCGTTTTTGACTGTCACCATTTGCTGGAGTAATCCCGACACTCTTCAAGCTCGGCTCCCCAAGTTGTTGCTTCTGCTGGTCTTGACCTCGAACTTCATGGCCACCTGACCATGTAGTGCTTGGGGTGAGGGCACAGGAACCTGAGTTTCGAGGTTCGTTGTTCTCAGAATCACCCTGCTTCACAGCAGCTCCAACGGTAGTACAAAGGGCGAGTGGGTGCCTATGAAAAATTTCGCTCAGGAGGAGTGAGACCACTGTCTTATGACCGTAATAAGATGCCCAGTCGAACGGGGTTCGACCTGTTTGATCGATTGAGGTTACTTCAACGCCTTTCTCCATCAGGAGCTTGACCACTCTCTCGTGGCCATTTTCTGCCGCCCACGATAAAGGAGTCCGTCCAATCTCGTCTTTGGAGTCTGGATCAACAGAGTGTACTAGCAGGATCTGTACCACTGCCTCGCAGCCGTTGTAGGCCGCCCACGAAATAGGGGTTCGTCCATCCACATCCTTGGAGTCTGGATCAACACCACCTTCCAGCAACAATTGCACGATTGTTATATGACCTTTGTATGCGGCCCATGATAGAGGGGTTCGATCATCTGCGTCTCTAGAATCTAGATCTGAACCAATCTCTACTAGGAGCTTCACCACTCCCACAAAACCATTCGAGGCGGCTAATGATAGTGGGTACGGCCGAAGGCATCTCTCCAGCCTAGGTCAAGACCTCTCTCAACCAGAAGTTTGACCACTCGCTCATGGCCATTGCATGCTGCCCACGCTAGTGAAGTTCGGCCATCATTATCTTCCGAATCCGACTTGGTACTTCTCTCCAGCAGGTGCTGAGCTACTCCCACGTACCCATTAAAGGCTGCCCATGTCAATGGGAGTCGACCAAACGAGTCGATAGCTTCACACTGTTTCCCCTGTTGAATCATGTACAGCACCACATTATCTAGCCCAAAGTATGATGCAAGATGGAGTCCTGTAAACAATTTGGGAACCTGTTGGCTATAATTCCAGTGAGTTGGAAATTCTTTGCGAGCGAAAAGGCCTTGCACACAGGCTTTAAGCCTGGGTGTATCTTCAAGCAAGGTTACTATCAAGCTTATTCCCGTTTGTTGTGTCCGAACATGATGACCCCAGTTTCTCGCTGCATAGGAGAAAAGGGGGTATGTGTCTAATCGCGCTTCAAAATCCATGTCGGTGGAACAGGGGCCTGCTTTGAAGGGGTTGAAAGAGAGGTATGTGACACAAGCTGTCGCAATGCCGTGATGTGCGTTTGAGAACCACCTGGTCCACGTTCGTTGGAAGAATTCTTGTGCTGTATAATGTACCAATCGAATGACATCACTTTCTTCGTCAACTGTGACCAAGCCTGCACAGACAGAGATGATGTCATCCAGAAACGGAATATTGTCTTTGTCGAATTCTGACTCTGCTTCTACAGCAAGTGCATGTTGAAGTTCTAATGTATTGAGCGGCCTCGTTGCACCGTTGATCCACGATAAAGCATCGTGTGCAAGCTTCCGGGAATCCATGTCCTGCCCTTCAATTCGCTGCATCGCATCTTCGTATGCATCATTGTATGCTTCAGACCCCTTTGCAAGGCCTTTCAGAGCCTCTTTTACTCTTTTCGTGGTTTTTTTCGATTTCACCGCGTCGAAGTGAAGCTGTGCTAGCAGAAACCTAGATAACTGTTAGGTTGTTCAGTCCTACTCGAACAGGGGAAGTTACTGACATTCCATCGACAGCTTTCGTGATTTCAGTTTGAATCTCTTCACTGTGAGAGGCTAACAGCCTTGATTCACATTGCAATATCCTACTCCTCAAATATTCACGAACATCTTGATCATGTGCACGGATTTCCAGTGTCATGCAGTCGTTGAATCTCTCAGTGATCTGCGGAATGAATCTTGAAGTGGCAAAAGTATTTGCACCGCACGTTGCCTGGAAGTTCAGAATCTCCTTGATAAATCTTGTTCGACAGTCATTAGATGTCTGACATTCATCGAGCGCATCGATTATAATAAAGACTCTCGAGTACATAGCACCCACAGATCGGAGTGTCGTTGCAATTTCGTCGAATTCTGGTCGGGTCCGTCTATGTCTATGACGATCATAGAGGCTGCGCACGATTTCTGGGAGGAAAGGCCTGCATTGGCTCAATTGCTTTAGGAGACTTGTTATTAAGCCTTCCGCGCTTTGCTCGTTTTTCCGGCGGAAGTCACAGTAGACATACGCAATTCCAATGGATTTGTCATGTAGGAATCGGGCAGCAATGTCATCAATGACTGCTGCCGTCAATATTGTTTTTCCTGCGCCGGGAATACCGGGACAGAATAATCTCTGCTTGTTTGAGCTTATCCATGCCTGGTATATTGCAGAGTCTAAGAACCACTGCGCAGTCCCTGACTGTCGTCTCCTTAAGATGTCACTGTGTTGAGGACCGTAGTCGATCGGTGTAAGCCATTCAAGGATATCAAGTTCCCCTTTTCTGTCGAAGTTCGACTTCATTGTTTCAACGTTAGTCTCGGTTCTCGATACACACTCCAAGACTATGGGGCCCATTAGAAAACAGCTTTGAACTTGACATGTGGTCTTGGGATAACTAACCGTCGCCAAGCATGTCTTTCACTGGGCGCTCCCCATCAACATCACTTGGCTGGACATACTCCAGAAGCTCCTTTGCATACGCCGCTGAAACAGCTGCAGCATACTCTTGCCAAGATTTAGTCTTATCTGAGTCCGCATAATCGCAAATACCCCGGATCACAACACAAGGAAAGTTGTTCATCAACCCAGCTGCTTCCATTTCAACACACAACACATTCCCGCCGAGGCTCTTGTTTAGATTATCACGGAAATGTGCGTCCTTGATAACCTGGTTACCGGACGCTATTAAACCGTAGTGCACATGTCCTTCTCCGTGTTGGCTTTCTCTAGCGCAATTGTCGGAACCGGACAAAGGATCCACAAGAGAATCACATCTGGTATACTTTGGCATAAGTCTAGGCCATTTCTGCCCCATATCATCCAGATACTGATAGATCTTGGGTCCACTCATCTCATGCATCGTTTCCAGCTTCGTCAATGCCGTCAGCAGTGCCGTCGGGGGGTTATTCAGTACGCCGGTTCTTTTGAAGCCACCCTCTGCTTCTGCTTTGCCCAGATCCCACTGGACCACCCCTGAACACTGACCAACGGGCGTACCGACCACGACGTCCCCGAGTCTGACCTTTGGTGGAATGCCGCCGCCAATACCAACCAGGAGGCCAACCTTAATGGATGGGAAAGTGCCTACCATCCGAGTTGCAACCGCCGATGCTGAATTCGTGCCGTACTGGCCTTTCGGTAAGCAGGCTATAACGATGTTGTGCCTCCCGATGCACCCCAAGGTGTAAGTATTAGGGTCGCTTGGTGGTTTTGGTAGATGTGGATGGATTTCATCTAGCATTGCTGTCGCAGCCGTCTGCTCCTTTGGCAGCGCACATACCCACCCGACTGTGTAACTGTTGTGTTCTAGTTTTGTTGCACGAGGATTGTCGTCGACACTGGAGGTCAGTGCCTTGTTGGTAGCAAGTTTGTTGTCACCGCTAAAGCCATTCTGCCTCGACGGCATATTGGGGTCGGTCTGTGGGTTTTCCATAACAAAGGACCATTCGTGCCTTCGAGCGTATTCTGAACCTGGAACCGGGGAGCTGATGTGGCATTCAGGGTGACGTCGCGACGCTTCGATGCTCAAATATAAGAAAACAGGATATAGCGTACAGTGATGAATGGCGGACTTCTCGAAAGGAAAATGGTATGGACGACGAGACCTGGGGTAAGATAAAGGGAAAGCGACTGCTTCTTGTTGCAGTGGGGTAGGGTAGGGTGGGGGGTAGCCGTGGGGGCGCAGCTCAGCCGCACTGACAAGGCTGGGGGGAAAACTCCCACAGCCTTACATTGGCAATTTTCCAAAGGAATCACTTGGTTTGCAACTGTGCTCACTGCAAAAGCCCCGTCTTGCTCCCCAGACAGGTGGTCTAACACGAAGAGGTGTTTGCCAATTCGACCCGAGCTATATGACACGTCGTTCATGAATGGCAGATGAGAAACAGTCTGATATGCCCTGACGGTCAAGGGTTTGGTGATCCTGGTCCCGTCCACAAGACAGAGCAATGCCGCCAGGGTACTTTGAAAATGAGCTTACTCTAAGCTGTCGACGAAAGGGTTTTTTGCCCAGAGTTTCACTCAATGTTTAAAATAGTTTCTAACTGTTATTGAATGCCAATTTCCAGGAAACCTGACATCTATGTGTATAGTGATATTTTGCTGACATCCAGCTCATACTGGTCAATATTTAGGTCACATTCCCTCATATTCGCTTCAAAAGCTACACTGTCATATCACTCATCACAAACCCACTATGACTCGTAACATCTCCCTCTTCAACCATAAAAGTCGACGTGCCCGTGTAGTATGCCCTCCCCTCCACGCGCACCACCACCGCATCCTTGGCCGGAGCATTTCCACCCTCCACCCGCAATCCCGTCTCTACAATCTCAGCCTCAAACGCGCCCGTCTGAAAGTGATTGGAGACAATCGAGTTGTAAGCCCATCGCTGGCCGACCGCTCTCTCGCCCTTCGCATGCGCCAGCGCCATGCGAGCCGTGACACATGAGCCTGTGGGCGACCGATCGATCTGATTATCAGCGAAGAAACACAGTCCAGTCTCAGCTCCAGCTACGCCGTCTGGCTTATGTCCGACATTCGTGTCCACCAGCATGATGGAGTATAGGTACGATAGTCTCCCGTCTTCTGGATGCTGGCAGGCAGCCAGAATATCAGGATGGGTTTCAAAGTGCGCTTTTAGTCTTTTCATCACCTGTGATAGTGAATCAAGATCGACCTTTCTCAGTCCCGTGGATGCGAATCCCAGCTCGTGCATTTTAATCAACGCGTAGAATGCCCCTCCATAGCTGACATCAAGGGTGATGCTCTCACGCCCTTCAAGCTCGGTCCATCGAATCTCAGGTGGAATAGAAATAGTAAGGTTGGTCGCAGCAGCATAACCTGGTGTGGACAGGAACGAGACCGCGCGCGACGGATCGGACTTGATCCCATCGGTCGTGTCCTTGATCGGGACGGTGATGCGAACCAATCCGCACGGCGCATGCAAGTTGACGACAACTGTTTGCGACGCAGCGTCTACTACCAACTCATTTCCCTTCGGAAAAACAGTCACATCATGGGTATCGACAAGGAATCGACCCAGTGCGATGGTTGCGTGGCCACACATGGTGGAGAAGCCTCCGTTGTGGGTGAACAGAACACCGATGTGAGCTTCACCGGATTCGACCAGTTCAGTGGTTGGTCGGAGAATGGCACCGTACATGTCGTAGTGGCCGCGAGGCTCAAGCATGATTCGCTTGCGAAGGTGGTCATATTGGTCCCGGGCTTGGTCGCGCTGGGAGAGCAATGTCCCGCTGAGGGGAGGAAACCCCGCGTAGACAATGCGGGTGGGCTCGCCGGTTGTGTGCATGTCGATGCATTTGATGACTTCGCCGCTGGAGGCGGACTCTAGAGTGTGGGCTAAATCCATAGTGGGAGTGCCAGAGTTTAGTGTTAGGCTAACCTGTGATGAATAGGACCACTGCAACTGGAGGGATACATGGGCAATAAGTAATGATTGGCTTCGGCTGGCATCCCGAGACTGGCGCGGGGTGGGCTGCGGCCCGATTCACAGGCGCCACTTAGCCGGTTATCAGGCTTTACTAGTACAGAACATGCTTTGTGCATGCTGTCTTGCTCGGACTTATTGGACATGACGCTCATTGGGAAATCCTATTTCGTTCTATTATATAGTCCATCAAAGATCCTTGAACATAAAACACGGCGAACTCGCTAGTCTACAATCCCTTCTCGACCGCATCAGCCATCTCCCCCAAGGTATCAAACTGCCAGTCATAGACTGTCTCTGAAAGATTCCCCATTGTTGCCCCTGGTCGCTCAATCCACACGGACTTCAACCCCATCTTGCGTGCTGGGTGGTGGTCATGGAACTGGCTCTGCGCGGTTTGCAGGACCTGCGCAGGCTCGATGTCAAAGTGCTCCTTGACTGCCTTAAGCAGATATTCGAAGTTCCGGAGATCCGGCTTGTAAGACCCCACATCTTGTGCAGTGACGATGAGATCAAAGGGAAATCCCTGCAAGCTGCCAGCATTTGATTTGGCAAAGGAAGCGCGGTCGACGTTGGACAGCACTACCAGCTTGTACTTCTTGGCCAGTCGCTTTAATGCATCGACGGTGTCCGGGAAGGCGGGCCAGTTGCCGATGGATTCTCCAAACTGGCGGCTTTCCTCTTCTGACGGTTGAGGCAGCCCGAGGCGCTCGGTCCACTGAGGATGGATGGTGGCGAGGAGTTGCGAGTACGGCATGTCGGGGGTCTGTGCTTGTTGCGCGCGCTCCAAGTCATGGTACACAGTGAGGAGGTGTTCGCGGGTGAAGTGGGCGTTGGATTTGTCGAGACTGGGTTGGAAGGCGGCCAGGATGCCACCTTCCCAGTCGACTAGAGTGCCATAGACATCGAAGCTGAGGAGACGGTAGTTGGAGAGTTGCGACATGTCTGAAAACTCGAATGTTGATGGTGAAAGACGAATGATGTGACTGGAGACAGAGAGTTGGTGGAATTCAGTACTAATTTATACTCTGAAGAAATCACCAGGCGGGGTTGGAACGGGTGATGGATGTCCCTCCAGCCGGTCGCCTTTCTTATCAGCCAAAAGGTCGGGGTCCCTTTCCGGCAACAGGATCCGCTCCGGTCGGAGCCATGGCGTTGTCTGAGGAAATCCCTTCTTCCAGAGACTTTTGGCTTTTTTACTGCACCACCAGAAAGTGAAAGAATTCCATTCCATCCACTCCGGGTACCTTCACCCGAGTGGGTCAGGTGGCTGTCGCCGACCGAGGGATTTATGCCTCAGGCATCACAGACGAAGCCAGGGTTCAAGACATTGTTGAGAGGGGCGTTGTGCATGGTCAGCATGCCAGCAAGATCTAACGGAATCAAATAATGTTCTTCATCCAGGACGGGTAATGGTCAGCTGGCCGCCCCTGGCAGGCAGTCTCAACGCACCGGGCTAAGCTGCCCAGGTAGAAATTCCGCCCCGTGAGTCCAGGGCCATAATGGGCGTATTTCCCAGAGTTCGTCATGATTGCATTGAGCGACCGTGGAATAATGGGTTCTGCAATCATGCACCAGCAGGTATCAGTGATGAATTGGACACCAAACCTCTCCAGCTCCTGGACAAGCCCGGCTTGATCAGCCAAGCCGTATGTCGCCCGACTACAGGTTACCATCACCGCCACCCCCTCGCATTTCGTACGCCCCTGGCATAGGGTAGCTAACCGTCGAATTTCTCTCAGTGAGAAATGTGGGTTACCAAGAGAAATGAGATCCACGGTTTGGGCGTCTGATGCAGTGTTCAGTGTATCCCAACAAGGTGTCAGCTCCTCCACCTTCACATCCAGACAAGGTGGGTGGGTTCCAGGTCGGATGGTGGCTTCTATGGTCTTTGCCTCCGGTGTAATACCGACCATGTGGAACATCGGGGCACTTGAGACAGTCGCAAATGCGGCCCCAAACGCCTTGAGGTCATCCCGATTCGGGGCCAGGGATTCAAGGCCCACGATCACCGGGATCTGATTGGTTGCCAGGGTCCCTACATGATACCCGAGGACTGGATAGAAGGAGTCATCGACATGCAAGTTCTCGGTGTCTAGTAACCGAACAATCAATGTAGCTTGGCGGTTCGTATCAATATGCGGTCCTCCTTTAGGGGCGCGGCCAGTGAGAGCAATGGCGATATCGAGGAAGTCGGGATACTTCATAGTACGCGCCCCAAGCACACTGTTGGCATACACCACGGCATTAGATTCTGCCCAAGCAATTTGATCTCCAAGTTTAGGGGCGCTGTCCAGCTGGTAGGGGCTGCATGTAAAAGTTGGCCGCGCACCCATGTCAATATACGTTTTGGCCAACCGGTCGGCCGCTTCCCCAAACGCCACATCTACGCCTTGAGCGCGCCATCGCTTCTGGTCGACAGAGATAGAGTTCAAGGTGGTCGGAACAAGGACCTGACCTCCCAGATCGCGCAGCCTTTCTGCAAACATTAGCGATCCAGGTCCGGTATAGATACAGCCATCGACATGGACCTGGGTGACCGAGATCAATTCGCGAGCCTCTAATAATTCGGACATTCGCAGAACGATCCGCATGGCCACGAGAGCAGCTTCTCCATATTCGCCCTGAATCAATGCTCTATCAACATCGGACAGTTGCACCTTTGTGGTCAGCACCAATGGTGTTTTGGAGTGACAGTCAGGCAGTTCATGCAATGTCCTGGGTAACTCTTTGTCGAAGATGTAACCACCACCGACCGTGATGTAAGTATCATGCAGTTCCAGCACCCGTTGAAAGTCGTCTGCATTCAGTGTTATCACTGGAATTGCCCTGCCGAACATCTCCTCCGCGACCATTACCCCCAGGGTGAGGATCTCCTCGCGGCGCTCAAAGAGTATTGCCTTGGGTCCGCGGTTGTTGAGTAGGAGTTCAAGCATCACCCCGCTGCCCGAGCAGGACCCACGACCACCTGGAATGGCGAGGATGCGACCTTCCAGAGAGTGGCCATTCAAGGGGTGGTGTTGGTCAATAACCCGGCCTGTTTGGGGGTCGACGCCACCCCAGAAACTCAACTCCACGTGGCTGGCAATCAGCCTTCCAGAAGCCGTTCCTTTCACGTGGGCGACTCCATGGCAGAGGGGCGGAGGGGACATGCTTGTAAGAAGAGGTGTCATTTTAAGATCGTACCGCAGAAGTCATTCATTTGGTCGGACGATGTTTTTTGAGTAACAACGAGGACCATGCCAATGACGAGGATGGCCAAAGCTGGGGGAATCTCTGGTTCGGTGATTCGGCAAAGGAGGCCGCGATAGTAGCCTCAGGCCATCGATAACCAGTTACCCGCTCGGGAAGGTCATCCGAGGACTAGTTTTACTTCATAGTAAATATTCTCATGTTCCACAGTGCAATGTCGACCATGATAACATTTCAGCGAGAATGTATACAGAGTAGCAATAAGTTAGTACAGAAAAATAACAGAAATGATATCATGTATCTCCCATGTGGTCTCGGCTGATAGCCATGATGATATATACGCGAGAGTGAGCCTGCAAGATGCGGACTGAATTCATTTTCCGCGATTATCGCCTTCCAAGCAAGCAGATTTCACCTAACAAACAGAGTGGCGTGACCTCATTCTGGACAGAATGCGGATATAAATTAGCATGTGCATCTGGCGTCTTTTCAAGGTTACTCTTATCACCAAGCTACCCTTTCCTGCAGTCATTCGCTAATCGTCGAGAGCTTTACAATGGCGGAGCTTCTCGAGCCAGTCATCCTCGGGGATGGGATTCAATTGCGCAATCGCGTTTGCATGGGGTCCATGACGCGAAATCGATGCACCGATGGAAATAAGCCGACCCATGCGAACATCAAACATTACACCGACCGAGCGCGGGACGGCGCCGGGCTTATCGTCGCAGAGGGCACCTTTATCAGCCTGAACGGTGCCGAATGGCCCCACGCGCCTGTAATGTACAACCAAGACCATTCAGATGCTTGGGCCAAGGTGACAAGCGAGGTGCACAAGGTTGGGGGAAAGATTCTCTTCCAGCCATGGCATCCAGGTGAGTCCTGCCAATTCATGTTTTCGTCGTCCTGGTAAGAGAGTGAGGTTCCTGACTGTAGAGTATATATGACATATAGGACGCATCCAGAATGACAATATGCCGATGTTGAAAGAATCAGGATATCCAGTATATGCACCATCCAAGATACCTGCCAAGGGCGGAAAATATCGTACATTGGAGGGACTTCAAGGCCACACTCATAACATCACCGAAATCGATGACCCGAGAGTCATTGTTGAACAATTTCGGCACTCTGTCAGCTTGGCCAAGTCTGCTGGATTTGATGGAATTGAGCTACTAGCACAAGGGTAAGTATGCAAGAAAGGCGACCCTTCGTGGATACGGCCATCGGAACTGACACTGCGGCTGGCTAGCGGGTATCTTCTACACAACTTCCTGTGCTCGTAAGCGATATCCCTCTACATAATGCATGCTTCACGAGCTTATCTGTTATCTAGGCATTCTAATACACGCACTGACCAATATGGTGGTTCTGTTGAGAATCGCTGCCGTTTCCCGCTCGAAGTACTCGATGCCATCATTGAGGTCTGGGGGCCTCGAACAGTTGGGATCAAGATCTGCCCTACAGATGACTATAATGACACCATGATCTCATACGAAGAAATGAAAGAGACCTACACATACTTCATCGAGGAGCTAATGCGTCGCAATCTCGCTTTCATCAACTTATCGCGTCGAGGCTGTGATGTGGGGCGGGAAACCGATGACTATTTCAGGTCCCAACCCAGGTCTCATGGGAAAGAATTGCCTCCAAAGTACGAGCCTCTGACGGACTTTGGCGCTCTCATTAAGTATCCTGGAAGTCGCACTATGCTCATGGTGAACCACGAGTACACGGTAGAGGAGGCAAGAAGTCTGTTGCAAAAAGAGAAGATTGACCTCGTGACATTTGCACGGCCATTTATTTACAATCCGGTGGGTTGACAATAGCGTTCGTGAGCTTTGGCACTAGCTTACATGGAGGAATCCAGGATCTCATAAGCCGGATTAAGAAAGGTGCTCCTCTTGCCTCAAACACTCGCGGTGGTAAAGTGAACTATGGACCATTCCAGGATCCCAATGAGAATTACAATGATTGGCCGTCATTTGGAAGGGAGGGTGAGGGTATTGCCGGTTAGACAACTCCCTCCTAGTTCACGGAGGTGCGTCGGAGAACGGTGATGACAATTATCCCATGCTACAACCTACATAACAGCCAAGGAGAAAGAAGGGAGTTGTCTAAAACACAAATACCAGCACCTTCCTGATAGATGGTATAAATTGGCATTATTGGTATAGAACTATATATTTCCCAACCATCATTAGTAGTGATTACGATATATGAATATATATTGAAATAGATATAGCAAGAGGCTGAGATTGTAGAAGGAAGCGCCACCAATATAGAATGAGGGATCGGAAGAACATGATTTTCTCGGATCACATGCGAAAAATTCCAGATAGGTTTATGTCTTAACTTTTAAAATGAAGCCGAGCAAGTAAGAGTGTAGATGGATGCCTGTTTGGAACGGTTTGATTTTCCAGTCGGCGGGCCCGAGCACGCCGCTCCACTCGGATGTCTCAAACAGAGCCAATGGCCGATGGCATCCTTCCTTAGTGGTTCGATAGTTGGGAACGCGTGGCTTGATTTTAAATTTA
The DNA here is from genome assembly GCF_013340325.1 of Aspergillus tubingensis. Classification (NCBI taxonomy): domain Eukaryota; kingdom Fungi; phylum Ascomycota; class Eurotiomycetes; order Eurotiales; family Aspergillaceae; genus Aspergillus; species Aspergillus tubingensis. The sequence continues at coordinate 88,926 of NW_023336279.1, read as the reverse complement.
GCATAATCTTGAAAGTGACACGAGTACAGCCTCCAATTTCCGGAGAAAAGCAGAAGCGGAGGCTGCTTATATCTTCGCATCTGCCCAGTATCCTGCCATGGGGGTCAACGGTTTTTCCCCTTGCATCGCGCCCTTCTGACCCCTTTAGTCACTCGTTTGGTCGCCTATAGCATTCACTTATTCATTCATTTGATATTCAGTTCTTGTTCTCACTCACTCCTTCAATTGAGCCAAATTCTACGCCGCGACCATGCGGTTCGTCATTCCCTTCATCACCCTCAGCTCCCTGGCTGCGGCCATCAGCATCACCGAGCCGGCCCTCAACTCAACCTACGCCGCCGGTTCCACCATCACCGTCAACTGGACCACGGTTGACACCGATCCCACCACCTTCAGCCTCTATCTCTGGAATTTCGTCTACTGGCCACCCTCCTATGTCCCCTTGGCGCTTGACATTCCGACCTCCGACCTGTCATACCCCGTGCAAATCCCCTGCGACACCGATCCCGAGTGGGGCTACCAGATCAGCGGGATCAACGGCACCAACGTCTATATCATCTACGCCCAGTCCGAGAAATTCTTCGTCTCCGACGCGGCCAACGCGACCGACTGTGTTGATACGAGTCTTACAGCACCCGGAGCATCTGCTACGTCTACCTGCCCTGCAGCATCTACCGTTTATGTCACGGTGAGCCCTACCGCGTCCAGCTCTGCTTTGTTCCACCACAGTCATCACCATGATCATCATCTGCTTCATGACCATTCCTCCCATCTCCCGGCTCCTTCATCCACTCCTGCTCCTGCCTCCTCCAGATCTGTCAAGCCAGGAATCGTGCCTAAGACTATTGGTTGGTGTTCAGACTATTCCCACCCTGTGACCTTGAACAAGGTTCCCACGCCGACGGCAGCATTGTATGAGGCGGAGACGGCGTCCCAGGCCAGCACTCAGGATGTCAGCTTCGTGACGGCCACCACTACCATGAGCGTTGTCGGCAGTGCCGGGAGCGATGGATGTCCTTTTGTCTGAGGGGAAACCCTTTGAGTGCTTACCTGCCCCTTGTGTGATCGACCTCTCTGATCTGAACCTCCTACTATGTAAGATGATATACAGTAACATAGTGCAACTTGACAGCCTATATACATGACACATTCCATATATACCGGTTTACATACTTCTAGAGAAAGTATCTGTAAAGTCTTGTGATTAATTTAATTTGTAGAAGTCGTGCGCATCTCAGCGGCTAAAATCCTCCCAAATTTGTGCTGTGGTAGGATAGGAATCCCCTACTATACTAAGCTACGACTGCCGACCAAACAACCCGACATATGCTATGTGTATCTGTAGATTACTCCTGCACACCCGCAATCATGACCTTGAACACATCCGACCGTCCCGCCTTGACCAACTCAAATGCCTCCTCGGCCTTCTCGAACGGGAACCGGTTCGTGATCAACCGCTTCACATCAATCTTGCCCTTGGCGATCAGATCAATAGCCGCAGGGTAGCATCCGGTCAGATAACGGATCGATCCCTTGATGGTCAACCCACGCGTGCATACCGCCGTAATGGGGAACGTGATGTTCTCCTTGCCCATACCGGCCTGCACGAATGTAGCTCCCCGGCGGGCGGCATAGATACCCAACTGGACACACGGCTCAGCACCAGAGCACTCCAACACCACGTCGGCGCCTTCTCCCAGTCCCAGCTCCTCCTTCAGCTGTGTGGCCACCCGCACCGCGTGCACCATGGAGTCTGTGCCTGGCTCGGCCCGCGAGGGCATGAACGTGTGATCGACGCCGTACGACTTGGCGACTTCCAGTCGGGATGGAACCACATCCACTCCGATGACGGTCTTTGCTCCAGCGGCCTTGGCCACGGCCTGGCAGAGTACGCCGATCGGACCACAGCCCAGAACCAAGACGGTCTGATGGGCTTGCAGGTTAGCTGTCTTGGTGATGGCCACGGCGACCGATACAGGCTCAACCATGGCTGCTTCCTCGAGAGTCATGTGGTCTGGCACCTTGTAGCAATAGTCACCGGCGTTGACGTAGTATTTGGCCAGTGTGCCATCCCAAGGCGGGGTCGCCGCGAAGATGGTGTCACCACAGAGGTTATACGACCCACTGCGGCAGTAGTCGCAACGACGACAGGGTACGCCGGGTTCCATGGCGACGCGATCGCCCGGTCTGAGGTGTCGGACTTTGTCGCCGACTTCGACAACTACGCCGGAGGATTCGTGGCCGAGGATCATGGGTCCGGTGAGGATGAAATCGCCGATGCGACCGCGTTGCCAGCTGAACTTATGTCAAAGTCTCCGTCCATGATAGGGTATATGAGAGGATCCATACTAGTGAACCTGGGCGATACGTTAACCTGGAACTATATAGACCACTGATTGTGAGGATAAAGGAGGGAAAAAATGCATACATCACTTCCACAAATACCAGTCTGTGCCACATGGACAATCACATCGTGAGGGTCTTTGAGGATGGGTTTGGGCCGGTCTTCAATGACGACGTCTTTGATGTCGCGCAGGACAAATGAGGGGTTCTAGCCCGCGCATCAGTTTGGCATATTGTGACGGCAGAAATAGGCTCACCTCCATGGTGCTGATGGATCAGTCTCGATGATTTTATAGTGATAATCTGTTCTCTTAAGGTGCGGCGAGCCTTGATGCTTTCTCCTCCTAAACCAGTTGTTGATCTGGTGGGGGAGCACCATCTTCTACCCCTCTTCTCGTCATGTGCAAAGACAGTTCAGGAGGAGATGTACTGAAACGGGTATATTTGCCGGCCTTGTTCGCGTGCAGGCCCCTTGTAGATCACTCCTGCTTACGACGACCCTCTCTATATCCTTAGCCCTGTAGCCATTTCCCATCCTTATACCTACTGAGTATCTACGACTACGCTGCGCTTTCTGTGGTAGCTTTTCGAGCACGTACGCATGCTTTGCAAATTGCGATTGAATACAATTATACGACAGTACCCCTTTCGACTGGTTCGTAAGGCGAAATCCCCGACTTATACTGTATCTATCGCCTGGATTTCCCAAACAGGTGATCGCCTAACCTTCCCAACCAAGCAGCTCTGTCGATTCCTACTCTTTATCTCTTTATCTGGGTGTATTCTTGAGATATTAACAACATGGGTAGCCTGTTTGACATGTCCTGTGTCATCCAATACCCAATCATCAATGTCGTCGCGTCATATCCAAACAACTCAAAGATCACATACAGCGTAGAAGCAACTGATAGATCTCAATTGTAGCCAGGAACCACAGTTACTTGTTGGTTCGTAGATCAATCTGCACGCAGTCTCGGCGCCTTAGTAGGCACCAGCAGCCAGCTGATACCCGTAGCGCACAGTAGAGCCAATAACATGGGCTGCAGGGCCTTGACGCCGGTGTGGGAAGAGATGATGCCCGTCAATACGGGGAAGAGCGATCCTCCAATCTGCCCCAACACGAAGACAAATGCTGGATACATAGAGTTAACACCTTGCTTGTTGGCTAATCATGGAATCCACGTACCAATCCCGGAGGAACGAATGTTAGCCGGAAATATTTTAGATGCGACCGATATTCCCTGTGTGCGATGTTAGACGGTGAATGCTATTGTAGAATGTAACAGAACTCACTGTTGCGAAGAAGGGCCCCGAGAAGAATCCCAACAAGCAAATGGCCATGGCCTCAACGCCTATATTGGGCACCCTATAGTATGTGTCAGATCATGAAGATGTGGAGAGCAACACTGGGCGAACTAACAGCCAGAACACCAGCTCTAACCCAGCACACAGGGCAGCGTATATAAATATCATGCGACGCTCTCCTAGACGATAAGTAGGTTCGGCTAGAAGTAGTCGACCAAGAAAAGCTCCGCCATAGAACCCCGTCGGGATATAACCCATCTGGTGCACATCACCATGCCGAACGCGAACAAGGTACTCGACAATCCATCCTAACCACTGTGAGTCTCTTTTTCACTTTACCGAATATGGGTTCACTTACCACCGGCCGTGATGGCCGCTCCCAGGAAAAAGAAAAAATAGAGACTTGTCAACCAGACAGCTGGTACACGAAGTGTATCCTTGATCTCCCTTACGGCACGGGTACCGCGACTGTTCTTACCCGAAGCCTGCGGGTCGTCGCTTTGAACGGCTTCTGAGGAATGATGGACGGACATGCTATCGCGGAAGGCTATCAATACCAGTATCAGGTTTATTAACCCCAAACCAAGTGGAAAGACATAGAATAAATTCCACTGTGACTGCCTATTAGCAGACGCTACAGCGGTAGCCACCAGTGGCCCGACGAGACACCCAGCCATGTACATGGCATGGATAAAGCCGAGCCATCGGTGGGCGGCCTTGACCGCAGCGACATATGTATTGGCATGGGTGTCATTGAATGCTTGTCCTAAACTAGCCAGGAAGAAAGTTATAGCATACAATGGGAACGGCGGAAGCCAGGCACGCAGGACATGGGCCAGCACTTGAAGCGCAGCCCCCAGAGCGAGCATAGAACCTAATCCAAGGTATTGGCAGGCGGTGCTATTGGTTAGGGCGGCCACCAACCAGCCCACGAGAGTTGTAACATAACTAGCATAAATATCATTAACCGTAGGTGGGTGAATTTATGCTTCGGGCGGACCTACACGATAATTACCAGACCGGTACTAACGTGGTACGTCTCGAGCACGTAGGGAAGCAAGGAGCCTAGACTGCCGTCGTTGACACCAGCGACGAAGAAGGAGAAGCCCGATGCGATGAGCTTCAGGTAAGGGACTTTAGCCTCGGTAACGGAAGAATCATTGTGTGGTTCTTCTGGCACTATCGGGCTTGGCCGCTCTTCTGGCTCGGTGAGCGAGATGGATTCGCACGCAGTGGTGGATACCATTGAGAATGATTAATATGTGCGACTGGAAGGAATTATCTTGGGTCTCCCTCTGACTTATACTGTCAGACTTGAGTTCTTTGTCGTGTGAACCCCGATGTCCTAATAGGGGAGGAGGCTGTTACTCCGTTTCTCCGCTTCGCGGGGAGGCGGGGAGTGGGGAATTTTGCCCAAACAGGCAATACTGGCAGCAGTCCTCCCCGGTGCTCTTAGCCGGGGTTGCTGGGGAGAACATTTCCTACGGTCGCGTTTTGGCACCATGAATCTTGAATTAGCGATGTGTTGCTGTGAGTCTATATACACATTCATTAATCGATAGAACTCAATGGAACGCAATTGTGCTGCCAGATTGGCGCTCTGGACGTATCAGCAGGGGAGTATCATATTGTACTATCGCTGCATATTGATAACTAGTAATGAAGCCCGGCATTTGTCTCTGTTTATTACAGTGGGATCATTAACCTGCATTCTATTCATTGACAGGTCGATTCTCTCTCTATCGCCCGCAGCTTTGCTTACGTGACGTGGACGTTGAGAGAGGCCCATGCGTCGCACTGTCTTTATGCCCCAGGTACCGATTCTTTAGAAACCCCACCGGCAATGAATTTGGGCGCAACGATGCCAAAGGCTCAGAGAATTATGGTGAAACAGTCGCTCATTTTCGTAGCCATTATAAGAATAGCTTGGTCTGGACAAGATGAGCGCACTCTACCTGATTATCTCAATGTACTCTGAGACACGCCTCCCTTCAGGCAAGCCCCATTCTTCTTGCTAAGATCACATCAAAGCTCAGCTTTGCCATCCATGTCATCAGACTCTCCAATCCTGCGATGGATAACAGCCGCAACCTCGTCACTGTTCTCCTCCAGAAACACCATATGACCATTACCATGGATGTCGACGTCTGACAACTGCAAGTGTTCAGCCTGTACCCCGGCCTGTTGCAAGAACCTCACCGTGCACCAATCATACTGCGCATGGTATGATGCTTCCGTCGTCACTAAGACCACGGGAATCTTGTTCAGGTTCACCAGTTGCCTCGCAGGGGGGTCATCCGCTTGCATGATGCAGTCCGCCAGTATTGACGAGTTGGATGGCAAGATTGTGGTGGAGAAGTCTGTGCTCGGGTCCGACACTGGCGGCGAGTACGTGATGGGGATGTCTGTCAGCCCATATGCCCGGGCAGTAGTATTTCCAAATATTGCATTGCTAAATGGAGGACCACCAGGCTCGATGGAGACAATCGAGTGTACCAGATCGGACCGTTGGTCGGCTAGTAGCCATGCCATGATTCCGCCTTGCGAATGAGCTATCAAAATAACTGGCCGGCCAATTCGATCCAGCAGGGCGGCGCCCGCGTCGCGCATGGCAGTTTGCTGCAGCACATTATCACTGACAAATGGCACAGCACCAGCGTAGTAGGAGTCAAATATGGGGTCACGCATGACCCCAGTCCCAGGCCACTGAGTGTGCAGGGAAGCTTGTGGCCATAGCCCGTACCGTTCAGGCGCGGTGAAATATCGTTGCAGGTGTTCGGCCGAGTACGTCTCCAGTGGACCGTTGAAGATTTGCCAGGGACTGCGGCCACGGAACGGCTGATCGAACAGGTAGCATTCGTAGCCCTTATCAAGGAAGTACGATGCCCATCCTGGCTGGCCGTCTGGCTTGTTCAACCAGTTCTGTCCATGCTCTGTTAATGCCATTCCGCCAACTGAGTCTGGGCTGACCTACTGTCGCTGTCTGAGCCTGGCCATGTATAAAAACAATTGGATATGGCTGAGTCACTTGTACTGGGGTCAATTTCTCGACATAGATCTGATTAGTGTATACATGCTCGCCATTCTCAGTGACCGAGTAGTTTCCCCCAACGTAGAAATAAGTTCTTTGGTGGATGCTATCGCCACTGGCGGGAGAGAACAGAGCCAGGAGGTATAGACTGAGCCGAGTGAGCATCGTGCGAAACAGAAGTTCAACTGATAGGAAGAAAGTTGAATTCATGAATGAAGATGGGAATGTGTCGGGACAAGCTCGGGATTGCCGTGGCAACCTTCCTGCATGTCATCTGCACCTGCTGCGGACGTATCACATACGTGGTGGCAGAAGGGTTGCACGTCACCCCGAATATGAACTCTCGACAACCAATTGTTGTCCTGTCAGTTCATGGTTTATAAGTGTCCCGAAGAAGAGGAGGCATTCTTAGTGAGCCGTGGGATACGATGGGAGTTACTCGTCTTGGCAATACGCCGGCATATTAGTCGGTCTAAACTGCGCTCGAGCTCCCGATATTATATGTTCGTACACATGGTTTATACGAATATTTCATACTATATGTGTACATACATATATGCAGTTCACGAATGGACAAGTATCTACGATCATGTTCTCCATACTCATGGGGGCTTGACTTCCCTGACCTAGCACTGAAAGAGACAGTATCGTGTGCGTTAGCTCAAGGATGGAATTGCAGTCATCAGAACGCGAGCTACTCGGAGTTGCATGACCGGTTGCAGATGGGCCTAAAAAACCTCCCACTTGGTGGCAGGCTATTGGTGTAACCAACGAAGAGGACCTCAGCTAGATACCCTGTGGCTGCGCTAAGCAAACCCTACTTCATATGGTGAGACCGAAGCAAGAGGTCACTATTACCACCGAGGGCCATTTTCAGCATACAGCCAAGCATATTAGATGTTCGACACCCTAGTGATCGATCGCTTTATTGCCTAGACCCTCGATGACGGCTAGGGCCGATCGTTAGGCGTGTCGATCTGGAGGACGGAGGTCTGACAGGACCCCTATTATGACGGGCTCGTCAATATTGCTCATTTCCCTGGGGCAAGCCCGGAACCAATGGACCTTTGGCTTTGGCTCCAGTTCAGTTGGTCTTACATATGAACTACTCCATAAAGGTGGTGTTCTTTTCCTTCTTTCGTCAGTAAAGCTTGTCAGCCTTGTTTCACCCTTAGCCCCTTGGCCATTAACACTAGATCATCCTCGTGCTGCAGCCATTGGCCAGGTAAATCACTCGCTTTTGGAGAACGTATCAAGCTTATCGAGCCGAGCCAATGACGGGAGAAGCCTATATTGCTGCCTAGTATATTTGCGTGTTGGAATTGAGGCTAATGGGCGAAGCTTCTGGTGCGTGTGTTGTGCGAGCTGCGGAAACCCCCGATCTTCGTCACACCCGGTATTGTTACTCACCATACTTACAACTTGATGTAATTCAGGATCATATATTACCATAGATTACATACACAACATCGACGTTGTCCGCGGATCCCGACACTCCCCAGGCCTCCCAGAGACCGAGGGTTCTCTGCTTTTCTCTTTTACTGTCAGAAAAATTCGGTGCAGGGCCATGCCACAAACTGGATTGCCGTGTGGAGGACCCGATTACACCCAGCTAGGATATCATCTTGGCACCACTTCCGTACAAACAATACCGAGCCCATCGATGGCAAACCCAAGCCGCCTGTTCAGGCGCCTACTTCGCCGAGTGCGGCGACATGACTGGAGATGTCTGATAGCATACTCGGCTCTGATCCTGCTGTCGGCCTCCATCTTCCTGTATCTTCTTCTCGCATACTACCTCGCGGGAGATCCGCGTCTTGTTCCACACACCATCCAGCAAGCGCGGAACGTCCTTCTCGTCACGGCACATCCCGATGATGAGACTTTGTTCTTTAGCCCAACTATCCTTCACGGTCGCGACAACCCGGATGTCACTCGTTCCTTATTGGTGCTATCGACGGGTGAGTCATTTCTCCACCAGAATTCTTCCGAGTAGTATATCTTCTAATGAGGTGCAGGCGACTATCATGGCCAGGGAGATATTCGCAAGGCAGAAATTGAACGTAGCTGTGCCGCACTCGGCATCTCATCTGCTCGTTGCGTTGTTCTGGAGCACGGTGCCTTACAGGATAATCCAGAGAAGTGGTGGCGCCAGGATGTTATTCAGGATATAGTCGCCCATTACGTTCACATGTGGAAAGTGGATCTGGTACGGTTCCCCTACACCATTCCAAATTAGTGGCCAGGTATTGAGGCTACAGAAGATCTTCACCTTCGATAACGGCGGAGTCTCCGGCCATATTAATCATAGAGCCGTGAGCGCCGGTGTTCGGTAAGTAAATGGAACCCTACTATTCAAAGCAATGAGGCTAACTGGGAGCAGAAAATATGCAGAGGACTTTCCGCATGCCCCACCGGTCTATGCCCTACAGAGTACATTCATCCTGCGCAAGTACTCGTCGCTCGTTGATCTGATCCTGACCTCTGTGCCATTCGCCTGGCGCATCGGGGCAGCGGTCCTGACAGCCGCGCCGGCGCCCACAGGACACGACATTTACGGAAACAGAGCGTTGCTAGTAAGTCCGTGGCAGACCTACCTGACTGCGCGAACAGCATTCAGTCAACATGATAGTCAGTATTCATGGGACCGGGTGTTGTACTTGGTAGTGAGCCGTTATATGTGGTTTAATAATCTGTATCGGATAGCCTAGACAGTGATTATGTTCTGTCAAATATTCTTTCATTAAGCAAAATTATTTGTCTCCAATATGGTATCCAAACGTAGAACCGTGAGCAAAACGTCTAGGTAGAAATTACAAATATTCAAGAATCATGTGCTTTCCGTAACATCTCTATCTCCTGCGACACTGCGTCCCTCTGGTGCCATTCCCGGCCCCGAGAGACACATAGGCTCACAGCCCAGCATCCTCCCGCCAAGGCGACCAGAACCATTCCAAACGCCACCCGTTGATCCATATTCGCAAACGCCTTGATAAATCTTGCGTCTTTCTCGTGCCAGGAGGAACTGCCCAAATGCCGAAAGAGCGGGGTATTGACCACACCGTTGAGCATATGCATTCGTGGGTTCTCGGGGGGACCAGTTAGGACGCGGAGGGTAGAGGTATCGCGCTGGATGGTGTAAATGGTTCTATAACTTGTTAGCCCTAATCTATGTTCTCTTTAAGCGTTACAGAGCGACGTACGAGGCATAGTGGCATCCCGTGCTGAACATAACTGTGATGTAAGGCAATAACGACCATCTTCGATTGAAGGTTGGCAGATTCCGCACCAGATCACCAACGTAGGTATTGTTCGGTGCCGCCAGCATCATGCCAATGGAGATACCAACGGGGTTGGCCGCCGGCGCGACGAACTCGAATTGACGCAGAGGTTCTAACGACCGTTTACATGCCAGATCATAATCCAACACGGCACCCCCATACTTGTGCAGGATCATGTATCGCAATGCATCCACGCGCTGGACAAGGTGCGGGTAACTTTCCCACGTGAGGAGAAAGTGCGGATAGTGATTCTGCACGAAGCGGCTAGCGTTTTCGTCCGTCCATAGAAACGTCTCCCAGTCCGGATGTTGCTTGAGACACTCGTCGCGAGCATCCTGCCATTCTGCCCGTGGGGTCTGTGTGCCCAATTGGACGTGGTGCAGCCTTGCGGGGACTGGAACAGGCAACCCAGTGTCGGCGACGGAGTATGTGCTGTTGTAGTCGGAAAAGGTCAAATCGAATCCATCATTCTGTTCAGTGATGATAGCATCGGCGGATGAGGCTTTCCACACAAAGGGTAATCGAAGCAGTAGGTAAAGATTGCAAACAAACGGGGCGAGCAGGGAGGTTAGAATGAATAGTAGGAGGGCTGCCAGCACGAGTCGGAGGTGCGCGGGAGCCATTGCGGCTGGCTGACAGTGCCTGGAAGGCTATGGGGCTGAGACAAGGCATGGCAAGGAAGGAAAAGGTACATAATGGATATGGAGAGGCTATTTGAGGGATGTAATTGAATAGTGAAGGAGGCAGTGATGGACAGGTTTTGAGCCGCCAAAAAGGCAAGCTCCGATCGGTAATACAGTTGTGATACGGGACACGCCAGTGGTATTTGTGTGTATCGCAGATGGGTTTCACCAGTAATCCTCCGGTCCCGTTTCTGCCTGGACAACTCGACTTTCCGAGCTTCTTTCCGAGGCCGGTGGGATGTTCCCCTGGGTTTGGACTATGCTGACACGACCAGAGAACAAGGGTGGAGACATGATCAGCAATTGGCAAGTCGCGACTGGTACTACGGACAGCCCCGCGTCTAGAGGACTGTAGTGTTTCCCTTTTTAGGTAATGCTGTGCAAGCAAATTGGCCAGGGTACGCAGCCAATCATACCTATGCTCATCACAGAGAGACCACAGTGCCAACAGGGTAGAAAGCTTTTTCTTTGTAATAACAACAAGTGAATCAGCCCCCACCAGAGATGCACTGCCATCTGGCCTAAAAAGGGTCCACGAATCCAAGCAATACTAAGCTTCGACCCCACCGCGGCTAGGGCTGCGTAGGGCGCAGGCCCTGATGATGGCTCGAATTCTGTAAGCCATGCGAGCCATTCCAGCCCCCCATTGGCCAGGACGTGTGATTGACCTCGTATTATGACACCTACTAGTACTTCCTTGGATTAGTAGTCACTGTAGCCAGGGTCCAGCCAGGGCAAGGTTCTGAGCTTAGGGTTAGTGATTTTTAGGGGCCATTGCTAGGCAGCCGCATTACAAGTGACGGGACCCGCGGGAAGTTATACACCGGCCTGGCGTTGCAGTCAAGACTAGCCACGACGCAGAAAAAGTCGAAGAACAAGGCATATCCATGGCTGCCTAGCCACCCCAATGAAAGATTACCATGGCCTTTGCTAACCTCTGCTGATGCCGGATAAATCGACTACCCACCCGCCTTCCCTGGAGTATTATACTCATCATAACGATGGTCTGGCGCTACATGTTACGACGTCCCGTGCTGGGCGCACTTTGCTTCCTAGTGCTTTTCACCTGGTTACTTCAACAGCCTGATACCTCGGTTAAACAGATTTCTCTTCTTCAACACCGTTACCCATTGCTGTTTGAACGCGTTCATACGAACACTCGCAGTGGTGGAGGTAAGCAACATATGACTGCTGAGTAAGATTTTGAACTCGTCGGCTAAGACAGGTCGTCTCCAGCGTGGTACATCCCACCGACCTGGACAAATGGGACGAGACAGCATCCCGAGAACATCGTCGACGCCGCCGAGCGAGTGTTGCGCTTGGCCCAGACGACTGAACGACAGATCCCGCACTCCTCAATCCCCCTGATCGTCCACCAAACCTGGAAGAGCACGCGCGTTGACACCTGGCCACACGTGTTACAGCAGAGCACGGAGAAATGGTTGCGCACGGTAGACGAGCAGATGGCTTATTTTTTGTGGGACGATGACGGAATACGACAGTTCATTCGGCGGTTCGAGCCAGAACGGGAGAAACAGTTCTATGCTTTACCCAGCCACGTGGAACGGTCGGATGTCTTCCGGATTCTCGTGTCCAAGTGGATCGGAGGGGTTGTGAGTGAAATGCCCGGGTCTTTATATCATTACACGTGTAGGTAACTGACAAACACGTAGTACGCAGATATCGACACTGAGCCTCTACAATTGCCGACATATTGGATCGCCGAGACTGATATTTTGCCTTGGGAAGATCACGAGACTGGGCATGTGTATAATTCTACAGGTTCTGTCCATGCAATCGTTGGGTTAGAAGCAGATTGTCCGCCGAACAGTGATACCTACTGGCGCATGGGATACCTGCTGCCCGTGCAGTTGACCCAGTGGGCCTTTGCATGGGCGCCAGGTCATCCAATCTTGCAGATCTTTCTCGACCGTCTTTTCATGGAACCTGCGCTTCAGCCGCATTCGAACGATCTGGACGCACTAGATCCCCTCACCCTCACTGGACCTGTCGCATTTACTCATGCGGTGCAGAGCTGGCTCGAAGCTACGGTCGGCCTCCGATGGAACGCGTTGTCAGGCTTGCAGGATGGAGGGGAAAGTAAATTAGTGGAGGATGTCTTGGTTTTGCCCATCACTGGATTCAGGTATAGCCCGTCTACTTCACATGCATCTCTTGCCATGCGCTAATTCTAAACAGTCCCGGTCGAGGGAAGTATGGAAACATGGGATCCAAGCCCATTTCGGACCCCTCTGCGCGCTTGTATCATCACGCGCAAGGATCTTGGAGAGAGTTCAACTTGCTAGTTGAGTATGGCAAGCTCTGTCGAACGGTGTTTGGCAAGTGTCGAACGTGGTCCAAAGTGCCCCAGGGTCTGTTACTCTGAGGGGCTTCCGCTGAAGAAGACAACAATACTCATAGGGTGGCCTAGTCTCTGCGAGTCTATAGCATGCCCAGGGACGTTTCATGAGCGAATAACTAGATTGATGGCACTGGGATATCCTCCCAGCCATCCTGGCCAGGCTGCCGGTTCTCCACAATCACTGAAAGCCCCCGATATCCTCCAAATCCATCTGCGCAGAATCCGTCATTCCCCGCGACACGGTCCACTTCACGGAATGCGCCCCCGCGTGCATCGGTCGCATCGGGCACCCAGACCGTATCCCTGACCACCTGGCCAAAAGTTTCGCTCCGACGTGGATTGTATCGAGGCAAACCGGCCAGATGGTTGACAATATTGTGGACAAGTGGGTATAATTTCTCAAATCGCCGTGTGACCCACAGCCAGGAGTGGCTGCGCTCGTCGTATGCTACCCGCACAAACGGGTTCATGTAAATGCCCGTGTCTGCGGTCTTTGTATGGTCGAATGGTGGATCTTGGATATCGGCGTGAATAATACAGCATTCTGATCCATCATAGAATAGATCTTGATCGGCGCGAAAGCGAACCGGGTTGTCGCGTCGTTGAAAGTATTTAGCATCGAAAGCCACCATTCCACCCCAGCAGCTGCGCACCCGAACAGCATCTTTGCCTTCCAGCACGTCTTTACGACTTAAGCCCGACCCCGCTGAGGTAAACCAGGGGAAGAACTGGAGGCCAATCCCATAGCCTTCCAGGTCTCTTGTGGCATATGTATCATAGAACTTGAACGCATTGATAAAATCGACTGCGCATGCGGCCCGGTATTGGGCTACCCCGTTCTCATCGATATTAGTAGAGAATAGAAGATGAAGCACGTCAATTGGATCGAATATCACGTCGTTCAGATATAGTATCTTGTCATATATGATCTCTGGATGCTCATCTAGTGGCCGTAGGGCACGATTCCGCATCTCTGCAAGGTAGTCTGTTCGCTTCACCCGTTCCCCTCCCCCGGGGATCGTTACTGTCGGGAATGCGGTCAAGTCCAGGTCCAGTTCAATTTGTATAGAACTGTTGCACGGCAGTCGGTCCTCCAGACCTCGAAGGGCACTCCGACCTCTAATGCCACTGTCATTCTCGTAGAGGCTGAGGAAGACGTTTTCTTCACCTAGCAGATTGATTAGGTGTAATAAATCATGTCCCCATCTCCCATTGGCTAGCTTACCATCCGGGTCGTAGAGGATGGCTGCAATGAAAACTGTCTCATTATGCGGGTTCCCTCGCCCTGTAATGCCGCTTCGAGAGGCCTGTTGGTGGAGGAGCTGGTAGTGCGGTGGTAGATACGTATACGAGGGCCACAGTATGCCCGTCAAAGCGACCAACAAGATCAAGAAGCCTGTCATCAGCCGGACAAGGCCACCAAGCCGACGGGGAAGGATGCGACGATTCCCACAGTAAAGAGAACGCCTGGGGTAGAAAACAATGGCCCCTAATGATAGTTGCCTAAAGAATGGAAGGCGTCTGCCGGTTGCTCTTCTGGGTGTGATCAAGTCTTCCTCCTCGAGGTCCGAAACGGAGAGCAGAGCAATCGAGTCAACTGAGAAGCGGGGACTCATCCTGGAGTACTCCGGGGGCTTTAGAGGAATTCGAACCATGATCGCTGATGAATTAGGATGTTCCTTCTATACCGACGCTCCCAAGATACATATCAAGTGCGATTGTTTTCGTATCATTGGAGCAGTTTCAGAGGTGCAGTGAACATGGGGCGACTGTTTAATATATATATTTTTGTGACACTACCAGCCCATGTAGGAGCTTGATACATGGTAAGTATTACTTATGTTACATTACACACAATGTTTGTCAGCGTATCGGTGGAAGTTTGTTCTAGTAATGTAAGAAACACGTAACGGCGGGTATTGTTCATTATGACCAGAATTTGGGTATGTGCTAGGGACACCTGACAGTCGGTGAGATTCATGATGAGAAAGCAATGATACGAAGTTGTAGACTGATTATTTAAATTGGCAGTTCTGACACAACGCACCCTACCAAGTCACGGAAGCTCATGAACTAGCTGGAAGATTAGTTGGATTATGATAACGATTGTTCACTTCCTATTAGTCGTTCAAAAACGGCCACTTTCAACCACAACCCTTTAAACACCAGAATCGTGCTGCACGACATCTTGAGCCGCGACGTAGCTCTTCCAGCTGGCGCAGGTGTCATTTAGTGTCTCGTAGTCGTAGATAATCTCCGGGGCTCGCTCCAGTAGCTGCACCGCAAAGCCCTCAGAAGTGTGCCAAGCGATATGGCAGTGCATGAGCCAAGCCTGCACATCTCAATTAGCCAACAGATTGGCCCAAGGGGAAAAAGGTCAGCACTTACACCTGGATTGTTGGTCTTGATTGCAATGACCAAGTAGCCACTGGCGGGCATCATCGCCACGTCACGCCGGGGGGCATTGACCAAAGTCAGGGCGTCGGTCTTTGTTGCGTCGAAATCACCATAGCCCGAAGCCAGAATCCAGAAGTCATGGCCGTGCAGGTGCATGGGATGGTCCTGGGCGAAGGGAGAGTGGACGACCAGGTACACCCACTGGTCCTGGTAGGGGAGATGGATGATGCGCTCCTTGGCTGCCCAGGTGTAGTTGTGGTTGGCCACATGCATCAGCGTAGGATAATCCCATTCGGTGTGGAAGGAGGTCTTGTTCATGGTCCACAGCAAGGCGTTCGAGGCGACCTCGATTGCGACCTCTTCACTTGTACTGTAGGCAAAATTGTCCGAGGCATTGATGGCTACGTAAGGGATGAGGTCAGAGGAGGACTCATCGGCACAGGAGTCAGTATAAGTCCAGGCCGAGGTCGTGGGGTCTGCCGTGGAAGAGTTGTCATAACGGATGATGCCCTTGATATTGTTCAAGGCATCCGTCTCGGAGCAGGCCTCCTGGGGGATTGCGCGCAGCCAAAAGTTCCCGCTGTTCAGTTGTTTAGCCGTAACAATGACATCGTAGCGCTGGCCCATGCCGATACTCAATTGTGTGGTGTTGTAGGGGTGAATGGGGACAAAATCCGCCGCAATCACTTCCATGGTGTGGTTATCAATCATGAAGCGGAAATGGTTGTCAGCTGCCGCGTTGACGAGACGAATGCGGTATCTGGTACCTGCATTAAAGGTTGTCTCGAAACGCGAACCGTTGTTGCCATAAGTGTTTGTCCCATTGATTAGGCCGTTGGGAGGAGTGGGCGGTCCACTTGTAGCGGATTCTAGGACCAGTTCATCCGCAGTTTTCTGACAAAATTAGGCCTGCCCTGCGTCTGCCTTATGCTGAAATTGGAAGGAGTAGGAGGTAAAGCGTACATGATACCAATCATTCAAGAAGATGTGGCCAAGGTCCACATCGTAGTTGGCCGTGGCAGGGCCATTGATCAGGATTCCACCAAACACACCATCCCACGCCTGAACGTAGAAGTGGGAGTGATACCAGCCCGTTCCATATTCCACAGCACGCCATTTGTAGGTATATGACTGCCCCGGAGCGATGGGGCACTGCGTGATACTCGGGACACCGTCCATCTGGTCTGTCCAGTTCTGTCGAATTCCGTGGAAGTGCAGACCCGATCCATTAGACTGCAGAGAGTTGGTGACATGGACGACTAGATAACCCAGGAGTCAGTCACTAAATACAAAGTAACAGGACGAGCAAATACTACTTACTAACTGTATCTCCCCAGTCTGCGATGATCGTGGGGCCGGGGAAGGAGCCATTGATCAATTGAGCAGGAAGTTCAACGCCATCTGGTGCGGCGGTGGTATTTTCAACATTGAACCAGTACTCGCGCGTGACCCCAGTATCAGGGACCTCCTCATAGTAGTTGGTCGAGATGTTATACCCGTCTCGCCAGCAGGCTCGGTTGCTCGGACTGTTGACGCATTCTTTGGCATTGGAGGTGGACGGGATGGAAGCGCCGAGGGCCTGTGGTATAGCAAGGGCCGACAGAAGAAAAGAGGCAGAAAACCACATTATACTAACATTAACGCGAATGTAACGCG
Source organism: Aspergillus tubingensis (assembly GCF_013340325.1). Lineage (NCBI taxonomy): Eukaryota > Fungi > Ascomycota > Eurotiomycetes > Eurotiales > Aspergillaceae > Aspergillus > Aspergillus tubingensis. Next base: position 71,868 of record NW_023336279.1, on the reverse strand, counting down.
TGAAAGAGATAGAAGCGAGCGACTCAATGAACCAGTAAAGAAGGAATGGGTAGAATAAAAGGGCACAACGAACGTAGAGGAAGAGATTAGAGCATCAAAGAATGACAAGTGCACAATAATGAGGACTGAATGATACTCTGCAGCAGTGGCATATCTGCTTCCAAATGGTCAAGTTTTATATGCTTCTTTGAGATGGCTGAGCATTGTCGGACAACGTCCAGGTACCTCTGCTCGGCCATGGTCCGTCTCTGTGGTAGAGTACCGGCAATGGTCTTTGGTACCAGGGCCGCCCATCCGCGCCCCCACCGACGATCCATGCAAGCTAAAGACACCATGGGGATAGTGAGAGTCTATCTTTGGTCATCAAGCTCCTACGCTTGAGTATTGGCGCGATCGGGGGTGCCATTAAGAAGGGCCCACCAGCGACACGCATGCCAGAAGCCCTGCTTGCGTTGCTCGTTGACCAACATTCAGGAAATTTCTAATCTTCCTGTCAGCATCAAAAAATCGAGTGATGATTGGATAGAGGTATGGAAAATGTGGGATCGGACGGAGCGTAACGGAAATATAAATAAGCGACCATATTGACGATGTTGGATTTATGCCTGCCAAACCGAGCGAGAAGGTAGGATAGAAATGTTAGATACTAGTATCTCAAGGGCCAGCGGGTGCGCTCGAGGCAATTAATCCTGCAGTACGTAAGAAGCCCCGGGAAGTTTAGCAACGGGAAGCACCCGAGGATCTCTCAGCTCCCACAAATATGGGGGCTATCATGGTGGCACAGGGTTGAGCAAGACGTTCAAATTTCAGATACACTGAGAGCCCTGAGAGCCCTGTACCGTGACGATCGAGAGTCGACCAAGCTCTGCTGGGTAGGTGCCGGGACAATCTCCAGCTAGTGTGCAGAGACTAGTGCCCTATGGGGCAAGGATGAACAGACCAGATGGGTCAAGATCGCAGACTACAGTGAACTATCCACAAAATCGCTGGTATCAGCCACAGGCTCGCGTGGTTCCGCAACGTCATCACACAACCGTCTCCACTGGCGTTGTGTTTGGTTCCACCCAAAAGATCTATTTTTTCTCCTCTTGGCACAAAGCTTTCCGTCCCCATCGCACTGGCAGTTCTACCGTCTTCCACCGGCTCTGCCGTGTCTGCCAACACAATGCCATACCTTTTCAGCCCTATTCTGGGGCCAGGCATGCGCGTCACCCACGCATCGAACAAGGTTTCGCTGGTGTTAGCATGGCCTGAGGACCACGTATACAGTCGAAGATTTTTGCCGGTTTCCCGCGGACTCACGCTCGGGAATTCCGTTTGAGTACCAGAACCCAGAGCATGCTAGGAATTATCAAGCTTGGCATTCAAGGGCTAGGGGTCCACCAAAGAAAAGAGCCTATAATTGGGAAGGTTTCCCTTATGGGATTGTATGATAACGACGTTTTTGTTTGTTGGCCGAAGAACGCAAAGCACATTCGATACATTCATATTCCTTTCTTCATAGCTTTACTTACCTCCCTTCCCAACACCGAGTCTACCACCAGCCCACGATGCAGTGGATGAGCTTTCTTTGCCCTCTGATCGCCTTGCAGGCTGGCCTCGGCACTGCTTGGGGCACCCATGTCAAGCGGGGATCGGAGACCAATGCCACTTTGTTGGCCTACGGACAGAACTCTTCCGCTTATCCCATCGCTTACGGGCTCAGTGATGGTATGGCTTCCGGAGTCATGTACCATCTAGCCGCTGCTGACCGACGATCTAGGCCTCCTGTACATCGCCCAAAATCCGGAGAACACAGCAGCAGACCTGACGCCCATGTATTGGGACCTGCCCTCCATAACGGACGACTGCTGGATCGTGAACGGCACGTTCATGAACGGGACTCGCGCGGGTTCCCTGTACATCCGACCGGAAAGCGACAACTGTCTCGGCGTGCTACCTTTTGCCCAGGCTAAAGGGGTGAATGGTGTTGTCACGGGCTTTGGCCTCTTTGCATCGCAGCTGGTCTACAACAATAATACCCAGCTGGAAGCACAATTCTGGGCGGCAAAGACGGACACTGAAGATGTCTACAAGCTGGTGTGGGTGGAAGACTCTGCCCAACTTGCGAGCGAAAGCTTTCCCGTGGTGGTGAAGGCGTCCGAGGACTCGACTTGAGGTAGATAAGCAACCTATGGTGGTGTGGCTTGGATTGTAGGGAGTGGTGCTCCGGGCATCATGTTGTTCATGGTCATTGCGTGATGGCACATCTGTCATTCGTTGAAATTCTATTACTATTCTTAACTATCATTAATCCTACATTTAACAGAAACTCGTTTATAATTAACATTCGAGCGAATTGAATGCTGAGAGTTGCAGCGCTTGACAAACAGAGCGGGAAACGGAAACGTACTTCAGCCACAAAGATCTAGTTCCAGGTAGGAAAAAAACCTCACCCATAGACGTTGTCGGAACTAGGCTTTCACCATGATAATTTTGTCACTCAATCAGTAGTGACATACATGTAGATCAGACTCTGGTTGAGGCTCAGAGACCCTTGGGCCGGTTTCGGTAGTGTTTCAGGTAGATATGGCAGACGGGAGGAGAGGAAGTCTTGTCTTTCCACCCTTTCTTATCATTGCTCCACAGTGTTAGTCACTAATCCTTGCTGACGCTATCTAACCATAGCTGGCGTAGTCGTATACACCCCAATCTGTCGTGACTACGACATTTATCCCCACTGTCCGTGCCGTGCATACTCTTCCACACCCCCTGGTCTAGCGATAGGAGACGGATTGCTCCAAGCTAGATCGGACGACAATGGAGTGATCTGGAATGGGGCATCCCGATGTTGAGCGTAGAGATGGCGTATGCTGTGCCGTCGTGTCATCCGTCCCAAGGTTGGCGAGCCCAACCTCGTCTTCAGCTACCTCGCAGGTAGAGGTTAGCGTCCTTACGCGTCCAGGCTGGCTAAGTCGTATGCCAGCCTGCCAGTGGGACCGGCCTCCATGACAAAGTGAAGGCTTCCGTGGAGACCCGGAGAAGGGGAATTGATTGCCTTTGCTTCCTTGACTGGACAGTATCCGAATGCGGGTGAGACGCGCCAGTGGTCCGAGATGAGGGAGACAGGCGCAAACAATAGCTACGGATGGTTCAATGCTGGACCAGATGAACAGCGGTCCCATCATCCAAGTAATATCATGAGCTTGGGTGAATCGATATAGAACATATATGCGCACGGCACTGGCTACGCAAACGCTGCAAGGTACGTTAGGGGTGCTCTAAACTGGGAGTATGGCACACTCACAAGCTACCCAACGCAAGAATTAGACAAACAGCAATCTTCTTCCGGCGGTTCATTTGGAGCTTTGCAATTTGTGGAAAGGGGATGATAAGGATTATAATGTCGTTGATCATGTTGATGATTCCGGTTGCGAGAAAGAATGTGTCAGTGTCAATGCACGTTCCCGACGCACCCTGGAACTGATTCCAGAAATAGGACAGCGGTTTGCAGCAGTTCCCCATGGCCACCCAGACAATAACAAGGTAAGAGAGCGCGAGCACAAATCCAAATAAAACGGAGATTCGGAGGGAGAGGGGCTGATGAACAGCTACGAAAATTCGGCGGTAGAAGAAGAGGATCGAGAGTTTATATGCTGAACATCCGGCAGCATACATAAAGGTGTATGTGAACAGAATCTGCCTGGTGAGCAACCACATATTATACCGAAGGTATCGCACAATCTTACTTTGAAAATAGTCGACACATCGGCCAGAGATGCTGCCCATACATGCTTCCCAGCGCCAAATGCGCCGCCTGGATTTTTGACGCGTGCTTAGAAGCCGACGTATCTGGGGGAATAGGAAGTATCTCGCGCTGTACCTGCTAGACTTAGCCCTGCTGTGGCTGCAACAAAAACCTGGTAAGTAGCGATGTCGATGTTAGCACTTGAAGACCAATTGCGGATTGACTCATCTTGTTCACGCACCAAGGACACCAGAATCAACCAGTCGTCCAGTCGAAAAGGATTCCGCACGGCCAGTCTCGCGATGAACCGGAGACCCACTGCAATTATGCCGAGGACCAGCAAAATAATGACGGCTGCATTATCTCGATGTACTTGGCTATTAGCTAGATCGATGTCGGCAGGAGGTTGACCGAAGACGGCCACTATACTTGGTTCCAAGTCCCTGATGTGCATGTCTGGGCTAATAAGACGAGCTGGGGCAATACGATGCCCTTTCTCAGCTTCTATATTGTGGCTAAGTCTATGCTGGGTGCAGCAAGGAAACATTAAAGGGGTTATCATTTTGCAATGGCCTAGAGCAGACGGCCATCGGTCGGGTCGGTCGGGAGACGCTATTTGCTCCTTTTTCCTAGCACCTACGAAGCTAGTAGAGGCTTCCTTTCAACTTAAGACTATAGTCAATGGATGGCACATTGGGATGAACGACGGTGTCGCTTTTAGCATGTTAGCTGTGCGTTAGTGCTGACAGCTGACAGGGATCGTTGAGACGATCACAATTCTTCCGCTGCTCCCCGTCGGATAAAACGGCGGTTAAGCAAAGAATCCAGGTTTTCGCCAGTGATAGATAACCCAAGCCAGTATCACGGCCAATCATATTCTCGACTGGATATCGCTTTCTCCTGTCAGTTGACGCATTGGGAAGCCTGGCCTGATGCCATCGCAACAGGATGCATGTTAGTGCCGTCGCTGCTTCTCCGGTCCATGAACCGTCTGCGGGGTTCTGCTCAAGAGAAAGGTATTAATTCGAGGAAGATGTGCCTGTACTCGGCTTTCATGTCGGAATTCTGACCCTCTTTTCCATACGACATACTTTTGGAGGCATCATTTCATGCGTTGCAATGGGTTCGATAGCTGAAGCGAGCGACATCCCGAGCCTCACGGCGTTAGAACGTATCGGACCCAAGGGCTATGTGCGGTACATCTTTCCCTTTCCACTTGGGGATGACTATGATCTCGAGCAGGTGGTCGAGATTCTCCGGGTGAGCTATGCGGCCACCACTCGCCGGCTACCGGTTATGGCGTGCGAGGCGGTGCCAGACCATCGCACAACACAACGAGGTGTCCTTCGCCTCCAACGCCTCCTCGAGGGATACATCGAGCCGATAGTGACCCGAGATCTGCGTGCGCCTGGCAAATTTCCGACCACATACGCAAAGCTTCAGGCCAGGGCGTTCCCGGTGGCTTTCTTTGATGCCGACGTGCTATGCCGCCGCTCTGTATGGCCCACTCCGGGAGAGCGATTGCCAGTATCTCTCTTACAGGCCAACTTCATCCCCGGTGGCCTGCTATTGAACTGGTGCGTGTTGCATGTGGTTGGTGACGGCACGACATACCAGGTGTGGATGAAGGTTTGGGCGGAAGAGTGTCGTCGTGCTCAGGGCATGGCCATTCTTGAACCCATCGAGCTCCCAGAAGCGACTTTAAGAGATCGCGAATGCGCAATGCGTGCATCTGGCCGTAATCCCGGCTCACTGAGCAGTCATCCGCAGTACACGTTGCTTCCATCTGCGCCGGCCGGAGCACCCCCCAAGATGCTGGCCAAGAATCATCGCACTCAAGTCTTCTATTTCTCCCCTGCAGCACTGACGGCACTGAAGGAGGCAGCGTCTCCCGCCCATGCGACCATGACCTCAGACCAAACTTGGATTTCCACCAATGATGCCCTATCGGCACTGCTCTGGAGGACGGTAATGGCTGTGCAGTGGCCCCTGGATACTCTCCAGGGTGATCCCGTATCTGTTTTCAATCTCGCGATCGACGGGCGCCTACGGACCGATCCGCCTGTGCACCCGGAGACTCTGGGATGCTTTCTGGAGTATCTGGGGGTCTCCCTCCCGATTCGCACCATTTTGGGCTCCGCTAGCCTTGCAGATCTAGCCATCTTGATCCGTAAAGAAGTACTCCGCGCCGACCGGCAGTTCACGGATGACTTGGTCGCACTCGTAGAGCAGTTGGAGGATGTTGACTGCCTGGTGCCCACGGCATTCCTGGATGTCCCTGGGTTCAACTGCGTACAGACCTCCTGGATCAACTTCCAGTTATATGGACTGGAATGGGGTCCCCTGATGGGCCACCATATCGGCGCGGTGCGAGCCCCTCACATTGGTGTCATCAACGGTCTGCAACTCGTGTTGCCGGCGCCACCAGAGGGGGGGATGGAGGTGTTGGTAGGAGTGGAAGAGAGCTGCTTGGAACGCCTGCTGCAGGACCCACTGTGGATGAAGTATGCTGTGGCACGATAGGTAAGAGGTGGATTATGCGGGTTAGATGTCACAAGCAGCCATCCGTCGTCGCCTCGAGGCATTGTGTATATAATAACTCTACTATTGAACGCGTGTTACTCAGCATAGCAGTAGTATCCCGAAATATGGATCACTGTTGCATACCATCTTACAGCAAATACCGGCTCTTTCATTTGCCTAAGCCACGGCATTATTATCACTGGAATGCTGACCGCAAAGCCGTCGCCGATCATTCACCAACATTCCAGCAAGTGACGTTAAATTCCACTAGCACAAACATCCATATTCCGTTTACGGGAGCTTCACAGGCGCCACAGCAATGAGTGACAGTTACTTTATACACTAGGGCCCCTCCGCCCTTGTAGAGACAGCAGTCGCCAGATATTTGAGCTGTCTCTTCGAATCCCCACTGACTTTGCAGGCTTCATGGAGAATTCATACAACATCCAACATGCGCATCGTGCTCAAAGCTAGCTTGGGGGCAGTACTAATTGCCTCCGCCCACGCGCTGGGACAAAGGCCTCTGGGGTCCTCATTTGGTGTTCCTGGTACCAATGCAACGTTCGACTACATCGTGGTAGGAGGTGGAACCGCGGGTTTGACACTGGCCACGCGACTAGCCGAGCAGCAGAACGGCTCGGTGGCTGTCATAGAAGCAGGAGGTTTCTACGAGATTGACAATGGTAATCTAAGCCAGGTCCCTGCCAGTGCCGGAGAATACAGTGGTCCATCTCCATCTGACTGGCAACCTTTGATTGACTGGGGATATGTCACTACCCCGCAAGAGGTACGTAGTTCAAGGCAATCGGCAGAATAAGATATACCAAGCGCTAACGGATTTGTTGGCAACAGGGACTTTACGATGCACAGGTACACTACCCACAGGGTAAGTGCCTGGGAGGCGGTTCCGCCCGCAATAGAATGGTATTCCACAGGGGCACAAAAGGGGCGTATCAGAAATGGGCGGATGCGGTGAACGATGACAGCTTCACTTTCGACAACCTGCTGCCCTTCTTTGAAAAAAGCTTACACTTCACCCCGCCGGATCAATCCCTGCGTTTAGCCAACACCACCCCTTGGTATGATGCTAGCGTGCTGGGCACTGGCGCGGGTCCACTGTCTGTGACCTACTCCCACTACGCCCAGGCCTTTACTTCGTGGGCTCTTCAGGGAGTGAAGAGTGTGGGATTGTCAATGATTCCCGGATTCCAGAGTGGCTCGCTACTGGGCTCGGGGTATACTCTGCTAACCATTAACGCTTCCACGATGCTGCGGGAGTCATCCGAGACAGCGTTCTTGAGGAGTGCCCTGAGTCGCCCCAACTACCAGGTCTATCAGTCTACCCGGGCTACGCGGATCCTCTTCGATGGTGGTCAACGGGCAACAGCCGTGATGGTGGAGACCGGGGGATTTACCTACCAGTTGAACGCGACCAAAGAGATCATTCTCTCCGCAGGGGCCTTTGGCTCACCACAATTACTGATGGTATCTGGTGTTGGGCCTGCTGAGGTTCTCAGCCCACTGGGTATTCCTGTAGTGGCTGACCGGGCAGGCGTCGGCCAAAATCTCCAGGACCAAGTCTTGTCGTTTGTGGCGCGCCCTGTTAATGTGGTTACAGAGTCTGCGATGAATTCCCCGGACACACAGGCCGAGGCAGCACAGCAATTTGACGAGATGGCAGCTGGACCCTATACCAGCCCCGGAATTGAGGCCCTGGCGTGGGAAAAAATCCCCCATGATCTGCGGGTGCAGTTGTCCAACGATACCCGAGAGTTCCTTGACCAGTATCCGTCGGACTGGCCCGAGATTGAGTATGTTCTGATGGCAGGGTATAGAGGGGGGAGGGAAGATGGAATACAGGAGCCTGATGATGATTTGAACTACGCCTCCATTGTGTTTGGCCTTGCAATATCGCAGTCCCGTGGCAACGTGACAATCACCTCCAGGGATGTTGCCGTCCCGCCTCTAATCAACCCAAACTGGCTCACTGCATCGGCAGACATTGAGATTATGGTAGCAGGCCTCAAGCGGGCGCGGCAGTTCTGGCAAACAAGTGGCCTCAATCCGGTGGTAATTGGCCCGGAAGCGTTTCCGGGAGATTCAGTTGAGACCGACTCGGAGATTGAAGTCACTGTCAGGCGCAATGCCAATTCCATCTCGCATGCCTCGTGCACGTGTGCTATGGGAACTGCTGACGATCCAATGGCCGTGGTGGATACCCAGGGCCGCGTGTTTGGAGTGCAGGGGCTGCGGGTAGTCGACGCTTCAATTTTCCCTCTTCTGCCTCCGGGTCACCCGCAGGCTACAATTTGTAAGCTACAATCCGCAACCTCCTTTACTAATTATATCTGGCTTACCATGGACAGATGCCTTGGCCGAGAAATTAGCCTGCGATATCACCAGACAGTGTGCCGAGTAGATTGCGTAAAGCCTTTCATAATCCAATACCAACGGAGTTGTTTGAAGTATAAGAGCTAGCTGTTCATTCATCAGACGGTACAACGCTCCAGTAGCATATTGAGGATGCGTTGTCACGATGTTCGGTGGGTGTTAGGCGGGCCGCAATAGTATGCGCAAGTGCCTGTCTTAAGATCGGAGACAGTATCCTGCTATGCATAGGCCAACCGTGCAGGATCCGCTCGTAGTGGAAGCTTACAAGTCGCAGTTCTTCACTTCCGGCCACATTGCCGCAGCCTAAAGATTGAGCCCAGTCAGTAAAAATGTTCCATTCTTGTGAGCATGGTTGAATGTGGCCCACTATTAGTCAATATAATACTTATCGCTTTTGTTAAGTTACGAAGAGCTAAATATATATACATGATCTATGGCAAGGAGCTCGACAGAAGTGAGTGCTGCTCTTTACACATCCCGTTCACACCTTACATAACCGGCCATTCTGATCCGGCAGCCCATCCAAGCTGTGCACCTTCCAGTCCTCACTACCTACTCCAGTCGGTGCGTGAAACAGTCCTGTAGGATCATACTTTTGCTTCAGGGCATACAGGCGATCATAGTAGGAGCCATAGAATGCCTGCTGGAAGTGTGGCTCCATGACATCCGCCTCGGACATGTAGGCGCCCGCCTCCGGGCAAGTGCGCCGCCACTCTCCCAGGATATCGTAGGTGAAGTGTTCCATCTCCTCAAGGATCTCGGCATTGGTGGCATTGCTTGACCAACTGGTCGACGTGATGGCGTGCATCAGGGTCTTGCGGAAGGCTGGGTTGGCCGAGCTTGGGGAAACTCCATCGAGCAAGTCGGCTTTCAGGTTAAAGGCCAGCAAGGAGTAACCGGCCGACACGGTGGAGCGGAGAGCAGCCACAGTCTGGTTGAATCGGGCCGGATCCTCGAAGTTGGCGCGTGGAAAAAGTCGGGATCCGGTCATCATGGTCACCGAACCGACGGTCTCTAGCGGGAAGCCCGCGTTCCAGGCGTCATAGAAGGTGTCGTAGTAGGTCGTGTTTGGCTGGAAGGAGATGCCCAAGTGATGCAACTCTTCAAACCATGGCTGCATCAGAGAGTTGAACTCGGCTACGGTGTGATTAACCGCAAAGTAGGGGTTCATAAGGAACTCAAACGCGTCAGTTCCCGTCGAGATGACCCAGAAGTAGGCGTATGTTCCAGCATCGGCGTTAACCGGAAAGCGTTTCATGTACGCGCTCACACCCGCCCAGAAGGCATCAGCCGAGACATTGGTGCTAGTAGTGAACGAGAAGGTTGAGACAGTGACAGGCACTTTGGGATAGACACGAGAGATGATGGAGGTGACAATGCCGTATGTACCTAGTCCTCCGCGTCAATGATACGGTCAACAGAGTCCGCAAGGGGCTTTTTAACTTACCTCCACCTCCACCACGAAGGGCCCAGAAGAGATCAGGATCTGATTGCTCGGTAACGGTGACAAATCGGCCATTAGCAAGGACTACCTCCAGTGCCAGCACTTGATCTGCAGCCAATCCGTACACACTCGACATAGGCGAATGGCCTCCTCCAAGCACGTAGCCGCCGGCCACGCCCACAGTCTTGCCTTCGCCGCCTACTGCAGTAAACCCAAGCTCGTTGGCTTTCTCATAAATTTCGAACGCCTGAACGCCAGCACCCATCTTCACTGCCGGACCGCTATAGTTGCCAAGCCGATAGTCCTCGTAATAGGCGATATCTTTGAGGTGATGGGTCCAGATGCCGAGGGCTCCGGCGCCAGTGGACTTGCCATTGAAGTCATGACCGGTATTTTTGGCGACTAAGCGTAGGCCAGTATTACGGGCAAAGTTCACGGACAGCTGGATTTGCGCTACCGTGCTTACGTTAACGGCGTAGCTGCTGTAGCCCCCCAACGTGCAAGATTCGGATGTCAGGTCGGGTGGCAAGCAACTGCGGCCCTCGAACAGCGGCCACATCACCGACGCGGGGTCTGCTGCACTATACAGCTTTGTCAATACAAAGTGCTCTGCTGAAAACAAACCAGGAGTGTGTGTCACAGGGTGAACTCACTGGAGGTAGGAGATGGTCCAGTCGTCCGACACATAGTCGCACTCAGTTTTATTGTACTCGGGCCAAGATGGATAACAAGATGCGGCTAATGGGACTGTCTTGATGAGCGTGCCGCCCAGCAGCTGGTCAAATAGTGACCATGTCGAGTCGGATGGCCAGGCTGCATCACTGGGGAAGACTTTGCACTCGCCTGATGAGAGGGCCTGTGTGGAGGTATTCCGGCCGAACTCGAAGACGGCGGTAGAATTTCCCAGCGCAGACTGCAGCTGAGCTAGCACGCCATCTGTAAGTTGATGAGTTTCACTGTCGAAGAAGGATGCATTGGCCACATAGTTGGCTGTTGGGACTGTTGTGGCCGCGACAGGGACCGTCCTCGAGGCCGCACTGGCCTGAGAGGCAGCACCGAGTGCGAGTGCCACCAGAAACGAAGTTGAAGGAGCCATTGATCAAGACACCCAAGAACAGCAGCTTAAAACACCGCCTAGCGAGCAGTATTTATGCCAGTGCGACCGATAGCCCCGTCACGATGGTTTATCTCGCTAGATCGTAACCGACCTGGGCTAAGTATCATTAGTGCATCCGGCGACCAGTGGCGTGGTGACCCCCAACCCGCATTAGATTAAGCTATCCTCCACCGGCCGCGCGATGTTGTGGAGCAGTTGGAGCAGCCGGTCAGCTTGGTTTTAAGAAAGGCGAAGCTGGATGCTCTGAGTTGGCAGATTTAGTACGTATACTAAGTCTAAGACACAATCCCACAATCTCAAGAAACCCGTGCCTCCGCTTCCTGCTATGAGAGGATTTGGCCGGGCCCCGACTGGGTCTCCTAGGAAGAGCCGGCGCAGCCCGGAAATAACACTGCCTTAGATGGGACGCACAACAGCTGGACTTGATCCACTAATCATCCAGTCTGAGTCTATGGGGGAGATAAAAACAATTGCCTTCTGGAAAACATGTTTGGAAATTTGCATCTTTCTTCCTTGATATCCATCCATCGCTCACTCCTGGGTGATGGACGGGAGTCCGCGATCCGCAAAACGAGGTGATCGCAAATTTATCCGTGCCTGAATACCCCGTATTTAACTAGTTAAGGATTAATATACCGGTTAGTCAGACGACTATCGTTCCTGCATGAGGTCTAAGTACCGACTTTTCATGCAACAGGGAAGAAGGGGGTTTGTTGCGGCCGGGGGCGGTAAATCTCCGGGGGAGGAAAGTTGCCCTGGTAAAGTCGAAGAAATGAATACGGATGGATGGGCTCGGCTACAAGATGCACAAATTCTTTGTTTCTATTCACCTAAGAATGAAATGTACCCGGAAGTCCGGCTATTTCTGTTGATACCCCTGTCATCTTTGCCGTGTCTCATCTCCGACCTGCCAACCTACCACATTGAGGGCAGTAACGGCCGTCATTTTCGCCGGAAAACCGACGGACACCCCCGCCGCAAGTGCACGCCTCTCTGGACTCTAATATGCAATGGTCTGGCGTGCGATGCTTTTCTGGGTATAGGGTCGGACATCCCACAGGTGGATCTTGTCGGACAAAAATTTCCGCTTATTATTAACTCCAGTCTAACCGTCAACAGATGGCTACCGAGCACTAGAATATCGGGCTAGATACTATTCGAGCTTTGACTGGTGGACATCCACCACCATCTCTCACAATGCAAATGTAGTTTTATGCCTAATTTAGTCTACATTATCCAAACCTTGCAGTAGCGTCGTTTCATACAGAGGCTTCTACAAAGCATCTATTCGCTCGCTCCATGGACTTATTCCCGGTTCGCATAGATGCCTTGGGTTCGGCAGATAACCTTAAGCAGGGCAATATCTAGCTAATAATATTCCCCTCGATGTCGACGGATCGCCTTTATCGTCTGTCTCTATGCCCAAGATGGTGGACGATGGTCACCAGAAGACTGCCTTGGGCGTGGTTGTGGCCTTCCCTGTACTCGGGGGAATCGCAGTGCTGCTACGAATCTGGAGTCGCTACTTGACACGGTCGCGCTTGGGAGCAGGTGGGAAACACCCTTATTCAGTGGCCCATTTTGACTAACCACGAGAAGATGATATCCTTATTGTGGTTGGATATGTATAGTTCCCTTTCTCGAATCCATGTTACATGGTGCTGACTTTGACAGATTCTTGCCATCGGGCAATCAATCACCTCCTGGTATTGTAGGTAACCTTTAAACCACGATGCGTTCTATGCTTCTTGTTAACCAAGACAGATATCAAGACGAACTATGTGGGAATTCATATCTGGGACATCCCAAAGAACTATGACCTCAAGCTAGGACTCATTGTAGGGGTCCACTGTCCCCGCCTTGTACCGCTGACCTTGACTGACTGGACCAGTGGAACTTTGCGAACCAACTAGTCTACAATCCTAGCCTCACAATGGTGAAGCTGTCCATCCTCGTGTTTCTGCGTCGCCTCGAATCCCAATCGCGGCTGGTGAACCTTCTTATATGGTCCACCATGTTCATTACGGTCGCATTATTCATCGCGGTCCTTTTTGTGGATATCTTCCAGTGCAGTCCGGTCGCCTACGTCTATGACTTTTCCATCTCAAACGGATCCTGCATCAATCAGGGGGCGTTTTACGTGGCGACGGCGGCAACTTACCTCTTCACCGACGTGCTTGTTCTGTCGATTCCTATCATAATTACCTGGGGTTTACAAATGCCACTAAGAAGGAAGGTTGCTGTCTGCGTGGTGCTCTGCATGGGCGCAGTGTAAGTGCCGATGATCTCCCAGGGGAATGGAGACCAGATGGCTAATCAAGTACAGAGCAACCGGGGTGGGAGTCTGGCGGATAGTTCTCCTCGCCCAGGGCTTCTTTCCAACTCACCCGGTGTACGATGCCACCTATTCCATTGGCTTCTGTAGCTCGGCAGTAGAGGTCCATGTCGCCGTTCTGGCTGCATGTGCCCCTTGCCTCAAGGCCATTGCCAGTACATACTTGCCTCGTCTGCTAGGCACATCACGTCGAGCCACCTACCCTTCAACCGGTCGCCAGTACATTCCCAATTCCACCGCATCGTACTCTCGTCGATCTCACGTTAAGATTTCGGCTCCTCGTGGCGATACCTCGGTCGCATTCGAGATGGTAACCACCCAGCCACCAATGCTGGGTGTTGAAGAAGCCGCAGCCAAGAGAGAGATGCGAAAATACCATCCCTATGCGGAAGCAGATGATACCAGCCTCAGTAGTGAGGACGGCGCACCGCCGAGAGGCATTGTAAAGACTACGGCGATCTCGGTCCGATACACGGCGGACTCCAACTCGGAAAATGGCGGGCAAGGGATCAGAGAAGGAAGCGTAGAGCGCTTGGTTTAGACAGAAATTCCCGTAATAATTGTAGCCGGTTGAGTGCTTGAACTTGAGGTTGCTACGATCGTCTTCCCAGCTTATAAGATAGATTACTCTCTATACCTGTCGCATTGCTGTCTGCCTTGTCACAAACTTGTCTATTGATGCGTCGCCATCATCGGCTCGTAATAACCACCAGCGATCCAGGTGTCTCTCGATACAAAGATTGAAGGCATAAATTACCGCCGGCCGGGGAGCAGTACTGTCAGCTAAAAAGTTATCATAGCGTTCGCCGTTTCCAGTACTTCTTGAGCTCTAGCAAGGATTTCTTGTCTATTTTGGAGCCACATTCTCGTGGTAGTAGCGGTGAGCGGAATCCATAATGGCCTTGACCCGGGAAGCTGGCACTTTCTCCCTCCTATCGTACGAATAAAGACCATTCACCTCTTGCTCGATATCACACCTTTATGAAGGTTAGCCATCTATAAATGATGAACCCAGCTGTTGATATTTTTGACGGTCGCAAATCACCAATAATGAGCGAGACAGTAAGAAAGGAAGCTTACAATTGAGTATAGACCAATCCACACGAATGCCCTCCTTTCACCACTGCCATAACTAGCTTTTCCAGGCGACTCAGTAGATCTTCTGGATCACTGGCGGTGGTGTATCCCCAGTCCCGGTCCCCTGCCGCGGTTCCCTTTGCGGGGATGATATTGACTCCGCCAAATTCAGAACAGATGACGGGGGCCCCGGAGGCATGGTGTGCACCAGGGTCCGAAGGAGTAGATGGCGTAGCCGGGATCGGGGGCACAAACATGTGGCGGTTGGATTTCTTGCCCAGGATGCCATTTTGGAAGTCCGCACAAGTCTCTTTTAGCGCAGGAAAGTCGGAGTAGTCGTGGTAAGTCGTCAGGTCGGTTGCGACATGTTCCCAGCCGCAATTGTCGTTGATCGGCCGAGTTGGATCCAGCGTTCTGAACTTATGAGCGATGCACCATATTTAAGAATAAAATGAACTATAACTTACTTGGTGAGGGAGTAAACTGAGCGGATATGGTTGCGCTGGTCAATGTTGTCCTTCAGGGAGGGATAGCCCCAGCTCTCGTTGAACGGGGTCCATGCCACTATGCACGGGTGATTGATATCCCTGCGCACGGCCTCCACCCACTCGCTGTTGAAGCGCGAGATATATTCGTCGCTAAACTCGTAGGCATTGGCTATCTCACCCCAAACCAGGAACCCGAGCCGATCGGCCCAGAAGTGAAACACAGGGTCTTCGACCTTCTGGTGCTTGCGGCAGCCATTGATGCCCATGTTCTTCGCCATTTCAATATCTGCTCGGAGAGCATCTTGTGACGGTGGAGTCAGGCCTGTCTCCGGCCAATACCCTTGGTCCAGCACGAGGGTCTGAAAGCACGGCTTTCCATTCAGTCGGAAGGTGCCATCGCCATGAGTCCAAGAAACGCTTCGCATGCCCGTCGTCGTCTCGACTGTATCCACTTGATTGCCCGAGGCGTCGTAGAGGCGTAGGGTTAGGTCATAGAGGATTGGATGCTCCGGCGCCCAGAGGGCTACACTACCTCGCCAACATCCATCGATGTTGAACGGACTCTGTTGCTTCAAAGGCTCGACTTGTGGAACACGCATGTCTATGTCAAGGTCCACCCAGTCCTTGTCACGCGGCAATTCTTTTCTGCCACGAGTGACTAGATTTCCTGCAAGACTAGCTTCAATCACAACGCTACATCCGGCGGCCACAGGGCGGCCTAGGACTGTGAGTCGTGCACGTAAAAAGCCCCCTTCAATGTCATCCGACCGTAGAACTGTCCCGTCACTGCTGCTTCCCAGCCGCGTCCGGGGCACACTCTCCAACCAGACGGACAGCCATATGCCACTGGTAGGGGTATAGAAGATCTCTTGTGGAACAGGTCCCCAGTACTGCTTCCCTCGCAGCTGACCGAGGTCGGTTGCGGAGTCTCGGACGCGAATCGTGAGGCGCCGGGCGTCCGAACCTCCTCGGCCACCAAATGCGTCCGACACATCTATCTCAAATGGCACATGGCCTCCTCGGTGAGCACCGACCAACTTTCCATCAACCCATACAGTGCAGTCGTAGTCCACCGCCCCGAAGCGAAGGATCAGTCGGTTCCCCTTCGCCTGTTCATCTGTGGTGCGGATGTCCGGGACCATTCGTTCATACCAAAGCACTTCATGAACCTCGTAGAGCCCAATACCGGATGCCGGAGTTTGGAAAGCATAAGGTACATTGATCTGGCGCTTAGATTGTGCGGCCTCCTTGGCCGGGAGACCCTGTTGTTGCCACCGTTGGTTCAGTCCTGTGTCAGCATCGTCGAAGATGAAGTCCCAGGAACCGTCGAGGGAAAGCCAATTGAGGGCTGGGCGGTAGAAGTCAGGGCGAGGATATGCCGACATCATTCAATCGGTAAATAATGCTCGTGAAGGACTCGATTGTTGTGTTTGGGATGGAGGATCAATGATGAGAAGTGCGAAGGGCAACTGGTGAGGGGAAGAGGGATCGACAGCCAACCCCGCCCTACCATGACGTGGTCCCATCGACCAGTGAAGAAAGGCCGTCTGCTAATGTTGTGGAACTACTTCAGGGGGCTTTACAACATGTCCTGACGACTCCACACTGAGAGCGATTATGTCTGCCTGCCTATCTTCACGGAAACCCCCCCAAAGGAAGGACGTATGGCTTCGCCCCCACCGTCCGTGTAACTCGGCCAATTAAGCCAGTTGGTCATATCGTCTTAGCGGATAAAAGTACATATTGTCAACCCAGATTCAAGTAGGATCTATCACACAACGCTGCTATTCCTAGATTCCCATCCGGCATCCAGATTAAAAGTCTGTTGGATCAGAATGTCATTTGTACGCCTCCCAGTGTCACGGCTCGCTCTGGGTGAACAGGAATCAGGGTGGGCGACGCCTGCCCCGTCCCCTTGGATGGTGGTGGTCGTGTTCACGACATTCCCCGGGCGAAATAAGGTCACGGGAGCTGATGGGTAGGAAGAGACAGAAACAAAGTCGGCCTTGGGAGCTGTGGGCCCCGGCCCCGACGAGCTGCGTGAGCTCAACCGCGTCATTCCAGGTTTGGTGAAGAAAGTCCGAACATGCTTGAGCAACGGATGTAGAGTGGCCAGACTACCTGCAAAAACTGCCAGGCCAACCTCGACATTAGACCAAATAGCCACCTCATAAGTGGCATCTATGTTCAATTAGCATCAAATCTTCGCGCAAAGAAGACGGGCGTTAGAATATGGGAATGGGGGAGTAAGATGCAATAGCAGGGAGATCTTACAAAGGAAGTCCTGGTCGGCAAATGTGGGCACATAAGGAATGCGAACAATGACGGCACAGCAGGCACTGTCAACAGCTCGGTTAGTGAAACTGGAATGATACAAGACAGATATATCAGGCTACCCACATGCAACCGATGCTGCTGATACCGATCGCAGCCACTTTTCTCCGCCACGGCATATTCAAATTCCGAATAATGAAGTATGGAACAATCCCGACCGCTAGATCACAGCATGCAGCAACTGCGCTGTATGCCCAGGTCAGGGCAATAACTAACTCGGTCTTCACACACGTCCCTTCCACAGTGGGATCAAAGGCGACCCTGGTCCAGAAATAAGAGATAGGACGACATTGCAGCAAGAGGGAAAACATGAGCACAAGTCCCATGAGGACGGTGCAAGTCATGATGATGTAGAGAAATGCGAGGTGCGGCCGCTTGATGGTGATACGAGTGAGAAAGATACATATTGAACATTTGCAAAAAATGGAACAGAAGCAGTATGCGATCTCGCAGAGCCACCAGTACTGAACAGATTGTCAGTTGACAGGAACTGTGAGCCGAGAAAGACGATTGAACACACCTTCATTGCAGTAACTCGGTGGCTTGCAGTTAAGTCAGCGAAATGCTTTCCCGTGCCGTATAGACTGCCTCCGATCATGACGCCACAGAACATGGCATAGACGGCCTATGAAGATGTCAGCCTTGTCTATCTCATCCGCTGTCGCAAGGTCGCCACATACCATGGCTAGGACCATGAGGCCATCATCCCATCCAAAGGCCTTTACCAGCCTTAAACGGACATAACAACGGAGCAGGACCGTGATCGAAGTCACAGCCAGAAATACTGCGGGGACGGCGCGGACGGCGGCATTGCGGTTGACCGTCATGGACGGCGAGTTTTGGGCTGCCTTGGACGGTCACTGTTCAACCCGATGTCAATCCATGCACATGGTAGTTGACTATCATTAACCATCTAGTTTGCTGCAGGGGCTTGAGGTCATAAAAGATTGCCAACAGCAGGGCGGTAGTGAAAATCGATATCTCGCCCCTAGATTATCCCAAGATCGTGTAACCATGGGTTCGCGTCTCCTGGAGCATTGCAGAATCTCGGACTGGCCAACAGACCCTCTCATTGGCTGGGACATCCTATACCAGCATTGCCTTCCATGGATACGCAGAGTTCGATGATTCATCATTGAACCATGACAGTCCTTTGACAATGCGAGGTGACACTACACTCGGCGCCAACGAAAAGGAGACGATATGTCTGTATATGTAAGTACACCATACTTATTTAAGGGCTTCCATCTGATCGAGGTACACTACTAGTTACGACACTATCGATATCGATGAAGATGACCTGATAGCCGTAGAACCCGAGTGCAACCTGCGTCCCATGTTCACCATTGGGGGTTGTTCCATGGAATCATGGGAGATGAACAATGGGTCTATGGCGTCACGGTCGGTGCACGGACGTGGTACGTGATTGCCACTCGGGAATTGCCGCCGGGGAAACAAGATCCGGCCTTTTTACTTGGTTGGTGCAATTTCCCGATCGTTCAATTCTTCGCCCGCAATGGGAATCCTCAATGCATCTCGACGCCATGTTGTCAACACTACACACACAGTCACACCGATCGTGACCTATCAGAGGAAGGCCAAGAGAAGGTTAAGCGGGCTGTTAATCAGGAGAAGTTTGGCCATGTGCTACGTTAGCCAAGCCATAACAGCCACACTCCATTTCGACTCTACCATGTATTAAGTCGCCACAATTGGTACTTCTTGACTTCGTAAGCCTATCCTCATCTATGAAGGCTGCCAGCATAACGTGGCCGAGGGCCTCTGATAACATTTCGCTTTGCTCCTTGACTAATCCCGCAGACCCTCAACATTCTCCGTCAACTCTTCACATATAATCAACCATGCCCAATCCGACCGGCAAATTCCAACCCATAGCATGGACTGCTCGTTTCCCGCGCAAAGAGGTTTTATCACACACAGTGAAGAGTGTAGAGGAATACGCACCACACTACACAGGGCTAGCTAAATATATGTCCAGAGTATCCAGGAACATACCTCCCCACCACACCGGCCTACAAATCGCAGCTAATTCCCGAGGGAACATTGAGGCAGTCATCACTGACTTTGCCGCCGGTCACACTCACGCCGGTCCAGGTCCAGTCCGAACAGCTGCCATCACCACAGGCAATATATACTTCTGTGCAATCATCATCTTCACACGTTCCGATGATGTTCTCGAGCACAAAATCTGTGATCGGCACTCCCGTAGTAGGAGTCTTGGAGGTGTCATCGTAGTTCTGCTCAATGATAATGCCGTAATCAGTAGCGTCTGAAAAGGCGATCTCATGGTAAGTGACTTCGCTGACGGAGCCAGTGTCGCCGTAGATGGTCTTGATACGGATCGCTAAAGCCCACGTTAGAGAATGCCAGAAGAGTCTCTCAAGTTGTTTGCCTTACCTTGCTGGGATTTGAGAACATTGACATCATAGAATGTAACATTTTTGACAGTGTTATCATCTCGACCACCAACTGAGCCAATGGACAGGCCATGACCCCCGGAACACACACTAGCACTGAAATAAATATTCTACGGGATGGTCAGCAACACGTCTCCCCGCTCGGTCACAGTACCAGGATGAGCATACCTCTCCCGAATTGATGGCAACGCAGTCATCTTGGTTGTAAATTTCAGCACCGGTGATCGTGATATAGGTACTTTCTCCAATGTCAAAGCCATCCGTATTAGCAGCGAGGTCGTCGGTGTCACCGTCAGTGTTATCCACAGTGATATCGGTCATGGTGAGATCAGTGGAGCCATCGATACTGAACACTTGGACAGGAGAGTTCTCAACGTAGATGCTCTTAATGGTGGAAGAGGTCAAGTCATGGGCGTAGAAAAACTTGGGCTTTGTTTTACCGCCATTACCACCCTCTCCGTCCCACCAGCGGCTGCCATCACCATTGAGCACCGCGCCGCTCTCCCCTTCGACAGTAATATCCGTTCCAGAGACACTCACGAGAGGCCCTGTCCATTCCTCATAGCCGAAAGTGGTTTCTCCTTGGAAGATTACCTAGTACATCTGTCAGCCGGAGCCCTTGACGGGCTTGGGTAGAAGAACAGGGTATAGCTAAGACGAGAACGTACGTGGGTTCCATCATTAAGGTCCGTGAGGTCAAGGGTGGTGCCAGATGGGACGGCCACGTCGGACAGGTAAATGGTGGAGCAAGAAGTTTTCGACTTGCTGGCCTTGGATGCACCTTCGGAGCCCGAGAAGGTGCAAGTTGTCGCTCGCTTTTCAATCAAATTGGCGTCAGGCGCTTCCGTAACCATGGGATGAGCGGGTTCGGCAGGTGCCGCATGCACAGCAACAGCTGCCAGCAGGCTACCGATTAAGATAAGTTGACGGACCATTGTTATATCGGGCGAAGAACGAACAGAATAAGAGATTGCTAATCAAGAAAAAGTGATGACAAGAGATACCCAGAGAGGTTCCTAGAGACATGATGATATTGGGCCCTTTATATTCTTACGGGGAGCTATCTTTACTGGGTGTCAGGGGTAAGCATGAAGGGCGTTGACGAAGCGAGGCCGCTATGGACGTTTTGGTGGCGGGTCTATGTCCGTAGTGGAAAGGCCGGGCTTGATCCTGGCGTCGGAAACCGACCACAAATTCAGCCGAGCATACACGAAGAGATTCCCACCATTGACAGTGCTTGTTAGGTGTACACAAGTTATCTGGGTGGCTGCAGCCATGGGCCTTTTGAGGGTAATCATTGGTGGAGATAAACGTTGCACCGTGCGCAGGAACAGCCAGTGCAACGGATAATACCCAGCGGGAACCTAAATGCTTGTTCAAGAGTTGTGGAACCATTTTTGTTACTACTAATGCATAGTTTCTCTTCATCAACAATGGTATATGTAAGCGTTGCGGTCGATGGATTCCCATAGCACTACCCAGGGTTGATACATTATATTATCCACCAAAGAAAGCCATATTTGTGAAAGATCCCAATCTTGACACCATCATTTGAAATGAAATAAGTGGGCTAGGCCAGGGGCAACGTTTCAGCCATAGCAAATTCGGGTGCTAGCGGACG
The DNA here is from genome assembly GCF_013340325.1 of Aspergillus tubingensis. NCBI lineage: Eukaryota > Fungi > Ascomycota > Eurotiomycetes > Eurotiales > Aspergillaceae > Aspergillus > Aspergillus tubingensis. The sequence continues at coordinate 50,373 of NW_023336279.1, read as the reverse complement.
TCTGTTAGGGGGCTCGTAACGGGGGAGGGCACTAATCAAGTCGTCCGGTACTAATGACCATGTTTAGTGGACACAGGCCTTGTCGGACTACATTACCCGTGCAGGTCTAGCGCAGCTAATGCTGCAAAAATAACTTCTGCAGAACCTCGCTTGTCTCGATAGCGGGGTGCCAAACCTTTTAGTGGCTAGCCAATAAGTTGGTTCAATCAAGCAGGTTCATCCGTCAATGGAATTCCTTCCCGAAAGACCGAGGAGGGTAGTGATTATAATGAAGTTCAATAAGGGCAACGTTGCGGCACCTCTCCCATTGTTGATACCTGAAATTGCTATCCATGTCTTTTAATGCGTAGTTTTTCATTCATACATTCATTTATCTATTCTTTTTTTCCCGGTTGATGTTCAATGTATGTCGGGTAACACAGTATAAAATATCTATCTGATGGTTCGATAATGACTCGGGGTTTCTAGACTTTCACTTGCCCGCCAGGTTACGGTCATATTACACGATTCTAGGCACTGAATATCTTGGAGACCTTGAATTAGTAGTAAGCCAGAAAAAGTATAATCTTTCCGTAGTATCTGAACCACAGAGTAATGAAGCTGCCCACTTAGAAGCTAAACAGGAGATAGGATTCTAGACAAGTCCTAGAATATGCTAGTAGATATAGAACATCTTAAACTCGTTATATAAAGATTGCAAATACTGAACAATTCATTCTTTGTAAACGTATGCCAGCCATAGATGTTTTAGATGCATAATTCTGTTTATTTGAAATCTCAGAATAGAGATGCATAAAGAAGTAGTGAGGTGTTGGGTGTGGCGTTCTGAAACTGGAAAACATCTCTTTCAGAATGATAAGGTGGCTAGTGAGCTGCTTCCTATCCCGTCTATATGAACAATTGTTCATGCAAGTTGAACCCTTGACGTAGGCAGAAAAATGCTTTCATCCCTAATCCCCGGGGCCTTACCGTCCAGAAATTGCGGTGAATAGAAATGAGCCCTATCGATTTTGGCCTGATTAGATTTAACAAGCCCCAGTTTACCCCGTACTAAATTCGGTGCCATTCCGTCGATAGTGTCGAGGGTGAAGCTATCCATCTCGAAGGGGTCTTCACGAATCATACGCCTACTTCGTAGTATTTCCAGCACTTGTAGCTCGTCCGTTGTAAGGTGTTGTTCTAAGCCATCCAGTATCTTTGCCTCTCTCGCGTCCTTTTGTCCGGATCCAACGCCAAGGTTCTTCAGCTTCTCAAACAGTGCGTCCTTCTTCTCTGGCGGGACATATGTGAAAGCCCTAAAGCAGAACTCGAGTGCCTTGGATATTTCGGAGTGGGATATTTTCCCTGTATCATCGGCATCGACGGTACCTTGAATGACTAAACCAAAAAGGGAATTTAGTTGAATCATCAACGGAAGGCTTGAAGCCTTAACATGTTGCTTTAATTGGTACGTACTTGGTCTCAGAAGATCAAAAGCTCTTTGAAATCCTTCCTCCTCCATGTCTTGAATAATAGGCTCATACTGTTCACGGATCTGCTTCGTAGCACTGCTAACCGCCAAGAAGAATCGAGTATAGCTCTCAACCGTTTTCTTGGAGTGCCACGACCCCGCCGTCTCCTCATCACAGTCGCCCCTGATCGAGGCTGCAATGGTAGCTGCCGCTGAGAGACCGCCTGTCACAGCGAGATGGACACCCGAGGAGAACAAGGGGTCAATAAAACTTCCGGCGTCCCCACAGATGCGTGCATTTGGTATGTGATAAGTTGACGCGGTATAAGACCAATCTGAGGCCGTTCTGACAGTGGTGACTATCTCCGCTCCCGAGAGGAGTTTGCTAGTCCTGGGAGCCTTTTCGACGCACTGCTTATAGAAGTCCAAGGTCGAGGGACGTCCTAGCTCTCGCTTCTTTTCAGTCACAAGTTTCTGGTCCTGAACAACTCCCACGGAGCGAGTGCCATCGTGTAGTGGCATAAACCAAGCCCAGCCACTGGCGTCTATTTGTTCCTCAGCAAAATGGTCGACAGTCAAGCAGAGAGGTGGAGATGGGTTCTTTCCCGAACCTACCGTCTAATGCCTCAAAGTACGGCGAACCTTCCATGTGCGTCCCAAGACCGTACAGATTGTCAGTCTTCCAGTAAGCCCAGTTTGCAAAATTTTTGAAGTTATCGTTAAATTTCCGGTTCTTAAGATACTTCGTGCTCAGTATGCCATTCCTCCCGCTAGCATCCACCAGGTACTTCAATGCGATGAATCCAGAACTGCCGTCTTTGCGGACCCATGTGGCAGACACAGGTCGTCCTGGATTCAATATTTTGTTATCATCACTATCTGGCTTTGAGCTTTCACTAATGTGTGGTTCGAATTGAATTGTGTCGACCTTGGTTTCGTCAAAGATGTGAGCACCACAGGTCCCCGCGTGTCTAAAGAGCAAATCGTCGGACTCTGATCGGACTAAGTTCCAAGCGTACGCATCAGGACCGCCTGCTTCAAGAAAGTCCGTATCTTGACAGGTATTAGCATATTCATGTGAATATGTATCAAGAGAGAGGTACCTAGCAAACAAAAGTAGGAATTGACTTACAGGCATCAGGCTGAGCTTGTGCGAGTCGGAAAACTGCGCCGTTCTATATGTAGCGGTGTTGAAATGGCTTGTTAACTCACAATTCAAGAAAAGGCCGGTGAGGATGGGGGAGCAATTAAATACCTTGTGGTAAAATCCGTGAGCATCGAAGGTATCGTAAAAGTCTATAAATTTGAAGAAATGGCGTAGGGAGGGAAGAGTGCTTTCGCCAATATGATACCTATCACGCATGAGCTGGGCCAACAGACAGCAATCTAGGGTGATTTTGAGAATTCCAGGAAACCTATTGTGACCACTGACCTGGGGAATTTGTCTGCCTCCAGTAGGACTGTATCGATCCCCTCGCGAGCCAAAGCTGCTGCTGCATATGAACCGGCGGGTCCTCCTCCGATAACCAGCACAGTGCAGCTTTGCGGTACGGTCATGACAGGCACAATCGAGTACACGAGTACACTGTTGTTTTGGGGTTACAGGATAGCTATCAAGATTATGATTTGTTACTGAAACACAGAAAATCCGATATCAATGTTCGAAATAATTAGTGAAGCAGAAAGTTGGAGCAATTATGCATTGGAATATTGATGAAGGCCTTTATAGGTTTTGAAGGGTACTCACGTGCCTGGCAAGAAACACCCAGAACCCCCTTTGAGGCAGGCACTTGAGGCCCAAGCACCCCCACCTGTGCTTGAAGGCCACGGAGCTTGCATATGAACTTCTGCAAGATATACAGTACTCATACGGAGTTAAGTGTCCCTCCCTATAAAGGCCTGCATGCGGATATGACCTTCAACCAGTGAGATCTGGTCCCCCCTCCGAACCTGGAGCTCCGTAGTATGCATGCCCCGCACATAAACCCCTCACTTCCAAGGAAATAGCCCGTGCCACCTCATATGATCAGGGATGAAAAAATTTAATCAACCACCACCAGCGGCAGTTCTTGCCTGTACGTGGTCGTATCGGAATTTGCTTTACACTTCACGCTAAAGGTTGCCTTGTCTGAAGCCGCTAAAAGGCCTTCTTTCTGGATCGTCTTGCAGATCAGCCACTTTCGGCCCACTAATAGCTCTCAATCATCCCGATTCTTGATTCTTCTGCATCGTGGTCAGCTATCTCGGTACTAGTTGCATCGGCAAGTTAGACTAGGATTATGAAGAATCCCGCAATCAATAAAATGCCTCAATCAAAAAGCAATTGGATATAAATTATAATACCACCCTTACACCACGGACAAATGAAACATTAATATGTAAAGCTTGATAAAACATTAAAATGGCCAATTGCCGGACCAGGTCAGATCGGAACGAATATCCGTAGTACTTCTCAGCATAGCATTTAGATAAGATATATTTCACGGATCTAGCCGTGGTATAGATGAAAGGGAAATAATTGATATATATGAAGACAGCATTTTATTTTGACCCAAAGGTCCATAGTTTTATTTAGAAAAACAATGATATCAAAATACGTCGCTATCTTAGTCTACTGGGGTTTGTGCATACAATCGATGGTGGGGCTTCAGTCTACTTCAAGTCTAAATATTCTGAGGGAGACGCTACTGCCACACCCTGCCGCCTATCTGTAAGGGTATGATGCGCTCTCCATAAGGCAAGGCTTGCTTTTTAAAGCGGCATAATCATACCGCCCGCCATTCATGACCTCATGCGCCCAAGGCAGTGATTCAACTTCCCAGACAGTAAGGATCCGTATGAAGCAGGCGGTGAGTACGGGGACCAAGCCTTATTCTATAGGGAAGGTGCTTTACCTTGTAAGGTAGGCGGAGGGTATTGGCAGGAGTGAAGGCTGGTGTGGAGCCTGGAGGTAGCTACTAATTGGCATTCTTCAAAATCGTGAGTAATTGTTGGTTGGAATCGGAGGATACATGATACTTGGGACGCTGATAAGAGTGCGCCTCTTCTAGTCGAAAATCTTTACCATTTTTATTCCTTCACCCACAGAAGCACCTGCCATTTGCTCCTCAAATAGCCTCTCAAAGTATAGGCTTAACCATCATTTCAATAAATACTCTATAAATCACTTGTTGGTAGATATTTTCTTACCGCGCTCAAATCCCTATTCTTTTCTTTCCTTGATGCTTCTTCTTACCTAAATAAGCCATGTTTTGTACGATGAGCAGCTAGCTAGTGAAAGAAACCACCACAGCTGTCGCCTCAGTTTTATCCGATAAATACTTGAAATCCAAGATGCACACTTTACAGTCGGCACTCCCAACATATACAAACATGTTGTCGACTTAAGTAGTCTATTTACATCACAGAATCACCTTGTGACTGCAGATTAGTGAGAGACCACAACTCAGGCATCCCAAGAACGGGTCATCAGATACTCCAGTTTTGGGAGCGAGTTTAGCCGCAGGTCGTGAGGGTCCTGAAGCCGGCAGTTGCTCTTCTCATCATAAAGCACAGTGTCTATCCCGGCGGCCCGCGCTGGTTCAATGTCGCGCTGTTCGCTATCCCCCATGTATACCATATCAGTTGGGACAATGCTGTGCTTTTCTAGGACCGCGGAAAACAGACCATCTACCTTGGACACTCCGACCTCATTGGTAGTGACGAGGATATCGATGAATGGCTGTAACCCAAGCTCCGACACCGTCCATTCTTGTGCATCTTGTGGTCCCTCGGTGACGATAACAATCTTCTTACCATGAGACTTGAGCTTCTGTAGGAGACGGAGTGCCCCAGCCTTCAGGGTCAGGGCGGCACGGAGACTGCTCTTGTATACTGCCAACAGCTCTTCCACTTCTACCCGAGAAGGCGTATGCCCATGGGCTTCGAGAAGACGTCTAAATCTGTCGCTGCGATAATTTTCGGATGATTTCCCATCCGTGAACGCATTTGCAGTGTTCGAACGAAGGATGTCACGATAGGTAGCCTGGAGATCATCGATTGTGTTGTTGGCCTCGGGATGGTTGGCTCGAATTGCGGCGAAGACAGCATGGGAGGCATGAGCAGAAGCTTTGCGAAACTCGTGCAGCGTATCGTCGAGATCGAAGCCAAACCACGTTTTTCCAGAGAGAAGAATTGATATGGGATCTAGCTGGGGGCCGTAGGCCTCCATGTACAGGCCACCTACTTCGGCTTCGATATGTTCAATTTCAAGTGCGGATAGCAGCCCATGGCCGTGGAAGTCCTCGACGTGGGTGTGAGACTTGACGCGATTGAAGAGGCCGTCAGGAACGGCACCCTGATAAATCGATTGCTCTCGGTAACCGTTGAATAGATAATCCCCAAAAGGTTGCCTAAACTCCAAACAGCCATCATCATATTCAATGCCCCAGTACTTTGCCAGTGTGGTTACTGTGTCCCTGGGATTGGCCACCAATTGCTCATACAGGACAACCTGAGGTGTTGGGCTGGCCGTGAGCATTTTGAAGAGTGACCGATAACAAATGAAGAAGCTGTATAGATTACCCCAGCCCATATTTTTCCAACTATCAAACACTCGCACAGGATCCCGGACGAGAAACGCGGGCCGCGTTTTCTCGTAGGCGTCTCGATTGGGCAGTACGTTGAAGTCACATTCACCCTTGAAGAATTCGTGACCCAATTCCTCTTTGGTGACTAGTGTGGTAAAGCCTTCAGACACCGCTTTTTGATAGACTGGGTGGACTTCAGGATGAGAGAAAATAGTATAGTCTGGCTTAATTCGTGCTAGAGTCTGGTCGCTGAATTTGTGATAGTTTCCTTGCAGAATCAAGCGACTCGTAACTGCACAGCGAGGGAGTTCGCGAAAGATTCGCATGAAGAGTGTGGAACCCGAACGAGGGCAGGCAACTAGGACCCGGATCTGGGTTTTCTTCTGGATTCGCGATTAGTATGCTCTCTGAAACAAACGTACAAAGTATACGTACTCCTTGAGCGCCGCTCGTCACGTTGGCATTGGTTTCCATTCGCTCCCGAGAGGCTTCTGAATGAGGCATGATTTTATCCCGTTACTCTCTCACAATCGATGATGAAAAGATGGGTGGGCGCTAGATAGCAACAATTCAAGTGACACTCATCGTTCTTAAGTAGTACGACGATTCCATACTTGCCAGTTCAAGCTCCCGTCTATCGCTCAATGGAAAGCAGGGGTCCAGCCGTCTGACTCGACTGATCGGCAATCCTCAGGAACATGACGAGATCGCTTACCCTAATGACGTTATTTCCCATACATGCCTCTTCTTTGCTGCTGGCATGAGATTTAGACCTGCAGCAGCAGATGCTTATGTTGGATAACACCCTCATGCGGGTTCTAGATCGGTGTCGCCGAAAAATCGCCCCCATATAAGTCATGCTACTCAAGTATCATATTTACAGTATGATTGGCTGGTATCGTGCCGCTCCGCCTGCGGGCCCTCCCGCGCACACGGGCGTAGTCCGTTGCAAACCCTGAAGGATGATTGCGCGATAGTCAGTCCACAGATCTGAAGAGTAAGGCGTTGGAGCACACGAGCAATTACCTTTCCCGGGTCGAAGATCTGCGTAATCTCGTACTTGAGGCAAGGCTGAGATAGCCTGATGAGCATCATCGCCTCACTTGACCGGCAAGTAATGAGCGCCGAAGTCGGAACATGGCCAACACCTGGGGCCTGTGACTATTTACTGTAACCCCATCCTGCATACCTAATAATCCCTTTCTAGCAGTTGTCGCTATGGGAATTCAAAGCGTTTGCCAGGCTAGCGATGCCTCCTTCGGCCCCGTGGTAGCAACCCAATGCCGATCATTCGATTTTACCTTGCTTTTCGAGGATGTCTTTATAGTTTGTGTTCCTTGTTCCATCTTTCTTATCTTAGGCATCATCCGGGCGTTGCATTTGTACCGGAAACCGATTATAAATATCTGGGCGTATAGAGTTGTCTACAATTCGGTGAGTCGCGCAATGATGACCTTGGATATAGGCTCCCTTGCTAACAAGATGCAGACATTGTATTTCACTCTATTTGCTCTCGAGGTTGCACTGCTCGTGTTCCGTCAACGAATAGCCGTTCTCAAGACCTCGGCAAGCTTGGCTGCCCAGTTATTGCGAATTTCTGGAACTTGTGTAGCACTGTGTCTATCATACTTGGAGTATAATCGGACACAGCGGCCACCACTTCTAATCAACATCTATCTTTTTCTGGTGGTGCTATTTGATGGTGTTTCTATCCGTTCGTTTTGGTTGGCATCTAACTCGTCGAGCGTAACAGCCCTATGCAGTACTGTGCTAGCCGCTCACGTTATTTTGCTTATCTCAGAATCCTTAACAAAGAACAACTCACTGGTAGCATCAAGACATCGACAGACAACCTTCGAGGAGACAAGTGGTCTTTTGGGTTTGGGGCTGTTAACATGGGTTCTTCCGGTGTTGCAGAAAGGGTTTACCCGTCCCTTGGGCTTACCAGATGTCCCCCATGTCGCCTTGGAGTTAACGAGCTTGCGGCTAAAGAAGCAGTTACAGAGGTCTTGGGAGAAAGGTATGCTTACACGCTGAGTCCTACATGGCCCCTGCACTCGCCATGAACATCAAAGCTCATGATGTTGTTTAGTAGCCGATCAATCTAAAGGGCATCAATTGCCAATCACACTCTTACGGACGTACAAGATGGCCTTTTTCAGTGCAGTTATCCCTCGACTTTGCTTTTCGGCATTTACCATTATGCAGCCCCTTTTGGTCAGTGAAATTACCACATACGCAGCACTTCCAGAAGGTCAAGAGACAAGAAACAAGGGGTATGGGTTGATAGCAGCTTCAGGAATTGTATATATTGGTCTTGCTGTGAGTGGACGATGGATATAACTGTTGCTTCGCACGATTCATATTCCAATCTTAACGTGTCTTAGGTATCCACGGCGTTCTATAGTCGACAGACGTATCAGTTCATTATTAGTATTCGTGGCGGTCTTCTTGCGGCAGTCTATGCGCAGACTCTCACCCGACGATCCGGCAATATGGGCACTGACACGGCTATCACACTAATTGGGACAGACGTGGAGCGTATTTCAACTAGCTTACGTGACATACACGAGATATGGGCGTCCCCTATTGACATTGGGCTGGCACTGTGGCTATTAGAACGCCAGCTTGCGGTGTCATGCATCATGCCCGTCATTCTCTCCCTGGGTATGTATCTCCAATACAGTACCTTATTAGCTTTGCCTCTGACGCATACCAGGATGTATCTCGATAATAACAAAAGTCTCAAAGTCCAAGAATAGGGCCCAGCGTGCATGGGTTACGAAGGTCGAGCTCAGAATGCATGCTACCAGGCAAGCCTTAAGCAGCATAAAATCATTCAAAGTGATTGGTCTTTGTAAACGAGTCGAGGCAGTTATCGCTGGATTTCGTTCTACCGAGATCGCCACTTCGCGTAAATTTCGCATACTGATATTTTGGGAAGTTCTTATCTATAAGTGTCCTTCCACTGCTGCAGACAACAATTCATCTCTTGTCATCGGCTTCTTAATAACCTTCGCACGTTTGGTTTGATTGCAACAGCGCTCTGCTGACATATTCTCCACAGCCAGCTTCCCGTGGCTTGCTGCTCCGGCAGCCTCGTTCACATTATTCACGATAATTTCATTCACAACAAAGATATACTCTTTGAATTCCTCTCAGGCATTCACAGCGTTGTCCTTAATGACACTCATTACGATGCCAGTCTGGACCTTCATACAAACGTTACCAGCCATCGTTCAGTGTCTCGGCTCTTTCAGTCGAATTCAAGACTATATTGCCCTACACAATGCATCGAGGACCCTACTTGACAGTGATAGTAGCGGTTTATTGGATCCAAATGAGGAAACCATTGTGGAATGCAGAGATGCTTTTATAAGGTGGGAACCTGCGGGATGCGATGTGCTCTGCCGTGTAAACTTGAGCGTGCCAAGAGGCTCCTTCGCCGCGATCATGGGCCCAATAGGCTCCGGAAAAACGATGCTACTGGAGACTGTGCTAGGTGAGACCGCCGTAAGTAGTGGCCGCGTATCAATAGTCTCTATGCCCATTGCATACTGCGCCCAGACCCCCTGGCTGGTGGATACCAGTATCCGGGGTAACATCGTTGGCCCGCTCGACTTTCAACCGGACTGGTACCGTCACGTACTCTGGCTGTGCTGTTTGACCGAGGAGGTTCAAGCTCTACCAGAACGAGACTTTACCAGAATCGGAGGACAGGGGTTCATGCTCAGTGGAGGGCAGAAACAACGCCTGGTAAGATGCTGCTGTATCTTGATTCAGATGTTCTCTTCCATTAACAGCAATATATTGTTCTAGGCCCTTGCTCGTGCCCTTTATTCCGGCTGTAAGATGATAGTCCTTGACGATATCTTTAGCGGACTTGATGGGGCCAATATAAATAGTATTTGTGAAAGGCTACTGGACAGGCATACGGGTTACCTGCGTTCCAGAGGCATTACTGTTATCCTATCGACACATAATGGTTTGTTCCTGTACTCAACGGCCTTTGATCTGCTTACTAGGCTGACTCTCCTATATAGCCAAAGTAGCGGCCTTTGCCGATGAGATTCATCTTCTAAAAGAGGGTACAGTCGTGACATACAAGCCGTCTCCCCCTTCGACACCCTCTTCTGGTCATCAAATTTCGTTTCCTGACGACCACGACTACGGACAATTGGCCTCGACAGAACAGCAGCCTTCTCAATCTTTCGATGCTGACATCTCCTCCAATGATGACATACTGGATACAAAACAGGGGGTCTCGCAGCCGGTCAAAGATCGCTCTGTTTATCTATTTTACCTAAAGTCCGCAGGCTTGGGGCTTTCAGTTCTTTACATAGTACTTGTCCTTGTCTTTGCGTTCTGCCAAAATTTCCCAAGTGAGATCAGTCCCTAACTCCCAAAACGACGTAGTACCTGAACCAAAGCTGATTGAGTGGTCCCAGCACTTTGGCTCAAGTGGTGGTCAGAGGCCAGTACTGAAAGCCCAAACAGGCCACATTGGATGTATTTGGGCGTTTTTATTGCCCTTGGGCTAGGTGCTGTAATTATTGGCGCTGCCAGCTCATGGTATACCCACAGCCCATGCACATGCTACGTATTACATGACAATAACCGGCTACAGGATTTACCTTCTTCGTATGATATCCAACACTGCAGAACGTCTACATCTATCCATGCTAAGCGCTCTTTTGCGGTACGGCACACCTCTGTAATTCCTGCGCCCTTCGCTGACAAATGGCTAGTGCACCGCTCTTCTGGCTTAGCGAGGCTAATTCAGGCGACATTCTGAATCGGTAAGTCTCGCTGAGAAGCCCCCAAGAGTCGCAGCTACTGATCAAACGCTTGCACTTCTAGTTTCAACCAGGACTTGGAACTTACCGACATGACCTTACCGCTTGCCGCCATTAACACAACGAAAGGTATGTTGGTGTGCTTATAATGATTTATCTTTCGAAGTATCTGAAACCGCTCAATGTTAACACTACAAGTGCCGAAGCGCTGGGGGCTTGTTTGCTGAAGATGATCATACTGTTCGTCGTAGCGAAGTACATGTCCCTCACAGTTCCACCTCTTCTGATAGCATGCTACTTCCTTCAACGGTACTACCTCCGGACATCTCGACAAATACGCCTTCTCAGCATCGAGACCAAATCTCCATTGTATCAACATCTTTCTGAGACATTGAGCGGTGTATCTACCATCCGTGCATTTCGCCGACAACGATGGTTTGAGAGTAACAACCTCTTGCTTGTGGATAACTCACAGAAATGTGTCTATGCCCTATTCATGATCCAACAGTGGTTGACCCTCGCTATGGATCTGTTGGCAAGTGGACTGGTAGTTCTTCTCATGATCCTCATCGTCTTTACCAGGGATTCGTTCGATTCAGGCTCATCTGGAACAGCAATTGTGACCCTCATGAGCTTTACCCAGTCTTTAGCACGCTTGCTAAAATTTTGGTCGCTGACTGAATCATGCCTTGGGGCGGTCTCCCGGATTAAAAGCTTCGGGGATACCGTGCCGTCAGAAGAGCAGAGTAAACGTTTCGATGCTAACTCATTGTTGTCCCTAAATGAAAAGGTATCATGGCCTAGTCATGGTGAAATCGAATTCGATAAGGTTGTCGCAGCTTACAGGTATGCAATCACTTATCCTGCTATCACGCATATCGCTCGATCCGATGTGTGGCCTGCCGGTAGCCAGCAAGCATGGATGCCTGACCCGTAGATAACAGATCTCATCCCGTTCTGAAAACAGTCTCAATGCGCATCGAGCCAGGGGATAAAGTCGCCATCTGCGGACGCTCGGGAAGTGGCAAGTCATCCCTTGTGCTCTGTCTTGGTGGATTGCTTCCCATACAAAGCGGCGCCGTTAGAATTGACGGGGTCGACATCATCAATGTCTCTTCACAGGATATCCTCAAGCATCTGAGCGTCGTGCCCCAAGATCCGTGCTTTCTGCCCGGAACCATCCGGCTAAATATCGATCCTGATGAGACACTGTCGGAATCCGCCCTGGAAGGCGTCCTCGAAGCCACCCATTTGTCTGCTATTGTTCGAAAGATGGGCGGACTGGACGCTGATCTAAAGCCGGAATTATGGTCGGCCGGGCAAGGGCAGTTGCTGGCACTTGCGCGCAGTATGGCGAGGAAGAGCGTGGTTCTAATCCTTGATGAAGCCATGAGTCGGTGTGTTGCCCATAATCCTTTCCAATATTGGATTTTCTTTTTTATTTTCTTTATTTTTCTTCTATTTCTTAGGGGCCTTCTCCGAGAAATACGTACACAAATTAACTACTGCCTCTAGAGTCGATCTTTCTACCCAGTCGCTCATGGAACGCATCGTTGCTAGTCATTTCAACTATTGCACCGTTCTTTCAATCGTGCACCGACACGAGAACATATCCGCCTTCGATAAGGTTGCGCTCTTCGAAGATGGGGAACTTATGGAATTTGACAGGCCTGAATTATTGCTATCAAAAGAGACCAGGTTTCGGGCTCTGTACACTTCGAGCCACACTTGAAAGATTGAAAATTCGCAGATGTGCTCAATGAATTTGGATGTAGTGGCGGTCAAAGGCCCCTTCCAGCCGATCGATCAATATTCCTTCCCTTATTTCTGCGAGTGTTATATAAACCAGTCATAGATAAGTGCATAGTAAAATGGGGAGTTCTACATTCTCAGTAAGCTTCAAAGTCTTTCAATGCATTAGTTTGTGGCGGGGACATATTAGAATGTGGAGTAGGAGTACTCTTTCAATGAAGCTCCGACTTTCTTGCTCATGCTAGACCTTTCAAGTTATTCGGTTGCTGAAAGCCACACGGTATAGCATGCAGTAATATTCTCGGGGATGCGGTAAATGCAATACCAGTTGACGATCATTTTCCTTGGTATGCCGCCTCATTTTAGGGCGGATGAGGTGATTGGATTAGCTGATTCCTGTGTGGCACTACTTAAGTTCAGTGTCACGGCCGCCTCCAAGTGTTCTTTGGATAAGAAGCGTTCAACCATGTTGTTACCTATTATCATGCGGATGCCATGGCTGTGCCTGAATTACATACTGTTTAGCCATGTGGTCATCGCCAATAATAGGTATAAATCAAGACCTGATCTCTCCCCACCCCGTCTCAATATCACCATTCCTCCAAACCATGGGCTAGAACGAGGATACATTTTCGTTGCCCCGTTCAATGCCGTTTCCGAGCCGGCACATCGAGCACCACAACAGCCTGGTGCGTATATTTTCAGCGACGATGGTGAGCTCGTCTGGTCCGGGTACACCTACTTCTCGACCTGGACAGGAAACTTTCAGGCCGCGCGGTGGAATGGTCAGGATGTTCTAGCTGCATTCGAAGGTGCGCACAATGGACTCTATGGTCATGGTCATGGTCACCATGTGCTCCTGAATCAACGGTATGAGACGATCAAAGAACTCCGCGCGGGTAACCATCTGCTCTCCGATAAACATGAGTTCGAGATCTTGAACGAATCGACCGCTTTGATCCAGATCCATCACCCGGAAGTGCGAGATCTGAGCAGTTACACATCCGACCGACGGCAACATTGGATTGTTAACGCAATTTTTCAAGGTTAGCTCTATCTCAGGATAGTTTGTAATGTCCTTCCGGAACACGATAAGGCTTATCAGATCACACAGAATTGAATATCAGTGACGGCAAAGTGTTGTTCGAATGGAGAAGTCTGGATCATATTAGCCCGGAGGGTACGTTGGCCCCCACCTCTTTGGTTTATCACAGTGGAATCCTCTGCATCAGAAAAGGAAATATTTGTGTAGATATTAACGCCTATGCGTATCCCAGAATCTGCTCTCCCGCTTCCCAATAATCAAGCGGGGATTGGCCACAATAGCTCTACTGCCTGGGACTATTTTCACATCAATTCGGTGACCAAGGGCATCGACGGTCACTACCTTGTGTCCGCGCGTCATGCCAGCACCATTTACAAGATTAACAGCACAGATGGCAGTGTCATCTGGCGACTAGGAGGGTCACGATCCGATTTCACACTGGGCCCTAACGTAGAGTTTGGCTTCCAGCATCATGCCCGATACCTTGATCAGGTCGACAATAACGGCGTGACAAGAATAACGCTATTTGACAACAGCGTATATGGCTCTGAAAGTGGCGGTGGCGGTGACAAGGAGGTCCGGATTTATCCATACTCCCGCGGCAAAACCCTCAGATTGGATCATCATACTCGTTATGCTTCCCTCGAGTCCTCGTTTATTCCTCCTGATCTACTGCTGGTGAAATCACAAGGCTCACTGCAAACCCTTCACAATGGGAATGTCTTCATAAACTGGGGCTCAGAGGGAGCGATAACCGAATTTTCTTCCGATGGAGAACCTCTCTACCACGCATATCTGGACTCCCGTCCGCTCAGTCGCGGCGACGTGCAGAACTACCGGGCCTTTCGGGCAAACTGGACAGGCCTTTCCAGTGAAGAGCCCGCTGTGGTAGCCTTTCAGCGACATGAGACCCATTGGGGCAGCGGTGGAACCGATATATACTTATCATGGAATGGGGATACCGAGACGGTCAATTGGCGGCTCCAATTGCAAGTGAACACCAGTGACAGCTTACCGGATGGATGGAACGAGGATGTTCGGAACGGAGAACTCGAGGCAAATGTGGCACGATGGGGATTTGAGACAGTTCATCAGGTACCCTTTGCACTGCGTAGTATTCGCGCAGAAGCTATTGCTGCAGATGGAACAGTTCTTGCCTCGTCTAGGCGAGTGCAAGTACAGGCATGGGACGTCTATCAATACCTGCTCGAGGAGGACAACGTTGAAATTGCTGATCCGAAAGTCTCATCACCTGGGTCGCGCCTGCGCCCCTTGCTGTTACAGAAAGCCGATTAGTTGCGACACGCTATATGATCGTTAATACAACATCATCCTAGTGCACACATAATTAACGGAAACTTTTGGGGCTCAATGACAAGTTGTAGTAGCATAGGCAGGCTCTTCGTCACCCCCAGGCAAATATAGGGAGACGCTCCCTTCCGCTAATGCCACAATACCCTGCCGCTTACCTCAGTAGGTAAGGCTCACTCCCCGATAAGGTAAGGCGAGCTTTTGGTCGAGATGTAAATCTTACCGCCTTCTGGATCAAGACGCTTCTTCGCCTGGGTTATAAGGTTTCTGCTTCACCGGAAGCTGGATCAAAGTAGCAGGCGGTGAGGCTGTGAGCACGCCTGACCTTCCAAGTGTAGGCGCAGAGTGGTAATTAGACGCACGCTAGCCCCTGCCCAAATGTCAATGTCCTGCTGTTTACTGCCAGCAAAGTATCCAACCATACAGACGCTCTTACAACTTCTAGAGTTGCTGATGGAATTCTCTTCATATTGAAACCGTTGTCCATTGATATATGATCTTCATCTCAGACTCATCACCCGGGGATATGATACTACTTGGAGGTAGAGATCACGCACATCACAGATATATAACTGTGCGACTCAAGAGACTACAAGGACTCTGAAATGTTTAAACACCGAATTTGGAAGATGATAGCCGAGCACTATAGTCAACAGTCTTTAGCGTAATAGAGCAGAGTACATATTCCGCTGAAAGTATTACGCAGTCAGCTTATATGGGGAGATGATATTGATGATATCGTTGAGCACGACCCTATTAGGTGTAGGTTATATTAAGGCGGAGAAGAACGGCAGTATCTCCCACCACCCGCTCGCTGTGGACCAAAAGTAGTTTGTAAAGGAATATGACTAGCTTGAGGGTTACTACATCAGCTCGAATGTCATAGAGTTAAGAGCCATGTCAAATAGAAAGTAATGTTGAGCTAGCTATGTATCACTTACTGTCAGAGACATGATGCCTGGTTTACTAGTTAATGCCTCAGGCAGGAGTACACACAAGAAGATTGTTCAATGCCCCATACAATTCACATTATGGGTTTGTCAGAGAAAATGATCATTGAACACCTTCAGGGTTGCTTCATACACCAGAAATCTTGTATACTGTGGCCGCCCGCCTTTCTGATTATATGGCTGGCAATGGTCCTAGATTATCACTCATTGTGTAAGCAATTCAGACACGCCTCCAGACACAGGTAGCTGTTGCAGTGATAATTTGTGCTCTTCAATTGTTTGTTACCCAAATTTGAAGTGCGCAATGTGGCTTATAACCATGAGCCCCCTCACGTTGATCACATGCTATATTAATCTTAAAGTGGGTGTATGTACTTGTTTCTCGATTCTATGTGTTCCAAGAGACTAGCTCACCAAATATAGCTTGGCAATTCGCCTTGGACCTTATCCTCTAAGCCCCCTAAAACTCTGAAGTATAATGTCCATATGTCCGGATACTGGTATTATACCTCGTCGCTTTAGTATCGATCACATACTCCGCACATACCACCGACCCGTTCAGATGCATGACCTCCCCAACTGTAGTATTGGCTACAACTGTGTTCATCCAGAGCGTATGGTTCAGCGTCGTCGTGCTTCCCGCACCCCCGTCAGAATCTAGGATATTAGCTCCAGGCTGCGATAGACCGGCCTGATCAAGGATGTACTGAGGTGCCGTGTTATTGCCGCCCTTATCGTACAGGCGATGCGGGTAGTTGGCCATTTGCCACTCCCACCACAACTTGTCCAGATAGGCGTGATGCATAAAGATCAGGGGGTCGTTGCAGCTGTCTATGGGGTCGAGCATCAATCCGCCGACGCCGCCATGGCCGCCTCCGTGGGGATTGTCGTTTTAGCATTGCCTAAATTCTGCCGTTTAGTTGTCGAACAACTAAGGTACGGGCTATAGGATGGTAGTCATGGGCGGAAACAAGTGGTGCGATAATCGACAGAATGGCAAGCAAAGCAGGGGAGACTACCATAAGAAAAGAAGGCAAGGAGGGCAAAGAATTTCCTGGATTGATTAACAGTAAAGCAGTACGAGGATGACCAACAGTCTATAGAAGGTATCTAATGTTGCAGATCATGATTTGGAAATACTAATGCTGACAATCCAGTCATATACATCATCAGCTTACCCAAATTGTTTTCATGGCAGATACTGCTATAGGGTCCCGCGGGACTACGTTACTAACCAATCAAACTGGCGGATGCCCTGGCGGTCTGGGCAAAAGCTGTGTACGTGGTAGACAAATGGGTTGTACTTGAGAGAATCAAGCCATTTAATCCTGCAAGTGAGCAGAACGGTTTAATAAGTATGTTGGTAACCTGAACGGTTCATTGAACATTCCAGGAAACCGGATTACCGAACTGCAACCCACTCAAATGGGTAAGAGAGATGATACGGCGTTCTGCATCCCGCGCTCCTTACCCGTGCGTTAAAATTCATGTATTTCCTATTTGGTTCCTTGTTGCCGACATGTATTCGATCAAATGAGGCATGATGAACATGCACTACTCGTTTTGGGAATATGGACGGAGTGACATAGACAACATATATGCCATGTCCAACGACGCTCGTCGCATTTCATTTAGTTCCTACAGGCGCAACAATTTGACCCAAGTATTAACATTGGGCTGCTACTATCAAAGGTCAGAAAGCTTACTGGCAGGACTGATTTTTTGGGTTTCCATTATGCTTTCCATGCGACCAAAGATACCTCAAAAGTCGGAGCAGCAGGTCCAAGTGTCCTACGACCAAGAGGCTACTACTCTTCTACAATATTTGGGACAAGAACAGCATCCTGATTATGGGTTCGGTGCGGTGTCAGGTAGCATCTACGATACCGCTTGGGTTTCAATGGTAAAGAAACCGGTGGCAGGTAGTAAGACGGCTTGGGCTTTCATTGAATGTTTCCAGTTTCTATCAGAAGCCCAGTGTGAGGATGGCGGATGGGATGCAGACGCGGTTTTGTTTGACCGTATTGCCTGTACACTTGCTGGTCTCCTTGCGCTCAAAAAACACCAGAACGAAGAGAAGGATCACACGAGCCGTCAAGCATTGGGCAAGAAAATATTTAAGGCTACACATTTTCTGCGTCAAACTCTTCCTATGTTACCAGCTGCAGTCGCATATGAGCTTCCGATCGGCGCTGAACTGTGGCTACCAAAAATGTTGGAGCTTATTGAGGAAGAAGGCATCCATCTCGACAATGCAGCTGTGCTCGCTTGGATTTTGCCAGCTCGGGACAAAAAGATTTCCCGATTCCCGATCGAAACTCTTTATAAAAAGGGATTTACTTCCGTTGCACACTCCCTGGAGGGGCTTATTGGGTACGCAGACTTTAATAGGGTCTCTATGCTCAAAACATGTGGCAGCATGATGGGCTCTCCGTCAGCAACGGCCGCGTATCTCATTTACAGCGAGAATTGGGATGCAGATGCAGAGGCATATATCCGCCGTGCGCTCAATTGTCCGCATGCGGGTCAAAATGGCGGCGTGCCTTCAACATATCCGACGACTGCGTTTGAATCCTCATGGGTTCGTAAATTCCTTTCTCTCTCATCTCTCTGTTCCCAGTCATCTTCCACATTCCTTTCTTCTTCAGCTATCCCTCCGTGATGAACTACTGGCTTGTCGAATACTGATGTCGATTTCCGCGCGAGCAGATAGTCGTCACTCTTTTGAAAAACAAGGTCCCTCTCAGCAAGGAAACAGAGCCATTGGTGAGGAATATTGGACTCAAAGTAAATGATATGTTAAAAGCACAGGATGAGGTAGTCGGATTTGGTGAGTAATGTCTATGTTCGGGGTAGATTTACGACAGACAATAGAATGACGCTGACTGGGAACCCTTCTAGCACCGGGAATGTGCGTGGACGCCGATGACACCGCGAAAGCATTATTGCTCCTGAGACTGTTGGGATTACCAGCATGTCCAGATTCTTTAATCAGCAAATTCGAATCACACGATCATTTTCTGACCTTTGGAATCGAGCGAAACCCAAGCGTCAGCACTAACGCTCATGTCCTAATGGCCCTCCTTCACATGGAAAATAATAGCAGATACATTTTCCAGATAGAAAAGTGTGTTCGGTTCTTGTGTCATGCGTGGTGGGAGTCGGATGGCTTTCTTCAAGATAAATGGGTAAGGAATTGGCTCTACCACCAGATGTTGGGCTCGATAGAACAGATGTTGACACAGTTCATAGAACATATCTCCCTACTACCCCGTTATGTTAACATGTGAAGGAATAGTGGACTATATACACAAATGGAACAGCGACGCTTTTGCTACATCCAGCAGCACTGGCCTTGATGCCCGAATTCCGCTGGTTGTTCACCAAGCGTTGACTAAGCTCCTTCGAACCCAGAATGCTGACGGATCCTGGGGACCGCGATCCAGCCTTGAGGAGACGTCGTATGCAACATTGGCGATAAAGAGACTCCTGACACTACCTTTCAGAGGTGAGCTGCGAGATGCATCCTTAACTGCTATTGAACAAGCAGAGTCGTATCTGCGATACACATGCAGTCGTGGTTACATTTCAATCAGAGAACGGCTCTGGATTGACAAAACCCTTTATAGCATTGAAACAGTTTCAAGGTCTTATATCATCTCCGCGACGCTAGCGCCAACGCCCAATATCCAAGCCAGTGAGACATTGGGCGGTCTGTTCAATATCCCAGGATCTGTCATCCAGAAGCAAGGAAACTTTCTGCGGACACTCCCGTCATTTTCCCACATCCCGAGTTGGGTACTCGAGGCTTCCGTACGCGAGGGCTACATGATAATCGATGAGCTACGCAAAATTGACTTCTTTTCACAACGGGCCAAACTCAGCGAAGAATACCTCCTCTACTGTGCGTCTTGTTTCGTGGCGAGCAACTACAAAGGCTCATACTTCCTGAGTACAGGCTATCTCTTGATGGTACTTCGGATCACAGTAGCGACATACCAGCTTGACACGTTCGTGGACCACCAGGTGATTAACTTCTCGTCGCTAGAGCTAGATGAATTGGAGGATTTCATACAGAAGAAATTGCATACCGGAAGGTGTTTGTCCACTGGACCTGATGCAACCCATGAACTCAATGAGTGCAATGGAGAACAGCACGCAAGAGTAAAGGAGGCAAAAGCAATGTTCCTGTCCTTTATGAACTTTGTGCTCACCGATACCACCGGCCCCGTGAGCACTTACAATAAATTGAACCTGCGCAGTGAGCTGCGATCTGCCTTACTCGCGCAAATTGGCCATATTAGAAGTTCCAAGGGCCTAGCCCATGAGGGGGTAGACCTCCATGATCAAATCGGAAAGACAACCTTCTTTTCATGGCTACGCGGGCCTGCCTCAGACAATGTACTGTACCCTGTCGTCCTAAAATACATGATTTTACACATGGGAATGAGCCAAGCGCAGCAAGACGATGATGTGTTCCGTACCCCAGAAGAACAATACATCGTTGAGGATTTCTGCAGGCATGCTGCTGCTGGGGTCCGGCTCTGGAATGACTACGGCAGCATTGAGAGAGATAAAGCTGAGGGCGTCTTAAATTCAATTGATGTTCTGAACTTATCATCGTCACGCCCTTTAGCTAACGGGATCACGGGCGACACACTAGACAGGCATTGCAAGGTCGTATCTCTCAAGAAGATGGCACATTACGAAAACAGACATGTTCGACTTTGTTTAGAGCAGCTGGAGACGGTGTTGCAAGAAAATGATGCACATCGAGCGTCTAGTATAATGTCACGGCTCCATATGCATGCGACGGTGACTCAAGTGTGGGCAGAGATGTACTCCCTACGCCAATTCAGTGCGGCGAGTCCTCAGACTTCATCCAAGAAAATTGGGATTACTGGGAGTGCCACCCTACCCCCACTTCGGCCAGCCTGGGGTGGGGATAGAAGCGCTTAGATTCTGACTACCAAGGCTTTAAAGTAGATATAAATTTACGGCATGGAATACTGCAGCTAACAGCACGTGAAATTGATCATGATGGCAAAGTTATCATACCTTCTATTCTTCAACGAGCGGACCGTGAGCATGAAACACCAGTTACCGCTGAAATAGACATAAGCACTCAATTAGAGGCGACCCGGTCGACCGCCAGGGATGCATTAGCATATGTAGCTTGTTTTTAGTCTCATACCCCTCGGATAGTTACATTCCAATCTAGACACCATGTTTGACAGGACACTCACACTGGAAGTCCAGAAAAATTGAGCTTGTCATCTTGCCATTCGCCATATTATCGTACTAGGCACGAATGAGGAGAGTGAGCCAACAAACAACCATCTAGTCTTCTGTCTTCCTTAAAGCCATCGGAAACATCCCTTCTAATAAGCCAGCACCGGACGACCAGGGCCAATCATCCAGCAAATCTGAAGGCAGTTCGAAATAAGCTAGTGGGTCATCAAAGTCTGCTGGGTGGCCTGAGGTAGGTCTCATGTAGCCTTCGAAGTGTTGTGATTGATCAATTCCTGGCTGCTCAGAGCGCATATTGGCATGCCGAGTCGTATCCATGTATTCATCTATCCGCTTGACCTGTGATTTGAGCCGTTCACTGGCGCCAGTAGAGCGGGTGAGTCCGGACTCCATTTGAGACAAAAGTGCTGCCATGTCTAATCTTCTTGTCGATCAGCACAGTTGTATATTAACCTGTCACACGATTCGATTAGGTGCTTACAGAAGTTTGCGAACTCTTTGGTAAGACATTTCGGAGAGGCTTCCTTCCATGACAGATCCAAGAATGAATCCAATCCCCCCCAAATGATAGAGCTTCAATAATTAGTGCACGTCTATCTACAGTGACGGGAGGGGAATTTTATGATAATACGTCATGGGACTAACGTACCAGTGGGGAACTGATTGCTTTGAGATATTCAATTGGCACTGTGCTAAAGACGCTGAGCACGTTCCCCGCAACCTCGCATTTCTCCTCCACACCTTGATCCTCACTCGAAGAAAGGACCATGCTAAGAAGCTGGAGCGTTGCTTGGATGTTAGCAGATTGAAATCCAACAATATCATGCTCAGGATCACCGGTAGCAGGCTTGGTTGATTGAAGCTGTGACGGTAACGCCGAGAACAGGGAATGTACATGCTCCATAATCAAGGGGCCCGGGACAGGGGTCGGGCGAAACAGCGACCAGGGGCTCTCATTCGCGGTGCGCTGCATTTGCCGCTGGCCGTCAATAGCATGCTCCAGTATTCGATATAGATCAGTGGTAAAATTCCACCCACGCATCCAAACCGATGGTTCATGTGTGGTACAGTCCGCCGATATCGGTGCTTCTATCGTGGAATCAAGCACATCGTCATTCACTTCTCTGGGGTAGCGTACATTTGACTGAACTTCTCTGAAACGTATTATGCCTCCCAATACGGTTGCCGAAAACACATCTAGCGTATACATCGACCAATACTACATCCTGCATTAGTTTGTCACTGATAAAAGGTATCGCATAGGCACCGGGAGCGTACCAGCCTCCGTCGAACTTCCACGTCCACAACGCTCAAGTCTCTTGGCCACAACTTCTCATCATGTAACCCTTCCATGATACTTAATGTATGATACATCCCTAAATATTGATGCATATCGCGGATCTGACCATTCTGGATGGCGGCAATGCTGAGAATCGCACATGCTCTCATGTATTCGGTGCCTCTTGCTGCAGCCAGGTCCCGAGGGATAGACTCCTTAGCTGCAGCCCAGAAGACCTCCGGTGGCGGATGTGACAGCCGTGATCGTGATCGCTGATCCGAATATAAACCGCCATCCCTGGCGCGTGCAGAGGCTAAGGCACACATTGCCATTGTTGAGGCGAACAACCCTTGGTCCTTAAGATGCTTTTCATCCCGGAGGACTCTCAAAAACGATGGTGGATGGAATAGAGGAAATCTGCGGGGTATAAGGCGGTTAGTCCAAGAAGATGTATCTTACAATCTACCCTCGCGAGACATGGAATGAGAGAAGTACATCGGATAAACAATCTCAAAATACACATGGGCGAGTTCCTGCACCACAGAATGACAGGCGATTGCAAGCGCCTTCCAGGGAGTCAACGGTGAGTCGGAGCTATAGTGCGGATCCGTGATTGCCCAAGAATTATTATCGAGAGGTGTCGATAATTGAGCAGTCACGCCATCTTGAAGATTATCTTCCGAATGGGCAGGTCGAGGGGAGATAGTAGTAGCGGTAACCTCGCCACCCGGTTGGCATGCAGGCTCCTGTTCCCCTTGGCGGGCTCCTCTACGACCACCCCTTTTCCGTAACGGCCGCTCGTATGTACAGGGAATACCAAAATCCACACAGTTTTCACAGGGTTCGAGTGGGCCTCGGGTCTTCGTGCATTTGATGCTACGTCGATGGCAAAGGTCACCTGGGTGCTATTAGAGCCGGGGCCTAAGGGGACAACGAGGGTGTAACATACAGGCCCTTGAAATACGCTGGACTTTTCGGGGACGCTGGGGCATTTGGACTACTTTCACTTCGGAGACCGGGGGGAGGAGGTTGTCTCCTGGTCCGATGCGGTAGTAGTATGGATATATATCTACACACCGTCCACCTTCAGACTTGCTGAATCCAGCCGAAAGTTGCCGAAGGCCGCAATGTGATTATGTCATGTTGGTTCCGGGCGCTCCACACAATTAGAGTTTGAGCCAGCCAGAAGAGGATTCACATCCCCTTTCTTGACCTCGTACTAACCACTCTTTAAATTCATTCATACGAATGTCACTATGTACCGTTCACAAAGGGTGTGCGCATAAATTTTATTATAATGATCTTCTTTAGATATATCTTTACATGTATTACCATTTGTTGTTAAACACCTCCCCGTTCACATAGTTCACCAGCTCAGATACTGCAGGCAGGTGGTGCCTACCCCCTCCGAATTGCATACCTTGCTGCAACACCCTACGATAGTTCTTGCCTGGTGATACCTTTCCCAAGACGTATGGCTGCCGAGTCTCAACCCGAGTGGGCACGGGAATAGAACGGCCCACCACTGCTTCCATGCCCTCCCATGCGAAGGTGATAGCTTCCTTGGCAGAAGCCGGGATACCTGCTTGGTCCAGCATCAGAATCTTCGTGTCAGGGTAATGTGCTTGTATGTATTGTGTAATGTTTGGATTATAAGCACCACCGCCGCACATGAAAATTTCGTCGATCGGGAGGTCCTTGGGCGCATAGCGGCGGTAGTGGTCGACGATGGCCTGAGCGGTGATCCGAGTGACGGTTGCAACGACATCATCTGGACTAAGACCTTTGGATTCCGCCTTGCGAATGAGATCAAAAGCTAAAGTATCTCGGAACACCTCGCGGCCCGTGGTTTTCGGTGGATCTAACTGGAAGTATGGATGATTTTGAAGAAACTCATCTACCAGATCCTGATCTACCGTGCCGCGAGCGCCCATCTCGCCGTCCTTGTCATACTCCTGCTGGCCGTTGGTGTAGTGTCGGACAACGGCATCAATAAAGACGTTCCCTGGGCCTGTATCGAAATCGTAGCAGGCATCAGTGCCTCCAAGGGAATCGGGCGGGATAAAACAGACATTAGCAATTCCGCCAATGTTTTGGCAAGCGCGCAACTTTGTCGGATGGTGCAAGAGCAAGGCATCAAAGAAAGCAATCAGGGGTGCTCCTTGGCGACCCGCTGCTTGGTCGCTAACCCGGAAGTCGGTCACAGTTGTGATTCCCGTGCGAGAGGCAATAAATGAGCCCTCAGCCATGGTGAGAGCACTGCGTACCTCTCCCTCCTCAGGCATAGACAGAAGCCAGATGGTTTGACCGTGGGAGCCAATAACGTCGATGGAGGAGATATCAACATCATACTGTCCACAGAACTCCTTGACAGCCGCGGCAAATGTCTCACCGAGAATGACATTCACCTCGGATAGCTCGGACGGAGATGTTTTGTTGTGCAGGATGATATTCATGACTCGTTTCTTGATTGTTTGTTCCAGGGGAATTTCACCATACTATTGGAAAGACACGTCTGTGTTAGACTGAACGGGATTTGCGCAACATGTGACAATAGCATACCTTGAGAAGCTCGAACCTCATGGGCGAATCCGGCGTTTCCTGTCGAAAGCGACAGAGAGCACAGTCGATCCCATCCTAGCGTTACATAGATAAGCTTTCAAGGCCCCATAAATCCTCGCTTGTTCAGCTCGTCTGCTTACCATCGAAGTGCCACTATTGAGTCCCAGGACGGTTAGGTCCAGGGAGCGGGATACAGAAGCGGTAGGGTCCATATTGAAAGGCAGAGAGAACTCGAAGCAACTGGCTGTCCAATTGAGATACCGAGGAGGGGGGGGGGGATGTTGCGGGGAATAAATAACATGCGTCGCTGCCGTACTACTTCAACACCCCGGCCGCATTGGTGCCTGAATGCCTCATGGTACGGGAGTCGACGGTTGTAGTTGTTGACCGCCTAATCGCCAGAACTATTAAATGGCTAAACGCTTAAATGCTTAAACGTTTGAACTGCTAAACGGCGCCACTCACAAACCCTGGCTCGAACGTGTGATACTCTTGCGGGGCCCCTCAAAAAGGTTCTCTCCACAGCAGTTTTGGTTGCCCCAAGGCTTCGGTTCTTGCTAGGTTGTTTCGGGCGAATCCGGCATGTCATTCCTCAGGTTGGTGCAGCAAGGGATAAGCGTCTCAAGATCCGGTCATGACATCGGCCGCGTTATAAATAGTCCTACCACTACCGGTTGCGCAACTGTTCGCGCTAAGGATTTGAAACTACAGCTGATAAACTCATAGTTTCATTCAGTGCGTTTCAGCGAGACCGAGAATATGGGGTATGCAACGTTTTGGAGGCGGTTATCCCCACGCCAACTGAATGTTATGATTCAGACTCTTTCTCTCGTTTGCATATTCTTCGAGGGATATGATCAAGGTGTCATGGGAGGTGTCAACAGCTCTCCCAGATACGTTACAGATGTTGGAATTGGCGAACCGGATGGCACCGTAACCGACACTACCCATCAGGGAGGCATTGTCAGCATCTACTACCTTGGATGCATTTTCGGTTGTTTCGGAGGTGGCTGGCTTGCCGATCGCTTAGGTCGTATCAATGGCCTGCTGGCCGGTTCATTGCTTGCGCTTGTGGGAGGTGCTTTGCAAGCTGCAGCTCAGAGTTCAGATTTCATGCTCGTCGCCAGGGTGGTGACAGGCGTTGGCACTGGTGGTATGCCCACCTTCCGTACTTAGACCTCCTGGGAGAAGCTGATCTGGCTAGCATTAACTGGCATAGCACCGGTACTGGTGTCAGAGACATCAACAGCTGATCACCGCGGTGCCTTCCTAGGATATGTTTTCATTGCAAACTGTAGGTGATGGACCTTCGATGAAACAGCCCCAGAATATATACTAACGGAATCATGTTGAAGATCTAGGAATATCCGTCGCGTACTGGCTGTCATTTGGTCTTGCTTTCATCAATGACGGCTATTCGGATATTCGCTGGCGCTTTTTGTTGGCGTTTCAGTGCGTTCCAGCACTCATACTACTCTTGTTCATCAAGATGCTTCCGGATAGTCCGCGGTTCCTGGCATCTGTCGGTCGTTATGACGAAGCTCAGCAGGTCCTTAACAAGATTCGTTGTCATAAATGCAGCCAATCAGAAATTGACCTTGAGTACAAAGAAATAATTGCGACAGTGCAAGAGGGCAAACCAAGCTCGCCCCTTCAGTTCGCAAAAATATTGATTGGAAAAGGAGGAAACCCCGGCTCCAATCTGGGGCGACGAGCCTGGCTGTGTATATGGCTCCAGATCATGGCATCTTGGACTGGAATTACGGTAAGCTGTTCAACGTATGAAATCGCAGAGATAGGCTGGCTGATACACTGTCATGTCAACAGGCTGTTACGGCATACTCTCCTGTTCTGCTTGGGCAAGCGGGTTACAGCGAGCTGACCCAAAATGGCCTTGCCGGAGGATTGAATACGATCGGTATTCTAGGTACGATAATCAGTACGCAGATCGTAGATCGGATCGGAAGGCGAAAATGTTTAATGCTTGGGTCTCTTGTCTTATTCGTCGTTGAGCTGGTGGTAAGTGCCAAACCCTCGCATAACTTGTTTGGCTCTGATTCTAAGATGTTTCCTCTCCAGGCGGGATCTGTTTATGAGGCGTCCCTTCATCAGCCAGATAAAGCCAGCCAATTTGCACCTGCTGCTGTTGCGATGCTGTTCTTGTTCAACTTGGGATATGCCGCGACCTGGGGAACCGTCGCTTTCTTGATACCAACCGAGATATTTCCCTCCGATCTCCGGGCTCAAGGTAATGGCTTTGGTATTACCGGCTGGGCTATTGGTGTTGGAATGACCACACTGGTAAATCCGATTATGTTTGCAAGTATCGGGAGTCGCAGCTACTTCCTTCTTGCTGGATTGAACCTTTTGTGGGTTCCGACTATTTTCCTGTTCTACCCAGAAACCCGCAATCGGTCTCTAGAGTCCATCGACTACCTGTTCTCGACCTCAAGTCCATTTTATTGGGATATGGAGAGGGCATTTCAGTTGTGCATGGATGGGAAGGTAGAGAAGCATGTCGATGAGCAGGCCATAAAGGTTGCGGGCCAGGATGAAGCCCAGCAGGAATTTCACGAAACCATCCAGCAGAGAGTATAAAGTAAGGGGACCTGGTGATGTGTGAAACACTTGCCAGATATTGTACACAGGAGAGCTTCCTTCACAGCAGCTCAGCGGTTTAAAGATTATCCATGGTGAATACAAAAAAACATTCAAGTAACCGGATTCCGCGACCCGTACATAGCGCCGTGGCTAGAGATAGATGACCCTCGAGAGGTATTCGAGACGCAGGAATGACTGCTTTGCTTCATGCTGTGCAATGACATGAGCCTTTCAACTGGTAATATCTGGTTGAGATTATAACTGTGGAAAGAATAGTGTGGCGCTTACGCAGTAGTTAGGGAATGTTCTAACGTTACGAATTTGGAGTCCAGTTCAGTCCTCATCGGCTATGCGTAACTGTCCGATACTTGGTGCTGAGGGTGATGTTAAGCATCATACTCAAAGTCATCAGTAAATGGTGACTGCCCTATCACGGACAGTGAAGTCCCTGCTATAGAAATTTAGAGGCCTGACTGTAAGCTGTTACCCAACAAATATTCTAAAATTCGGATTCTAACATGGAGGTTACCTTTACTACCCTTTTTATATACAGCCAACACATTCAATTACCTAATATCCCGTATATAAACTTTGTAATGACAGATTTTTGAAAGAGGCAGGAAACCATGCACATGAGCAAGGCCGGAATGGCTCTCTGTGTCGCCCAAGAGAGCTTTATTCTCATCTCACAATATTATGAGGGTGATCCGCAGCAAGTTGTGAGAAATAACCAGCATCAAGATATTAATAGCACCAGACAGTCCTAGCACATTTTATTAATTATATATTCACTCTATATCAGAAGCCTTCTAATTGCGGACTAACTGTATTCCAACCCATCAAGAACCACCCTTAAAACCCTCTGTCTACTCACAATGAGCAACGCATTTGTCGCAATTCAACTTCATATTAGGAGCTTTTATCTACCGCCTCACATAGTACCAGCTGCGGGACTGTTAGATTACGGATTACATGTGCAAGAGGAAGAGTCCGTCCAGTACATCATAGCCTTCTCTCTAGTGGACAAGACAAATACTTTTGATCAGTTCCGTTTCAGTGTCCGTTTTGACCTGGATACTTGCGCCCGCGTTCTATGAACCAATAACACACATGCGAAAGCTCCCACCATACATTTGCGCTTGACACCTCAGCTTAAGCAGCCTCAGAAGAAAGATGTGCATGGAACTGTCAGTGACGCTGATTACATGTGGCTCTAGCAACATGCTGCTCTCATGCAACAAAGCAGGATTCCTCGTCCTCGTGCGATCTTGGAGCTATGGAGGGGCGCTGTACGAGAGCACAGGGATTAGGGTCGTGGATAAGTGTCCCTAAGAAAGTTTGTTGCTATTGGGACAGATTGTGACTTCGTGAATACAATCATCGCAAATGTATTTAAAGAGGGGGGGAGTAAGAAAGTGTATAGGTCAAAGGGAAATATGAATGCCACCAGGAGCTCATAAACGTCGTATACTGTATAATAAGCAACTGCAAGTACCGTCAGGAACTCCAGGAGGAGATGAAGCATTTTGAATCGATGTGAGGCATTTATGCGCGGCAAGTCTGTAATCCCATGTAACTTGGACTGAAGCCGAGACTCTGTTGGGCCTTAGCTGCAGGCTTGCGGAAGAGGTAATTGCTGGAGACTATTGCGCCATAACACTACCATCCCATCCTCTTTCGTCCATGATAACGATTGATAACTGATTACTCAGCCAACAACTCGGCAGGTGTTTATACCTTGTGGGTCATACTACCTAGATCACTGGCCGGAGATAACAGTTAGCGCAGAATATACCTGCTAAGAAGTGAGGTGATCATAGCGGCAGATGGGATCATACTTGCGTGCTAGTAATTCAATTCGAGTATTTAGATGCCAACATGCCTCGTGCTTACAACATAGAAGAAAGTGCATCCAAGATGACAAGGGATAGTGAGGCCAATTCCTCGCAAGAGCAGGATATAGTCAGGCCTCTCAAGTCATGGAAAGGCTACATTTGGGACACATGGGAACTACCCAGCGACCAGCGTTGGCTATTGTTCAAGCTTGACGCGTTCGTGCTAACATTTGCATCTGTGTGCCAACATCTCACCTTACCCCAGGGGTGTAATTACATTTGGCTGATAACTACAGATTGGTTATTTTCTCAAAAACCTGGACCTTCAAAATGTCACAAATGCGTACCTGAGTGGCATGGAGGAGGATCTGGAGATGTTTGGCAACCAACTGGTGACAAGTACCTCTATTTTCACAGTCGGCTATGTTATTGGTCAGATCCCGGCGAACTTACTGTTGACTCGCATTTCGCCTCGATGGGTGATTCCGTCGGTAAGTAGTTCATTCCCGTGTAAATCTCGATCGCAGCCTTCAGTGGACACTAATAGTTGCGCAGCTCGAGATTGGCTGGGGAATTGCAACTATGTGTATGTCAAGTGTAAAGTCATACAAAGCTCTCTACGCGCTTCGATTCCTGGTAGGGCTTTTTGAGTACGTTGGACACTTCTCATATTATCTTTCTACTCGCAGCAGTCTAATCTCGGAAATAGATCTGGGTTTTACCCCGGCATTCATTATCTTCTCGGGTCATGGTACACACCACAAGAGATTGGCAAGCGCGCAATGATATTTTGGCTCGCCGGCTCGGTTGGGAGTTTATTCAGTGGTTTTCTTCAAGCAGCTGCCTACACGAACTTGAACGGTGTTGATGGCCGGGCCGGCTGGCGATGGCTGTTCATAATCGATGGCATCATCACGCTACCGCTCGCCCTGGCCGGCTATCTCTTCTTCCCTAACCTTCCACAGAGTGGCAAGAAGACTTGGTGGATAACTAATGAGGAACATGTTCTCTCTGTCAACCGAATGCGGGCGATTGGGCGTGCTGGAAAGGAGCCGTGGAGTATGGCTAAGTTGAAAAGAATCTTGTACAGCTGGCACACATATCTACTCCGTACGTGATCCACTGTCACGGTCGACGTTGGTCCTTTATCTAATCAACCGATTCAGCCATGATATACATCTTGTGGAACAATGGATACCCACAGGTCGGAATGGGTTACTGGCTGAAAAGTTTCAACGCAGACCCCCCTCCTGTCCCGGGCAAGTCATACACGGTGGCTGACATTAACAACTGTGAGTTCATTCAAAACAATATGCCAGGCGAACCTAATGACTTCAAGTACCATTGGTCACGACGGGTATCTCTATCTTCGTGTGCTTTATTTGGGGTTTGCTCTCTGATGGTCCATGTCGGGGATCACGCTGGCCCTTTATCCATATCGGTGCCGTTATCACGGTAGGTACTTTCGACCCGTACGCCCAGATTTGATCGGCGGTAACATTTGTCAAGCTTGTTATGTGTGTTCTACTGCGCCAGATGCCTCTCTATATCAATATCCCTGGGCGCATGGCCGTATATTGGCTCAGTAATATCGGGGTAGGTCCAAGTCCTAACATGTCAAGGCGCGATCTTCAGCTAACTGTAGTCTCAGGTTGGTGCTGGTCCACTCATCCTGAGCTGGATAAACGAAATATGCTCAGCCGACACGGAGAAAAGAGCTTTGATTGTCGCCATGGCTAATGATCTTGCCTATGTTGTTCAGGCAGTGGTAAGTCTCCTTCCACCGGATAATCATATCCACGAAAGGGTCTCATGTTCAACTCTGCACAGGCACCGAACTTCGTGTGGAAGACCACAGATTTCCCAGCTGCCAAGAAAGGCTATCTTTGGTCCATCATATTGCAGGTCTTACTCAGTGAGTGTGGTGCATTCCAATGGGGTTTGTTTCAAAGGGCGAAGGATAGCGACTAACTCAAGTCACCAGTGGTCGTTACTGCCACAGTTCAGTTCCTGCTTTGGTGGGATAGAAAGAGGGAAACTCGAAGCCACGAGGCGGTAGAGCCGATTGCGGATTATGATGCAGACTCAGGTCTAGCAAGCTCTAACTATGGCTCGGTGGATGCGAAGAAAACTCCCCAAACCCAAATCACACCCGTAAGCTCGATATAGTGTAATTTGAGGATACTCAACCTCCAGATATTCTGTTGAGGCGTGTTTTACAGCAAAAACTTATATAAAATAGAAAAAGATACTTATTATGGTTAAAATATTTTCTTAGTATATTTTATTATAAGTACAAATTATTCCTGGCATGGCTTAACATGATCAAAATAGAAAAGAATTGCTTCTGTGTTTAGTGCTAGACCACACTGAGTTTATTTCAGACCAGGCTAAGCTGTAAGTCCGCCTTGCTGTCTTGGGGGAAAGTCATCCATCAGGCGATGGATTCATCCCGATCGGTGTCCAGTCTCAGGCCGTGAAATTACAGTAGCAAGCTGTTGACTTTCGTCAGGTACACTGTCAGAAACAGATAATCTCACTATTGATTACTCTTTCATGCTCTCCCGAGCCATGAAAGGAGTAGCCTTTATTTGTTTAAGTTGTGATAATACAGCTAATCTATA
Source organism: Aspergillus tubingensis (assembly GCF_013340325.1). Taxonomy (NCBI): domain Eukaryota; kingdom Fungi; phylum Ascomycota; class Eurotiomycetes; order Eurotiales; family Aspergillaceae; genus Aspergillus; species Aspergillus tubingensis. The sequence continues at coordinate 18,350 of NW_023336279.1, read as the reverse complement.
TTTTTATCTATTCTTTGCTCTTGAGTTACTTGCTGGTCTCAATTAAAGATCAATAAGTTGTGATAATTATAGTATAGTGAATTAAATGGATGGGACTGTGAACTAACACAATTTCTTGAGATATTTCTATATATATTTATAGTACAGATTAATTCTTAAAGAATGAGTTGTCTAATGATAGGAGAGTCTATTTATATATAATAGAAAGGGTAGAACCGATATTGAGGATTTATAACAATGATACCTGTCCTGTTATGTTATTCTATTACATTTTATTAGAGTTTCTGAGAGCAATTTAGCTAAATAATAGACATGTAACATTATGTAAGAAAGGTCTTGCTTATCTATATCCGAAATCCAGTCTTTAGGTATTGATTTATCTGCATAAGAAAGCTTTTTCTGGTTATGCGGGTGGTTAGGTATGAGCATATACTTATCATTGGGGCTACGTCTGTACATTAGCTGACAATAAATGACCCAGAGATCAAGTAGTGCAGTCGGCCGAATCCAGCCAAACCCTGGATCTTATGTAGTATCAGCCTAACTAATATACTTAGCATGCGAGTCTAGAGCCTAACCTCGGCCTTTAGCTATGATAGTTACCAGATTTGCCCGGAATACTAGAAGGCAGGCATAGAAAAACATCATATCGTGCGACCGACACCGCAGCATTCCCCACTTTTCTACCCACTGGCTGGTTTTAATATATTATTTTTCTTTTTTTTTTTCAATTTCCTGTGTCTCTCGATCGAACGCTTCTTTTTTTTCACTCCTAACACGATGGTTCTTCTTTTCATCGCAACCCTTCTGCTCACTCTTGTAACTCTTTCTCTACATCTCCCCGGAGACGCATGCAAGCAAATCTAACTTAGAACTTAGTATCTTACCACTCTCATTATCTACAATCTCCTTTTTCATCCTCTGGCCAGCTGCCCCAGTCCTATACTCTAATATAGATTTGCTACCTCTTTCTCCTCACGGGTATCGGCGGATAACTTCCCCTTCGTATCCACGACTTCTACGCTCAATGAAGTGACATTGTCTATCGTAACAGAAGCGGGATGAATATTGTAGACAAGTATATCGCACGCCACCGAGATCAAATCTCCCATGGAAGCCAGATAATGAGGGTAGACAATCTTGTAGCCGTGCCAGCGGGAAGGTGTTGGGAGAGCATGGCATGGCTGTCAACGACCAGCAGCGCGATAAGATACCGAGAAATACCAGTAGCAGGTGACGTGCTAGCCCAGTTTTGTCGGTCGCCGCCAACATACTGTCTCCACAGAACCAAGATGCCGGATACCCACGATCTCTATCTGTTGCCTACCATCAATGGGACTTAGAAAGAAAGAACAGATCAATCTACAGGCGAGACTGCTCCCTGGAGCTGAGAGAGCCTGGCTTACTTTATCTCAGCCTCTGAGGAGAGACGTGGCCTTAAAAAAAAACTGCCCAACCGCGAACAACCCGAAGTACGCATACATACCTAGCCTTAGGAGACAAGAATAATGACTGAATCAGCGTCGAAAATACTTTGGCGGGTGACCTAGTCCTCTCCGCAGCCCACTGTGAGACTACGCTAGGTTTGTTTCACCCCCAGCGAAAGCCATCCTACACGAGAGAATATATCGCACATGTATGCGCTGCTTCCAGTATGCAGTAACGTAAATTAAGACGCCAACAATTGTTGGGTGGGTTCCAGGACCAGTTAGACCAAACAACACGCCATCTTGACCTTTTTTTGGAGAACAGCTCCACATATCAATTACTGATACCTCATCATAAGTCGCCAGGAAACGCCAGTAACGTCTGGAGTCCCGTACTGTTACCAAGAGGGCCAGATCACTGGTGGATATACAACTTTGTATAGGTTGCCGGAGTCAGCCCCTACTCCCTGATGGGTTCCCACTCCCCAGTCAATTCCTACTGGGTAGTAGGCTCCTATAGTTGGGTAAAGTTTGCCAAGGGTTTAGCCCCAATCTTGTTTGTGCTTGGCTAGGCAGGACCTCGGTAATTTGATGGCTTCTGCATTCCGACCTGAGTATTTCCAGCTATAAGCGAGATTTGCCATACACTTCAGCGAGGCCGGATGGTCCGCGCCGAGGTTCGCCCTGCCTTAATCACCTACACAAAGAACTGCTCAGTCAACTCGCGGTGGCCTTTGAGGTCCAAAGTACCTTCGCGACCTTTGGACAGTGTTTCTCCCAGCGTTATTTGAGCCTAAGGCTTGCTACAAGAAATAAAGAAACATAACCCTGCAGTACATACGTCTTGTATGAGCGAGGAACTGTGTTCATTCAGTAGATCAGTGAGTACATAATCATGAACATGACTTCTGAGCCAGAAAACCTTCTGCAGGGAACCGGTGAAGAATCCCCACTTCCCCGCCTCCCCCAACTGCAGTCCTTTTATCCGCCTGCCGTCCTTTTAGCCAAATGTAGTCCATTTAGCCAAGTGCGGTCCATTTAGCCAAGTCCAGTGCCTAGATTGGTGGCTACACAGGAAACGCACGACTGTAGACACAACCATAGAACTGTCCCTGGAAATAGGCTCGAGGTTGTGCAAGCGTTTAAGATGATGCGGCAAAATACATATGACTTTAGCTGCTGGTCGTGCAGGGGAAAGGGATAAATAGTCTTTTTCGCAGAATATAAATAGAGGGTAGATCGGGCTGGCAGCAATATTGACCAGCACAGGGCTTCTCTTCCAGTTGCATACATCCATTCCCCAGCATTCAGCTTTCTTCAATCATCATGAAGGTCACTACGGCTTTTGCAGGTCTTTTGGTCACGGCACTCGCCGCTCCTGCCCCGGGACCTGTTCTGGTGTCGCGAAGTGCCGGTATCAACTACGTGCAAAACTACAACGGCAACCTTGGTGACTTCACCTACGACGAGAGTGCCGGAACATTTTCCATGTACTGGGAAGATGGTGTCAGCTCCGACTTTGTCGTTGGTCTGGGCTGGACCACTGGTTCTTCTAAGTGAGTGACTTTATTCTTTAACCTAAATCTAGGATCTAACGTTTTTCAGCCCTATCACCTACTCTGCCGACTACAGCGCTTCTGGCTCCTCTTCCTACCTCGCTGTGTACGGCTGGGTCAACTATCCTCAGGCGGAGTACTACATCGTCGAGGATTACGGTGATTACAACCCTTGCAGCTCGGCCACAAGCCTTGGTACCGTGTACTCTGATGGAAGCACTTACCAAGTCTGCACCGACACTCGAACAAACGAACCGTCCATCACAGGAACAAGCACGTTCACGCAGTACTTCTCCGTTAGAGAGAGCACGCGCACTTCTGGAACGGTGACTGTTGCCAACCATTTCAACTTCTGGGCCCAGCATGGGTTTGGCAATAGCGACTTCAATTATCAGGTCGTGGCGGTGGAAGCATGGAGCGGTGCTGGCAGCGCCAGTGTCACGATCTCTTCTTGAGAGATAAGTACCTCATTAGTCAGAAGATATCAACGCGGAGCTTTGTCCTCAGGTGGTGGGATGATCGGATCCGGGCTCTGGCGGTTACTTCGAGGCTGTTTATGGTAGGGTGGGGACGTCTGTTGGCGGCTGCGTTTTCAACTTGCACAGACAATCAACTCTCGTTTTCTATCTCATGCTTTTCCTCGCTGTTTCTCCTATCCAACGATGATATATTGCCCAATACATATTATCTATATACAAGTTGTTCGATCGCAGTAGTCACACCGCGCAATTTATTGGGAGAATGGGGATGCGGGGTCTTGCGACGTCCTCAAACGAGGAGGCAGTCGCCTGTTTGGTATACCCCTGTGTGCCAGCAGTGAGACTGTAATTGACTGGTCTAAATGTGAAGCAGATTTTTTGAGAACAAGGCTGGCGGATCAAGGGATAATCTTCATGTAGGAGACGTGATAAGTTCGATTGTGTGCACCAATAGAGAGGTTCTGCAAATTATAATAATATTATTATGATAATAAATTCTGCCTGGCAGAACCTAACTAGGAATAGTATTGATTTTATTATTAATAAAGCTATTCAACTCTTTAGGAATAGGATATTCTCGACAATTCTTAATATATTAGCTGTTTAATAGATATTAACTGCTGTTTCTGGATACCTGCAGGCAGTTATATAGTCCAGTCATGGAATACCTACCCGAAAAGAATAAGATAAAATTATTATTATAAGAATAAAAATTAAAATTATCGAATTCCTGGTAGTATAGGCGAATAAAAGTATTTATATAACTTGAAATTATTAATAATTCAATATATTAAGTTCTTATGTAGGGTTTTTTTTTATAAAGTAGATAGAGATCTTTAATTACTAGATTCCTAGCATGGTGCTAAACCTGTTATATTAGTATTCTTGTTATATCATTATTATAATAAGAATACTAAAAAACGTAACCCACGGTTAGACGGCCCACACGGTTAGGCGGCCTGTCTGGTTATCCTATATAGAAAATGTCTTTTTGATTCTTCTATATCTTAATCAATACTAAGTTTAATCAGTTCTAACTTCAAACATAGATAATATAAACCTGAAAAAAATGATATATAATTTAATCCAGATTTTTAATAATTTTTGTTTTATAAAATATATCAATATATATGAAATTACAGATAAAATATAAACATTATAATATAATGAGATACTATTCATATTTATATAGATTTTTGAGATGTATTAGATACTTATTTATATTATTTATAATCTATTTAAGTAATATTGAGTCTTCTAGTCTTATAGTGATTGAGATATCTTATATGTAAAAAGAGTCTTTTGTATAGTATTACCAGCTGGGCTGTCTAACCGTGGGTCACGTTATGGATCTATTGCTTAGTCAAGTAACAGATTATGTTTTTATTTTAGCCAGTATCAATTTCTTTTAGCAACTTATTATTATAATAACATTATTATAATAGTGCAGAACCTCTAATACGAGCTACGGTTCTGCTTTGAATTTGGTTCAGGAGGTGCGAAGTAGTGATCAGTCATATGACTCCGGTTGTATCATGTGACTCGTAGCACAGCATGGGTCAGGTGATCTGTGGGGTCGCAGCCATTGGTGGATTATGTTAATAAACTAGTTTGTCACTTCCGTCTGCAGGCGTTTCCGCCTCCGCTTCTGATATTTGCACATCCGCGCAATAAATATGACGAGTAAGCGCAGTCTCCATTATAGTTTCGTGTCAGAACCGCAAACAAAGCGGCAGAAAATTAGTGTTGCTTGCAACGTTTGCAAGCGCAGGAAGACCAAATGCGATGGCATTAGGCCAGGTGGGCTCTCTCCTGCAGATTCTCGCTCCGTTCGGAACACGCACTCACTCAATGGGTCGTTCAATCAGTGTGTGGCCCATGTTCTAGACGAAATAATGGAGCGATAGAATGTATATATCGGCCTGAGCTGGTTCACGGTGCATACCGAAAAGAGTAAGTTCTTCTTGTGGACACGCTGTAGGAGACGCAGCGCTAAAGCAGCGGCGTTAGGAACAAACCGGACGGGGATGACAACAAAGTGGGTTTTGAGCGTCTTCACTGGCTGCCAGAGTGTCGCTTGCTCATCAAAACTCAAGGCAGCGAGAACCTCTTCGTCCGAACCCGTCGATTGTGCCCGTTCCCAGCCAGATACTACAGCGCCTACAGCTTCGGTTACGTGGCGCTCCATTTCGACACATGGAACACCCGCAGGAATATCACTTCCTCATGAAGAGCTCCCTTCTGTACCTAGCGAGGGCCTCATAGATGCATCGACGGGCTCACAGTTTGTGCGTCAAATTGAAAGTGCAACGACAGGCACTTCGGCGTCGAATCAGAAACCTAACAAGGAACTTCAAACGCTGCCTAGATTGCCCCTGCTAGTGGAGAACAGAGTCTTTTACGAGACTCTTTTTGTTCTTCCAACTAGAAGGGTGGCTGATGACTTATTCACAAAATACTGGGAGCACCTTGATCCTATCTTTCCTTGGTTAGATCAGGGCACAATCACCGCAAACTACGAGATGGTGTGGGGAAATTCAGCATTGGACATGAACGAAAAGGCATTTTATTGCATCCTGAACCTGATATTTGCGACATCTTCCATGATCGGTACGACCGACGAAGTTTATACACACACTCAGTGTGCAAGTGTTTACTTCGACAGAGCGAAACAGCTCATGTCCTTTAATCTTATGGAAATGCATAATCTGGACGTCATTCAAATCTTCCTCCTCTCTGCTGTATACCTTCAGCACACGAACTTGGCTCGAGAATTCGTACAGAACATCGGTCTAGCTATTCAAATTGCCAGGATGTTAGGCGTTCAATCCTGGGAATCTTGCCGACTACTTACTAACAGACATGAGCAAGATCTTGCTATGAGAGTGTGGTTTGGATGTATTATTATGGACAGGTACATGGGGCCTGCAACCTACACCGAAATTAAAACCTGACCTCTTACTAGGATTGCGGCCATGACCTTTGGATCGAAACCTCAGATCGGCCATGAAATTGTCAAGAAATCTGCTGTGCCGCCTACTTTTGCTGCTACCCAACATGCGCGACGTCCAGATAACGCCTCGAATATAAATGCCGAATTCTATCGCGCTTTCTGTCATCTTCATGTTATACTTGGCGACATTTTGGAGTCCTTCTATCCTTTGAGCAGCGAGCCTCCGTCTTCTGCTCAATTTGGGGCATCAATCCCAACGGAGATAATTGATGTCCTGGCTCCGCAGAGGCTCACGGATTTATTTCGAATCGAGTCCGATTTATCGGCTTGGCATTCCGGCCTGCCCTCGCAGCTGCAGGTGGATGTTGGCCGAACAGACTCCCGGATGACTAACGTACTTCATGCTCGGTGAGAACGGGTATTTCGAACTAGTGGAATACCCTGAGCTGACTCTTTAAGATATCTCTGCGTTAGATTACTTTTCTTTCGACCGTTTTTCTTTCAGAGTTGCAGGCCCAGGAATCGGTCACACGAGAATAGCAGCGGCCCTATTGATGAGCAAGTCATTCAGATAGTGATCAAAAGCTGTCACACCAAGTGCATCAGCTCTGCACGAGATATCGTGAACTTTTTCAAGGACTTGAACAACAGGCAGACTACTACATCAGACAGGAACACATTTCCGTCCCATTGGTACATCATTTCTTGTAAGTGCAGTCTTCTGAATTGTAAACTTCCCTAAAATAGACAAAGAGCTCATGCTAGAAGATATCTATATGGCTGCTACTGTTCTTATTGCGGAATATCTTTGCCCTGTTACCCAAGGCCATATCCCGATTTCAGAAATCGATGATCTATTAGATCAAGTCGACGACATTCTCAAAGGTTGCGAGCCTTCCACCAATATTGCTCACAAGTGTCGGGTAACACTGAAGCAGCTCAGTGCAATGGTCAAGTCTACAAAGTTTGAGATAGTTCGGCCGCAAGGACTGGAACCCAGCAATCCCACTGGCGAAGTTTCGTTAGAAGACTTTAGTAACGACTTTGATCCTGACAGTCTTGTCATGAATCCTCTTGATTCATACTTCAACTGGAATGACTGGCCTATTTCCCTGGGCGATATAGCCGATGAATGGCCAGGAGATGCGTTCAGAGTGCCGTTTTAGTTACATTTTTGGAAGTGTCCAGTTTCCAGCTCGTAGGTAAATATCCTAATAAAGTCTATTTGTGCTAGAAGTTGCCAATAGTACGAGATGGAGGTACTAATATTGCTGAGAGAAAGTAAAAAGATGGAAAAAGAATAATTGAATGATTTACGTCCAAGGATAATGATTTCGTAGAGAACAACACCTGAGAAAGTTTCTAAATTACTTCATTTCGCTCTAACCCAAAAGGCTTCCGTGCGATAGGCGACGCTGAGGAACCAACATTATTCCCTTCGTGATAAAGCGCAGTATAAGGATTGGGATCCTCTTGCTGTCCCCCAAGTATGGTTCACCTCGCGATGCTTCGCTTCATCCATCCGAACATAGAGCAACAAATCAAGCATCTTCTGTTTTCCCTTTGGCATTCTGCAATCTTTGACTGCAATCTCCGGTGCTGGTAGATCGTCCCATGCGTGCAGCTTTCCAGCTTGGAGTTCATGGATTGCAGGTGTAAAGGTAATGACAGCTTCTTCCTGTAGGTATCCGACGAACCGGTGACATGTTTTGGGTAGAACGAGATAGGAGACAAAGAAGGCATTAAAAAAGAGGCTCTGCGCGGCCAAGACCATGAAGCGCATGAATATACCTGGATCTGCCAGTTCGAGGAATGTCAAGAGGTGCATGCGCTCGTTGTAGGCTTCTTCAATCAAGGACTCAATCCTGCAGTTGTGTCAGTCAGCAGCTTCTTGTGTAGCTACTTTTAACATTTTGAAGATATTTTATTTTTTTTCCCTCGCACTGACCATCCAGGATCCTTCTTCATCTGTCTAACACTCTTTAAATGTCGGAGCATGCCGCCCACCATACCGGGCACCCTGCAACCGATTCGAGAATGGTGAAACTAATAAGTGGCTTTGTCTCAGTCATCTCAAACTTGTCTACGACTTCTTTTTCCCTTCAGGATTTCGATACCCAGTCACAAAATCAGTGTACCATCGAAGACAACGTACCAAGCCAAAGGCGACCTTATCAGAAAGACACTTAGCATTGCCATGAGCCACAGTGATATCAGGAATCTCTTTCTCTGTATAGGTTTTTTTTAATTGTCAGGGAAGAGCAGAGAAGAGCAGACACCAAAAAAAGAAAGGGAGATAGGTGAACTCATATTGGGTGTTTCCAGACAATGGCCGTCTTCTTGATTCGGGTTGATTTTGTTGGTGGTGATTGCAGCTTGAATGATAAAGGAGTGGAGGTAGCAAAGCCCGCTTGTCCAGCAAGAAGTATCGGTTGTGTTAATTTCCGTGGTCTGCCTGGTTTATTGCGCAATGAAATGCGATGCATGTTTGGAGGATGTATTGACCTACTTCGCCCTATCGGACTGAAGAGGACGGCATTCGGGCGTATCATTTTCGAACTCGGCAGGGATGGTAGAACCTTGGCGAGAAGATCTAATATATTCAGTGTTTTTGTAAATGTGGTTATAGCAATATATCCTTCAACGGAGGCTCATAACCACTGATGTCACCCCCCGTTTCCTCTCCGCATTGAGAAAGCAACATTCTGCACGACCAACTAGGCTTCAGGATGGAGTCATTTTAATCTCCTTCCGACCTCCTCTACCCTTAAGAGGCACGGCATGCCGAGCATCGGAATACCGAGTTAGGAAGCGGAACAAGCCAAAATGGACATTCCGGCGGTACTCCCGAGGTCAGTTGCGTAAGGGAGTTACATACAATACGGGGTCGCTCATGTGTGAACGCCTGTATATAACTCTGCAAAAACCATTGTTTGTATCCGGTTTTTTCCGCATTACTTTTTCTTTTTTCTTTTTTTTTTTTTTGTTGCGTTGACCTCACTCAGTCTGGACGACGACGAAGTGGTTGTCGAGCCCTTCTCGCAGAATTGCAAGGGAACCAGAATAAATACCCAGCCTCATGCATATGGAACGTTTAGTATCGCGTGGGGGAAGTTCAATTCAGTAGAATGGCCGCTTAATGGGCCTTTGAGGAGGAAGGCAGTGTTGCAGCTTACGGTGCACATTGCATCTTGAGCCGCCCCGACTCACAGCCCCCAGTAGAGGCAGATCCGTCAAAGAAGCCTCTAGTTGATTTAGGTATGTAAGCGCAAGTTCACATGGACGTCCAAATACTACTATCTCGCTAACTATTCGCGAAATGGTACCAGGCACAGGGTCGGGTTCTGTGTCTCCGCTCAAGGATTTTGATCCTTCCAAATACAATGTTGCGTTCATCTCGCCTCGAGACCATTTTCCTTCACGCCTCTTCTCCCATCTTGTGCTACTTGCATGCCACAAGATCGGTCTCCTATGGAGCCTATTCGTAGGATTTTGAGCAACAAACATGCTTTGGTGAAGTCCTACAAATCCAGTGTCTCGAGAATCGACGACCCAAACAGTGGTCCACCTTGTCTCGAACGATAAAGTTTCGTTCGATTTGCTTGTGATTGGCATTGGTGCTGAAAATGCTACATTCGGTATGTCTCTACCTACTATAACCGTCCACCAAATTTTAATGGCAACGATATGTGACTTTGACTTGCAGGGATCCCCGGGGTCAAGGAACACGCATGGTTCATGAAAGAGCTTCAGGATGCGCGTGAGATTAGACAGCGTGTAATAACCTGCATCAAGTATGCTTCTCAGGGGCAGAATAATCGAGACTGCCGCGGAGATGAAGGACTTTTTCAAGAATGATATATGATGTGACGCGATTTGCCAGTTCGGAATCAATATTTTATTGCGGGAGACTGTCTAAGGGCCGCCATCTTTGGTAGAAGTATGTTAACAGGCTAAATATGTATTGCTGGGTTCTTCAAATAACTTTCCTTCAAAAACCTTAGGCTTCTTGCCACAATCTATGAAATTTTTTGCTTCAGCCGGAGGGTAGACATCATGAAAGGAGTATAATATATATACCAGCATAGAAGTTAGAACACGCACAAGTTGGCCTCTGTGCGAACCAGACCGCACAGCCAAATCATGATTAAGGATGGTATCCATCTGTCGCGTGCAAGATGCTATTTTTTGCCATGCAGGTAGAAGCTAGGCCATCCCTTCTAATCTCTTCTGCTTCTCACCCTTCCACTGCTCATCGCATAGAGCCGCAACTCCTATCAGCATGAAGGGAGCAAATTCTTTAGAAGAGGGAATGCCATAGAACCGATACACTGAGGTCTTAACCCGTCAGCACCTTAAGGAATGAGCCAACAGGCTCTCTAGATGACGGACACCTGATGCTTGGAGCTCTGGGCTGCTGACTATAGTTGTAGTTATATTTTCTCGAGGAAGACATATTTTGCGTGGGAACATCATAATCAATAGCACATTGACCTTCTTCGTATATACACAAGTCCAATTAAGGGCCGTTCGCTGCAATTTGTTGTGAAACTCCACTAGGTAGAGTCATACACATTTCAGACACTGTGTAGCCTTTTGTGTTGCTAAATATCGGTTTTGTGGGGGAAGAAAAGAGCGAACACACCCATGATTGTCAGACATCAGGTGACGCATCACCTACTTAATGTCGGAACCTCCACGGAGGCGGAACCGGAATGTCAATTTGTGGTTAGATAGGTATTCCAGCGTAACGTCCGTTCCGCCTCAGTCGTGGACACAAATCAGGACTACAAAGCTTGTCAAATTTTCTCGGAACGCCGAGTGAAAGTGTCGGCTTCCGGGTTTGGGCGAAGCTTACTTCTATCGTCGAGAAATGTATATAAGATGCCTCCCAGACACCGCTGGTTCACTGCAATTCAGCATCGCTAAATAGAAAGACAACGCAATCTCTAGACATATACAAATATTATTTACTGGGGTTCCAAAACAATGCATCTCCCATGGACACCACCTACTATCGGCTCCAGGCCACTTGCACTCCTCGGCGCGGGTGTCTTGGGCCGTCGAATTGCCTGTGTCTTTGCCGCAGCCGGGTACAACGTCAATTTACGAGACCCGTCTCTCAGCGCACAACAGGCCGCCGTGGATTACGTTACGCAAAATCTGCAAACGTACTCGAAGCTTTCCAAAGGTAATCGCAGCTTCGGCAACTGTCGCGCGTTCTCCGACCTTGAAAGTACTGTGCGCGACGCCTGGTTGGTCATTGAAGCAATTCCCGAACGTATACAGATGAAGATTGATATCATGAGCGAGCTGGACAAGTTAGCACCGGTGGATTGTATACTGGCCTCCAACTCCTCGTCGTTCAAGTCGCGATTCATGGTCGAGAAAGTTGGTGCACACAGACGGCCATTGGTCTGCAATATGCATTTCTTTATGCCACCAGAAAAGCGGGCCGTCGAGTTGATGACTGACGGAGAGACCAGGCCTGAGGTCTTCCCATTTCTGACAAAAATTCTGGAGGATGTCGGCATGGTTCCGGTAATTGCCCGGCAAGAGTCCACTGGGTGAGTTGGGATCGATCCAGAGTGAACCGTGCTCCTCTTCTCCGCAGGGTGCGAGGCTAATATGAGCCAACAGTTTCGTTTTCAATCGCCTCTGGGCAGCCATTAAGCGCGAAATTATAGCCATCCTGGCCGAAGGAGTCTCAGAACCGAAAGAGATAGACAAGATCTGGGTTGAGATGTTTCAGAATGCGACTGGGCCTTGTGCATTTATGGATCAGGTTGGCTTGGATACTGTTGCATTCATTGAAGATCATTATATCAAGGAGCGCCAATTAAGCTCTACCTTGGGTGTCGACTGGCTACGCAAGAATTATGTCAACCAAGGGAAACTGGGAAACAAAAGTGACAAGGGCGGCCTCTACCCCCCTCAAACCGCAGATGATTCTTCGAATTCGCCCACAGTCTACTTTCTCGATATTGGACTTGGTTCAATTGTACAGGATCTTTCGGCACTTGGAAAAACGGGTCGCATCCTCCGACGAACCAGCGATGGAAAGTGCGAAACACTCATCACCAACTTGAACTGCCCTGACGGGCTTGACTATTCACCCTCTGTGGGGCGCATTTTCTGGACAAACATGGGACTCAGACCGGCCGCAAACGATGGCTCCGTCATGTCTGCCAACTTGGACGGCAGCGACTTACAGGTCGTGCTACCAGATGGCGCAGTGCATACCCCCAAGCAACTTGTTGTGGACGAGACGAATCAAAAGCTTTACTTCTGCGATCGAGAAGGAATGCGCATCCACCGGTGCGACTTCGATGGTCAAAACCATGAAATCTTGGTGTGCAGGGGAAAGTTTGGTACCGAAGAACAGAATAACCAGACCCGTTGGTGTGTTGGAATTACCATTGATGAGAAGCGCGGCAAGTTTTACTGGTCTCAAAAGGGTCCCTCAAGGTCGAATCAGGGACGCATTTTCCGCGCGAATATAAAAATGCCTGCCGGTGAGACGGCTACCAACCGAACAGATATTGAAACTCTTTTCGAGGGACTGCCTGAGCCGATCGACCTCGAAATCCACACAGAGACTGAGACACTCTATTGGACTGATCGCGGGGAGCATCCCTATGGCAACACATTGAACCAGGCGTCCGTTGGCGCCGGGGTATCTCATGTAAAGATATTGGCCCGTCATTTTAATGAGCTTATCGGGATGAAGATTGACTGGGCAAACCGGCAAATTTACCTCACTGACTTAGGGGGATCCCTATATAGGGTTGATATGGATAGTGCCAGCAAGACTGTCCTCCATAGCGACGAAGGAAGCTACACTGGTATCACTTTGGTTTGATGGAGGAGCATAATGTAGGCCTTTGGCCTTTCTTTACATTTTAGCTTGATGGGGTGATTCAAATTAATTTAAACATAGAAATAGACTGTAGCTTGTTACGTTGGATATATACTGTGATTCTTAAATCTTCTTCCCCTGCTTGCTCTTTCCTTGTGTAGAGACTTCTTCCCTAATAATGTTGTAGGTTCTTAAAATAGCAGGAACTTGGGAAATATATCCAAGGGGGCATCTCCTGTATTAACAAATAGAGAGCCCCCAATTGCATGTACAAATTTTTGGAAAGGAAGATCTAATGGTATTTTCTTTATAGGTAAAGCATGTTAAGATTTTTATAAAATGAGCTTTTCTGCAATTCAAACAAGTTTGAAATAAATCTTTTACTTCTACTTTGGAAATTTTCACTAATTTGGATATTTTCAATATTTAAATTACTCAGTAAGAATAATGCCAGTTCCTTGGTGTTGTCAGGGGGTGTGCCACAAGATGGAATTATATTGGGCTGATCGAGCGGGGTCGTGAGGCTGAGAAAGTCATCTGCTAGCAGGAACTGCTTTATAAAAGAAAGTCTCATTCAGCAGAATCATTCATCCACATTATCCTTAATAGCTATTCTTTGCAGTAACACATCACGATACATTACGCCCTAAATAATCATATAATTTCATCTTTCCCTCGAAGAATATACAGTGGAATTAGAGTGGGCAATGGCCAGATGTGACCATACAGCCTTGCTGTCCGTCTCTCACCAAGCTGGCGGCTTTAGATTGGCTAGCTTCCCTAATCCAACACTTCCCAAGCTCCACTGCGGGGTTGAAAGGAAGACGTTCTCCACCACTGCTCCCAAAGCGGAATGCTTTCTGCGCAAGCCTAATTCCCTAACAGTCTCCCTCTGGTCCACTGACTCGAATAAAATGGTCGGGGTGCCCAGTCGATTTGCCGGATGTGCGACGTGTCGCAGGAGGAAGAGAGGCGTATGTCGAACCCCGGGCTGCTACTAGTCTCTCATGCTGATAGGTCCCCACTGGGAAATAGTGCGACCGCAAGACCCCTTTTTGTACCCAGTGTGTCCAAGCTGGGCTCCTCTGCGAGGGATACTCTCGTAATCATTCGGTCTGGATCAACTCCACAGATGGCGAGAATCGTAAATACACAAAGGATACCGGCAGCGTACAATCGCGTATACGCGGGGCCCCGGAAATTACTCTACACCAATCGCTGGCGGGAACTGCGCGAGAGGTAATGTACGTTGGTCTTTATCTCTCGGCGTTTCTGCCGAACGGTCGCCTTTTCTCCAAGGAGGCAGCGCAGATATCCTCTGCCGGGTGGTTAAGACATCTAGACAAATTATGTCAGCCTGAGAAGACTCTCCGCTTTATCACCCTTGCTCACGGGCTTTCAATGCTGGCTACGAGAGACAACGACAGCCAGCTGAAGCTCAAGGGTGTCCAAGCACACAGCATGGCGCTGCAGGAAATGAGCACAGCCCTGCGGGATCCACAAAGGGTCACCGGCGATGGGATTTTGGCCGCTATTCGGCTGTTCCGCTTTTATGAAGTAAGCTGTGCTTCCCGTGAAGCCGGTCAAGTTACTCATGCTTCTCAGATTCTCTATGGCGCCGAATCCAGTGGTTCAGATAAAGAAAAACCCATTCTCCAAATCAGGGGCTACTACGCCCATACTGACGGCGAAATGGCCTTGTTTATGAACAGGGGCTGGCAAAAGGAATGGAGCGAAGCAGGAATGTACTTACTTGTAAGCGGTCGGATTGTGTCCGTAAGTCTTTCCCCACCGATTTTCGTCAACGGACAGTCCATGTTCACTAGTATATGTGTAGTTCATTCTAGGCGTGGGACGAAGAAAGCGTTCGCCCTTCAGCGACAGAGAATGGATGTTAGCACCCTGGAAGAACAGAACAAAGTCCCTACTTGACGGCCTGAGTGACATCCTGGTCCAAGTTCCGGCCTTATTGGAAGAGCTGGATGCCATTAGAGCATGTCCCATTGCGGAGCAAAGTCCCAATGCCTGGGACAACTTGCTCGGTGAATGTATCCGCATTGAGCACCTGTTACATGCCTGGAAGGAAACCATGGGAGACCAGCTGCAGAACTTTGACCACACCAAATCAGGTCATCCTCTCCAGATGCCACGGCTAGACAGGGACTTTGCACTGTTGCATATAAGCTGCCTCTATTGGAGCTGCTGTATCCTCCTATACACAACAATCCATATGGCCACGATCGAGGCGCATCAGAGTCTAAGCGTCACATACTTCATGACTATTCCCTTTTCTGCACCAGGATACCCCAACTACCATAATGAGAGAAATCCGACATTACACACCCACAGGATACTGCACACAATTTCTCTATCCCATGGGCCTTATGCCGGTGGCTATGGGGCACTGTGTTCAACGTTTCCACTAGGCATGGCACTCCGTTATTTTGCGGTGGCCCATTTTTTCCCGCACGAGGGTGGCATTCCAGGAGCGCACAAGCTTTTACAGGGGTTGCTGGCACAACCTTTCATGAAGGCGTATACCGCACGTTTTGTTAGTCATCTACATAATGTTGACGTACCGGGGCAATCTCTAAAAGACACAGCGGGATGGCATGGAGTAGAACTGAAAATGAGAAGATGGTGGTTTGGCCCTATGCTTGACCACAACCCGGGTGCTACATAGAAATGTACGCTACGGTCGCGCACAATAATGTCCATGAAGCATAGTTCGTTCTTCGATATAGCTCGGCGTACTACCTGACAAAGCTTCTCCAACCAATGAATATTTATATTGAAGATGGATAGAGCGCGTCTCTGCTTCCATACGGCGTATCAATCCTCTGTACTGTGTATATATCTAATCCCAATTTTGCAATGACTTTGTCAGTGCGCTGCTATTTTCATCCATCTAGTGAGATGCAAGACATATACGCCGCCACCTTGCTCTGGGTACATACGCATCTCCATGCCCTAAAGTATTCATAAGTCCTCTCCTACCACGTACTGCTAAGGCCATTGATTCAAAGTATTACTTCATCATGGCTACCGATTCACTTGCTCGTTATATCATAATGGTAGCACCATCGTGACCTGTGACTACGGCGGTCATCGCCATTATATAATGAAACTACGGGCTTCCAAAGGAAGCTACAACTTCAATGCTTTACTGGGTTGTATCTATCCAATGCGGTCTTCCGGGGTTTGTGCTCGCCAGTCTGTTCATTAACTTCAGTGGTATTAATGCTGGTGTTGTAACGATGGCTGCGCCCTGGAGACAGCTGGATATTCTTGAAAGTCCTATTTGAATAATAATATAAAGCTCGATGTGTTTGTATATAATTCGGCTACTCTCCTCGGGTCATCAAAACTTCAAGTATTATTGGGCACACATTTGTTGTCTCTAACACGGTTTTGTCCATGCTATTATCTTACTCAGCTTGGTGGATATAGTTGGTTCTGCTGTTGTGGCTATAGTTCTAGCTGGAGAGGTATTCTGACTGTGACGGTGGTGGGACTTTTAGTTATCCTGGTCCTTGGACACCGGTATCTTGTGTATTATTATATGATGAATATCTAACTCCAACAATTCTGGACTCGTGTGAGAGACATTTGGGTTAATATATGGTTCTGCTATTCTAGCCATTTTTGCTAACAACTAGCTTCATGTCCTGACTATCACTGTCAAAGCTGTATATGAATAGCACATTTTAAATATTCTCGTTGTGCTTACATACCTAAACTTTGAAGCATCAAAAGCTATCTGTAACGCGGGTCTCCTGACAACAAGCTCGAATGACCTGGTGGGGCTTTGTACGGGATGAAATAATATCTTTTCCTCTTGGCACCTGCGGGCTATTCCGCATCAGGAACCAACATGCACTTGGCGGATTACAGATCGACATGAATACGCCTCATCTCCGAGAAATAAGAGCTTAAGGGTCCGGTGCAGTTAGCCCCATCAAACCTCGTAGTCGCCTAACACTTACTTTAGAGAGTGGAATCCGTGCCAAGCATCCTGTTGAAATCCTCACCAACGTCCACGCGGCCGTGAGTGGAGATTTAATTCCGCTATCAAGGAAGCATATTATGACCCAATCTACACTTCCAAACTTTCCGCTTCCCACAGACCGGGACATAATGCTTAAATAATAACGTATGGCCGGATTGATTTGCTTGATAGGGGAGGTTGTAATGTTGTCCAGGCTTAATAACCTGCAGTCACAGTCTTTGTTAAGCGCCGTTTGTAGACAGCTGGTCCCGTGGGTTTGATGGAGCAGTACTCTACAGTTTTAGTACTAGAATTAAATCATTATTCTCTGCCCCAGTTCATAACTTTGGTTTTGAATTATGTCATTATGTGTCATATAGACATGAAGGGACTCTTTCATTTGGAACCAGCTTCTTCGGTGACTTGTAATAAGATCCACATCACTATATACTTCCATTCCATCGCATACTCCTTGGTATATGCTTAAATGATATATAACGGTTTCTTTGTGTTTTGTAGCTAATCATTGTTCTTCTCATCGAAGCAGATATATAAACCAGCCACCAGTGCCATATCCACACCAGGTGCCACAGTCACGTTGTAGGTGTCCTGGCCAAAAAGAATATGACGAGCGGTTAAACGTTTCCTGGAAATGCGAGCGACTGGTTCTCCAGTACTTTCATTCATGATATGGGCAGCACGATCGTTCCAGTTTCCTTTCATTACCAAAAAGACTTGCTTGCCGTACCGGTCTGTATAGGTGGCAGTGGCTTTCGACCCAATGACTATAGCTGTTAGTTTAACAGTGGGACTGTGTGTAGCGGTTCTTACATTTATAACTGCTCCTGATCTCGCATATCTTGTTACCACTGGGATCTTCCATCACATATGTGGTATGAACGTGCATATGCTCCTTGCGAATGTCGAATAGATGGTTATGATCCATGTCTTCGACTTTCTTAACGCTTTATTATTTTTTATTAGGGTTTAGGGTTTTATTAGGGTTTTAGGGTTTTATTAGGGTTTTAGGGTTTTAGGGTTTTATTAGGGTTTTTAGGGTTTAGGGTTTTAGGGTTTTATTAGGGTTT